>NC_140589.1:71128795-72441795 GCF_964204655.1 Triturus cristatus | reverse complement strand
TGGTAGTGTATATCCATGAAACGCATTAGCAAAATAAATCACTCTAAAAGCAGTTCAGGGGTAGTTGTACCAGTGCATCGCTAGGGGTTAATTATAAGTGTTCATGTGTGACTATAGAGTGATGCTGCACCTGACACAAAGGACAAGGCAGGGCGAGTTGCTGCTATTATGAATGAGAGAGGGTAAAACAAGAAGAAAGGAGTGGCAGGCAGTAAAAAAGATCTGCTTACTCAGTCTGAGACATTATCCATTAAATTGATGAGAAGGGAAGAACATACGTTGCTTGAGTCAATTGTAAGGCCTAACTCTTTTGTGGATTTCAACAGGTTTCAGCTCTTATAGCTTAAATCTTAGCATAGGCTTCACCAGGCCAAGAAAACAATGCTAACTCACAAACATAAGCAAAGGGTTAACATGAAGCAGCCAAGAATGTGTCAGTTATGTTATGTCGATTTGGAGAACGCACTACCACCCGGGAGGGTATCCTGGCGCTGAGCGAGAATTTGTCTAGGCACACCTAGGGCCTTGTGGGACTACTAAAAAAACACAGGTCTCCAGCTTCTCGTGGAATTCAAGAAGCGCAGTGGCGGCTCCTGAGTTATGGCAGAGGAGTGTTGCCCCCCTGCCAGTAGATGCAAACTTGAAAAATAAAATGATAATAAAACTGTTTTATTATAATTTTATTTTTCTTCTTGGAGAAGTGTCTTGGGGATGGGGCCATCCTCACACCAGCACTGCAGCAAGCACGGTGGGGGAGTGGTGGGCACTGCTGCAAGTGCGCATGTCAGTTTGGCCAGCTGTCTTAGGACGGCAAAACCGACAAGCGCGCTGATATCTCTCTAACACGATCTGCGTTGCCGGGTGGAGAACAGCAGCCCCATTGTAGTGAAAAACCAGTTTGCTCAGGCCAATCCTGGCGCTTCTCTCATGATTGGAAATAGTATTACCAGCATGAGAGCAGCATCTCGACTGGCCAAAGGGGAGTCTGGGAGCCACAGCCAGTGCGCTAGTAGAGGAGCAGAAGAGCGGGGAGGAGGCCGGCGGCAGGCAATTTTTATTTTTTTTGGTTTTTGTTATTGTTTGCCCTGCATTGCCTCTCCAATTTACCCTGATACCAGCTGCTACTAGCAGCGGGTCGTTCCATGCTTTTAGAGCGATGTAGGAGAAGGGTTGACTACCAGATGTGGTTTTCCATATACGTGGGATTTGTGCAAGTAGGTGTTCAGGTGAGTGGAGGTGTCTGGAAAGTTAGTGAAAGTAAATGTGATTATTGATATGCGGGGCCAGTGGTATGTAGTGCCTTGAATGCCTGCGTGAGGAGTTTAAATTGTGCTCGTTTTTGAATGGGGAGCCAGTGGAGCTCCTTCAGGTGGGGTGTGTTGTGAGTTTGGAGTGGGAAGTTGAGCGTGATTCTGGTCTCCAAGTTCTAAATGTTCTGCAGCCTTTTGGTGAGTATTTGTTGATCCTGGTGTTAGAAATTGGGTTTCTGGTTGGCAGAGATATGCACCCTGTCCAAGCAGAAACCCCAATCCTATTCAGGGTCAGTCAGAATCACACTTCAAATTAACCTGTGTTCACCCTCTGGTAGCTTGGCACAGAGCAGTCAGGCTTAACTTAAGAGTCAATTTGTAAAGTGCAACACTTGAAACAGTAATCCAGTGAAACCACCACAAAAATACTTCACACCAGTTTAGAAGCATAGGTTATGATTTTACAAATAAAACAAGACCAAAAGGACAAATATTAATTGAAGACAAGTTGAGATATGAATTTTTAAAGAATAAAAGTGTCAATGGTGCTTGGAAGCAATAGGCGCCTATAGCGGTTATCTGTTCGCTCTGGACTGGTGCAAAGTCAAGAGTTCAGGCCAACTGTGATAGAGTGCGGGCCAGGAACAGGAGCCTCGCAAGGCCTTCTGAACAAAGCGCCTTGAATCTGGTCGCAGTAGCGAGAGGTGGGGTGCAGCCGAGCGATGGGCCAGTGTTGATCCGGCAGTAGAGGTCATTTGTCGATTTTCTCCATGCAACGATTGCGATACACCAGCTCCATAGATGTAGCACCAGAGCCAGGAGGCCTTGGTTCTTAAGCTAATGCGCTGATTTTCTCCATGCAGTCAAGGGGATGCGTCAATCGCTTTTCACTGCAGCAGCGGTGATGCAGCGGTTCTGATGCTTCGGTTCTGACGGCCATGTGTTGGTTCCGAGTGCGATGTGCCGGTTCTGTTCCTGCAACAGCAGTGATGTGTCAATTCTGCGTCATGCAGCAGAGGATGCATCGTTCCACAGGAGGAAGCACTTTCATCCACTTCCAACAGACCAGGCCCAGGAGAATGAGGTGTGACTTTGATATCCTTGAGTTTCAAATAAGGAGGCAAGCCAGCATGCCCTTGGGGATCACCCTGGGTTCAAGTCAGAGTCCAGTTCTTCCTCAGCAGAGGCAGAGGGTAGCGGGCGGCAGGGCAGCACAGCAGTCCAGCAGAGTGGTAGTCCTTGCAGCAGCGCAGCAGTCCTTCTTCCTGCATACTTTCTTTACAGGTCCTTCAGAGTCTGCTTTGGTGGGGGCAGAGACCCAGTACCTATACCCAGCTGTGCCTTTGAAGTGAAGGCAACTTCAAAGACGTGCTCTATTTCCAGTCCTGACTTCAGACTCACTACAGGGAGGATATGCAACCGTTTGTGTGGGGACAGGACACTGCCCATTCAGGTGTAAGTGTCAGCTCCTCCTTCATATCCTGTTCCGGATGACCCATCATGATGCAGATGGCCATTCAGTCACACCTAACCTTCCTTTGTGTGTGGCTGTCCAGAGGGAATGCTCAAAGTGCAGCTGGTACCCACCACAGATGTGGATTGGAGAGGGGCTGCAGGAGGCACACAGATTTGTAAGAGCAGAGAAATGCCATCTTTGTAAAAGTTTGAAAAGTTAGTGTCAGCATGCACTGCTTCCCTTATGTATATTTCAAAATGTCAAAAAATACTATCCTGTTCATGCGTGCAGTCAGTTGCTGTGAAACGCACCAAATCACAGCTCATACCAAAGTACAGTACTTGCGCACCCGCTGACGCACTGCGATGTGGGAAATCATCCCTCACGGTAAATCAATTGCTCCTTCTATTTCCATTCGTTGTATTCACTTTATTACGCCATTTCTTATTTTATCCTTTTTTTCCCCAAGTTTATGTAATCACCGCGGAGACAGCAGATTGTCCTTTTTTCTTTATTGAACATTTCCTTATGCCGCCTGCATACCCATCCAGGTTTTTACAGTGACATGTAAGGTCAATCTTACATCAGAGTGGGCTTTTGATTTGTGCCCAATGCATTTCGAGCCAAAAGGCTCTTCGTCAGGGGTCTCTGTAACAGATGAGAAAGACTACTAAGCTGACAGATCCATGTTACTCATCAAATTGAACAACGACACTATGATGCCCACATTAACCCAAGAGGCCCCCCCCCCCACCTTAATCTGGAAAACTCATATGCTCAAACCGAAACGCTAAATAAACCTTCTCCCTCTACTTGCTCACCCGCAAATTATACTACTTTTCCCCAAAAACGAGTGCCACTGCCCACCACCTGCAACCACTGGCTCAAATTAAGCAATGGCGGTCTGACAGAGTCTCCTTTAGGGAAACTGTTCCTGCCCCCACCAATGCTTCCCTCAAAGGAGGAACAGCTCTGTACGCCTGTCTTTCAAGCCATATCCTCAGCTGGTGGTGAGTCGGGGAGTGGGTAGGGACCACCTCACTCTACCACAGATGGTCCCTCAGTGCTGATCAGTCACTCTCCGTGTTATTTGTCAGCCCATCACCACACCAATGTTGCACCAGACCAGGGTCCATCCCCCAAGGCCAGTGTTCTGGTACCAGGAACGGAAACCCCTCCCGAAGTTGGTGAATTGAGTACCATGAACTGGGTAATAGACAAATATGCTATTTACTGCTCTTGCAGCTGTGGCGGTGTAGCAGTGAGCACTCTATCAAAACAAGCTGCTATTAGTGTTCAATAGCTGGGCTGCATAATGAATTCCCAGTACATGCAGTCCTGTCACACTACAGCGTGGAACTCACAATCTCGCCTTTAATTAAACAGTCATTAGTTATTAGACAAGCTAACGGCGCGGGCTCCCGACATGTTTCAACCCCGTGTCCTGACAGGAGCCGTGGCCCCTCTTCCCGCTCCAGCGCTGGCTGCTGCTGAAAAGAAATCACCTGCCCCTCCAGCACCACAGACCAATTAATCAATCAGCAAAGCCCATGTGCGATTGTCCCGAAGCTTAAGAAATAATTAGATGCCAACTACAGGCAAAAGGCAATTATCAGCTAATGTGCACGCCACCTATCGTGTAAGGGTCCTCGCGTGTTCGTGCACGACGTTTATAGCTCGCATTCTTGCCCTGGAATTGTGAGTATTTCTGCAATTAGCTTTGATGAATATCTGGTCCCGGATTATTGTCTGCGTCAGAGGATTCCAGCAGCAGACACACACTCAACGCCGAAGACACATCCGAAGAAGGCAGTTGTCCTCCCGTTCCCCGCATCCGAGTCATTCACATATTGTGAACCGCTGCGCCACGAAGACACAATAAGCGCTGCACTTGTAAAATGAGTTGCAAAAGAAACGTCGCTCATAATTTATAACCATCGCTTACTCGTGGACGTCAATTCACCAAAATGCCAGGGGCAGCGGAAGTGACATCATCCGCCTTTGACTCACACACACACATGCTTACAGGTACACACACTTTCACTCATACACACACTCTCTCTTACCTAAGCACACTCTCACCCACAAGCACAAAACATACATTTAAAAACATGTTTTACTTCCCTCATCTGCCAGGTAGGGTTATATTCCAACTAATTGTGCTGCCTGTTTTTTTATTACACTAAGAGTGATCAACAGATGTTTATTGATACCCAACTCAATGGTACTCATTCTATTGACCTCAGAAGGATGAAAGGCTGAGTGGACCCATCAGGATTTGAAGCTGTGACCATGAGGTCAAACACAGGCTCCCACAGTGGACCCATTAGTCCAGTAAGCCACCAGCCCCAGCATGCAGAGATATTTTAAGACATGGACAGACGGGGCAATTGCCCATGGCCCCCAACTTCCTGGGGGCCCATCGGAAAGTGATATGTCTCTTTATTTTGATGCCTGTCTGTTCTATTTCTCTATTTAAACCTCTGCCCAAATCTGCTAACTGCTGCCATTGACTCCCTCTCTCCACCCAGTGTCAATTGAAGGATTTGTTAGGTTCCAACTAAGACATTTTTAACTGTTTTTCTGGGACCTTGTAAAAATGTAACATATAATTCAGTATTGTTTGCCATCACGCTAACTTGAATTAGCAGGAAATGGGCAATAAAACTCAGTTTTGTTGCAAACTTGGGCCCCCTGAAATATGTCTTGTTTGGGGCCCCCAAAATCCTTAGGATGGCACTACAAAATGTTTACCAGGGCTGAGAGGAAATTAAAATTGGATATTATGGCTTTCATTTAGTATTTGGTGGGCTGGCTGCCAAGCCCTAAGAGGCACCTGGGTGGCATTTTTTGCCCAAAGTGCTCCTGCCAACATGGCAGAGACGCTGTAGGTGACACTGCAGGCCTGCCCACACACAGGGCTCCCTGTGCGGAGTGGGTTTCCAGATCTTGAATTTAAATCTCCACAGGAAATGGTGGCAGAGTGAGGAGCTTTTGTATTTGCTTTTTTTTGTTTGTATGTGGGGGGCGGGGGAAACGCATCATAGACAGCGCTCAGTACAAAGCCACGCCTCCTCCAAGACCACGCCTTCTCCTGACTCAGTGAAAATGTTTTGCAATTAGCGGCCTGAAACTGTCATGCCAGCCCAGTAGCTATATGTTTATTTTACAGAAACACACTTACAAAGCGGGGGATTGAATTTGTAAAACAACAAACCAGTGTCCTGATGCTATTCTCCCAGACTGTGGAAGAAGCTGTATTTTTGTTGTTTGAAACCACCATGCCTTGCATTGCACTCCAGAACCGGAAAACCAGGTGTGGTGTCTTCCTCAAGCAGAGTTTCCCCCTCCCTTTATGTAATGTAGTGGTAGATTGCGATACACAGAATGTATTATAGCTTTAGAGTCTGACGTAGCAGGTTCTACCGGCCATTAAAAGCCCGCTCCAGCCTTACAGACCCGAGCAGACGGCGAGGGCTTTTAACAAGGGAGCGGGCCTTTAATGGCCGTTAGAGCCCACTATGGAGGGCTCTAAGGCTATTAGAACATTCCGCCCCTAGAGGACAGAATGTTCAAATTTGTAAAACAAAGGCCCCACAGAGCCCGGGGAGGTGAAATCCCCTTGGGGTCCCTGAGGCTGTTGCTCACAGCAACAGCTGTGAACAAGAACATTGGGATGTTGATGCTCCGGCCTTCTACCAGCCATTAGAAGCCCTGAGCCTCAACATTCCAATGTTCTAATATAATGAAGGTTTTCGATTCTATGGGAATCAGTTGAAGGTAGCCCTGTGGATTGGGTGTCTACAGTAAAGCATCATAAAGTTACCTTTATTTCCCGTTGTGATCCTGGTCCCAAGTATGTATCTTGATACACCACACCAGCATCTGACGACTAGGCCTGGGCGGTGAACTTCACTCCGTTCGCGGAATTTGCGGAGTTTTCGGAGTTTTCTGCACTCGCGGAGCTCGCGGAGTGCAGAAAACTCCGGTTCGTGATGTGCAGCAGAGTTTTTTCCCCGCTTGCAATCGCGAGCGGTAGGTTCGCAAATGGTAAGTTCGCGAGTGCGAGCTGCCGCTCGGGTAGAATTTCTACCCAAGCGGCAGGAATATTAGCACAAACTGCAATTTGCACTGCACTCCGCCACTCGCGGAACTTTGCGGAGTTTTTTTGCAACTTCACGGAGTTTCGCTAGCAAAATTCCACAAACTATGCCCCCTGCCAACAAAGGGGGACTTCCAACACTCTTTAGTCGGTGGCTGTGTGTCGGATGGATTGTGGCTGATTGCTTGCCTGGAGGAGAACCCCAGGTATGGAGCATGCCGGATCTAAGAGGGAAACTAGGTGGTTCCCCTACTTCAAAAGAAGAAGACAAAATCAAAAGGTCGGTGCACGTGGCATGCATTGATTTTCACCCTATGCCTCATTACTGCCAACCTCTAGACCACAAGTATTGAAGAACAGACCCACTGACTTCAACCAGCCCATTCTTCGTTTTCAGCATTGGATCTCAATACGACAAATACCATGACGTATGTTAATTCTTTTGTTTACTATGGTGTTTTCCTGGGTGGCTCTCGTTGCTCTCCATTGTCCTTTTGCAGGTTTTCTTTCACAGCAGTCACCAAGGCTAGGGAGATAAGAACACTTATGTGCAGATAGAAAACTCTTCCCAAACTCCTCCTTGATTTTCGGACAGTGTGTTGAGTTCCAGATCATGACCTCCAGTTCACAGAACAGTTTGCTGACGCCCTCGTCATTTTTGGCGCTGGTGATTTTTTTTTCCTCAAAAATTCTCTGCATCCTCCAGTCCCAGATTTATTTCATCCACCACCCTGAATCAATATGTCCGTACCCTCTTCAACATTCATCTGAACGGAACGCTGTTGTGATGCCTCCTCCTGCGTCGCTGGCCTCAAGCCCACCTCTGGGGTTCCAAGCTTCAGCAGCTCTTAGACCACATTCAACCACAACCTCCTCTCCATCTCAGCCACCTTTGGGCCTTCAAATCACCCCAAAGGAGCGCATACTTAAAGCGGAACCCTTGTTGGATTCACTTCACCTCTGTCCGCAAGCGCCTCTCTACCTCACACTCACACTCTGTTCCGCAGTATTGTCAACAAGGCGCCTCTCGAAAGGTCTTAAGAACTGATCACCTTCTGGGACTTTTGCATCAAAACAGACTGAAAAAACTATTGATTCTAGATCCATTCTGTTGAATTTAAAACTTGGGGGCATATCATCAACGAGGCGATAAAAAATTATCACTGCTTTTGCAATAATTTTATCACCTAATCAGCAAGGCCACGCTATCGCGTGAAACCTTGCATTAGCGCCTGTTTTCTGAACGCCCAGCTTTGCATCTCTAATGATATGCAAAGTGGGCGTTCCTGCCCTGACATAACTGGAGAAATGTTGCAAAGCGACATTTCTCCAATTATCAATGGGCACGCTAACCTGCAGAGCGACAAGCAAAGTAGCGATAACCTCTGTTATCGCTACTTTCCTTACGCCTGCTTTTAGTTTGATTTAGCCATTATATCCAATGTAAGGTGGATATCATGGCTAAGTCTGCCCTGCCCTATCAACAAGCTATCGCCAAACTTTGTGAGATTATCGCTGGATTTTCAGCGATAATCTCACATTTGGCAGTTAGCGCTTGGAATTTTATCACTTTTGAGATAAGCGTTGCTAATAGCACGCTATCTCAGCGATTAAATTCCACGTTAGCTGGTGAAAATCATCCTAGCGCTAAGTGCGCTTAGCGATAATTATCGCCGGTCCTTGATGATATGCCCCTTGATATTTAGCCCAACTGGGAATGGGCCAAAAATCAACTACTAGTTTGATGTGATATTTTACCAATCGTCGAGGTAAAGCGAGAACAAAACCCCAAAATCGTGACCTGGACAATCTCAAGAGCATTTGCTGTATAATCTCTGCACATTATCCCATACATTTTCAGAAGAACCCGACTTGTTGGCAGTATCACAACTATTAATTAATGAGAAATGTTGTTGTACACCGCCCTGTATCAGAGCACACTCATGTTATATGTTAATCTGCACGTCAGAGAAAGGCATTGTCTATTCACAGAAGTACACGAGGGCTGATGGGGTATGTCTGCTTCATTTCTAATGGTTGCTCTAAAACAGGGTGCAATAAAAGAGTGTAGGACGTTCTACAAAGGGAGATGAAAATCCTCCCCTGCTGTGTATTCCTGGTCTACCTTAGCAAACGTCTATTTGACAATATATGCCGTAGAGGTTGGCATTTCTGGTTATCGATGAGCTTCTCGGCCACTGCGCTACTTACTTTTTTCTTAGGCATCTATCCAGGCAATGAACCCCTGGCTTCAGCCTTAAAAATTCAGCTTTGCCTGAGGGGCCATAATGTCCTCATGCATTGTGACAACATTCCTGTAATGCTCAGTGAAGCTAAAGCATGTGTTACCTTAATCTAGGCTTGGGAAAATTCCCAGTCCATGTGGGACTTGATTTGGGGCTGGAGAATTCTATCTACCTGTTGCCAACTTGATGGCATGGATAGGCTTGGGGTGGGATTGGCAGCATCACTAGATGAGAGGAGAAAATCGTCAAGATGGGTAAATATCTATGTAACTGGCAGGAGGATGAGGTACTGCATAGGGACTTAAATAGATTTTAGGTGGGAGGGAGAGTATGTGAGAAGGAAGATGGAGAAGGTATAGGGACTTGTGTGAGAGAGTGGGGAAACTTGGAGCGTGCAGGTAAGAGGGAAAGGACAGGAGTCATCTAGGAGAGAAAAGTAAGTAGTACTATTATTAGAAAATCCTAAAAGTCGGTGAAATGAATAACATTTGTCATCGCGAGCATTTTGCAGGACTTCGCGTTCAGTTCACCACTCTTAGTATTAAACACACAAATCACACCGGTTCGCAGGGTTCATTTTCACACTTTCCGGACTGACCTAATGCAACTGCCCTTCTCCTGTAATTCCTCCTCTGAGAGAGGACAGGGCTTTGGTTGTCTGCAGGAATACCACAGGAGCTCCTGTCCTGTGTGCAGTGTCACTTCTTACTCTGCACATCCTGAACTTGCAGACAGCTCCAGGAACTGGGGTGCAGCACTTTAGTTTCAGGCCCAAAAGAACTGCACATCACCTGATGTGCCCTCCACCCCCAAGACCAGATAACTCGGCGGCACTGAAGTAGCTGGTGCAGTTGGATCTCTTTTGCCTGTGGGTCCTGGTGCCACTGCACCGGCTGCACCACTGATAACCACGTCCCTAAAGGGGAGAAATGGAACTAAGGGACGAATTGCCTCATGGCAATTTCTGACCTTACTTTGAGGCAGGTGTATATTATACACTTGCAAGAAGTTGTTAGTGCCCCTGGAGTTTATTTTGAGGGGGGCCCTATCAATTTAGGGTAAATGTCTAAGATATCCTAGTACATGAAACCGATTACCAAGAATCTGAAATCCAGCCAGGCATGGTTCAGACAACAATATGTGCATGAAACCACCCTTACAAACTTCTAACCAGTGACTTCAAGTATGTTTTATTAAACCAGGTAATTTCAGGTGGCTTTGGTTAAGGTGAACATAGCCTTACAAATTGTTGGAAAAGGTCAACATTCTGAGCTACCGCCTAACATCTAAAGGGCTACTAATCAACTCAACAGGGCTCTCCGTATCAGGCGGTGGAAACTCCACTAGACATGGGGTTGGCATCCTGCAGCTGTGAACATGTCTTCACGGCTCACAAGATAGATACTGAAAGCAGATACTGCCTCCCTGAATGTGAAACTAGTTAGAGTGTGTGAGGTAGATGTTTAGGAAAGCGTGCTTGTTAAGACCAACATTTACTGGATGTCACACTAGATAATGTAATAAACATTAACAGAGGAAAAACAACCATTATTTACTGGTCCAGCGCAATGGCACTTGTGGTATAAAACTGGAAAGAGAGAAGCAAGGTTCTGTGAGGACCACACATGACTCAGTGCCCTCCACAAGAAATTTCCAATACACATGTGGAACTGATGAGCTTGTGGATAGGTTTGTGGTTGTCAGTTTCCTTAATTCTGTGATAAGCCAATCTCAACCTAAAGGTCAGTAATTTCCAGATGGATTATTTGTAGCGTGAGCCGCATATTTTCATCCCACTGACTGAATTCCACAGAATCTCATGGAGTTTTTCTGTCACTCTGTGGCATTCCGCAGAGTGAAACTCCGCGAGTTTCACCCACCCCTAACAGTGATGTGAAATCCTAAAGCAGGAATGCGCCTTGCAGAGCACCGTCTGGCCCACTTCCAGGGGCCCAGGACTAGGATGGCACCACTTGGGAGGACAGGACTCACAGCTGGCAGAGTCCAGGTGTTGGGTTCAAGGTTGTTGGAACTGGTTATGTCCCTGAGGCTCTGATCAGGAGGCCATGCAACTAGTTCTTTGAGTCACTCTGGGGGTCCTGGGTTCAAGATGCAGGTCCAGTCCTTCTCACTGAGGCCAGAGGGCAGCAGGGTAACAGGGCAGCACTGCAGGGCAGCAGAGTGGCAGTCTTTCCTGCAGCAAAGCAGCATATTAGTGCTTCTTCTGAGTCTTCCACAGGGCCAGATGTGGACTGAAGAGTGGGTGTAAGGGTCCAATATTTATACCTGGTGCCCACTTTGAAGTAGGAGACGTTTCCAGAGTCTTCAACACCCCTGAGGTATCAGGCAGTCCCTTTCATCCTCCCTTGGCCCCAGCTTGTCTGAGGACACAAAAGAACTAGTGACAAACCCTTTGTGAGTGCTCTCAGGCAGGTCCTCTGTGATGTGCAAGTGCTGTAGGAGACCGTTCCTCCCCTTCATCAAGTCAAAGATGGCCCATCCTGCCAACACCTATGCTTTTTTGTCTCACTGTCTGAGAGCAATACACAAAGACCAACTGCCAGCTACAAATAGTCATGTGTCCCTGGAAACAGGCTGCTGGCACCAAATGGTTAGCACAAAAAAATGACCACTTTCTAAAAGTAACATTTTCAGAATTGTGACTTAAAATGTGACTTTACTAAGAAGGAGGGTTTTAAATTACAATTCTTTAGACACCAAACTCAACCTTTCCACCTGTTCCCAATTAAACTTAATCACTTACTAAGTGTACTAAATTAACCCAATGTTATCCTATGGGAGAGACAGGTCTTGCAGCAGTAAAAAACACATTTAATACGTTATCACTACCAGGAAATGTAAAAGGGAAAAATACATGTCAAGTTTTTAAATACACTGCACTCTGCCATAAGACCTATTTAGGGCCTACCGTACGGGTGAATTAAATGTATTAAAAAAGGAGGTTTGAGGCTGGCAAAAACATTTTTTGACAGGTTGAAATGGCAGTTTAAAATGCACACACAGGCTGCAATGGCAAGCCTGAGACATGCTTAGAGGGCTGCTGAAGTGGGTGTCCCAATCAGTGCTGCAGGCCCACTATTAGTATTATATTTACAGGCCCCGGGTCCATGTAGTACCACTTTACTAGAGTCTTACCAGTAAATTAAATATGCCAATTGCGTGTAAGCCAATTCTGCCATGTTTAAAGGAGAGAGCACAAGCACTTTAGCACTGGTCAGCAGTAGTAAAGTGTGCAGAGCTCTACACGTCTACTTAAACAGGTTCAGAAAACAGGAGGTTGAGGCAAAAAGTTGGGGGATGATCCGGCAGAAAAGACAAAGTCCAACACTAAGCACCTCTATGACGGTTCTGACATCCATTTGCACTACATCTACACTATATAAAACATGTATTAAATCAATATTGTTGATTCTATGCAGCAATTCGAAAAATGGATGCACCACACTTTCTTTTTTATTAAGGAACAAAAATGGGTATTCAAACTTAAAAGTGACTGCCAAGGGTTAAATGACGATATTCCGTGGACTTTGCTATAATAGTGAACTATTGCATCACCCTATAATCGACCTTGCACCAACATTGGATACACAGTAACAGCCTGTATTATCAAGTACTCATTGAGATCCTTAATTTATGTCGAGCTACATGCCAGCTGCATCTACATATTATGTGTAGCTATTTCTAATATTCTGATACTGACTATACATGCGACAGGGCTCTGCTTTCTTTCATTATACGTTACAATGTGAGAGATGGCATGAATATTGAGTCTATATATCGACTGCTAAATTGCGAGATGACTCTCTGTTTCACAGCGGAATCAGGGGCCAAAAAAAAGTATGATATCTGCTGCAAGTAGTTTCAGTAACGATACTACGGCAGAATGCTCAAATCGTTTTTTAGTAGTTTCCTCTGATTGAAGACATACTACATTTCCCAGAGACCATAGTCATTGACGTAACGGCATGACGACATCTACCCGCGTCCCTTGATCGACGCGCACTTGGTATCCCTAGAAACCGATCTCACTTTTCTTTACTTAAATAAGGAGCTCGACGCACGCCGGTTACCTCCCCTTCGAGCTCAGCATCAGCGAGGGGTACCGACGGATAGGTGAGAGCACAGCTATCATCCTTTTACTACTTCTTGGATTTGAACCATGAGACCAGAATGAAAGACTAGTTTCGTTTCTCATTTTACAGACACAGGGTAAAGTTACGAGTCTTTTATCTGACCCGAGCATACCTTACGATATATCTCTTTCCTCCCATGTGACATTAGAGAATGAAAATTGACAACTGATTTGTTAACTGCCATTAGATATGGGTTTTTAAACTCACAATCTTTGAACTCACATTAACTAACATTTCACCGATCTCGTAAGATCTTGAGATATAACTATTGTTAGTTCCCGACTAACATTCTAACAATCGGATGGCTTACGGTGAACTCCCCGGCTATGTTTTTAACCTCACGCGCTGTGTATGAAGTGGTTTTCTATATATCAAACCACCTTAGGGGTTGTATAATGTTGAACCCTCTTATTACTTTACAGAGCGGTGCCTCCATTACCTGAGCAGTTGCCAGGTGAGGCGAGGCGCATACCCACCACTAATTGGGTAAGTGCCTTGAATTTTTTAATGAACTTATTCAGACAGACTTGTTGGTGTCAAGATACATTTAGAGTACTAGCATACTAGATATTTATCTGGATGCACTGGTTTTTGGCCCCGTAAGATCACGATGTCAATGGTTATGCTTTGTTTTGTGTTTCTTTTGTCTTTATCCGTGTAGGTTAATGAAGTAAAATTGTTCTCCACGGATCCTCTTGGCCCAATAACAGGGTTCAGGTTGTATTGTAATTGTTTGTCTTTGTTACTTTGGCACAAAATCACTTATGCAGTAGCTTCTTTTGGTCCTGACGAAAGCTTGGATAACATCATCCGGTAGCTGAAACATGTAGACCATCGCTCCATCACAGTTATTTGTTTAAACGGTTGTAGCACTGTTTTTATTCATTGTCATCAAGGTAGCGTCCTAATAAAGTATCTCTTGTGCCCTGATAGACAATTTTAAACAGCACTTGCTCACTAGCACTTATCACTTGCACTGCAGTCATCATCATGAACTATTACTATAGCACCTCTCCTTCATCACAAATCAACATACCACTAAAGAGATCTGGGACATATATGAGACCAATATCTACGATATCTAAGTAGAAGATGGTTCTCTAACAGGTCCCGGTTTCCCAGATGATGAAGCGAGCCACATTATGTGGATGATGGGAACCAAATTCATATATACATATATCTACACATGAATTGATAGTCTCACTCTACCAAGCATTCCCTTCATACAAGTGATTAGGTCTTAAACGTTACAAGACTCATAGTTTTCTTGTGTATTATAATACTGTGAATTGGGGATTTTGAAACTATTTGAGTCTTTAAACCAGATCCCTCCGACCCTCACTCTTCATTGAGATACTTTAATATTGCACCACACTTACACCACATTTATTTTTGTAATGTTCTTTTCTTGGGCTGGTTCTGTGTGAGGAAATACAGCACTGCTGCTGCGCATGGTGTACATGCTTTGTGTATGATAGAACTCGCATCCCAGGTGCCTTCCATGTGTATAAGGATCCAGGCACTGCATCTGACTGTACTGTACTTGTTCTGTTTGTGATGGGAGTGAGTACTGTAGCTGCCTGGTGGTCTGTTTATTCTGTGTCTAGGGGAAGCTTACCGGTCTGCTCCCAGTGCTGGAGTGGTGCCTGCCTAGCTTGCACTGCCGATTAGCCTATACCTCTGCTGCTGTCAAATACAACATGTGTTATGTATGTGAAAGAAAGGGCTGCACTGTTGCTGGCGTTTGTGTTGTACATGGTGAGTCTGTGTGTGTGTGTGTGTGAGGGCTTTGTGCGCAGTGTGGGTGTGTGTGTTGTGTCTGTGTGTGAGTGCAAGTGTGTGTGAGACAGTGTTTGTAAGTGCACACAGGATTGCATTGATGCTACTCCTGCTGCCCATGTCTTCTTGGTGTGAAGGAAGGTTATACTGCTTCTGCCTGCTTTTTGTTTCGTGATATGTTAGTGTGCGTGTTGAGTGTGCGTGTAAGTCCGCACAGGCTTACACTAATCCTACACTTGATGCCTATGTTCTCTGTATTTGAAGGAAGATTGTACAGTTTCTGCCAACGGTGCTGCATGTGGTGTGTGTGTGGTGGAATCCTGCACTGATACTAATCTGTTCTGTACATGTGTATTATGGGAGGACAACTTGTTGTGCTCTGCTGCAACCCAGTGGTGCTCTTGTTCCGTGTATACGTTGGATGTTTACCCTGCTGTTGCCCACTTTGCGAGCTATGCATTTGTTTATAATTCTGCTGCCCAGCACTCCATGCTTTCTCAGTGTGACAGACATGCACTTCTGCTACCCAATGTCATATTGGTTGACTGTGTTTGAGGTGAGATTTCATTAGTGTTGGCCAGTGTGGGGCTTACTTCATAGATTGGAGGGACACTTGCCCTGGTTCAACACAGCACTGCATTGTACAATATTGAGGCAAGCTTGCATGGCTGCAGTGGGGCTCTGCTGTGCCTGCTCTAAGCACAGAGAGGCGTCTATTTCTGTATCTACTCTATGAGTGAAAGAAGCCTCTAGTGCTGTATCTACTCTATGAGTGATGGGAGCTTCTAGTGCTGTGTCTACTCTATGAGTGATGGGAGCTTCTAGTGCTGTGTCTACTCTATGAGTGATGGAAGCTTCTAGTGCTGTGTCTACTCTATATGAGTGATTGAAGCTTCTAGTGCTCTATGTACTCTATGAGTGATGGAAGCTTCTAGTGCTGTGTCTCCTCTATGAGTGATGGAAGCTTCTAGTGCTCTATCAACTCTATGAGTGATGGAAGCTTCTAGCACTGTATCTATCCTATGAGTGATGGAAGCTTCTAGTGCTGTATCTCCTCTATGAGTGATGGAAGCTTCTAGCGCTCTATCTACTTCATGAGTGATGGAAGCTTCTAGTGCTGTATCTACTCTATGAGTGATGGAAGCTTCTAGTGCTGTGTCTACTCTATGAGTGGAGGAGGCTTCCAGTGCTGAATCTACTCTATGAGTGATGGAAGCTTCTAGCGCTGTATCTATTCTATGGGTGATGGAAGCTTCTAGTGCTGTATCTCCTCTATGAGTGATGGAAGCTTCTAGCGCTCTATGTACTCCATGAGTGATGGGAGCTTCTAGTGCTGTGTCTACTCTATGAGTGACGGAAGCTTCTAGTGCTGTGTCTACTCTATGAGTGATAGAAGCTTCTAGTGCTCTATGTACTCTATGAGTGATGGAAGCTTCTAGTGCTGTATCTACTCTATGAGTGAAGGAAGCTTCCAGTGCTGTATCTACTCTATGAGTGATGGAAGCTTCTAGTGCTGTGTCTTCTCTATGAGTGAAGGAGGCTTCCAGTGCTGTATCTACTCTATGAGTGATGGAAGCTTCGAGTGCTGTGTCTTCTCTATGAGTGATGGAAGTTTCTAGGGCTGTATCTACTCTTTTAGTGAAAGAAGCTTCCATTGAACACTCCCTTCAGTACAGCAGCCGATGAGTCTCCCTGATGAATGTGTCACGTGTCTCTCTTCGGTAGACATTTGAAGAATGTATTCACTAACATAATTATTAATAGATCATCCTTAAGATACTGATTAGGCAGCTGCATGCCGGCCCAGTGTTAAAAATAACACCAAGAAAATGAATGCTTGGTGTGTTGCTGCATTAATTATATGTTTTCATATAGTGTTTCTGCTCTATTCAGGTGGCTTCATAGCGCTTGAGATCTTAGGTATTACTACTGCTCAGCCAACGAGCTCATCTGTTTTATTATGTAAGGATGGGAGGTTATGTCATCTCGTCTGGGGTTTGAACATGTGAGCTACATGTTGTGCAGGGATCGGTGCAATAGGCATTTTACCCTCCTGTGCCTACTGTGGGTTCACCAGTCTGCCTGAGTACCAGTTGCCCGGATCTCCGGTTTATGAGTGTAAGAAAACCGGCCCTATTTTACTGGGCATCGATCAACTCCTGATACACCAGCGCAGCATACGGGTCAACACCTGGTACACTGATAGTGCAGTACAGATCAATACCTGGTACACTGGTAGTGCAGTACGGGTCAACACTTGGCACACTGGCAGTGCAGTACGGGTAAACACCCGGCACACTGGCAGTGCAGTACGAATTCACTCCTGGTACACTGGTAGTGCAGTGCGGATCAACTCCTGGTACACTGGTAGTGCAGTACAGGTCAACACCTGGCACACTGGTAGTGCAGTAAGAATCAACTCTTGAGCTTCAGGCAGCTGCTCATCCAGGATGCAACGTCTTTCATTCCTTCCTGTAAATTGTGTCTGGTGATGTCTGGTTCCTTGGTGAGGGAGAGGATGAGCTAGGTGTCGTCCGTGTAGGATACTATGCTGAGTCCGTGTTTTCCGATGGGTAGTGCAGTATGGATCAATACCTGGTACACTGGTAGTGCAGTATGGATCAATACCTGGTACACTGGTAGTGCAGTACAGAGCAACACCTAGTACACTGGCACAGCAGTATGGATCAGCACTGGGCACACTGGCAGAGCAGTGCAGATTAACACCTAGAACAGTGGCAGTGCAGTACGGGCCAACACCTGGTACACTGCTAGTGCAGTACGGATCAACTCCTGGTACACTGCTAGTGCAGTACGGATCAACTCCTGGTACACTGGTAGTGCAGTACGGATCAACTCCTGGTACACTGGTAGTGCAGTACACATCAACACCTGGTACACTGGTAGTGCAGTATGCATCAACTCCTGGTACACTGGTAGTGCAGTATGGACCAACTGTCAGGTCTCACCTATGTTTCCGCAGGAACGTCATGGACATGAAGAAAGGTCCACAACTTCGCCAAATCACCTATTGCACCAAACAAGGTCAAAGTGACAATAGTAACTTGGGGAAGAAGGGAAACAAAACAAGGAGGGAAAAGGGTCACACGTCGAACCCCAGGCTGTGATAGGACCATGCAAGGACAAGGCACAACATCTGTAGACAAGAGAGAAGAACAAAAAACTGGTAAGTTTGTAGTAGGGTAGCTCTATCTCTAAATCTCTCTAATGGGTTGTTTAATACCTTAAGGTTTCCCTTCTTCGTAGTATTTCAAATAACTAGGGTTGTCAAGCAAGTGTCTGGTTCTGGTAGGAAAAAATAGGGAACTATTAGTTAGAGGGAGATTAAAATAAGGGAATGAATTAAATGAAAAGGCCCTAGGCTAGAACCCACCTTATTTACCAGACTCCTGTATGAGAATATTCTTCACAAACATAAAGTGTCTAATTGTGAAATAAAAATAGCCTTAATTTTCAGGTAATAATCAGGAAGCAGGATGCGGAGGAGACTCCCGATGCCTCGGAAGTGACGTGAAGACCCGTGAGGTAAGCCCCAACACCAGAGACTGGAACGCAAAGCGTTGCCACTCGGGGATGGCTGCGCTTTGACCTGTCTGGTCTGCTGCTGCGCATGCGTGTCCCTGTGCGGTGGCCATTTTAGTAGTTTCCGCAAATCCCGGTCCGGCAACCGTGACACCAACACCTGCCACACTGGCATTGAAGTACGGATCGACTCCTGGTACACTGGTAGTGCAGTACAGAGCAATACCTGGTACACTGGTAGTGCAGTACGGACCAACACCTTGTACACTGGTAGTGCTGCACTGCGCAGAGTATTGAGCACTGAGACAAAGCCTGGCCCTCACCGACTCCCTACAACGCCACAGGTGGCGCATGCAACACTCACATTGCAGAACCCTGCCCTCCACACTAGCACCCTTCTCACCCGCAGTACACACCCATGACTCACCACACCACCCCCTGCTTACATTCACCACCTGCTGACCACAGCAGGCGATGAATGCAGAACTGTCCCCAGAATCAGGGATAACAAGAGGAAAGGGACCGGTATTTCCTGCTCCCAATTGTTACTCCCCGTTATGGATATTTTCTCGTAGTGGCAGGATTAGAACCAGTAGACCTGATGGAATTGGTAATCTTGACCCTGGCACCTTCCTCTAATAAACCCAGCCATCTTGTAAAGAATGCCCAAGTTGTCTTACTATAATAAATAAATCAGAAAGACAGATATTCACAAAAATGGCTGTTAAGAATGTATGTGATTATAGTTTTGCTCTGTAGATTGTGTAAAAGAAGTTAGACTGATTTTCACAGAGAGCTTTCACTTTTTTCAGAGAGACGAGCAATTGCTAACCAGGTGCACTGTTGATGGGGAGTTCACCCCATGTCTGACCCAGCTGGGAAGGAAGGTTTCAGGCCCATCTGGTTCAAGCAGAAAGATGATGACGTCACTGTCGACTGCGGAGACTGGGAAGAGTGCCAAAGCTACGACACGGGAGGGAAGAAACTGGATGCATGAAGAGATAGAGCAAAGTGTGGAATATAAAGCTCAGCAGAGGGGAGAGAGGTGTATACTCTTCTAGAACCGCAACCATGCGGACAGTGGAGGCTGGAAGGGGAGAGTGGTGGGGGAAAGGTTAGGGGGTAGGAAAAACAATAATAAAAGAAAAGCAAATTTACCTGAAGGTCGCCGTCGCAGCCGCCCTTTCTCCTCCAGCAGGAAGCACCCAGTCTCCCAGAATCCCCTGACCAATGACAAAGCTACCTTAAACAGCGTTGTGATAGGTCTGAGTGCCATGGTTCGGCGCTCAGATAGGAGCTTGGAGGCTGGGTATGTTCTCCACTAAGGCTGTATAATACAGCCTGTGGAGAAAATGCACAGTGCGCATGACGGCTTGGCTGTTCCGAGACGGCCGTCCAAAGCGTCATGCGCATTTTAGGTGCCGCCACCACTCCTCCTCCGGCCTTAACATCAGGTTATCAACGGGGCTGCACTGTAGTGCAACTGCAATAGTAAAAATAACATTATAATTGCTGATGTTCCATTATTATCATTTTATTTTCACTATTCAGGTGCACTGCTTTAAAGCAGTGGGGCGACGCTCCTCCGCCTCAGGCATCTCAAAGCCAAACATGAGTAGCTCTCAAAAGTCATGTGTCAGCAAAGTCAAGAGAGGATTCAGGGCCCAAGAACAGCAGAGATTGCTGCAGAGGTGCGGAAGCAAGCTGAGGAGCAAAGCTACCTCCACTGAGGCATGCTTGCCTTATGTTGCATGCAGTCCAACCCTAACCGTAGGTGTGGTGAGCAGAGACACAGGGCTGGGAACGAGAAAACGAGGGAGTACTTCAAATGTTCCACAAATACAGATAAAATGGGTTTCAAGTTCGAAAGGGCTACTGACCATTAAAGTTCGCGGACAGTTGGGTAAAAACACCAAAAACGTTAAAAACACCAAGATTAAAAAAACTAATGAATAAAACAATTCTTTTGAGACCCACAAACATAAATCAATAAAAGAGGTTATCTATGTCAACTCGTATTCAGATTGGGTGATAGGGACTGGGCAAAAATCCGGCCCCGCGGCTTAGCGCCGCTGGACATAGCCAATGGCAATATATTACTGTGGGCCTTCAAGACCTTCATTTTAGATAATTAGTTTTACTCAGTTTGTGCTCCTGATGGGGCTATCTGCTACCTACTTACCATCTTAATCCTATAACCAAGGGCTCGATTCACAGAACTAACTTAAGATAATAACATCCTAAACTTACTAGTAGTTAAGTTAGGACTCCTAACTTTAGGACTCTAAACTGAGAAAAATCCCAACTTTAAGACTTTCGGTATTCGCAGAAGGCATTTAGGAGTCCTAAAGTTAGGAGTCCTAACTTTACTACTCCTAAACTGAGAAAAATCCTAACTTTAAGACTTTCGGTATTCACAGAAGGCATTTAGGAGTCCTAAAGTTAGGACACCTAACTTCTGTGAATACCGAAATGAGTAAGTGCCTTCTGTGAATACCGAAATGAGTAAGTGCCTTCTGTGAATACCAAAATGAGTATGTGCCTTCTGTGAATACCAAAATGGTGGTAAGTTTAGGATTTTGTCTTAAGGTAGTTCTGGGAATTGGGCCCTAAGTCTTTATAAGCCTTATTCTACAATCTACTCTACGGCTACCTGCACCTCTTTTATATTACAACACTGGCGACGATTTGAGGAGAGAACCTACGTGTTGTGGAAGATAATCTGTATGTGAACCTGCTGAAGCAACTGGAACTAAGAAACTCGAACGAAGGAACCTGAAGCTTGAAGGAAAAGGAAGGCCCTGGTTAGCCCCACCAGTGTTCCCCATTCATCTGGACAGCCCGCAGTCTAGGGTGCTTGGCCCTCTTTACCTCAAGGGATTTGCTGAGCTCATACCAACAACCGTGCATGCCTATTTGCCTCATTTCTTTTACTGGCAGATAAAGAAGTGAGCTGTTTATTTCACATGAACATACTTGTGAGCGGAGGACTGTTTGGACACTTGACCTGCTGACAGCTTGCAGTGCAACCTACAATTTGGCTGGTGGTAGTGATTCAGGAAGCAGGCATTTTAGGAAACTCTGCTGGAATTACATGAGCGAGTGCCGTACAACTGTTTTTTTTATAATTTTTGACAGTTATCTGCCTCACCCGTGCACGTGAGCATCCAGCATTTGAAATCATCCTTTATTCCAAAACTCGAAAGGTCACCTTCCAGCGCGATTTATGGGGCGAGGTGAAGTACGCGTGTAGTGTATGACTTCATTGTAGGAGGAGATATATTCTGCAACAAACTCCACCTCCTACAAAAACGTATGCAACACAATGCACTGGCAGCCATCTTAGTGAATTCCTCACAATGCTAGCTGAGGATTTGCAATGCCGTGGGTTGTGGAGATGCATGCTGCTGCCAAATGATAATTTTTTATGCCTCGCACTGAAGTAAGATGCGTGCACCGACGTTGTGTGAGTCAGCTCTCGGAGCCTTTTGCTTGTCAGATGTTTGCTGAGGAAGCAGTTTGTGTGCGGATGAAAGCTGGCGGGTGCCGGGGCGAGGCAATCATATCAGCTGTGGGTGTGTTTAGTGCACCTGTCAATGCTGCCTGTATCGGCTGTAGTGGTAGAGAGTATCTGTTTTGCAAGTACAAACAGAATTTGCAATACTTATTCAGTGTGGCCAGCGTTGCTTTGGGTCTCTTCGGCAGTTCTAATTCATTGGTACTTTCCCAAAATCTGAGGACATGTTTCTCCTGCTTCTACTCGGATGTGACTTATTCAAAGTGATAAGGCCGGATTCCAATATCAAAATTCTAGCGAGGAACTCTAGGTCCATGGCTCTTTCCTACCTGCTGAGTAGTGTAAAGGGGAGAAACAACTCTTCAATTCAAAATCAATAATAACTGTGGCTCAAGAATCACAGACTCCGGACTTCAGTATAGGGGATTTATTACAAAGCCAAAAACAACTGAATATACAAGCACCTCAAGAAGAGGTTGTAAAAATACATGGGAACTAATACAAAACCATATCTACGGATGAGTCTAATCCGATGAATCATGAAGAGAATAAAAAGCTCCAAAAATAAGAAACAAGCAAGAACTGCTCTAATATTTAGGTCAGACTTCATCTGTGTCTGCAAAGTGAAAAGCATTAAACTATCCCTACTCTATCTCTAAGGCGACATCCCTACTTAGCATCTCCCAGGCAAAGTCAGTTAAAGGTGTCAGCTCATGAAGACTTCCTAAGAAGTGCATTCACATATATGCATATATGGAGCAAGTAACCAATGTTACAGAGCTCGTTCTAAGATGCTCTTCCCAGATCAATCACCTAAACCCTTCTCCTAACTCATCCTGTCCCCTTCTGCCTCTCCTCCCTCGAGACACTTTCCCTAATACACAATGCAAAAATGTAAAACACACCCACAGATCAACTCATCTCAACGGACACCGCTCCTAGGTAATTTTTCACTGTCTGCCACACTCCTTCCAATGTTCAGCACGATGACCTTTATTCCCAAGCTTCCTCGGTGAGAAAAAACCCCAGCTCCCAATTATCGACATTCCTTTTACAAAGTATCGCTTCTCCTACATGCCTAACTCCTAAATCAAAGAGTGTTAGTTCTAACTAACAAAGGCAGCTTCTTCCACCTGCAACTGAAACGTGAGAACAGAAAAAACCTTGCATACACATGACGTCCGCTGACTACCTCTAAATGCGAGAGCTTACCAGGGACATTACAATTTCAGGCCTCCACAATTTGGCCAACATAAGAATAAACGAATAGGCCCTTCAAATGTACAACGTGAACATTTAATTTAGGCCTTTACACATACATTTACACGCATGTTAAAATGGCTTTGCCTTGCAACACCTATAATTATTACATTTTAAGCACAATTCATCATTTCCTCATACAATCTTCATCATGATGCACGTTTAAACCGGAATGCACTACATTACACATGAGCTTTTTGTTAAGCAAATGCAATATACTAAATGTTACAGTTTTCAAACATAAATGCCATCTCATTTCTCTTGAATAGCACAAAATACTTTTTGTCCACTTACACATTTTATTATCACGACAAACCTCTAATGATCAAAGTTAATACAACACGAGAATATAGGCGGGTGCGAACTATCCATGATTATGATGCACCCCTACAAATTTTTAGAGCACCATCGTGCTCCATCAGTTCCCCCCTCTGATGACTAGTGTCATCCCATCAAATCACACTCCCTGGACAAAGAACCGACCTAAACGGAGCTTGTAGCCATCCTTCCCTGTCGGGACTTCTCTAGGCTTTTAATATTCTCGTAAAGACTGTCCTGCAGTCTCTCCATCCTTCGCTCTTGCTCTCTAAGAGATCTTTCAACCCTATTTGCCTTATGCCACTTATAGATCCTTACTGGTCCCCACAACAGAATCACACAAACCACCACTATAATGATAGGTTTGAAGATGTAACCAAGAATTCCCTTTCATAGGGACACAAACCAACTCCCTACTTTACCAAATCCTTTTCCCACCTTGTCCCAAATTCCTTCTATGGCTAAATCATGCACCTCATGATGTATCTCAGTAATGTTGCTTATATACTTCTTCAGAACTTTAATGTTGTCAGGTATATAAGTGCAGCACTGTTGGACCTTCATCATTTTACAGACTCTGCCCTCCTTTGCTAGTAAAACATCTAAACCAAGACGATTCTGCATCACCATAGCCCTTATCGACATGATCTCTCCATCCACAAGCAACAACGACTGAGCTGTATTTGCTGACAATTTGTCCACAGTGGTTGGCAACTTCCTAATCTTGATATCATTCAATAACACTCCCAAACTTGGTATCAATGCTCCAAAAAACATCTCCTACAATTACTCCTGCACTTGCACCTCGCTTCCCTCTGAAATGTAATCCACCTTCCAAATGGTCCAAATCCTCCACATTATAAATCTTGGGAAACACTAATGCCACTTAGCACGTACCATACCAATTCAATGGCAATCACACATAGGCATTCTTCCCACACACAAAATACACATTTGGCACCACTTGTATTGCATCTTGCAAAAATGTCTTTGCTGAGGACTCAATGATGAAAGTATGATCACATACACTCTCTCCCACGAAGACCTTATCATAGTAGGTTTGAACTTATCTCACACACAACTTCCCTCTCTGCTCAAAATCTAGAACGATTGGACCACTACTCCCTTTTGCTTTATGCGCTAACTCTTCTTTGGTCCACTCAACTTTGCCTCCCTTGTTGTAACAGTTTCCTGTTAGTTGTCTATGCCTATCTTCGACTTGATCCACAAATTTCTTTTCTACATCTGCTAATGAACATGTTAAGTTGTGACGATGTGCATAAGCTGTATCTCAAGTTACAGTGGGTATAAAATACTTCCATATTCTATCTTCCTGCTTATAATAATCATATCTGTTCAGATGCTTATAAGCTGGATCTTCTGAAAGCACTACATCATAGTTAGAAAAATAATACTCATAATGACCCTTGTCATAAAACATACTAAGCAATAAACTACAGGTAATATCATACATCAAAGGGAGATGGTAGTATCAAATACCTTCCTCCACAGACGCAGGCAACTGCATAAACACATAACAGTCTCTCACATCCATCGTGTTCACATATTCGTATAGCAGCTTTGCATATGCATTAAGCGTGTAATCACCTCTAGACAAATCTACATATAACATACAACTAGTTTCATCTAGCATAGCTTTTTCAGCTCCTACGATACCCTCTTTTGAACTAGAAGTAGTAGGTGTGGATGTCCCTTGTACTCCCACTTCCTCAACCTCTGCATCATGTGAAACCTTTTCAGATACAATAATGACTATTGCTATTATAACTATCACTCCTATAATGAGTGTACCTATTACGCACTTAGACCTATGGTTCGAATTTCCAGACTCCATCTTCAGTTGCCGGTTCAGTTCAACAAGAGGATACACTAAACGTCCTTGTTCTTCACCTCCGATGGTTGTTCAAACAGATCAAACACAGTTCATTGAAGTGCTGTAAATCCTTTCACAGTTCGTAACCCAAAATTATTTATTTACACAGTTCAAAAGACTTCCCTAGGCCTCTTTATTCTTCGACGGAAAGTCCCTAAGTTTCTTCTTCTTCCACTCAGACCTAGGTTATCTTATTTGAAACATCTATTTACAGTTCACAGTTCCTTCACAATCTCTTATAAGCTCAGAACCAATTTCAATTATTACACGCTGCAAAATTTCAAGACGAACAGCTGCGATTTCCTGAGCTGGTGGCTGATATCCAAAAGTCGAGAAGGACAATTCCTGAAGGATCAGAGTCCTCACTCTGCTCAGCACTGGAGGTCTCGGAACAGTTATTGTCAGCACTCCTTCTATTTCCAGTCCAGGAACTAGCAGTCCCACATCGATTTTCAGTTTGGGCGTTCTGCTGATCACCTGTGAAGACCTCAGTCTCCCGGTTCCCAACACTCCCAGCATCAGTGACCATATAAGTCCACTGCGGGGAAGCATATTTTTTGGCAAGGCACTCTCACTCTGCTCGACTTTCTTGGGCCTTCTCGAGCTTGCTCTACATCACTCAGTTCTGATTCTGATGCCTCCGACACAGGAGCAGGATCTCTCTCAGATTGTGCCTTCTTTGGCTCCCAGGCCACGATTCTTCTGCAACGTCGGCTTTCCTCCTCTGCCCCCGACCACCTTGCACCCCTGTTCCTTCAGCTGAGTTTGACTCTATACCATTCGCAACGTTACCTTCTGCCTCAGAGTCAATACCTGGGTCTTGTGTAGCGTGACACCCTCAGCTTGCTCTGGCGGGCAACCAGCTTCATCAGCAACCCCAACAGCTTGGCTTGTCCTCTCGAGTGGCCTTTCTGCCACAGCTGGATTTTCTTCTACGAGGGCAGCTGTTTCTTCCAGGGGTTCTGGAACTCTATGAGTATGGGAGGCGTGTATCTAGTTCGGCAAGCCTCTGCACTTCACTGCTGTATTCGTCACCAAAATCACTTGGTAAGGGCCTCTCCAATGGGTGTCAAGGCAACTCTTCCTCACGTGCTTGCGAACTTGCACCCGATCACCCAGACACAGGTCGTGGCAGAGGTCCTTCGAGGTCGGGGCAGTTGCAGATTCCACCTGGTGAGACACAGAACGGACCACATCAGCCAGTCCCTTGCAATAATGAAGGACCAAATCATCTGTGATGTTTATCAAGGCGGTGGATGGCACTGCTGATAACCGCATCGCCCTTGCCATCAGGATTTTATGTGGTGAAAGACCAGTTCTCCTATCGGTGTAGTGAAGGCAGCGATTTAGACACATACATTGCTATGTTAGCATAAGCGCGTTAGATGTTACAAAGCCATCTTGCCACTTTTTGCTGTTTTTGCACACGACACTGCAGATACATGTTATTATTTGAAAACTACTTGCTTGCCTTTTCTTCACATGAGAACTCTCTGTTGTTCACATCCCTAGACGTGCACTGCGACCTTGGTCTGAACATTGTGTGAAGAAACAGTCTGGGTCGCCAGACAATGCATGTTTTTGAGTCCAGGTTGATCGGCCCACTCTCTAGCCATAACACGCACACAGCTGCAAATACCTGAAAGTCAAGAGCCTTTAATATTGCAGGCTGTGTGCTTTACACACACATTCTGGAGAAGAACATTTCCAGGCGCAGAGCAAAGCTGATCCTGTGATGTGATTCACCTAAGCTGATCTTTACGGTATGGGATTCCCCATTCAAGCCTAGAGACCTTCTAATAGTCTAATAATATTAGCGTACTAGCGAAGGGAAGGTGGCTGTATTCCACTGTCATTTATAATATGATTTCTCCCTTCATTTTTTATGGTTATGGTATTGTAACAATGCTGATGGTTTTAATTTTAATCATTTGTCTGCTTATGTTAGCCAAAGTACTGCATCTTAGGACACGTAGTTTATAAAATAAACATTTTAAACTTTACCGTGTCTCTGATTACTCTTGTTGTGGACTGATATGAGAATAATAACGAACAGGTATTTCTGATTCCCACCATTCCTGAGAGTACTCTAAGTCACTTCTTCTGGGTTGTCTATACATTGGGACCTCCGAGAGAATACGGATAACGAATGGGACACTGATGCTGGTCGGATAGGGGTTCTGGGTACTGAGGTGAGTTTTTGGTACACCACAATTCACTGAGGTCCTGGTTTCCTGCGCATAGTTCTGTGCATGAGCAGAATCCCTGAAACATGGCGCACCTAACGTTTGGTCTTTTGATTTGAAATGCCTTAGTAGTGCTTATATTAGTCCACGACTCCCTCACTCTTGTTTCCGGATAACGAGAGTGACGGATTTCACCTACCTGTTAGTAGCCTAATAGGTTCTCTCAAGCTTGTTAATTGCAGCGCATAGCCGTACGCCTCTGCGGCGTCATTTGACGCAGTATGGGGTACCGGACGATGGAATGGCCGTTATTTTTGTGGTGAGTGCCGATGATCACACCCCTACGGGTTGTTTTACTCTTGGGTGACGCTGCCGGCTGTGAATGCGGATGATAAAACGTTTCACTCGTATACTCACACGCGGGTCCCAGCAAATTATACACCATATAGGACGCAAGAGATTCCCCTTTCAGCCTGGCAGCATAGCATTTGCTTTAATGGCGCCCTTCCCCATGCGGTTGCATCGGCTAGAATGGGCCCTTTGTCAATTCCAGGGGCCACATGGCCGGTACTGGCCGGATTTACGCCTCACCCCCGCTATTTGACTATTGCGGTGGATGAATTGCGTACACTCCATACAGCCGTTATGCAGTATATAGGGCTTTAGTGCAATATGTTTCACGCAACGTGCAGGTGGGGGCACCTGCTGTTGCGGGACTACCAGCTGGTCACCCTGCGGTTATTAGCCCCGTCATAGTTAATTCGGTGATGGGCAAGCGCCCCCAGAATAAGGACGATTTGCCTTATTGGCTTGCCGAGAAATTTGACCAACTGAAAGCAGTATTCCCACACTCCACTCCTGTTGAGAAACACAGGATCCTCACCATTAGTTTGCCGAAAGATTTGATCCCAGAAGTGTCTGATTGTGACAACTGGGGTAAGGTTTTTGCCGCGGTCTACTCGAAGTGCTTTGGCACTCCGTCTATGGCTGTGCTTCCCTCCGTCATTAAACGTGTTCAAGATAACCACGGTCCGGAGGCGGCTGTTGAGTTGGGAATGCGGCTTGTCGGGGTGTTCGACGTAGTAGCCTCTCTCGTCCTTGGTAACCTCAAGGGAGATGCGGTACAATTCCAAGTGGCTACTGGCTTAGCCCGCGTCGATGAGCTCGATAAGCTCAAAGAGTTGCCTAAAATTATTGCGGAAGCATATAGAACTATTGGCCGCAGTAGTTTAGGGGGTTAAACCAACTATAGCCATTCCTGACTTAATACAACATACTACGGTGAGTTTGTCTGTTAAAGACGATCGTCCAACCTTTCCAAAGCAAAATTGGCGAACAAAGAAACAGGGAAAGCAGCAACAGAAACAGGGGTCTCGTCCTGCATCTCCCGTACAGCCGACTAGTGAACGCACATACGATTTGCGCGATCGCGCTAGTATTAGGTCACCTGATAGATTTCAGGTTACTGAACAACGCTCTCCTCGTTCTTCACAGGAAACATCGGCCTCACAGTTCGGTGGCGGAGAACGTGGCAAGGGTCGGGGTGCCCAACAAGGACTGAGCAACCCCGTTAGGCTGACGGTAAAGGCAAGCAAGACAAGTTTGCACGTCAACGTCCCCCGTTTCAGAAGAAGAAAGTTGCTGTGCTAACAGCGAGATATGCCACAGATAGTGCGGACGCAGCTTCGGAACCTGACATGGGCACTAACGTTGGTCAACAGCGCAGCGGAGGTTACAGTAGTGCGGCAAGCACTGCGTCCATTTCTGGAGGCGACAGCAACTGACACATTCATTACTGTAGAAACTGCTGACACTAGAGTGGCTCCCCCTGACAGACTATATGACATAGTCCTCCTAATTCAAGGTGACATACAACGTACAATACAAGGGATTTTTTGGGATAATCTGACCTCTTCCTATGACATTCTCTTGGCAGAGGCGGACTGGCCCACGGCTTTCATTTTAGATGCTCCTAGAGGGGAGGAGGTAATCCTCCCGTCCTTTGCGCACACAGTGCCAAAGGAGCACGCTGAAAGGTTTGCCGAAGAGTGAGCTCAGGTGGGCTGGGATAAATTGTCTCCCAGCCATGAGATTCCCTTGCGGTCTATGCCTCAACCACAACCCCAATATCCCATGCGTCGCGAAGCTAGATCTCACGTCGCGGACATCCTTGAGCAATTGGAATATCAGGGAGTTATTGAAACATGTGTGTCACCAATGAATAATCCTTTATTCACTGTAACGAAGCCTGATGGGTCGTACCGCCTAGTTTTGGATTACGGCATTTAAACTCTCATTGCCGGACGTGCGCGGTACAGAATACCCACAGTTCTGCCCTCGTTGATAGTCTTGTGCGTAAAAGGTTTAAAATCACACTTGACATATCCAATGGCTTTTACAGCCATAACCTGTCCTCTATTAGTAGTCAGTGGACAGCGTTTACTTCTGGCGGCAAGCAAAAACAATTTAAAAGATTGGCCATGGGCTATAACAACAACCCTGGCGACTTTGCCGCACGTGTTGTCTCTCTGTTAGAGAGCATTGACCCTGATGCGTACTCGTATGTTGATGATATCTATCTCACGGACAACGAGTTGTGGCCACATCTGTGTCGCGTTGATCGCATTATTGTTATGTTTTCAGACTTCGGTTACAAATTCAACTTTGCGAAGTCTCACATTGCAGAGTATACAGTATTGTTTTTGGGCTACGAGCTCAACAATGAGGGTCGAGGATTAGCTCCTCACTTTCTGGAGAAGTGTGCATGTCTGCGTGCCCCTACAACATTGTAAAAATTACAGTCTTTGCTTAGCTTTCTGAATTTCGGTCGTACGTACATTCCCGATTATGCCCAGCGTATCAAGCCGCTATATGCCTTGGTACAACCTACTTTTACCCACTTGTAGATTACCATTGTGTCATTTACACTGACGGTTCGGCGCAACCGGCGACTGGATCGAAGCATGCCTATTCTGCGGCCTGTGCAATTGTGGCGGATACTTTCGTGAATGGTGAATTCCAATCTGATGTCGTGCATACGCAGTCATTGGGTGATTGTACCGCACAGTTAGCGGAGCTCCATGCTCTAGTGCTTGCACTGGAGTTTGCTGATCCTCGGGTCACTACTCTTATAGTGAGTGACTCGTTTTACTGTGTTCAGTCCTTTAACAACAATCTATTCTTTTGGTCTCAAAACGAATATCGTGATTCTTAAGGTAGCACGATTAAGCATAAAATGCTTTGGGTTCGAGGCAGAACTTAAAGAACATCTGCCCCTCGTGAATGTAATTCACACTCTTGGGCACCAGCGAGTTGGTGTCCACGCTGTCGGCAACAGCTTAGCTGACGAAGCAGCGAAAACAGCAGTGGCGACATATTTAGTAGCAGCGGTTACAAGATCCAAAACTAAGATCGATGATGACATCTTGGCAGCTATTGCTGCTACAGAGAAGGGAGGTAATTACCCAAGAGGTTTCCCTTCTCGTTACCATTATCACTTAAGTCCTGATAACGTCCCATTAGTGAGGATTAACGACGTTGGTGACAGATTGATTCCCAACGTGGACTGCAGACCATCCTTGATAACAGCGGCTCACGAGGGTATGGCCTCTGCCCACGCCGGCGTTGCAGCAACTGTTACTCTGTTACAACAACGTTACTGGTGGCGCGGATTATATAAACAAGCTCGCACTTAAGTTCTTGATTGTGACATTTGCCAGCAGATTAAACCTTCAACTGCTGCGAGCCCACCACAAACGCAGTTGTACATATCTAATAAACCACTTGGGTGTGTTTATCTAGATCACTGCGGTCCTTTCTCCTCTGATACTGCGTACAAGTATATCTTAGTTGCAGTGGATTCGTGCACACGTTTTCTGTGGGTATGGCCACAAAGGAGTGCTGATGCCCGTACTGTCATCAGGGATTTGCGTGTCTTTGTGGGAAGTTTTGCGTGTGGTACCTTTCATTCTGATCAGGGCCCTGCGTTCGCCTCTAAGGCGTACAAAGAAGCCATGAAAAAATTGGGGGTCCAAGTCAAATTTTCGTCTCCCTACCGACCTGAGGGTAATAGTGTGGTGGAGCGGATGAACCGTGACTTAAAGCAATCCTTGACAGCTAGGGTTTTAGGCACTGGCCGGAACTAGTTAGCCCATTTGTATAACGTTCAACGTGCACTTAATAATCTCCCTAGAAGGTCTCTGGGTGGGCGGACCCCATACATGATGCTCTTTGGCATAAAAATGTTTGTCCCGGACCTTGACGGTCTAGACATGTCGGCGTCTGCCGCACCCTTTGACGTAGAGGATCACTGTGCTGTATTACAGACTTTACAAGAAGCCAGAGACAGTCTAGCAAAGGAACACTTGCCCTCCACATCTGATGCTGCGCTTCAGATTCCGGTAGTCGGCTGGCTACCTCGAGTTGGTGACCTGGTCCGTGAGAAGGTGGAGAACAAGAAGGAGTTTGGCTCCTCTTATCGTGCCCCGGTTCCAGTGCTTGGCGGGCAGGGTACAAGAACAGTCATTTTACCTCCACTTCCTGGTCACAAGGATAACAGGTACATCTCCATTGACAATGTCAAACTGCAGCGAGTGGCCGATTCTTTTTAATATGACTGCAGCGGTTTCTTGCCCTGCGATGCTGAGAAATTCTGTTTTGGCTCCAGTCTCTACCACCATGTTTGATGTTGCCATCGAGATGCATACAGTTACTGATTCTTTGTTGCTACCAGCTGATGGTCTACCTGAAGATACTGAGTATGCTTATCCTGCAGATGTAACATTGCCTGTTTTACAATCAACCGCAGTTACCCAGTCACATTTCTCCTTTGATACTAACTCTGTGACTTCCAGAACTCCATCAAAAGTTTCTATTTTTGCTGTTTGGTTTAAAAGACATTTTTTGATTCCCCCTTGGACTTACATTTGGCTAGTGCTCATATGTATTTTTTTGTTTATGTCCATTGGACTTGTGGTGGTATTTTTTCGTCTTGTGAATGGACACTACCTAAAAGAAAGATCGACAATTAGACTAATTGATGGAACTTTGGCCCCCCACTCCTCATCACACATTATGAAGAGGGACCAGACTTTTGTGAATATTACTGCCTGGCCTGTGTTAGATGGGATTGTGTGGGATGCTGTTAAATTTCAAATTCATGGACCCACTGAGGTTATTAATGTTCCGAATGTTCTTCGTGTTTCTATGGGTGATGTGGTTAAACAAAATATCTGCTCTGATGATTGGGACGTTCAGGCCATAGAGGCACTGTTTTCTGATTTGAAATATTATGCCGCATTTGATGCTGAAGATTTGTATTTAGATACTGCTAATTACGGGGAGCTGTTTTGCTATCAACATTATGGCAATCATTTCCTACATAAAGCCAATACGTTTCGAAATTTTGTAAATTACACGCAATGGGAACATTGTCCAACGCCAATGCTGGGCAGCTCCAAGACATTAGTGAACAAATTTACCTATTTTACTGATTTCAGTGTTACAGAACCTGCCGCCTTTTATTTTAAAGTGGCAGCAGAGTCTACCTCAAAGGTTAGGCTGACACACACCAAATTGTTATATTCCAAATCCTTTATGGATGATTTGTCAATCAGGGGATATGATCTGTGGAAAGCTACTATTGATCCTAAATCAGTTTGGGGTTCTAAACCCTGGCAGGTACAGGGAACAGAAGCTTTGCATCGTGCCTGCCTCATCCCGAACCACATATTGTTTTTGAATTCCACAATTTTTCAGACAACCTGCTTTGGATTGGCTACTTCTAACTAACTGAATTCACCCTCTACTCCGTATCTGGGTGCTTATCCAAATTGGGATAATCATACAGATCTGTCCCTTGATGCATTGCAGTCATACATTACTAATACATCCTTCAATATTTCCAAGTTGCATTCTGAGGGATGGTTGACTTGGCAGACAAGTTCTGATTCCTGTCAACATCGTTTTCTGGGTCTAACACCTGGGTATACGCAAGTTCGCGTAGACCCCCGGTTTGAGTCTTCTCATTCTGTTACTACCTACTCTGTAGGGAAGTTATGCCAATCTTGGCTGCAACATTCCACCTTGGCATCTGTTAAACTACATTTATCTAAGTTACCTGACAAAATAGATTTGAATGATTTTGTTAAGGGTCCTCTTGGTGGCAGGTCCAAAAGATGGGTGTATGCTGTTTATAACGAAGTTTGGAAATTATCTCAAATTGAAGCGGCTTCCAGATTGAGAGAAATTGATCAGGCCAATTTGGAAAAAGTCCTGGCTGTTGTCGATAATAGCATTAACACCCTTTCTTCCAGAATTTACACATTAGATAATATTGTTTCATCTGTTGTTGATATTGTGCAGGATGATATGTCTGTTCTCTATCATGGTCAAAATCAATTACGTTCTATAATGCAGTTTGCATGGACTTTGCAAACGTTAAAGGCTGGGAAAGTCCCCTGGGACTACATGAATACATCATCTTTATTCCTTCCCTTTAATCTCACTGCGAAACAACAATTCATGAAAGATGCAACGTACTCATTACTGCATATTGAAAAGTTAGAACCTTTGCCTTTCTCTGTGACCGAATTGAACTCCGCTGTGTGGCTTATCCATGGGTTAATCGCATTGCCATTTCCTTTGTTTAAATTCAGTTCATGCATGAAACATTATGCCCTAGGCAGATATGAACCGTTGGGTACTGCTTTCCTGCATGAAGTTTGGTCACTCCCATTTACGTACAGGTGCATGAGAGATGGTAAAGAGGTCTATTTGAAAGGTGAGGAATGCACTTCCACTCCTGATCACTCTGTAGTCTGTAGGCACATTCAATTGCATGGCGCGTGCATTGTGCAAGCGACTAATTTAGCATGCGTCCTGAAAGGGATTACAGTGCCAGCTATTACACCCTCCTTCACGTTGCTAGCTAACGGTAGTTATTTGCTTTTAAATAACGAAGCTTGCTGCGGGATGCTAGTGGGAATTCCCTACATTGTGACTGTATCACAGAGAGTTGTCTGCTGTAAAAATGTCCTTTTCCCACCCCCGCATGGGCGGCTGGATGTATCCATCTGGCCTTCCATTCCGACCTTGAAAGCAGAGGACAACAAGATGAGCAGAATAAGGGTTCTATTGTCTCAAAAAGAAGTCGCTTTGACTTCGTCCCGTGAAACATTTGTCCTTCACGTAGCAAACACCCGGACAGAGGTGCATGCGCTTTTAAATACTGACCTCCCACTGCATTTCGGTGCCCTGATTCAAACTATATTTAATGCCTCGTCAACAACTGGCTTGGTACATTTTTTGAAAATTGTGGGCTCCGGCCTCGTGGCCTCCTTCCAAACTATTTTTGATGTCATACCGGCATTTTTTCATTCTATTTTTTCCAGCGTCTTTGGCGGTCTCCCGTTGATTCTCGCCCTTGCAGCTGGGGTGCTGTTGTTGGTCTGCTTACTGCGCAATGGCTGCACCATTTGTGTCTCGTGACAGCCTGTCTCGGCTGCTCCATCTTCGTAACCGGATGCTTGAATATTATGGAACATTACCACTGGCAACTCTGAGCATAGCCTATGGATTGTCCTTCCGGTTTTCCTACTTTACATGCGTACAACTTGTTTTTCATTGCCTAGACTGTCCGTTCGAATGGGCTCAGGATTTGTGCTTGTCAAACTCGGTGTCTCCTGCCCCGGATTATGATCGACTAATGAGTCCCTTAGTGTCTCATGAGTTGGACTGTTCTGGTGTCAGGATTATGGCCTGTGGAGCGGCACATGGAGTCCTAGGGAATTCGGACATCGGTATGGCTGCGTATGACTTCCTGGCGAGAAGTTACCTTGAAGAACACGTCAGTTGTCCTCTGATTGTGCTAGAGGCCCCAGTTGTCGGAGAACATGTATGTTCCTTTACGTTGCTAGACTGGATGGCGGACAATTTTACAGAACGTTCCAATGACTTCCTCTTGGAAGCTGTCGCTACTTACTGTGCTTATTTTTTGGCTTTTAATTCGACATTCGAGCTCGCTGAGCTTTGTCGTTAATTTTCCCATTCAATTTTTTTTTCCCATTTTCGTTTTTTTTCTCTTCGAACCTTCACTGCCCTTTATATGGATTTCCAATTCGTGCACTTAGTTCCGTTCTATCGAACTTGAACTCTGCGTTCCTTAATTGTATCCCTATTGGTTCGTGGTATGATCAAGGGGGGGTGTAGTGAAGACAGCGATTTAGACACATACATTGCTATGTTAGCATAAGCGCGTTAGATGTTAGAAAGCCATCTTGCCACTTTTTGCTGCTTTTGCACACAACACTGCAGATACATGTTATTATTTGAAAACTGCTTGCTTGCCTTTTCTTCACATGAGAACTCTCTGTTGTTCACATCCCTAGACGTGCACTGCGACCTTGGTCTGAACATTGTGTGAAGAAACAGTCTGGGTCGCCAGACAATGCATGTTTTTGAGTTCAGGTTGATCGGCCCACTCTCTAGCCATAACACGCACACAGCTGCAAATACCTGAAAGTCGAGAGCCTTTAATAATGCAGGCTGCATGCTTTACACACACATTCTGGAGAAGAACATTTCCAGGCGCAGAGCAAAGCTGATCCTGTGATGTGACTCACCTAAGCTGATCTTTACGGTATGGGGTTCCCCATTCAAGCCTAGAGACCTTCTATTTGTCTAATAATATTAACGTACTAGCAAAGGGAAGGTGGCTGTATTCCACTGTCATTTATAATATAATTTCTCCCTTCATTTTTTATGGTATTGTAACAATGCTGATGGTTTTAATTTTAATCATTTGTCTGCTTATGTTAGCCAAAGTACTGCATCTTAGGACACGCAGTTTATAAAATAAACATTTTAAACTTTACCGTGTCTCTGATTACTCTTGTTGTGGACTAATATGAGAATAATAACGAACAGGTATTTCTGATTCCCACCATTCCTGAGAGTACTCTAAGTCGCTTGTTCTGGGTTGTCTATAAATTGGGACCTCCGAGAGAATACGGATAACCAATGGGACATTGATGCAGGTCGGATAGGGGTTCTGGGTACTGAGGTGAGTTTTTGGTATGCCACAATTCACTGAGGTCCTGGTTTCCAGCGCATAGTTCTGTGCATGAGCAGAATCCCTGCAACATCGGGGATACTACGAACACTCATTAACACCAGTGGCAATGCATCCGGCCATTTCAATGACGTAGATGAACAAACTTTTGTCATCCTCATTTTCAGAGTCCCATTAATCTGTTCCACAATACCAGAAGCCTCTGGTTGATAGCTACAATGCAGTCTTTGATCAACGTGTAAGGCAGCACAAAGTAGCTTCATGATTTCACTGTGGAAGTGAGTTCCTTTATCCGCCTCCAATGAAGTTGGAAAACTGAACCTCGGAAACAATTCCTTAAGCAACAATTTTGCTACTGTAAGGCTATCATATCTTCTCGTTGGATAAGCTTCCACAACCAGAATGTACCTCAAGCCATTGCACCTAGGCAGCTCTATAAAAACCAGCTGCATTCAGTTGAAAGGCCCTCCAGACCTTCCAAGGTGACTCAATGCAACCACAGTTTTCTTTCCAGCATTCATTTGTTGACATGTGACACACCTATGACACACTGCTACAGCAAACGCATGGGACCATGGATTGTACCACGCGTGTCTGAACACTCTGAACACTTTTCTGAACACTCGCACCATAGCATCCCTTCCCAAATGTACTGCTCCATGAATCTGTCTCGCCATAGGACTCAATAGATCATCGGGTAACACTGTTCGACCATCACTTGAAACCCAAATTCCATCATCCCTTTCCTCACATCCTGCTCTAATCCATACGGCCTTTTCCTCTTCTGAAACCTCTTCCTGCAGACGCTTGAGCTCGTCCCAGGTGTCTGACATGGCTAACATCATGCTGAGCTCAGTTCTTTCTGGGCTCTCTCCAGTATAATCTCCAGTAAAAATGCATCCTTGTTCAGCGCAGCAACATGCAACTTCATCCGCATACCTATTTCCCAAAGAGACAAAGTCATTTCCCCTCCCATGGGCTGCACATTTTACCACAGCTATTTCTCGTGGACGCTGCAAAGCTTCTAACAATTCCCCATTTCTATGGGAGATCCTGATGACGTTAGAAATCCTCTCTGCGACCATACCTGTCCAAAATCATGAAGCACACCAAACCCATACTGGCTGTCGGTGTAGATGGTGACTCGGATTTGATCAGTGACTAAATAAGCACGAGTTAAAGCGATGATCTCTGCTACTTGTGCGGAATATACCCCCTGTAAACAAGCAGCTTCCACAACCCCCGAAATGCTAGATACAGCAATTGCTGCTCTCAAATGACCCACATTGTCTCTTAAGCATGAACCATCTACAAAAAAGATTTAATCAGACTCAGGTAGAGGTTCATCAACAATGTCTGGTCTCGGTTTGGTGCAAAGTTCAGCCACATCGAGACAGTCATGGTCCTCACAATCTTCATCATCAACATTTGGCAAAGGCATCAAGGTAGCAGGGTTCAGAACCGAACACCTTATCAGAGTCACATTCTCCGAGGCAAGTATAACCTGCTCATACCGTGTGAGTCTGTTATTCATCAGGTGTTGTGTCTTAGTCCTCGTCATCAGGAGCACAACTGAATGTGGAATAAAAACAGTAAGTGGGTGACCCATAACAATACTCTCACATCTTTCAATGCTGACACCGGTTGCAGCAACGGATTTGAGACATCCGGGCAACGCTGAAGCTACTGGATCTAAAGTAGCTGAAAAGTAAACATGGTCTACGGACACCTCCATGACTTAGAGTTAGAACTGACAATGCACAACCTTCCCTCTCATGGCAGAACAGTGAAAAAGATTTGTTGTAACCTAGCATCCCTAGAGCTGGAGAACGACACCAGCCCTCTCTCAACTCCAAGAATGCAACCAGAGAGTCATGATCCCAGGGTACCGGATCACTCACATCCTTGTGCGTCAGCCTCTGCAGAGGCTTCGCCTTCAAGGAAAAATTGGGGAACCATTGATGACAGTATCCGATCATCCCCAAAAACATCCTAACTTCCTTTTGAGTGGTAGGCACAGTCATATTCATTATTGCCTCAATTTGATCTGGTGACACCTTTCTCTTACCTTTTTTGATTCGGTGGCCCAAATACTGAACTTCGGCCAGACAATACTGTAACTTGCTTGGGGATACCTTGTGTCCATTCTCTGCTAGGTGATTCAGTAAAGCAACAGTATCTATCCTACAAGCATCCTCCATCTCAGATGCAATCAAGAGGTCATCAATGTACTGAATTCTGTGGCAGCACGAGACTCTTAAGATTCTTTTTCAAAAGCTGATTAAAGATTGATGGACTCTCTGTATACCCTTGAGAAATACGACACCATGTTAACACACGATCTTCCAGATGGAAAGCAAATAACAATTAGCTCTACCCCCCTGCAACGGTATTGAAAAGAATGCCTGACACAAATCAATCTGAGTGAACCATTCAGCTTCGCATGGGATTTGGAATAGTATCACTGATGGATTCGGTACCACTGGACAACATGGAACCATAAACGTATTGATCTTACGCAGATCCTGCACGATCCTATACTTCCCACTCAGTTTCTGCAATCCCATAAATTGGTGTGTTACATGGGCTTCCCATTATCTCCTTCAGAATCCCCTGCTCAATCATAGACTCAATCACAGGCTTGATTCCAGCAACTGTTTCTGGTGACAGATTATACTGGGGTGTTCTCGGAAACTCAGCATTTGATGGTGCAGTTCAATTTACATAAAAGATCACGATCCAACAAACAGACTGGACTTGAGTCGCACACCACAAATTGGTGTTGATCGTGAAAGGTTTCTATTCCCACAGGTATTGTCTCAGTCAATGGGTTGGTCATTCTCTTACTCGCCACTCCCACGACTTGGATGGATTGTCCCGAAAGGGGTACGTTGGGAGCTACTGCAGATCTCACAGTTGAACGGGTAGCACCAGTACCTGCCAAAAAGGTGGTAGGATGACCATCAACATCCGCCTCTACATACGGTCCTCTCTGGTCTACCTCCAAGACTGCTCCAAGGTTACAGTCTTCCCCCCACCCCCCTCAGACACCGTCGTTGCAACGGGTCTGAATCAAATTCAGCGGAAGTCTCAATAAAGGGCATCTGTTGATAGGTTTGATTTCCCTGCGGGACTCTTGGTGGCTGGGGAACTTGCACCTGCGGAGCTATTGTCCCCCCTTGTACAGACCTTGGTCTCGTCACCGTATTGACAACCTCAGATATCTGCACTACTTCCTCCTCTTGAGTCTGATTAGCCGGATTCGACCTGCACTCGCGCTTCCAATGCCCGATCTTGTGACAATTATGACATGCAGTGGTTTTCTTTAGCGTGGCAACATCTATTCCTGTCTTAGGATCTATGGGTTTCCCTTTTCCCTGTCCTGATGCATTCTGAGCCCCTCCTTGATTGTTCCCCTGTCTTCTCCCTAACATTCCTCCACTTGATTGTGACTGGTCTTCCTTTTCTGCATTCTGCATTTGAACCAGCATCAGTTTATCTTTAAGCTTCCTATGCTTCGAGTCCACTTCGTCACTACAATACCTGGCATACCGTAGGATCTCATCCACAGATTTATTTTACCAGCAGATCAAATGCTGTTGAAACATAAGGCTAACTTCTGGTCTCAATCTTCGAACAAATTTAGAGACGAACTGTCCCATGTCCTTTGGGTCAAGAGAATCCAACCCGCTGTACTGCTTGAAGGCTTGCAAGAGCCTCTCATAATAGGCATGTACAGTTTCTTTTGGCTCCTGAACAGTTCTATCTATCTTAACCCAATCAATATCTTGTGGGGAAATCTTGAATTGCAACCATGTAATTATCTGCTCATACTTTTTCATAAGCACAGGTGAAGGACCATGTGTGACAGAATCTCGCTCAGGTTCCAAAGACGGCCAATCGACCGCAATTTTGCAAACTGGCCACAAATCACTCAGTACCACAATATCAAATAACCTATTCAGATCAACCCACAGTACCTTTGAAATTTTGACAAATCAATCAACTTGTTTGTACCATTCAACTGGTTTTTCCCTCAGCCGAGGAAAATCATTGGTAAATGCTGCCAAATCACCCCTACTCCAAGGCACATGCACATACCCTCCACTCGGTACCTCTCCCAATGGTCAGGCCTCTACTCCTACTATCCCACCTCCTGGAGGTGGAGTTCCTCCTATGCTCTTCTTTGCACTCTTCTTCTTTGACCATCTTTCCTCCCACTTGTCAAGCATGCTCCAGGCACTTATCCCTACAATCAACACTCGAATATGTGTTTTCAAACCTACGACCCTTTTCTCCTCTAATTCCTGATCACTGTAATTTAGCCTGTGATTTCCCTGTAACATCTTTGTTTTGGACAAATCTATATCAGACCTCTGTGCCAACTCTGTCAATTTCTGATGTGTTTTCCTGGCCTTACGAGTTACATCCTTTGCCACAAAAGGCAATTCATCTGACTCATAAAGTTCCATCCTTTCCAATGGCAGTTTTCCACAAAATATTTCCTCCAATTCTGCCTTTAACCTCACCACATCCAACACTTTAGCCCTCATAGCAGCTTTAATCGTTCCTCGACTTGACGCACTACTCGACTCTTCACTGTCACTATTCTGATCTCCCTTCTGATTCCCTTCCATTATGTTCCTAGAGACAGATTGACTCCCTGAATCCCCATGACCACTGTCATCTCCTGATATCCTTCCCTAGGGACTCTCACTGGGGCTTCCCACATCCGCAAATCGGAACGTGAATCGGCCAAGGACCCTGTTCTCACTGCCCTCTGCTCCACATGACCTCTAAAAGAATATGCAGTGGTTGGCAAGGGTGTACTCGATTCTAATGGTCTCGAAGGGTGACCACTTCTACCCGCTGTACCATTCCCTCTAGAACCAATGCTTTCTCCCATTGCTGTTCGTATTAAACTCCTACCTTCTGCTTGATCTGGATCGTACACTGACACTATAGGACCAATAGTGACCGGTATTGTAAGAGCTTCCGGAAATCTCGTAACAACCTCTCCCTTCGCTTCTGTTCCCCTCAGTGGTGGAGTCCCCATTCTCTCTGTTCCTGCTGAAATCCTTCCTCTTACTCCTACACTAGAGTTTGTCTGTGCCTCTTCAGTTTCCTCTGTAATTGCTCTCATTCCCTCTTCCGAACTTGGGTTATACGAAGGTAGACGCTCCACTAGTAACCTTTCCAGTAGACTGTTGTCTGTATCACTATCATCTTCCTCTTCTCTTCTCCTCTGAGCATCCCCCACCTTTACCAATAGAGGGAACAGCCTATCTCCCTCAATGGTTTCTACCCTCCACCTTTTCGTCAATGCGTCCCATAGTGCATCTTGAAACACTCTGATTGAGTTCTTCACCCTTTCCTGACTTCGCTCTCTTTTCCTTGCATGCGCTGCTCTCATCCATGCATCTAGCGCTTCGAGCTGTGTTGGTCTAGGTAAAGGCCGCAATGCAGTCATCACTGCCTTCAAATGATACGACACATCAAATTTGAATGAATCATAAAGTAGGAAAGCCAGGTCTCCATCCTTTTCAGTAATCTTTTGCCAATTTTGAAGCCAAATTATAGTATGGATCCCTACGTTCATAGCCATGTAATGAGCTGGGGTATCCTCGGGCTGTGCTTCTTCCTCCACTCGAGTTACCACTCCTCTATCTCCCCTACAAAGATCTCACAATACCTTTAAACATTTCATGATAAAATCAACTCTTTTACCCACAATGTTTTCATTTCTCTTCTTGATGTCAATACACCAATCCCAGCGCGTCCTTACACCAACCAACCTATCACAGCGCGGCACACTTCAACGTCACTCTTCCTCCTCACTCAGCAGTTCCCCTCCTTCACAATGTCCTTCTAGCACTGTCTTACGTCTCACTCATACAACAAGTAACTGTCTGTCCACCAAACGACCGGACAATCGCTTGATCGACTGTCTGTCCACCATACGACCGGACAGTCATTCGTAATTGTCTACCTCAATCTGAAAATTGTCTGTCCGCGAAACGACTGGACAACTGCCCTCGACCATCTGCCCACAAACGGCCGGACGGTCACATAAATAGTTAATAGAATCCAATCACTCGATTTTACACATAAAGTAACCCACGACCTGCGTTGGTCACTCACTCTCTCATTCCCTATCTTGGGTGGGGTTGTCGATGATGTCTCACGACTCCCACAATCAATGGTCAATAATTACGGCTCTGGGTGTCTTCTACATACTCACTCCTCTGCGAACTGCTGTTTCCACCACACTGACACTCTCCTTCGGTCTCCGCCAAACACCGTCGTCTTCTGCTCCCAATCCTCTGGACAACCATCTCTTGGGCTCTATGGGGTTTATAACTAGCTCTTCCCTAACTTCTCCCCTTACTACAGAGGTAACCGTCCTCTCGCTACCAACTGATAAGGCCGGATTCCAATATCAAAATTTTAAAGAGGAACCCTAGGTCGATGGCTCTTTCCTACCTGCTGAAAAGTGTAAAGGGGAGAAACAACTCATTTAGGCAATTCAAAATTAATAATAACAGTGGCTCAAGAATCACAGACTCCGAACTTCAGTTTATGGGATTTATTACAAAGCCAAAAACAACTGAATATACAAGCACCTCAAGACAAGGTTGTAAAAATACATGGGAACTAATACAAAACCATATCTACGGATGAGTCTAATCCGATGAAACATGAAGAGAATAAAAAGCTCCAAAAATAAGACACAAGCAAGAACTGCTCCAATATTTAAATCAGACTTCAGCTGTGGCTGAAAAGTGAAAAGCATTAAACTATCCCTACTCTATCTTTAAGGTGACATCCTTACTTAGCATCTCCCAGGCAAAGCCAGCTAAAGTTGTCAGCACGTGAAGATTAGAAGTGCATTCACATATATGGAGCAAGTAACCAAAGTTACAGAGCTCGTTCTAAGATGCTCTTCCCAGATTGAGCTCCTTACCCCTTCTCCTAACTCATCCGGTCCCCTTCTGCCTCTCCTCCCTCGAGACACTTTCCCTAATACAAAATGCAAAAATGTAAAACACGCCCACAGATCACCTCATGTCAACGGACACCTCTCCTAGGTAATTTTCCACCGTCTTCTATACTCCTTCCAATGTTCAGCACGATGACCTTGATTCCCAAGCCTCCTCGGTGAGAAAGAACACCGGCTCCCAATTATCGACATTCCATTTACAAAGTATTGCTTCTCCTCCATGCCTAACTCCTAAAACAAAGAGTGTTAGTTCTAACAAACAAAGGCAGCTTCTTCCACCTGCAACTGAAACGTGAGAACAGAAAAAAACTTGCATGCACATGACATCCGCTGACTACCTCTAAATGCAAGAGCTTACCAGGGAAATTACAATTACAGCCCTACACAATTTGGCCAACATAAGAATAAACAAATAGGCCCTTCAAATGTACAATGTGAACATTTAATGTAGGCCTTTACACATACATTTATACGCAAGTTAATATAGCTTTGCCTTGCAACACCTATAATTATTACATTTTAAGCACAATTCGTCATTTCCTCGTGCAATGTTCATCATGGTGCACGTTTACACCGGAATGCACTACATTACACATGAGCTTTTTGTTAGGCAAATGCAATATACTAAAGGTTATAGTTTTCAAACATAAATGCATCTCATTTCTCTTGCATAGCACAAAATACTTTTCTATTCGTCCACTTACACATTTTATTATTATGACACACTTCTAATGATCAAAGTTAATACAACACAAGAATATATGCGGGTGCGAACTATCCATGATTATGATGCACCCCGACAAAGTTTTAGAGCACTATCGCGCTCCATCAAAAGATTCAACCTAATTGGATGACTGATTTCCATTAGAGTAAAGTCTGTCTCATAGTCTCTAAGACCTTGGAAGAAAGACTACAGTGGAAGAATTTCTCTTCTTAGTTGTATTGTTGAGTGAGATATTGCTCAGCAGAGTAAAATACTTTCTATCTGCTTGTGATGGAATATTTGAATGTTGTTCTTTTTTTGGGGCGGCATGTACTTGGGGTGTGTGTTGTTTGCAAAGGAGCTCTGTGGGTTTGATTACTTTACATTGTCGTTGTTGTCTAGTGGATGGGAAAGCCACTCTTGTTGTGATTCCTGTGTATGGCATGCTGTTTGTTGGTTACAAAATGAATTGAATGCATGAATGTGTCCAATGTAACGCTGATTTGTAGGGTCATGTACTCTAGTGCTATGTTGTAAAGTTATGTACCCTAGTGCTGTGTTGTAGGGTGGTGTACCTTAATGCTGAGTTGTACGGTCATGTACCTTAGTGCTGTGTTGTAGGGTTGGGTATACCCTAGTACTGTGTTGTAGGGTGGTGTACCCTAGTGCTGAGTTGTAAACCTGCGTACCTTAGTGCTGTGCTGTAACGTTGGGTATACCCTAGTACTGTGTTGTAGGGTTGGGTACCCTAGTGCTGAGTGGCAGGGTCTGCATCCTGTTACAGTATGATGTGACTGTGACTATTGTTCTTGTCAGATGTACAGTGTGGGTTGCCTGAGACTCCAAGTCCTTTCTAGTTATGGTATGCTCATGTCAATAAGTTCCCTAGGGAAAGAGTGTGGGTGGATTTAATGTTTGAGGATTGTTCTATCAATGTTTGTGGCCTTTAATGTGTTTCAGGCTTTAAGAATATTCTATCCTTTTCATCTTTAGCCTTTTTGAATTAACTTTTCGATAGTTCAGCCTGTATTTTCTTCTCTTATTTTCATTGTTCAGGTCCACATGTTTTCCTTTTGCTTTTTGTATTAATTCTGTCAAAAGTTTCCATAAGGAAAGGAGATATGTTGTGACTTGAGTGTTGCCATGCACACCTTCCTTAGTTATACCTTCCCTACTGCTCAGCCAGGGTGAGAGCTGGAGTGCTTGGTGATGTATTGGAATGCATGGGTGCCTGGTGAGGTGCTGAGGTTCTTTTGGAGTGTGCAGGCTGAGCAGCAGGGAGGCTGCTCCTGGTGGGGCTCAAACTCCTATCTTCTATATACTAACTTACTTACCTGAAACTTACCATCTTGATTACCTGTAACAAAGACATAATAAACCATATTCTACAATCCACTCTATGGCTACCTGGACTTCTTTTACATTAACAAAGGAAGCTTGCGCAGTGCAATTGTCGGGCTGTAAATGTTGTGAGGTCTTTAACCAATGTGGCCACATTTTTCAAAAGCATCTCCTGTGAGCACTAACCCTGGGACCTCCTGTGTAGATTTTGACTCCCTGTGAACACCACCCTTGACACCTCCCTGGGAGCAGCATCCCTCAACCACCTATGTGGAGTCTGGCTCCTTGGGGGCACCACCCCTGAGACCTCCTGTGTGGGGTTTGACTTGCTGGGAGCACCACCGCTGAGACCTCATGTGTGGAGATTGACTCCCGGGCAGAACCACCCCAGAGACCTACTGTTTGGAGTTTGACTCCCTGCGAGCACCACCCCTGAGACCTCCTGTGTGGATTTGAACTGCCTGAGAGCACTACCCTTGAGACCTCCTGTGTGGAGTTTGACTCCCTGAGAGCACTACCCTTGAGACCGCCTGTGTGGAGTTTGACTCCCTGAGAGCACCCTCCCTGATACCTCCTGTGTTGAGTTGGCTCCTTGGGAGCACCACCCCTGAGACCTCTTGTGTGGAGTATGACTCCTTGTAAGCACCACCCCTGAGACCTCTTGTGTGGAGTTTGACTCCCTGTGAGCACCACCCCTGAGACCTTCTGTGTGGAGTTTGACTCCCTTGGCGCACCACCCCTGAGACCTCTTGTGTGGAGTTTGACTCCCTGTAAGCACCACCCCTGAGACCTCTTGTGTGGAGTTTGACTCCCTGAGAGCACCACCCCTGAGACCTCCTGTGTGGAGTATGACTCCCTGTAAGCACCACCCCTGAGACCTCTTGTGTGGAGTTTGACTCCCTGAGAGCACCACCCCTGAGACCTCCTGTGTGGAGTTTGACTCCCTTTGAGCACCACCCCTAAGACCTTCTGTGTGGAGTTTGACTCCCTGCGAGCACCACCCCTGAGATCTTCTGTGTGGAGTTTGACTCCCTGAGAGCACCCTCCCTGATACCTCCTGTGTTGAGTTGGCTCCTTGGGAGCCCCACCCCTGAGACCTCTTGTGTAGGGTTTGACTCCCTGTGAGCACCACCCCTGAGAACTCCTGTGTGGAGTTTGACTCCTTGGTAGCACCACCCCTGAGACCTCCTATGTGGAGTTTGACTCCCTTGACGCACCACCCCTGAGACCTCCTGTGTGGAGTTTGACTCCCTGTAAGCACCACCCCTGAGACCTCTTGTGTGGAGTTTGACTCCCTGAGAGCACCACCCCTGAGACCTCCTGTGTGGAGTATGACTCCCTGTGAGCACCACCCCTAAGACCTTCTGTGTGGAGTTTGACTCCCTGCGAGCACCACCCCTGAGACCTTCTGTGTGGAGTTTGACTCCCTGTGAGCACCACCCCTGAGACCTCTTGTGTGGAGTTTGACTCCCTTGGCGCACCACCTCTGAGACCTCTTGTGTGGAGTTTGACTCCCTGTAAGCACCACCCCTGAGACCTCTTGTGTGGAGTTTGACTCCCTTGGCGCACCCACCCCTGAGACCTCTTGTGTGGAGTTTGACTCCCTGTGAGCACCACCCCTAAGACCTTCTGTGTGGAGTTTGACTCCCTGCGAGCACCACCCCTGAGACCTCCTGTGTGGAGCTTGACTCCTAGTTTTGTTCTCTTGGTGCATTTCCGAGATGGTGCTTTTAGACCCACCAGCTTCAAGATTCACAACTCGCAGCTGGTTTTAAAACACATTTATTGAGCTGAAATGAAAGTTAAAAGGGCCGCTTCTCATTCCCTCCTGCGCTGAGCTCTGTAGGCAGGCAGCATCTGAAGCAGGCAGGGCGGCCGGTGGCTGCTGTCACCCACAGCTGGATGGAGGACATGGCACGCACACTTTTGAACTGTTCGCAGCTGCTTTTACAACCCAGGGATGCCTGCCAAATGTTGCTGCCCAGGTCAAGTGATTGAATGTGCAGCCCGTGTCAGCATTTATGTAATGGAAATGAAATGTTAATTAACACTGGCTCTCCCGCTGGACTCCTTAATGGGGGGTTTAAATAAATGGCCCTCTCTGCAGAGGGATTCACTTTGTCAGCCCCAGGCAAGGGGAGGGACTCTTTTAATACCCTTTCTAAAGACAGCTGTGCTTAGGCTGCACCCTGAGAGACATGCAGTTAAATATACACTCTTAATTATAAAAATGAAGCATAGGCAAGCGCAAGTAATGCACTCTAACTCCAGGAGGCACAGTCTTACGAAAGTACTTCTCAAAAATCCAACACTTGGCAAAGTGCTGTCATTTGGAGCCTCGTTTTACCTGAGTGGACCCGCAGGACTGACTCCCTGTCACACTCACTCACGCATCTCACTCTCTCGAAGTCATTCCTTATCGTTCAACAACTCACTTAGGATGGTCTGATGAAAAAATAATGACCCGATTCACTAAAAATAAGAGCAAATCTGCCCTAGAAGGGGCCTATTCAAAAAGCCATTTTGGAGTACGTAAAATATTAATGCTTTACGTTCTCCAAAATGGAGTCGCCGAATCTCTGGCTGGAGATCCCCGCCCCCAGCTGTCCTCTAGGAAGGGACTCTCTGCCACAGGGGTGGAACTCATCACAGGTAAACAATGAAGTAGTAAATGTGGGAGTGGCAAAGGGGAGTGGTTGGAAAATGGGGAATACTTCTAAATGGGTGGAGTTAAGGTAAATTGAAGGATGAGTTAGGGAGGGACGAACCACACCTCCATATAAGAGCAAGACAACTGCGATGTGCAAAATACACATTTGAGTTTACTGCAGTAGTATTACAAGCAGAGCAGCCTAAACTACTACACTGTTGCCCAGCCTTAGAGTAAGTCAAACCTCACACAATGACAACCACTGGTACTGCAACACACTCCCACATAAATCCATGTGGACAGTTAAGAACACAAATACATAGGGACACATATGAAATAAATGAATTTTCATGTCATTGTTAAATAAACAATATTACTGTTAATTTTTTAACATACATAATAAAATGTATATCAATATACTGTAAAGGATTATTTAAAAAACAGCTAGAAGTCACAAATTAAACATTCAACACAACTGACACTGTAGTGCTTGGGGGAAGGAAAATTAAAACTTGCATTAATTACACATAATTTAAAAGTAAGTGGATTAATTTAGAACATGTTATATTTTTGTGCAGGTGTGTTGTCCCATGTTATTGTGGGAGTTCTTTGAAAATAGGAGTGGGGGAATATGTTTTAATTTTTTCTATGAAGAATATTTGTTAGTAATTTAAAATTAGTTTCTTTAAATTCCCAATTAAGTTCTATATGGGTGTCATCACCCCAGTGGCTGAGATCTCCATAGGCAGGCAGAAAGTTAATAATAATAATTCTTTGTCGTAAATTCAGCTGTAGAAGTCTGCACCCTTTCATTTCATAAGACCAGTGTTTAATTTGTAAAATAATAAGTGCCAGGGCTCTGACCAGGAGGCGACTGCAGCTTGCACCACCTATCGCCCTTGTCATTGCTGCCAAAACAACTACTAACCATCTCTCTCGCATGTAAATGCGAGAGCTCAGATTATTCCTGGTCCCCAAAGCTAAAGGAATGGCCGGGGAGGCAGGTATTAGAATTTTTTTCATGTACATTGTTTTACTAAACAACTGTTATACTGCTCATCTCTAAATTACATGAGCAGCGACACCTTGTGGCAGACTGCCCTAAGTGTGGTTTTGACAATTAGGTACCGGTGCCGAGCACCGGAAACCAATTAAGTGCCGGTGCTCAGCACCGGAAAGCTCCGTCTCAAATTAAGCACTGCATAAGACACTGATCAGCCGACTTCCTGTGCTTAGCAGAAGCCAGCATCCTGTGAAGTCCAATCCTGCCCACGCTGTTCCTAGTGGGTAGGAGCAGAAGCAAGCATTCCTGCTGCTGCCTGGAGCAAAAGACTATGGGTGTAGAGTGAGGACTCCTGCCCCTTGATTCTCTGAGCCTTTAGGACCCAGGGATGGGTTCCTGGGTCCCAAACAGGGCGGTGACTTCCTTCTTTGCACCGGGCCAAGAATGAGTGAGGGGTGGGGATCCCACGTACACCCACTCCCTGGTAGAATTACATAATTAAATCTGACGCCCCGGGCACTGGTCCACCCCGGGAGTATAACTTTCAAAGTACAGCTGAGCCCCACACACTCTGCTATTGGAGCAGGGGTCAAACGTCAAATCCTTCATAGCTGCATATATTGGACCCCTCTGGGCTGGTTTCAGTGATCCTGGGCACACTGCACTCCTGGCGCAACGCTCTAGCTCCAGCAGGCTTCCTGTCCTCCAAAGGGGCACCCAAAAGGGGCGCTGGTTTTACTAGCTCCCTGCATCAGTCTTCTGCTTTGCCGTCCACAGAACCCATGGCCTCCACCCGCCTTGCAGGACATCCAGAGGGAGTGGAGTCCAAGTCTCGGGGTGGTCCACAGGGGCATAAGGGGTCCTGCCCTGGATAGACCTATCCAGTCCAGAGGGGTAAGCTGAAGGCAAACTCCTTAGTCTCTCAGGGGGCTTCTTTTTCCAGATGTCCATGTTAATGTTGCCTTTCAGGCCCAGCATCTTCCTCTCTGTCAGTGTGGGTGGAGATGCCAGGAACTTCTGGCAAATCTTAGGTTGCCATCTCATCCCTCCAACCCTGTCTCAGTCCTCCTGGACATCATTCTAGATCAAACCACAATGGCAGAATCTTTGTTTCCCTGGTCAGAGCTCCCTGTGCCCACCTAGAGGTGTGGCTATGATAATGGGCAAACCCTTTCTTGTGGTCACTCCAAACCATTCTTGGGGAGCTCTCTCCACAGGGTTTGAAGCCAAGTTGGCTAGAGACACAAGAGAAGAGGGCAGGCCAGGATTCAGATTCATTTGGTCGGGACAGGGGAGGCTTCTTTGAAGTATAACTAATTCCGGAGTCCAGCCCCAGGCCATCCGGTCAAGAGAAGACCTGCATCGGCTGACAACGAGGTCCGTTCTCCTCTGTTCGGGAGCAGTGGACATCTCACCACAGGGAAGCCATCCAGCTGCCAGTCGAAGGCTTATTTACAAGGTTTACGCACCAAACGTAACTTGTTCAAGCTGTCAATTGCTTAATAGTTAGACAACATTTATTTTCACCCATTAAGTGGGTCGCACACCGCTCGTCATACTAGCAAGTAGCCCCATAGGATTCTGGACAATGAAGTAGCAGCGGCGAGTACACCTATGCTACGAGTGTTAAATAAATGCCATCCCTGGACACGTGTTTCGAGGTAGTTGCCTCTCGTCAGCAGGGAGCAGGTCTGTATGTGGGGTGCCGGTAGACTGCCAAATATACAAGGTTAAATACCTTTCACGGCGCGCGGGTGCGGGATCCTGACTCGTCAGCCGTTTAGCTCGAGGGAGCTTTAAAGTCAACCATTAGGTGGGTCGCACACCGCTCGTCATACTAGCAAGTAGCCCCATAGGATTCTAGACAATGAAGTAGCAGCGGCGAGTACACCTATGCTACGAGTGTTAAGTAAATGCCATCCCTGGACACGTGTTTCGAGGTAGTTGCCTCTCGTCAGCAGGGAGCAGGTCTGTATGTGGGGTGCCGGTAGACTGCCAAATATACAAGGTTAAATACCTTTCACGGCGCGCGGGTGCGGGATCCTGACTCGTCAGCCGTTTAGCTCGAGGGAGCTTTAAAGTCAACCATTAAGTGGGTCGCACACCGCTCGTCATACTAGCAAGTAGCCCCATAGGATTCTGGACAATGAAGTAGCAGCGGCGAGTACACCTATGCTACGACTGTTAAGTAAATGCCATTCCTGGACACGTGTTTCGAGGTAGTTGCCTCTCGTCAGCAGGGAGCAGGTCTGTATGTGGGGTGCCGGTAGACTGCCAAATATACAAGGTTAAATACCTTTCACGGCACGCGGGTGCGGGATCCTGACTCGTCAGCCGTTTAGCTCTAGGGAGCTTTAAAGTCAACCATTAAGTGGGTCGCACACCGCTCGTCATACCAGCAAGTAGCCCCATAGGATTCTGGACAATGAAGTAGCAGCGGCGAGTACACCTATGCTACGAGTGTTAAGTAAATGCCATCCCTGGACACGTGTTTCGAGGTAGTTGCCTCTCGTCAGCAGGGAGCAGGTCTGTATGTGGGGTGCCGGTAGACTGCCAAATATACAAGGTTAAATACCTTTCACGGCGCGCGGGTGCGGGATCCTGACTCGTCAGCCGTTTAGCTCGAGGGAGCTTTAAAGTCAACCATTAAGTGGGTCGCACACTGCTCGTCATACTAGCAAGTAGCCCCATAGGATTCGGGACAATGAAGTAGCAGCGGCGAGTACACCTATGCTACGAGTGTTAAGTAAATGCCATCCCTGGACACGTGTTTCGAGGTAGTTGCCTCTCGTCAGCAGGGAGCAGGTCTGTATGTGGGGTGCCGGTAGACTGCCAAATATACAAGGTTAAATACCTTTCACGGCGCGCGGGTGCGGGATCCTGACTCGTCAGCCGTTTAGCTCGAGGGAGCTTTAAAGTCAACCATTAAGTGGGTCGCACACCGCTCGTCATACTAGCAAGTAGCCCCATAGGATTCTGGACAATGAAGTAGCAGCGGCGAGTACACCTATGCTACGAGTGTTAAGTAAATGCCATCCCTGGACACGTGTTTCGAGGTAGTTGCCTCTCGTCAGCAGGGAGCAGGTCTGTATGTGGGGTGCCGGTAGACTGCCAAATATACAAGGTTAAATACCTATGGGGCTACTTGCTAGTATGACGAGCGGTGTGCGACCCACTTAATGGTTGAATTTAAAGCTCCCTCGAGCTAAACGGCTGACGAGTCAGGATCCCGCACCCGCGCGCCGTGAAAGGTATTTAACCTTGTATATTTGGCAGTCTACTGGCACCCCACATACAGACCTGCTCCCTGCTGACGAGAGGCAACTACCTCGAAACACGTGTCCAGGGATGGCATTTATTTAACACTCGTAGCATAGGTGTACTCGCCGCTGCTACTTCATTGTCCAGAATCCTATGGGGCTACTTGCTAGTATGACGAGCGGTGTGCGACCCACTTAATGGTTGACTTTAAAGCTCCCTCGAGCTAAACGGCTGACGAGTCAGGATCCCGCACCCGCGCGCCGTGAAAGGTATTTAACCTTGTATATTTGGCAGTCTACCGGCACCCCACATACAGACCTGCTGACGAGAGGCAACTACCTCGAAACACGTGTCCAGGGATGGCATTTACTTAACACTCGTAGCATAGGTGTTCTCGCCGCTGCTACTTCATTGTCCAGAATCCTATGGGGCTACTTGCTAGTATGACGAGCGGTGTGCGACCCACTTAATGGTTGACTTTAAAGCTCCCTCGAGCTAAACGGCTGACGAGTCAGGATCCCGCACCCGCGCGCCGTGAAAGGTATTTAACCTTGTATATTTGGCAGTCTACCGGCACCCCACATACAGACCTGCTCCCTGCTGACGAGAGGCAACTACCTCGAAACACGTGTCCAGGGATGGCATTTACTTAACACTCGTAGCATAGGTGTACTCGCCGCTGCTACTTCATTGTCCAGAATCCTATGGGGCTACTTGCTAGTATGACGAGCGGTGTGCGACCCACTTAATGGTTGACTTTAAAGCTCCCTCGAGCTAAACGGCTGACGAGTCAGGATCCCGCACCCGCGCGCCGTGAAAGGTATTTAACCTTGTATATTTGGCAGTCTACCGGCACCCCACATACAGACCTGCTCCCTGCTGACGAGAGGCAACTACCTCGAAACACGTGTCCAGGGATGGCATTTACTTAACACTCGTAGCATAGGTGTACTCGCCGCTGCTACTTCATTGTCCAGAATCCTATGGGGCTACTTGCTAGTATGACGAGCGGTGTGCGACCCACTTAATGGTTGACTTTAAAGCTCCCTCGAGCTAAACGGCTGACGAGTCAGGATCCCGCACCCGCGTGCCGTGAAAGGTATTTAACCTTGTATATTTGGCAGTCTACCGGCACCCCACATACAGACCTGCTCCCTGCTGACGAGAGGCAACTACCTCGAAACACTTTCCAGGGATGGCATTTACTTAACACTCGTAGCATAGGTGTACTCGCCGCTGCTACTTCATTGTCCAGAATCCTATGGGGCTACTTGCTAGTATGACGAGCGGTGTGCGACCCACTTAATGGTTGACTTTAAAGCTCCCTCGAGCTAAACGGCTGACGAGTCAGGATCCCGCACCCGCGCGCCGTGAAAGGTATTTAACCTTGTATATTTGGCAGTCTACCGGCACCCCACATACAGACCTGCTCCCTGCTGACGAGAGGCAACTACCTCGAAACACGTGTCCAGGGATGGCATTTACTTAACACTCGTAGCATAGGTGTACTCGCCGCTGCTACTTCATTGTCCAGAATCCTATGGGGCTACTTGCTAGTATGACGAGCGGTGTGCGACCCACTTAATGGTTGACTTTAAAGCTCCCTCGAGCTAACCGGCTGACGAGTCAGGATCCCGCACACGCGCGCCGTGAAAGGTATTTAACCTTGTATATTTGGCAGTCTACCGGCACCCCACATACAGACCTGCTCCCTGCTGACGAGAGGCAACTACCTCGAAACACGTGTCCAGGGATGGCATTTACTTAACACTCGTAGCATAGGTGTACTCGCCGCTGCTACTTCATTGTCCAGAATCCTATGGGGCTACTTGCTAGTATGACGAGCGGTGTGCGACCCACTTAATGGTTGACTTTAAAGCTCCCTCGAGCTAAACGGCTGACGAGTCAGGATCCCGCACCCGCGTGCCGTGAAAGGTATTTAACCTTGTATATTTGGCAGTCTACCGGCACCCCACATACAGACCTGCTCCCTGCTGACGAGAGGCAACTACCTCGAAACACGTTTCCAGGGATGGCATTTACTTAACACTCGTAGCATAGGTGTACTCGCCGCTGCTACTTCATTGTCCAGAATCCTATGGGGCTACTTGCTAGTATGACGAGCGGTGTGCGACCCACTTAATGGTTGACTTTAAAGCTCCCTCGAGCTAAATGGCTGACGAGTCAGGATCCCGCACCCGCGCGCCGTGAAAGGTATTTAACCTTGTATATTTGGCAGTCTACCGGCACCCCACATACAGACCTGCTCCCTGCTGACGAGAGGCAACTACCTCGAAACACGTGTCCAGGGATGGCATTTACTTAACACTCGTAGCATAGGTGTACTCGCCGCTGCTACTTCATTGTCCAGAATCCTATGGGGCTACTTGCTAGTATGACGAGCGGTGTGCGACCCACTTAATGGTTGACTTTAAAGCTCCCTCGAGCTAAACGGCTGACGAGTCAGGATCCCGCACCCGCGCGCCGTGAAAGGTATTTAACCTTGTATATTTGGCAGTCTACCGGCACCCCACATACAGACCTGCTCCCTGCTGACGAGAGGCAACTACCTCGAAACACGTGTCCAGGGATGGCATTTACTTAACACTCGTAGCATAGGTGTACTCGCCGCTGCTACTTCATTGTCCAGAATCCTATGGGGCTACTTGCTAGTATGACGAGCGGTGTGCGACCCACTTAATGGTTGACTTTAAAGCTCCCTCGAGCTAAATAGCTGACGAGTCAGGATCCCGCACCCGCGCGCCGTGAAAGGTATTTAACCTTGTATATTTGGCAGTCTACCGGCACCCCACATACAGACCTGCTCCCTGCTGCCGAGAGGCAACTACCTCGAAACACGTGTCCAGGGATGGCATTTACTTAACACTCGTAGCATAGGTGTACTCGCCGCTGCTACTTCATTGTCCAGAATCCTATGGGGCTACTTGCTAGTATGACGAGCGGTGTGCGACCCACTTAATGGTTGACTTTAAAGCTCCCTCGAGCTAAACGGCTGACGAGTCAGGATCCCGCACCCCGCGCCGTGAAAGGTATTTAACCTTGTATATTTGGCAGTCTACCGGCACCCCACATACAGACCTGCTCCCTGCTGACGAGAGGCAACTACCTCGAAACACGTTTCCAGGGATGGCATTTACTCAACACTCGTAGCATAGGTGTACTCGCCGCTGCTACTTCATTGTCCAGAATCCTATGGGGCTACTTGCTGGTATGACGAGCGGAGTGCGACCCACTTAATGGTTGACTTTAAAGCTCCCTCGAGCTAAACGGCTGACGAGTCAGGATCCCGCACCCGCGTGCCGTGAAAGGTATTTAACCTTGTATATTTGGCAGTCTACCGGCACCCCAAATACAGACCTGCTCCCTGCTGACGGGAGGCAACTACCTCGAAACACGTGTCCAGGGATGGCATTTACTTAACACTCGTAGCATAGGTGTACTCGCCGCTGCTACTTCATTGTCTAGAATCCTATGGGGCTACTTGCTAGTATGACGAGCGGTGTGCGTCCCACTTAATGGTTGACTTTAAAGCTCCCTCGAGCTAAACGGCTGACGAGTCAGGATCCCGCACCCGCGCGCCGTGAAAGGTATTTAACCTTGTATATTTGGCAGTCTACCGGCACCCCACATACAGACCTGCTCCCTGCTGACGAGAGGCAACTACCTCGAAACACGTGTCCAGGGATGGCATTTACTTAACACTCGTAGCATAGGTGTACTCGCCGCTGCTACTTCATTGTCCAGAATCCTATGGGGCTACTTGCTAGTATGACGAGCGGTGTGCGACCCACTTAATGGTTAACATTTATTTTCACACAACAAAAAAGAGGGGGGGCCATGGAGCTATTGAAGGTCCAGTGTCCATGCTCCAAAAGACTATATTAGTTTTAATAAGGGGGGCACTAATATAGTCTTTTGGAGCATGGACACTGGACCTTCAATAGCTCCATGGCCCCCCTCTTTTTTGTTGTGTTAAACTATGTACGGCGGTTCAGCCGAGGGCCATTATTATGTCTATTTTTCTTGTTCACGGGCACATGAGGCATTGCTACACTAATTTGGGGTCTTATTATTTCCGGAATGTGGATTCAACCCTTAAAAAACCACCCCCATCCCTCCCTCCTTTTCGAATATGATATTGAGGAATCAGTAGTCCTGAGGGTATGTAAGGGTCATAGCCCCACGGACACCCCTCCAGTCCCCCCCGTCCTCCTACGGTCTTAACTTCCAAGATTTGGATGGTTCACACACAAAGGCACAGGCACTAGCAAACACAGACTTTCTTCCCGCTCCTTTCAGCACGGGGTTTGGTCCCGGATCAACTAAGTGAGAGCGGCGCCCATGCGACAAATACTTTAGCACGAGTAAGTTAGGTAGTGGGTTTCCGGTAATTTAACTTGTGGGGATTTCTGTGAACCCTATGAAAAATGAAAAATTAAAATTACCCACTCTAACCTTTGCGCATGCACTAGAGAGTACTTCTCCCTAACAACGCACATGCGCTCTTTACCTTTGCTATTGCGCATGCACGCTCCAGTTAATTAACAGGGACAACCCGGAAATGGTTACCGCCCACACCTGATCTCATTACATTATTAGCACAACGTTTGCTGCCACATTTCTACTCCCGGCAGAGACTTGGAAGGGGTAGGTGTAGAGGAGATAGCACCCCGGCAAAATTGTAAGTAGATCACCGTGGCAGAGAGTCGGACATGGCGAGCAATTTGCTCAGCACAGCCTGTGTCTGGTTTCTGTTCCTGCATCTCTGTGTTTATTGCTTTTACAGCCCAGTAATGTGCGGGCATTCCTTGCTCTCGCCGGTGGAGGTATCCTCATAACGTTATGAGGTAAGCATCTTTAAAACTAACAACCTCTCGGTACTGTTAATAGGCGTAGCAACATTCGTATACTATCAACTGCTGTCACTTTTGGGCATAATCTTCCATGTAGGATATAAGCAGGGTTACGAGTGGTACCATAATCCACATGACTGAATGGCATGGTGTATCAGCAATACCGCACCGGGCCATTGCCCCATTGATCGCACTTTTATGCCTCCTGTGCCTGTTTTTTGCCTCTAAAAATTGCTGCGAACACAGATGTGACACGTTATGAAGCATCAAGTTGTCACTGATGCTCTGATCTGTTGTTTACTCTGTGCTCTCTCTCCTAGGTTTTCATCAGGAGCGTTCGTTCATCATGCAGCTGTAGCCACACTATAGGTATACAGGTTACTGCCTCGCCCTGTTGAGTTAGAGGGTTCAATAATTTTTATCACGTGCACTTTATATATTTTTGCTCTGGTCCTGAAGAAGCGCCAACGACCCTTAAGGCGACACAAGGCGCGAAACATGTTGACCTATGACCTTTTCGATACCCGGACATAGTGTGCCTCTGGGGCAAGATTTTAACTAGCAGCTTATCTGCCAAGGGTTGACAATTCATACATTGGCTGCATGTTTACCCTTTATTAACTTTTTTCACTACCTTGCACGCACTTCTTTCACCCTCTTTTGGACCCTAACCCCACATACCCACATGCACCATCCGGCAGTCCTTAAAAAGATCTCCGACAAAGAGACCCTTCGGGGGACCCGTAGGGAATTGCAGCGCCGGCCCTACGAGGAGCAACTGCCCAATGATGAAGCATGACACCTCTTGGGGTGTGTGAGGGCAACAGAGGACAACAAGTGGTTGTTCCACTTCACCATATGGGTCCCTCTTTCCTAGGAATTCTTGTCTCTTTCTATCTGTTCACCTTTCTGATCTTCAATGCACGGGTGACTATTTGCACCCCCATGCGTGGGTGACTTTTGCACCCCGCATACAGGAACAGTGCCCCCCTTATTAAAACTAACATTTATTTTCACCAATAAATTGTATTTTCAATAACTATTAAAATGAACCTTTGAACTATTTTTCTAGCTAACATTCCAAATTTAGATTTTAATTAATATAGCAATGTAGCCCAATGACCCCCTACTGAAGAAGCAGTAAGCCTTGCTACAGTGAAAATCATCTTCAACATTAACTTCCACATTTCCGACTTTCAAATATCATGCACGTTGCTATTATGGGCAATACGACCTATATAGGCGGTACCTATATAGATTTAAAAGGAAGGTTTAGGCCTGTCAAAAGGGTTACTTTGACAGATTGAATTTGTAGTTTAAAAACTGCCACAGCCAGGTTACCTCTGTGCAGCTACCAGTCTGCACAAGACCGTAGTCTCTCACATGCATCTCGCACACGTGTGCATGTGTTTATGTAGAAGCAGCCCAGTGCCCCTTACCCTAGCTGTGTTGCTGTGGCCTTATCCTAAAAGGCAGACACTTGCGGTAAACCTGCGCCATCCAATTATCATGCGATTACCAAGAATGAGAGTCCGGTGGAGAGACTCACTCACAATAAAGGCCCAAAACCTGCGTGATCAAAAAGCAAAAACTCCTAGCTCATAAAATGGGTGGAACCCAGGTGCAATACTTGCTTAAATTAGTCATTCGCAAATAGTTTGCAATGCAGAACGCACCACACTAACCCCCCTAACAGCATATAGATAGCTGATAAGGCAACCACATAAGTCAAGACAAGAAAAATATCAAAGCACCCATGTTTCAGACAGCAAAACTGCTTTACACAAAGAGAGAGTGTACCATTAAGTAAAAGCCACAATCAGGACAATTTCTGCAAGGGAAATAAAGCTTGTGATGATAGCTGGTAAACTGAAGTGGCATCATAGCACAATGTAGGGCTCATTAAATAAGCCACATCTATCTATAAAATTACACGTTTGCGAGTTTTGACAGCCACTGGTTCTTGATTGGCTAATGCTGCTCCAGTGCCCTATAATTTGAAATGCTGGCTCCCGCATTACCACTCGGTGCCAGCTATACAGAACCTGACCTCTTCTGATTGAAGAATTACAGTACTTGAAAGTACACCTTAGGAAATGAAATTGGCAGCAATAAATGTGTGGCAGAATGCTGTATGATATATTTGCATGCTGTAAGCATACCCAGATGGGCGCAAGGTTCTGCCTACGGTGCACGCACTATTGCTGCTCTTATAGCAGAATCACTGTAGGTGATTAGTTTTCCTAGGCACAGGTTTAAGCAGCACTGAAATTATTGTGATGCAGACTTTGTAAGGCCTTGTTTGAACTTATTTGTCCCAAAGCCAATTATCCAGCAATAATTATCCGCAGTTTAACACATGCTGGAGGTGTGCATAGCAGTGCTTAATTTGAGACTATGGTTTCCGGGGATTGGCACCAGCACTTAATTCATAACACCAGCACTAATGACATTCTACCACATGGTGGGGCTGTCTGTCCAATTTTGAGATGACCATAACAACAGTGTTTAATAATTCATCATACATTAGAAATGACAATTCAGGCTGTTCCACGCCATTCTTATAACTTTGGGTGGCTTGGAATAGTCTTAATTGTCGTACTTGTAGGAGTACGATAGCTAGTCGTTACATTGGTACTGTTATTGTCAGCGTCAGCAGGTGCGTTGAGTGGCGTAAGCTGCACTGGCTTCCTGAGAAGAGCCCTGGCACTTACTTTTTTTGCAAATGAAGCACTGGTGCACAGGGACTTCTTAAGGATTTTGAGGACCCTGAGCTAAACATACTTTGGGGCACCGTTTAGGAACAGCTTACAATTTATGATCCAGTTTCAGCTCTTCCATGCCCTCTTTGCACAGATGCAGTGGTTCAAAATCTAAATGTGTTTCCATCTAAGATTCAGGGATAGTGACGTGTGTTTTTAATATTGTAGCACAGCAGCAGCTCACTAATATTACTGCAAATAATCTCTGTGACACCCTCTCATTTCTCATATGTGGGATCCTGTTTTAAAAGAAACTTTTTTTTATGGATGTTGCATGAAATATAAACACAAAAGTTCTCTGAAAAATGTCTGTGATAGGCTCCCAGACATCACCTATATTAAAAATAAATTAAAGGAAGACAGTATTTAAAACAATCTGATTAAGAATTGATCAAGGTCATCATGACAAGACTCTAGAACGGAGCTGGCTCTAGGGGTTCGGGGCCTGAAAGGCTGGAGCCCTGGGCCAGAACCCACTTTGCCCACGCCTTAAAACGATTCTGGGTTTGCACCTTGAATCTCGACCCCAGAATATCAATGGGATACAATGTTGAGGACAAAGTATAGAAAAGAAATATTGACAGTTCAGTAAGTCTAGATTTTCTATACCTAACTCCTCATATATGTATATCGTCAAAGTACGCAGATGTAGAGTGAGAAATCGTAAATCTATTCTTCATTACACACACTTACCTTTTGATTTTTGTCCCTCAATAGTCTGTCCTTGATATGGTTGTACCACAATCTTCTGGGGGCTGAGATTTAGTAGCAGAGTCCACATCGGGCAGTGCGGCGCAGGGGTTTGAGGGCTCAAAGGCTTTATTGTTATTATTGTTGGTTAATGTCCATGTTGATCAATCGAGGGATGTCAAACACAGGTTCAGGAAGGTCAGATGCATGGTAGATTTTAAGAATAAATGCTATGGAAACAACTCTTATTTAATCTAATTGGTTGTAAATGTGGATAACCTACCAATGTACAAAATAATGATGAAAGAAAACCACATTTTTATTACTGCTGCAAAACTCCCAGATACTTTCACAATTCTGTGGAAATAGAAAACAGACTGGCTCAATATATATGGTTTCTTCTTTTTTTTCTGTGTTTGGCACCGGCACCACTCTAAGACGTTCTCTGATAATGTTACCTGAAGTTGATGAATGTCCATGAAACATACATAATGCTAGAGTGAGGGATGTTTGGTTGAACCGTCAGAGGAGACTAACAAAGGTAATGAAAGGCGTTGGTGGTACCTGATGAGCGCTAGCGCCCTGATTGTTCCACAACACCCATGCTGTAGGGGGAGAGTAGCAGGTGCCCGATGATCTCCGCAGGGGTGATGGCTGGGCTGGTGGTGGCTTTTCTTCGTTTGTCGTGCCTGCTGAGGACTGTGGAGTTTGTGTCTTTTTGAGGAATCCGGTTCTGGTCCTCTCACAGTGACGTTGGACTACCCTATCATAAAGCATGATATTTGCCACGGGTTTGCCCTTTTCTTTTTTAAAAAGATTATGGTCCAAGTAAGCAACAGATTTATCCACTTTATTTAACAGGATTATTTTTTTTTACAAAGGTGCAGATTTTATCTCACTTAAATCAGAGCACACTGGGCCCGATTCACAGAATTAACTTAAGACAAAATCCTAAACTTACTACTTTTGGTATTCACAGAATGCACTTACTACTTTTGGTATTCACAGAATGCACTTACTACTTTTGGTATTCACAGAATGGATTTACGACTACTAACTTTACGTCCGCACTCGGGCCGGAAATTCCGGCCCGGAGGCGGAGCTTCCGGCCCGGAGGCGGGGCTTCCGGCCCGGAGGCGGAGCTTCCGGCCCGGAGGTGGGAATTCCGGCCAGTGGCGGAGATTTACCCATGGCCAACATCTCCACCTCCGGGCCGGAAGCTCCGCCTCCGGCACGGAAGCCCCGCCTCTGGGCCGGAAGCTCCGCCTCTGGGCCGGAAGCTCCGCCTCCGGGCCGGAATTTCCGGCCCGAGTGCGGACGTAAAGTTAGTAGTCGTAAATCCATTCTGTGAATACCAAAAGTAGTAAGTGCATTCTGTGAATACCAAAAGTAGTAAGTGCATTCTGTGAATACCAAAAGTAGTAAGTTTAGAATTTTGGCTTAAGTTAATTCTGTGAATCGGGCCCTCAGAGTCTAGAACAGAGAACAGAGACATTCTACTTTGGCACGTGTAGGGCAGAAGCGGCACCTTCGCTATGGCGGAGGAGCGTCACCCTTCCCCCCCCATCTGAGGGAGGGAAAAATAATATGATAATAAAAGCATTTTCTTATCATTTTATTATTCTTTCCGCACTTGTGCCGGAAAGCCTAGTCTGGGTAGGGCGGGGCCATGACGAGAGCAGGGGGAGGAGTAGTGCACACTGTAAGTCTGTGTGATGGTTTGGCCAAACCGTCATGCACACTTTGACCTCTCTCTGCGTGAGCTTTGTGGTACAGCTGGGTGGATTAGAGGCACAGGGTCCTAGGACCTGAGCAAGCGCTAAACAGGTCCGCTCAGGCTAATCACGGCGCTGCTCTTTCATGCCGTATTACCAGCATGAGAGCAGCGCCGTGATAGACGTCTGGGAGCCTGGCAGTGTGCACCAATGCCTCGGACTCCGAGTCCGACCGGAGTAGAAGAACCTGGAGACGGCAGAGGCAGGTAAGTGCTTTTTTATTTAAACCCTCCCACCGCCCACCCCATCACCTGTTAAGAAGAGCAGCCGCTACTGGTATAGAGGTCACTGAATTGTACTTTGATCTCTTGTTGAGGTCATTAGAGTCTGATCCTTCTCACTCATAACCCCTTCGCTGCATCGGGCGATCAGATGTAGGCTAGTCTGAACAGACAGATCTGCATGCACCTTGGTTTGGCTCTTTGGATTGGTTGTAAAGTACTCAATGGTCTGGGAATCTGGACTCCTAAAGATCCGTCTCCGCCTGTTTCAGTTTTTGAAATACAGCAGCACAATCAACATATGATTTGAGCTATTCACATAGGTTATGAGATCTTTTCAGCATTCAGAATTCCAATTTTGTGCATAAAGGCTGTCATTTTATGCTGAGGATACAGAAAGTAATAATGTATGTAATATGAAAGAGTATTCAAAAGACAGGGAATTACTTTACTGACGTATCCTCTCTCCCCTCATATATGGTACTCATCCCATGTGAAACTTAAAGTTGCAAGGAGGGCAATAGACTATCTCAAGGCACAAAAGCAGTGAAGGCATCACTGATTGGTTTTCCCCATCAGGTTTACACTATTCGATCTGTTGCAGCGCCTACTGTCTAGAATAAGATTTAGGGGCATATTTATCATTATATCATGCAGCACAGCGCAGCAAGTCACACTGCTGCGTTGCGCTGCGTGATAGGGCAAAAATGTGCCATACTTGGCACTGTATGGCGCATTCCTGTCTTTTCCCTACACTGGCACACAATGTTCTGCCTGTGTTGTAAGCAGGATTGTTTTTGGGTATGTGGATGTACTACCTGACTGAAACCTACTATCTGAGTGGTTTGTGATGTCTCTACAGCAGTTGTGATCTGTACCAGTCCAGGAGCCACATCCCCACTGTAGGGCCCCCTGGAGGTTGACAGTACGCCTTGAAGACACAGATGTTGCATGCACAAGTCTATTTATTATGGGAAAAACTTGCAGAGTGAGGTATTCCCCGAAAGTTGTTGGATGCCATAATTCTTTTATATACCAATACCTGGGGCCAGGTCAAGTTAGATGATGGTCGTACTCTATCTCAAAAAAACAAACAAACGTATAATGGCCTAAAACAGGGCTGTGTACTTGCACCTTGCCTTTTTAATCTTTTTATGTCTGACCTTTTACAGCATCTTGAGTCTGTTGACTCCCATCCTCCAAAACTTGCTGAGGTGCATCTTAGCTACCAGCAATATGCGGATGATACCATTCGTTTGAGCCACACCCAAATAGGCTTACAAAGATTGATCAATGCATTTGATGAGTACATATCAGCCAATGGTCTGGAATTGGATGTGAAAAAAGCTAAAATCATGAAAATTGGCCTGGCGAAATTTAAGACTGTTTCATGAAGGGCTAGAGGTGGGCCAATTGAAGTGGTGAAAACATATAAATATCTTGGTATTTTATTTGATAATAGAGTCTGGTTTAGAAGTCATTCTAAAGTTTCAAGGGTACACATTTTGATTTTAATTTATGCCTTAAAATGTTTACGCAAATCATTGAGGTGCCAATCATATGAATATCTCCCTAAAGTTATGGGTGTGAATCTACAACCAACAATTGCTTATGGCTCGCCTATTACCAGGGGTCAAGATGCTAAGTCAATGGATTCAGTAGTTATTAAGGCCTATAAGTATGTCTTTGGGATCCCAAGGTCGACTGGCCAAGCCGAAATAAGACTGGAGTTTGGTCTCCAAAGACAATCCATGGTGGCGCAAGGGTCATTTTAAAAATGTATGTATTCCCTATTCTTGTCTGACAGTGATTTTTTAGCAAATTATTGCTGTCGTGAAATACCTCATTCTACTTATGCATATGCTTGGCGTTCCCATATTTTATCATGCCTTCCGAGTTTTGATTTGCAGACAGGATTCACTCGAATTACAATGCCCAGCTTTAAACAATTTTTTTTAAAAAGGATCAAAAGTTATTCACTTAGTGCAGATAAGGCAGCTTTAGTGGCATAAGCTCATGCCCGGACGGTGATCAATTCCTATCATTCCTTGGAATTCAGCAATATTTAAATGCCCATTTTTTGGCCCACATGAAGGAAATTTGTTTTAAATTAAGGTTTGACATATACCTAAACAAAGAAGGTACACCGATTTGGACACAACAATAGCCAAACTTAGAATGCAGACTGTGCGGGTGGCAATGTAAAACGTTTTTACATATTGTGTGTCCTAAACTGCTTAAAATATGCTGTAAATTATTAAAACCCCTATTCCTTAAAGATGTGGTTATCAATTCCACTATTATGCCAGATGATACATTTTTTATTAATTGCAGAAAAATAGCTGGTATCTGCAGTGTGCAATTAAGGGTAAGGGATATTTTAGAAAAGAGATGGATGCTGTTGCTAGGATATTGGCACTTTGAATGCGTATACAGTTGGATTTAATGATTTTGTTTTAGGCAATGTTTGTGCTTAGCATCTAAAGAGCACATGGAAGCATTTGTTTTTTATTGCTTATTTGCACGAGGACTTATAATGCCTACAAATTTTGCACTTTGGCATTTTATAGCTATTTTCACTATGTCATACAATCTTTATAGTTTTTATTGTACATCCCTGGGAATCAGACTATCATATGTTATTTGTTTTATGAATTTCTAACAATTGTGATAAAAGAAGTGCAACTGTGGTATCAATACTCTAGTGCAACATGTAACCATAGAAATTACCATCCTTTTATGTGCGCGCAGTTGTATATTAATTGGTGAATAATGGATTTGTTTTTTTATTCATTTTATTTTATTGTTTTTTAATTGCAATGATTTTTGATACTCAAGCAATAAAGGTTTACATATATAAGTCTGTTTATTGCTCTTGTTAATCCATCAATGAGGGCAGCCTGTTGATGTTCCCTACGTTTCTGTTGCATATGGTCGGCACTTATATCTATAGATAGTGTCTTCACAGCTTGCGTAAGATTATCAATCTTTGCATTCATGTGCTGTTGATTATCAGCTATGGCTGTAACACTGTTGTCTAATTCTGTTGCCATACATTTTCCAATATTAGTAAGTTTATTATTAATCAGCATTATTTCTCTCTTTTGTAGGTGCCGAACTTTGTGCATCGATGCCTCCAAGCCACCAAACACTTGCACATTTTGTAAAATGTGTTTGCAGGAGGAGGATTAGTGGACACATGGTGAGTGTGACGTCTCTGTCTGCCCCATTATTCTCTTGTCCTGACTACAGGTTCCTGGCTCAGACTCTGAATGCTTCCTGCACCCAATACATTAGGTGACTGTGACTGTACTTGCACTGTGGGGCTCATTGGCTGCAACTGATCATCGACAAGTGTCTCATCCTGTTGCATTGGCATATCCTCAAGGCCCTCGCCTTCGGAAACATCACTCCCATGGGCATGGATATCTGTGTGAAAATGGAATCATTATAATGTAATGCACTATGGCTGTGTAATATGGGTTTCATTTCATTGGGTTGAAATAATAAACTTTTGAAAAGTCACAGCTGCCTATTGTGAATGTACTACATCTCCCATGATGCGCTGTTCATGTGCAAGGTAATTTACTCAGAATGGTTTATTTGTGGCCCATATCTGATATGATTTTGATGTTTCATACATACACATTCACACAATCAGTTGATATATGTAATGTGTTCATGCAATGATTAATAAGTACTTGGAGCCTCATTTATGAGAAATGACGCATCGCTGCGTGAAAGCAGCGATGCGTCACTTCTCAGTGCGCCCTACTTACGATACCAATGATGCGTCATATTTATAATATGATGCATCATGTCGCAAGGAAGGACAGATACGTCAGTATAACTGACGTATCTGTCGGTGCAAAAAGTGGCGCATTGCTGGAGTTGTGTCAGAAGCTGACGCAACTCCAGCAATGTTCCTTTCACATGGGACAAGCCCCATGTGAAAGGGCCTGCGTCACCCTTACGCCTGCCATGCATTGGCGTCCTAGAAATCTCATAGATTTCGCTGCGCCACTCCTACGACCCTTTCTTACGGAGGTACGCCCCCCCTGCATACATTATACCTGGCGCAGGTATAATGTAGCGCAGGAGTTTACAAAGTGACGCATCTACCTAGATGCGTCACTTCGTAAATATGGCGCAACATGGCGCATGTTTTACGCCACTGGTGCATCACACAAAGTGACGCACCGGTGGCGCAAAAGTGACGCAGGGGCTCATAAATGAGCCCCTCGGTGTGTTTATTTGAATTTTGCAGTACACTTACCTGGACAGGCACCTGACATCTTAGTTGTGTCTATTGTGCCTAAACCTTCCATTGACTCTGGTTCCAACATTGTTTCCACAGGTTCCTCAAGTGAAGTGTGGAGGGAGGTAACAGTGGGGGTCCACCTCCCGTTGCTATGGCCTCAGTAAGCCAGGTTGCTGCCCTCTCCTTTGTCATGGATCTGAGGTCATACCACATTTTCTGAATCTCCTCTATGGACCACTGTGTGACTCCCACTCTATTTATTTTCTGCTGCATTGCCTTCCATATTTTGTTTTTGGGAATCTGGCACTGCAAAGGATGTTTATCTGGAAAATGTATCATGGTGGGACACGCACTCTTTTGTCAGTATCTGCAGTTCCTTATCAGAAAACTTTAGTTTTCTTTTTCTGGCCCCAGCCTCCTTGTCTGTATTCTTTCATGCCATTTTCACGTAATTTAGGGGTGAATGGCAAACTCTGAGGGAGATTGAGATAGGATTCTCACACACACATCTAAACACTTTCTAATGTTCAGTGGTGGACCACTTACTGGATGTGATGTTATCAAAGTGAGGCATATGCATTATTTGCTATTTGCGAAAGCGATGCGATGCAGCACGCGCAAAGGAATTCGTTTTATTAATTTAAATGTGTACTTACCTTCGTTCATCCATATTCCGGTGTTTACATTTCCCCACCCTGCCCCTCCCCGCCCCGCCTCACTGCCGCACCGAACTCCCTCCACGAGCCGCTACTGTTTCTAAAGATGGGCTGCATTTTGCAAAGGTTCAAAACTTGTATCACTTCCTACCTGCTTATTCATCAACTGTGGGCACCCCTCTCTGACACGCTCCACAATTTTATACAACAAACGCCTCACCTGAATGATCAATCTTCACTCTTTCTCTCAGTACTTCATGAAACAGTCTTTAACACCAACATCATTCTCTGATACTTGCAATTGAATGTTCAGTGGCAACCTTGACGAGAAATCTAGTGTAGTGTTTCTGGAACCTGGCAAAGAAGGATTTTAAACAAGTACATTTACCAATCCTAATTATAGCTCATGATGCTACTTTAGTAATGAACAACTGCTTTAACATTTTGTGGTCAGTTCATAAAATGCTATCACCTAATCAGCTGACCTAGACAACATTTCTGTTACACGGATATTATCCTGTATAATTTTGCATTACACTTGTTACATGAAATTTCCAAAATCACGCTAATATTCCACTTTGCCTAATTATGCCGTATTCGCTGCAAGTAAATTAGCATGAGCACTCGGGAACAGATAGAATGACCGGACCATGAGCGGCCGCTGTTTGAGGTGCCTATATGGTTTTGTGAATTTGTTGCATTTCATGACACATAAGTTTAGAAGGTAGATTACAGATTCAAAAGTAATGTCCTAAACTCAGCATTTGGTCACCTAGGGCCATATTTACAATAAACTGGCGGAGCACGGTGTAGCTCCAAAATTGCCAACGCCACGCTCCGTCAGTTTAAAAACACAGGGACGCGCCATATTCCCAAGAATGCGGCACACCCCTGCATTTCCCCTAGCGCTAGTGCTAAATCTAGCTGCCTAGTGCCGACGCAGGCATTCTTACACCATAGTGCAAGGGTGTCTGTGTTGCAGGGAATGAATGTTCATGTGCAGGAAGGTGTCCCTTCCTGCATATAAACAATCCATAATGGCGATTTGTAACTTCTGTGTGTGCTGCTTTGTGCAGCATACATAAAAACTGCAACTCATCATTTTTAAATGATTGTTGATGTGCAGGAAGAGAAACCTCCCTGCACATGAACAATCACTAATGGACATTTGCTGTTTCTATGTGTGCTGCATAATCCAGCACACAAACAGCAAAAACAAGGAGCAATTATGAATTTCTCCTCATTTTGCCAGCTTAAGACCAGGTTGTCCCTGGTCTTATATTGGTGCTGCCCCATATTCTCGCCACCCTTGTAAATAGGGGGCAGCGTCAAAAGCAATGGGTGTTGCGGCGGAACGGCCACCCTAGCAGCCACTCCCTGCCCCTTTCATGCTAAGTGCTGCGTGAAAAGGGGCCTTATTTCCAAGGTGGCGTTAAGCCACATTAAGTGACCTAACACCGCCTTGATAGTAAGGCGACTGGCTTATCACCACCAGCGCGCCATAAAAAGTGGCATTCTGGTGGCGTAAGCCCTTGTAAGAATGCCCTTAGTTTTATTGCTTGATTAGTCATGTAGCATATATTTATTAGATCAATTAATATATTTTAGGATTTGAATTGAAAAAATGCAGTATTCATATAACATAAAACTGAAGCACAATTAATTTAAATGCTATTGATTAAGCTTTTGTTACAATTGACTTTGAGAAAATAAGTTTGGTTTCTTCCTTTATTAGTTATGTGGATATATTAATCATTGTAACACAATTATAGTTTCTTTTGACATCAATAATTTAAGAATCACTGGCTCTTTATCAATTGTGCACCTCTGTGCTTATTTAATAGAGTAAGCAATTGAATAATACTACATATTTTAATGCATTTTCCTACTAAAGCGTTTTTTTAGTGGTTGGACCATTTTGTACTTGGTGTTTTCATAGAAGGGTGAATTACAATTGTTAATGAGGCATTTCATATTGATTTTATCTTGAATAATTACTGCTGCAAAGTTCATTTTACATAGTAGCAATTCTAGACTCTGCAGTGTACACAAATGGCTTCGTTATTCGCAAGATAAGTTTTAAAAAATGAGGTTCAGTAACAGCTCACAAGTGCTTAGTCTCTTAACTGATAAACATTTCATACCAGCATTTCAAGTTATATTGTAGGATTCCATGCAGCACCATACCCATGGTGAAGATGGGGCACATAAAACACCATCACAAGGAAAGCAAGGTGCAACCCATCTCCCTCCTTTGAAACACAACAAGCAAGTGGCTGGACTCTGGCAATAGTACACAAACATGTTGACAAGACTCTGGAACCATTGTGGGACACAACAAACACACTACAAACTCAAGAGCTACCAAGGAGACAGAGAACTGTATCAACATGATCAGGATGTATCAAGTAAATTCGACCCAGAGCCTTACTGCATCACCAATCATCCAATAAGGTGCATCGATCAACTGAAACACGGAAATCGGTATCTTTCTAACATCACTCAGCCCACAACATGCAGATTGTGAATATGTAATGGATATCTTTTTTTTATAAACTGAATTGTGTTGTTATGAATCAACAACCACATTGATACATAGTCAAGTGCATTGGCATAGTAAGGATTATTGAGGGACACAATACCGTACAATCTAAGGTGTTTAGAATATAGCGCTACCCACAATATACCAGCCATATCTTTTCATGTTTCCTGGGGCAACGTAATACAATGTAGACTGTTTTCTCCTGCTTGGCACACCAATCCATCACCCACTCCCAGAGGGCAAATACTGTACCAATCCCCAACAGAGTTTTGTCCCCAACCGTATTGCTAATACCATCTGTGCCCCCCAGGAGTGCCACCACAAGGGAAAGGTCTATCCTCCTCCCAATCGCCTTAAATAATTATGTAAAGATTGCCTTGGGTGATCCAGGGTGTCTCCCACACCATGGGAAGAACTGAGCTTGCGGTTCTGGACAGCACCAGCACGTCGGTGTCGAAGATTTGCCGAATGTCATAGACTCACTGGTGTCGCATGTAAGTAATGGAGTTGAATAAGTCTGAGCCTCGATAATATGACCAACGCCCTGCATGACATGCAGGTGCTTCTCTAGTCAGAGTCATCTAAGTGGACCGACCATTCCTCCCATCGGGATCGTAGTGGTGTGAAAAGGTCTGGGGAGTTACGTATAAGGATTTAAAGATCCGAGCGATGCCTTACCTTTCAATAGGGCCTCACACAATTTGGAATCCAAGGGGGCTGTATTCAGGGACATTCACAAGTGAATCATGGTGTTTGGTCGAGGGCATGGTGTAGTTGTAAATATCTAAAGAATTGGGATCTGTGCAGGTTATACTCTTTTTGCAGGGTTTGGAATGTTTTGATGTGAGATCCCTACCATATGCCTCCTACTGGGGAGATCCCTATCCTGTCCCATCGTCCAAATCCAGAGAGGGAAGATGGATGTCTTATGCATTGTCCTGTCCACAGCGGAGTCTCGAGTGTGATCCTCCTGTCCCAATGTGTCCATCTTAGCACCAAGCACCATGTCAAGAGGACCTTGTGAGTAGGTTTGCGCAGATAAAAGGGGATAGGGTCCCCATATAACATACCCCTAATGTTGTCCAGAACCATAATGGCCACCTCAAGCCAGCATTACGGGTCCTCCCATCCTCCGTTCAACCAGTCATTAACCACTAGTAGGTGAGCAGCCCAGAAGTATAGGCGGACATCCACCATGCCCAGTCCACCATCCCATGATGATTGGATGCACTTGTCGAATGCAATGTGGGGGGGAGGTTAAGCCATACAAATGAGAATATTTTGGTCATGAGGCTGCAAAACCAGGATTGAGGTAGGAACCGAGAAAGGTTTTGTAGAGTATATAGCAAGCGGAGCAGTGCGATCATCTTAAACAGGGCTACACAGCCTGGGACATTAAGGGGCAATTTCGCCCAATGTCTAAGATTTGTCGTGATTTGGGGTATTAAAGACGTTATGAAAGACTCCAGAATATAGCAGGTACGATTGCTGCACGCATCCCCAGGTAGCGGAAACTGAGTCTGCATATTGTGAGCTGTAATTGCTATTCTTCCCCGTGGTCGTCTCCTTTCAGGGAAATCAGGACCGATTTGGGCCAGTTGATTTTTAGTTTTGTTGGATCACCGTACAGGGTGAGAATGCAATGGATCTTTCAAACCTCGCTCACTCCTTAAGAAGGCATCTCATGAAATAACACAGAGGGTGTCTTTCAACCCTCCGTTTAGAAAAATGCAACAGGTATTCATCAAGAAGATAGCTCACCAGGACCAAGGGACTTTACTGCTCTCTGGTCACAACTGTTGTAACTTTCAGACCAACAATCCAAGTGACATTGGGACATTCTGTGCATCATCACACTCATGGTGGAGCAGGGGCACAAATAGCACAAGGAAAGCAAGATACCACAATTGCATTTTATTTACTTGGTTAAAATGTTTTAGTCACATTAATATTGATTAATATTTTACATATCAAGTGGGTGTTCAAGCATTCAGTGCCACCACCTGGCTCCCTTGATGTTTTTCTGTGTGATTTCCTGCCTGTTGACTGTGCCCGCAGGGAAACTTCCTGATAAACTTGCCTTGACAGATCTACTGCATTGACCACAAGCCATACTTGCTGTTGCTACTTCCCACCCAGGCTTGTGAGCCAGCGGGTACTAGATGGGAATCATTCCACTAGAACTAGAAGCAAGCATGGCTATTTAGAAGACAGATGCAAAATGTCGGGCTCCTCAACTCCTCAGGATCGGAACGATGCTCATTATGGTCCACCTCTCGATAGCTTCAAGTCTGAGTGCTATTACAGCGCAGATCAGTGAAGCGATCAAGCAAGGGAAGGAAAGGGAGGGAACAGCGGGGAAGGAGACCTGTGAAGACACGAAGGCAAACACAATCAACATCCATTGAAACACAAAATCCTCTTCCCCTACACCGTTTGATGGTTTAATATTACTAAGAAATAACCACCTGTAAAGAAAAAGAAGGACGTGTGTTGTTCCACTGGATCCCGCTCAACGTGCTCCACCCAAGAACAGGAGGCAGGTGAGAACAAGACCCCGTCACAACAAAGAACACATACGAAACACTAAAGGGGAAAAAACAACATTTGTTTCAGGTATATGATGTGTGTTGGATATCCTCTCTATGTGCGCCCCCTCCTCACTGTTTAACGTACCCAGAATCTCCTCTGGTATGGTGTCAGTCAGTCAGTCAGTCAAAGAGGCTTTATTTCGATATAAATATATCTTAAAAAGCAGAGCAACAGCATTGTACAATAAAAAAATATAAAAAGGAAGCAGTGCATGGAAAAATATTCATACAATTCATGCTACTACTGATGCCAATAAAATAGCTAAAAACAGGAATTAAAAAACAGATTAAACAACATACAAAAGCCTAGATGACCTAGGGGCATATGTATCAAGCTAATTTTTACTCGCAAACGCTGCGAATCGCAAAATACAGCGTTTGCGATTAAAAATTCGCAAAACGGGATGTATTAGGCAAAATCCCATCGCAAAATTAAGGAATTGCTAATTTAGCGATTTCTTAATTTTGCGTAAGCATTTAAGAAATCGCAAATTGCGATTTCTTAAATGATATGTAAAAAGCACCCAAGTTGTGCGAATTATCCTTAAGAAATCGCAAATTACCACCAACTTCCAGTTGGTGGTAATTTGCGATTTCCTTTCAAAATGCACTATTTTTAATTTTGCAAAGTGCCACGTGACGCTCATACATGCCCTTAGGGCATGTATGTGCGCCATATGCACACACATGCTCATTTCAGGGGTGCATCAGGGTGTCATCATGACACCCTTGCACCTTTGAAATTATTCTCAAATAGCGATTAGCAAATTGCGAATTCGCTATTTGAGAATTACTTCCCATTCATTCCTATGGGTCTCCTGGCCCATAGAAATGAATGGCCAGGTATTCCTTAATTGCGATTTTGCAATTTGCTAATCGCAATTAAGGAATTTTAAGAAATCGCAAAAAGTTTGCGATTTTCTAAATACATCCCGTTTTGCAATTCTCAAATAGCGATTCTTTAAAAATCGCTATTTGAGAATCTCAAATGGTGATGTTGATACATATGCCCCCTAATGCGCCAAGCCCAACCTAAGAACTTGGCTAAACCACAAGCAAAGAGAGGCCTCGGATCGTTTTTTAATATTCGTAAGGCTTCTATGCAATGTCTGTTACCAAGTTCTCTACAAAGCGGTTTTAGCCACCTACTCCGGGGGGCTACATAAGCGGGACATTCAAACAAAAAGTGGGGGACAGACTCAGACCTCTTATCACAAAATGGACAAATGGAAGTTGTTTGAAGTGGGACTTTCCACCTGGAGGTTAATTCTCCTACAGGGAGTAAGCCTATTCTAAATTGAAAATATAGGGCCCTGTCTTTACGATTAGAGATAACATCCAGGTAAGGTTCACAGAAGTAAATTTCTTTGACCAAAAGAAAATCCAGAGTGGACCTGCACAGATTGACATTGCTGCTTCTGATACCCGCCACCCAGCTCCAATAAATCTTTTTTAGCTCAGACTTAGGGGGTGCAGTTCTATTAGACCAGGCCTCGCCAAGACCTAGGCAAACAAGGAGACGCTTAACCTCCCTCAGCCAGAAGATCTTGGACCAGCCTGTTAACCCCAGCACCTCGTTAAGGCCATCCGCATAGCTAGATAGTTCAGGTGTTCTCCATATGCGCGCCCATAAAAGGAGAGGGCGGAGCCTAGCCTGATCACTGATTGGCCGGGTGCCCAGGTCCAAAAGCAATGGAAGAGTTGGGGTACTATAAGGGAGCCCCATAAGATCTTTATGAAATTTATTTTCTGAGCGGGACAGGTGGTCAACCTTATGGACGCCCCAAAGTTCCGCCCCATAAAGAGCTGCACTAACCCCCCTTGCCCTATATATATCGAGGACAGGAGCAATGGGTTTCAATGATGAAGCACGATGTTCCTTAAGCAAGGCACCCACCACCCTCTTGTGGGTCAGCAACATCTTTTGATGGTGGCACTTCCAACTCATGGAGTCGCAGAGGCGGATACCAAGATAGTCAAATTCTGACACTCTTTCGAGGGTAACAGAGTCCAAAGATGGAGGTTTGGCCAACCTTTTCGGGGGGTTAAGGACCAAATACTTGGTCTTAGCTGTATTGATAACTAACCCTCTCACATCACAAAAAGACTTGAAGTTGGTTAATAGACTCTGCAAACCCACCGTGGTATTAGAAATCAGGAGGGTGTCATCCGCAAATAGAAGGGTAGGTAATCTTCTACCGGCCAGGTTTAGTGCATCTGCAGGATGTTGTAGCAGGTGCTCCACCACTCCGTTGACATACAATGAAAACAGAGTGGGGGCAAGAACACAACCCTGGCGTACCCCTCTATTTACTGGGATACGAGCTGTTTTTTGACCCTGATTTCCCCACCTGATCTGGGCAAAGTTATCCGAATGGAGGTTTATCAACAAGCTCAGCAAATAAGGTGGGATACCCTGTTCGCTGAGCACACTCCATAATTGGCTACGGGGAACTAGGTCAAAGGCAGTCCGTAGGTCGATAAAAGCAAGATACAGACTGCCTTTGCCCAGTAGAACCACCTTCCAGTATAACATCAAAAGGCGAAAAGATTGCTCTATTGTCCCCGTGCCTGATCTAAAACCAGCCTGAAAGTCAGAGAGAACGCCCTTTTCCTCTACCCATTGCAATATCCTTGCCAAAACCACTTTTCCTGCCACTTTTTGTGAGGTATCTAGCAGGCTTATTGGGCGATAATTAGCTGGGTCGTTGCGACATCCTTTTTTAAAAATAGGAACGACCTCAGCGCCCTTCCAAGAGGTCGGCAGGGATGCCCCTTCGAGGCTGGAATTCAATAGGGCGGAGATGAGTTTTCCCCATTCCTCAGGATTGATGCGTAGCAAATCTCCTGGGATCCCATCCGGACCAGCAGCTTTGTTGGGCGTAAGGGAAGTAATCGCCTCCACCACTTCCTTGGGTGTAAACATAATCTCATCCATAGATTGAGAATGAGCATAAGGGTGGCATATTCTCAGGCTATCAACCTGGTCCGGGGTCATTGAATAAAGTTGGGAAAAATGGGTGACCCACGCACTCTCGGGTACATTGCAGGTGATCAGAGTATCCACAGGTCTTTCTCTGTTTCTAAGTAGATCCCAGAAACCCTTGGCGTCCTTCCTAAGACTTGCAGCCTTCAGGTCACACCAAAACTGATCTTCCCAATCTGACTTTGCCTTTAATAGAACCCTCCTATAATTACCCCTCGCGGCACAAATTCGCGCTCTAGTCTTAGATTTAACTGCCATTAAGAGTTCCCGTTTGGCCATGCGACATGCAACTGAAAACCACCCAGCAGGACCCTTCCTGCCGCCACTCTTGTTGGCCCTCTTCCCATCATTTGGGGCTATGAATAGTTCGCCTATAGCCTTTGTGGTTTGTTCAAAAATTGCAGGTGCCTCTTGCACACTGAATGAGGGGGAATCTAGATAGAGTATGATATTAGCCATCACAGATTGCACCTCCAACATCTTGGCCTCATTATCAATAATATTTTTCCATTTCAGGCGCCTCCCGCAATTGGAGGGGCGCACTTCATGGGTTGTTTTCCATACATGAGGGGTTTGGGGAGGAGACCAACCCTTCCAAAGTTGGGACAGAGACAGGATTAGAGGATTGTGGTCACTATCAATAGAAGGCCAAACCTCCATATCCACCAGGAAAGACCACAGCCGAAAATTCAACATAATGTAGTCAATCCTAGAGGAATGCCCTATTCTATGAAACGTATGTGCCCCCATTTGGTCTGATTTGGACCATGCTCCAGGCAAAGAGCATTAAGGTCTATTGCATTTTGGGTCCATTTTCTAATAGGAGTGATAGACAATGGAGGAATGCCTCTCCTTGCATCATCCTCACCAATGCCCAGCACATCTTCCAGAGCAAGAGGTTCGAATGTGCAGTTAAAATCCCCAGCTAATAGGACATGGGAATCTGGACCACAGCGCTTGAGTTCCTCGTCGATACCAGATGGGGCTAGAATAGATAGACCACCTCTAGTGCTTCTAACATAGATATTAAATATTTCAAGCACTCCTCCACCAGACGGGCATCTTACAGTTAGTCTCAAGAGGTCTGGGGAATTGGTGACTATACTTTTAATAGAGTACCGCAGGGAAGTGCTTACCCAAATTAACAGTCCTCCGGAGGGGCGCCCTTTGCCTCCATTTGGTCGGACAGCTGGTGCAAAATAAGTAGTGTATCCCAGCTTGTATTGTGGGTCCATGCACCAGGTTTCCTGGAACAAACAAATCGAAAAGGATTCGATAAATGTGTTCCAGTCTGGGATACTTATATTTCGGGCTAAGCCGGCAATATTCCAGTTTACGACCTTCAGGGGGTTGTTGGGAATCTCTCCGTGCCCCAAAACCAAGTCTCCTGTAGAGGGAGTACAGTCCGTGACAATATCCTTATGGTCAACAGGTGGTACCACAGTAGAGAAAGCTCGGAGATTTTCGGCAGGCGTCTCCCCACTAAGTTGGGACAACGCCTGTGGGTATCCCCTAGGCATAGGGGAGGGAGGAGGAAAGATAGTGATTGGAGAGTTCACCTGCAGCTCTCCAAGGGGTAAACTTTCCAATAAAGGCTCCCCAGATGGTTCAGCGTGTAGCTCACGTATGGGGGAAATTACCTGTCAATTACCTTTCCACAATTGACCCTGCAAATGACCAGGACCATTATTAAATATGCTGGATTGAGAACTACAGCCACCAATATATCTACGGTCCCGACCATCCCTCATATGGGTACCAGTCTGCCGTGGCAAAATTGGGGGATAAAAATAACTGAGGTCACAAGTGCCAATTGATCCCAGGCTTCCTACTAGACTATGTTCCTTTGTAGCTTCACTACATATAAAACTGGCAATCCTTGGATCTTCAAAATTCACTATAATACAATCGTCAGAAATAACTTTTTCCCTAGAGCCAATCCAGCCGACTCTACGTACGTGTAGTATCCTGCCCCCCCAAAACTCGGGCAGAGGTCTGTTCTCTTTGAGCCAAAATAGGGTCTTATTAAAGAGTTCAGCATAGGACTCTTTCTTGCCTGGACTAAGGGCGGGAACCCCAGTCAAAATGACTACATAGGGCTTACACTCAGGGGGAAGATTAATAATAGAGTTTCTCCCGCCGGGAGGGGCCTCGCCTGGATATAACACATGGGCTTTTGCATTTTCTGATGATTCCATGATCGAAGATATAACAGTGCTAGTAGAATTACTCTCACCTACGCTAGCCAATGCCGGGGGACAAGCAGTTTTTTTGCCCAAAATGTTGGATGTAGCTTTGGGGGATTTAAACTTCTCAGCCGGCTTAACGGAGGACAGGCCGATGGTACTAGAAGTGCCGTCGACAAGCGCCGTAGAGATCGAGTTGTGATGAGTCACCTCCAAGACTACTGGTTTATCAACTGTAGGAGCTAGATTGTGTCGGGCAGTAGATGTCACCTTTTTGTCAGAGCCCCTACCCAAGCTGTCATCCCTAGATTTTAACTGCATTTTTATAAAAGATTTTAATGAGAAAAAATTATCTAGGGTTGTCTGCTCCATTTTGTCCATACGCTCGGATAGCCCTCTAATTTTATCTAATACTGGCAAAAGTAGAGATTTCATTATTTCCTCCATTTTTTTGCCAGGGGTGAATCTGAGGGAGGGGGCTCTAAGCTACCAACAATTTGGGTATTGACGGCAAAAGTTGCATTCCCCTCAATGGTGCCCTCTTCTCTATCTTCCTGCAATAGACTAGATTCCCCTCCTGTAACCTTATTGAGGAAGCCCCTCCTAACAGCCACCCGCCTCTTGTTTTTACAAGTTTTAGAGAATCTATTTTTCTGTAAGGTGGTAAGTTTTCTAGATTTAAGGGGGGCAGGGTGGATATCCGCCTGTACCATGATAGATTTCGGGTTAGGTATAGTTGAGGGATTGGTGGGGACAGCCAAATGGGCAATAGCAGTAGCTGGCTTGCTTAATGCTACAACTGGGGCCACAAGGCTTTGGGCATTAAGTGCCGTATCTGACAAGTTTTCAAGCCCTTCTATATTGGCTCTCAAGGCCGCCACACGAGGATGGTCCAGAGGAGAGGGGCCAAGAGGGTGCGAAAGTGGGACCAAAGCATGTTCCGGTGAAGATATCTGAGCTATCGGGCCAATCGAGGATCGTCTGTCGCCAAATGGGCTTCCGGATAGCCGCCGCTCAGCCATAGATATTTCTTTGTCAATGACATTGGCCACATTGGTAATAAACTGGTCAATGGTTCCAGCCATGCCCCCCACGTTCCCCCTCAGACTTTTACCTGAGCGGGTTGACATTAGTAGTACAGGGCCGGGCCGTGAGGCAGGACAACACAGACCCCAGTCGGGTATACAATAAGCAACAAATGTATAAATCTGGAACCAACAAGTAGGTAGAAAGGGGGTTCCAGACACGGAAACGCCTTACATATGTAGGGCGGCTAATGCAGGAGATAATCAGTCAATAGGCACTACCCAGTCCAAAACCACAACAGGTGGTGGGTGACGCTGCTACTCGATCACAGTACCTGATTAGTGTTCAGCACATCAATACCAGCGATTTAGAGGGGGGGCCCAGCCCGGCCTCTTCCGGCCCCTGACGGCCACAGACGGCCCGCCCTCTGCCCGGGCTCAGCCCGGCGCCGCCCGCGCGCGTCCCGCGATGCGGGTAGAGCCTCTGTTCAAATAGCGCCTCCGGGCGCGGTGTCCGCCAGAAGTGGGCGGTTCGCGGGTTGTATGCTGGGGGCTGTAGTCCCCCCCCAACTGCGGCCTTGGTGACACGGGAGGCGGCAGGGGAGAACCACAGCAAGGAGGCAGAGGGATCCCAAAGAGTCTACCCTGCAGTCCTGGAATCTGGTAGGTGGTTCTGCGTGGCGCTTCGGGCTTTGGCGCTCTGAGATAGGATGCGGTCCCCCCGCTCCCCCGGCAGAGCCTCTGTTCAAATAGCGCCTCCGGGCGCGGTGTCCGCCGGAAGTGGGCGGTTCGCGGGTTGTATGCTGGGGGCTGTAGTCCCCCCCCAACTGCGGCCTCGGTGACACGGGAGGCGGCAGGGGAGAACCACAGCAAGGAGGCAGAGGGATCCCAAAGAGTCTACCCTGCAGTCCTGGAATCTGGTAGGTGGTTCTGCGTGGCGCTTCGGGCTTTGGCGCTCTGAGATAGGATGCGGTATGGTATCACAGAGGTTGTATGAGACCGACTTGGCTCATCCACAATCCCCTGCTAAAATGTATACATAATCATAAAAATATAATTAGTAAACTCAAATCCTTGAGTTGGTATATTTTTCACAGGAAATGTTAGGTTCAATGCTCCACAAAACAAGTAAAGGTATTCTCTGTTCACTCCTAGTGAACAAGTCGAGTTTTACACACACAGTCTGTAGAAATCTGATATAGCTCCGATCGTATGCCCTGGCACTGGTATTCCTGCTACTCGCAAGAGACCACAAACGTGTGTCTCACCAACGAGGAGGAACACCTAGTGCACCAGGTTTGTCACAGTACATAAACAAAGCGCTTGTGCCCATAAGCGAAGACCTCGAGGGATATGTTATCCAGTTGCAATCCCCCCTTTCATACGTTCATAAACACTTTCCCAAGGCTGAGCTCGCCAGTATCTGCCGTGGTGCAGTTGCACCCTTACCGTACCCGCCCTGTGTCTGCCAAAGGATTGTCTGACCCGGTAATCCCTCACCGGGTTTAATTGCTGCCAAAATCCACATGGAGTACCCAACTACGGCTCCGTTCAACGATGTCCCCCGCTGGCTGCCGCACTCGGTCTGTGGACGAGATATAGGGACAAAAGAAACACAACAACAATGCTCGCCTGAGCGTCTTGGAATCCAGAATACTCGGCAACGCCGCCAGGGCGGAAGTGAGCTAATAAGCCTTGCGCTGCGGTGTGCGCGTGCCATGTTGCCGCCAGCGCTCATGGGACATGTAGTCCTTGAACTGTTTCCGCTCTGATTGCGGAAGATAGGACAGGCCGTTTCCGCGCTAACTGCGGAAAACAGGACAGGATTCTCGCGAGTCCTGACACAAAAGAAACAATTGATGGACTGAATACTGGACAATTCAACCCACCCAGTCACAAGGATCTGGGTTTAATCCATCATTCTTTTGCTCACCACACCACCCCAGTTTGGACCCAGTCATATGCAAATCAGTCTTGACCTTGTTCCTTGTGGGAACAGTCCAGCCCAGTTCTGCATTCTGTCCATCAATTGTTGTTTTTGCATTTGTCACCCCCGAGTGGGACGGGTATGCCCAGACGTGGGTCCCGTGCTCATCATGCCCCTGGAGTCAAGCTATTCTGGCTGATGAGGGGTGAAACCCCGCAACTGGTCCTAGGATGCTTGATTCCAGTTCAGGGAGGACCTGGCCTGGCAGTTTGAGCTGGACTGTTCCCATGAGGCACAGGGTCAAGACTGATTTGCATATGGCTGGGTTCAAACTGGAATGGCATGGGGAGCAAAAAACGATGGATTTATGCCCAGATCTCTGTACTGGGGTGAATGTATGACATTGTTCTGCATTATGTCCATCAATTATTGTATTTAGAAGACAGGACGTCTCAAGTTGGCATCCAATGATCTCCGCAGTAGTCCGAAATAGGACAGCTGTCACTAATAGCTGGAAATCCAGGTTTTCTATGATTTACTGCACCTTATACATCATTCCTTGTTTTGTAGGACATTTACAGCACCCAGCATTAACATGTAGTCAGAAAGACATTCATTCTCAAAGCTACACAGAGGAAAAAGAAATGGGCGTCACACTGGCAATCCCCATGCAATTCTTTTATAATAGATAATCAACATGTTGATTCTACTCTTGCCTATGATGTCCCCTCTTTGGTATTTCCAGAACAGTTTTCTTGCTATCTCTTTTTCAGCATTTGATTGTTGTTTTTGCTTTAAGAGTGCGCCTTACATAGACACAATCCTCTTTGCTGGTGACTGAACAGACTCCCTCTATTTTCATAAAAATGTAACCTGTCACACTCACTACAGGCACTATAATGTATTCTTTTATTTCATGTCTTCTGCAGTCCCCATTTTGAACCAGGCTTTTTTCCACACTTCCATGTTTATTGTAGTATGTGCATTGTGTAAAGATGAAGTTCTACGGTTTAAAATTTCCCTTTTCCTGGCCCTTTCTTATAATACCCAAATGTATCCCAAATATGACATATTTATGCCAAAGGGTAATCCTTGCAAACCATCCTGGTCCCCCATCCTGGTAATACTGGGAATTAAGAGTAGTTCTTTACCACTCTTCCTTCCCAATAGTACTCATTAATATGTTCCTTAAGCCACCCCCATTTTCCATTTCTTTACCTCTTTGGAGTTCTTCCTCTTAGGGAATGTTTTACTTTTTTTAGTTTTGCTATCACCCAGCCTCCATTGCATCTCCTCCATATCATTTCAGATCAAAGATGTATTTCCATCATCCACCTTGTTCCAGTTCATATTCAGTTTGGGCTTCAGTGATAGGGGTCTTCCTGGCAATCACCCCATAGCTCTTCTCCATTTCTAGAGAGCACTTCCTTGCCCACCACCTCCTTCCTCTGGCTCCACTTGGCCATTCTATACCCGCCTATCTGCCTGCCTGCTCCACTATCAACTTCCTTCAGTAACTGGTTCCCATATCAGGGCCCCCTCTACTCTCATTGACCGCTCCATGTCCTGTTAGGTGCTTCCCTCAGCAGTTAATTTCATTTGCATCCCCTCCTTCCTGTTTGCTTCTCCTGTCCTACTTTTCTAAGATAGACTATCCGCCCTCTCAGGGACGTCTTCCTAGCAAGGAGGGATTCTTCTCAATTTACAGTTTAGACCCTAACACCAAGGTGCCCATCGCACTTTCCAGAGACTTGTCACTGCCCCCGTGCAAGCCATGCAGGTCACATTATGATTGGAATTCTTATTATCACAAGATATTTGTCATTTACTGTGGTAAGTTTCACTAAAGAACATTTTTGCCACTCACGTGTTTTGGGTGGTATATAATCATTATTAAAGCATTTGTACTTTAATGTCTTAGGCAACAATACTAATTAGCAACACTGACAATTAAAGGTAGCATTCAGATTATGATTCATTAGAGCGTCAGCCTCAGCCACTGGAAAGTCCAAGCATGCAGCACTCACAAGATTAACTTAATTGATGACAGAATCAGTCACAATGACTGATATAGTAGTGAAGTACATATGTGCATTTCCATAAAACTAAGGGGCATATTATTAAGCACGGTGTTAAAATTATCACCACTTTAGCGGCAGAAAACCATGTGGGGCTCCAGCCTCTGCCCCCTATTGGAGAATGGTCCAGCAAATTTAGAGATCGTCAGCTGCCTGGCCTGGATCTCTGAGATAAAAGTGCTTTCATGATGCACTTTAAGACTGCTCATTAGTCATTTTTCTTTTTTTAGAAATGGCCCCCGAAATGTTTCCAAATGAGCACAACCCAATGGCCCTGATACACAGGGAGAATTCTCTGTGTACATTCGGCCTCTTGATTATTTTCCTGCCTGTGTGCGCCATGACTCGCGTGGAGACCAAAGCACGGACAAACAGTCAAAGGTTCCCGATCCCTAAATATGTCCATCACTGTGTTCTGAGGTACATCGTTCTTTTCCTCACTATGCCACATTAGAACAGAAGTAGGCATATGCAAATCTGTCTTGATCCTACTCTAATACGAACAGGCCAGCTCAAACTGCTAGGTTCCCTCTGAAGAGGAATGCAAGCAACCCTAAACCACTTTCTGTCTATTTGAACCTCCTCAGTAGCTTATGGTCCTATTGCTTTTCAGCACGGGGCCAATAAGGACATGAGTGTTGGACTTGGCCCTCTCGGCTGGGTCACCCCCAAATGTTTTGCCACCACTCCTCCTATTTTTCTTAATTTATTTTTGTTGGCCTTAAACCTCTGTGCACTTTATCACTGCTATGCACAGCTAAAGTGCATTTGCTCTCTCCTCTGAACATGGTAAAGTTGGCATACACTCAATTGACACATTTATGTTATTTTTAAGTCCTGAGTAAAGTGCACCCAGGGCCTGTAAAGTAAGTGCTATTAGTGGGCCTGAAGCACTTATTGTGCCCCCCCACATAAGTGGCCTTTCTAAACATGTCTCAGGTCTACAATTGCAGACAGTATGCAGTTTTAAACTGCCAATTCCACCTGGCAAAAAAAAGCTTGTGCCACTCCGAAACCTCCATTTTTAATACATCTAAGTCACCCCAGGCTAGGCCTTAAACAACCCATAGGGTAAGGTGCATTGTATTTAAAAGTTTGGACATGTATTTTTACGTTTTACATGTCATGGTAGTGAAAAACTCTCAAAATCGTTTTTCACTATTGCAAGGCCTCCCATATGATAACATTGGGTTACCTTATTACATTTAAGAAAGTGAAAACTTTTGATTGAGAAAAGGTAGGAAAGTCATGTTTGGTGTCTGGGGGATTGTAATTTAAAGCCCTCTTTAGTGGGAAAGTCGGATCTTAAGTCACAATTCTGAAAATGCCACTTATAGAAAAATTGCATTTTCTTGTCCTAGCCATTTGGTGCCTGCAGCATGTTCCTGGGTCCAAACTGTGGTGGCTGCTGTCATTGCTTAGTGAGAGGGTAGGAAGGAAAACAATCAAAACTACACACATAATTAAAATTATTAACATTATACTTACCTGCCGCTGCGGCGCTGCAACAGCTGCCTCATTGCCTAAAATGACTGGCCAAACAGAACAGGCACACTTAAAAGTGCCCACCACTCCTTCCCCTGCCATGCCTGTCACAATAAGATTGCCTGGCCCCATCAGCTGCCAGACAGGAAAAAATAAATTGATAATAAAATGCTTTTATTATCATTTTATTATTCCTCTTTTAGTAGTGGGGCGGCGCTTCTCTGCCATTACGGAGGAGCCGCCACTGAGTCCAAAGAGAACTGCCAACTTATAAATGATCCAACGTATGATAGCAAATAAACAATTCAAAACACGACTCTAAAGTGGCCTGTACAAACAGACAAGCTCCCTTTGACCTAAGCAGTGAGGCTCTGGGTTTCAGAGTCTGCAGCCTGCTGGGTCAGATCAGTCCATGGAATGGAGGAAGCTTCTAGCTGGAGTATTTCGGAGGCGGCCTTTGTTGCTGTGATTCTTGTCTAGTGATCCTTTGAACAACATTAGCGCTGTGAAGTGATATCCACTGACGGAGCGGCGTGATTCCGCCCATCTGTCGTTGTTTGATATGTAAATGTGTCATGTTCCTACTGAGCGCGTTGCGAGGGTTCTGAGTCCTCCCTGTGATGTGAATCCAGTGGCTGACAAACAGTGGACAGCGGGCAAGCTGCAGACAGCAATCTCCGAGAGCAGCGCTACAAGGCGCCACCGACAGCAAGAGCTTTGTACATAAGAAACTGAACCAAAGCAAACCCTCATTTTAATGCATGACTGTAGCCAGCCCTTGCACATGCAAAGCATGGGTGAGGTAGAGTCAGTGAAAGGAATATACAGCCAGATCACGGCCTGCCTGAGGTCCAGATATGAATGTGTTGCAGTGATGAAAGCAGCATGCCTCGCGATGCTTGTTGTACAGGGGAAGTGCCTGGCCTTGCACCAAGGAATTTAGGGCCAGATGAACATAGCCTTTTTGTGGTTGCAAAGGGGCTGATTCACAGAATTGGGCAGTTTGAGACAGCAAAAAGGCCTTTTTAAGATACAAAACTAAATTGCTATCCGACAACACATTACTAAATCATAATTTAAGGTTGCGACCAAAGTCGTGTTTTGGGCATTCCAAAGACCAAAGTCTGGTTGCAAAACATTAATACTTTTCTGACTACAAACATGTAATGGTAAGCCATTCATAGACGGAAGGAGTCCCCAAGGGGCCAGTTCCCCTTTAAGAATATTGAATACGAAAATGTTAAGAGTAGGCAGTGGTCCCTTGGACATACAGTAGGTGCTGCAGCCTTGCGTACAAATCTAAATTGTGAAAATATAAATATGTACATATGTCACTTGCCATTTCCAGCAGCATAGATGGAAATTTGCAGCTTGCACTGCTTTTCAAGCACATGACTGGCAAGACATAGGAATTGCAAAATTAATAAATCTGCCCCCATTTGTATGAGTGCTTCTACCGGTTCAGATTTACTGTTAATAATGAAAAGGGAAACCAATGACAAAGCCAACAGGTTTGACTTTTAACTTGCAATGAAGTTGTGTTAGAACTTTGTGAGATTTTGGCCCTCATGTAAAGCAGTACAACACGAAGGAAAGCATACATGTACTTACCTTTGAGAAGACTAGCGTGTGCAGCGCTAAACTGCATTTCATTGTGGGAGCCGGTAATCAGTCTCAATATCGAATTCTAAATATCGATATGACAAATTATCAAGTTTTAAATATCGAGTGGACATAATATCGATTTACAAAAATATAGTGGTGCAGAATATCGAAATGCAGGTAAGAAATATAGTTTTTCATAATATCGAAGTCTTAATATAGTTGTTAAAAATATCGAATTTTTTTTGTGTTTTAAGTGTTAGTATATTTGTTAAAAGTATGTATTATTTTTGTAATGTATGTTTGAATTTTTTTAAAGTAATGAATTTTATGTTAATTCATTTTTGCGTAATTTAATTCTGTAGCAGGTTGTGGGTTGATAAGGGAATAGGGTGGGAAGTAATTTAATTATAATATATTTTTCTAGAATTATTTAGAATTAATTAATTATATGTTAATTAGTTTTTGCATAATTTAATTATGTAGCAGGTTGTGGGTTTATAGGGGAATAGGGTATGAAGTAATTTAATTGAAATTAATGAATTAAATATTTTATTAATGAATTATTTTGTATTGGATAATTTATATTGTTAATTAAGTTAATTAAGTTAATTAAGTTAACTTATGTTAGTTAACTGTGTTATTTATTATTAATTAGAAATAAATTAGATATTAATTATCAATAATTAATTTGTAAATATTTTAATTGTGTACTTTTTTAGGAGTGGGTTGAGAGTTGATAGGGAGTAGGGTAGGAAGTACTTTTTATATTATATTTATTAAAAGTTATTTTATAGTGTTAATTGTGTGAATTAATTTATATTTGGTGGTTATTAATTTTATTGTTATTTGTAATTAGTTAATTAATTAATTGTTAATTAATTATGTTATTTATTATTATTTTACAATATTGTAGGTGACGTTAATAGGGGAAAATTGTCAGAGGTAAATTAATTTTGAAAAAATAATTACTTGTTAATTAATGTTAATTATATTGCAGGAGTGGGTATACTAAAACATTCCCCTACGCTATCCAACACTTTCCCTACTGTTACACTTGGTGGAGTGAGAATATTAAATTATTCCCACCTACTATCCAACACTTTTACTACTGTTGCATTCGCTGGAGTGGGAATAGTAATTTTTACCCTCCGCTATCCAACACTTTCCCTGCTGTTGCACTCACTGAAGTGGGAATAGTAATGTTTACCGTCCCACTATACAACACTGTCCCTACTGTTGCACTCACTGGAGTGGGAATAGTCATTTTTACCCACCCGCTATCCAACACTTTCCCTACTGGTGCACTCACTGGAGTGGGAATAGTAATTTTTACCCACCCGCTATCCAACACTTTCCCTACAGTTGCACTCACTGGAGTGGGAATAGTAATTTTTACCCACCCGCTATCCAACACTTTCCCTACTGGTGCACTCATTGGAGTGGGAATAGTAATTTTTACCCAACCGCTATCCAACACTTTCCCTAGTATTGCACTCACTGGAGTGGGAATAGTAATTTGTACCCACCCGTTATCCAACACTTTCCCTACTGTTGCACTCACTGGAGTGGGAATTGTAATTTTACCCTCCCGCTATCCAACACTTTCCCTACTGTTGCACTTGGTGGAGTGGGAATAGTACATTATTCCTACCCGCTATCCAACACTTTCCTTACTGTTGCACTCACTGCAGTGAGAATAGTAATTTTTACCCACCCGCTTTCCAACACTTAGATACTTGCCTTAGTTTTTACCTAAGGCTTCACAAATTGTCTCTTATGTATCTAATTTTAACATTTCATTTATACACGATTTCTTATCAAAAGTCTGCTCTGCTAAATGTGGCCACAAAATCAGTCATAGTTGATATTTCTTCTGCAGAAACTCATTTTGAAGTTGTTTCTTTCTTTTCCACAGTCACACTCTTTGGTGTACACTTTGCTGACTGTAGAACCTCCTGGTGACCGGTGGTGAACGAAGGAGTATATTACTTTCTCATCCATGGAGAGAGTGTTTCCATCAGTGGAGGTTGTGTGCATGTCCAATGTCACCATACCACTGGCACATGCCCCTTTTACTGCACGTGTGGTTAATAACGTTCACGGTACCCTATGCTCTGTGCCATTGTGCATACGCAGGCTGTGTGTAGCATTATCCTCAACGCTACTCGCTTGTCCCCCACTTTCTCGTTTCAAATGTTGATCTCAGGTACCCATAAATTCAAGATATTTAGGGACTGATCTTATACAGTAACTCACTCCATTACTTCATACGGAAGCTAGAGCCTATATTTGCTGAGCAGATATAGGGCCCTGTAAACAAGGGAGTAGCCAGAAAATTAAAATACGCCCCACTTTTATCTAATCTCTATCTACACCAAATGAGAGAAGCATTCACCCCAGCAGTTCCTAGATTAGTTCTCTTCACCTGTACATCCTCCAATCAATCCATCCATTCATCCTCCCATCCTTATATCCATCTGTTCTTCGATCCTTTCATTATTCCAACAATCCATTGACATTCCTTCCTTTCATCCGTTCATTTATTCATCCATCCTTTCACTCATCCCTCCTTTCAACCATTTATCCTTACATTCTTTCGTCATTCCATTCATTCAGTGACAATTCCCTTCACGCGTTGATGACCCATCCTTTCACTCTGCCTTCCATTTATGCTGACAGCCTTTTGTTCAACTTTCCACCCACCCATTCATCTTTTTACCCTTCCTTTCAAGCTTTTGTTAATTGATCCTTTCACCCCTCGATCCAAGCTTTCATCCTTCCAGCCTTTCATCCTTGCACCCCTTCTTTGTTGTTCTCACTCCTCCTTCCTTTCACTTCTCCTTTCACCTCTCCTTCCTTCCTTTCATAGCTCCTTTCTCGTTTCCTTCCTTTTACCTTTCTTATCACCCTTCACGCCTTCCTCCATTCTACTTCTTAGCTTCCATATTTTTTTTCTTTTTACAAATTATTTTTTTGACCTAATCTCAACCCCTTTTCTCACATTCTCCTTCTCACTCTGTTTTCTGGACATTTTTTTCTTTTTAGAATTTCATAATTTCTTGTTCCCGCTTCTTTCCCGAACTTGGCTCCTTTAGCAGTTCTTGACCTCCAGCTCTTCCCATAGATCGTTTTATGGCCTGCAGACATATAAAACGAATCAATATTAAGGAATCAATATTTAGAGGGATCCAGATGACAAGTAGGCAATTGCGATCATTTGACATTTTTGCGTTGTTGCAATCCGCATCTTACTGAAATTTTTTTTCTTGCTCGCGCTGTAAAAAATTACATTCTTGCATGCGCGCAATCGCCTTACCTGAATCCCCGCGTTCGCCGACAAGTTTTCCTGATCCGGTCGCGTTCTCCACGAGATGTTGGATTGTTGGTAGCTATTTGCACTGTCTCGCGACAGTTCGCGCCCGCACTAACGTCATTTGTCGTGCGATCACATCATTCATCACGCGATCACGTCTTTCTTCTCGCGATCATGCACCGCGAGAGTATGAGATGATTGAGATCTCGAACACGTCATTCTCCACCGCGAGCGAGAGCGTGAGGTCGCGGGCACGTCATATCGAGCGCGAGTGGGCGGGACAAGTGAAAATAAGATGGCCGCGCCCGTGAGCAACCGCATGGGTAAGTTGGCAAGCCACGATCACGCAGAAAATACCGCGAACGGGCAGGAAAAAAACTTCTGCGTCTTCGCGATATTTCCGCGTGTTTGCGGAGATTTTTAACATTTTCGCGATAGTTTGCGAAAGTGAATTTCGCAAATTCCACCCACCCCTAATGACAAGGCCATCGGGTGCATGGCTACCTTCACGTCAGCTGCTGAAGTGGGGGGTTCCCAACGCCACTCCCTGTGACATAATGTACCTGTCATAATGCCTGTCAGTAATGTACACGAGTAATACTGCTGCATTGTGGCACTCGCTTCCCTCCCCTTAGTCCCTTCTGTTCCTAGTCCCACACCAGTTCAAAGGAAACCCCAATAAAATGAAGATTCGAACATGTGCACTTGGAGTGCTTAGAATGCAGCGCCCATCAGGAGTCGCTGCCACGGATCCTGACTGATGAACATGTGTCCTGGCAGGGGGCCAAGATCACTCGATCTATTAATCCGAACTGCTGATTTTAAATAATTTATTGTTAGTTCACATCTTCTGTGTTTGGCCTTGGAGCAGGAAACGTCAGGGAAAAAAGGGGTTTCGTCTTGAATTTTACTGTTGTTCTGGAAACTGATTAAAAATCAGTCTGCTTTTCTGATTTAAGATTTTTTTTTATCTTTCAATTTTCCGGTTCGTATAATGTATTTATTCAGAGGAATATTTTTATCTGATAAGTGTGTGACTCAAAGGGCAGGAGCAATGTCCTTGGTTTTTAAGATGTCATTAGAAGGAGTTGAGATTTCAAAGAATGACATCAACATTCAGTGCTTGAAGTGTGGGGGGGGGGGGCTCACCTGGAGGATAGATCTGTGGGGCTGCGTTCCTGCACCTCCTTGCAGAGGGTGCTCAACAGAGGTTCAGGACGGCTGACCCTTCCGAGCAGGGACACCTTAAGGATTTTGTGGGACCCTGGGCCACACTTAAATTGGGGCCCCTTGCTCGGAGCAACTCTGGATTTTGCATGCATGATCCGTTCATTGATGCGCTCAGCAGCATGGGTCGGATGATTGACAATGCTCCTCCCTGCCAGCCTGCATCTCTCCACATCCATGGAACAGACATCTCTCCCTGGCTGGCCAGCAGAAGAGAAACCGAAAGACAGGCAGCCCGCCCAAGCAGGCTCCGTGCGGTGCAGGGGGCTGGCGTCTCACCCTTTGGGCCTGCGCATACTGAGGGCCCTTTTTATGAGTGCTGCACTCATACCTGCCCTGTGAAGAAGAGGAACTCTGAGTTAGGAGGCCCCAGGATGTGATTGCACCGCTCCGCATGGATGGTGCGGTCATGGAGGGTAGAGAATGTGGTGTAATAGCCAGAGCTGCTCACTTTGTAGCTGGGGAACGAGATTCGAGCCTCAGCGTCGGCTCAACATACTGTGATTCAGCACACGGCCCGGGAAGGGGCAGCCGGACCGGTAAAGGGCCCGCGATAAACCCTTACCGAGGGGCGGAAACGAGAGCGGGCAGCAGCTGAGCCCGGGAAAAGGCCGGGCATTGATTGGTAGGCTTGGTTTGAAGGGACCAATCGGCAGGGCCCCCCTGGGGTGCTCCCAGGGATAAAAGGGCATAGGGGTCCCCCGACCGAGTATGGCATGAGGGACTGCTTTGCAAACTTATCAAGCTCAAGTTTCCAAGCTACCTGATTAAACTGCTGTCTAGCTACCTGTCAAAACGGACCTTCCACGTGGCGGTACGAGACGAATGCTCAACGCCACGCCCAATCCTCGCTGGAGTGCCCCAGGGATCAATCCTAGGACCATTCCTCTTTAACATATTCACAAACGACATCCCCACGGACCTAAAGAAGACAGATCTGGCTCTCTACGCCGATGATGCAGCAGTCATCTCCCAATCCTTCAGCGAACAGGAAGTGGCTAAGAACCTTGAGGCATCACTCAGCAGACTCTCCGAATGGTACAGCGACTGGCAGATCACCCTGAACACTAGCAAAACCACAGCAACACTATTCACCAGGAAGCTGAACAGAAAACACCCAGCGATCCTCCTCAATGGGGATGAGATCAAATGGGAAAACAGCAGCTCCTACCTGGGGGTGACTCTGGACTCTAAACTCACATGGAGAAACCACATAGAGAAGACCTGCCAGAAAGCAGCAACAAAACTGTCTGCACTATACCCACTCCTGAAGACCAAGTCGATGCCCTTGCAGAGCAAGGTGCGAGTAATCACCGCAATAATCCGGCCAACTATGACGTACGCTGCGCCAGTTTGGAGTGGCTGCCGCCCGCAGCTTCGGAAAGACCTGCAGAGACTACAGAGCAGGGCCTTACGGATCGCAGCAGGTGCTCCACTCTTCACAAGAACAGCAGACCTCCACAGAGACCTAGGCGTTGAGATGTTGGACGACCATCTCCGCAAACTCAACATGACATTCTACAAAGGACTGGATCAAAAAGATAACCCACTGATCAGGAAACTTGCAGACATTTCGACAAACCCATTTGACCGCTACCCGAGGCCCATCGAAGCGCTAAACTTGTGAAACTGAAACAACAACACAGCATCCAAAAACCCATCACTGCCTGAGGGCAAATCGCCCCGGCAGGTACCCAAAACTCATCACTGTCAGAAGGCAACCGCCGCGGCAGCCATCAAAAGCTCATCACCGCCAGAAGACATTTGGCAGACGAATACAAGACTCTGCGACTAAACTTGCTGACACCTCCGCAAACCATATTGACCGCAACCTGCGGCCTTTCACAGCGCTGACCTTGTGATCCAACCTCAACTGTGACAAAGCGTCACATCAATAAGACAACCGAAACAGCGACTAAAAAACTCAAAAATGAATGTGGAGTAATGAGGCTATCGCCTCGGTATCCAAAAACTCACCGCTGTCAGATGGAATCTGACAGGCGAAAACAAGACACACTGACTCTAAAGTCATGTGCCTTCGCCCTTGACCCACCCACCCACACTGACAGCACGGGCGTCGCAGCCGAGGACTAGGGACGGCTCAGGCAAGGCAGGAACACCTGAAAGAAAGCAATAGCAATGGTGGAGCCGCTCAAACACGTGTCCCTGGGATGCCTTACGGAAGGGCACCGGGAGAGCAGGCTAGGGGTCAGCAAAGGGCGGTCATGGCACTTGCAGCTCGGGTCAGGCAGGAGGGCCACCCACACCACTTGGCAGCAAGGTGTAGCCTGGAAGACGCAGGAAAGGTGCTACACCCTGGCTGGGAAGAGGCATTTGCGCAGGGCGCTGTCACAAGGTGTTGTTACGGAGTAAGTACTACAGGACATGAACTACAGGCAATCTAGGGCAATGATGAATTGATGTATGTTTTAACTTGAAATGTATGATTTAAGCTAATATGTGAATAAAATGAAGCTGCGGCCGTTTTGCACCATCAAGCGTGTTTCATCTGTTGAAGCAAAGGAAGGTGGGGTCCAATTTTAGCTGGGAAGCTCGTGGGCACTCGCCCATCTGGGAGGGGTTTGGGCAAATCACTTAATCTCCCCGTGCCTACCAACAATGAATGTGTCCTTATGTAACGCAACTGGTGCTCATGTGAGGTGCTCCAATAACTTTATGTCGGGTTTACGATATATATAAAATATATATATATATATATATATATAATGCCACTCTGCACTGCACATTGACACATGGCATTCATGCCAAAGCAACAGAAAGGCAAGTAGTCCAACCAAGCCTCCTACCCACAATCTATGTTGTTACGCTATAGCTAGTCTGTCAATGCCATCCGGGCACACAGTGCTGATGGGTGCTTTTGTTTACTGCGCTGCCCGGGCTGCAAGCGGCAGGTATTCGGACTCAGAAGGCGGCGGGCATCGCCCTGCCTCAGCTTCAGAAAGATTATGCAGTGAAAGAGGGTGGGCCACACCATCTCAATGTTAACTGCACAGTAAGTGAACCTGCTGAATAAAGGCGAAGGCTGCGCAGCTGAGCTGGGCTGGCCCTATGTACCTAAAAGGTTAGAACACTAGCTGAATCTCAAGAATTAAATAGATATTTTCTTTATCTTTCTTTGTCTCACAGACAGTGGCCAAACTGGTTGGACAGCCTGACCTGGCTCAAAAAAACATATGTAAGCAAAACTGATTATTTTGGAACTCTAAACACGGACCTGTTCCAAAGGCCTAATGGGGGGGAGGGTTGAATGGTGGGGGCCTTGGGCCAGAGCCCACATTGCCCATGCCTTAAAACGTCTTCCGCACAGAAACCTGGTTGTGGCCAGCGCTGGTCTTTTTAGTGACGGCTTCAGGAGGTTGTTTGTGCTGAGAAAGGGTCTGTTACCTCCAGTGACAGTCTCAGGCTCCAGGCTGCCACTCAAAGCCAAGAGGGGGGACGGAACTGCGAGGCGAGAGGGAAAAAACTCTGGAGACCAGAAAGGATCTTCCAACCGCACCAGACCAGGCCAGTCAACAAGACAGGCAAGACTGCAACCTATAGAGCCCAGCGAATCCGGCAAGCGTGGTGGCAACAAGACCTGACCTCAAGTTGGTCTTCATAAATAGGAACTCACAGGACCTGAACCTGCAAAATGAAACCTGGATTTACAATTCCACCACACTGCCTGGGTAACAAACATGATATGAAGCGTGATCTTTTCCAAATAGTAAATAAATGGTTTGGAGTCATGGTAAAAATACAATAAGGAGCCTAAAGAGGCCTGAACTCCCCCTCCCCCAGCCGCACCCCCAATTGGCAACGTTACAGAGACTCCGCACACTCAGTAAGCCGCACTCACACCATTCGTCCTCGCGTGAGCGCTGTGGTGGGCTCCAGGGGTCCGAGGACAGGAACAGCCACGCACTGTACTGTCAGGGCGGCGTTGCACAGACGTACCCCACAACTGCGAGAGCTGTGCTTCAAAGCAGAGGCAGCATAGTACGAAGCGAGGGTTGTATGTAGTAAAGTCAACTATTAAAATGTCAACTACGTTAAAGTCAAGTCGAAATTGACGAGGTAATAATGTGTTCTTCAATATTACCTTTGATAATTGCAAAAATGTTGAATTTTAAAAGTTTTTATTTCATGCATTCTTTAATGTATCTATCTCTATCCTAATAGCCCCTTAACGCTTATCATCCCTGAACCCTTAATACCCCAAACTTCCCCCCAATGCTTCCCTTCCCAGAACCCTAAATAACCTTACTACCCCTTAATGCTACCACCCTCTGAAACCTAAACACCACAAACCACCTCTTAATGATACCAATCCATGAACCCTAACCCACCTTTACTACCCGTTAATGCTACCCTTATTTCAACCTTAAAAATCATTACTCCCTTTTGCTTTTTGAGGTACTGTTCACCAGTGTGGAGAGCGTGCCAGCTGGAATCATGCTGGGGAAATTGGTTGTACCTCTTTAGTTTTTTTCCCGGTACTGTAAGAGCCAATTAACCCCCTGTATATAACGTCCCGCCTCCCCACACCAGCTACCGGCGACTCTGGAGGCACCCAAGGTTCACGGTTTGGAACTCCCGGGGCAGATGTAAGTACTGGAATCACGCTGCCGCCTTACGCGGTGAGCACGAGCCTTTTTGTCTTTTAATATCTATGTCTTACTACCAAGTCTGGTTGTGCTTTCCGAGTCTCAACGTTTACCTGGCTCTCATCTGTTGACAATGTTTTTTTTACTCTGCTAACTAATTGGCTTCCCTCAGCTGTAGCCCTCGCCCCAGACGGTCCTCACCCGGTACTGCCTGGACCCTGCCTTTTGCGGGTAGGAGATCGATATATAGCACTCCTGGCATGTGTTTTTTTGCGTACATGTATCATTCCACCATACTGCTATATAGTATCCACCCCCATATTGTTATGGAGATCACACCATACGCTGGCACTGATAATCCTAATGTTAGCAACTTTCCCAGTCCACTCCACCACCACCTGTTTACGAGACCGGATAGCTCACGTAATCTATCCACTCCCTCTCAATTTCCCGGCACTGTGGCTTCCGACATACACCACCACGGTCCATCGAGCATTTCATGGCTACGCACCTCACTTCATCTTTGTGCCTTGTGCTCCACACTAGCTAATGTGGATGACCGTCACTCCTATATAGTTCACCGAGTTTGTGTATATCTTGTTCCGGCCCATATCAGGGCATGGTTGTACACCTACCCTTCCTCCTCTCTGGCACTCGGTACAACCAATTTCCCCAGCATGATTCCAGCTGGCACGCTCTCCACACTGGTGAACAGTACCTTGGTCCCAGTCAGGGATGAGCCTCTTATGTGTTTTACCTCTTTGTTCTCTCCCTCTCCCTGTAGGTTCGACGCTTGGGACACGAATAATACGTGTTCCCTTCTGCTGAGATGGGATTATAGGATGTTCCCCCTTTTTATCCTGAATCCCCTTTTTCCTTCTATTTATTTCCCCACTAAGGTCCTGACGAAGCGCTAAGGATCCACTAGGGACCACGGGCAGCGCGAAACATGTTGACCACCCCTTCCACACCCTCTCTCTCACTCTAACCTTCACACACGGGTTGAGAGCAGTGGGACTTGTTGACATCTCTTTTCCCCTACTCACCACAGTGTCATTTATACACTATCCCCCGTTAGATTTTACCTAGACCCTACGGACCCACTAATAAACTGTTGGGGTACCATAGGGTCTTTTTAGCCTCACCACCAAACTTATCCTCCCCACACACCCGCATGCACAACTACGGCTACTCCACAAAAAGATCTCCGACAGAGAGCCCTCTTGAAGGGCCCGTGAGGGACTGCAGCGCCACCCCCACGAGAAGCTTCGCCCGATGATGATGCTTTGCACCCGCAAGGGTGTGTGAGGGCACTTCTAGTACCAACCCAGGAGTAACTGGACTTCACCACACCTCGACCTACGAACCTTATTTTCAGTCTCCCCCTTGCTCTGTCTCTCTCCCGCCATACAGCAGACCATAGCGGCACTGTTTTTCTTAGGAACTGTTACCCCATTGTACGTGTATTTACCCTTGGAGCATTGGTACAGGACCTACCCATTTCTTTTGCTCCCTGTCCCTCCCTCTCAAGTGTGTATACGTTCTATTTTAAGTCCATGCCTCCTTTAGTTTCAATGGAAGGGTTTTGCTGTTGCATTGGTTGGCCGTGTGTGGTACTGGACTTACTCCAGGTCTGAACTAGAGTATATTTAGTACTGTTTTGGGACCTTTTACTCTGTAGTAGTTTTAGAAGTGAAGTTTATGAACAGCAATGGGTGGGTGTCTGTCCCTCTCCATACCTTTTCTTAGCCCTTCCCAAACCCCTTGTTACTCCTTCCTAAACTCCTTCCATTTGGTAGTAAGTGTTTCCCATTTTTCACTCCGCCCACTTTTACCACTAGCATAGAGGTGTACATGTGTGAAGATCTTCATAATCCACATTGAAAAAACAGGGGAGGTGGAGGTCTCAGTTTGTAGGTTTGGAAATAGCATTTTGTAGTATGTGAGTAATACTAGTGTAGTACTACTAAAATTACTTCAAAATCTATTTGCGATTAGACCCCTTTGATAATAACCTTTCTTTGATTCTTATTTGGTATTATGATATAGACATTGGGTGCGAAAGTGGTTGCTTGAGGTGAACTCTACAATACTAATGTACATTTATTATGTTGCAATTTAGGAGCCAGCTTTTAACACAATTGAATCACAGAAGTGGGGTCATATACCGCAGTAGATAGTTGCAGGTAGTGGAAAATGTTTAAAAGAACTGCATACTCTTCCCTTTAATTTTATAGATAATAATTGTGTTAAAGCTATGAGAAGACAGGGTTTTGGCAACTCCGAGAGATTGCGAGATAAAGAGATTGTTTAAATGAATTTCACATGTCAAGTTTGAAATAATGTTCTGTAGTAAGACTGAGAGGTTCACTAAAGTCTTCGTCTTGTCTTCAGATATCAAGCTTCACCAGTAGAAGACCATACCATGTTTTTCACATTTCCTTTAAAATGGACACATGGAGACTTGATTTTGAGTGGACTGTCCTACAACACGTTCTGCTTAGTCCGAAGGAAGGTATTGTGATGCTCCTGTAAAATAAACTATCGGTATTCATGAAAATATAAACTGCGTAGAAGAGCCTCACCCAGCTGTGAAAAGTACATATTCTGAAACCATATTATGTGCAGATGGAACCGCCTATTCGTTAAGCCAAGAAGGAAGACTCAGATCAGAGTAGCTTACAATTATGATATTAAGCCATCAGTCCGAACAAGCATTGCCTGTCTCCAGACTAAGGACAGAAGTATCTTAAATACCATAACCAGAAATCCCTGGTGCAATTATAAAATGTTTTGGTAATGGCAGGAACATTCATTAAAGAAGCGGCTGACATGTTGGATCCTGGGCACAATTATCTGGAGTAAAACAGAGCTACAAATCCAACAAGGCAAGGTAACTGCGGGGTAAAGCCCATCGGAATTACAATACATGCAAGTGTAGTGAGGAGGTGTTGCAAAGTCATCCTGTGCCCTGGGCACCCCCCAACATTTTGCTGATTGATGCTGGTGGTAACTGACTCTGACTGACTCTGGGCTCTGCCTAACCAGGCCCAGGGCCAGTGCTATGCTGAAAGAAACACATTAGAATACAGTTAAAACACCTACATACACTAGGGTACACAATGGTATACTGGGGTACCCCTGTTATTGGCATGACCTACCCTATACGCCCCTAGCATATAATAGGGCAGGGGGATTGAAACTACCTAGAAGTCCCCAGTACCCTGGGGCATGGCAGTTGAAATGCCAGCAGCTCTTTTTGCACTTGCATGTGTGCACTGCTGAAGCCTGAGGTCAGTTTAAAAGCAGCTTTGGGTGCCAGGACTGCTTTCAAAAAGTAAATTGTGCCCAAACTCGACTTTGGTGTTTAAGGCACTGAAAAATGGATAGCCTAACATGTTCTGGCATATTAGGGACCCCCAGGGTCTCCCCTAGGTATCCCAGGGGTTGGGGGTCAGGTATTTATAAGGTAAACCCTTATAAAATGAGTTTTGATATGCCTGGGTATAGTGAAATTTCACATTTCACTCCCCCCATTGTGGTAAAGTGCTGCTCAAATTCGACTTTGATGGTAGGAACACTGTAGAAGGAGAATCTGCAATATTTCTGCAGATTCAGAACCCCTAAAGTCTCCCCTAGTTGCACATGGGGTGGGGTTCTTGTAGATATAAGACAAGCACTTATAAAATATGTTTTTGTAAGTCCCGGTGCTGGAAAAAGGGCCCAAGTCATTGTTCCCATTGCAAATCCCCTGTTACATAGGTTAACACGTGTACATACAAGAAGTTATACGACTTTCTTGTTTGTAAGTCCAAATTCAGCCTTGCAGTGGTCTGTCCTGATTAGTCAAAGTTAAGTGGATTAGCCAGGCTGCCTTGTAGAGGTGACAAAGAGCCCCTGGGGTTGACCAGCTCTGCTGGGAGGACAGTGTGATGTTCCATAGGAATGCCAGGCCCGGGGGAGGAGTCGTAAACCATGGTCTTCAAAGAGGAGAGCAGAGGCCAGTGTCATTTACAGCTCTAAACTTACCACCTCAGGCAGATGGTAGGATTAAGGAAGGTATGAGCAGATGCAGGGGGGAGAGTCTAAGTAAATTAGCCATCCTAGGGGTGTGTTTAGCCAGCTCTTATATCCTTGCTGGAATATCAGCCATTATGGATTTGGAAGATTTGATGCACTCTGGGACAAAATAATGTCACACTCTACAGGATGTGGTCATAACTTTGAGGAGTTACCCTGCTCCCATTGGTCAGAAGTGACCTCCTGCATGACCCAGAGAACTTGAAATAAGTATCTGAGAGGGGCAGAGCCCTCCAGGTCTGCTGCTTGAAACTTACTGAAGCAAGAAGTGCCCTGCTGAGAAGTTTTGCTGTGCAAAGATTTCTAAGGCCTGACCTCTGACAACTGCACCATCTGAAACTACAGCCCTGTGGATTATTTTGCTGTGAAAGGAACTAAAGAGTGGACTCCCTGAAAGCTACAGGTTAAAAGAGCTCAACTGGAACATCACCAACTAAATCTACACCTTGGAGAACCATCAGTGGATTTGTAAGGGTTTTGTACCAGTGGATTGTGGGAACTGAGGTCCTCAACTTTCAAGGACCATCTTGGAGCTTCCATACCCTTGGAGTAAGTTTGTAATACTTTGGGACCCCTTGAGGAACTTCAGGAAGAAGTTCAAGAAGTTTGGAGAACTTTGGAGCAACTTTGAAAAAAAGCTCCATAGAGGGACCGATTCAACGTGGTCAGCCAGGCCGCCTGCCTTCAACCGCGAGCTGGCCAAGCCATCCAGGTTCGTCCCGCTAAAAACTCCATGGTTCCAACTTCCAGAGATTGACCGGGATTAGAAGAGATCTGAAGCCGGCTAACGCTCACCGGATCCAGCTACATGAGGAGCATCGAGAGATTCCCCGAGGAAAAAGCTCCAGAAAAGTTTCTAAGTCCGCTCGTAGAAAAGGTGACCGGGAGCAACCGCGACAGCCAAGCCTCCTGCCTTCCATTGCGTGTTGGCCTGGATTCCTGGGTTGTCCCACTGAAGCACTCTTGAAACAATTTCTATGCCCTTTCCAGGGAAGTTGACCGGGACCTTGTCACAAGTCAAGCTGGCGAACCCTCACCAAATCTGGACTGGCTGGGAGCTTTGAGGACCCTTGTGAAGAAAAGCTCCAGAAAAGTTTCTAAGTGTGAAGGTAGAAACTGAGACAGAGACCTGCCAGGAGCTGTAGCCGCTCAGGCCTCCATCGCGCCTGGCCTGAAACTTTGACTTTGCCCCGGTCTATTGCGAGCAGGTATCACAATATGGTGCTATAATCTAAGTGCTATATTTTATTAAATCTTTGAAAATTCATATCTCTGGTTCCCTACATTGGATTTTTGTCATTCAGGTGTCATTTCAAAGATAAAAAATATTTACTATTTTTATAAATTAGTGTTGGATTTGTATTATGTGTTGTGTCTTAAATATTTACTGAAATTGTGTTTTTAAATGCTTTACATACCTGTCTTTGAAGTTAAGCCTGTCTGCTCGCAGCCACATTACCAAGGGTTGAGCATAGGAATAATTTTCTAAGACCTATGCTGAGTCCTACCATGTGTTAGTGGCCTTATTGGCAGACCTACATTTGCCCCTACCAATAACCCACTTTCCAACAGGAGGAAACTTCATTTCCCAGAATTCTGCTGAAGAGACCCGGCATGACACGCTACTAAGATTCATGGGGCCTCATTTACATACCCATTATGCGGCTGGTGCATCCCTTTTCCTGACACACTGGCAGCGCAACGGTTGTCCATATTTGCAAGGCCACATAAAGTCACCCTGCTTGACTTTTCATGGCCTTGTAAATATGGGCCCCTTTCATGCATTACTCTGCATGAAAGGGGCATTCCATGGGTTTTGCTGTGGGTGTTCCCATGCAATATCAATGGAAATTGACACATTCACTGATTTACAACATTTTGTAGACCTGGAAATGAGTCAGAATCTTAAGCCTCTCCATGGGAGGTGTAGGAGTGGCGCAATGAGGAGAAATACTTTTACTTCTCCTCATTTTTTCCTCTTTCTATGTGTTCTGTTAGAAAGAGGAATATGCCATTAATGATTGTTTTTGTGCAGGATGGTGCCCCTTGCTGCACAAAAACAATCCTCCCTCCAATGCAGGAACCCTTGAACATGATGCACGGGTGTCTGCGTTGGCACACAGCTGCTGTTTGTGCGCCGCGCAGGCGAGGAGGTCAGGAATGTGCCGTATCTTGTACATACATTTAAGAACTTAAAATTGTTTCTGATTTTACACGCTCTGTATAACTTTGTATCTAAGAGCCTTCATGGTGTTGACTCTGTACCGCTTATTTCCAATTTTTTTAATGAAAGCCATAAACTTTTCATTGATCTAGATCTCGATTATTGAATGGACTCCATAACATATGGAACTGGTTTAACTCTGCTAATTTGACATTTGAGGAGGTGCCTTAACGTGGGGACACATTGCCTCATGAAATTGAGGGTGAACACTGTCTCCGATCTAATCAATTGTGGGAGATCCGAATGAAATACATTTTGGGGTATCTACATTTTGAGGTACTTTTTACCCCCAACATAGGTACTCTCTGTGTTGGCTTCTGGATAAGGAGAGAATTTGTTTTAAGATTCTCTGATTGGTCCGACAGGCCAGCCAACTGTCATTCTGTCACATGTATGCCACCTGTACTTTTGCGTTCCAATTCACAGGCCCTACTTTCAAGACAAACTAGATGGAAATGGAAGGTTTTCTGAAATCTGGGGCTTGACTCTAGAATGAGCTACCACTGTTGTACGGTCACTCGCTAATTATGAATGCTGCAGGAAGGAGTTGATGACTCTGTTGGGGCCATATTATCAAGGAACGGCAATAACATTATGGCCGCTTTAGTGGCAGGAAACTGCCGCTAAAGCGGCGATAATGGGCTTGATAATATGCCCCTGAGAATTCCCATAGAAGCCCAGGTTCTGGCGTGAACCTGGGCTTTTATGGGAATTCACAAGGGCTTATTATCAAGCCCATTATCGCCGCCTTAGCGGCAGTTTCCTGCTGCTAAAGTGGCGATAATGTTATTGCCGTTCCTTGATAATATGGCCCTTGGTTTGTTCATTTAAATCAGAATTTTCTCTAAATGAGTGCTTATGCTTCAGACAGCACAGCTTAGAATGAGTGAGCACTCGTTGCCTCTTTCTGTTTCCAGACTATATTGTCTGTAGTACACGTATTCACCTGGGGGCATATTAGCAAGGCGGCGATATGAAATTATCGCTGCTTTTGTGTCCGTTTTTGGGCGAAAAGCGGCGATTATTTAATCGCCTTATCAGCAAAGACACGCTATCGCATGTCTTGCTGACTTATCGCCCGTTTCCAGCACGCCTAACTTTGCATTGCTACTGAGATGCAAAGTAGGCGTGGCTGTGAAACCAACCAGGGAAAATATTGCGAAGGCAGCTTTGCGATATTAACATGGAAGGCTAGCGATTTAAAACATTGCGTTAAGTGTGCCTTAACGCAGGAATTTAACGTCTGTTAAATTCCTGACTAAGACATACCTAACATGGGGGGTGGATTGTGTGGCTAAGACCACAGGCCCTATCATCTAGGATATTGCCGTTTTCCACCATGGAAAGCGGCGATATCCACACTATCTCTGGAATTTTTATCGCCTCGTCGATGCACGTTGTTAATAACGCGCTAACCAGGCGATAAATTCCAGAGATAGCCGGCGATAAATATGCAAGCGCTAAGCACGCTTTGCGATATTTATCACCGGCCCTTGTTAATATGCCCCCTGGAGAGTTTCCGAGTTCAGTGTATGCATTTTACACAATGCACCCTCATCAACCAGGCACTCAGGTCTCTTCAGGATGCCACCCCTCTTTTTCTAAATGTCACATGATAATGCTGCATTGTTGTATTTTGGCTTGGTGCATTTGGTTTATGTGATCGGTATAATTCAGATCTAGCTCCTAGAAAGAGAGGCCGAAGCATTTCTAACACGAGCTGCTGTAAAGAGAATGTATTTGTGAGGGTGATGCAGAAGGCCGGAGAAACCTTTAATTGGAATAGCGTCATGCCATAAAAACGTATATTGCACTGTTAATAAACACCATTGCAATAGCATGCATAAAAATAAACTCACTGGCCACAGAAATACAGAATTAAAATGCATGAATCACTATGAAACCTGCATTACAAGCACTTCTTAATATTCACAGCAGGGCCGACCTCAGTTAATGCATGTTGATCCTTGGGCACGTGGTGGTGTTTTCCCCCTTATACCATAAATCTGCTGCAGAAGGCAGGGTCTCCCCTCTTTCTTCTACATTCTTCAATATGGGATCGGGGATTTATGGATAGATAACATAAGAGATACATGTTCAACCACGACTTCACATGGCCCACAGCTGTTTTTGAGACACCTCGAGAATAGATAATGACATACATCTAAAGTGCATACGAATATATACAATTATGCTATGTAATGTGGAAGGCGTGATGATGATATGCAGTTTATTACCACTGTTGAGCGTGGCAAGGAGTCATGACAACCCCTCCCTCACAGTGGCAATAAACATCGAATGACGTTTGTGCATTTGTGCATATGGTTTATGCCTTGCCATTTTTCATGTATATATATATATATATTTTAAAGTTTTAACCAACATGAGGATGCACCGGATTACATGTATGCAGCAATGTAAAATCGCTGTAAAATACCATGAGTTTCTGGGCCACAGTTATTTCCACTACTCTGTTATAAACACAGTTTCTGGGAGGTTACTGCTGAAATAATGCTGTGACCTCAGATTACTATTTTAATTTGCTTTATGTGAAAATGTGTTAACTGTTCTGTCCCAGCAAAATCTTGCTGGTAAGATTTATTGCACAGTTACTACTGTGTTTAAAAGAATGAGTGTCCAAAGTTTTTTTTTTGCTGCCAGTGAAGCGTTGCAGAATTCTAAGGGCCATATTCTCAAGGAGGTATCTCAGAGTTAACGGCACTTTAGCGCAGCCAAAGTCGCGTTAAAGTCATCACGCCATTCACTAGCTGGTGCTAACAGCCCATAGCACCAGTTTTTTGGTGCTAGCATCCCAAAAAACATCGCCACAGATGACCCCGGCAACGCTCGCTAATGAGATGCAGAGTAGGAGTTCCCGAGTAAAAATCCGCGACAACAGCCGCGACAACACCGCTCCACAACATTCTCAATGACCAGCCACATCGGCGATAAGATCACAAAACATGCGATAAGGCACGTTAGCAGCAGGAAATTAACACCTGCCCTGACCTGGTGCAAAGTCGGACAACAACCAGTAACAGACAAGGGAGCACAGCCCAGAGCCAAACATGAAGAACAACAGATGCAACCGGGCAACTGAACATGCAGCCCGGAGCCCCAATAGGGCAACAACACCCACCGGCACCACACCCAGGACCCCCCTGACCACCCCCGCCCACCTCCCGGACCAACACTGAGGCAGCGAAGACAAAGACAGCGACCTGCTGAAAACACACCAACCTCACAGACCCAACACCTGGGAACGTCATCGCCCACCACAGGCTCAAAAGGACAACCTTCCTACGTATCCTGACCATCATCGCCCAACAGGCCGACGGCACCAACACAGCGGACAACCAACATCCCACCCCACACCAAGCTGCTGGCTGTGCTGCACCTGTTGGCCTCTGGTACCCCCTAACCAACACCCTCCAGAGTTGGAGGAGTCTCACAGCCAGCCGTATCTAAGTCCCTCACACCTGTCCTGGATGCCATCATCAGCCTGGTACCCCAGTATCTATACGTCCACCACAATGCGCAGGATCCGCTGGAGACCAAGCAAGGACCATACGCCATAGCTGGATGCACGCACGTGTTGGGGGCAATGCACAGCACACATGTCCTACTTGTGCGCCCTGGTGACACAGCACATAATCACCGCAACAGAAAGCACACGTCTCACATCAATGTGCAGGCAACATCCAAACACTGTGGAATCCCCACCGTCGTCGCCAAATACCCAGCCAGTGTGCATGATTCCATCATCCTCCGACAGTTCATCATCAACCAGCGCTCCCAGGATGGCACCAATGGGAATGCACTGCCCGTTGCCAAGTACCAAATGAACTCCCCACACACCTCAACTCCACAACCATGCAACTCACAACTCTGACAATGCACACGTCACAAAATCACATACAACATTCAAAACAACATGCCCACCCACCAGACATGACAGAACAACTTACAAATGGTAACCTGGGCAAGCTGTGAACATGAGCCATCAACGGCATGGCATCTCAGCCACACAATAGCGGAATGTGGGGAGAGTTGGGAACTAGGCATGTGTGAAGGAGGCAGAAGAACCATGATTGGGAAAGTACACAATGCCAAGAGTGGCGGCGATGTGCTGGACAGACCGCAGTATGCATAACACATTAATATCCATGGCGACATACACCGCTGGTGTATGGAGTGTACTGGACAGTGGATGCAACCATGTCACCACAGCCAGTGGGGTAGTTTGCGGAAACGTTGCCTGTTACGTCGCCCCCCGTAAGCGTGAGCGGAGTGGGATGGCCCGCCGTACGCCAGGCCAGCGTACGGGTGTGAAAAAAAAGCACGTAGTCCTGGGCGTGGTACTCTTCCTGAATGCCCAACGTCTCTGCCAGGGTGGCGCCTCTCATCCTGCCATGAGGCCGACGCCATCCTCCTGAGCTGAGTTGCCTGCGATCTTGTGCGCCTGCCGTACCCCGGTCCGTTGGGCCCCAAACACGTCAGGCATGCCCCTGCGCAGCCAGGCCACACTGATCGCCTGCCGACACCGGTGTGTGTCACGGAGGACCCACCACGTGCCGGCGCAAGCTCCAAGCCCAAGGCCCGCGACACTGGCAGGCTCCTCAGACCATCACGGCCTCCACAACACAGGCCAGTTTTTCTCCTTTCTCGTTGACGTACCCTACTGCTGCATCCGGCCTACACTACGGTCAAGTAGGTCACACATTTGGAACTGAGTCTTGATTACACCATGGCAGTGAACATTATTTAAGGCAGAGTTTATGTCACAATACTCCCTTCAATGTGGTGCCACCAAGTCTGTGCATAGCATTACAACCACACGTGTCTGTGGGCCTACGCGGACTACTGCCCTCGGCCTACGCTGCGCAAATGTAGGTCACAGAATTGGAACTGAACATCGATTATTCAAAGGCAGAATACAAATCATCGCACGCAAGGAGAGGCGTAAGGGGATGACTCATTGCAGTCTGGAGAGAATAGGATCATCGTTACGGAGGTGATCGAACAGTACCGACAACTGCCCTGGTGTCACTAACTCTGTGCATCACGAGCCAACAACATGTGGCTGTGGGCACTGCTGAGCGCTGCCTCTGGCCTACACTGCGGTACAGTAGGTCACAGAGTCTTGATTTAGCGATGGCAGAGTTCATATCAGTGTACCGGCATCATCGCAGACTACATCTTCTCTCAGCCCCGGTGCCACTAAGTCTGTTCCCCGACAGACATGGACACTCTCTGGTCGTACATTTGTGGCTTCTGAGTCTATGGACTAGGGGGTAGTTTTCATCCTCATGTAGCTGATACCGAATTAGTGGTGAAAACGATGCTGTCGATTTCCACTCCACCATTTGCTGCTTCCGGATAACATCAGACCTTCTGCATCATGCCCTGGAGGACATCTTCCTCTGTCCCCAACAAGCCTCCGCCACATTCACCTTCGACATCGATGAGGACCCGCTCACTGCGCCAGGCCCTACCTCAGTGCACCGCAAGTCACCATCCCGTGGCGGGGTGCCTGTGCCAACTGCTGTGCATCCGGGGCCACTAACTATGTGCTGGTCAGGTCCGGGACCCCTTCTTCTGGGATATTGGATGGTCTCTGAGGCGATGGCCTTGGAGTCATCAATGCCATGTGTCTGTGGCCCTGAGCTGTCTGCTGCTTCCGGACTTAACTGAGGCCCACCAGGGCTCACACATCAAATCGAGTCCTGACCGGCCCGGACGTTGCATCACCAAATGAGGCACACGCCACCAACGCAAGGACCACCTCCAACCGCCATCTGCCAGAGTTGAAACGGTGGTCCTGACAGACTTACGGAGTTGCTCACAACTGTCGTGGATGCCATCATCGGCCTGATACCCTGCTCAGCACTCCAGTTGCCACTAACTCAGTACACCGCAAGCCATCGTCCGTTACTGATTGAGTTTTGTGCTGTGGAGAGGTTGCGCAGCAATGTCACCTCAAGCAGTGTGGGAGACCTGGGTTGTTGATGAGGAAGATGATGCAGGTCTAACACACCCCTCTGCATCTGCATCAGGAATATCTTGAAGGGACACAATCCGAGACCTTTTCTTCACATGAGCGCGCTCATCTCTAGTGCCCCAACCTCAGTGCACTGCAACTCACGGACACTTCTGTTTGCATGTTGGGTGTCCTCTGGACTTTCTCCGTCTCCCTCCATGTTGCTCAGCAGTTGACTCTGTTATGCAGATGTTTTTTAGTTTCTGTTGCACTGGTGTCCACTGTTCAAGTGGTTGCCAGCACCAAGCATTCCATGTGGGCTGGCTTACACTTACCCCACACACATCCAACAAAGGTGTCACTGTCCATGTGGCCCTGCCAATAAAGGGCCCAGGTGCACGTGCCCGTACCCAGTTCAACATGATATCTGCGGGTGTCCCTGTGGTCTTGTATGCATGAGGGCCCTGGGCCCTATGACATTGCATTGTGCTGTGTACAGCAGATGCAGACATGTCACCACAGGCAGCGAGTTAGAGCTTGGACATGTAGCTTTGTCGTCACCCACTCAATTAGTAAGGGGAGTGGCCTGAGCCGTCGTATGCAGAGCCAACGTGGGTGTGTGACTGCTTTTTGCATGCCCCTGAGCGTGGTTCTGTACTGGGAGTGTGCATCTGCATATGCCTATGGCGGTGTGGGTCTACTTTGTGGGGTGTAGGTGGTCCCTGAAGGGTAATAGACACCAACATATGTGATCTAGTTCGCCTTCAATGGGTTCGGAGCCCACCCATACCTGTTCGGCAACCTCTTTTTGGCGTGCTGACACATGGCATTGGGGTGCCATGGGTGGGTGGGTGGTTAAAGTGTCGTGAGCCAGCTGTGCTTGCGGGTGCTACCTGCTGTATAGTCTGTTGCAGGCTCTGTGTTCTCCTCTAAGTAGCTTGGCTACCCGGGTCCTGGTGGTGGGTTGCGTGGGATGTCCATGGGCTGTTGTAGGGCGTCGGTGTCGAAGGTGTAGTGGTCCTCTCCGGAATCCCAGATGTGTTGTCTTCTGTGCTCTGCTGGAGGTGTTGTGTGCCCCTCTGCAATGTGAAGGGGAGATGCATGTTGACATTGTGTTGACATGTATGTTGGCGCATTGTTCTGGTTTACATGCAGACTGTATGACAATGTACATTGTGACTGTTTGGGAGGTGCTGAGTGCTGCTGCGGGACAGTGTACATTTGGACTACATGACAGATGTGAGGTCGTATGCATACTTTTGCATTTCATAGTTTCCTGCTCTGTCAGATGTAGTACAAATGTTTCTGTGCGTGTGCGGAGCCAGTTATGTCTTCTGTTCTGCAGTGTTGGCTTTGCGCATTGTACCACATTGTCAAAGTGGGTGTGCTGTTCTTGCTATGTGTGTGTGCTGCAGTGTGCCAAGGGGATCAGGGACATTATCCAGGGTAATTGTGGGTGTGCAGTGTGCTACACCTCGTTGTGCATGTGTGCCATTGTGCCCATCTCCCCCGTCCCCTCAATCACTGGTCGTTACTCACCCTGTTGATGTTGTGTCCGGTCCTCTCAAGATGTGTCTGTACTCCCTACTCCTTGCACCGTATCCACACTGATGACTGTGGCCTAGGTTTCCTCCTGTGGTGCAGGACTGCCACCTCCTGTCGCCGTTGCAGCCTTCCTGTTTTCAGCGGGTTTGTGCCTAATTTAGGTTGTCACATCATGCCAGCGCCACTTGGTCTCTTCGATTGGCCACCTCGGCACTCCAACTGTATTCCAGGTGGTCTACTTGGTGTCAGTTGATGGTAGTGTTCTGTCACCTCTGTGACGCTGATCTGGTTTTGCTGCGACTGCCCCCAGTCTTCCTCTTCTCCTCGGCCGTCCCCGTCCCTGTTGTTCCTTGCTGATGGTTTGTGGGGGTTGTGGGGTTCGCGTTGGCCTCTGCGCTGGGTCAGGGTGCATACATGGTGCTGCGCACTTTGGTTTGTTTCTGGTGTGTTTTTCTTTTTCTGCTTTTATAGTGCATTTTCCCACCAGACGCATGGGATTTGCAGGCCTGTGGCTGGTTTTCGCAGCCTTTTGTATCGCGCTTGGCCTCATCGCAGCTTTTTAGGTGTTGTTTTGCATTTTTGCGGTGCGGCGTTGATTTTAACGCGGCCATTTGGCACGTTATCTGGTGACTATCGCATGGTACCACCGTTTTGTGAATACTTGGTTGACAACGCGTAAATTTTCCGCGATAGACTGTGATGTTGTAGGTTGAGTTAAGTAACTTTTGCGATGGTTATCACATGTTCTTGAGAATATGCCCCTACATTTTTGCCCTTTGCAAAAAATAAATCATCGCCATTGTAAAAAATTGAGTTACTGGTTGAGGGGGTGAAACCCTAATTAAGCAGCAATTACAATCCTTGTCAGGATGAAGTCACAATCAAACCCTCAATTAACCTGTGCTCAACCCTCTGGTAGCTTGTCACAGAGCAGTCAGGCTTAACTTAGAGGCAACTTGTAAAGTATTTGTACAACACTTCAAAACAGCAATAATGTGGAAACACAACACAGGAGGAATCTCACACCAAACTAGTAGAATACAGTTCTAAGTAAATAGCTAAGGCAGGGATATGCCAGCTTTCTAAAGGTGGCATTTTCAAAATTGTAATTTAAAAACTTTGGACCCAGTTTTGAGGGTGCATTTCTGTACTTGTAAAACCAGCGGCTGGAGAGTAGCAAGGGTTGCAGGCAGAGACACAGCCTGGCCCCCAACCAACCCGTTAGCAATACCAATGAGCAAACAAACAATGCTCCTGCAAGACAGGCAACAGCCTTCTCTCCATTAGGACACCATCCTTGTCCCGTGCCTCCACCCTCTAACCCACAATACCACCAGTGACAGTGCAGGCAGTAAATGTCAGTTGGTTTGAAACTGGGGCAAAGAATCAGAAAAGGACCCAATAATTCTAAGGTCACATGGTTAGTCCTCATGTAGGGGACAAAAACATGATATGGGTAAATATATGGGCAGTTATAGTGGCTGGAATTATAGATTCCAGGTCTCCAGTATCGCTGCCCCTATATTTAGACAACTCATAATGAGTGCCTAGGCAGGGTGCTTCCACTGTCGCTTTGAACTCTGGTCGGAAAGATCAGGGTGGGAAGTTGAGTCAGTGAGGGTGTATCTCTCTTGGGGCAAGCTAGCACGATGCCTCCCATCCTCTAGAGCATGTTTTACAAAATGCCTGATCTTTTTTCACAGTGTTGATGACAGCACTACTTCAATGAGAAGTCCTAAAACTATCAGGATGGATGCATCATATTGCAGTACACATCTTGCAGTTGCAGGGGATACCAAAAACGAAGAGAAAACACTTCAAAGGCAAGCAGGAAGTTTGTTCTTCAAGTACGCCACCAGTCCATTTCCCCTCAGCTATCCCCGAAGTCTCGTTCCCAACCGGCCTCCCAAACCCCAACATTCCACAACCCTTGCCAACCCAAAACTAAGGGCCCTATTTCGATGTTGGGCGGACACGGATCCAACTGACCACGGAATTTTGATGCGATGCGGTCGGAAGCTCCCTTTTCTGTGTGGAGGCTTGTGATGTGTTTGGAAACCGGCTGCATCACAAACTGCCATACAGAAAAGGGAGATTGTGTTCATCCATGCACTGCATGGCAGGCACATCACAGAGGCCGCTAGGGGCCCCCAAAGTCACTTTCCGTCGGGGTTTCTCTGTTGGAAAGCATTGCATGCATACCCTGCCGTAAACTGACATCGTTATCCAGACAGCGTAAAATGCCGACCATAAGGATTATGTGCCAGTTCTGACAGGCAGACGGGCTCCATGAGCCAGTCAGAAGCCAGCTGGAATGTCGGGCCGGTTTAAAAACTGACAGACTGCATTGTAATGAGGCTGTCGGTTTTGAAACTGCGATGAGGCTCGGAAAGCCTCCGATGCATTTGGAGGCTTTCCGTGCGGCATCGTAATGAGGCCCATAGTTTCTAAGTCCACCCGAAAGGTCTAATCTCTATCCCATCTTTTCTTTTTTGAGATATCCATCTCCTCTTGCTGGTTTGACCCAATATCATGGCTTTGCTTTTTTACATATGTCAAAGGCATCGATTTCCTCCTGTGGATGTGGCTGAATTATTGGCAATTTTCAGGCGTGCTTGACCTCAGAGAATTCTTGGATACTCTATAACAGATTTAGGCAGAACAGAAACAAAACAAATACATTTTTAATCTTCCACACAACTCTAAATTGCAAATTGGGTTTGAAAATGTGAATGGCAATTTCAAAGGGGCGTGTTTAAGGCATCTATTCCAAATTGTGTTTCTGAAGGCTATGTATCAATGATTTGTGACTGTAATTATGATTGCAAATCCCTGATGGATTATCTACTCTCTCAAGGAGTTCAGTAACCCACGTGCAAAGGTAAATGTGTCCAGCTTGGGAGTGGGCAATCCTCCAATAAACCTTTATTTATTATTTTTTCATTTATATTTTCCACAACAACAAAAAAACAAATGAGAACAAAGCATGGCAGTGTAGTCGATTAACATACATACATTACAATTGATGCATTGTGAGGTTTAGAACGTCCTGGTGTGCGAGAAAGAAACCACCTCTGACATCAGGCCCAATCCTCGTTGCACCTCATCTGGTCCCTTCACATCTCTTCTAAGGGCTCCTTCAATAAACCTTTTATAAAACTATTAACTTTTTTCTTAGTTGCAGAACAATTTCCTTTTAGGAAAACAAGCTACATTTACAAAGAAAATACTTTATATAAATGTGATCACAGGCATGGTGGTCTGCTGGCCCTGTGATGCCACCAATCATAGGGAGTTGAAATGTATGACCTACCTCATGAATATTAATGAGGTAGGTTGGATTGTGACCCCCTACGATTCAGACATTTGTGAATCAACCTAGTAGTACACAGGTTGGCTCACACAATTCCACATTGGTTGCAAAATTACTAGCCATAGTTTGCAACCAGTATTATATCGCCTGTGTTTCATACATGTAGTCACCAGGGGCCAGATGTGCAAAGTAGGTGTTTGCAATTACCAAATAGCGTATTTTTGAAGTTCGTTATTTGGTAATTGTAAACATCCATGTACAAATGTGTGTTTAACACATTTTGCCATTCCCAGTGGGTCTCAAATAGACCTACATCAGAAACATTCATTAGTTAGGTTTCGGTTAGCGACCCCATGGGAAATGAAAAAATCACAGGAATGGTGGCGTGCTGGGGTCAGCAGACCACCAAGTCTTTGATTGCTTTTCATCAAAGTAATATATATTTGTTTTTATGCAAATGTGTTTCAAAAAGAAAAATGAAAAGTTTTATATGCTTTTTTAAGGGTAGGCAGTGGTCTGTGGGACCACTGCCAGCTCCTAAAATCTTTAAAAGGTTTTTACAAACATTCACAAAGGGTAAGGGGTCCCTTGGGGACTATTCCCCATTTGAGAATGGGTTACCACCTAATTGAAGTGGGTGGTAAAATGCAAATGATTTATGACTGCATTTTAGTAGCAAACATTCACACATACTGCTGTGGTTCGGGATTATGAATGGACGCCCTAAACCCACTCCTTCCTAATACCGAATCGCAAACCCAATTTACGATTTGATAATCGATTACCGAATCATAAATTGTACATTGAAAAATTCCTTTTTTCGTTTGCAAGCAGCCCAATTCTGTGAATCAGGCCATTTGTGAACGAAAAGAAGCTTTGTACATCTGGCCCCAGGTCCTTTACATGTAGCTCAGCCAATGCTTCCTATTTCTGAACTGCAACATCATCAACCTGCTGTTCCTTGAACAGGGCACTTACAAGCTGCTCTCCAAATGTACATACATAATGATTCGTACCCCTTTCTCTGCCATGTCTGTATCGGACCATTACAAGCAGCTCTGACAATGCGACTCAATCCACCTCCCGCAAAAGTGAGTTTGTAGCTGTCCCTACATGTGTCCGGTATCCAGAAAGCTGTAAATCTGCAGCCTTTCATAACCAAGAATCATTACACCATCTTACTCAAACCGGTCTCCCCTTCCTTGCACAATCCACTCTCTTTCCTTTCAAAACTCTTCTTCCTCTCATTACCTCCTTTAAACTGAATTAAAGACACAATGTCAGAGCTCCTTTCAGTGGGCCATGGGGCAAGCAGGAGTTACTGGGCCTCCCTGTGGTGGCTGGGGCCTTTTACTCCAGATATCCCTGAGCCCAACCTACTATGGATCCTGCCCAAATGGGCCAAGCACCCCTTCTGAACCAGACTCTCAGTTAGGTGGTGTCTTACGAGCAGTCAAGGCTCCTTCGGGGGAAGGCGCAGAAACAGATCAGTGAACACGACTCATTAATCAACATGCAAGCAGCACGAACAATAAATCAATGTCCAGTCAAATACCTGTTTTTGAACGAAAAGATGTATTTTAATTCTAATTCTACCCATGCAAAGGTAAACTACATTCAAAAGCAAGAACACAATCCCCCTTGAGGTCGGGGATCTAATAGTTGTCAGGCCACTCCCTGTCCCACTACCTTTAGTGCAACAAGTTCAATGTTATTCTCCATTCACTGCTGGCCAATTCCAGGGAATGTCAACTATTAGGCCGTACTTTACAGTTCTCCCCGCTGACTCCTTTTGGACGTTCAGTCACAAGAGTCTATGGGGATTCACAGTACCGATCACAGTATGACCCCCAGGGCCTGAAAGGCTCAGTTCATGGCTTACCCACTCCGGGGTATGGAATCCTTCAGCGGCACAGCTAAGTCCTGCTCTGGATAGGGAAAGTCGGGCTGCATGGGATCACAAGCAGCAGCACAGGCTGTCTCTCCTCTGAGCCATGCTATTGGCTGTTTCTAGTGATAGGGGTTGTTCCAGCTCCAGTGATCGCATGCTAAGTCACACTTTCCTCCACATGGGGGTGAGGGTTCATCTCCTTGCTCTGATGGGGCTCCTGTGATGTCCTTTGATCATAAGTCCTCCTTTGGTGCAGTTCACAGAAAGCAGGATTGATCCTCCTTGGTCACAGCTGCAGTTTCCTGGTCCCGGGTGACGGCCCAAACCCTTGGCCTCAGTGTCTCAGGTGCCTCCTGACATATGGAGTCGCCGTCAAAAAACTCACTAGCCCGGTCACGCTGACCTGTTATTGATGTATCATATGTTCTGCTTACATCCTGACTTGCTCTGAGGAAAATCGGTGTGTGTCATCTGGGGGCCCCTCCCACTCTACAAAGGGGCTTTCTCCAACTAGCACTCCTAGAGTCCGACTGAAAGAGTAACAATTTGTTGCTCTATTCCTCCTAAGTCCTAGGCAACAGGACACCCTCAGAAAGAGCCTGCTGCTGAAAGCAAGTGAAATGGAGATACTTTTGTTGGCCGGTTTCAGATTCCGTATATAGGTTTCCAAATTTATGCCCTTTTTAAAAAAAAAATATTTTAGTTTTAAAATTTTATGCAAGGAATAATCACATTTCAATGTGTACAACAGTGGATAAGTGGAAACAAAATCACGATACTGCAAAAAACAATGCTTAGCAAATATGGCCACAATAACATGAGAATCAAATCAAGCGAGTATATAAAACAAATCCAAAAAGCAGCAGAGCGAACCATAGCAAATAAAGAGAAAAGGGACAGGTCCTAGAAGTGGAGGATAATCAGCCGAGGGTGAAATACACAGAATACCCTAGCTCACAGTCTCTTCAATCCATTCTGCCACCGGAGCCCATATTTTTGCCCCCGTTACTCTCTTTCTATACCTTTTAGTCTTATAAATTGCAAATTCAAGATTAAACGTCGCCAGAAGTCTAGCCCTCCAGGCAAAAAATGACGGAGGATCAGGGGAGATCCAATCTTTCGTGATACAAGCACGCAAGATCGCCATGCAAATAAACAGAAAAGAGGTCAAAGGCTTAGATCTTATTTGCGCTTCAACATCTATTTTGATTCCTATCAGTACCATCTCCCCTGTGATGCAGACTGTGATCCCACTAATACTGCAAGCAAACATTGAATTGAGGATAACAGATCCACCAGTTTGCAACACGAATAGAACATATGCACAGCATCTGCAGCGGGAATACCACACCTATTGCATTTGGTTCCAGCTCCTGTACCCCATTTAGCAATTTTACCCGGTGTATAATATAAATCGTAAATGGCCATGTAATGTTGTGCATGCATCCTACCGGTCATTAATACTTCATTTGCCAAGGCGAAAGAAGTATTTAGAACAATTCCCTCTGTGTTTAGATTCCTTGCCCACTTTTCCTGACAGTGCTGTAAATCATCTGGTAATACCTTTGTCAGATTAGAGTAAAAAAAAACAATGGGCATCCCTTTCCCCAGCCGTTCTATTAAAGGAAATTTTGTAAATTGGGACATAGCATCCAGGCCTAGCGTATTCAAAAAACTACAAATTTGCAGATATTTTAAAAAATCATGTTTTGGTAAACCATATTGTAGTTGTAGCTCTGTAAAGGACAAAAATTGGCCATCTAGACAGAGATCTCCTAAGCGGCAGATCCCCTTCTGCGACCACCTAATAATAGTATGATCTCGAAAAATAAAAGGAAGTACACCTGTGGCTTCAAAAGGGGTATAGGCGTTTACTTTCAGCAAACTTAGATGCCGCTTAACCCACATGCAGACAGCAAAAGCAGCCTTATAAATTTTAAACTTAGTTTTTTTAAAACAGCTGGGTTCCACAAATCTTACCAAACAGCTATTAGCCTCTTCACCCAGACCAAATTCGTAAATTGATGGGCTATGGCAAGGCAGCAGCCTAATCCTTTCTCCAACAACCAAAGGGGAAATAAATTGCAGAACTACCGCCCAATAATAAAACAAAAAATGCGGAATCCCCCAACCCCCAGAGGTTCTAGGGAGCACCATCTTTTTGTATGCCCTTCTGTGTCTTTTATGGTCCCATAAAAATCTAGAGCTAATATTCTCAAGTCTTTTAAAACATGCTGCTGGAAATTCAAGTGGAATGGTTCTGAACAAATACAGAAATGTGGGCAACACGAGCATCTTTAACACGTTCGACCTTCCATGCAGCGACAAATGAAGATGGTTTATTCTCTCTAAAGTAGAATTCACTCTATCTAATACTGGGTTCATGTTAATTTCAGGGATCTTATTAATAGGTGAACAAAGCTTAATTCCCAAGTAGGTAGCTTCCGAGACGGTAGGAATACCGTCCGGAGGGTTACCCCCAACACATAGAATCTGAGTTTTGCTTAGGTTTAATTTATAGCCAGACCCAAACTGTAAAGCGAGGTCTTCGGTTGTTGACACGGCAGAGGGAAGATCAGTAGTGACAATGACAATATCGTCTGCGTATGCCAGAGCTCTGTACTCGATGTCGCATTCTTTCACAGGTTTGATATCATTAGACTGATTTAATTAAGATAAGAAGAAATCAATATATAAGGCAAATAATAAAGGTGAACTGGGGCAGCCTTGCCGCGTTTCACGGCTGATTGTGATAAACTCTGACTCTCTACCAGATAGGCGTATACACGCAGTAGGTAGTTGATATAAAGACTTGATTGCTTGGAGCATGCCAGGTCCAAATCCCTTCAAGCGCAGAACCTCCCAAAGATATGGCCAAGACACCCTGTTGAATGCCTTCTCGGGATCCAACAGGGTGATTCCAATAGAGGTCTTCGTGGCTTCTGCCCAGTCCATTAAAGCTATCACACGGCGGACATGGCCAGTCGTGTCGCGGCCAGGGATAAACCCACGCTGGAATGGTGAAACCAGGGTGGAAATTATACTCGACAGACGGACAGCTAAAATTTTGGAATAGATTTTACTGTCGGCATTGAGTAATGATATAGGTCTGTAAGAGGATGGTAACAGGAGGGGGTTTATCTTTTTTTAAGAACACTGCTATTATTGATTTCCGCCAGGACGGAGGGGCTGATCCCCTTTGTGCACTTAGAAACGTCACCAACAATTGGTCTTTTAAGACCGACAAGAAAGTTCTGAAGTATTCAAGCGGGATCCCATCTGGTCCCACCGCCTTACCTACCGCGAGCGATGAAATTGCTGCCTCCAGTTCCTCATGAGAGATGTCGGCCTCTAGCTCTTCTTTTTGTTCTGCAGTTAATTTAAGGAACTCCTTATCTCCCCAAAACCCTGCGATTTTGCCTTCTATTTCAATGGTATCTTCCTTTAAGTACAGCTGACTATAAAAGTTGTTAAAAATCTCCAGGACTTTCGCGGGTTCTGTATGGATTTGCCCATGTTCATCCTGAATTGAGTCAACCCCCCTAGAAACCTCTTTCTGCCGTAGCCTTTTAGCAAGCAAACCACCTGAATTCTCTCCCACCTCATACAGGTCAGAGCGATGTACTGCAATTTGGGCCGCTAACTTATGGCGAAGCTTTGATAAACCCTCATTTTTTGAACGGCCACGTCTGTCGCTATTTGATCATAATCCTGAGTAGTGCTGACGGCCAACATAAACTTAACTTCTAAGACCCGCAGCTTGTTCATCTCGTCCTCCTGTTCTGCCGTCAATCTACGTTGTTTATTGATAGAATAACTAAGGGACTCTCCCCGCACCCCGGCCTTAAATGCGTCCCATACCATACCAATTCAGGCAGATCCGCAGTTGAATTAAAAAAACTCCACTATCCATTTAGACATTTGTCCCTGATAGGCAAGGTCAACCAATAACTGACGCTCAAATGTCCAAGGTTTTTTAGAGGGTCTATACAGTGTTTCTGTTTCTAATTCCAAATTAATTGGATTGTGATCAGATATTATTTTCGGTTGAGTGTCGATCCTAGCGTTAGTCAATAGTTCTATCGATGTAAAAAGATAATCCAGTCAAAAATGTTTCTGGTGAGGGGCGGAGTAAAATGTATGGCCAGGGTCGCCAGATCTTTTCAGCCACCAAACATCTACTAAACCAAAATCGTTAAGAAGACCCTTGGTAGCCTTAAAAACCTTATTCTTTTTCCCTTTATACTGAATATTAGAAAAAACATAGAAATCCAGCCCTTATTTAGACATTGTCCGTACAAACCAAATACAAGCATGGCCACCTACATCCGTCCATCCACGGCACAACGACTTCTTGGAAAACCAGACCCTTAAGCCTTTAGGAATTTCCCTCAGCTTGAATACTGATTTCTCCAAGAACTCATTAAGTATGCATGAACATCTATTCCTTAGTGGTTTATTCATGATGTTCCGCTGCCCGACTTTTACGTCAGGTATCAATATACCAGCACTTGCCTTGGCAAATTGCGGTTCCCGGAGGATTCGATCCAACCCAGACTACGCGGTTTGCCACAGCAAGTTCGGAAGGAGATCGAGTTCCAGCCTGATGCATTGACCTGACACTGCCATCCTCCTCGCAGAGAATCCAGCTCCAGTGCTCTCTGACTTCCCTCCAAGGGGTTAGACTAGCGAGTCCAGAAAAGAGATTCCAACCTCTCTCATTCTCAGGTATGGAGCTGACTAGAACTTAGAGAAACTTTTGACAACTCTTGGCTAAACTAAAATATAGCTGGCTATACTTTAGAAACAGCACCTACTTCAAACCTCGTACTGCACTTAGGTTAGGTACACTGGGGTAGAACAATTTAGAAGCATCAGATGAGTATCACATTTTAGCATTATGTTATTTATGTATGTATTTTGATTAATATATGTCATAGATACAAACCATGCTATTGCAGTATTATTTTATCTTACTGCTAACCTCGTACATATTGTACATCGCAGTCTGTCTTACAATTGTAGCAATTCATATCTCTTGCATGAGAAATAAGACTGTTCTATAAACCCTTTTATTGAAACGCCCGTCTCTCTATTTCTGTGCAAGGCTGTAGAAACGAAGCATGCACGATTGACTGAGTGAAACTGTTATCTATTGTTTCCACGATTCTGAGACTGTTCCGATTCTAAAGGGAAACAAAGTGTCATGTTTATGCGGTTGTCAGAGACTAATCCCTTCTTGTATATTCCAGAAGTTTCTAGTGACCTCTGAGTTAGCTGGCACACACAAGTAATTTAGGAGCATATTATCAAGCCAGGACATAAAATTATTGCCGCTTTAGCGGCAGAAAACTGCCGCTAAAACGGCGATAATGGGCTTGATAATATGCTCTATGGAATTCCAATTGAAGCTCAGGTTAGATGTCCTTCACATCTAACCTGGGCTTCAATTGGAATTCCATAGAGCATATTATCAAGCCCATTATCGCCGTTTTAGCTGCAGTTTTCTGACGCTAAAACGGCGATAATGTTATCGCCTGGCTTGATAATATGCCCCTTAGTTTAATGTACTCGATAGAGACATACTGAACTTAGTCCTATGTCAAATCTATTCCAATGCGCCGAGTCTATCAGTGATATAGGAACTACACTACATGGCGCCCAACGGTTTGGTGAGGCACTAATTTAACGCTAGATACTGTGCTTTTCGTGCTTTTCTCAGAGACCCTCTACTCATAAAACTCCATAAGACGTCTAGAGTGGGTAGGGATAATATCCGCCATAGATGAGTAGGACGAAAGTCCTATGTATTAGCTGTTTGGTTTTGTTCAACGTTGAAAGGATACAGTGTTCCAAAATATTGTGCACCTTATCTTTGTTCCCTTTTGAAACTTGCTCTGCATTTTTCATTTCAACATGTCCGAAAACGGCACAAACACTGATGCTGGTGGGGCTGTAGCCGACCAAGTCGCATCAGCTTTTAATCGTACAGGTTTTCAAGAAACCGACGAGGATGCTATAATCATCCATCCAAATTTAAGGAGAGCCATCACTCTAAAACTTATAAAACATGGTCTAACACCAAGAGGTGGTAGAGCAGTTTTCGTGATAGAGGCACATGAATCTCACCAGACAGAGTTATTCTACTCATGGATAGTATTCCCAGAATCACATCCAGTAACACACTTGTTTCACTTCTACAAAGAAGATGAACCACCTGAGGAATATATTCCTTTGAAGGATATTGAAATTCCACTCACATACCAGGAGCATGAGCTCTGGTTTAAAGGCGCCCTAAAACATTACAATCACATTACCAGGCTCGGTCCACTAGGTAGACCAGGAGCAACATGGACGATTTTAGCCGGCTACACACCTCATCCTGACATTGAAGAAATGTCAGATGTGGATCTACTAGCTCAACTCAAGGAGCTAATCAAAATTTATAGACAATTGGTTCAATATGTCATGCGGACTTTCACAGTCCAACCACCATTAACCACTCAAAATCCAACCCCTCATAAGGGGAATACACTAAAAATCCCTCCACACACTTTCATGCAGTCGTGGGAAAAATGCCCACAAAACGTGAACAAATTCCATTCTGGATAGCTCAAAAAATTACTCAAATCGAAGCAGTATTTCCTGATGCTAGCCCTTATGGGAAACACAGAATTCTAACAATCTGTTTACCAATGGGGATCACACCACATCTGGAAGACTGCACCACTTGGGGCACAGTCTTTGCTGCTATCTACACAAAAACACATGGTGTTCCGTCAATGGCGGTAATACCTGATGTCCTGAAACAGATTCAAAACGAATACGGGGCAGAGCCTGCTCTGAATTTAGGTATGAAGTTCCTGAAAAATTTCGACCAGGTCTCAACAATAATATTATCTAATATTAAAGGAGAAGCTGCATCAGTGGCGATCTGCCAAAAACGAAGGGAATTTGATGTAACAGAACAACCTCAAGAACTAACCAGAATAATTGAAAAATTCTATGAGGAATTAGGCAGAGACAGTCTGGGAGGGAAACCAGTAAAACCACAACTGTCTGAAAGTCCTGATAAGGTCTTTCCTAAAAACACTCCTACATCTTCTAAAAAGAAGTGGGAAAATAGCAAACAGAATTCCAAAGAGAAGCGTTCTCATTCCTGAGGCAGGTCTCCTCCACAAAAAGAGGCCTCTGAAAGGAGGTACAACCTCAGGAATAGGGATAATTTGAGAAAACCTGACAGATATCAAGATAATGATACACGTTCCTCTCGTACCTTTCAGATATCGTCACAGACATCCGAAAGAAGAGGACGGTCAGAAAACAAGGAAGAATGCGTGACGTCCAAAGACTATCAACACGTTCAGAAAAATAAAGCAAAACCTCAATTCTCCAAGAAAAAGGTAGCAGGTCTGAAGATCAGACATGCCGAGAAAACTGAGAACCCAACTCAGGAACGGAGAGTGGGCCCAGACCATGCTGGACAGTGCAGCAGAAGTTACAATAGCTCGCCAGAATCTGAGGGGACATCTGGAGACAGTGGACTTGAATGAAGATATACAAGTTGAGACTGTAGACACCAGGGTTAGTTCTCCACATAGGTTATATGAAATAACACTCCGGATGGAGGGAGACATACCAAGAAAAGTGAAAGGACTCTTTTGGGAGCATCTTTCAAAGGGTTATGATATACTTCTAGCAGAACAGGACTGGCCACCAGAGTTTGTCAGGGAGTGCCCACATGGCGAGGCCATAATTATGCCTGCCTTCTCCAACCATATTCCAATTAATTTAAAATATACATTAGCCAGGAAATGGGCAGTAGCCCGAGCCCCAGCACTGCATAAAAATCATGTAGGATGGGATGAGAACTCACCTCACCATAAAATACAGTTAAAAAATCAGCCAACTGCACAAAGGCAGTACCCAGTTAAGCAAGAAGCAAAAAAACAGGTCAGGGAGATCTTGGATCAACTTGAATATCAGGGGGTGATTGAAACATGCACCTCATCAATGAACAATCCTTTGTTTCCTGTCTCCAAACCAGACAATAGATATCGTCTAGTTTTGGATTACAGACACTTAAATTCTTGTTGCAAAACATTTGCAGTGCAAAATGCACCCAGTACAGCATTAATGAATAACATTGTGCGTAAAAAATATAAAACCACATTAGGCATTTCAAATGGTTTCTTTTGTCAAAATATTGCACCAGAAAGCAGATATTTGACCGCTTTCTTAATAATTGGGACCCAGCGTGAATTTTGTCGACTGCCCCGGGATTCAAAATCAGCCCGGGGTTATTCTCAGCAAGGGTAACAGAGTTACTACAAACTTATGATGACGAGGCATTGTCATATGTCAATGATATCTATCTGACAGACGATGACCTGGATAGGCACTTGAACAGGGTGAGCACCATAATATTGGGCTTTGCCTCAGAGGGTTACAAATTTAACTTTAAAAAGTCAAGAATTGCCCATCTCAACGTCCTTTTCCTATGTTATGAATTATCAAGTGAAGGCAAAAGCCAGGTAGCCATCTTTTTAGAAAAGTGTGCGCTGCTCCAACCTCCAAAAACGCTGAAAAATTTACAGTCGATTCTAGGTTTCCTGAATTTTAGAAAAACTATGATTTTAGCGGATGACCATGAAGCTGGTGGTTTACCACCCTCGAAGATATGGATGAAGAGTTCCTGCATAATATCTTTTAATTGTAATGAGAATTTGACATAAAATTCTGTTGAAATACCATCCATGCCAGCGGCTTTCCCTGCGGTGAGGCTGGTCATAGATAAGAGAATTTCCTCCCAAGTGGGAATATTATCTAGGCTATTCTGATCCTCTTTTTCCAAACCTGTTGGTGCATTTAAGTTTAAATAAATCTCCGAGCTGTTTGTTTGATTCTCTGTAGCTTCATATAGATTCTGATAAAAGTTTTGGAATACCTTTCTAATCTCGGAAGATTCCGTTTGACGGCCAGATTCTGGATCTAATATCTCTTTAACAAGATTAGCAGTATATTCTTCCCTAGTACGTATCGCCAGCTGATGACCAACCTGTTCACTCCACTCATAAATTTTCTCTTTATGGGCTGAGGCTTTAGCAACTACCTTTTCAGTCAAGACATCGATAATCTGATTTTTGGCGGCAACAACCTGTTTTAATTCATTCTCGGGTGGATCTCCATCTTGGATAGCCTTGGTCAGCTCCTCTTCCGCTCTAGCCAACTTTCCCTGAAGTATTGTCATTTTTGTTTTAGCCTCCTTATTGGAGCGGAAAGAAAACTGCATTGTCTCTCCTCTAATGCCAGTTTTTAGGGCATCCCAGACCACATCGATTGTTGTGCTGCCAACATTCACCTCGAGAAAACCAGCTATCCATTCTGTCATGTGCAGATTAAATTTCTCATTCCCCAAGAACGCTCTCTCGAAAGTCCATATCTTCGGCTTGATTAACCCCTTATTCAAGCTTAGAACAAGAGGATTGTGATCAGATAAAATTCTAGGTGTTTTTACTATTGTACAACCAGACCACAAAGTACTAGAAATAAGTATATAATCTAGCCGAACAAGTCGAGAGTGAGGAAATGAATAGTATGTAAATCCCGGGTCCCCGGGATGACCGTTCGGCCAACAATCAACTAAGCCATGTGAAACACAAAATTTTTTTAATGCCTGGTAAAGTTTTGGTTTCCGTCCAGTATATCTAAAATCTGGATTTGACAGCCACTCTCCTGGTAGATGTATATTAAGATCACCACAGACGATTAGGGGAAGGGGCCACTGAGATAATTCATTGGTCATCAGAAACAACACATCAGGGTCGTCACTAACGCTTCCATAAATAGTACACAGGGTCATTTTACTTCTCCCAGAGTCGTAATGACACTCTGTGATAGCCCACCGACCAAATTTGTCCTCTAATGTACGTACGAACTGAAGGCCCCCCCCCTTTAGCCAAAATTGCAACCCCCCTTGTTCTTGCCCCTTGTGACGAGGCTGCAATCAATTGGTACCCTAAAGTTTTAAGCAAATAATGTTGTGATCCTTCGACATGTGTCTCTTGGAGGCATAGAATATTAGCGCCAATCCCCTGTAGCCCTATCGATACTCTCTGCCTTTTCTTGATATCATTAAGGCCGCAAATATTTATAGTGGCAATTTTCAAATTAGCCATATGATTATTTGATTAAATGATCTGCACAAAAAAAAACATTTCTCTCCCCACATGCATGCCAAATACAAAAACTACCATGAGTATTTTAAGTCTGTCCTTATCTTGCCACCTACACTCTCTAATCATCACATAGTCATTGTGTTTGGGACCCCCCCTCTTTTTCTGCCCCCCCGAACTGTTGCCCCCACCCGAGCCCCCCCCCCCCACCCTCCCCCCAAAATTTAGGCAGCCAGGCTCAATCCTGAGCCTGTGTGATAGCGTCTGAGCAGACCTCACCCACCTTTCACACCCCTTATCACCAAACCATCCATACCAACAGTTATCTCTTATCACTTCCCTACACCGCTGCCCAACTTCCCTTCTTTCTCCCTGCTCACCATCCTCATCATCCCATCCCTCACAATATCACTAGTAGAGAGAAGAAAAGAAAAAATAGGAGGATGGACAAATATACAGAAAATAATCATCGATAGGTCTATAAATCTAGAAAGAGCATCAGACCATAGACAATTTTAAATGTCCCTCGAGGGAGAAAACCTTGGGAAAAACATATTTTCAATGAAACTTAATATTCTAAAAACTATGTGAGTCCTGCTTTGCCAGTTGTTATCTCCTTAAGTAATTGTTCAGCTTGAATCTCCGAGGTAAAAAACCAGGTCCGACCTTGCGAAATAACCTTCAATTTAGCAGGATTTTGAAGGAAAACAGCGGCACCAACTTTTTTAAATGGTGTAATCAATTGTCGGAGTCGCCAGCGTCTTTCTACGGTTGCATGTGCAAAGTCAGGCTTGGCAAAGAACGTAAAATTCTCCCAAGTCCGTTTTTTATTGGGTCTAGCCAGATCATATATTGCTTGACGAAGCAAGAAATTCCCAAAATAGATTGGAATGACTCTGGGAAAGGACTGATTGTTCTGTGGGCGTTTAGGTAAAGACATTGGGAATCTATGCACCCTCTGAATCTCCTTTTCCCAGGCCCAGTGTGCTAATTCCGGAAACGCATTTTTCAACAGGTTGATAACAAATGCACGAATATCGCTTCCCTCGCAATTCTCTGGAATCCCTAAGATCCTAAGATTGTTCCGTCGTTGGCGATTTTCCGCCTCCTCGAGTTTCCACATGATGTCTTTTATCACCTCCTCTTGCGATGTTACCTGGGTTTTTAACAAATCGACGGTAGATTCCAGGACCTCAGTCCGATTTTCCACCATAGACATTCTTTCGGCTATTTCGGTACAAGTTTTCCCGATTTTGCGAACTGACCCCTGCAGTTTTTTCCCAGCCATTCGAGCATGACAGTTTTCAGTTTTTACCTCATTTTGAAATGAATTTAGTTTTTGAAGGATCGTAGTTAGAATAGGGTCGGTGGCAGACTCAGGGATTCTAGGAGCCTCCAAACCCCCATGAGTTGCCCCATGTATTAGTGCAATGGAATGAATATTAGCATCTGAATAGTCCCATTTGAGTTCTTTCCCATCGTCCATCCCGTCTTGAATGTGGGCAGTTTTCTTGCCTTCAGAGAGTCTCTTAGTTTTCCTGTGGGTTCTTCGGCTTTCCTGCTGGCTACAATGACTCGTAGAGGTATCCGCACAACCATCATCTCCACTACTGCTCTGAGACTCGATGGAGTCCGAATTGACGGATTCCTCATTCAAAGAAAAAAAATTCTCTGTGGGATCTGTGGGGTCCCAATCTGTGCCTTCCGCGAGGCGAACCCCCCCCACAGCTGGTTCAGTAATGTCGTGTGCATCATGTGTAACAAGTTTTTTGTTCACACTAGGATTAGCTTTAACTTCTGTTCTAACAAGAGGGGTAGAATCTCCCGGACAGTCCACATAGTCTACCGTCTCTGATTGAGTCGTTATAGGGGAGTTGGCCACAGCCATGTCCAACAAAGTATTCTCATTGTTATCCCAGGAGGCTCTTTTATCTTTCAACGAATCTTCGTCTAACAGGGCCCCCTCTACCCTCTCAGCGCTAATGACGATAATATCAGTGTCATCCTTGGGCATCATACTACTTTGCTCACCCTCTTTGCTAACGGATTTCTTTGTGAACATGCTACTAATTGCCGGTTGATTTCTCGCTAGTCCGCCGGCCGAAGTGTTATTTTCTGTGAGAAGGCTTTTCCCGCTTTTAGATCTGTTATTATGGAGGCTCTTACCCGTGCCAGGTTTCTTAGGTCCGTCTAGTTTTGTCTCGACAGCCGGGTGCCCCCCGAAAGCACTAGCCGGGATTGAGGAGCGCGTCTTGGTACGGGCTCCTCGCGCCGCCGCCATTCCTTCGCTCTCTCTTCTTCGGAGCACAGCCGTAGCTCCTACGTTGCTAGGCAACCCTAGCTGGCGTCCTACGGAATTCCAGCCCGATAGCGCTGACAGAAGCAGCCGTGCGAGTGCTTCCCAACGTGAACGGCAGGTACGGCCTAACGATGAACCGCTCTCAAGTTTCACCCTCAGACCATGCAGGCTTCTTACTCCGTACAAAAAGTCTTCGTAACCAGGACGCATCTTAGGCCACGTCCGTCATTTGCAGCCACACCTTGAGCAGGACGAACTTGGTGAAGCGATGGGTAGAGGTGGAGGTGAGTTCAGAGACCTCTCACTCAGCAGCCATCTTGCCTTTTTCAGATCTACCCTACTGTGTTCAGTCTTACAATGCATATTTACAGAATTGGATTCAAAATGGTTTCAAAGATGCAAAAGGTGGCACAATCAAGCACAAATTGCTTTGGGAACAAGTAGTTCAGTTGCAAAATGGACTACAGAACACTCACGTGATACAAACGATGAGTCACCAACGTGATGGCGTTCACGTTGAAGGGAATTCATTGGTTAATGAAGCTGCGAAAGGGGCTGTGCAAACGGCTTCCGTAGCTGCAATCACTCGTTCAAAGACGAAAATAGACAGCGAAATAATGCTGGCTGTCAATGCATCAAGCAAAGGCAGCGGTGCGGCATTACCTAATAAGTTTCCTCTCAAATACTCATATATAGTTGATGCAAATGGCGTTCCGTTTGCTCGAATCCCTGGAGTGGGGGATAGAGTAATTTCAAACAGGGAACGTCGAGCAACTTTGATTTGCGAAGCGCATCTGAGAGAGGGTCTGATACATCAGGGGATCTCAAAGACAATTTTAAAACTAAAAAAAATGTACTGGTGGCCAGGAATGAATACACTGATTCATATCTTCATCAATAACTGCATAGACTGCATTAGAAATTGCAGTACAGAACGCCACCAGATACCTGACTACAACATAGCCAGCCCAGTTCAGACACCATTATTAGACACCATTAGACTATCTACATGCAGGCGTCCTCTTGGAGAAATGCAATCCCAGAAACACTAAGTCTAGGTTCCTATGGATGTGGCCTCAGCGCTCGGCTGATGCTCGAACTGTTATAAAAGATTTGCGAGTCTTTTTCGGCACATACACGATAGGCACACCACATTCTGGCCAAGGTCCTGCGTTTAGCTCTAGGGCTTACAAAGAAGCCATGGCCAGTCTGGGCGTAGCATTGCGGTATTCTTCTCCATTCCATCCTGAGGGAAATTCTGTTGTGGAAAGAAAAAAACGGGACATAAAGCAGTCTATAACAGCTAGGGTATTAGGTTCGGGTGATGGGTGGGTCAAACATTTATATGGGGTCCAGCGCGCACTTAACAACTTGCCAAGATGTTCTCTAGGGGGTGTCACTCCATATAAGGTCCTGTTTGGGACTAGGATGTTGGTTCCGGACTTAGATATGAAAGGCACAGTGGTGTAAAACAAACACTTTGATATCAAAGATTGTTTGGCTGTTTTACAGGACTTAAATGATTTAAGAACGAAACAAAGCAACGTGATCCTGAAGCCAACCACCACTGAAGAAAATCCGGCCGTCCCAGCAAGGCCTGTTTGGATCCCAAAGCTTGGGGATCTAGTCAGAGAAAAAATCGTGGACAAGAAGGAATTTGGGCCTTCTTACAGACAACCAGTACCTGTCCTAGCAGTCCACGGATCAAGAACAGTACTTTTGCCGCCCCTTGCTGGTAAAAAGGATAAAAGATTTGTGTCCATCGACCTGATCAAACCACACTATGTGGCCGATACTGAACAATAGGCCAAGTGGACTCCGCCAATGTAGCAGATGCACTCCTCTAGCTTCAATTCAAGAGGTTCAAACTGAGACACTCATCACCTTTGAAGATGCGACAGTAAGAAATAGAGGACTAAACAACAATGCTATGGACCTTGTACCTCTTGAGACCCAAATAACAGTTCATCCTGATACACATGTCTACAACGAAGTAACAAGTGATCAACTGGTTCCAGTGAATTCAACAAATCCTAATGCAATTCCAACCATTGACAGAACTGCTTCTGGATATTTCATGAACTTTGATACGTTTTCTGAGGATCCCAGTGAGCCTGAAACGACGCCAGTACAAAGAACTTTCAAAGAACAAGCAACAGACTTTTTTCAACTCCTGAAAAAGACTTATCTGGTTTCACCATGGATTGAACTATGGATTGGTTTGGGAATATTCTTCTTTCTACTTTGGTTAGCTCTGGTATTCACTCTGGGTATGCTGATTAATGGAAGATATATTCAAATGGACACAGCAAGTAAAACAGTGAACTTACTTCTCCAGCCACACAAATCATCCCATTGTGAAGCAAGAGACTTGTCATCAGTGAACATCACAGTGATTCCTATACCTGATGGTATAGTTTGGGACAAAACAGAATATGACATTTTTGGTCCGTCTGAGCTTTTGAAGATTCCACATTTGTTTAAAATGTCATTAAGCGACGTTATTACCTCCAGTACCTTTTATGATGATTGGGACTTCGAGACTGTTAATAATATGATGTCTGATCTAGAGATGTCAACTGCATTTACTAATAATTAATATTTACAAGGTTCATCAGACTATGAACAACTGTATTGTTATAACCACTATGGTCATCATTTCTTACATAGATCTGCAACACCTGGAAATGTATTAATGTATAATCAATGGGAACATTGTCCTACGCCACCAAAGGGTAGCTCAAAAACATTTGCAATGAAATTTCCATATTTTTCAGGGTTTAATATCTCGAATGCAGAGACATTTTAGTTTAAGAATGTCAATAAGACAGGAATGAAAACTAAGTTAACAAATACCAAGCAGATTTATTCTGCAGCCTTTATTGCCAAACTGTCTAGACGGGGTTACGACTTTTGGAAAGACAACATTGAGACAAAAACTGGAAGCAAAATCATCTGTCTGGGGTACTAAAGATCGGCAAGTACAGGGAATAGAAGCTTTATTTAGAGCCTGTATCATCCCTGAGTGACCCTTGACCTTGTTAGGTAGGTCGCTCCCCCTCCGCACAGCACCGCCTGCTGAGGAAAGTTGAGGTCTGTTCTATTGTTCGTTATACTGCCCGTATCGTTTTTTTTTGCTGTCTTTTTCTCTTTTGCTGTCTCTGACTGCTGTTGTCTGTCTTCCCCCTGTGCCTGTATTTTCTCCTGTACCCTTCTTTCCTTCTGTTCCCATCATCACCCCTGTGATCTGTGCCCTTTTTCCCTTCTGTGACCCCTGTGATCTGTGCCCGTTTTCTCCTTCTGTGACCCCCGTAATCCATGCCCTTTTTCCCTTCTGTGCCCCCGTGATCTGTGCCTGTTTTTCCTTCTGTGACCCCCATGATTCTGTGCTCTTGCCTTCCGTGCCGTTCACCGCTCCCGTTCCTGCCGCTGCGGCCCCGCCCCCTGACTGTCCATTCGCTGCCCCTACCTCCCGCCTCACTCAGCACCCCAGACGTCGCCTTCCTAGCGGAGACCTGGCTGAACCCCTCCTTGTCACCCGACATCACCATAGCCATCACGGAAGGCTATAAGATCACATGCAGGGACCGCACCAATGGAGTAGGAGGAGGAATCGCCATCGTCCACAGGAACTCTCTCAAAGTCTCAACCAACACCGACGACACCCTCAGCACCGCCGAACACCGCAGAACACCTGCACTTCCAGATCCACACCAATCCCAACACAACCCTCAGAGGAACCCTCATCTACAGACCCCCGGACCACGAGCACAGTTCAGCGACTCCATCACCAACCCCGTCAGCACACACGCCCTCACCTCCACGGACTACATCCTCCTCGGGGACATGAACTTCCACCTCGAGAAAAACAACGACAACAACTTCTCCGTCCGGATCGACAACCTCGCCAACCTCGGACTCAGACAACTCATCACTACACCCACGCACTCCGCCGGCCACACGCTTGACCCCATCTTCTCTGCAAGCTCCCACGTCTCCTTCAATCACACCACCGAGCTCCACGGGACCGATCACTGCTGCATCCACTTCACCTTCCGGAAACCCACCACGCACCACCGCACCCAACAGATGCTGTGCCACTGCTAGAGCAAAGTCACCGAAGACCAGCTTTCCACCACCCTCGCCCAGAGCCCACCCGCAGATCAGACTGACCCCGACACCGCTGCTCGCAACCTCAAACAGTGGATCAACGACTGCGCCAAAACCCTCACCCTGCTCAAGAAGCCCTCCAACACCCACACTAGCAAGAAAGCCAGCTGGTTCACCGAAGACCTCCAGGCCTCCAAGCGAACCTGCCAAAAACTTGAAAAAACTGGATCCGTGAACGAACAACGGAAAGCTACACAGCCCACAAGAATGCCACCTGCAGACACCACCACCTCATCAGATCCGCCAAAAGGACCTCCTTCAAAGACCGCCTAGACAACAACGCACACAACAGCAAAGAGCTCTTCAACATCGTGAAGGAACTCTCCAACCCAAGCTCCAACACCAACGACATCCCACCTTCACAAGACCTGTGCAATTCGCTGGCCACCTTCTTCCATCGCAAGATCGCAGACAGGCACGACAGCTTCAATGCCGTCACCACCCCGGCAACCTCTGAGACCCCCGCTCCCACGACCACCACCCGCACCAACCGCCTGATCACCTGGACCAACATCAACGACGATGACACCATCAAGATCATGAACACCGTCCACTCCGGATCCCCGTAAGACCCCTGCCCACACCACATCTTCAACAAATCCAGCAGCACCATCACACCCCATCTCCGGAAAGCAATCAACATCTCCTTCAAAACAGCGACCTTCCCGGAGAGCTGGAAGCACGCAGAGATCAACTCCTTACTCAAGTAACCCAAGGCGGACCCCAAGGACCTCAAGAACTTCTGACCCATCTCCCTGCTCCCGTTAACGGCGAAGATCATCGAAAAGGCTGTCAACAAACAACTGACCAGCTTCCTCGAGTAGAACAGCATCCTGGGCCCATCCCAGTCTGGGTTCCGCAGCAACCACAGCACCAAAACTGCCCTCATCGCTGCCACCGATGACATCAGGACCCTGCTAAACAACGGAGAAACCGCGGCCCTCATCCTCCTGGACCTGTCAGCCGCCTTCGACACTGTTTGCCACCGCACACTACGAACACACCTCTACAATGCCGGAATCCAAGAGAAGGCCCTGGACTGGACCTCCTCCTTCCTCTCCGGCAGAACACAGAGCATCCGCCTCCCCCCCTTCCGCTTCAAAGCCACCGAGATCATCTGCGGCGTACCCCAAGGCTCATCCCTCAGCCCAACGTTGTTCAACGTCTACATGGCACCACTCGCCCACATCGCACGACGGCACGGCCTCAACATCATCTCCTATGCCAATGACACCCTGCTGATCCTCTCCCTCACCAAGGACCCCCACACCGCCAAAACCAACCTCCATGAAGTAATGAAGGCCATCGCTGACTGGATGAGGAACAGCCGACTGAAGCTGAACTCGGACAAGAGGAAGGGCCTCATCTTCGGATCCACCCCCTTGGCCTGGATGTCTCCTGGTGGCCGACTGCACTAGGAACACCCCCAACACCCACCGACCACGCACGCTACCTAGGGGTCATCCTTGACTCCACCCTCTCCATGACGAAGCAGGTCAACGCCGTCTCCTCTTCCTGCTTCAGCACCCTCCGCATGCTTCGCAGGATCTTCAAGTGGATCCCCACCGAAACAAGGACAGTCGCCCAGGCCCTCGTCAGCAGTAGACTGGACTACGGAAATGCACTCTACGCAGGAGCCCGGCCAAACTCCTGAAAGGGCTTCAACGCATCCAGAACGCCTCCGCACGCCTGATCCTCGACATCCCACGCCGCAGCCACATCACACCCCACCTGAGAAACCTGCACTGGCTCCCTGTCAACAAGAGGATAGCCTTCAAACTCCTCACCCACGCACACAAGGCACTCCACAACACCGGACCAACGTACCTCAACAGCCGACTCAGCCTCTACAGCCCTACCCGCCAGCTCTGCTCTGCAGACCGTGCCCTCGCCACCGTCCCCCGCATCCAAAGAGTGACCGGCGGCGGCAGATCATTCTCCCACCTCGCCGCCAAGACATGGAGCACCCTCCCCATTCACCTGCGGCAGACTGAAGACCTTCTGACCTTCAGAAGACTCCTCAAGACCTGGCTCTTCAAACAGTGGCAGCTTCCCTCCCCCCCAGCGACTTGAGACCCTCGCGGGTATGTTGTGCGCTTTACAAATGCTATGAATGATTGATTGATTGAGCAAATTATGTTTTCAAACGACACTGTCCAACAAACATCATGCCTTGGAATAGCCAAGATAAAACACATGAACACGCCGTCTATACCTGCACCTACAAGTGAAAGCATTACACAGGGGGAGGTCGACGTACATAATATTTTGCATCACAACAGATCAGATCCTGAATGGAAAAAATGGTTGCACTGGCCCTTAGACACAAACAACTGTCAAGATAGATTCCTGAACAAAACTCAAGGTTTTTCCTTTCATAGGCCAGACCCACGTTATGTCCAAAGACAGCATCCGGGGGAAGTAACAACTTACAGTGTAGGGAAACTTTGCCTTGATTGGCTACAGAGAGCTACACTAGAGGATGTAAAACAACACTTAACTTTACTTCAAGAAGATGCAGACCTTAGGGAATTCTTGTTAGGACCAAGAAAACCATGTCAAAAACGTTTCATATATGCAAGTATCTACGCTGCTGATAATGAAGCATGGAAGGTCACCCAAGCAGTGACTGCAGAACAAATACGAGAAATTGATCGTATTAATTTAAAGAAATCTCTCTCTGTAGTAGACAATAGCTTAACGACTCTGTCGTCCAGGATATATTCTTTGGACAGCATTGTATCCTCTGTCGTAGACATCATGGAACAAGACTTGGTCATGTTGCAACATGGTCAGTCACAGCTACGTTCTATCATGCTATTAAGCTGGACGCTTCAAAACCTGCGTTCTGGCTGTGTGCCTTGGTGTTTAATCAATACTACGTCACTGTTTGCAGAATTCAATCTCACTGATAAACAAATCAAAATGGCACAAAGGGGAGCAGATTAGACGGTGCTGAGCATTGAAAAACTGGAGAAGTTACCATTCACAGTGGCAGAAAAACCATTTTCTGAGTGGATCATACATGGTAAAATTACTCTGCCCGTTACGACTTTCCATTTTCGGTATTGCCTAAAAAATATACCAGCAGGCAAATATGAAAGGTTGGGTAAAGAATACATCAAGACATCCTGGGATTTACCTTACACACACTGATGTTGGAGTGGGGGACGTGAAGTGTTTCTTAGCGTTGAAAACTGTGAACACGCACTAAGCGGTTCTCTCCTTTGTCAGGGTATTAACTTACACAGGGCCTGCGATGGTTCCACTACGAACTTATCCTGCCACCTTCACGGTTCACTGGCAGCAGTGATTAATCTAATCTTTGGTCAACTTTCAAATGGGAGTTACATTATGTTGAATGATCACAGCAGCTGTGGCATGCTGCCAGGTATCCCATATCTAGTGACGGTTACATCCAGGGTCACTTGCTGTATGCAAGTCTTGTTTCCACAAATAGACATATACAGGGAGTCGCCTTTATGGCCTTCACTGAATATCTCTTCTATACGAATTGATACTCTAAGCAGAATGAAAGCCATTCTTTTACAAAAATCTGTGCCATTGACCTCTGCTAAAGAAACCTATGACCTCCAAGTCGCAAGGACTTCTGCGGAGATACATACCCTTTTGTATACAAACTGCCCTGTGCATTTCTCAGCAATGTTAGGTTGTATCTTAAACATGTCTGATGCGAGTGGTATTATACATGTATTTAAGAACGTGTGTGCAGGACTGTTAGCACCTTTTCAAGCAGTCCTCGGAATTTTTCCAAACTTTGTGCACTCTGTGTTAACGGACTGCCGCTCCTTTTAGCACTCGTTGCAGGGATACTATTTTTGCTCCTTCTGCTACGATATGGCAAGCCAAATCACCAGCGACACCCAGTTCACCATGGAAAGAACTCTATTGGAGATGAAGTGTCGTGAGTGCATCGTCAAAATTCTGGGTTTACCTCGTCTACGGAAATTAAACACCACTTGGTCCTGTCATTCAGACCAATTTGGCAAGATTGCATCTTACTTGTTCTACGCTGCCTGCTATGCTGTGAAGAATGTGTGCTGGACATTTGTCTGACACTCCCATCAGTCATGCCTACGGATATCGATACTCTGCTGGACCCGATAACGGCCCATGCTATGTGTTGTTCCCAGCGGCTACCAATCCTGATGGCGGCATTCATTGAGATCTCACAGGCGCAACAAGCTACTGCTGAGGTACGAGAGGAAACACCAGGTGCGCAGGTAACATCCAATCCGGACATTGCTGATGCTTCCAATTCTGAAGGTGATAGTTCGCATCTCTGTGCTGATGATCTTCTACACAAGGAATTCCAACTCTCACCCACAACGGTAGACGACTTGTTGTCTACAAGTTTAGAAAATGTTATGTTTTCTCCATCCCCACACACTGACTTTAGAGTCAAGCACACAGTGTTCCGGAGAGACTCTGAATTTGGCCTTCATTCTTTTCCAAATTTGTATTTTTTGACACAGTAATCTGCTTATAGTAGAATTATTCATAGAGAACAGAATTCTTTGATAAAACTTCCAGGGACAGTATGCCTCCTTGTCGTGATCGTGAATAACAATTTGACTTATGTAACCTGATATGAAATGGTTTCGGCTCTTTTTCTTCTGTATTTACAAGCCATTTCACCACATGTATATATTTTGGTTCATTCATTTTGCATTCCAATGTAATCCTATGCTTAGAATGAAACATTGCCTTTAATATGTACAACACTTTGGGGCAGATTTATGTTGCACTTGCGGCACTTTTGCGCCGCCGTTGCGTCACTTTTGTGACGCAGCAGCGGCGCAAATCCTGCGCCATGGTGCGGGGCATTTACAAACGTGACGCATCTCCCAGATGCGTCACGTTGTAAAGCCCTGCGCCACATGTAGGCGTTCCAGGGCAGGTGGGGGCGTTCCGGCGCAGGAACGCCTCCTAAAAGTGGCTGAGTGAAATCTACAAGATTTCACTCAGTCACTTTTAGGCCCATGCTGCGTCAAAACCCTGCGCCTGCTTGAAGCAGGCGTAAGGATTGACACAGCATTTTACAGATAGGGCCCCCCAGATCATTGCTGGAGCTGCGTCGCGCTTGCGACGCAACTCCAGCAATGCGCCACTTTTCGGCACAGATGCGTCACGCATCTGTGCCGTTTTTGCTCCATGGTGCGCCGCATTATAAATGCGGCGCATCCATGGTGGCGCAGCTGTGGCGCATAAAAACTGGCGCATCCCTGCTGATATGCAGGGATGCGCCAGTCGTCATAAATCTGCCCCTTTATACATAGTAAAGGTTTTGTAATATATTTTTAGAACATATGTTTTAGATAGGTTTTTCGCTTATTTTAGCAAACCCGTGCAATACTCTGTTTTAAGATATGTTTAGAACGTTTAGGATTTAGTAACGTCGTTCATACGAAACTGGAGTGGGTGTTGTGTGCAGATTTAGATTCCGTATATAGGTTTCTCGATTTTTGCCCTTATATAGGAACAATTCACATTGCCCTTATTTGGACATGGAAATCCGGACCTTATTTAGACATTGTCCGTACAAACCAAATACAGGCATGGCCACCTACATCCATCCATCCACGTCACAACGACTTCTTGGAAAACCAGACCCTTAAGCCTTTAGGAATTTCCCTCAGCTTGAATATTGATTTCTCCAAGAACTCCTTAAGTATGCATGAACATCTATTCCTTAGGTGTTCATTCATGACGTTCCTCTGCCCGACTTTTACGTCAATAGTGGCATTCCTAGACACCTTCAAGGTGTAAATATAACAGCACTTGCCTTGGCAAATTGTGGTTCCCAGAGGATTCGATCCAACCCAGACTACGCGGTTTGCCACGGCAAGTTCGGAAGGAGATCGAGTTCCAGCCTGATGCACTGACATGACGCTGCGATCCTCCTCGCAGAGAATCCAGCCCCAGTGCTCTCTGACTTCCCTTCCGGGGGGTTAGACTATCAAGTCCAGAAAAGAGAGTCCAACCTCTCTCATTCTCAAGTATGGAGCTGACTAGAACTTAGAGAAACTTTTGGTAACTCTTGGCTAAACTAAAATATAGCTAGCTATACTTTAGAAACAGCACCTACTTCAAACCTCGTACTGCACTTAGGTTAGGTCCACTGGGGTAGAACAATTTAGAAGCATCAGATTAGTATCACATTTTAGCATTATGTTATTTATGTATGTATTTTGATTAATATATGTCATAGCTACAAACCATGCTATTGCAGTATTATTTTATCTTACTGCTAACCTCGTACATATTGTACATCGCAGTCTGTCTTACGATTGTAGCAATTCATATCTCTTGGATGAGAAATAAGACTGTTCAATAAATCCTTTTATTGAAACGCCCATCTCTCTATTTCTGTGCAACTCTGTAGAAACGAAGCATGCACGATTGACTGAGTGAAACTGTTATCTATTGTTTCTATGATTCTGAGACTGTTCCGATTCTAACGGGAAACAAAGTTGTCATGTTTATGCGGTTGTCAGAGACTAATCCCTTCTTGTATATTCGAGAAGTTTCTAGTGACCTCTGAGTTAGCTGGCACACACAAGTAATTAAGTTTAATGTACTCGATAGATACATACTGACTTTAGTCCTATGTCAAATCTATACTGTATGTTATTCCAATGCGCAGAGCCTATCAGGGATATAGGAACTACACTACAATACCTTCAAACAAACACAGTACAGACGAGTTGAGGGGCCACTTTCAGGGTTAGGAGGTTGGCAGTTCCCCTCGCACCGCTGGGCTGTGGACGCTTGAATCATGCCCTTGTCTGAGGTGTGTTCTACATCAGCATCATGGGTCACAACTCCTTCCAGGCGGAGAGCACTCCCTCCCCGCTCCCCTCCTGTTTGTTGCCATCGCTGCACGCTTTTCCCTTAATCATCACCTGACCACTTCTTGGTGCCTGAAAAGGACGCAGTTTTATTTCCACAACAAACATTTTGTTTACATGAAATCTTCATATTTCAAATTTCAAACTCATGGTCATAGTATAGTCCTTCAGTGACCATCTTTAGCTTTCATCTATTGTTCATTGTCTTTTCTCTAGGGGTGGGCGGAATTTGCAAAGTTGTCTTTCGCAAAACTTCACGAAATGACAAAAAATCACCACGAACACGCGGAATTTCGCGTGCTCGCGGAGATTTCGGGGGCAGGGTTTCTTTGCGAGTTCACATATTGTATTGTGCTTTTCCTACACTACAGCTGCATAAAGGGCCAGAAGTGTTGTCTCCCGTGACCATGTGTGTGCTACCTCGTTGGGTAAATGTATAGTGCTTTTCTTACACTACAGCTGCGTAAAGGGCCAGAAGAGTTGTCTCCCGTGACCACGTGTGTGCTACCTCGTTGGGTAAATGTATAGTGCTTTTCCTACACTAGAGCTGCGTAAAGGGCCAGAAGAGTTGTCTCCCGTGACCATGTGTGTGCTACCTCATTGGGTAAATGTATAGTGCTTATCCTACACTACAGCTGCGTAAAGGGCCAGAAGAGTTATCTCCCGTGACCATGTGTGTGCTACCTTGTTGGGTAAATGTACAGTGCTTTTCCTACACTACAGCTGCGTAAAGGGCCAGAAGAGTTGTCTCCCGTAACCATGTGTTTTTGTAACTTTGCCACCAAGCCGAAAGGCGCCGGGGTGCCTTGAGTTTGCTGTCCATCATAGTTGGGAAAGGGCGGGAAGACATTGCATACCGCTAGGGTGTGTGGGGCGGGGCCAAACGGGCGGGGCTTCTATGCGAGTTCACATGCCTCTTGTTTATAAAGGGTCAGAGACGGATCAGAGCAGCAGATGAGGAGAAAGAAGCTCCTGGTCACAGGAACGGGGATTGCGCTCGAGAAAGTCATGGATGCACAGACCTCCATCAAGGATCACAGCTAATTTTTGATGGTAGATATGGGGAGAAAAGCACACCTGCCCAGCCTCGACCTACCTCACAAATGTTTTTGGCTGATTAATGTGTTACTGAATTTGAGCTTCAACTCGGGCACCTGCTTTATTTATATCTGTAAGTGCTTCCTGTTGAGGTTTAATTTTTGTGACAGGAGCATCGTGCCAGAATGAATCCTGCCCTGCATATTTATCCAGGAAGATGCCACCGTTTTGTGCAATACCTCTACCCTCATGCCCCCGAATTCCGTTCCATCGCGGAAGTTTCGACATTTTCGCGTTCCGCGTGAAAATCAAAAATGCTGAAATTTCGCAGGTTCCGTGAGCGAACGGAATTTGTCGCCCACCTTTACTTTTCTCTATTTGCATTCTGGACCCAGCCACCTTGAAGAACCAGGGCCTTATGGGCCTGGCGTCGCAGGGCACGCCTTAATCTCCTGAGTTCACCTGCTTTGTAGAACAGAGACACAGGACATTCTGTTGAGCATAGAAGATCAGGTTTATTAGCTACAGCTAAGTAGAGTTGTCCCAGAAGTTCACTCAGTATGTTCTTAGGAGACTGCCACTTTACTCCGTGGCGCACAATCTTTTATAGCACATAGATTCACCAAGAACACTCCCAATGCATACATGCTTATCCAATGAGAAGAGTTTGAAAACAAGATATAACCAATGAGAAAAGTTTGAGAACAAGATATCAAGTAACCCAAATAAACCTCTCTTCCAACTGTTTTTGTCACCCCTCCCACAAGTTAATCAGTGGTAGTGTCTACAACTCAACTTGCAGGTGGCAGGACATATTTGTATGCTTTGGAGGACAGTTGTGAAATGAGAGAATACAAGTAGAGAATAGCGAAGGCCAGAAGATAAGATAAAGTCAGGAAAGAATGGTGTGAACCGACAGACAGTTGAGACAGGGTTTAGTCAAACCAGACAAGGATTAGTGGACTCAGCCAGTCCCTGACATCAGTCTCGTAAACAGAGGCAGAAGGTTATTTGACACGTCGCAGTAAGATCAGCAGAAAAACTTTATTCATTGTGCTGCCTGAGTGAGGGCAACACAAAAAGGCGGTGGAACACAACTGAATACAAGCGAGATCGAAAATCGAATTTCCTCAGACCCTCCTTTTGCCATAACTCAGGCAAAACACACAGATTCACGTTAATCTGAATCAATGTCAATAGCCATGAGGTCGTCAAACTGTTGCTGCAACATCATTTTAATGTTCTCTGTTTTCTGTGACTCAGGTCTTGGGACACATAGAGTGGCACAAAGACCGCAGATGGCGGGGCCACACTGCATACAGAGACAACAGGAAAAAATGATGGCCAAAACCACTCCAAGGAAGGTTAGTACCTTCCATCCCCATTTAGATAGTAATCCCCAAAACCATCCTAATAAAGACCAATCTCCTTTGTCTTGATCAATCGATTCGGAGATCATGTGTAATTTGGAGATGGCTTGGTATACCGTAGGGGCGTCGTCAGGTATATAAATACAACAGCTAGATCCGATCAATTTACAGACTCCACCATGATCTGCAGATCTGCAAGAATAACATCTAGTGCAATCCGGTTCTGCAAAGTCATGAGACGATCCGCCTGAAGTTCAGCTCTGAGATTACTCAAGGCTCCCACAGTGACATCTATGGTAGTCTCAACAACACGAACCAGCTGTCTCATGTTTCTGCTGTTGGCCATTGGGCCCCAAAAAGGAAGAAATCCTTTGAGGAAATAACTTCCCTCTTGTCCTGCCGTGTCTTTAGAATCAATAATCCCTCTGCCATATCTGTTTCTATGATGGCCTGAAGGAGCAGTGTATGTAGGAGGGAGAAGAAAAGCTATATAGCATGTTCCTGAAAAATCCGTTGGTAGCCACGTGTAAGCTCTATCGTGGCAGACAAAATATATGCCCTGCCATGGCACTAACGGCGGTGAATTCTGAGACGTGTAGATGTATGTATGGGAACAAAAGCTTTTTCTTTGTCCAGTGTCAGTAGTCTGGCCATTCATTTGTAAACAGAAATTACCTTGATGAGGGACAGTCCAAATTGGTGGAGATTTTCCCTGTTTAGTTTTATCTGTAAGGCTAGTAATGTAACGAGTCACGTTCCAATTAGTATATGTTTGTCTCTCGTCAACAGGAACCTTATTATTCTCCACAATTTTAGTCATAGCCACCATTCCCTTTATCAGAGAATTATGACTAAAATCTGGCTTACTACCATAGGAACCAACTGGACGTCTAAATCGGCTCTGATATGCATTTGAAAATATTACAAAATAGGCTCAAGCGGAACCTTCATAAGAAAATGGAAGGACTAAATATGGCATCCCTTTATCTGTGGTATGAGGCATAAGTCCACACACCCAACAGTCGGTTGTGTTGACTACCAATTGGTGTTGGTGCAACAATTGGATAAATGAATTATTAAAATATTCTGTTCTCCTGATTAGTTCATGTTGGGGAAGTGTATATAATTGATGTTGGGAGATAGTAGAATGAAGAGGCAAGGAGATAGAATTAGGGACAACTTTTTGCTGCATAGCATGAATAACCCAACCTACACAAGCCAATAAGATACACAAAAATATAGAAACACACATTATTATGCCACATCGACTGTACAATATTTGACAATATTTCTTTCTCATCTCTTCCTTATTATCCTTCTTTCCTAATTTAACATCCATCCTCTAAAATTGTTGCTCACGGCAATCTTCCTTACTCACTTGGCTGTGATTATTAGCCGTCCTATGACACTGCAAGTCCTGGGGGCCTAGCCATTATACAGGTCACAAACCAAGACTCCTACCGTGACCCTGCAACCTGGACAGATGATAAATGTAGCAGAAGAGATGGAAATCTCAGGTGTCCTTGACCAATCTAGGTCTTAAATTGTATCTAGTCCTTGTTGTTACAGTTTGGTTTTGAAATAGGGTCTGTGGCTCTGTAGTGTTTAATCGGAGATGGGAAGGTACGTGTAACGCCCTGAACGTCTCAGGATCGTTTAACAGACACGATAATGAGAACGCAACCACTTGTGAAGGTTTAGTTATTTTAATGAAGGCAAAAATAATACAAGGAATAAACAAAGGTTATAGTCACTGGAATCCTCCAGGCTAAGTACGTTACCAGCCCACAGCACGGATGGTCCTAACCGTCCTCTGCATATACGCCGATCCCGGCGTATGCCAACAGAGGGCAGAAATGAAATGGCCGACAATGCCAATCGGTAGGCTGTGAGGGGCACGAAGAGTGTTGGGGAGAATCGAGGAGTCAGGGAAACACCCAGCCGGGGTACCTGAAGGGAGCAGCCGCTCAACCTCTTCCTCAGACTGCACCGGGACGCGGAGTCACCTCCTGGTGATGCGTCACCGATACCCCAATCACAAGCAAAGAAGACTGAACCGAGAGCAGCCGCTCGATCGATCCTGTGGACTTCCGAGTCTGTAACGCGGCAAACACCTCCTGGTGTGCGTTACAGCTGGCAGTCCCTGTATCTCTGCTCGGGCTGGGAGTTACGACTCCAACCAGCAAAAGCGCCACTGCGCTTTGACTCAGCCGAGTCAAAAAGCGAAGCTCAATGGTTATCCGGTAGAGATTCCGGGTCCTTCACAGGTGACGATGGGGCAAGACATGGCCCAGGGAGTAACGACTCGACCTACCTCCGTTCTTGCCTTACTGGAGCACCACTCCGGAACACTGCTCTTCACTAAGCAGGTACGTCGGTGTAAACACAATATCCGACAGCGTTGTACCTCCCGGTTCCTCCCTTTATAGGGCGTGTTTTCCTTGAGTTATGTAACAGCTCTCCTGTTTACATAAGGGCGTGTTTTCCTTGAGTTATGTAACAGCTCTCCTGTTTACATAAGGGCGTGTTTTCCTTGAGTTATGTAACAGCTCTCCTGTTTACATAACCTCTCAACCGCTAAGCATCCTGGGAGATGTAGTCCGTTTTCGCTGGTTACCGTTTTCCTCCCCTCGCATGACAGGAATTCTTGACAGTACGGCTTCTTGTAGAATGTCGTCATCTTCTTTCTCCGATCGCGTTCCATCCAGGTGTGCACTACTGAAAGGTATGAATCGGGGGACTTTTTCTACTACGGAATCACCTATACCCTTACGAACCCACTGATCAAAAGGCAAGGGCAAGGGCACTTTCTTGCAGTGCACGCTGTGGATCCAGTTCTTTTTCCCTTCGACTTTTACTGCTGTGCGAGTTGTCAGGGGAACTTGTCGAGGCGCCTTCCAGCGAGGTCCCAAATTCTTTGTCCTCTGAAAATTTTTCACACAGACCCAGTCTCCAGGTTGGATAGAATGACCTGGGTCTGTGGAGGCTTCTGGTAAAGCGTTTTGAACCTGTTGGTGAAGAACACGTAATTTAGTGGTGAGGTCATGTAAATAGTCAATCAGCATTGGATACTGTATATCAGAATACTTTCTAGGGCGAGGGACTCCCCATACATTAGCTGGGCGCCCAAAAACAATCTCGTATGGGCTGAGTCCCAAACGAGAATGTACAGCTGTTCTAGTGGACAGGAGAGCCAAAGGGAAAGCATCGGGCCAATTAAGACCTGTGCTAGCTTGTACTTTTGCAAGCTTAAGTTTGAGAGTGCCGTTAAAGCACTCTACCAAACCTGCGGACTGAGGATGATTTGCCGCATGAAACTTCTGCCTTATACCAAGACCGGTACACACCTTTTGCATAATTTGGCCTACAAATTCACTTCCATTGTCACTCCAGACAATGCATGGCAAACCAAACCTAGGGAAGAACTCTTTTAGAAGAACCTTGGCAGTGGACAAAGCAGTGTTGTCTTTCAGGGGGTAAGCCTCTATCCATCTGGAAAAGGCACATACCACTACCAGAACATATTTAAGATTGTTACATCGATCCATGTGAATGTAGTCGATTTGTAACACCTCAAAAGGATATGTTGGGGTAGCAAAATGACCTGCCGGAGTTGCGGTTCCCTTTCCCGGATTGTACATCAAGCAAATGATACAATGCTTCACCACATTATCTGCACATTTTGGAATCCCTTCGTTCAGCCACACTGGAGCCAGAAGTTTACATATTCCTTTTGCACTGATGTGGGCTGGATCATGCGCCATAGTAACTGCAGGCAGTACGTAGGCGTCTGGTAACAGCCAACGCTGGTGTTCTGACAATTCTATCCAACATCCTGTTGCGTCTAACATTCCTGTACTCTCTTTCCACTTGCTCAACTCTTTCTCTGTAGCATCTCCCTGAATCGATCTCACACTTTCTATTGTGTCCTCACACATCCCTCTTTCCCTGACCCAATTCGCAGGGCCCGCAACATACATGTGACTTGTAGCATCTCTGGCTGTCCTTTTTGCTACCTCATCCGCAAAAGCATTTCCGCGACCAACATCATCAGTAATCGTCTTATGCGCACTACATTTCACAATTGCTATCTGGGTAGGCAAAACAAGTGACTCAAGAAGATCAGTTACCAATTGACCATGCTTTAATTTATTACCGTGGGAGGTAAGGAATCCTCTTTCCTTCCACAAACGACCGAAGCTATGCGCCACACCGAACGCATACTGGCTGTCGGTATACACATTCACTCTCTTTCTTTTAGATAACACACACGCTCTGGTCAAAGCTATCAGTTCAGCTGCCTGAGCTGAATTATGTCTGATGCGTGCAGTCTCCACGATTGTATACAAGGTGGTAACAGCATAAGCTGAAGTTGTCTCACCATTTGGGAGTTTGAAACAAGACCCATCCACCCATAGGATCCCATCTGGATCCACTAACGGCGTATCTTTCAAATCAATCCTGCCCTTTGTCTCCTCCTCAGTACAGAGAAAACAATCATGTTGTTCCTGAATACCTTTCTCTTCTGGAAGAGGTAACAGTGTGGCTGGATTTAAAATATGACATTGTTTGATGTGCACATGACCAGCCAAGAGCGTCAGCTCATATCCAGACAATCGAGCACTTGTAAGATGTTGTGTTTTCATCCTATTTAGCAAGGTATCCACTGCATGTGGTACCATAACAATGAGAGCATTATCTAGCACCACTCCAGCAGACTGACGAATAGAAATCACTGCTGCTGCTGTAGCTTTGAGACAACTAGGCAATGCCTTGGCTACTGGGTCTAACGTAGCTGAAAAATAGGCACATGGCCGCTGTTTGTCTCCAAATCGATGTGTTAAGACTGACAACGCACAACCCTCTCTTTCATGGACATAGAGCGTGAAGGGCTTACTGTAATCTGGAGTACCCAACACAGGAGCAGAACACAGAGCAGTACGTAAATCAGAAAAACTCTTCTGACATTCGTCAGTCCAAGGAAGGGGTTGGGGTGTGTCTTTCAAAGTGAGTGCTAACAAAGGTTTGGCCAACAAAGAAAAATTCGGAATCCATTGTCTACAATAAGAAGTGATGCCCAGAAAGGCGCGCACCTCTCTTTGTGTAGATGGCACAGATATTTGCGCAATTGCTTGAATTCGTTCTGGGGTTAATCGCCTTCCCTCCTTTGATAAGAGATGACCCAAATAGGTAACCTCTCGACGGACATATTGTAGTTTAGAAGGCGAAACCTTATGCTTAAGATCAGACAAGTGACGTAACAGTGCAACAGTCACATTCTTGCTGACATCCTCTGAATCAGCAGCAATCAACAAATCATCCATATATTGAATAAGAGTAGCACCTGGGGGCAAAGGAAAAACATCGAGCTGACATTTCAGAGCTTGACTATAAATGGAGGGGCTTTCACAATAGCCTTGGGGTGCGCGCTTGAACCGGAAACTTCGGCCTCCTAGAGAGAAACCAAAAATATCCCTACTCTCTTTGGCAATGGGAATGCTGAAGAAAGCATTTTTCAGATCAATAACAGAAAACCAAGCCGCTGAGGCAGGTATCATAGTTAACAGGGCAGTGATATCTGGAACAACAGGAAACTGTGGTACAACAATTTTATTGACCTCCCGAAGATCAATCACAAAACGATAAACAGGAGGCTTAGAAGGATCAGTGCGTTTAAGAACAGGAAGAATAGGACTATTACATACATTTCCTCTCGTTTCCTCAATCACACCCTTCTGAACCAAATCATAAATGATATCCAAAAGCGCTCTTTCACCTTCATTGGAAATTCTGTATTGAGGAATGCGTGGCAATTTAGCATTGGGCTTGAGAGTAACAACATAAGGCGGGATCTCAAGACAACCAACATCATTTGGACCCGTAGCCCAGAGCGTTGCAGGAAGAGAGAGCAATTCAGGTGGGAATTGATCTTTAGACAAATACATTGAAGAAGTCAATTTCTGCCCTAAAGTAAGATGCACACCAGAAGGAGAACAATATATCGTTGCATGCATTCTTTTCAATAGATCCAAACCCAACAGATTCTCGCCGCAACCAATCGTTAAAAGAAGAGGAGCTTCCATATCATAAGGGCCAATTGAAATAGGCAAAGGACAGGAGACCGGGTTACGAACTGGGGCGCCAGAAAATCCTACCGATACATTTGTTAAGCCAGACAAAGGTGCCCCAGGGAGTTTAGAATGAATGATAGAACTTCTCATCGCACCAGTATCTGAAAGAAATGGCTCTGAAACACCCATTGTAGTGACATTGACATAAGGCCCATCCTGATTTACTGGAATCGATACAACTCCCTTACTTTGTCTATGGCTGTCCTAGTTAGCGTGAAGGCTTTCATTTTCACCTTCAACATGATAATCATCATTGTAATACTGTGTAGACTGAGTATTCTGCTGATCGAAGTAGTTCGTAGAATTTGGAGGGGGTAAGGAACGCTGTTCTTGAGGCATCACACCTCGACCTCTACCCCTGTATATTATCTGGAAACCACCACGGCCTCGTGGAGCAGATAGTTCTCCCTTACGTTGCAATAAAACCGGGCAGCTATTCTTAAAATGACCTTCCTCTCTACAATAGGCACATTGGTTAGGACCTAATAAAGGTCGCAGAATAAAGGGCACAGGCTTTTGATACACCCTTTGAAACTGTGGAGGCTGTTGAAACTGGCGCTGAGTATAACGAGGAGGATAAGCTTGTTGCAGAAGAACCTTCGTTTTTAATTCTTTCATCTTCTTCTCTTGCTTATCTTTCTCCTCTTTATCCCTGTTCTCATAATATTGAGCAGTAGCCAATATCTGGGCAGAAGAGGAAACAGCCCATGAACTCTCGGAGTCTTTCAACTTATGTGACAGTTCGGGAAGCAAATTAAATACGAATTTATCTACAAATAATCGCTGTCCACCCTCCGTAGTCATATCCTGACCACTGTGATCAATAAACGTCTCCTCAAAACGAGTGAAGAAATCAGAGACACTCTCATCTTTCTTCTGCTTACACGCAGCTAATTTATCCCAATTAACTCGCAAGGCGGGCATCATCGTTTTCATTAAAGTAATAATCCTACCAGGGAGTTCTGAAATCAAAACATCAGGCTTAGCACCACCCACTTGGGCTGCATCCGCGGCAGTTATAGCAACCCAATCGCCACCCAATGCTTGGGCGTGATCCTCTCTACGAATCCGAGCCCATAATGCTTGTGGGACTACATTTCCCATCAACATATCAATATCGGCTAAATTCATAATACAGGCATCAACAGTCTGGGACAACTCCTTATAGTAGCCAGCAGGGTTTTTACGGGGATCCGGTAGAGACTGTTTAAGAGCCAAAACTTCAGATCTCTTCCAGGGGACATGTACCCATATACACTGGAAGTGCGCGGGAACAGCTGGATTAGCACCTGCTTGTGCAACCGCTTCTCTCCACACTGGAGGAACCTCTCTCATGGGATAATGTTTGGATGTCAGCCTAACAGCAGGATCGGAATCAAAAAAAGTCTGTGAGGAAAATAAGGACCTAAAAGTGACAAGTGTCCTTACGGCATCCTCAACCTTAGAACCCACAACGAGTCCCTTATCGAAATTAGCCTGAACATCTAACAAACCCTGAGGAAGTAAACCCAAATCCATATCCTCCCATTCTTTAGCGAGAGTGTCACACAACATTAAATACATATCTCTGCGTGAGCGCCTCCCACTGATGAAAGGTGGTCATGATATCTTTCACACTATACTGGGGACCCTTCTCGATCCATTTGTGAGCGAGAGAGTCCAATACCACCCGTTCGTCGGAACCTGGGAGTTGACTACGAGACTGTCTTCGAGAAAAAGACAGAGACATATTCAAAGTCTCAAAGAAAGGAGACAGAAACCCAGAGACAGTATCTGTGATTCGTTTGCGCACAGTAGGAGAATTAGACATAAGAACAGGGGACAAGGTATTAGGTGAACTAACAGAAGAATTAACAGTTATAAGGGGAGCCGAAGACAAAGGAGATTGATGTTCAGGAAACGGAGGCAAAGAAGTCGGTGGCGGAAGAGGTGGGGGTGGCGCTACCGGAAGGGGCAAATGCGGAAGAGCCGGACAGGCGGAGGCGCAACTAATGGCTGAACTGGTTGTAACAATGGGGGTGCATTAGCACCTTGTACATAGGGAGGAGGCAATCTCAATAAGTGAGACATTAAAGGGTCTTCCTCCGGATCCTTACTTTTATCAGAAGGGGAAATAGGCAACACCGGATAGCATTTATCTATCGCCATACGATGCTGTCTCTCTGAAATTTCCATTTCATGATTAATCTCATTATCTTTAAACTGCTGGGCAGCCTGTATAATCGTCATACTTTGTGTTTTCTTATTCTGTTTTGCCTGTTTAATTTCTCTCTGTTTGGCTTTCTTACGCCAGAGGCGGAAAGAGTCAAACATTGCCGGCCAGGCTTTTCTTTTAAACAAAATTGCTTCCAAATTATCTAATATGTCAGGCTCAAAGCTACCATTCTGTGGCCACTGTAGAACACCATCGCTCTTTGTGTATCGGATCCATGCCTCATTAAAGGCAATGGGGCCAACACCATGTTTAGAATAAAGCTCATAAGTGGGAGTTCCAACCGGAGGAATTGGACAAGAGTCCTCCAGCCGGGAATCCCTATCACAACCAAAACAACAAAACTTTCTAAACTTACTCAGACCAGGCATCGTTATTTCACTAGACTGTTCACAAACATCAAGGGGTTAAATCAAATAATATAGCACAAACGTACTCACCCCTCGGCTTCGGCTTTTGCAATAGCCGAATCAAAGACCCAAATCAAAACAAAAATAGTGGGAGCTACCCACCAATACTTAACTACGTGTCTTCTTACGCCAACAGAGGCCCGTCTAACGTCTCGCAATACCATACATCACCAAAAGGGGCCAAAGCAAGGCGGCAGTCAGGGCAGCAGTCGTCAGCAGCCGTCAGGAAGGAGAAACCGCGCTGAAAAAGACCTTCGGACCACTTCGACATACAGGGGTCGCTTGACGTGGTTCGCGATTCCTTAAGAATTTTCTTGCGGGGTTACTCACGACCCTCAGGCAAAATCGCTACCTCTGAAGCCGCCTCACAGAGGGCACCAATTGAAGAACCAGGGCCTTATGGGCCTGGCGGCGCAGGGCACGCCTTATTCTCCTGAGTTCACCTGCTTTGTTGAACAGAGACACAGGACATTCTGTTGAGCATAGAAGATCAGGTTTATTAGCTGCAGCTAAGTACAGTTGTCCCAGAAGTACACTCAGTATGTTCTTAGGAGACTGCCACTTTACTCCGTGGCGCACAATCTTTTATAGCACATAGATTCACCAAGAACACTCCCAATGCATACATGGTTATCCAATGAGAAGAGTTTGAAAACAAGATATAACCAATGAGAAAAGTTTGAAAACAAGATATCAAGTAACCCAAATAAACCTCTCTTCCAACTGTTGTTGTCACCCCTCCCCACAAGTTAATCAGTGGTAGTGTCTACAACTCAACTTGCAGGTGGCAGGACATATTTGTATGCTTTGGAGGACAGTTTTGAAATGAGAGAATACAAGTAGAGAATAGCGAAGGCCAGAAGATAAGATAAAGTCAGGAAAGAATGGTGTGAACCGACAGACAGTTGAGACAGGGTTTAGTCAAACCAGACGAGGATTAGTGGACTCAGCCAGTCCCTGACATCAGTCTCGTAAACAGAGGCAGAAGGTTATTTGACACTTCGCAGTAAGATCAGCAGAAAAACTTCATTCATTGTGCTGCCTGAGTGAGGGCAACACAAAATGGCGGTGGAACACAACTGAATACAAGCGAGATCGAAAATCGAATTTCCTCAACCTCAATTGCCTGGCAGAGGAGGGAGGGGGCCCCATTCCCTGGGTATCGATTCACCGGTCTAGGCTTCAACTTGCTACCGATTTGGAGGGTGTCCCTTTCTGGACCTGCCCGGGCTGCAAGTGCCGTCCTGCTTGTCCTGTATCCTTTCGGGGCCCTCCCCTCTCCCAGGGGTCCCTGCCGTTTGGCATCCCAAGGACCTTACTTGAGCATCTACTCTATCTTCTTGCGGCTGGGTCCTTGTCATCTTCTCCGTCTGTACCCCTGCCGTAAAACATCCCCGGGGTCCTGCGGGAGTGTCATCTCTATTCTTTCTCTGGTGGCACGCCGCCCGATGGCTCCCCCAGTGCCCCCGCCGTGAGGCATCCCAAGGACACTGTGTGAGCCTTTCATCTAACTTCAAGTAATTTCGTTCTCTACTAGCTTCCTCGTGTTAGCTCTGCCACGCTCCCTACGGTTTCTCGATCGGAGGGAGCTTCCCCCTTAACCCGGGCCTACCCTCGCGACCTACTTGAAACCCCTTTACTCGATTATGCCTACGATGTTCAGTAGAAACATGTTTATTCCTACCCCCGTGCGGTGTACCCCATCTTCCAGGTGGTACCCTGGCGACTACAAGTTTTAGAACCCGTATCGGCCGAACCCCCCACCCCTGTGCCTTGCATCCTTCGGCCATTGTGATATTTAGCTTTCTTCTGGATTTTACCTACCCCATATAGATTCTCAGCCTCTAACTAAACTTAGAGTGCAGAGTAGGTAGAATGGAAAAGCTTTTGTAAGTGAGCATTAGGGGAATTGCTTTCAACAGTTTTAGCAACCGGGCTAATTGTTTGGTAGCGTATTCATCTGCACAAATTGTAGGAATATGCCATGGGCTATAAGCTGATAGTTATGTGTTTCACGATCCCTCGCTATGCAGAATAACTGTACAATTTCTTGATATGGGTGCACCTGTATTCTGTCTCAAAGCCTGTCTTCCCTATCCTTTAACCACTGGGAAGAACGTGACCCCTATTCTGTGTCTGTTTTCGCAGTGCTTGAAAGCGCAGAGCACCTCTATGGTTAAAGCATGCTCACTTTACCACCTCCGCCCCGCTTTTCTCACTGGTTCAGTCAGACGTTCCTGTGTTTGAACATTCTGCTTATGGGTGCCACGAGTGATGCGCGAGAAGAGGGAGCTTTGCAGGAAGCCCGCCCTCCCCCCACCAGGCCCATTCGCTGGAGTCTGGCCTTCGATGTGTATGTGTTTCCACAGCAATCTGGATAGTTATAGCCATGAGCGGTATTGGTATATTTCTGATGCTTTTAACCTGGCATGACAAGAAATGGTGTGCTCTATCTTATGGAGGCAATCTTCTAGCTGAAATACGGATTCACCTGGGTCTTAATTTGACCTTCGCAAAGAACATGGGTAGCTTTTATACTGCCCTGCTCGGGTCATGCTCTTTTCGAAGAGTCAGTCCTTAATTAGTGCTCTCCTGGGGCGGACGGCTTTGGATTATGCACTCATTACCGCTCTCTCATGACTTCTTCTACTGCCATTTCTATCTTACAGTTGTAATATAAAAATGTTAGCTAATAGCTTTCACCGTAGAACTGCATATACTCCCCAAGTATACCTTACAGCATAATTTTAATGCTGCAAAAGGGGGTTAATTCGGGTAGAACTCGGTTTTAATGCTCGTTTTTGAACAACGTGGGGTTTGAACCCATGACCCTGAGATTAACCCCTTCGCTGCCAGGCCTTTTCCCCCTCCTGTGCCACGCCCTTTTTTGGCTATTTGGGGTAGTGCGCGCTGAGGCCCCTGTAACTTTTTGACCACATAAGGTATCCACGCCAAATTTGCGTCCTTTTCTTCCAACATCATGGGGATTCTGAAGGTACTCAATGTTTGTGGATTCCCCTGGAGGGGTCACAGAAATGAGCCAAAATACAGCAAAATTTAGTTTTTGGGGGGGAAAATGGGAAAAACGGGCTGCAAATGAAAGCATCTGGGTTTTTCCCTGCAAATGTTATCAAAAAAGGGATTGTGGGGCTGAAATCACAATTTTCCCAGCTTTTAGGGGATACCAGACTTTTGTCAGAAACCCAACATTTTCCACACAGTTTTGGCATTTTCTGGGACATAGCCTATTTTTGCCATTTTTTGTGCTTTCAACCTCCTTCCAGTTAATGGTAGAAATGGGTACAAAAGCAATAATGGATCCTGGAAAGCTATACATTTTAGAGAAGTAGACAAAATTCTGAATTCAGCAAGGGGTAATTTGTGTAGATCCATCAAGGTTTCTTTATAGAATCTAACAGTTAAATATAGGATAAATTGAAAATTTGTTGAAAAAAAGCGTCTTTTGTGTCAACGTTTTCACCTGTAACTTCTTCTAATTTTGACAGCTCTTTGAAAGCAATATACCGTTACCTCCGCTGGACATTACTGGTTGTGGGGATATATAGGACTTGTAGGTTCACCAAGAACCCGACGAACCCAGAGCCAAAAACTGAGCAGCAACTTGCAATGGTTTTTTATTATGTACCGGGTATATAGTAATTATTCTGCAAAACTGTGTACATGGAAAAATCGGTATGATAGACACCTATGTATTTCTGAAATGGGAACAAAATATAGAGTTTAGAAACAGTAGATATTTGAACATTTCCAAAATTGGGATACTCATACTAGCATGAGAATTATCAGTCATTTTTTAGAATGACTTATTTTTTACACAATGTCTTTCATTTGGAAGGCAGAAATGCATCAAAAGTCAATAGGTAATAACAGTTCCTTTACAAAACTGAATTACCCTAAGTCTCCCGATAAAAATGGTACCTCACTTGTAGGGGTAGGCATAGTGCCCACGACAGGAAATGGCTCAAAACCCAACGTGAACACACCACATTTTCACAATGCAAAATTACCCTTTTTTAGCAAAGTGCCTAGCTGTAGTTTTTTAACCCTAGCTCTGCCGGCACCTAGGGAAACCTAGCAAACCTATACCTTTTTGAAAACTAGACACCCAGGGGAATCCAGGATGGGGTAACTTGACTGCCTCCCACCAGGTTCTGTTACCCAGAATCCCTTGCAAACCTAAAACATTGCCAAAAAAAACACCTTTTCCCCACATTTCTCTGGTGGAAAGTCCTGGAATCTGCGTGGATCCACAACTTTCCATGCACCCCGCGTTCCCCAAAGACTTCCGAGAAAAATGGTACCTCACTTGTGTGGGTTAGCCTGGTGCCTGCGACAGGAAACGGCGCAAAACGTAAGGTGGACACACCTCAATTTCGTAGCGAAAAATGACCCTTTTTTGGCAAAGTGCCTAGCTGTAGTTTTTGAACCATAGCTCTGCCGGCACATAGGGAAACCTAGCAAACCTATACATTTTTGGGCCTCCCACACGAGTGAAGCACCGTTTTTATCAGGAGACCCGGGGGAATGCTGGCTGGTAGGAAATTTGTGTCAGCCCCGTGATGCCACAACTTTCCCACAAAAATGTGTGGAAAAGGTGATTTTTTCAGCTAAATTTGAGGTTTGCAGGGCATTCTGGGTAAGGAAACGTTGGGGGATCCACGCAAATCATACCTCCCTGGAATCCCCCGGCTGTCTAGTTTTCAGAAATGTGTGGGTTTTGTAGGTTTCCCTAGGTGGCCGCCGAGCACCGGGCCAAAAACCCAAGTGACCCCCCTTGCAAAACCAGGTCGTTTTGAGATAGGCAATTTTCATGTCGCCTCACTACGTTGTGGGCCCTTGCCTGTCGCGGGTACTTGGGCCTCCCACACGAGTGAAGCACTGTTTTTATCGGGAGATCGGGGGAACGCTGGCTGGTAGGAAATTTGTGTCAGCCCGGTGATGCCACAACTTTCCCACACAAAAATGTGTGAAAAAGGTGAATTTTTCAGCTAAATTTGAGGTTTGAAGGGCATTCTGGGTAAGGAAAGGTTGGGGGATCCACGCAAGCCATACCTTCCTGGAATCCCCCGGTTGTCTAGTTTTCAGAAATGTGTGCGTTTTGTAGGTTTCCCTAGGTGGCCGCCGAGCACCGGGCCAAAAACCCAAGTGACCCCCCTTGCAAAACCAGGTCGTTTTGAGATAGGCAATTTTCATGTCGCCTCACTACGTTGTGGGCCCTTGCCTAACGCGGGTACTTGGGCCTCCCACACGAGTGAGGCACAGTTTTTATCGGGAGATCGGGGGAACGCTGGGTGGTAGGAAATTTGTGTCAGCCCGGTGATGCCACAACTTTCCCACACAAAAATGTGTGAAAAAGGTGAATTTTTCAGCTAAATTTGAGGTTTGCCGGGCATTCTGGGTAAGGAAACGTTGGGGGATCCACGCAAGCCATACCTTCCTGGAATCCCCCGGGTGTCTAGTTTTCAGAAATACGTGGGTTTGGTAGGTTCCCCTAGGTTGCCGCCGAGCACCGGGCCAAAAACCCAAGTGACCCCCCTTGCAAAACCAGGTCGTTTTGAGGTAGGCAATTTTCATGTTGCCTCAATACGTTTTGGGCCCTTGCCTGTCGCGGGTACTTGGGCCTCCCACACGAGTGAGGCACAGTTTTTATCGGGAGATCGGGGGAACGCTGGGTGGTAGGAAATTTGTGTCAGCCCGGTGATGCCACAACTTTCCCACACAAAAATGTGTGAAAAAGGTGAATTTTTCAGCTAAATTTGAGGTTTGCAGGGCATTCTGGGTAAGGAAACGTTGGGGGATCCACGCAAGCCATACCTTCCTGGAATCCCCCGGGTGTCTAGTTTTCAGAAATGTGTGGGTTTGGTAGGTTCCCCTAGGTGGCCGCCGAGCACCGGGCCAAAAACCCAGGTGACCCCCCTTTCAAAACCAGGTCGTTTTGAAGTAGGCAATTTTCATGTTGCCTCAATACGTTTTGGGCCCTTGCCTGTCGCGGGTACTTGGGCCTCCCACACGAGTGAGGCACCGTTTTTATCAGGAGACCCGGGGGAATGCTGAGTGGTAGGAAATTTGTGTCAGCCCGGTGATGCCACAACTTTCCCACACAAACATGTGTGAAAAAGGTGATTTTTTTCAGCTAAATTTGAGGTTTGCAGGGCATTCTGGGTAAGGAAACATTGGGGGATCCACGCAAGCCATACCTCCCTGGAATCCCCCGGGTGTCTAGTTTTCAGAAATATGTGGGTTTGGTAGGTTCCCCTAGGTTGCCGCCGAGCACCGGGCCAAAAACCCAGGTGACCCCCCTTGCAAAACCAGGTCGTTTTGAGGTAGGCAATTTTCATGTCGCCTCAATACGTTTTAGGCCCTTGCCTGTCGCGGGTACTTGGGCCTCCCACACGAATGAGGCACCGTTTTTATAGGGAGACCTGGGGGAACTCTGGGTGGTAGGAAATTTGTGTCAGCCCGGTGATGCCACAACTTTCCCACACGCAAATGTGTGAATAAGGTGATTTTTTCAGCTAAATTTGAGGTTTGCAGGGCATTCTGGGTAAGGAAACGTTGGGGGATCCACGCAGGCCATACCTCCCTGGAATCCCCCGGGTGTTTAGTTTTCAGAAATGTGTGGGTTTGGTAGGTTCCCCTAGGAGGCCGCCGAGCACCGGGCCAAAAACCCAAGTGACCCCCCTTGCAAAACCAGGTCGTTTTGAGATAGGCAAATTTCATGTCGACTCACTACGTTGTGGGCCCTTTCCTGTCGCGGGTACTTGGGCCTCCCACAGGAGTGAGGCACCGTTTTTATCAGGAGACCCCGAGGAACGCTGGGTGGTAGGAAATTTGTGTCAGCCCGGTGATGCCACAACTTTCCCCCACAAAAATGTGTGAAAAAGGTGATTTTTTTCAGCTAAATTTGAGGTTTGCAGGGCATTCTGGGTAAGGAAACGTTGGGGGATCCACGCAAGCCATACCTACCTGGAATCCCCTGGGTATCTAGTTTTCAGAAATGTGTGGGTTTGGTAGGTTTCCCTAGATGGCCGCCAAGCCCGGGGCCAAAAACTCATGGGACCCCCTTTGCAAAACCAGGTTGTTTTGTGATAGGTAATTTTGATGTCTCCTCAATAGGTTTTTGGCCCTTGCCTGACACGGGCACTAGGCCTACCCATGCAAGTGAGGTACCATTTTTCTCTGAAGACTTTGGGGAACGCAGGGTGGGTGGAATTTTGTGGACCCACGCAGATTCCAGAACTTTCCACCACAGAAATGTGAGGAAAATGTGTTATTTTGGACACATTTTTAGGTTTGCAATGGATTCTGGGTAACAGAACCTGGTGATAGCCAGTAAAGTCACCCCATCCAGGATTCCCCTCGGTGTCTAGTTTTAAAACATGTACAGGTTTGCTAGGTTTGCCTACGTGCCAACTGCGCTAGGGCCCAAAATCCACAGGTATGCACATTAATAAAAACAATTCGGAGCCCAGTGGGCTTTCTGCCGCCCTGGGGGGGAATCGGGGAACGGGGGTTTCATCCTGATATGCCCCTAAAGGGGCAGAAAGACTGTGGCTATTTTTTGTGGGGGTGGGGGCATTGGTATGACCATTTTGGGCAGCCCCCACGCATAAAAAAGCCTGAGTACTCGCTGGCGCCTAGTGGGCTTTCTGCCCCCCCCCCCCCGGGGGCAGATCAGGGGCCACTGCCACCATCTGCCCTCCCGGGTGGGGCAGAAAGACTGGAATTTCTCTGGGGGTGGGGTGGGGTATTGGCATGCCCATTTTGGGGAGCCCCTACCCCTACACTAATTAAACAAAAAAATCCATGGTTTCTAGTGGGCATTCTGTGCCCCCAGGGGGGGCCAGATTGGGGGCTACAGCTCCCATCTGCCTCCTGGGGGCAGAAAGACTGTCATTTTTGTGGGGGGAGGGTGGGGGCATTGGTGTGCCCGTTTCGGGCAGCCCACACCCTAAAAACAATTGTGCAAAAAAAATCCCTGGTGTTTAGTGGGCTTTCTGCCCCCCCCCCCCCAAAGGGGCAGATTAGGGGCCAATGCCCCATCTGCCCCCGGGGGAGGCAGAAAGACTGTAATAATTGGGGGGTGGGGTGGGGGCATGGGCCTGCCCATTTTGGGCAGCCCCCACCCCTATTTTTTTTTTTTAATTCCCTGGTGTCTAGTGGTCTTTTTGCCCCCCCCCCGGGGGGGCAGATTGGGGGCCAATGCCCCATCTGCCCCCCAGGGGGGGCAGAAAGGCTGTAATGATGGTGGGTGGGTGGGGGCATTGGCGTGCCCATTTCGGGCAGCCCCCACCCTAAAAAAAAATGAAAAGAAATCCCTGGTGTATAGTGGGCTTTCTGCCCCCGAAGGGGCAGATTAAGGGCCAATGCCCCATCTGCCCCCCGGGGGGGCAGAAAGACTGTGATAATTGGGGGGTGGGGGCATGGGCCTGCCCGTTTTGAGCAGCCCCCACCCCTATTTCTTTTTTTTTTAATTCCCTGGTGTCTAGTGGGCTTTTTGCCCCCCCCGGGGGGCAGATTGGGGGCTACTGCCCCCATCTTCCCCCCAGGGGGGCAAAAAGACTAAATTAGGCCAACATTATTTGGGGGGAGCAAAGGCCCTTGCCCAAGGGGCCGCTCCCCCCTCCCTGGTGTCTAGTGGGTGGATCCCTGCTTGGGGATCGCCCTCCTGTGGCTATCCCCAAGCAGGGATCCACTGGGATGGGGAGATTCTCCCCTTTCCAACGATACCTCTCCCGTCTTTCTACGTGCTCAGGGGGCTGAGATAGCCCCCTGAGCACGTACAAAGTGAAACTGAAAAGAGCCTCTTGGCTCATTTCAGTTTCAGTGTAATGAAGTCGGTGCGACGTGCGCGCCGATCATCATTACACTGAAAGCAGGGGGGGCCTCGGGAGCTGGGGAAGCTCTTCCCCAGCTCCCGAGGCTATTTTCAGTAAAAGGGAATCCCTCTGGTGCCCGCACCAGAGGGAGTCCCCAGGGACTGTGCTCCATGACGAGTCCAGCTCGTCATGGGCACAGAAGGGGTTGAGAGTGCCATGCTCTACCGACTGGGCTAGCCAGACTCCCCCTTAACCAAGAGAAACTCCCAACTATGTTATTTCTTTCACACTTTTGAGTTTGTGCTTCTCCACCCAAAGCACTCCTAGGCTGTCCTGCCTCCCATTATGGATGACATGTGACTTCCACTTCCTATGGTCTTTTGGCTTCTGTAACATTGCCTTTACCCCGGTTTACCCACGCATGATTGCCCGTCTCTGTGTAATCGGCATATGCTACGAAGTGTTCTGACATCCTTTTTCTGGTATGAGTGGCGTTTTTTAACTAAACAGTGCATCCGAGGGGAAGTGATTTTGGGGACTTGGTCGTCACTGTTAGAGTGCCTTAACTTGTTCCCAAGCCTTCGGTTATCCATGCTCGCCAACTGCTAGAGTGGTAACTTTCTGCAGGTGCAGCTGTGACTGCACCCCACTAGAGGGCACAGTTTCCCATTTTAACGGCACAGGGAACATCTTTGAAATGCTTGCCACTAGAGAAGATGTTATTAGCAGGCGTGCATTACGGACATTCCCCAGTGCCTATAAATCTCCGACATGTCGCCCCGTTGAGCAGCCAGGAACTGTAATGATATTTTAAAGCTGCTGCAAAGTGCCAGAAACTAAAGTGCTTTTGTGACCTGCACGAAGTGGAAAACAGATGCCCCCGAGAGAGGGACCTGGGTGTGTTACTTTTATAATCCACAGTCACCCTGAAGTGTAATACCACCTCCTACCATCCTAGATTATTTATCGAAGTAGATTTGGAGAGAAATCGAATACTTTCCGCTCTAATATTGCGCATTTAAAGAATGGACAAAGCCGCTTCAAAATATGTTCTCAGAGGAAACCCGTGGTGCAATCGATGCCACTACCGATATTCTTTGTTCTGTGACATTTGTGCATGGCTCAGCTGCCTCCGCCTGCTTCATCTGATCACATTCTTCACGAACCTTATGGGGGATTTTGTTCACAAATGCCTCCGAGATACTAAGATGAAGGATGACCGTGTTCGGCCCAGCGTGGGTCTGCCCGGTTATGGCTGTCCTAGCGTGTCTCACAGCTTCTCTCCACAGTATTGGCAGTGCGGGTGGCTCTTGAGTGCCTTATCTGGTGCAGGTCCCGTGCGCAGCCATCCCCAGGGGCAGAGCCTTGAACACTGATCCCCCACTGCTCCCTGCCGAGCGGAGATGCAGGGGCTCTTAAGACAGGGTGAAAACACCACAAAGCCTCATTGACTCCTAATTGTTCTTCGAATACATGCGAAGTAAGAAGGGATGAGAAATACCACAACGCCTCGTTGCGCTAAATTGTCTTTTAAGACCTACGGCTGTAATCAGACGGTCGCCAGTCCGAAAGGCTGCCCCCGCCCGGCTGGCCAGCCCGACGGGGGAGAGGGCGGTGGAAAAAAGGCGGTGGAGATAATTCTCTTTTGCCCTTGTGGGGAAATCCCCCACTAGTCACGGGCTTTGGAATGGGGCCGCTCAAACCCGATGCCGCCAATGCTGCATTGCAACCTTCGGTAAAGTGGGGCGAGGGTTTGGGTGAGCTGCTCTACAGGTGAAACTGTTACAATGCAACAGTAGGGTTCGTGCGGCATTACGATTGGCTGATGACGTCAGGAGAGAAAACGGCACCAGGAGAGAGAACGGCTGCGCAATGGGAGCTTGGGGGGCAGTCGAGCACAGCGAGGTCTTCCCCCCCTGGCAGATTGGGAGGGGGGAGGGGGGGGAGTGGCCGGTGCGGCCATTTTGCAGGATTTGGGCTACATTGGTAATAGCCCAAATGTAGCCCAATTTTGTAGATTATAGCCCAAGGGTTATTTAACGGATTTACGCACTTCCTCAGCCACCATTTTAGGTTTGGTGACCTGGTGGCTGGGAGCGCTTTGTAGGGCAGGTTTTTTGTCGGCCTAGTGGCTGTTGTTGTGGGTTTTAGTAGCTGGTTTTGGTGTTTTGTGGCGTAATGGCTGGTGGAGACTACCGCGTTTTAGAAGCACTGAGGCTTCTTAGTGAGGCCGGTCGCATGGATTTGGTGGTTGCGGATCTCTCATCGGCCTCGCGCCCGGTGAGGCGCGCATCGGCCAGTGGTGGCAGCTGCCGTCGCGGCATGCTCGCCCCCCCGGAAGGCCGGCAGGTTACAGGTGGTGGACCGACAACCTGACCGTCGCGGGGTGCCAGACTTGGTAGGTCTGGGAGCAGCCCAGAGGCACCAAGGAGAAGGGAGGGTGGAGCATTGGGCGGCGTGCCCAGTACTGGCGGGGGATCCCGGCGTGGCTGGCACAAGTAGGCCCGGGACGGGCTCACCGGCCCCAACACCCACCGGGTCGCAGCGCCCCGGGGCACGACGACGACGGAGCAGCGCCGAAGAGGATGTTTGTTTCTTACGTAGGGTTCAGTCGGCTCCACCAGCGGGGAGCCCTGGGGGTGCGAGGCGGGAGGAGCTTGATTATGAGGAAGATAGTATGGAGGAGCGAGAGATGTGAGATATGGAGGAGGACAGGGCGGGGGGGCCGAGTAATGCTGTGTCTAGTGTTTTCCAGGTGTCACGACGCCAGGCGAGGCCCACGGGTCGGACATCGAGGTGGGAGACCGGCTCGGCCCCTCGGCCAGGACACAGGGAGGAGCCACAGATGGAGTCCTTGGCGCCAGGTAATAGGTCTTTGCTCGGGCGCCCAGCGATGGTATCCGTGGGTGTGGGTGGGTCTGACAGAGAAGAGGGAGTTGGGGGGAGGTTGCGCAAGGGTGCGTATGTGGTGGATGTGGCGGTTGGCACAGAGGAATCAGGTAAGGGAGGAAAAGTCAAGGACGTGGAGAGTTTGACGGATACGAAGGGGACGGTTGAGACGCAGACGGGAGAGGGTGAGACAAAATTAGAGAGCAAAGAAGTGAAGATAAAACGTTTGCCATATATGGGGGTAACTAAGCCCTTAGGCGCACATTTGATGCTGGATACCAAAGAGCGGATTTGGAAAGGGGAATATGTGGAAATGCTAAAGCTCCTTCAAAGGGAAGTGCAGGCGAAGGAGGGCTCGAAGGAGGAAGAATTTGAATTGGCTAAACGGCCTAAGGTGCCGTTGACGATTGAAAACTGGACAGCGGCTTTCCTTATATACGCTAGCGTGTATTGTGAAAAATTCCCAGAGAGGTCGGTGGCCATGTTTAAATACACGGATGTCATACGAAAGGCGCAGATTATGGGGGGTGGATATGCCTGGGCCCAGTATGATGAGGAGTTCCGTGCGCGCATGGCGTGGGACCCGGAGGCGAAGTGGGGCGAGCTGGATACAGATTTGTGGCAGCATACTTTGGGACTAGCGGGGTCTGGGAAAACTATTTTCACAGCCAGTGGGCTCCCGCTCGTGTATCGGCCCTTTCGAGGATGCCCCACCCGCCGGGGGTGGGGGGAGCAGGCAGGGGACAGGCAGGGGAAAAAGGGGCTTGCTGGGATTATAATAAAGGACTGTGCACACGGGAGTACTGCCGTTTTCGGCACGAATGCTCCGGATGCGAGAAACGACATGCACTGGTCAACTGTTGGGGGGCCCAGGGTCAGTCGCAGGGAGCCCAGCAGTGGCAGTCAGGAGCCTTTAAGGCAGGGGGTCAGCAGCAGCAACAGCAGTCGGGAGGGGGGCGGGGGGCTTAGGGGCCTGGGCCAAAGGGCTCGTACTCCGGTTAAAGTGGGGGACTTGCTGGCCGCCTTGCAGGGGTATCCAGAGAGGGAGGCTGCGGAGCGGTTACGTTTGGGGTTTCTTGAGGGGTTCAGACTTGGGTACGAGGGTCCACGGGTGAGGGGCTGGGCAGACAACCTGAAATCGGCACGAGAGCACTCTCAGGTAGTGCAAGACAAACTTGACAAGGAGGTACGGGAGGGCTGCATGGCGGGCCCCTTTCAGGAATGGCCGTTGCCAAATTTGATTGTGTCACCCATTAGAGTGGTGCCTAAAAAAGAGCAGGGTCAGTTTTGCCTTATTCAACATTTGTCCTGGCCGGAAGGAGGGTTGGTCAATGATTTTATTGACGAACGAGAGGCCACTGTATCTTACTCTTCTGTTGATGTAGCCATGTCACTGGTGGTGACCGTGGGGGCGACAGCGCAGATGGCAAAGTGCGACATAAAGTTAGCTTTCCAGCTGCTTCCAGTTCACCCTGATGACTGGGATCTTTTGGGCATCCAAATCGGCTGTCACTGGTACGTGGACAAAGCGTTGCCGATGGGCTGCTCCATGTCATGCGCACTTTTTGAATGTTTCAGCACGTTCCTACAATGGTTGTTTACGGAACGGACAGGTCACCAAGGAGTAACACACTACCTGGATGATTTCTTTTTTGTGGGCACCTCAGACTCCACGGACTGCCAGAAGGCTCTGGACAGCTTCAATGAGATCTTGAGGGAACTGGGTGTGCCGCTGGCCCCAGAGAAAATGATGGGACCCAGCACGGCCCTTGCCTTTTTGGGAATTGAGTTGGATTCATGGTTGATGGAGGCAGGCCTTCCTGCGGACAAAAAGCAGCAAATGTTGGGGCTGCTGGCAATCATTTTGGCAAAACCAAAAGTTACGGTTAAGGACATACAGGTTCTGCTGGGCCATCTCAATTTCGCCTGTAGGGTGGTCAGAGTAGGGAGGACGTTCTGTAGGCGACTGGGTCGGGCACTGGCGGGACAGAGGCCCCCACATCATCATGTACGTCTGTCAGCGGGGGTGAGGGAAGACTTGAGGATATGGCAGTGTTTCTTGCACCAGTTCAACGGGATACCTCTGATGAGGGAGGCGGACATGGTGTGGGAAGTACAGATTTTCTCAGACGCAGCAGGGAGCACTGGATTTGGTCTGTATTGGCAGGGGAGGTGGTGTGCCGAAGCCTGGCCAGCGGAATGGTTGGATGGGGGCAGGAGTATTGCCTTTTTGGAATTTTTTCCCCTGGTGGTGGCCGTCACGCTGTGGGGGGCTCTGTTGGCTCACAAGAAGGTCAGTTTCAGGATTGACAACATGGCAGTGGTGCATATTGTCAATCGACAGTCTGCGAGAGATGAACAAGTTCTGAAGTTGTTGAGGGTTTTCGTGTTGGGGTGCTTGAAGCATGATATTGCTTTTCGCGCGGCGCATGTGCCAGGTGTGGACAATGACATTGCGGATGCTTTGTCTCGTTCACAGTGGGGGAGATTCCATGGGTTCGCCAAGGACGCAGACGTGACTCCGACCAGAATGCCGCACCAGCTGTGGTACGTAGGCAACACAGGATGTTGCAACTGGTTTTAGGCTCATTAGCACAGTCCACGAGGTCAGCCTATCGAGCGGCATGGGAAGATTTCTTACGTTCCGGGGCACGGCGGCGGGCTTCTTGGGTGGCTAGACAGGAGGATGTGGTACAGTTTATCTTGGACCTGGTCGAGAAGGGTCTTACGAAGGTCACGATTTTGGGCAAGCTGGCGGCAATTGCTTTCGTCTGGAAATTGTTGTGGGGCTATGCCCACTCCGCGGGTGAACTTGGGGCACGGATTTTGGAGGGATGGGCGTGGGAGTGTGGACGCGCCTCTCGGGTGCGGAGACCTTTGTCGTGGGAATTGTTGGAAGGGGTGCTGGGGGTGTTGCCTGGGGTGTGTTTTGATGCAGGGGACGCACCCTTTTTTTCTACGCTCATGTCCTGGATGTTTTTCGGGGCCTTTAGGGTTTCAGAGTTGTTGGGGTCCAAAGGGGAGCGGGGTTTGTCTTGGGGGGAGGTTTCCTTCGGTACAGAGGAGGTGAATATCTGGCTCTGGAAGGCGAAAACGGATCAGAAAAGCAAAGGGAAATGGGTATCTTTGAAAAGGGGGAGCACGTCGCCAGTTTGTCCTTTTTGGTGGGGTTTGCGGTGGAAATCCTTGTCAAGGGGTTTGGGAGGGTTGGTCTTTGCTCATGGGGATGGGCGGTGCGTCAAGGCTTCACAGCTGTTAGCGGTGCTGAGAAAAGCACTGGGTCGGCTGGGGATCGATGCGAAGGGGTTTGGCACACATTCTTTTCGGATTGGGGCAGCTTCGGAGGCCCATTCTAGGGGTTGGGAGCGAGGGGACATTATGAGGCTGGGCAGGTGGTCATCGGATTGCTATCAGCGTTATGTGCGCAGCGACGTTGAGGGAGGGGTTGTATAAAAAAATAATAATAATAATGTTTGTCTGGTGTTTTTCTTCTTTCTCATTCTCGTTTCTCTTTGTTATGGGTCCCCTCGCCAGGGAGATGTCCATCTGGATTGTGGGGCATTCTTTTGTGAAACGGGCGCAGGTCCAGGCCCGCTCGAGCTACTTTGGAGACAGTTTGGGGTTAAAAAATACTTTTTCTCAGTTGCTTGGCGGGGTAGGGGCGGTATGCGCTGGAAGGAGTTGTTATCGGTGCTGAACGGGCTTTTGGTGGCTGGTAGGTGCCCGGATGTGTTGGTGGTGCATCTGGGGGAAAACGACATGGTCAGGGAGATGGCCTTGGTGCTGATGAGGGCTATGAAGAGGGATTTGTCGTTGATCAAAGCTCAGTGGGCAGGGTGCTCCATTGTATGGACGGAGTTTGTTCCCCGGAGCGTTTATGAGGCGGTCAATCCTGGGGCAGTTGACAAAGCTAGGCGGAAGTTGAACACGGAGATGGTGAGGTTTTGTCGGCACTTGGGGATTTGTAGGATTGCGCATAGGGAAATTCGTTACGACACGCCGGATTTTTTCAGAGATGATGGGGTACACTTGTCTCGGCTCGGCATGGACCTGTATCTTTTGGAGTTGCGGGAGGTGTTGGCCCGGTTGTTAGGGGTTTACCGTCATTAGGCAAGAAGAGTACTGTTGGGGGGGGGCAGAAAAAGGGGGAGGTGGCGTATCCGCCTACACTCCCGCCTTTTTCTTGGTTGGGGGGTGGTTGACAGTTGACCGGGATTGGCTGGAGTTTGTTGTTATATGTTTGGTAGTTTGTGAGCAGGAGCAGGTAAAGGGTAACCAGGTAGGATAAGTTTAGATTAGAGGTTGGTTAGTTACAGTAGCACAAAGGCAAGTAGGGATTACGGTCAGGGGAGTTTTGGGGGGCAGCCGAGCACAGCGAGGTCTGCCCCCCGGGCACAGTGGGAGGGAGAGGGGGGAGTGGCCGGCACGACCATTTTGCAGGATTTGGGCTACATTGGGAATAGCCCAAATGTAGCCCAATTTTGTAGATTATAGTCCAAGGGTTATTTAACGGATTTACGCGCTTCCCCAGCCACTATTTTAGGTTTGGTGACCTGGTAGCTGGGAGCGCTTTGTAGGGCAGGTTTTTGTCCCCACCCGCCCTTCCTAGTTTCAGGGGTGTAGGGGGTGTTTTTTCCTGTTTTAGCCTCTTTGGCGTTGGGAGTTTTTGTGGGCGGCATTTGTTGGCAGAGGTACATAAGGGGTAATTTGGTGTATTGTCGCTTGGAACAGGTGCAGGCGGGGTGGTTGACAGTTGGCCGGGATTGGCTGGAGTTTGTTGTTATATGTTTGGTAGTTTGTGAGCAGGAGCAGGGAAAGGTTAACCAGGTAGGATAAGTTTAGATTAGAGGTTGGTTAGTTACAGTAGCACAAAGGCAGGTAGGGATTACGGTCAGAGGAGTTTAGGATTTGGAAAGGCTAGATTGTGTAGAATTGGGTTATATTATGGTTATGGAATGTTATGTTGTATTTTGTGGGATGGGGGACCTGATGTGGGGATCGTAGGGGTGGGGGGAGGAACAAGGGGTCAGGAAATTCTTGTATAGTGAGGTGTTTAGTTTTGTAAGGCAGTGGCCAAGGGATGAAATTGTGATATGCACCTGTTTCAATAATGCGGCCTTTTTCACACACAATAAACTGGTATCGTGTCGGCTCGCCCCCCCTCCCACCTTTATCTCCCAAGCGGGTGTCTGTAGTTCATGAAATTTGCATTGTGCTAGCTGCCGCCAGTGGCTATGCCAGTGCTGCTTGCACCGCAGTAAAATGCGTTTACAAGAATGAGAACGACCAATACTGACCGTACCGTGACCCCACAGACCGCGGCCGGCCACTGAGCCCAGAGCACGCCACTCCAGGCGCTGCTGGGCCTGAGGGACTGAATCGTGCTGGGTGGCCGGCATTTCTAACGTAGGCGAGACAGAGTGGATTGAGTGAGGTATCTCTCACTCTGATGCTGCTTCTTCTAATAACACTTTATTGATTTATGTCAATAGCGCTTCAGCGTGTGGTCACTTTCAGCCGCCTCTGGCATATTCCCTTGCCCCTGGCCCCGCGGGATCCCCGGTGAGTGCGTCCCCCAGCTGACTCTCCTCTCCCTCATATCCCACTGTACTCTGCCCCACGGCTTGAGAGACAGGCGGCTCTGCTATCTACTTGCAGCCAATTCCGGATATGCCTCACTCGGTGCACTGTGCCCACTGCGGATCGGCCCGCTTTTGTGGTTTAACGCGGTATGCTTTCGCCTTGCCTTCTAGTTGCCTGCGAGACGGGGTGGGGGGGGAGGGCTGGCCGGGCCTCACTCCTGACTCTCGCTATGCTCTTATGCTGTTAAGCGATTTGGGTGCCATTAATCGTACAGCGCCCTAGCTGGCTGTGACCTGTGCAGGTCAGCTGACCTGTGCGATGCCAGCAGGGCCAAAGAGTCAAGCACTGAGCAGCATTGTGGCAAAGTAATATAGTAAAGCTCAGCAGCCCACCACTGCTAGGAACCACTTCAGCTGAGCACAAGCATTTCCCATCAGTGGGTAAGTGGCACCCAGCAGGGGCATACACTGGTTAGACAGTTATGTTTCATTGGGAAGGTGTCATTTTATATTTACCTATGAAAATAAGTTTGGATTTAATGATCAGCATTGTGGGACACATATATATATATACATTTATTTATCGCGCGACAAAGTATCACACATAGTCGTCGAGTGTCACTCATAATTACAATGTAAGCATAAAAATGCCACACATAACAACCCAAAACCTTGGTAGCTATGCAAAATCCACTTCTTGCAGGTAACAAAATGGGAGCGAAGTCACAATGAACCTATGGCTGCCTAGCGTACTGGTCATACGGCGATTACGACCCCGTTATTCGTGAAGGGAACATACTCCCCAGCTCTAGTTCTCTGCCCAGCCCTGGAGGATGCCGCAAGGAGGGTAAGACTGGCGCGGGAGGCACAAATGGTCATATGACAACGCCTGTGCTGCTTTCGCGCCTCAACTTTGAATGAAAGTGTCGTGGGGGGGCTTGGGCCCCAACGCAAGTAGCGAAGAAGTGGCTCATACCTGGGAAATAAGGACCCTGCTGCGACCACAAAAGAAAGTTTTCACTGTAGTGCAGGGAGCCTCAATGGCCCTCGTTGTTGGTGCAGCTGTACTCACCCCCCCACTGATAGTCGCCATGCTTTCCCTTAGCACAAAGGCACCAGACGTGTCTTGACGAGGTCTGGCACTGGGCTGGTTGCACTGGACTGAGATGGCAATCGCACATCAGTGCTTTCGTCCGTTTTTTCCGTGCCCTGACAAATGCCGTCGGGAAGACTCATATGCCCCATAGCCTTCTATAGTCTTAGCCCTAGGCGCCGCCCGCAAGCCCGTCCCGGTTGCACTCGTATTCTGCAGATTAACAGCGGCTTTAATGTGCCCCCACCCTCGTCCATTACTGTTATGGAATTCCCAGCCCATGCTCACCTTGTGATCACGCCATCATCCTCGGGGGCACTGTCGCCCGCTCCGACCTATCCTGCGGCGCGTTGTTTGGCCACCCTCCCATGAGACCGGCATGCACTCTTTTGTTCCCTGGCTATGACGCTTCCGATCCGCCGCGTTGTCTCGAGGTGTCCCTGATGCGAGCGTGCCGCCTGCAGCCTCATCAGCCCTTAGTGCCCTGGGACAGGGCTTGATGGCACCAAACACCGCCGTTCTGGATCCAGGTGCTAGCGCCATCCTGCCTATGTTCATCGCCTCATCGCCAGCGTCCCTGCTTCTTTTCCAGTGCTTCGACTTCTTTCGCGTTCATTCTCCTCCCCCATGGATGTTGCTTCTCCTTTGCTGGGATTCCTGCTGGCAGCCTTCCTTCCCTCTCTTCATCTTCTTCCGCAAGGAGGAGAATTGAAGTGTGCCTTTCTGGGCCGTTTGCCCCTCTTTTAACCTCCTCTTTGCCTTCCATGCTCGCCCCCTGATTGGGGGGAGCTTACTTTGTTTGCGGGCCAATCCTGGCCCTCCCCGGCCTAGCCAGGACTTTAATTGCGGGGCGCATGGGGTCCCGCCGCCGGCCGGCATTCTACCCGGGCCTCTATTGGATCCGGCTTTGCCTTCCCCGGCCCGGGTCCAATGACGCTTCACTGACGACTACAATAGGCCACAGAAGATTATGACGGCCCTGCAGTCCGGGATGTCCGGGTTACTCTTTGCTGACGGGTGGCACCCGTAGTTATACTGTTGTGTGTCTTTGAAGTCGAGTTGGAACCACAGATGTCTCCCCTAAATTGTAGGCCTGTCTGCCATGGGGCCTGGGAATGCAGATCTTAAACTTTAGTGGGGCCATGATCCGGCCCCTAAAGGGTAAGTGTCACAACCTTTATCTTCAACCTATCCCATCTGGCCTTCAAATGGCAGAGGTCTGCCGTTCCGGTGGAATGCAATGTTTTATGGCTTTCGATTGGGGAATGCACAGATGTGCTCCGATCGACCCCTTGTGTCCCCTAGAGACAGACACCACAGTCCAAGAGTCCCTTTGGGCATAGAAATATCCATATTCTATATGTGGCATTTCTAAGCGAGTTATGTTAAAACCCCCTTAACCAATGGAAAGGGTTTAGCACTGCAAATCCATTGATATGAAACATCAAGAGGCTGCTCCAATGCAATCCGCCATTGCAGTGCTAAGTATTGTCAACCATTTCCCCATGTTAACTTATGGACCCGGAGGTGCGTTGCTAGCAAGTGTGATCCAATAGTACACCCTAACTTCACCCCATGAATCTCTTCATCTGCTATCACATTGAACTCCTTCGACATGTCCCCGATCTCTGCCCAGACGCTTGGCATTCCTATGCCTCCTATGGTTGGTACAGTTATCCGCCAAGGCTCCTGGCTTACCTAGGCCTCCTTTGTTCGTAGGCAAGACGTTTGTTGATATGGATCCTAAACCTTCGATCCTCATCTCTCCCAACCTGGAGCCTACTGGCCATAATGCTTTCCGAATCTTTTACCCCCCTAACCTATCAAAAAATTCTGCAAAAAACTTCTAACACAGACTACTTAAAACACATCCAGAAAACCTTATCTCAGACCCCTTCTTCTCCATCAGAAAGGGTGTTACCATAAATGATCTCATCTTCTACACTAAACGGCATGCTCAATGGAGGAAGGCCTTGTACTCTCTGCTCAAGATCTCCACTTCCCTAAAAACTCCACATGGTCTTAGACTGATGGTTTCGCCCTCCTCGGCTTACAGAGTTGAAGCGTCCATCTCCCTTTACAAAAACGAAACCATCCTTATACATGCTTGGGATCGCAATCTAGTGATATTTGACAACTTTTTCCCCACCATCTTGAATACAGTGGCTAACTTCAACTCCGCCCCATACGGAGGGGGTGGCCCCCCAGCGGTCCCCCAGTCTTCGCAAAGGCTATCTCCTACCTCTCCACCTCCATTCTCTGACCCTACATCTGCTCCGAAGGGTCCCCCTAGCTATCTTAACTCATAATAACAATTCCGCCTCAATGCTCGTTGTGAACGAGCCAGAAATGCGCAGTCAACACACTAGTCTACCTGCTCCCCCCTCACTGTTAGCTAGCTCTAACTCACGTAGCTCCACTGCTCACTGCACTGTCCGATTCTCCACAAGATCCCTCCACCCAGCCCGATTCGCAATGCCGACCTGGTCCCACAGGCCTCTAGGGGTCTCCATCCGTCTGACCCCTCCTCCCCTATCCTACCCAGCCCTCCGAGCACGCAGCTCCATTTCCTAGAACCCCTTCCCTCAGGACACAGTCATTCACCACCTGCCATTCTTTCACCCGCCCCCACTAGCTCTTCACTGCTGCAGGGTCCCCTGAACCTATCCTCTCAATCCCACTCACACACTCCATTGGAAGTCCGACTTAATGAGATAGCACTCTGCCTACAGCAACTTAAGGCAGATGTTCGTAGTCTATTACACATCACTGAGGAACTATCAGCGAACTCCAGACTAAGTTGCTCCACTATGAACAATCATCAGCTCCGTTCGCTCCCATAGAGTGGGTGTACCTGGCTCCCTTCCCCACTATACTCTGTGGTCACCATTCCACAGCACCCACACACCCCAGTGTTGGGCCTCCGCTCTGTACCCTAACGACCCTTCTTGCCCCTTCAGATGTAGAGCCTCACTGTCGGATAAGGATATTCATTTTCTCCTACTTTTATATGATCCGGCACATCCCTCCACCATATCAAACTTGCAACAAAGTGAATCCATCCCCACTGACCCCTTCAGGGAACCTAGGCCAAACGCCAGAACTTTAAACCAGAACAACCTCACTAGAGTCACCACCACTCTACCCACACCAATGGACACCAACATTAGGCTCAAATGTGTGCTTCTAAATTGTAGATCGGCTGTTAAACATGCTGCTGACATTGCCGACCACATCCTTGCCCAGGACCTTGACCTTGTTATGTTGACGGAAACTTGGCTAAATGACTCAGCTCTCCCATCCTGGACTTATAAAGGCCCCCCAATTATGATATCATCAGGTTGGACAGAACTAGCGGTCAAGGTGGAGGCATCGCATGTTTACATTGTAGCAATATAACTGCTAAAGTACTACATGCCGACCTCCTGCCGTCTTGCGAATACCTTTGCATTGAAGTGAATGTTTGCAACAATCACTCATGCAAACTGCACAGGTTCTACCACCCCCCTCGCGACAACTTCCCTTAACAAAGCAGATTATGGACATCATTTCGGCCAATGCTGATTATCATGGCACTCAGATCTTCCTAGGAGACTTCAACTTTCCCTGGAACGATGGAAATGATGTGGTGGTCAATAGCCTTAAATCCTTCCTACTTGACCTCAACCTCATCTCAATCTGTGACAGCCCTACTCATATCAAAGGAGCTACCTTATATCTTGTCATTGGTAAGCTCAACTTCATCCTCCTGAATTCGATCCTCCCATGTGATTGGACAGACCACTTCTGCATCACCTTCCTCATCTTGGAGGAAGAGCAAATAAATCCCAGCCTAAGAACCCAAAACAGACGAAAAGATGTCTACGGAACATTAACTCCCAACATCTGACTGCTCTCTGCGATAACATCCTGCCCCCTCCCTTGAACATGTCGGATGTCCACAACCTTACAGCCCACTATAACCACTCAATGCTTAATGTTCTAGACTCGGTTGCTCCGCTACAGCTTAAAAGAATGTCCGCTAAACTCTCCAAACCATGGTTCAATGATAGTCTTAATTCAGAAAGAAGAAATTTAAGACTTGCAGAAAGGTTGTGGCGATTCTATCCCTCCCTTGAACATCTCTACCATTTGAGATCCCTGAGAAGCATATACAATAAATGCATCAGATGCTCGAAGGCTGCCTTTTTCAGAACTCAACTAGACCAAGCAAAAACCCGTCCAAAAAAACAGTTCGAACTCATCAAGTCCCAAGCTAACAGTCATCCTAATCTCTCGTCACTGGGTCAAGGGACATTGTCGAACTGTGAAGAATCCGCTGATTTCTTCACGGATAAGACTATTAAGATTGAAACTAAATTACGCTCTGCTCTTGCTCATCTATCGATCAGTCCACTGAACTCCCTCCGTCCCCCAGGTGTGGTTATCATTGACCCTGCTCAGCCCTACCTCCCCAAAAACAATGCATCCTGGAGCTTGTTCCAAACCTTGCATGAATGCACTATACGCAAAATGCTGTCGACTTTGAAACCTTCCAATCACTGCAATGACCCTCTGCCATCAAACCTTTTCCTGGGAAGAGAGATGCTCCTTACTAACACTTTGGACTATGATCATTAATGCATCACTTTGGCAAGGTGCTATTCCAGATTGCCTAAAATCGGGTCAAGTTACCCTGATTCTAAAGAAACCCTCTGCTGATCCCACGGACCTTCATAACTTTCGCCCAATCTCCAACATCCCCACCATGGCAAAGCTCCTGGAGAAATGTGTGCTCGCCCAACTATGTAATCACATCGACCATTTCCATCTCCTGGACCAATGCTAATCTGGTTTCCGCCCGGGCCATAGTACTGAGTCTGCACTAATGCGGATTATCGATGATGCCTTAAGAATGTTGGACCACAATGAGTCGTGCCTATTGATTCTGCTTGACCTTTCGTCAGCATTCAATGCTGTCAAACAATATAACCTAATCGACCTCCTGGAACATAGAATGGGGCTGTCTGGGCCTGTACTTAACTGGTTCTCTTCGTTCCTCCAGAACAGATCCCAAAGCTGCAAGGTGAACCAATCTCTGTCCCATCCTGCAGCGGTTACGCTGGGGGTTCCCCAAGGCTCAGCACTTACTCCCACGCTCTTTAAAGTGTTCATGGAGCCTCTGACAGAAATTCTGAAATCATTCAGCATTCATTATCACATGAATGCGGACGATACCCAACTATACCTGAAGATCGCCTCCCCTGAGGACATTCAATCCCTCAACTCAGTCCTGCTGGAAACACAAAGCTGGCTGACACGTAACCACCTGAAGCTCAATGCTCTAAAAACTGAATTCCTCCTAATCTCACCCCACAAACAATCTCCGGTCTTGGAACAATGGTTAAATCGACTTACTGCTCTTAACTGTAGACCTCACCTTGTGGATTCACATTCTCTCTGGGTATTATACTAGACAAATCTCTAAACATGCAGAAGCACATCAGTTCCCTCACCAAAGGAGCAAACTTCCAACTCAGCACCCTAAGAAAACTCAAACCCTATCTACCCGCTCATGACATAAAGGTTGCAGTGCAAGCATTAGTAATCTCAAAGATGGATTATGGTAGCGCAATGCTCTGCGGCTTGCCCAGAGTGAAGACGGCTCCTCTTAGGGTTGCCCTCAATTCTGCTGCTAGGCTCATAACTGGGACAAACGAATTCAACCATATTTGTCCAGACTTGCTGGCCCTGAATTGGCTTCCACATGAAGCTCAGATCCAATAAAAAATTGCATGCATGGGGGGCGTGGCTTAGCCGCGGAGCGAAATGGCCGCAGGCTAGAGTAGCTCCATTGACCTATGATTCCTACCCAACTATCCGTTCCACAGATGCGGCTCCCGAATGTCAGGACAACCGTCGGAACTTCTGCTGCCTCTGCTGAGCTGTCAACGGGCTTCCTGTGCGCAAGGCCGATGAAGATATCATCGCCCCAGATTGCGGCTTCCCTCCGCTCCAGGGCCAGAGACTGCGGCGTTGGATGTGAGGGCGTGGCGACGTGCCTGATCGAGTCGCCTGCTACGCAAGGCCGAGGCCTGGAGATTAACGGTGAAGTAGGAGGGCTGCGCTGCAGTTCCGAGACGTGGGAAGGCCCCGGCTGCTGCAATCAACGAGGTGGGGGAGAGCAGAGATTCAGCTGATATTGTCAATGACTGTGGTGGTGGGAACACGCACTTACAAGAACGCCGGGGGGGCCCGATGACCCGCCCTGCAACCGAGCCACTGAGATGGGCTCGGCAGATCGACTTTGACATGGCAGCCCGTTTCCCTTCCTGAAACCTGGGGGGGGCCGGATCGACAGATTGTCTCCCGTGGTGGTGTCCCTCACTGTCCAGCTCTGGGTGCAGCTGCGTGGGCCTCGACTCGTGCCGAGATTGGCCCCACCCCAGACAGAGTAAGGCAGATGAAGCTGAATATTGGCGTAGTAACCAAAGGTGGGGTGCGGGCTCGTACTTCACCTGTCCTTCGGGGCTGGAGGCGCAGAGAGGGCACTGACCACGTCGCACTGGCCAAGTAACCACCCTAGCCCCCCTTTCCCCAGGAATATCAGAGAGGCGCCGCCTAAAACCTGTAGGTGTGATGGCTGTGGCCCATTGGAGGAGATATTGATCACCACCCCAGGGGGACTGCAAATGAGCACTCCGATCTGCCGCCTGAGCGAACACAGTTAGCTCCAAGACTGAATCTCCTTCACTCTGTGTCCACGGACCACTTTGGATTTCGGTGGCCCCTGACTTTCCCCCTCCCCCGTGGTGCTGCTATACCTGGGAGCGGAGAGCCTTGGAACCCTCAGCCTCTCCAGAGTCCAAGGAGGCTGTTGTAACACAGTGAGCGATGTCAGGAGCCAGAGGCAATAAAACGGTGCAGCAAAACAAATTGGACAGTTACCCGCTTCCTAAAGCAGTGCCTCCAGACCATCAACACACGGCCAAAACCACGAATGGCGCGTCCGGGGGCTCTCCTGAGCTTACTCTTCAGGATGTAATAGATGCCATATCAGGGGTCAGACAATCCCTTGAACAAAGAACGGATGCAATAGCGACAGAAGTAACGCTCAGCAGGGCAGACTTAACAAAAATCGGGGGAAAAGTGAAGCAGTTGGAGATCACCACCTCCAGCCTGGTCGACGATACATTACAACTACAGCGTGACATCAGGGACCTACAGTCCTTCCGAAAATTCACAGAGGACAAACAGGATGACTATGAAGGGCGCACCCGCCGGAACAACATACGCATTATTGGGGTTCCAGAAAAAGCGGAAGGGCAAGCAGCAGGTCTTTTCGAGGACCTCATACTCCCCCACCTCCAGCCTAAGGGTCTGTCTAAATTCTTTGTGGTCGAACGGGCGCACAGAGTCCCTGGAGGAGGACCAAAGCTTGGAGCGCCGCCTCGGCCAATCCTGGCTAGATTGTTGAACTTTCGCGACCGAGATGTCATCCTTCAGTTTGCCCGGGGGGCCCCTTCGCTTCGCTTTGAGAACTCGGAAATCTCCTTCTTTCCGGACTTTACCCTTGCCGTACAGCAGCAAAGATGATCCTTCCTTGCGGTCAAGACAAAACTGTGTGATAAAGGCGTCAAGTACGCAATGTTGATTCCAGCTGCCTGCGGGTGGAAGTTAATGGTAAAGCCTGTTTTTTTGACCATCCTGAGGCTGGGGACTGGCTCGAGGGCTGGAGTGGAGCAGAAGACCATAATGCCTGCTGAATTACGGACCATACCCTTACTCAGGGCTAACTTTGTTGCTGAACTGTAATAGGTATTGAGTGAGTTGTCAGCCCTTGGAATGGGGCATCTGCTGGGGTGGGTTGGGCATGAGAGACCCGTCTGGGTACAAGTAAATTGTCAACACTGTTCCGTGTATGTATTAGCATTGCTTGTCAGTCTAAGGCCCAACACTGGCAGTCTCGAAAGCTTTCCCGATACAGGGAGGGAACACCGGTGAGGCCTCTTACCCCTAATTTAAACTACGGTTAGTTACTTGTTTGGGCGACAGGCGCTCTGCATAGTTTTTTCAATGGGCAGTTTAAGGCCCAGAGTGCAGGGGAGCAGGGTGGGGGGTAGTTGGGTTGGAGCGGGGGGTTGCTGTTAGTTTTCATTATGTCGACTGAACTTTACTGTTAACAAGAGAAAGGACACACAACCTATACTTATCATGATGGGCACAAACTGAGACAGGAATTTTAGGCTCCTGAGTTGGAATGTCAATGGTCTGGGGCATAAATTGAAACGCTGCATAGTCCTACAACATATTAAACGACATTTCCCTGAAGTCGTGCTCCTACAGGAGTCACACTTGGTGGGCAATTCCTGTAAAGCATTAAATAGATGGGGCTATAGACTCGTGGCGCATGCTGTGTTCACCACTGGCTCCAGAGGGGTGGGCATTATGATAAAAAAACTCCTTCCCGCTCTTCATACATCAAACGCGAGTGGGCGACATGGGCAGATATGCAGCGATCCCAGGGCAATGGGAGGGTTTAACTCTCAATCTAGTGATGGTATATGTCCCGCCTGGTCCCACTCAAAGTCTTGGGCTCCATGTTGCTATCACTCCCAGAGGGCCGCCTTGTAGTCGGGGGGGATTTTAACTCAGTGGTATCGGGCCTCCTTGACCGACACCCCCCACCGAGACACGGGTTCCTCCTTCAGATGGCACCCGGACTTTTTAGAAGCCATGGGTCTCATTGACGTGTGGCGAACGTACCACCCAGACACCATCCAGCACACCTTCTATTCTGGTGCTCACAATAGTCTCTCCCGTATCGATTACCTCTTGGTCCCAGCAACCCAAATCACCAAGACTCAAGAAACTAGACACATGGCTAGGGGCATATCGGACCATTCTCCTATTTGGGCTCATCTGGCCCTGGGGGACAAGCGGGTTGGGAGAGTTGCACCTATCAACCCCTGGTATTTTCATAATCCTGTGGTCCGTAGGGCACTCGAACAGAATATTGATAACTATTTCCTAGATAACATAGGCTTGGTCCGCTACCCCCCAAACTATTTGTGAAGCATTTAAGACAGTAGTGAGGGGGCAGGCGCTCTCCCTGATTGCCGGGACGCGGAAAAAAAAGCTGAAAGACCAGATACAAGTGGAAAACGAAATTCTCCGTCTTGAGGAGGCAAATGTGGAGGAAATCACATAAGAGGCCCTCCACACCCTGTGACTCAAACAAGATGATTATACAAATATCGCCACCGACATGGCCAAAAAGATAGGGAGGGACAAAGCCTGTAGAATATATGAACTAGGGAATAAAGCGGGGAAACTGCTCGCCTGGTTAGACAAGAAGGAAATGGCGAACAGGCTAGTTCCGGAGCTGATAGACCACAGGGGGCTGAAATTACAGATCCACAAGCTATCGCACATGAATTTGCTGACTACTATAGCTCAGTATACTGTTCAAATTCCACCCTTTCCTTGGAGGACTCCACAGAGCCTCTCAGAGATATTCAGCTACCAACTCTATCGGAGGAAAAAAGGGGCACCCTGGACAGCGCCCTTACCGCCAAAGAATTGGCAAAGGCGATCAGAGATCTTCGCTCTGGCAAGGCCATGGGCCCCAACGGGCTACCGATCGAGCTGTACTAACTAAAACCAGATGCAATCGCCCCTCATCTACGGTCCATGTTCATGGAAAGTCAGAAAGTGGGGCTGCTTCCATAGGACCAACGAGTGGCCACATTGGTAGCCATATGTAAGGAGGTTAAATCGAAGTCCAAATGCTCCTCATATAGGCCTATCTCCCTGCTCAATGCAGAGCCCAAAATCCTAGTCTAAGTACTGGCGAATCGCCTGGACCAAGTGATTTGCGAATGAGTGCACCCTGACCAATCGGGCTTCATGCCCATCGTAACACTGCGTTGAATTTAAGACACCTGCATGGAGTGGCAATATCTCTTTGCGGGGTTTGGGCCTGACTTCATAGGATGGGTCCAGCTCCTCTACACAGAGCAACTTGCCCAAGTTGTGGTTAATAACGAGAAATCAGAGGTATTCAAACTGGGACGTGGGACTCGCCAAGGATGTCCGCTTTTGCCCCTCCTTTTTGCCCTTGCCCTGGAGCCATTGGCAGCGTGGATCCGTGGGAGCCCAGAAATAAGGGGACTCAAATGGGCAGTGGGGTGGGAAGACCGGATCTCCCTCTGTGCGGATGATATCCTTCTTTACCTAGCCTCCCCATAAAACATCCCTTCACATAGCTCTCAACATCTTCACGATGTTTGGCAGGTATTCCGGGTATAGGATCAATTGGAGAAACCCTGGGCGTAGTGGACGTAGTGGGCTACGCGGAGCATCACGGAGTAGGGGGAAATCTACACACACTCCGCGTAGCACCACTACGCGCCGCCCGCCTCCCTCCTGCCCTCTTTTAAATGCCCTTACAATCTTTAAAAGCGTTTTAAAAGTAATTAAAATGACTTACCTGAGCTGCGGCATCCCGGGGCTCCCTCTTCCTGCTTTATCGCCGACTTCTTCCTCACAAATGCGCATGCGCGGGCACCCGCACATGGGCATTTCTCAAGAAATGCGCATGCGCGGGCGCCTGCGCATGCACCTTTGTGAGGTACCTTTGTCAGGTAAATAATTTTAAATACTTTAAAAACGCTTTTAAAGATTGTAAGGGCATTAAAAAGAGGGTGGGAGGGTGGCGGGTGGCGGACAACTCCGCTCTGCCGTGGCGTGTGCGTAGCCTGCCTACTACGCCTACTTCGCGGACCGCGAAGTAGGCAACAATACACGCACTCCACGGGCGGAGCAGAGCACTACGCCCACGGTTAAATTGGAGTAAATCCCTGATGTATGTTCTCAAGGGAGACCTCCCCACCCCGCCCCGGGACTGCCCTATACAGATGGTGGAGACGGGATTCCGGTACCTGAGAATCTTTATTGCGATGGAACCCAAAATTAGGTACGAACACAACCTGCTTCCCCCACTGCAGAGACTTAGACGAGATGCAGCAATCTGGAGTATGCTCCCGCTTTCACTCCTTTTTAAAATGATGTCACTGCCACGTTTCCTCTACGCATTACATAATGCCCCAGACCCTGTCCCAGCGAAATACTTCCGGGAGGTAGAGAGCCTGCAGCGAAGCCTACTTTTGGATGGGAGACCCCGTATTGCCCTACAGAAATTAAGCCTGGGTTGGTATGATGGGGGTATTGCATTGCCTGACATTAAAAGATACTATTGGGCCGCACATCTGATTAACCACTGCACCTACCACCAATATGATGACCCTGATTATGGAATGGATACATGTTTATTACCGGGGGGTGCTTACAGCAGGTTCTTGTACTCCAGACCACACAAATTCCCCTTAACATTCAGTGCAGATCTGGCATACCGCTAACAAAAGTTTGAGATGGTATAGGAAGCTTACATTGGCCACCCCCTATGGGATACGGGACAGCTGGGCACCCTGGGCACCACAAAGGGATTTGATAAGTGGGACCTAATTGGGATCTTGAAAATCGTGGATCTCTGGGAGGAGGGAGAGGTGGTCTCATTCTCCGCACTACGCCAGAGCCACAAACTCGCTGACACAGAATATTTTCGATATCTACAAATCAGACACGCACTCAGATCGAATCTTCCCAGAGGTACCTCCCTTCCGGACTCCTCGCCACTAGAGGATAGGTTACTCGATGGCTATATGTCGGACAGAGCGATATCCCTGACTTACAAGAAGTTGATTAACAACACCTCAGACCCCCTGACTCTTTTAAGGCAGGGCTGGGAGGGGGATGGGCTTGAGCTAGATGATGAGGACTGGCAAGAGGCAATCACGTTCCCGCAAGAGGTGGGGATCTCTTCTAGGCTGCGTCTAGTTCAGTTGAAGGTCCTACATAGGGTCCTACATAGGGTATATAACTCTGGTCCTACTCTTATCAAAATGGGAAAAGTAGATGAGGGCAATTGTAGGTGAAAATGTGGCATGTTAGGATCATTTATGCATATAATATGGGAATGTGTACTCATACAGTCCTACTTGTAGAAGATACAGGAATGCATGAGTGAGGCACTCGGGGTCGCTATACAGCCAGAAGCTAGGAGATGCCTATTGAATGTCTGGAAACCCACTGACCTCACCAGTAAAGATAAGATCTAGGTCACACTGGGGCTAATGGTGGAAAAAAGAAACATTGCGTAATTATGGGGAGCGGGAGATCCACCCAAAGTTGAGTCATGGAAGACAGACATGGACTGGTGCATGTTCAGGGAGAAGAACGTTTGTCTCGAGGGGATGCTCCCATAAGTGGTCCTCCAGATGGAATAAAGGAAATGCCTACCGAGGCAATATCTGTGTACCTCCTGTTGTTCCCGTACTGGATGACCTGCCCACACCATAACCATTGTAATCAACTATGTACTACATGTGTAACTTGTGTCCCAAACAGCAATTGATACGACAGGCATATTTCCTCTCTGGTAAACTGTAATGTCGACTTGTTTACATGTTAAATAAAAAGAATTATAAAAAAAAATTGCATGCATGGCACACAAAGCCATCCACTTCAGGACCCCGCTGTACCTGCCACAGAAACTGGAGCTCTCTTGTGGTCCTCCAGAAGCGCTAGCACCCTATTGCTCAAACCACAAAAATTCAAGAAAAAAAATACCTACAATCGAGCCTTCTCAGGTTTGGCTCCGAGGATCTGGAACTCCCTTCCCCCCGAAGTCAGGGTGAACCCTTCCATGGTCCTCTTCAAAAAAGAAGTCAAAGGGCTCCTGATGAAATTATTTTTGCCTCAATCTGGCTTCTCCATTTGAATCCAGGGACATAACCGCTGATTTGTGGCCCAGATGCTTGGCTCACGAGAATGTCTGATATTTTAAGACTGTGATTTAAATTAAAATTTAAATGTTTTGCTTGTTTATTCTGTTTTGTTTGCTTGTACCCTTCTTGTTGCATAATCTGTAAAGCGCTCTGATACCCTCAGTGGTCATGTTCGCGCTATATAAAACTTTCTAAATAAATAAATAAATATGGGCAGAGCTGGTCTCATAGGTTGTAAAAATACACATAGGTATTCCTCACTACCTGGGCGCACATCCGCTATTGCGCACCTTGACCTGCGATGGCAGGAGAGACATATAGTTCTCAGCACCAGTGGTGCCAGTGCACCCGCAAGAATCTGCACAGCAGACTGGATTTGGGGTTAACCAATACGTGTGTCTGTGAGCACGCACTAACCTGCGTTGGCAGGTGGCACATGTAATCAAGGGCACCATAGGTGTGGGTGCGCAGTTGCAGCGGCCTTCAATGGCAAGCTGCTCATGAGTTTACCCACAATAGCTACCAGTGTTCACCCACCGGTTGGCAATGACAGAAGATAAAATCAGCATAATTTCCCCAATACGGATAGGAAGGGTGCATGCACTTTCCACTGTAGTTGCAGTGGGAAAGGGTCCAGCGGCTGCATAAAAGAATCAGCAAAACCCAGGTGGAAAAAGCAAAAAAGTTATAGGAACCGCTACCTGACAAGTGTCAGGTCCAACAACCGGTCAGGTGGCAACCATATTCACATTTCAAGGCAGTCAAATGGTTGAAGTGGGATGGCCCATTGCCCCATTCTGTATTCTGCAGTGGGAAAAGAAAAATGTGAATGACACTTGAGCAGACCAATGGATGAAGAGAGGCTAAGGCTGTCTCTTGACCAGACCAAACAAGCATTTGCAATGCAATAGGTCTCGCATTTATACGAGTTTGAGCTATTGTAAATGACAATGCTTTTTATTTAAGTTTGTTTTTTCTAAAACATAAATAAAAGGCACTGTCATTTAGAATGCTAATAGCTCAAACTCTCGCAAATGCGAGACCTATTGCATTGCAAATGCTTGTTGGTGAAGGTGGTGCTCTATAAAACAACAAATAAAATAACACACAAAAGAGAGACTGCGGGAGTACACAGAGCATTCAGGAGTCGGGGGAGTGTAGAGGATGAAACCTTTTGATAAAGCGCTGTAAAGGTGCTGCACGGAGCTCTATACGCTATGTGAACCCAATCATAAGTAACCTAAAAATAAAATACACTGTGTGCAGCAGTACAAATCGGGCAGCAAAGTGTTTGTGAGGTGCTTAAAAAATAGAGACACATAGCGGCCAACAATAAATAAGTTAGCGCTGAGTAGTAGCGAGGCGGTCGGTGAGAAGGATGCAATGCTGGCAACTGGCATAGATAAGTACACGCTCTACGAAGCAACTGCAGTAGTAAGCGGTAGACGTTGCAGCAAAGTGTCCGTGGGCCAGTCAGAAAAGAGGATGCAATGCCAGCGACTGACCAGGATGAGTAAACACTCTGGGAGACAACAAGCTTAATAAGCAGAATCCGCTGCTGCTGAGTGTTCATAATGCAAAGAAACAGCAATATTTGCACCTACCACTTATCGCACGATAAAACCAGCTTTTGGTAAAGTTCAATCATCGTGCAATACGCTCCAAAAACATCTATCTTTTTTGCCTACAAGGCAAATGGTAAAATCCGCTAATGCTAAGTGTCCGTAATGCAAACAGCAGCATTTGCACTTAGCTCTGATTGCGTTGTTTACAGGGACGAGTAAACACACCGGGAGAAAATAGGCTTAATAAGCACAAGCCGCTGCTGCTCAGTGTTAAACTTCAATGATCGCGCGATAAAACCAGCTTTTGTCAAACTTCAATGATCGCGTGATGAAATTTAAATGGCGGGGGAGCTGTAGCTGAAACAACAAGACAAGCCCGGCGGAGCGTGGCGCGCGCGCTTGGCGGGGGCGGGGGAGCGCATTCCAGGCGGGGGAGCGGACCCTTTGAAGGTGGCTGCCTTGCAAATGCTTGTTGGTGAAGGTGGTGCTCTATAAAACAACAAATAAAATAACACACAAAAGAGAGACTGCGGGAGTACACAGAGCATTCAGGAGTCGGGGGAGTGTAGAGGATGAAACCTTTTGACAAAGCGCTGTAAAGGTGCTGCACGGAGCTCTATACGCTATGTGAACCCAATCATAAGTAACCTAAAAATAAAATACACTGTGTGCAGCAGTACAAATCGGGCAGCAAAGTGTTTGTGAGGTGCTTAAAAAATAAAGACACATAGCGGCCAACAATAAATAAGTTAGCACGGAGTAGTAGTGAGGCGGTCAGTGAGAAGGATGCAATGCTGGCAACTGGCATAGACAAGTACACGCTCTACTAAGCAACTGCAGTAGTAAGTGGTAGACGTTGCAGCAAAGTGTCCGTGGGCCCGTCAGAAAAGAGGATGCAATGCCAGCGACTGACCAGGACGAGTAAACACTCTGGGAGACAACAAGCTTAATAAGCAGAATCCGCTGCTGCTGAGTGTTCATAATGCAAAGAAACAGCAACATTTGCACCTACCACTTATCGCGCGATAAAACCAGCTTTTGGTAAAGTTCAATCATCGCGCAATACGCTCCAAAAACATCTATCTTCATGCCTACAAGGCAAACGGTAAAATCCACTAATGCTAAGTGTCCGTAATGCAAACAGCAGCATTTGCACTTAGCTCTGATTGCGTTGTTTACAGGGGACGAGTAAACACACCGGGAGAAAATAGGCTTACCGGGAGAAAATAGGCTTAATAAGCACAAGCCGCTGCTGCTCAGTGTTAAACTTCAATGATCGTGCGATGAAACCAGCTTTTGTCAAACTTCAATGATCGCGTGATAAAATTTAAATGGCGGGGGAGCTGTAGCTGAAACAACAAGACAAGCCCGGCGGAGCGTGGCGCGCGCGCGCGCTTGGCGGGGGCGGGGGAGCGCATTCCAGGCGGGGGAGCGGACCCTTTGAAGTGCGCTGCCAAACGGATTGTATGGCGGCACGATGCGCGTGATTGTGCGCGTGCTAGCCATGCAATCCGCTTTTTGGGAGCACTTTTAAAACCCCCTCACAATAGTCTCGCTTTGCGAACGCTTACGCGATAGCAAAGCGGGACCTAAAAATGCGCATTTCACATGTGTTTTAGGAGCCCACCACTGGCCGTGCCGAATGCCGAGGTTGCCAAACCCCTAGGCTGCATGGAATCATCCCTAGTATGCCTCTTTCTGCTATCACCTTCCTCTTCCTTCATCAATACTCACTCTAGCCAGTTCTTTTTCTTCCCTGCTTTCTCCCTTTGTCACTGTCTCCTATTGGTCTTTTCTTCCTTCTTTCTCCATTTTCTGCTTTTTACCTTCTTGTTCCTGGAGTGATGATAAAAAATAAGTCCCAGTGCCAAAAAATGAGCTTTGGTGCCCAGCTCCTGCCACCACCAGAACAAAATAAGGACTGGTTATAGGCTCTGCTAGGTCACTGGCGCTGACGTCATAAGTTAAGAAGCAGATACATTAATAAGATGTAGCATGTGTTGAGCTGAGGAGCATCTGTCTTCCCATTTGCTGAGTTGAGTTAAAGCGTTGGACATGGGAGATCCTTTCAGCTGAAGCTGCTGAGCACGAGGAGCAGAAGCAAGGAAGATGACACCACTGGAGGGTGTCAACACTGATTGCCGCTCCGGTCCCCATCATTAATTACCATCTCAATATGTATGAGTGAGGACCCGCGCGCTCCCTATGGAGGAATGAAACGCAAGCGCTGATCAATGGTGGACTTCATGGACTCATTTTTACTTTACACGCCGCCGTTCAGACTGCTTCTTCTTGTTTTTCTGGCCTGTTCTGCATCATTTGTTTTCCATAGGACTTCTGTGAGTCCACTAAAAGTGTTTCAGATTTTGTGTGCGCTCCCCTAGCAAAGCAGAACACTCTCCTTCACAGGTGGGATACTCTGAGTGTACCCCAGTCACCATTAAGGGTAGATATTGTCATCTGAGACTACGGAAGTCTGATTGTGGACTGTGTGTGAATGGTTAATTTACTTGCACCACTTGCCTCTTGCACCCCCTTAAGTGCCCCTTATGTCCTTCACTTCCGTGTCTATGTTGTGACATGTGCTATGCAAGTGATGCGTGTTTGTTATCAGAACCATTCCGCTGCGTCTGCCCAAAGATGCCCACTCAGAGCGGACTGTGCCTCAACCTGGCTTGTGATGACTTACCTTTGTCTCCCCGAAAACACATTTCTGGGTCTACCTCTGTCACCCCTTTGGTTTTTGCTTGGAGCGGCCTGGGAGCGAGTGCAGGACTTTGCCTGCCAGTCTCACACAGAGACATGTTACTTTGAACCTCTTGAACATACATGTTTTCAGAGCTGAAAAGGACAGCGGGGTGTACAGAGTGTGGAGGCCTCCTGGAAAGGCGCGCCTCATCTCCCATGGATGCACGGAGCTCAACAGACAAGAAGGATTGCATGTCTCGTGAAGCCACAGGAGTCGCATGAGACTTGCAGATGGCGGCTGCCATCTTCAGTGCTTAGAGTATAAGATCCTTGGGGTCCGCAGCGCCTTTGCGCGGCAATCATGACACGTGTTTGCTGCAGCCGGGACTTTGTTAGAAGCTTGGAAGACTCATATTATGTTATTTCTTGGAAGTCGATGAAAGACAGTACTTGAATCAGAGAAGTATTGTACCACAACAATTATAAAAGAAAATACACTTTATACTTGAACATTAATTCAAGGCTTTTTCATTAAGGACTGTGAACTCTTTTATTGCAGGTATTTGTTTCACCAGGAGTCAGCCATGAGGATTGCAAACTCTTGCACAAGGAGTCACCCATTATGATTATGAACTCTATATTCCATCTGCCTTGTATCTTCAAGTCCAGCTACTAGGAACCTCGTCTTGCACAGTCTTGCACCGCCTCCATATCATTCCTATAACACCTCCGGCATGAAGGCATTGCTTTAGATTAGCATTCCGTCATTAGTTGCTTAAACAAACTGTGTGATAATAATTAACGCTGAAACAAGCAGTTAGACAACATCCAGGTCTCTGTCTCTCCCATTCTACTTTTCTTGCGTCTACTTCTAACTTACATATTGTCAGTGTATGGTTGGCAGTGTTTTTGGAGACATTGGAAGCCTACATAGTCCTTGTAGGAATTGTATTGCAAGGTACTGACACTGACCACTTGAAGACACGTGAACTGTCTCTTCACTGCAGTAACTGAAGAAAGTCCTTCTAGATTATGATAATACAATCATACTAGCAGTAAGAGAACATACGACAGACCAAGGTCGAGCAAATTCAATCCATATGTACATTAAAAGTAAAAATGTGGTGCAATCACTTCCTGCGCCCGCCGTCTGAAGGTGCCACTATTAGCCAAATTTTCAAGAAAGATAGAATGTGCACTTGTTGTGGAGTCAAAAAAGCAAGCAGAGATCTGTTCCAAAAGTAGTTCTATTATTCCATTGTTTCTTAAAAACTGGCACACAGCCAACGCGTTTCGTTCCCAATTTTGCCACAGGGAACTTCGTCAGGGCTCAACAATAACCAGCTGGTGCTTAATTTTCAAAAGTATTTTGGGTAGGTCAGGGCCTCAGAGGCAGGATATGGCCTCAGTAGTGGTATATATTCACGAAAATCTAGCACCCAATCGACTGTAGAGTATTGTGTATCCCAGATACTGTATTGAAGATATGAGACAATCCCAGTCACCACCGTCCCACCAGGGGACATATTATCTGTGCGGTCCTGGTATAGATACTATTGGAACAGCAGAGTCATAAGGATTACGGCATGTTAACCAGCAAGAAGATAATACAATCATGTTTAAGTTTGATTTATAATTCTTGCAAGTAACATTTCTAAGAACTGAACACGTTGCTGGGACCATACGTTTGCAGCTGTATATCACAGTATCATCTATAGAAGGATTGTCTGACATATTGTGTCTTAAATATCATGTACATTTTATATTATTAACACCAAAGGGGCAATATTTTGTAGACTGATTTTGTGTGTAATTATTGTGTCATACTGTATTTGAATTCCAAACTTGCTCAACTTGCATACTAAAAGTGTGTCAAGCGGTCAAAGAGATTACATGGCAATTCAGCTGGAGTGCAGTGATGCCTGAGGTCTTGGAACATCAAAATTAGAGCACTGCATCCCCATAGATACTTTGAGGTCAATACCGACATTCCAGGACACAATGAAAAGTCCTCACATTGACAGGCAAGTGGTATGGATTTTGTTCCAGTCTACAGGAGATGACAGGAGACGACTGATACCTTTCACAACCCTTCCTTGCAGACTGATTCTGTATGTTGTTCCCTACCTCATTGACAGAAGCTAATTTCTGAAGAAAGTTGATTGTATACTGGTGGCTCTTGGCACTTCTATCAAATGTTGTAAGCTGGAGAAGAACATATTTCTGTGTACTTGGCATACTATCAGGTACAAAAAGTCCACTTGTGCTGACACTGACACTCCTAAACTGCTCCCGCTTTCTGTCGCAGTGTCAGGTTGTGACAATGCTATCCAGGACTTCTTACTCTTGCTCCCTTGGTAACTCTCTGTGTCTTTTTGCCCTGTCTCAGAGCCGTCTTGAGTGTCTCTCTATTGTGACGCCATGATCCCACTCAGCCCTCTGTAATTTTTTGGTCATTTTTTAAGTCGACCCTAGCAGCTCACATGTGCTACTCTGCGAGGCAGGCTGTATCCAGTGTTTGGACATTCAGCACACTTATCACTTTTGATTGGCTCCTTCATGTGCTTCTCAAAAATCCTTTGTTTTCATTGGTTTACAGCTTACATTTGTCCCTCCTTTTGCTGGTTTGGTCATGTCCTGGAGACTGCCCCTGTTACATGAATTAATTATTTCACGATGGGTCATAGATGTTAGTGTAGCGCACTACTTGTTTTGTTAATTTCCTGCTCAGTGCCGCGCACTCCCTTCAGCCTTGCCATGAAGCGCGTCCATGACTCAGACAAGCTGAACAATGGAGGCACTCCCTGCAGTGGTTCTTCCTCCTACTGCTGGTTAATCCATTTAAGGTGGAGGGGAGTTATATATCGCAGCTTGTAGCTGATGTTCCTTTCTGTTCGCAAAGCTCACCTATCCTTAATCTTGTCCATGGTGCCCAGTAGGTCCCAGTTGCTGGGACAGGGGAATCCTCTATCGTCTCTACCCACAGCACTCGGATGACATCAGCAGCCCACTGCTGGTCCAGTCTCTTCTGCCTTCTTCACGTTTCTTCTTGGTTTGGGTCCTGGGCCCGTATAATGTTGGCCCCTGTTGCTGGCCGTCTGGGTCCTAGCTTTTTCAGTTCCTCTACGCCTTCTTGCTGGACCTGGATCACATCGCCTTTCATAGCTGGCTGTTCCCAGTATTTGCTCCATCGGCTGCTCCCTTCGTAATGGTACCTTTTTGTGCAATGCTGCTAGCTGCTTCTCTGGTTCCATCGGTAATTCCTCATTCAAAGTCCTCTAGGCAGTCCTGCTGGCTGCTTCTCTGGACCCAGTGGTAATTCCTCATTCTAAGTCCTCTAGACAGTGCTGCTAGCTGCTACTCGGCTCCCATGAGTAATTATTCATTCTAAGTCCTCTAGGCAGTGCTGCAGCAGCGTCTCTGGTCATAGTGGTAATTCCCCATTCTTAGTCCTCTAGACAGTGCTGCAACTGCCACTCTGGTCCCAGTGGTAATTCCTCATTCTAAGTCCTCTAGACAGTGCTGCATCTGCTTCTTTGGTCCCAGTGGTAATTTCTCATTCTTACTTCTCTAGACAGTGCTGGCTGCTTCTCTGGTCCAGTCAAACTCCCCCATTCTAAGTCCTCTAGGCAGTGCTGTAGCTGTGTCTCTGGTCACAGCAGTAATTCCTCATTGTTAGTCCTCTAGACAGTGCGGCTAGCTGCTTCTCTGGTCCCGTCACTCCCCCATTCTAACTCCTCTAGGCAAGGCAGTGCTGCAGCTGTGTCTCTGGACACAGTGGTAATTTCTTATTCTTAGTCCTCTAATCAGTGCTGCAGCTGCTTCTTTAATCTCGTTGGTAACTCCTCCATTCTAAGTCCTCTAGGTAGTGCTGCAGCTGTGTCGCTGTTCCCAGTGGTAATTCATCATTCTTAGTCCTCTAGACAGTGCTACTAGCTGCTTTTCTGGGCCCAACAGTCACTCCTTCATTTTAAGTCCTCTAGGCAGGCCTGTAGCTGTATCTCTGTTCTCAGTGGTAATTCCCCATTCTTAGTCCTCTAGACAGTGCTGCAGCTACTTCTCTGTTCAAACATCCATGATACTCAAACCAAATGCATAGGTACAAGACATTGTCATTTACAACGTCAATAGCTCTAACTCTAAAAAATGCAAGACCTATTGCATTGCAAATGCTTGTTTTGTTTTTTCTGTCATTGATGTGTTGACCACCCTCTTCTGCTTGGTTCACCCTGCAACCTTGTTAGCGCTGTACTAATGCAGGGTGCTGCTCATGGGTACCATTGCCCAGGGGCTTCACAACCAACTCATGTCATCCGCTGTGACTAGTCAACCGCCTTCGACACCGTCTCCCAACATACCCTGATCACCAGACTCCACGATGCCGGCATCCTCAAGAAAGCTTTGAAGTGGATCCACTCATTCTTCACTGGCCGGACCCAGGGAGTCAGACTACCATTGTTCCTCTCAGAACCCATGGAGATCAGCCGTGGAGTCCCCCAGGGTTCCTCCCTGAGCCGCAGCCTCTTCAATGTCAATATGTCCCCCCTCTCAGCCATCATCAGAAACCACAGACAGAACATTGTCTCCTACGCCGATGACACCCAGCTGAACCTCTCAGTAACCAATGAACACTCGACCGCCAGAACCAACTTCCACAATGGAAGGAGGTCCATCGCTACATGGATGAAAGACAGATGCCTCGCGCTCAACTCAGACAAGACCGAAGTTCTCATCCTAGGACCCACCATGTCAGCCTAGGACGACTCCGGATGGGGAGCACCCTGGGCGCTCCCCCTACCCTGATGGACAAATCATGTGACCTTCGCATCATAATAGACTCTTTGCCCACAATCAACCACCAAATCAACGCAGTTTCCTCAGCCTGCTTCCACACGGTCCACCTGAACGGAAAGACATTCATATGGATACCCACAGAATCCAGAAGGACGGTCACCCACACACTCAGCACCAGCAGACTCCACAACGGCAACTCACTATATGCCCTGTGCCACCCAGAAACAGCTCATGAAACTCCAGAATGTCCAAAACGCCGCCGCCAGACTTGTCTTTAAATCCCCCGCCGCAGCCACATCACACAACACCTCCGACAACTCCACTGGCTCCCAGTCAACAAGAGAGTCACCTTCAAGCTCCTCACTCACGCCTACAAGGCCCTACCTGATGAAGGACCTGCATACCTGAGCCACCACCTCACCTTTCATGTACCCACCAAAGAACTCCAATCCTCCCAACTCACCTCCATCCCCAGGATCCAAAAGACCAGAACCAGAGGAAGATCATTCTTCTACCTCCCCACCAAGACCTTAAACACCATGCACGAGCACCTCCGGCAATCCGCATCACTGTCCCAATTCAGGAAGGACCTTAAGACCTGGCTCTTCGAATGATCTCCACCCAGTCCGTCTAGCAGCCCCCCTCCCCCAGCGCCTTTAGACCCTTACGGGTGAGTATCTGCACTCTATAAGCCTCTGATTGACTGCTTGATTGATTGAACTGTTCCTGAACCTTTATGCAAGTACTCTCTGCGTTACACATGAGGTTGATATATAGTGTTAAAAAATAAGTGAAGTTATGTCTTAACTCTTGAGTTGTATAAAGAGTTCAGGGTGCAATTCATAGGTTTGATAACGCCGGATTCTTATCTTATCTTACCGTCTCTTACCACTCTTAAGGATCCTCGGCTGACTGGACCTTTTTACCTGCTGTGAAGTGTAAAAGGGAGAGAACCAGCCCAATCAGTTAAGATCTGCGACCAACTATTCCAACGCTGAAGAATCACTAACTCTGAAATTCAGTTATTTTTGGCTGTGTAATTACAAAGCCAAAAATAACGGAACATTCAAGCACCTCAAGAAAATACATGGGCACTAATACAAAGTTCATGCTACGCAATAATCTAATTTGGTTAACCATAAAAAGAATAAAACTCTAAAAATATCAAACAAGCGATGACTGCTCCAATATTTAAATCACTCTTCATGAATACCTACAAAGAAATTGATTAATCTGTCCCTACTCTACCAATAAAGTGACATCCCTGCTTAGCATTTCCCAAGGCAAGATCGGAAAAGGTGTCAGCTCGTGAAGACTTCCTCAGAAGTACACTCACGTTGAAGGGTCAGTAGCCAAAGCTACAACATAATTCTAAGTTTTCTCTCTCTGTATCGATTCCTTACTTCTGCCCTATAACCCCTCTCTGTCTCATCTCCTAACTCTTCCCTCGGGGCACTGTCCCTAATACAAAATGCACAACATGGAAGGCACGCCTTCGTTACACCTCTTCTGGCTGGACACCTCCTGGAGGTAATTTTCCATTGAAACCTGTATGGCGTCCAATAACGGTTGAAACGTCCTTGAGTCCTGGGCTCCTTCAGCATCAAAAGTATCGGCTTCTCATTATCTGCATTCCTGGAGACTCTTGTAGCAAATGCTCCTCCATACCTAACTCCTAAAACAAAAGGTTAGTCTTAGCTAACGAGGACGATGTCCTTGCACCTGCAACAGAAGCTTGAGAACGAGAAAACCTTCTACTCACTGAAATCTGCTGACTACCTCCAAATGAGAGCCTTCCCAGGGAAAGTACATTTCGGGCCTACGATATTCAGCTAACATAAGAAACGAATAAGCCTTTCATGGATGTATGACATTACAACGCGTGTTATTACAACACGTGCAGTTACATCGCATGCGTTACAACGCATGCGATGTTACAACGCTATGCCATTACAACGCAAGTCTTTACATCGACTTGCGCTAGATGGCGTGCTAACATTAGAAAAGTGTAATTTACTATTCCAACTCCAGTCCACTTAACAGTAGGGAAGGTGTTGGGATAGTAAACTACACTATTTGTAATGTTAGCACGCCATCTAGCGCAAGTCGATGTAAAGACTTGCGTTGTAATGGCATAGCGTTGTAACATCGCATGCGTTGTAACGCATGCGATATAAAAGCTGTGCGTGGTAAAAACCGCGTTGTAATGGCTGTTCCCCGCCTTTCATTAATACATAAACCTTCACTCAGGCCTTCACCATTATAAATCACGTTAATAAACATTGCATCTACAAGCATTATTTTCATTACATTCAATATATGTGTAATCATTTCTACACATGCAATCTTTAATATTGTGCACTTTTAAATCAAAGGCATTACATTGCACACAAATTAATTAATTAGGCACTTTGCAATAGGCAGTTACATTTAAAAGTCATTTAACTCCTTCGACTAACACAAATTACATTCCTAACATTACGCTCACATTAATTATTACTACATTTACTCTTCTAATGATCATCTGTTAACACAACGTAAGATACATGTGTAGGTGCGGACTATACGTGATTATAATGCACCCCTACAATTTTCGGAACAACATGGCGCTCTATCAGGTTCCCCATGAGAAATCTTAAGGTTGGTGTTATTCATGGCTCAGTCAGGTACTTTGGTTTAAGTCTGAATGGCCTGTGCGCTAGTTTTCAAACTAGTACATTACAGAACTGCTTGTAACACGTCTCAGTTTTCTCGACTTATGTTTAATGCGGTTCTTACATTATCTACTTAAGCATGGACTTCTAGAAGAGCCCTCCTGAACCAATGTGAACTTGACTCTTCTCCACCACTTACCCATTCCCTCCGGTATACCCAGTGCTTAATTTGTAATAGAATGAGTGCCGGTGCCCAAAGCTTTGCTGAGAAGCCGCTGGCCGTGCTATTACATGTCAGCGAACTGAATACCAGAGCTGTAGAATTTTGAATTCCCCTCAGGCCTCTTTAATTCACTGCCAGACACTGCTGCCCCTGTCTCTCACTTGTGCAGATCACTGTTTTCTCACTTTATTTTTACTTCTTTCTCCTTTATTGTGTGTTTTTCTTTCTTGCAATCAGGAAATGTCCGATTTGGAAAAGCAAGCGGCCTTCCCCAAAGAAAAGTGCGCATGCACCGCACCAGCATCCTCCTGTTCAAATGGAGCATTGGGTATCCTCTCCTTTCTCTTACCTTCTTGGAAAGTGCAGTGTGCATGGGGGAGCTGAGAGAGAGCCCCACTCTGTACTTTGAACAAACAATACATCTGGCAGCACCACTCCATACACTGATAGACCCATCTGGTCAGACAATTGGCACTGTGCATCTATTCCCATGCACTGTGCCCAATGTCTGGCTCAATGCCTTTGCTGAGGCAGTGCTGAAGGCCCTATTACAGATGAGCTCTGGAAGAAAGCCAGGAATATTATTTATGCTAGCGCTGTTAAAGATGGCTGACAGAGGAGGGGATGGTCTTCTGGATAACTAAGGACTCCACAGTTGTAAGGCATGGTGATAGTCAGGACTCCTGAGTAGGAGACAACACTACATTATCCTGCTCCTAATAAACCTGCCCCCGCCCCCTCTGTCTCTATCACCAGTTCTTGTAAAATGAGCACATGGAGTAACTAAGCTACAAAACTGATGGAATGGAATGCGGAGTGGTGTTAGCGTCAAGGCAATCAGAGGCATTCTGGTGCAGCAGTTTGAGAAAAGAAGGAAAGGAGTCATCCTGTGGTTTTTCTCAGTTTTCTGTTCATGTCCATAAAATAAATTTGCTACAATTCGGACATCTATATCTATCCCTTTTTTGTATTGTCTGAGTGAGTGACCCTGGGTGGAGTGGGCTCGCTTGCTGTTCCAAGGAACCGAAGCGGCACCACCCAATCTGATTTGGCACAGACGAGCTCTATACAATGGGAATTGATACAATTCCAAGTATTTTAGATTGATTCCATCTGGAACTTTCTGGTGTCTAATGGAGCAGAATTTAACATTATTAAATAAATGCTTTGCTGTTGTCTGTGCTTCAAGTTTTTGGGCCATACCTATTTGGGGACTGCCCAGAAGAGCAGATCGACCAAAACCTCTCTTGTTGTTGAAGACAAAGAAGGGTGAAAACTCCAGTTTGTCCAGTGGTCCACCATCCCGCAGCGGTTGGAGATTGAAAAAGAACTCAACAAGGCAAGGATATCACATGGCAACGTTGACATACTTCCTAGATGGTTCCATGTCGAAGGGAACCCCCTGATGTGGGAGGGGTGTGACAGGTGAAGGGAAGTTGGCACACTGCTTTAAAGGTTGTGCCCATCTGCACAGGATGTTCCACCACCTAGATGCTGGATTCCTGAGCAGTAAATGTGAGCAGGGTTGGCTGTGGAAGGTCTTCTGCTGATGCATCGCCAAACTCTCACAAGTCCCTCACAACCACAGTAACCGCCTTACAAGCAGGGCCACCGCTACTTTTGACTCACTCTGGTGAAATTCTCTTCTGGAGACTACTGGGGTATCTAAAGATAATCTAGGATTGCACCTGATATGCTATACCCTTCGGTTTTACTAAATAAAATAAAAATATTAAATGAATACATAGTGTGTTTTAGGCAATATGGTGGACTTTGCAGAGCAGTATTGGCAGAAATAACTTTTTTGATCAATGCAAGCTAACCTATCTACTTTTTTTGTTTAAATGTGTTTTTATTAATTTTTCCAATTTTACATTACACCAGTGCACTTCAGGCAGTAATATTACCATACATTCACTAACTTATCCACTTTAAACCAGTTGAGTGGTATGGTCATTAATGTCAATAACTATCTTGCACTGGTGTTACAGATGTGCAGCTCTAAGAACCCATCTCAATGATAAGCACTTGTGGAAGAAGTCCTTCGCGCCACCCTCTACTTAGGAAGGCAGCAGAATTATGTATGCTCCATCTTCAGGCATTGATTATGGTCCCCCACTGACTGTACTGCTGAATACAGGCAATACAAATATTGACCTTTAATAACATCATAGTCAAAATAAAGACATACACAATATTGACAGCCCTATGATCATAACTAAAACAACGAAAACTTGGAATCCAATACAGCATCCTACAAAAATATCTCAAGGTAAAAAATAGCAAAACCAAAAATATAGATTACAGATATTGACATTTAAAATTAACATAAAAAATAACAAAATTGTTGAAAACCGGAATATGGCCTAGAAAATAGTGAATATATTTTTAAAATATTAAATGTATTCAATTAAAATTAATTTTAACTTCTCAAAAATTTGCAAACGTTTTCATAAAGTATATTTTTATCAAATTAAATTAATCTTCTAAATAGGCTATACCAATTTTGTTTATAGTAAAATAAACTAAATATGTTTTAAAATATAACAAAAAATTATACACAAAAAACTATAAGATTAAAAAATGTGTAAACACCTGTATATTTTTAAAAAATAAAGTTTGTCACAAATTTTTATATATTTAAATTATATTTTTTTAATTCACAAAAATGTACAGAAAGTATTAAAAATATGTTTATATAACACACAAACTCATACACACACACATGCACACACACACACACACACACACGCACACACACACACACACACACGTTTAACTTATCTACCCCCAATGGTATTAGAAAGACAATTGGTCCTCTGACACCGGAGGGATACTATTGAGAAAGAGATCTTTTCATCTTCCTGCCTGAAAAGATTCACTCACTGCCTCCACAGCGATCAGTTGCACGGTCTCCGGTGATGCTCACCAGCCTCTGCACCTTACACCGGATGAGTGTGGACTCCCACAAGGATACCCACAGTCTATGTACCGCCTTGTCCTTGGCTCGCTCAGGGTTAATGCTACAGCCCTGTGCCAAAAACTGCATTATTGCCTTTGCCAATTCCAAACCATGTGTAAGCACAGGCATGTTTTGCATTGCCAAACAGAGGGCGTCCAGGACAAAGCCTTCCTCAGGAGTGCCCTGGCATGCATGTTTATCTGACACGAAAACTAAACTATTCAACCCTTTTGTTGTAAAATAGCAAGGTTTTGCATTTCTTTTCATATTTCCTGAAATATCCATTATGATATTTGACCAAGGACTAGCTTTGAATGTCACAAAAGTGGACTTGCCGCATTGATGCACTGCAAGGGAAAGGAGGGAAGACCGGCTCTACCTGCTGTCCAGGCTCAGAATCCTTTATTCCCTGTAAAGGGCCTTGTGGGTTTGCAGCTACCTTTGCACTTGTAACCCCAATATCTACATGCAGACATACATAAACACACTCACCTAGTAACATGTCATCACAAGCTCTTCCCCTGAGTGTTCTGGCACCGGAGCCTAAAGGAGCAATCAAGCTACTCTTGTCTCATCGTGGTGGCCCTATTCTTCACGTGCCCCATAAGAAACCGGGGTCCATCTGAGCGGCTTTACCGAGGTACAGGGCGCTCCCATAGGGGATCATTCAAAGAACGCCCCTTCTCAAACAGGTGTAACAACAAAAAGGCAGATGTGTACGAGTAACATGCATGTTTCAGGTTAGGCAACCTGAAAAATTTATTTTTTAACTTTTTCATTCTTTTTACCTTCTTTTGAAAACTATTACCTGTGAATTGTGTTTTTTCAGTCGCAGTGGCGTAGCCAGACCTACTGCCACCCGTGGGGACCCTAAGATGGCCGCCCGGTGCAGGTAACAATGGGGTGGGGGGTACGGTCGACCGACTGACAACTTGTTCCTGGAGGTAGAGGGTCTTACTTGCTCTGGGGTGGGGGTCTGGCAGCTGATGGATGACTTGTGCTAAGACTAGGGTGTCGACTTCTTTAAAAGTAGCAGGAAGGTAAATGTTACAACCTGCACATTTGTCCATAAAAGCACAAAGGAGTAAAGTTACCGTCCTGGAGCCACTTGACTTGCTGCCTGAATGGAAGTTAGGACATTGTAAAAGCATGGGGGAGTGGGGAAGAGTGAGATGAGTCTAGGGGCAGAATAAGAACTTCTAGATGGGTGAAATGATGTGGTTTGAGTTAATTGGGTTTGGCATGCACCACTGTACCTGCTGCACAAATGTAATGTCCGTTCTGGTAAGCGTAGTTCAGAATGACCGATAAGGAGAGGTGTGTTATTGGTGTGTGTGCCCTGAAGCTGGGTGATAAGTTGTGGTTTCAGTAAACAATTGCCAGGAAATATCTTTCTTTTGTTTTAACATGGAGCTAGGGTCAAAAAGTATATTCTGGAGGAGGCAGTGTGTGGTATCCCAGTATATTCTGGAGGAGGCAGTGTGTGGTATCCCAGTATATTCTGGAGTAGGCAGTGTGTGGTATCCCAGTATATTCTGGAGGAGGCAGTGTGTGGTATCCCAGTATATTCCGGAGGAGGCAGTGTGTGGTATCCCAGTATATTCTGGAGCAGGCAGTGTGTGGTATCCCAGTATATTCTGGAGGAGGCAGTGTGTGGTATCCCAGTATATTCTGGAGTAGGCAGTGTGTGGTATCCCAGTATATTCTGGAGGAGGCAGTGTGTGGTATCCCAGTATATTCCGGAGGAGGCAGTGTGTGGTATCCCAGTATATTCTGGAGCAGGCAGTGTGTGGTATCCCAGTATATTCTGGAGGAGGCAGTGTGTGGTATCCCAGTATATTCTGGAGTAGGCAGTGTGTGGTATCCCAGTATATTCTGGAGGAGGCAGTGTGTGGTATCCCAGTATATTCCGGAGGAGGCAGTGTGTGGTATCCCAGTATATTCTGGAGCAGGCAGTGTGTGGTATCCCAGTATATTCTGGAGGAGGCAGTGTGTGTATCCCAGTATATTCGGAGGCAGTGTGTGTATCCCAGTATATTCTGGAGTAGGCAGTGTGTGGTATCCCAGTATATTCTGGAGGAGGCAGTGTGTGGTATCCCAGTATATTCCGGAGGAGGCAGTGTGTGGTATCCCAGTATATTCCGGAGGAGGCAGTGTGTGGTATCCCAGTATATTCTGGAGCAGGCAGTGTGTGATATCCCAGTATATTCTGGAGCAGGCAGTGTGTGATATCCCAGTATATTCTGGAGCAGGCAGTGTGTGGTATCCCAGTATATTCGGAGGCAGTGTGTGTATCCCAGTATATTCGGAGGCAGTGTGTGTATCCCAGTATATTCTGGAGCAGGCAGTGTGTGATATCCCAGTATATTCTGGAGCAGGCAGTGTGTGATATCCCAGTATATTCTGGAGCAGGCAGTGTGTGGTATCCCAGTATATTCGGAGGCAGTGTGTGTATCCCAGTATATTCTGGAGCAGGTAGTGTGTGGTATCCCAGTATATTCTGGAGGAGGCAGTGTGTGGTATCCCAGTATATTCTGGAGCAGGCAGTGTGTGGTATCCCAGTATATTCTGGAGGAGGCAGTGTGTGTATCCCAGTATATTCGGAGGCAGTGTGTGTATCCCAGTATATTCTGGAGTAGGCAGTGTGTGGTATCCCAGTATATTCTGGAGGAGGCAGTGTGTGGTATCCCAGTATATTCCGGAGGAGGCAGTGTGTGGTATCCCAGTATATTCCGGAGGAGGCAGTGTGTGGTATCCCAGTATATTCTGGAGCAGGCAGTGTGTGATATCCCAGTATATTCTGGAGCAGGCAGTGTGTGATATCCCAGTATATTCTGGAGCAGGCAGTGTGTGGTATCCCAGTATATTCGGAGGCAGTGTGTGTATCCCAGTATATTCGGAGGCAGTGTGTGTATCCCAGTATATTCTGGAGCAGGCAGTGTGTGGTATCCCAGTATATTCGGAGGCAGTGTGTGTATCCCAGTATATTCTGGAGCAGGCAGTGTGTGGTATCCCAGTATATTCTGGAGCAGGCAGTGTGTGGTATCCCAGTATATTCGGAGGCAGTGTGTGTATCCCAGTATATTCTGGAGCAGGCAGTGTGTGGTATCCCAGTATATTCTGGAGCAGGCAGTGTGTGGTATCCCAGTATATTCTGGAGCAGGCAGTGTGTGGTATCCCAGTATATTCTGGAGGAGGCAGTGTGTGGTATCCCAGTATATTCTGGAGCAGGCAGTGTGTGGTATCCCAGTATATTCGGAGGCAGTGTGTGTATCCCAGTATATTCGGAGGCAGTGTGTGTATCCCAGTATATTCTGGAGCAGGCAGTGTGTGGTATCCCAGTATATTCTGGAGGAGGCAGTGTGTGGTATCCCAGTATATTCTGGAGCAGGCAGTGTGTGATATCCCAGTATATTCGGAGGCACTGTGTGGTATCCCAGTATATTCTGGAGCAGGTAGTGTGTGGTATCCCAGTATATTCTGGATCAGGCAGTCTGTGGTATCCCCTAGTGCAAGTAAAGGAATTGCGTTCTTTTTAAAAAAGTAAACTGAAGCATTAGCATAGGTTTCATGTTTCCATTAGTTTTTATTGTCCTGGTGTCACTGCGCTTGCTGTTTGAAAATAAAGTAAGCTCCTGGAAGTGCATGTTCTAAGGATAGGGAAGAAAGATGTGGTTTGAGGTGATGTTGTGTTGTTTGTGAAGAACGACTTTGGCTATTTGCTGACACTGAAATTCGCCCCGTGTTATTTTCAGACACGGGACATGTTTAGCAGCGCATGCGCTGTTGTCTGTTTTCATCCTAAGTAGCGACATGCAGGAGGGGACGGGGCTTTTTTATTGTCACCTCCATACGTGCCAAAGATTAAGGCGAAGTTAAGGGTCCATCGGGCCTCCTTTTGTTCCAATCTGATCCTGAATGGGAGCAGTCTGGAGGCTCACAGGTAGATGCAAGTGAAAAGGAGGGGAAGGAAAGGCTCACAGCGTGTTAGCACTTCACAGGCACTTAAGAGAGGCATGCTTGTGACTTTGTTCAGTCCCCGTTTATACGAGAAATGCATTCACCGCAAGAATGTCAGATGTGTTGGTCTGTCCTAGTATTTGTACAAATAACAATGTAAATACCACTATTTTATTTCTTTTATGGCGCTACTCAGCCCAATGCAGAGCCTCAGCGTGCTTTACATAACATACATATTATACATTGGCAATAAATCATATAAGTATGTAAATCAATGTACAAGATGTTTGTTGCATAGAACAGACGAGGGTTACAAGGTCTAGGAGTCGCATGTCCTTCATAGCTCACTGTGCTATATTAGAAGGATTGCAATGTATTACCTGCAAGTAACAAAAGGATCTCTGTGTTCAAAGCAGTAACCCACTTACCTATCTAGCTAAAATAAAAATATTTCATCTACCTGTTACAGAATGTGCTGTTTAAGGCTTGTGTTACAGCCTTGTAAACTGAAGCACAGAAGGGGCACGAGCGGGCTTCATGGGAGAGAAATCTGCATTCCTCTTTCCTATAAACGCTCTCACTTTGAATTTAGCAAAAGCAAAATAAACACCAAGCTCCCTTGTTGACACACCTTGCCATTTGACCTCCAGCTTTGAATGCCCAACAAACAAGATAAGAATAAGATTTAAAGGCCTGTTTACAGAAAGCGAGTTTGTGGAAGAATACAGTAAACAATGTTTGGGCAAAGGTAGGGACAAACTCAAACTGGACAGCCTAAAGCAAATAAAGCCAGCAAATAGAAGCCAGCAAATGTGAGTTACAATTCACAAAGCCAATGGTAAGCAATGAGTGGAATGCATTAATAGGTCAACTTTCTGAATATTCCTATAATGTCTTTAGCAAACCAGACAGGTGCGCTGTATGGTAGGCCGTTGCCTAAAAAAACAATTAGGTGGCAACCATCAGCCATTGGCAATGAGAATCTAGGTTTTGCATTCATTTGCGGATGTGCATGAATGCAAAACAAGTAGCTTGTGCTGAGAATGTGTAGAGGGGCACCAATACGGTACTAGCTACTGCGGTTTATTATGCGATCAATTATGTCACTGGAGATGTCATCTAGAAGTGTCATTAGGAAAATAGATAAGTGGTGGAGTTAGGGTTAAGTAGCGCTTTGTGAGATGCATTGTAGGGAAATACAGTGTCCAGGAGAAAAATTAACATCACATAAGATATTCTAAAGAATGATAGTGTTCCAATACAAGAGTGTGGTATAGATAGCCTTGAATGCACCCTAGTGCAGGCTTTTTATTTTTGATCAACATTATTCTACTGATTACACAGCCTCCTAACTTCTCTTTTAAAGACTATTTTCCTCTAAATGTTATGCTCTGTCTCATGTTATGTTGTACATATCCAGCTTCATTATCGCCTCAGTGATGTATGTGCCCCGGAACACATTAAAAACCTGCCAGTGCAGAAAAAGAGTGCAGTAGGATTTAAGTGAACATGTAGGGATGGTGGAAGAGTTCTGTGTGAGCATAAGATAAGCATCTGTGTCACACACATGCAACACTGGCATCCTTCACCATATGCCAGGTTTGTACCAATGTCATTCACACCGGGATTACAACTAATCAATTTCCTTTTTATAGCTCATTTAGAATGGCTTCTTAAAAAAGTCAAAAGGTATAATTGATCTGGACTGGGCAGAAAATTAAATTGGAAGGTAAAGGGAAGCCAGTTCCATCAGCCTGGCTCAATTAGTCACTCTGTATGCCAGGCAATCAGAGCTGAAGGCAGGCCCAGGAATGCTTTCGGTGATGGACCGCACGTGGCGGCGCCCTGCTGGCAGCGGCCAATGTCAGGGGTTCTCTTCGGCGCGCCGGGTGGATCCAGGCCAGAGTCAGGATCGCGACTTGATTTAGTTGTCGGGCTCCAGCACCATAAAGACAGTGCTGTTTACTGTAGTTTTTACCTGCAGTTGTAGCTGCCATATTGTCTACAGAGGCATCCCTAGCAAAGCATGGGCTGTGTCTGGGACAGTGCTGACCAGGAATGAAGGTTTATCACCATGCTGTCTGCAGGATAGGTACACTGCTGGACAAGACCCCAGAAAAACAGTAAAATGAGTCATTTAAGCCAGTTTAATTCCAATGTATTCAATGAACACCTGCACAGACAATGCATGTTCGAAGCCAACACTTTTCTGAATTTATTGTTGAATTACACATTTCTAACATACTTAAACCACAACAATACTATGTCATCAAAGTAGATACAACCGCCCTCCATGCAGCCAACCAACCACTCTTCTTCATCTTACCCTTAGCTACCCACTCGCGGCCTCACACCCCATTCAAAAGGGCCCAGCGCTGCTAATACCACAGGAGTGCATAGCATCATAGGACCGTGCAGCTCAACACAGCTTCCACTCACTGTGGTGCACAAAGACATCACAGCAGCATCAGTGCAACCACTCTTACCCTTAGCTACCCACTCGCGGCCTCACACCCCATTCAAAAGGACCCAGCGCTGCTAATATCACAGGACTGCATAGCATCATAGGACCGTGCAGCTCAACACAGCTTCCACTCACTGCGGTGCACAAAGACATTCACAGCAGCATCAGTGCAACCACTCTTACCCTTAGCTACCCACTCACGGCCTGATACCCCATTCAAAAGGGCCCAGCGCTGCTAATACCACAGGACTGCATAGCATCATAGGACCGTGCAGCTCAACACAGCTTCCACTCACTGTGGTGCACAAAGACATTCACAGCAGCATCAGTGCAACCACTCTTACCCTTAACTACCCACTCACGGCCTGACACCCCATTCAAAAGGGCCCAGCGCTGCTAATACCACAGGAGTGCATAGCATCATAGGACCGTGCAGCTCAACACAGCTTCCACTCACTGTGGTGCAAAAAGACATTCACAACAGCATCAGTGCAACGTCCTGCCTTCCTTGTAAATGCTGCCAGTAAGATACATATGAAAGCACACTTTCTCCTACAACACTGCATCAAAATAACACACAAGAACGCAAGCAGACACACACACACACACGCACACACACACTGCTCTCAAGACACACCAAATAATCTCCCCTCCAAAGCTCCAATCTGAACAAGTCAAATCTTCAACACAGATCCAGAGCCCCAATGGCTAGATGTGTGCATTATTCCCAACTCCAGAACTCTCTTTGACATCAAGGGCAGAAGCGGACAGGGACCCGTATCTGCCATAGTCCAGGGACATTCAAAACAGGCACTGCACTATAATCTGTTGTAGTCAAAAGAAATTCCAAGCACATTAACCTGCTGCAATCTATTAACACAGAACTATGACACTATGACGCCAAGAGGGTCATCGCATAATGGGGGATGCAATATGGGGACGATGGGGAAATGCAACACTGAGTCGGCGTGAGAGAGATACATAAACGGGGGCGACCAAAGGTGAGGAGTCAGCCCTATCAGGGTATACCAAATGCCAGAAATGGAGATATTTCTCAACATTAGACATGCCCTGGTTTCTTGAGTCCCTAGAGGCATTCTGATTGAAGACACTGCCCCTTAGAAGTCAGAATCCCACCAGAACCCCTTATTCAAAGGGCGAGATCATTCATATACAAAAAAAAGGAGAATCAGTGACTTCAAAGACTAACAAAACGGGGTGTCAGAGAGAGAGAACTGAGTGATGAGGAATGGGGCCGGGGCAGTTCTATGCCTCGGAGAGGTGATACTCAGGGCGGGGATTCAACGCATACAACTCACATGCTATATACAAGGATGCACATAGTGGGGGAGGCCCATCCCCGACGCTTGCTTGATGGACTGCAACTAGGCTGGGTTTGGGACTGCCCACTGCGGAAGCAATTGGGGGAGGAAATATCCTTATACATAGGAGAATGCCCAGGACATGAAGTCCCACTAGAGCCAACCAGAGGCAACAGTATTTATTCTAAGAATTCGAAATAAAGTTACTCCACAAAAATACCCTAAACCATTCTGCAACCTTGGCGTAGTGATAGCTAGCTAGGCACAATGTGGAGCCAAGACCCCACCTATGCGCAGAGTGTGTGGGGGCAGAGAAGATGATACGCAAAGGCTGAGACTGCTCTAGAAAATGTGGAAACGTGTCAGGGGCTTGGAAAGCATTTAGAGGGCACCAATGAAGCCTTCTCCTGAACACTGGCAAGCAACAAAACACACTTGCATGAGGTGGCCTAGTAAGAATCTCTTGTTTTAGGTCAAATTGATCACGGTCAGACAAAAAATCCAAGATACATATAAGTTGAATACATAAAGTACATAAAACAAGAAATTGTACAATCGTGCAGACATCTCGCTACCAGACACACAGGGCTATGGATAATCATTACACTGTTAGCTTGGAAAATAGATGTACAACAAAAAAATACCTCTTGGGCTATGACTATTCCAGCCAAAAGTCTGCATCAGAAAACATATTCACAAATGGCCCTATCAAGGAAGGAAATAAAGAAAAGAGAAACAAAAAGAAAAAAGGGGAGGGGGGCAGAACAAAATGATTCAGCTTACACCTTCCTGATAATCCCACTTGAACCTGCTGCATGTGCATTGAGATGTTTTAATAGAGCGTAGTCCCCTAGTCCTTGCTACAGCAAGCTTCCTCTCACAGATTCCCCTCAGAACTGCCCCCCACTCTGCTACTCCTGGGGGCAGTGGCGAGATCCATGCCCCAGCCATACACAGCCTAGCTGGCACAATGGTAACAGAGAAGAGGCATTATTGTAGACCAAAATCTGCTACGACCCTGTACCCGAGCATGATCCCCTTATCTGTTAAATGCAGATCTAGACCAAGACAGATCCTAATAGTCTGGCGCACCTCTTCCCAAAACATTCCCAATCCAGGGCAAGTAACGACCATAGGCTGCAGGTTTGAGGCCATCAGTCCACATTTAGAGCATTTCTTCTTCTCCCCTCTACCCATCACCTCGTTACCAGCCCGCCTTGCTATTCTATCGGGAGTGTAATATAACATACAGACAGTTCTAAATTGCTGTAATTCTAAACTTATGGAATATGTTGACCTCTCTGTTGTTTCTAGAGCAGCTATCACTTCCGTGGAGGTAATACCGCCTGATAAAAGATGACTCCATTTCCGAGCAAGCTTCGAGCTGTCGTTAAGTCTGTGTCGGCAAAGGTTCTGATAGATAATGCTATTTAAGGACTTCTTGGATGCCTGATGAAGACCTGTCAACAGATCTGAGCTCTCCAACACCTTCATACCCGGATGCACCAAAAAAGAATCCCTGATCTGCTAATATTTAAAAAATAGCCAATGAGGAAGATCATAAGGGCTTTGCAAACTTTCAAATGTTTAAAAACCCATTTATATCATACAAATGTCCCATTCGCTCAACCCCATACCTAGCCCAGACCTTGCAAATAGGGTCATTAAATACTTCTGGGAGCATCAGATTTTCCCACAGGCGGTAGTTCACATTAATAAGAGGTAGGGAGTGCTTAGATGAGATTTCACACCAAATATAGGCTATACTCCTAATAGCTTTAAATGTGACTCTTTTAAAATAGTTGGGGTCATTGGCTCTATATAAGAACAATCCACTATCTGGTCCAAGCGCAAAACAATAACAAAAACCTGGATTAGCCACAGACAGCAAATTAGGACGGCATCCAGCAAATGCAGCCCAATGTTACAATTTGAAATCAGGAAGCTGTAGCCCACCCTGATTATAGGGAAATGTAATGTATTGTATTGCACTCTGTTCTTTCGTATACCCCCTATGAAGCTACCAGTAGCCCCCTCAAATTAAAAAAAAAAAGAATTTTGAACCCGTAGCGGTATTGCACGAAAAAGATATAGGAATTTCGGATAGAGATTCATTTTAATGATGTTACACCTTTTTATTATACTAATGGGTAACTTATGCCAAGTTTTTAAAACTTTCAACCATAGACAGCAGCAGGGGCTCATAATTTAATGTCACGACTTTTTCCACCTGGGGAGAGATCTGAACCCTCAAATACACAGCAGACAAACAAGCACCAGCGACTAGCCTAGCAGGTTGAAATTAAGAAGAACTTGTGTCTTAATGAAATTCAATGTATATCCAGAGAAGGTGCCAAATATATTGTCTTCCTCTTTAATAGCATCTAATGCAGCTACTGGATCTGAAGAATAGACAGCCACGTCGTCAGCATATGCAGTAACCTTCAACTCAAATGCTCCTGATCTGACAGATTGGATATTAGTATTTAAATACAATAAGCATATAAATGGCTCGATATATAAAGCAAATAGTAGAGGGGAAAGCGCACACCACTGCCGAGTTCCCCTATGTATCCGATAAGCATTAGTAAGAAACCCTGCATATGCCAACTGAGCCCTAGGATTGTTATATAGGGCCTGCACCCACTTACAGGATCAACCGCTCAAGCCATATGCCAAGAGTGTGACCCAAAGGCAGCCCCATACCACTTGATCAAATGCCTTTTCTGCATCCAACAGTACCATCCCCATAATAATACCTGATTTTCTTGTCACAAAAAAGCTACTATTGCCGTACTGACATGGGCTGTGGTAGCCCTTTCCAATATGAATCCATGCTGCTGACTTGATACCAGTCCTGGCATCAAGGGTGCCAACCGGGCAGATATATTTTAGCAAAGATCTTTGCATCCGCGTTTATAAGAGAAATAGGTTGGTAGGAACCATTCTTTTAAAAAAAGACAATATTCATCATGTTCCATGAGCTAGGCAGATCCCCACTGTCACCTACATATCGTAAGACATCACCCAGTAAAGACACAATTTAATCCATAAACACTTTATAAAACTCGATTGGTATTGCATCGTCACCAGCTGCTTCACCAGATGGCAATGCTGTTAGAGCTTCCAGAATTTCCCAACCAGTAGTTTTCTCTTGAAGAGCCTTCACTTGCTTTATGCTCAGTCTTGGGAGGGCACATCTCTGTAAGTATTTACAAAACCCATTTTCATCAAATACGTTAATTTGGCCATATCGTTTTTGATAAAACTTAGCAAAATATTCCACTATTAATTGATACGGTGTATGTAATGATCCATTCTCTCCATTAATAGTCTTAATTAGTTTTTTATCTGCCAATTGATGCTCCAATACTGTCCCTACCTGTTTGCCATATTCATACTGGAGAGAACGATGTTCATTATAACTGGCCACTACCTACTCCTTTAATATACTTTCCAGACATGAGTGTTTCTCAATCAAAGACAAATATATTTCCTGTTGCTCATGACCTCCCTGCCTGATTTCATTAGCATGTAAAATTTCTAACTGCATAACTGCCCACCAAGTTGCCCTCATGTGAATTTCTTTATTAATATTTTGCTGTCCCATACAATCAGTGGGGATACAGAACCAACATTATTCTCAATAAACTCGACTGCGTTTTTTGGACCACCACTATGTATTTGTTATCCGTAAGTAAGTGGCGAGGAAAGGAAAATGAGTGCCTTTGACTATTCCAAGGAGCAGATTTTGTCGGAGACAGCATCAGATCCTGCCTCACTAAGGTGTTTAACTGGCTTAAAATAAATCAGCTAAAAAGCAACCCAGACAAATCTGAGATTATTTTGTTTGGGCAACCGGCAATGAGTAGCTGGAGAACCTGGTGGCCAATGAAGCTGTCTCCCCCCAGTCTGCTCAACAAAGGGTTAAAAATGTGGGCATTGTCATTGACAACGCCCTTTCCATGCGCCCCTAGATCCATACTCTGATTGGCGCCTGTTTTGGCCTACTCCGCATTCTAAAAAAATGTCTTCCTCTGTTGCCAGTGGACATGAGGAAGACCGTGGTCCAGGCTTTAGTGACATCTAGACTGAACTACGCCAATAGTCTTTACCTCGGCCCACCAGACTATCTCACTCAGGGTCTGCAAGTAGTGCAGAACGCAGCAGCTAGAGCAATGCTTAGACCTAAGCCTAGAGCTCACATGACTCCCATCCTTAAATCTCTGCACTTACTCCGAATGAAAGAAAGAATTAAGTTCAAAGCCATGGTGATATTTTTCAAAGCACTCCATGGTCTTGGCGCTGAGTACCTTAAGAGGCGCCCTATTCGTTATACACCAACGAGGTCCTTAAGATCCTCTACCACATCCCTATAATACGCTAAGCACACATAGGGAGAAGATCCTTTGGGTATCTGAGCGCAAAAACATGGAATAGCCTTCCTGCCTCTTTGAGAGCCTCAGCTGATCCAGTGACGTTTGAAAAACATCTCAAAACCTGGCTTTTCAAGAATTAGTCAGGCTGAACTGTTCCCATTGAGCACAGGGTCAAGACTGATTTGCATATGGCTGGGTCCAAACTGGAATGGCATGGTGAGCAAAACAACGATGGATTGAGGCCAAGATCTCTGTACTGGGGTGAATGTATGACATTGTTCTGCATTCTGTCCATCAATAGTTGTTTTTGCATTTGTCACCCCGAGTGGGACGGGTATGCTCAGACGTGAGTCCCGTGCTCTCCATGCCACTAGAATCAAGCTATCCTGGCTGAAGAGGGGTGAAACTCCGAAAACCAGTCCTAGGATGCTTGTTTCCAGTCCAGGGAGGACCTGGCCTGGCAGTTCAGGCTGGACTGTTCCCATTGGGCACAGGGTCAAGACTGATTTGCAGATGGCTGGATCCAAACTGGAATGGCATGGTGAGCAAAAAAACGATGGATTTAGGCCCAGATCTCTGTACTGGGGTGAATGTATGACATTGTTCTGCATTCTGTCCATCAATAGTTCTTTTTGCATTTGTCACCCCGAGTGTGATGGGTATGCTCAGGCGTGAGTCCCGTGCTCTCCATGCCACTGGAATCAAGCTATCCTGGCTGATGAGGGGTGAAACCCCGAAACCGGTCCTAGGATGCTTGTTTCCAGTCCAGGGAGGACCTGGCCTGGCAGTTCAGGCTGGACTGTTCCCATTGGGCACAGGGTCAAGACTGATTTGCATATGGCTGGGTCCAGACTGGAATGGCATGGTGAGCAAAAAAAACGATGGATTTAGGCACAGATCTCTGTACTGGGGTGAATGTATGACATTGTTCTGCATTCTGTCCATCAATAGTTCTTTTTGCCTCTGTATTTGTGAGTCCTGATCCGAATCTGACAGCTGCGGAACTGCCTTTCTGAAAAGCTGCACGACGCACTGATGAGGATCCTCCCCTTACTTTCCTTCCGGTATACCAAATATACGCAGGACGTTTACTCTCTGTTGATTTTCCAAATCTTCATTCTTAGACTCCACAAAGTCCAGGTGTCTATCATGGCCATCTATAGTTATTTTAGTGTCGGCTCCGGCGTCCCTTATGTCCAAAACCCGTTGTTGAAGTTCTGCCATCTCTGCCCTAAGAGTAGCTATTTTACCAGTAGCTTCCACCAATGTACGTTGTATAACTATGTTATCCACTCTGACTTGTGAAAAATGTTGTTGCGCCTCAGCGCGTTGGACCTGCAGCATCTCTAAAATAGTTAATAGCGTTGGGTCTTGCTTATTCTCTGACATACAGGGGTCAGATGAAGCTGTCGGCGGAGAACCAGAGGAAAGAGCATCCCTTGGTGAAAGAAGATTAGTCTCAGATGGGGTCAGGGTCTCCAGACTATCGATAGTTAAATATATGGACTTTGTGGGCCTTGTTTGCCCTTCTTGCTAGCCTTGCCTGCATCTTGATAATCTGCTGATGAGGTAGACAAACGTTATATTAACGCCCTGACTTCTCCTTTGGACACAACCCAGTTCCGTAATGGACTGCCCTGGGCAGCTTATGCGTTGCCTGATTTCTCCCACCTGCAGGAATGTATTTACCAGCCCGCTTGTTCTGTAGTAGCCCTTGCGGCTCTTTCGTATCTGCTCCAGTGCTACTAAGTGGGAGCTTGTCATCCCCTGCATGGGTTACATTATCACGATGCACTATCCCTGATTCTAATGTACTCCATGCATATTATCTGCTACAGTATCATCGGCAGTCACTTCTTAATAGGCTTCAAACAATTGTAGTCTAGTGGTAGTACTTGTAGTAGCTGAGGCGGGTGCGGCGGTTGGGGTCCCTGGTGTTATTGTGGGATTGACAATATGGGTGTCTCCCTGCACCTTAATTGACCCCCCCGCTGCATCAATCACGATGCCTCCTACAACCACACAGTCATGCAAGCCCACTGCCCCTTCACCACTCACGGCTTCTGCAATGTCTTCGTCTCTTTCACGCAACGAATGGTTGGCATCTAAAAGTATTGTATCCAGCACCCGCTGTCCTGCAGCTTGTTGTAGCCATAAACAAAGTATCCGTATTCCCATTCCGTGCAGCAGCCATCAATATATTAGCAAGTGAAGTTTCACCTCCTACAGAGTCTCTGGTGTATGCCTGAAGTATAGAGGCCAAATCACCTGTTTTAGGTAATTTTAAGATCAGCTGCCCCATGGAGGCTTCCGAGATATCCTCCTGCTGCCGAGAAGGCTCCTCTAGCCTCTCGCTCTTTGCTTCGGGGTGGACTTTAGCCAGGTTACGAACTCCCCAGGTATGCCTAGACGTGGGTCCTGGGCTCACTGTGCCACTGGAATCAAGCTATCCTGGCTAAAGAGGGGTGAAACCCCGAAACCGGTCCTAGGATGCTTGTTTCCGCTCCAGGGAGGACATGGCTTGGCAGTTCGGGCTGGGCTGTTCCCATGAGGCACAGGGTCAAGACTGATTTGCATATGGCCAGGTCTAAACTGGGGTGGCATGGTGAGCAAAAGAATGATGGATTTAACCCAGATCTCTTGACTGGGGGTGAATGTCTTGATTTGTTCTGCATTCCGTCCATCAATTGTGTGTCTTTTGCTTTCTCGCCCTAAGTGAGCCAGGTATGCCCAGACGTGGGTCCTGGGCTCACTGTGCCAATGGAATCAAGCTATCCTGGCTGAAGAGGGGTGAAACCCCGAAATCAGTCCAAGGATGCTTGTTTCCAGTCCAGGGAGGATCTGGCTTGGCAGTTCGGGCTGGACTGTTCCCATGAGGCACATGGTCAAGACTGATTTGCATATGGCCAGGTCTAAACTGGGGTGGCATGGTGAGCAAAAGAATAATGGATTTAACCCAGATCTATTGACTGGAGGTGAATGTTTTGATTTGTTTTGCATTCAGCCCATCAATTGGTGTCTTTTGCTTTCTCGCCCTAAGTGCGCCAGGTATGCCCAGACGTGGGTCCTGGACTCACTGTGCCACTGGAATCAAGCTATCCTGGCTGAAGAGGGGTGAAACCCCGAAACCGGTCCTAGGATGCTTGTTTCCGGGGGGAACCACCTTTACAACGCAACTTTTACAACGCTATGCTATTACAACGCATTTTTTACAACGCAAAAACTTTTACAACGCATGCTTTTACAACGCATGCTATTATATGGTAAGTACTTTTACAACGCATATACCTTTACAACGCATTATTTGAAAATGCCTTTACAACGCATGCATTTACAACGCATGCATTTACAACGCATGCATTTACAACGCAAGATGTTATATGGTAAGTACTTTTACAACGCATATACTATTACAACGCATTTTTTAATGTTGGAATTTTAATTTAAATAAATATATATCGTATAATTATTTTTTTAAAAAAAAATTGTAATTGATAAAAAGTGAGTAGTTTATCAAAATATTAATACTTGAGTATTTTGTCTAGTAGAAATGTTTTGTTGGATAGTTAAATTAATACTTGAGTATTTTAATATTAATACTTGATACTTAATACTTGAGTATTTTGTCTAGTAGAAATGTTTTGTTGGATAGTTAAATTAATACTTGAGTATTTCTCAAAATAGAATGAGTTTTTTTATATTTAATTTTATACATATTACAGTGAATAGTGAGTATTTTTAAAGTTAAATTAATAATCGAGAATTATTCTAAATAGAAAGAGTATTTAATATTTTATTTAAAATAAATAAGAGTGAGTAACTAAATTTTAATACTTGATTTTTTTTTAAATATTAAAGTGTATTTCTTAGATTAATTTAGTTCATTGGTTTATTTAAATTAAGAAACAGCATATTTTAAAATTAATTTAATTAAAATTTGTGAGTACTTTCTAAAAATATTAATACAAGAGTATTTTTCAAAAAGGTAAGTAATCAGATATATTAATACTAGAGTATTTATAAGTTCCAAAAATAAAGAAAATTTTATTATTAAAAAGGAAGAGTACTTTTGGATTATTTATTTAAAAAATTAGAGAAATTTATAAAAAAAAATTAAAAATATAATAATAATTTAAATATTAAAAGAGTAATAAGGAATGCATTTTAAAAACAATAATAGTTAAAAAAAAAAAAATTACTTACTTTTTAAAAAAAATTCCCACGCTTTTCCATTGAAGTCTATGAGCGTCTTTGTCCTTCATTTATTTTGGCAGCTTCAGAATATACAACCCGCGGAACAAGAAAAGAAGGCTTAGATAGTGAAGAAAGAGAAAGTTTTGAAGGGAAAAGACAATAGAGTCGAGGTAAGGAACATATTTAGTAAATTTACATTTAATTAGTTACAATTTTGAAGTTTAAATAACTATTAAAAAAATAATAACAGCAAACAATTATTGTTTTCAAATTTTTTATTTATAGAAAAATCATGAAAAAATAAACCATATTTTTAATGAATTTTGCAATGTAAGTAACATTTTTAAAACAAAATATAAATATTTTATTAACATTTATAAACATTTATTTACAGATTAGTTAAATAAAGTAGTCCGTTATAAATTTAGATGCACGCGATGACGTAATGACGTGAGCGTCGACGTAATGCGCCATTTTGCAGAGCATCGGATGAGGAAGCAGCAGGAAGCTGATCTGCGGCCAGGTAGGAAATATTTTCATTTGTAATTGTAGAATAAACCTTTAAAAGGGATACATATATAGTGAGGAAAGAATAAGGGGAGGTTGCGGGAAAACTAATTGATTACTTAAATGTTTTTAAACATGTCCACATTAATGTCATTAATGTATGCCTATGTCGGGTCGCTAACAGTTATTTATTTAGTTTAAAAAAGTATGTAACTGTTAAAAAATTCAAAGTTACTGTTCAGAAAGTTGATTTGTTTATTTAGAAAGTAACAAAAGTAATGTCGATCTTCATTTCTAAGTGCAAAAAAGTTGCGTACTTTCAAATTTTGGAAATTAACGATTGTTATAAAAATGATGATTAAGCTGCAAAGTGCATTTTGGAATATGGTTTGAATTGTAGAATTTACATATGTTTGAGTTTTGGTGATTTGATATGACGGTAAGTAAATTGAAAATTTTCGGTAATTATATTAATGGAGTTCCGATGTAGAACAATTGATCAAATACTATGGGACAGTAAATTTGTAGACATTGGTAGTTTTTGCTTGAAATGAAGATTTGTTTTAAAAAAAAGGACCCGACTTGTTTGATTGAAAAATATTTTAGAAAAAAACATTGTATGCCAATTGTAATTTGAAAATTATTAAATTTTGAAGCAAAGCAGGAAAGTAAGTTATTACATTATTTTAAAAAGAAAGAATGTTAGAAAGATTTTCCAGGTAGTCTATAGCCACACACAACGAAAATTGTTGTAGAATTGCCAATAGTCTCTCAGACATTTCCCTTGTTTTGACTGTTACTCGTGGGTTTAGACTACCTGCGAGTGTTTGTGCTATTCTCATTTCTTGGAAACTTTGCTCCTTCTTCAAAGTTTCCAAAAATGAGTAGAAGTTAGGATGTGGTTTGCCAATTGTATGGTTGAAGGAGTTATGCCATCCCTCAATGGCATTGTTTGTTTTTGCTTCTCCCTCTAAACAACTCGTGTAGCAGTTCCACCACTCCACATGGAATCGTGGCTTCCTCCTGCGACCCGATCTGCTTAGGTGTCCAATCCATGTGTCCTCAAAATAATTTAGAATGGGTGCCAATTTTTCTTCGTTACTCGTATAATAAACAGATTCTATAATTGCAGTGTAGTACTCGTCCACACTATCGGGAGGAACAAAACAAAGTGCAGTTAATTTTTTTAGTTCAAATTGTAGTTTGCTATCCCGAGAATAATCTGCAACTAGGGATGTTTTCTGTAATTTACTCCAAAATGCCTGCGAAAAATGGAAAAAACATCCCTGAATTTGGGTATCCGTGTACGTTTTAGTGATCACATTGATCATGCTCAATTCAAAATCAATAATTATTTTTCGAGGACTTGAAGATGTTTTACTTTTAATCACTGATAAAAGTTCAGTGTATGTTGCAGAAGTCTTATCAGGTAGCAAACTATAAACTAAGGGAATTACACTATTGTTAATTTTAGCATGTATAGTGTAAATTTGAGTGAAAGGATGGGGTGTACTTTTAAACGTCCCATCCATCATCCAAATTTCACTACTTTCTAACTTAGCAAGGTTACGTGGGGTACTAAAAATTAAAATACGTTTCTGAGGGTTTTCGTTGTCATGCAGAAGGAAAGGTTCATCAGAAAAAGAAATAGAAAGATCATGAGGAATTCTAATGTCAGAGAAAGAATGTGGTGTAGATAATTGGATGTTACTTGCCTGCTTTTGTCTCTGAATAATTCTTCTCAAATTAGGTATTATAGGCATGTTACTAGCAACATGACTGGGGACATGCTGTGCAACCTCTCTTAAAATTGATCCTGTAGAATCATTGGAGGTGCTTGCAATAGCTTTCATCTCGTTTATTGTTTCTCTAATTTCTACATCCATTGCAGAGGCAGAGTGGTTATGTTCTGTGGTTTTCACAACCAAATTATCAACAGTAACCGCTCTGCCACTGCAATGGGTAGTGTAGTATTGCACACACCTCCAATGATTTCTAGTTAAACTTATTCTTTCCTTACTATATATGTATCCACCATGGTTTAATAAATTTTTGCCCTTCCTGGATTTTATAAAGTTTGCAGCTCCCAGGCTAGACATTATCTGAAAAGAGGAGAGAAGACAAAAAAAATTAGCCTGAAAAAAATTATGAAATACCTAAAACATAACATTTACACCATCCATTACTTTCCCTACTGCTGCACCTTCCAGGAGTTAGAATAGTAAATTGCACCCCTACACCATCCAACACTTTCCCTACTGCTGCACCTTCCTGCAGTTAGAATAGTAAATTGCACACCTACATCATCCAACACTTTCCCTACTGATGCACCTTCCTGGAGTTAGAATAGTAAATTGCACCCCTACACCATCCAACACTTTCCCTACTGCTGCACCTTCCTGGAGTTAGAATAGTAAATTGCACCCCTACACCATCCAGCACTTTCCCTACTGCTGCACCTTCCTGGAGTTAGAATAGTAAATTGCACCCCTACACCATCCAACACTTTCCCTACTGCAGCACCTTCCTGGAGTTAGAATAGTAAATTGCACCCCTACACCATCCAACACTTTCCCTACTGCTGCACCTTCCTGGAGTTAGAATAGTAAATTGCACCCCTACACCATCCAACACTTTCCCTACTGCTGCACCTTCCTGGAGTAAGAATAGTAAATTGCACACCTACACCATCCAACACTTTCCCTACTGCTGCCCCTTCCTGGAGTAAGAATAGTAAATTGCACCCCTACACCATCCAACACTTTCCCTACTGCTGCACCTTCCTGGAGTAAGAATAGTAAATTGCACACCTACATCATCCAACACTTTCCCTACTGATGCACCTTCCTGGAGTTAGAATAGTAAATTGCACCCCTACACCATCCAACACTTTCCCTACTGCTGCACCTTCCTGGAGTTAGAATAGTAAATTGCACCCCTACATCATCCAACACTTTCCCTACTGATGCACCTTCCTGGAGTTAGAATAGTAATTGTTACCCCTACACCATCCAACACTTTCCCTACTGCTGCACCTTCCTGGAGTTAGAATAGTAAATTGCACCCCTACACCATCCAACACTTTCCCTACTGATGCACCTTCCTGGAGTTAGAATAGTAAATTGCACCCCTACACCATCCAACACTTTCCCTACTGCTGCACCTTCCTGGAGTTAGAATAGTAAATTGCACCCCTACACCATCCAACACTTTCCCTACTGATGCACCTTCCTGGAGTTAGAATAGTAAATTGCACCCCTACATCATCCAACACTTTCCCTACTGATGCACCTTCCTGGAGTTAGAATAGTAATTGTTACCCCTACACCATCCAACACTTTCCCTACTGCTGCACCTTCCTGGAGTTAGAATAGTAAATTGCACCCCTACACCATCCAACACTTTCCCTACTGCTGCACCTTCCTGGAGTTAGAATAGTAAATTGCACCCCTACATCATCCAACACTTTCCATACTGATGCACCTTCCTGGAGTTAGAATACTAATTGTTACCCCTACACCATCCAACACTTTCCCTACTGCTGCACCTTCCTGGAGTTAGAATAGTAAATTGCACCCCTACATCATCCAACACTTTCCCTACTGCTGCACCTTCCTGGAGTTAGAATAGTAAATTTCACCCCTACACCATCCATCAGTTTCCCTACTGCTGCACCTTCCTGGAGTTAGAATAGTAATTGTTACCCCTACAGCATGGTACATTTTTACAACTGTTGCACCTTAGAATGTTGGATAAAAATACCTTTTTCTTTCGAATTTGCTTTTCTTGCTGACTCTTCTTAAGTGGGAATGGCGTGTAGGCTGGAGTAGACACTTATGTGGTGATTGGATTTCTAATGGGAAAATAAATGTCTGGAAAAGTGAAAAAAGAAAAGAATGAGAAAACTGAACGATGTTGAGAAATGCGAATTTACAATAATTTTTAAAAAATTGAATATTTGGTATAAGTTGTAGTAGATAACACTTTCCCTAATGCTACACCAACCTTTAGTCATGAAATAAAATTCTGAATTCTGCAAATGTTACCATAATTAAATTGGTTTTTTTTTCAACATTAGCAATGAGATGGCTAGTCTAATATATTGAAGGTTAAGAAACCATGCTGAAAATCAATACCTTGTTTTTTTGAAATTGCTTTTCTGGGTGAGGCTTCTGAAGATGATTTGGTCTGTTGGCTCAAGATTTAACGTATGTGATGGAAAGAATCTTTCTGCAACGAATCAAATTGTTGTCTTTTGAAAAAAATGAGGATAATAAAAAAATTAACGTTGGTTTGAAATGTAAAATCTGAGTAACTTTAAATTAATAATGACATACAATATAACTAATACTACATGACACTGTACAAACCAATGCACCTTCCTGTAGTTGAAATAGAGATATGTACCCCTACACCATAAAAAAATCTCCCTAATGTTGCACCTTCCTGGAGTAGGAATAGTATATTGTTACTCTAAACTATCCATCATTTTTCTAATTAGGTACTTTAGAGGAGTAATAATTGCAAAAGGAAGGATTAAAAATGTATAGAAAAAATAATACTGAAAAGGTAACATACCTTTTTCAGTTGTTGTTTCTTTTCGTGCCTTTAAGGTAATGCTTGCAGCAGGATAAAGTTATTTTTTTGCTACAGATGTCCTCTGGAAAAAAAAAATGTTTAATAAATTAATGTTCCTTAGCCAACGTTGGTTGGAAAAAAAAAAAAAATTTTAAACAATATGATATATGACAAATGAGTATGAGTAACCATTGGTGAAAGTAAACATATTACACATTTAATGCATTTTTCAAAAAAAAAAAATGGTTACTCCGATACTATCACTCAATTACTGTAATGCTGTACATTCTAGGACTTTGAATAGTAATAGTTACCCTAGTAACATGAATCTCTTTTTCAGATGTAGTACCCAACTGAAGTCTTATTAGTAATTGTTACTCCTGCATCATGGTATATTTTCGTTTATGATGTAGTGAGATTGAGGTAAAAAAAAAAAACACCTTTGCCATACATCACTTTAGCTAATTTTTTAAAATATATTTTACAAGTAAAACAATTACAAATAAATTACATTTACCTTCACAATTGTATATGTCAGTCGATAACGTGGTGGTGATGGTAAATTAGGTACACAAATTGTTGAATCTCAATATATTCCGAGTTTCTGTTTTTGGAAAATAAAATACTTGTTTTAAGTTGTTGTATATTTTTAGTGATAATAAATTAGAAACAGTACATTTTTAAAGTTATTATTAAGAATTTTATTTACATTTTTTTTGGGTTAAGAAAATATATTTTCCTCAAAACCAACGTTTAAAAATATTGTAATGACTTACTAGTAGTTGCTCTATTGTAATGCTTTTACGAATGAATTCCGTGCTCTCTCTGAGGAGGTCGCAGTGGAGGTGACAGAGGGTCAGCTTTTCACGTCTGGTCTCTCTGGTAGTTGATAATCAACTGAGTGCAAAATGGTGTCTTCCTGGTATTTATAAGTTTTACTCTGTGTCACTATTAATTTTTTTAAAAACTGCGTTCGTTGTGTTTTTTTAAATGCTTTGTTTTACTGTGGAAAATGATAATTTAAAAATGCTTTTACAAAAGTATTGTTTTCATTCATTTGCTCCGTTTTGGCATCCATTTTGGAACATGTCTTTTGGTATTGTTTACATAGAAACTGTGGTAGGACAAGTTTTACAAGTGAGATGGTTAAAATGGCGCCTATGTGTATGTGTCTTATGTTTTACTTTGTTTACTTATTTTCCGATCAAATCATGATAAAAATGTGTATGTACTGTTATTTTAATTTTCCTTATTTTTGTAAAACTTTGAAATGTGTGAAAACGGAATTTTATGGGGGATTTTGAGTATTAATTTTAATACTCGAGTATTAATTTTAATACCCGAGTATTAATTGGGTAATGCGTTTAGTAGATTTACGTTCAGTTTTTCTCCACATTTTAATACACTTCCCCACCCTAAAACCCCTAATTTCCCTGCATCCCGTGCCAGATTTTATTGTACTTTTAATTTAAAAAAAAAAAAAACGCGTTGTAATGGTATGCGTTGTAATTGATTTCGTTGTAACAGCACTTTTCAGTATTTTAATAGGTTTTGCGTTGTAAGAGTATTCGTTGTAAAGTAATGCGTTGTAGTAGTACTTGCGTTGTAAAAAATGCGTTGTAAAGGTATGCGTTGTAATAGTATGCGTTGTAACGTCATACATCCGTTTCCGGTCCAGGGAGGACCTGGCTTGACAGTTCGGGCTGGAATGTTCCCATAGGGCACAGAGTCAGGACTGATTTGCATATGGCCAGGTCTAAACTGGGGTGGCACGGTGAGCAAAAAGAATGATGGATTTAACCCAGATCTCTTGACTGGGGGTGAATGTTTTGATTTGTTCTGCATTCCGTCCATCAATTGTGTGTCTTTTGCTTTCTCGCCCTAAGTGCACCAGGTATGCCCAGACGTGGGTCCTGGGCTCACTGTGCCACTGGAATCAAGCTATCCTGGCTGAAGAGGGGTGAAACCCCGAAACCGGTCCTAGGATGCTTGTTTCTGATCCAGGGAGGACCTGGCTTGGCAGTTCGGGCTGGACTGTTCCCATGAGGCACAGGGTCAAGACTGATTTGCATATGGCCAGGTCTAAATTGGGGTGGCATGGTGAGCAAAAGAATAATGGATTTAACCCAGATTTCTTGACTGGGGATGAATGTTTTGATTTGTTCTACATTCTGTCCATCAATTGTGTGTCTTTTGCTTTCTCGCCCTAAGTGCTCCTGGTATGCCCAGATGTGGGTCCTGGGCTCACTGTGCCACTGGAATCAAACTATCCTGGCTGCAGAGGGGTGAAACCCCGAAACCGGTCCTAGGATGCTTGTTTCCGGTCCGGGGAGGAGCTGGCTTGGCAGTTCGGGCTGGACTGTTCCCATGAGGCACAGGGTCAAGACTGATTTGCATATGACCAGGTCTAAACTGGGGTGGCATGGTGAGCAAAAGAATGATGGATTTAACCCAGATCTCTTGACTGGGGGTGAATGTTTTGATTTGTTCTGCATTCTGTCCATCAATTGTGTGTCTTTTACAAACTGCCCGGGGCCAGGGCTAGTGTTTACTTGAGACGGCGCCATACCAGCTTTAATCGTGTCAGCCCTTCTGAACCAGACCAGCGCCCAAAGCCCCTTCCGTCCGAGGACAAAATGCTGCCGCATATGCCGCCGGCAGCACAGCCCTTCCTTGATTTAAGCAGTGAAAAAGCTCCCTTAGCTGAGAGTGCTTCGAAGCCTCAGGTGAGAGCAGCGGTCACAGGGCGGTCCGTGTCAGGAGTGAGCGTGGGAGAAACACGGGGCGGAGCTCCGTGTGGCGAGATCAACCCGCCATCCTCCCTAGCACCTCCAGCCTAGTGAGAATCTCAACAAAATGTCAAAATGGGAGTGAAGGGCACAGTCATTTTGGAGTGTTGTCTTCATTTGTTTTATCCTCATTTCATGGCTGGCATGTTTGCAGTGTTTAATTCTGGGTGGTGCTATGCATGACTCTGATGATCAGAAAACCAATAAAAATAATGTTAAAAATAAAACCCTGTCAGGGTAGCACATCGCAGGTACCAAATAGCTACCAATTCAGGACCAGAAGTTAATGGCAGCAACTGAGCGAACATCAGAACCATAACATCCAGACCAGAAGTGCTGCCAAAACAACAACAGTACGGTCTCCTGCTCTAGCCGCACAAAGGGGCATATTATCAAGGACGGCGATAAAAATTATCGCCGGTTTAACGGCAGAAAACTGCCGCTAAAGTGGGGATAATGGGCTTCATAATATGCTCCTGAGAATTCCAATAAAAGTCCATGTTCTGGTGTGAACATGGGCTTCTATTGGAATTCTCCAGGGCATATTGTCAATCCCATTATCGCCGCTTTAGCGGCGGTTTTCTGCCGCTAAAGCGGCGATAATTTTATCGCCTGTCTTGATAATATGCCCCATAGTCACAATAGGAGAACAACAGCGGCGTGACGCAAAACGATAAGACCTGACCCCCCCCCCCCAAGAATGTGATGAGGGGCTCAAAAGTCCCCCATATGTCACAGATATTCACTGGCCTTGGGCTGAAACAGGCTCCCCTGAAATGTTGGGGCCCCTGAAATGTGAGCCACAGGGGCTTCGTTACGCCCTGGATGCTGGATACTAAAGGCACCACCCAGACATCTATCAAAACCTATTTGGTATTAAGCGTACAACAGATGACGGTGGTGAGGTGGAGGGCCACAAGCCAGAACGCCTACCGCGACCCCGCCCTCCCCCCCAAATCCCACTGCACACTTAATAGAATATGGGTGAAAATGAAGGGTGGGAAGAAACAGCCCTCAATCTAACACTGCCTTAGGCCGGCGCTTTGTACCTTTAGTGCAGGAGGTGCAGTGGCACTGGGGCTGAGGGAAATAAGGGCTCTGCTGCACCCGATTATGTCTCATTTCAATACTTAACTGGGAGAAAGGAGGCCCACTTTCTTTGTTGGCCTGAGGGACCTAAGGTCCCTCCATAACTACTCAGCATCTCCCAACATGGCTCAGGGCTGCACCCCCACATGGGAGCCCTCCATGGGAAGAACCTCTGTTAGAGGACCTGTAATAGGCACTCTCTGTACTATACAAATGCACAGTCAGTAACATGGCATAGAGCAAACCATAGGCGACTGCTAAGGGCTTGGAGAAGATTGATTTTCCAGGGCTCTTCCCAGAGTGAGTTATAATTGTGGCATGTGAGTTTATAAAAAAAAGTGCCAAAGATTGTATTACATTAAAATATGAAACAAAAAGACATTACACTTGTATATTAGGGGCTGTATGAGAAAATGTTTCCCTTCTATATTTCAGAAAAACTGAACCAAATGAACACAGGAAGGCAGATCCTCACCAGACAGGAAGTTCAGAAGTAAAAGAAAAATCACATTAACAAGAGCAGCATCTTGCCTTGCGCGATGGTTTCTAAAGACCTTGGCCCTGAAAGAGAGCCCCTTCTAGCCGTGTGGTCTGAGGGGCTGCAGATAGGGGGGGCGCTGTTGGGCCTCAACAGCCCGTTACTGCGGGGGCTTGGGGTTGCTGTGCTGTCCTTTGCTGCCCCAGATGTCACTCACGCTGGGAGAGGCTGAGACCTCGCAATCTAGGCACTGCAGGTGCTTAAAGGATCTCATTCACAACTAAGGGGAGGGGAGAGGGGAAGGAAAGACCCTGGGGAGGGGCAAGAATCACCTGACCGGAAGTCAGTGTCAGTAGGGGGCTTGAGACTGACAAACATTCCCTTCCGAATTGGTTTACTAGGTACCTTCTTCTCCCTTGTAAACGTGCTGTTGTCATTCTTATGAACATCTACAGAAACTTTACCACTTAGAAGCACATTAAGGCCTAACCCTTCACCAAATGTGGAAGGAAAATAACTCATTTTAGGTAGAATATAAATGTATGCATTTATATTGTGATCAGGAATAAGGACCCCCACTGACAGTGGTTCCTTCCCTGTCTGTCCAGTAGTACAAGAAAGGGCCAAAGACAAGTCTCCTCAAGGTACACCTCATATATCATTGAAAGACGTTACTTGCCTGCTCGTGCCCGCCGCAGCCTCATGGGTGAAACCTGGTGCCCGCCCCTCCCCCATTCATTGTGAGACACATTAAATTATCCCCCTTACACTGTTTTAGATCTGTCTCTTGCTCTCTATCTATGTCTATTGTTTATGATTACAGTGACATACTTCAATATATGTACATTGTAGATGTAACCAATCAAATGCATGGTCGTGAGTATGATATGGCGACTCAAGAGCATACCCTTTTTTTAGCCTAGGGTTTCACTCTTTGCTGCAACCCTCTCCTCACCATCACTCAGTGTTTTCTCCCTTCACTCTGAGAAAGACCTACCTCACCCTGGTAGATATCAGAAAAGCAAAGTTTTAGGATAGTCCAACAGCCTAACCACAAATTTGTTTTCAGTTCATATCTTATAAACCTCAAAATTGAAAAATCAACACTTGGGTGTAAAAGCTAGTAAGCCTGTCAGTGTTCTAGTGAAATGGACAGGTTGGAGGCACAAAGCTGCAAATAAGCTTGTCATCCAATAGACATAATTCCTGTTATTTGCTAAGAACAATAAACAAGATACAGTACTGTTGGACTTGGCCCTTTTTGCATGGTCATCCCTGAACTTTTTGCCTTCCTCCTGTATTTTTTCTGACCTGTTGTTGGCTGTTTTATGAATCTGGGCACTTTACCACTGTTGATCAGTGCTAAAGTGCATATGCTCTCCCTATTATAAATTGATGTATGGATTAGTTATTCCATTATTGGCTGGTTTGGTTTACTTGTCAGACCCTAGTACAGTGCACCAGGAGTGCCCAGGGTTTGAAAATCCAAATGCTGCTGGTGGGCTTGCAGCACTGGTTGTGCCACCCACATAAGCAGCCTGTAACAGCATTTCTAAGGCCTGCCATTGCAAAGCCTGCGTGCAGTCTGTTACTGTCATGCTGACTGGGCAAGTGCACCCACTTGCCAGTCCCTAAACCTTCCCTTTTCTTCATATCAGACACCCCTATGGTAGGCCCAAGGGCAGGGTGCATTGTAAGTATAAGGTAGAACATGCCCTGGTGTGTGTGGCATGTTTTAATAGTGAATTACAGCCATTTTCGTTTTCACTATTGCAAGGCTACCTGTTCTCCATAGGCCAGAATGGGCAGCTTGATTATTACATCTTATAATCTTAACTGACTCAGGGAACATGGTAGAAATTCGAATTTAGTATGCCTGAACTCAGAATGATAAAATACATCTTTTAGTGAAGTTGGTTTTAATATTCTGTGTTTGCAAATACCACTTTTAGAAAGTAGGTATTTTCTTGTCTAAACCATCCAAACCTGCCTGTGCTAGGCTGTGTATTCCTTGTCTGGAGTTTGAGTGACAGGACTGGGGGATTCCAGGAGACAGGGTGAGTCAGCACAGGGCTGAATAGAGAGATCTGCATCTAGAGGGGTGGGAGGAGTTGCACCTGGGACCTGAATAGGGCTGTGCCTTCCCTCCACAATGCTGGCCCCACCTCCTGTGGTGCGTCTGATGTCTCTGCCCGCACTCTGAAAGGAAAGAAGGAGTCATGTACACAAAGTGCTCCAGGACTGACCAGAACTAGTTTGGACTAGGCAAAGGCCTCTCTGCCTTCAGAGAACAAAGAGAAACTTTGTATAAATATTGGCACCCTAACCCATGAACTTTAGATCACTTTGGGAAAAAAGAAGAAACCTTTGCTGAGGAGTGGAACTAGAAGAAACTGAGGAGAGACTATCCCTAAACTGAAGTGCTGCTTGGGGCATTGGCCTGCAGAGGTTGCCTGACTGCCAAAGAAAGGAGAAAGGACTTTGTGTGCATTTTTATTCAACTTGTGAAGGTTCTCCAAGGGCTTGGAAAAGAGCTTGCCTCCTGCTGAAGTCTCAGGGACAACAGACTTCACCCACCAGCTCCCCAAAAGCTCTCTTGAAGTGTCTGCAGTTGTGCTGGACTTTTTGAGGTCTTGCGTGTCGCAAGGAGCTGGAAGCGCGACTCAAGAACAAGAAGCGTGTCGCCAAACTGCCGTGGCCGCTTCACAATACGAAGCGCCTCGCATCGCCGGAGAAGAGGATCGACGTCGCCGCAGACGCCGCCGCATCTCCAGGAAGTGGGTCGCAGAAGAATCGTTGAGTCAACGCAGGTCACCACAGCGCCTCGCATCCCCAGGAGGGAAGATCGACGTCGCCGCAGATGCCACCGCATCACTGGGAAGCATGTCGCAGGGCCTGTCACGGCTTATCGCCGGAGAGAAGGATCGACGTCGCCGCAGACGTCTCCGTATTACCGGGAAGAGTGTCGCAGGGCATGTCGTGGCTCGCATCGTTGTGGAAGCACCTCGCATAGCCAGGGGAGAGGATCGACGTCGCCGCAGACGCCGCCGCTTCACTGGGAAGCGTGTCGCAGGGCCTGTCGCAGCTCGCATCGTGAGGAAACATCTCGCATCACCGGAGAAGAGGATCGACGTCGCATCAGGCGCCGCCGCATCACCGGGAAGTGTGTCGCATCAAGAAGAAAGCGCCATATTTGTTTATTTGCACCGGATCTTCAACGTCTTTGCAACACTTTCGTTGCCCTGCATGTCGCATCACATTGAACTCTGAGTGTCGCATTTACGATCTTAAGAGAACTAAGCTAAATTCTACCATTTTAAAGTAACAGTATTGTGGATTTTTGTCGTTTATGGTCTTGCGATGAATCAATGTAAAGAATACTTATTTTTGATATAAAACGTGTGTGGTGTCCATCTGTAGTGTTGTCACATGATTACTGTATGTGTTCACAAATGCTTTACAAACTGCCTCTGAGATAAGCCTGTCTGCTCGTGCCAAGCTACCAAGGGGGTGAGCAGGGGTTATTTTAGGAATGTACCCCTTTACCCTGACTAGACGCAAGGGTCCCTATTTGTCACAGGTACCTACCTATGCCAACTAGAGACCCCCAAATCTAACAAGTACAAACTAGGTTCAATGGCAAGACCCTGGACAACTTCAAACCCACCTTTCACCGAATGAGAAGTCACTTAGATTCACCCTGGACACCAAAATCACCCTTGAAGAACACATTGCCAAAAACACACAAAGATGGCCTGGGCCCAGGTCTCTCTTCTAAAGAAAGTCAAATGGCTCCTTCCAGAAAACGACTTCAGGACTTCCCTTTCAAGCCCTTGTACTCTTGCACCTGGATGGTGGTAATGTCATACACCATGACTTCCCTGACTCAACCGTTGGACCACTGAGGCGCATGCTGCACGCTACAGCACATCTCACCCAGGACCTGAAGAAATATGAACACATCAAACCGATTAGGATGGAACTCCATTGTCTCCCCTTGCAGGACTGCACCATCCTTATAACCAGCTGCATCATTTACAAAAGCTATCATGACCAGCGACACTGCTTATGTTGCAGACCAGCTTACCATCTCTAGTGGATCTCGGCACACCCGTAGCAACGAAACCATGGGATTGCAGACTAAGAAGTGTATAAAAAAAACACAAGACAGCAGTCGTCTTCCATATATGCACCGACGATCTGAAACAACATTCTTGTATCCATCAGGATCAACCCAACGCTGCTTCAATTTAGGAAAGGGTTGAAAACTCACCTCTTTAAAGAACACTACATCACAATGCATTAACTGTTCACAATACAGATTCCTCTCCTTTTACTCGTTGATTTATGCTTGACTTTGACCATGTTCAGTGCTTTGCTGCCTTTTGGGTAGGTTTGTGCTATAGAAATAACATATACATCCATCCGTCCATACCTACATTGCCTTACAGAAATAGGCAAATAACTGTCAGTGTTTAGACCATATACACCAAGGGATAGTTTATTATCTGATTATATTATCACCAGGCAAATAAATAGTCATAGTTTACAGAACTACCTCTTTCCTAAACTTTCTAAGGCAGGTTGCCCGGGCAACACTCTAGGTAAGTAACCCTTCCAGAAGCTACACACAGAATGTAATCCTTTAAATGCTGACGCTGCATCTTATGCAGAACGGTATTTTTCAGCTGGTAAATACCTCAAACCCCCGGCCCCCCATCCAGCTCACTTGTTAGCAGGGCCTTTGTATTTTTTGTTTTGTCCCTTGATAAATCTCAGGAGGTTTGGACTACCAAAATCTGAAAACAGCACTGTTGCAATGATTATCACGCAACTCAGGATTCATGCATAAATGCTGTACACAAAGTACGCATTATTACCAGCCTGCATCTCCATGGGAAAATGGAGTATCTGGAAAGTCCCACTGTGGTGCACCTACAGTCCTGTAGATCCTTGCAGAGACCCACAGTTCTCCCCTCTTGCACTACCCAACAGGAACTACCAGGGTGATGGCCGAGTCGTCCCCTGTGCCCAAAGAAGAAATCAGGCTGGCAAAGGGAAGTTATATCTACTGAGACCAACGTAAAATATTGACCAATGAGGTTATCATTAAAAAGAATTGCCCTTGTGGGCAGCTGGTCATCAGGCATTACCCCTACAGTCTTAAGAAAACATAATAGCAGGCACATGTGTGCTGGAATGTGGAAACAGTGCCAGAATGACCAGACTAGACGTGAAGCGGCTTGTCACAGAGCACCACTGGGACGTTGGTGGGCCTGTAACTGGTCCTGATTCTCCAGCTGAGACAGAGCTAGCTGCCAACAATGATTGACATGGCCTTTGTGGTTGTAGTTTGGCTTGTGGACATAGGAGCTGACAGTCTTCATTACCTAGGTAAGTGTCTCATTTTAGCAAAGCAGTAGCATGCACACACAACCACTCGTTGACGCATGTCATTCTGCAGACAGCCACAAGCACTCTTCATTACAGGTGAGATTTATGGTATAGATGAAGGTCCCAAAGACCACATCACTGATCCATCACATTGTTGCTGTACTGCACTGATGTCACCACCATCAATAGTGGTAGCAGCTACCAAGGCTGGTGGACACCCCTCAGGTCTTGGTTCACCAGCAGCAAGTCAACCAGGAAGCAAAGAGCAGGGAGCAGGGAAGGAGGGCACGGCGAGCGAGATGTAAAATGGACAGTCTGTCATCAGGGTAGAAGCTTTGATGTCACTTGGAGAGAGCTAGAGTTCCATCATCTTTTGTGTAGGTGATGAAGACAGGTTGTGATTTCTTCCAAGTGTTGTGGTTATTCCACTGAGGATGTGGACTTGTCTGTCTCACCCCTCCTTCCACCGCATCATGATAACAGATCTCTGTGTGTGATTTGCATTCATGGTGTGTGGCATCTTGTTCTTCATGAAGATGTTCTCACTGGCCCTTGAGGTTCTGCATGAATTTAAGTGTTGTCAATGGTGCAACCAGGTTAGGAAAAGAAGTGCCAAAAAGTGCTGATTTGAATGCCGTGAACATCATTTTTGAGGTTGCCAGTGGCCCCAGTTACCACCCCTGGATTAAAAATACATATTTTTTAAACTCATAGCCATGCTTGATTATGGTTAATACATGAAAAATAAGCCTTGGCAAATTGATGAGATGGTTTTTTTTTTTGCACGGATATGTCACCAAAAATAAAATGTAAAAATTCACAAAAAATAAAAATAAAAACCATGCCACCTGAACTTGGTGTCATATGCTTACATTAACCATTTAAAAATTGTAAAAAAAATAATAATCACATAAGCTTTTAATAGAAACAGTATTGGGCCCTCCTAGAATGCAAGTCTACTCGGAAAAGGTATGGAAACCCGTATCAGTTCTAATTCACATTCCAAGAGAATTGTTTCTTATTAGTGCAAAGAAATTGTTCTACAGTTCTGGTTACAGCAGCTTGAAGTAATTGCTAAAAAATGAACGGATGACCAAAAAATTTAAAAAAAAATGTAATGACAAAAGCATTCAAGTATTGCCACACTATCCTTGGGACTGAAGTGCACATCTTCTTAGGTGGATGGGTGGATGTGATCGTGTAAAATGCTGCCACTCCCTGTGCAAGGCACCAGTGGAGGAAGTAGAATGACGCGTCGCTCCATGCTGTATGCTGCACTGGGCAGAAGCAAATGACCAGTCGAGGAAGAGTTTACTCAGAGCCTCTCTGTGTATCTTTGTGTCTTGTAAGCAACAATGCCACAAAGTCACACCTTGAACTCAACAGTCACCTCTCTGGTTCACAGGAGTGATAGTTCCTTACAAGTGATCATAAGTCAAAACCTGTTGACAGTAATGAGGAGTAAATCAAGCCAATATCATGTGTCATATCCAATATATAGTCCATAAGGATCAATACTGTTGGACATGACCACTATTGTTTTTTCATATCTCTTGTTTATGAATCTCCCAGTGGTTTAGCAATATATTTTTAGGTCGAGCATTCAAGACCTCTTGTAAACACTTTAGTATATATTTACATATACTTATATGTGTATGTATTTTGTGGGCTCTGGAGATCAACCCTAGGACTTGTCTGCTTCCGCTTAGGGACTTTTTTTTCTGTTCAACTGCCTCTATTTAACTGTCTTGATAGAAAACGACTAGCAGAGGTCAGTAAAATACCAGAATTGCTTTCTACTGAGGGACCCCCTTTTTTAAAAAAATTCTGGCAACTGCCTCTATTTAACTTTATTGATAGTAAAATACCAGAATCACTTTAGCATTCTCTAGATTCCAGTCTATAGAAATTGTCTTCCACGAGCACCCATAGACAATAATATTTTTTTCAAATCTTGTATTTTCAATGCTATGACCACCGAAAGCCCTGATTTTATGTTACAAAACAGAGCTTTGGACTGTACCATTTCCCGCTGAAAGGCAATATTTTTCTCTATGTGTTCCCATACCTGGCGTGTCACGCAGTTTGGTGCTCACTTTCCCTCCCTGTTTAAGAACAGTAGATGTTTCAGCACCCAGGCTAATGTGCTGCATAGCTAAATAAATATAAAGTCCCAAAGGCGAGACCGATTGCATTGCAAATGCTTGTTTAATGCAGGCTTCAGTGACATAAATCATTGTGAAATTACCTGGATCAAGTCTGATCAATGTGCTTGATTGATAAATTGGCAAACAGAGGAAAGAATTTGGGAACAGTGATTGAACAAGGAAATGACCATGATAATTGTGTGCTGGAATTGTGCACTTGCACTGGATTATATAACCACAAGAGTTTCACCCAGGGAGGTATGGCAGTGTGGATATTAAGGGGGGGCGCAGATAGGCCAGAATTAATACCATGACAGCACGCGGTATCTTCAGAGCAGATCGGTCATTGGTGAGCATCCCTTCGCATTCACAGCAACATGAGTGATCCTAGATCTGTGAACAGTGCCCTCTTACTGCGACTGGAGGTTACAGCACTTTGTTGCTATGCCTTCAGCTCCTCTTGCTGCTTCATGGAATGGTTCTTAAATATGTTTTTGTACAATAAGGCACAGAAATGTGTTACAGCACTCTGATTATTGTAGAGTGAACAAGGTGTAGCTGGAGTTGCCAATGTGGTGACTGAGCAAGGGATTTGCACCTGCTGATGGGAGGTGGTAATAAGGTGCTAATGAGCTTTCTTCAGCACTGTTCTTGAATTTTGAATCATCCTGAGTCACAGCGACTGCACGCGCTTAATGCAAGTGTACTGCCCGCATTTCGTGATATTACAGATTAGGCACATAGAGCAATGTTTTGGGCTATTCAAAGGATTACTGCTCTGTGAATTCTCGACCTCCTGAAGACCAGTTGCATCCTTTCTCTTAAAAAAATTATATTCTCCTTTAAGATAAATGCGGAAGGCCGCAGGCGCCGACAGGGAAATTCAGTGTTTTTGTAAAGCCTTTGAGGGAGAGAAAGCCCTTCAAATGGCGATGGAATATTCCTGCTCTAATGATTAAAGTTTTTCCAGGGAGATGGATCCAGCAGAGTTGGGACCAATGAAGCAAGCAATGTTCATGGTGGGTGAGGAGCAGCGGCTGAGGGAGGAAGTGGTAACCGGTCACTTTCAACTACAGGGGTAATGAACTTCAAGAACAACCGGGGTAAGGAGGCGTTAGTATCAATCGCAACAAGGAAGCAGTAGTTTGGGAGCGAGTCGCCGCCGCTAGAATCTGAGTCCCTATACTCTATTGACCCCTCTGATATTGGTGCTTGGTTACAGGTGTTCTTAACTGGTGTGAAGTCTCGCTGAGTTGCCCACTTTGCTCAGTTCAGCTTCTAAATAAGACCCGCTTTAGTTTGCTACCTTTCTGTTGAGCATTTTTCATGATCTGCGGAGTATAGACCTAACATTCGTTCTCCTAATATCTCCAACGGTGCTGGGGTGAGGCTTGTGGTGGCTGCGTCAGGTCGATATACTCTGACCTCATCCAAGATGGCTGATCCTCCCACCTCCCTTGAGAATGGAACCTCTCTCAAGATCTGTTGTTGTTCTGAGAGCAGCGCTTGTCAGACACTGACGATGACCTCTTGGGAGGGAACAAACCTGTGCAAACTCTCTCGTTCTTCTAAAGTGATACTGGCTTCTGTTTGGTGTTTTTTCCTTTGGTCCATGGCATTGTTTTCTGTTCTTAGTTCCTCTGTGCTTGTGGCCTGGAGACCCCGATGGCAGTAGCTATACGACTATTTTGGGTAAGCAAGAGTATGGTGGAAACACGTGAGGCACATACGTACATGTAGTCCCCACAAATGTCATCTCTTCTTCTCCTTGACTTCGACCTCTATAAGTCTGTCCTTTACCTGTGCTCTAACTCCTGACAACCTGTCTCGTCCACTAGCCACGTCTTGTGGGCAGCATTAAAATCCATCTCCAGTACAAATAAAATAATTATATTTCTTTATAGGCCAAATTAATAAGCTTCCAACCGTTATCTTGCTATTTCTGTGGTTTCCTGTATCTGGTGAAGTGTTCTTAGTAGCACAAAAAATTCAAGTCTTTTGCACTTCACATCACCATGCTTCCAACGTACACAGCTACCTAATTATATACAAGAAAGCTTTTTATCCCACTCGTTTTATTGTTTTATCTTTGCACCAAACAATGCACACATCATTGTCACAGAGCATACATGTGATATCAAGTTAAAAAAAAACAGCCCCACCACCCATACCTCTCCCCTACCCACACATTAGGGTGAGTGGCCCGCGCTTCCCGTGGATATAGCCATCCCTTGTCCTCTCTGGTGCGGCATTACCTGTTGACCCATCCGTATCCTCACTGAGGGCCCAATTCACAGAACTAACTTAAGACAAAATCCTAAACTTACTACTTTTAGTATTCACAGAAGGCATTTAGTAGTAGTAAAGTTAGGATTTTGTCTTAAGTCTGTCTTAAGTCAAACTTAAGACAAAATCCTAACTTTACTACTACTAAATGTCTTCTGTGAATACCAAAAGTATTAGGACAGACTTAAGACAGACTTAAGACAGACTTAAGACAAACTTAGGACGGGCTTAAGACAGACTTAAGACAGACTTAAGACAAACTTTAGACAAACTTAAGACATACTTAAGACAGACTTAAGACAAACTTAAGACGAATTTAGGACAGACTTAAGACAGACTTAAGACAGACTTAAGACAAAATCCTAAGTTTACTACTACTAAATGCCTTCTGTGAATACCAAAAGTAGTAAGTTTAGGATTTTGTCTTAAGTTAGTTCTGTGAATCAGGCCCTAAATCCATAGTGATTATGCCATTTCCACAGGACTTTTCAGATTTCTTGTGGTACCCTTGTCTCTCGTACACCACCCTTTCTACTTCCATGCATCTATTCATGCCTTCATGGCTCATGAATTTTGTTGAGGGTTGTGCCTGACCCACCTCCTGGCCATGTCCTACTTCACTACAATATATCCAAACATGCAAAATTACTATTGCCTTCTGAGGAGGTCCACATCTTGGGGATACCCAAAATGACCAGATGGGGCATCCTTGGGACATCCTCTTCCAACACTGCTTCCAGTTCTCCAATAATGTCTTCCCAGGTTCCCTGCACCTTGGGGCAACTCCCCAGTGTGTGCATGAGATCTCCTCCCCCCATGAGGCATTGTAAGAAACTGGAGTCGGCTGCCCTTCCCCATTTTAAACAATTTAGTCCTGTAGTATTATTCTTGATGCAGGATATTTAACTGTATCAGTCTCGGTCTGGTCATGATGGCGGCCTCCCTAGGGTGCATCAATGAATGTCCTCCAAGACCCGTAGATCTGCGTCCTATCTATCACATAGGCATATCAGGCCATCGGGGATTGTTAATTATAATATTCCGGTATAACTGGGATTTTGCCTTGCAAGTTGTCGCACCACCCTGCTTTCCAGTGGACTATGTTCAGAGATCTCGATCCCGACAACACCTCCTGCCTTGAGGAAATGGGCCAACTAGAGATATTTTAATTCTTGGGTAGGGGGAAGAGTATATTCTTGTTGTATGTCCTCAAATTACTTTACCTCCACCATATCCATTATGTCTCCCAAGGTTTCTATTCCAACCCATTCTCACTGTCAGGAGCTTCTCAGTCTGCCTACTTCTTTAAATATTGTCCCCTTCCATAATTATGTGGCTAAGGTCAGTTCCCCCAGCTAACCCAGAACCTTTGTTGTATCGTCTCATGTTTTCAGCATCGCTTGAGTCGGGGTAGGCAGGTATGTCCTACATTTTCCCCCTTACATGTAGTGTGTGTGCATGGCCGCCATCATCTCCACTCTGTCTAGCCTGGCTGAAGGCTCACTATGAGGGGTGAATACCCATGTGTTAATTATTTGGAGTTGGCTAGCTCTACAGTAGGCCCTTATGTCAAGGAGCGCAAGGCCCCCATTATAAACCCAACGGTACAGCGTTTTCAAGGCTATTCATGGGGTGCCTCCGTTCCAAAGCAGCCCTCTCAGTGGTTTATCTGTTTCATGAAAGTTGGCTTCTGGTATTGGGAAGGGGATGTTCTGTAACAAAGAAAGCAGATTGGTCAGTGTCATCATTTTTAAATGGTGGCCCTGCCTATAAGCGAGAGTGGTAATGTGCGCCATCGCGCAACAGCTTCTTGGGATTCCCCCACTATTCTGTCCAGGTTGAAACCCAGAAATCTTTCTCGACCCATCATTATCTCAAGTGCTAGATATTGGAAGCCAGTTTGTATTGTATTAAAGGTCCGGCCGGTGTAATGAGACCTTTACAAGCTCCCAACTGATGGATTGTGGACTTTTCCCACTTAACACTGTCGCCGGAGTAAGTCTCCAAGTTGCAAAAGACCAACATGACCACCAGGATTTAATCTCTGGGTTTTCTATATATATTAGCATGGCTTGTTGTTGTACCCAGTGTAATAGTTGCAGACATCAAGTCAATCACCCTCACCGCCTCCGTGGGTGCCCTGTAGACCTGTAGAGCAGAGCCACCCACGCATGGAAATTGGACCCAAAGTCAAACCTTTTCTGGTTCATAGGGAGGTAAGCAAAGTCATTAAAAGAAACAATGGAAAGATAAAGAATGGGGAAAAACAAGGCATAGTGAAGTGTGGGTTGTGACTGTGAAGTAGCTTGTCTCAGCCTCGGTGGACATCACCCACTGAGAAGGCGATCAAAACAGAGCATTTTGAAGGTGTAGAGCAAATCTAAACATTATTTTCCAAGGGACTGGACACTTCGAGGTAGTTTTTGGCCATTGTATAGTAAGTGTAGAGTAAAGGGGCCTAAGACCTCCTTTTACTCCACCTGGCCAATAATTACCTGCAAGTGCCCTTCCTCTTGGGTAATTTAGTTATTGTAAATCAGACCCTTGATATTTTTGTTGTCATTCACAGAATTTTTGAAAGGTGGACTGCTATTTTAATGGTGGCATGAAAGTGGATGGTTCCATGAAGGATAGTTGCTCCATTTTTGTTTGTGAAAATGATTTGACACCTATTTTTCTTACAGCAGCATGGACTTAACGATGCTCTATTGAAATATCCAAGCCCCATTTCAAAGAATAGCCACTTAGAAAAGAAAACTATTTCACTTATGATTGTTTCATGTAAATTGTGAATCTTTGTCCAGAAAACAGAAGTCAAAGTTTGTTGTTTTAAAAACCAGTTCTAGCATGCTGAATGAAGCATATACATTCTACAGCAGTAGGCAGTCAGCGGATGCCACAGTATTCTACTGCAACTTCACCACAGAGCTTTAATGAACAACTAAAGCGCTGACATTCTGACCTGATTTTATCGCCCTATCAGCATGGACACGCTAACGCGTGAATCCATGCCTTAGCGGCTGTTTCCTGAACGCCCCCTTTGCATCTGTGAGATGCAAAGTGGGCGTTCCTCCCCAAAATACCTGGAGAAATGTCGCTTACCGACATTTCTCCAATTATCAAGGTGTATGCTAACATGCAGAGCGATAAGAAAAGTAGCGCTAACCGCGGTTATCGGTACTTTCCTTACGCCTGCTTTTATTCTGACTTAGCCATGTAATCCAATGAGAGGTGGATTACATGGCTAAATCCACCCTTCCCTATCAGCAAGGTATCGCCGGTCGCAGTGCGATTATCGCTGGAATTTCAGCGATAATCGCACTGTTTTGTGGCTAACGCATGGATTTCTATCGCTTGGGAGATAAGCGTTGCTGATAGCACGCTGTCTCCGCGATAGAATCCAGCGTTAGCCTGCGATAATTGTCCTCCCGCTAAGAGCGCTGAGCGATAATTATCGCAGGCCCTTGCTGATATGCCCCTTAGTCTTTAAATTACCTAGCATAGATAACAAGCATTGAAAATGCAATAGGTCCCGCCTTTGATTAAGGTAAAGCCATTTGCTTTGCTAATGGTATTGTATAGCAAAGCAAATGGCTTTAACTTAATAAAAGGCGAGACCTATTGCATTTTTAATGCTTGTTTAGTATATAGTTTGGTCTCCCCCTGGGGACCACTGTGTATTCTGTGCTACTTATGAATTCTATTGAAAAAGTATTGTGTGTATTGTGTTGTATCTCCAGGTAGGAGATAATACATTGTGTTAAAGAGTGTTAATAATAAATACATATTTTTATAACTAAACTGTGTGGTTCTTTTTCACTTAACCTATGCCATAAGTTTAAGCAGTAGGTCCAGTATTTGTAAAGCGCAAACAAATGCCTGAGGGTATCAAGGTGCTGGGGGCCACCTGGAAGATTAAGTGAGCTATTGCCCAGAGTCACATGGTGCTGGGCTGATCTGCTGCCGGGGACCGAACCGTGAGCCTTCGGGTTCCGGAGTCAGCCGCCTTGGCCACTGCACCACACTTCCTCCCTTTACAGTCCTTATGGACAAAGCCTGAAGGCTGCTCTCCACAGCTACCACTTAGAGAGCTTTCTAAGGTTGTCCAAGACTCTCTTTCATCATTAATCACCTCATGCAACCCACAGGGGCTACATGGTGTACTAAAAAGTGAACTGTTATAAAATTGTTGTACTTCGTCTTTCAGCCATCTGATATCTTGAGGAGATCCTTTCACATATGGTACTTACCAAATAGGCAACAAGAGTAATGTTTATTTCCAAGAAATGTATTCTAAAGTTTGGATGAAAGCTAAAATATTCTACAAGTCTGTTATTGAATTAAAAGATGTAAGACATGCAGAACAGAACATGAATAACAGAAGACAAGTTCATAGGCAGACCAGAGCCCCAGCACTGCCTCTTTTGGAAACTTAGAGGAACTGTGCGACCTGCAAGGACGGAGTTCATCAGACCCTGTAGCATGAGGTAGGACATCGGGAGTAAGGACGAAAAGGGTAGGCAACATGGCTACTCCCTGTACACCTATATTACATCGCCATAGGCTACAATGCTGGGTACCGAATTCAGAAAGAACCATACGAGTAAACCATGAAAAGAAACAGAAATCAAACATGGAAATAAATACAATAGATAATGGAATGCAGAACTAGAGAAAGAGGGACTTGCGAAAGAAAGAGAAGAAAGAACAAAGAATAGGAAAAAAAGGCAAGAAAAGATAAAGGGAGATTAAAATCAGGAAGAACATAAGACAAGAAGAAGGAAGGAGAGGAAGGAAAAGGACAGGAAGAAAGGAAGAGAAGACTTAAGGAAGAGTAGGAAGTAAAGGACAAGCATTTGCAAAGCAGTAGGTCTCGCATTTATGATAGTTTGAGCGATTGGCGTTGTAAATGACAATGCCTTCTATTTATGTGTTGTTTTTAAAACAGATAAATAAAAGGCCTTGTCATTTACAATGCCAATAGCTTAAACTCTTGCAAATGCGAGACCTATTGCATTGCAAATGCGTTCGGCACATGTGCTATAAAAAAATTTAAGAGCATTAGGAGAGAGTGTGTCCTACCTGCAACGGCAGGCTAGACAACGCTATTTGAGAAAATAGTACTCGCAGGCTGTAATTAAAGTAATGAGTACTGTACTGTACTGTAATTGAGTAACAACACACGAATCAGGCGCTGTCGCCATGGGAGATCTTGACTTAAAAGCCAGGTCTTCAGCATCATGCAGAATTCAAGAAGTGAGGAGGAGGCTCTCTTGTAGCAGAAGGTCACTCCGCACCTTAGGAGCGATGCAGGAGAAGGCTCAACCACCGAATCTGCCTTTCCGTATGGGTGGGATGTGTGCAATTAGGAGTCCGGGCGAACAGAGGTGTCTGGAAGGCTTGTGAAAGCAGATGAGATTGCGAAGGCATGCTTGGCCAGTGTTATGTAGTGCCTTGAAAGTGTGGGTGAGGAGCTTGAATAGTGGTAGTTTGGGTATGAAGATGCAATGGAGCTCCTTAAGGTTTCCTGTTCCATGCTGGGGAAGGCATGTGTGCAAGAGTTGGGCAGCGCCAGTCAGAAGAGTGCACATTGAACGGCCCGGAGGTCAAACGCAATTAACTGAATGGACTCTGTGGCCCTGCTCAGGTAGAGACTGTATGCATGCTGTGCTTCTCCTAGCGAATACAGAAGTGCCTCCACACAAGCACTGTGACCTGGCTAGTGCATTGTCCGATGCATGGCTGAGTCCCTTTGAGGCCAAGCCGATAACTCTAAATCCTCGATTGAGCATTTATTTTGGAAAGATCTGCTAAGGTTCCCAATTCCAGAAACAATTAAAAGACAGATTCAGGAGATGAGTGGTGGGCGGGGAGTCTCTCTGTCTCAGGTAGTGCTTAAATGTGCCAGGGCTCTGGTTAGGAGCCCTCCGCAGCTTAAACCACCTATTGCCACTGTGGACGCTGCCAGTGACAGTACTCACAAAACTACTAACACGCACACTGCTACAAGTGTGACAATTCAGCCTATCCCAGGTCCCCAAAGCCATAAAAATAGCTTGGGTGGCAGGTATTAGTTGTTTTTAATATATACTGAATTAATAAACAATTTCTGCTCTGCTCATCTTTATATTATACAAACAGCCTCACCATGTGGCAGCTGTCACAAGTGCCGGTGTTGATTATTAAGTGCCGGTGCCGAGCACTAGAAACCATCTGCTCAAATTAAGCAGGTCAGGTAAACACAGTATAGCTATACTTTGTGATCTTATGGAAGACGAGGGGCTACAGGCCCCGCCAATAATGCAGAGGTGGGCGACCTGGTGATGGCGCAACATGGCAGAGAAGAGATTCCACCTCTGCTAATAAACAATGCACACAAGCGACACCAGCAGGAGACCAATCAAGCACGACCCTGGGGCAGAAGACAATGCTTCCAAGCAGGATGAACCCGCCCGCGCTTCCACAGGGAGGCGGGGTGGTCTGACCAACACCTCCTAGTTAATGACAACCCGCTGCTGCCTGCCGCTTGCACCCGAAACACAGAAGTCTGGACCGACAGCAAAACCTGCGCAAACCTACCCATCCTTCTCACACAACTCTCTCATCCACGGCCACCCACCTCAGGGCCCTGCACCCCCCCGCCCCCATTCCCCGACAAACACTTTCGAGGAACAGAAGAAGCTTTAGAAATAAAAAAAATTACAGATAGACGCAACTGGAAACATTTCATCTTTAGTAAGGCGCCCTTTAAACACAACAAACGGAGATTGTTTAAAGGCGTAAAAAGTCATAACATTGTAAACCCTGTGTGGTAAAATCCCGCAGACTAAAACTACAACTGGAAAAATCACGGGCCTGAGACTGTGTTTTACTGTCACATATTTTGAGTGGCCTGAGAAAAAGCTCCTAAACAACACTAGGGAGCCCCAAAGCACTCTGTTGCACCTCACTCTACGCATTTCTTCCAGGTCTGTTCAGAATTTTAACAAGATGGGCCAGGAAAGACACAAAACCACAGAATTTTGGAAAGTGATGTGCAACGCTGAGGTGAGAATAAAACTTCGAACTGCTCAATTGTTGCTGAAAAGAGACCACTGTTGTCACAAAGCTAAACAAAATGCCGCAGAATACATTTCACGCGGATGTGCTTTACTGCCTGTGGAAACACATTATGGAAGATTCAGTCGACATGTACTTTATGATATATAAATATATCGCAAACCTTAGTGAGCACTGTGGGTATTTGTGCGCTTTCATAACTAAACACACCACACGTTTCGAGAAATATATATATATATTCATATATATATATTACCTACTGGCGGTCGCCAGTAGGTAGTTATAGTTAGGACCAAGTTTCCATAGGAAGAGCATTTTTTGTTTTGCTTATAACTTTGGCGTCGTTTGATGAATCTTCATGAAATTTTCCAAACTAATTCTTTGTTCATATCAGTCCTATGTTGAAAGTTTTGGGGTGATTCGTGAAGGGGGGGGCTGAGAAAAAAGGCTACAGGTCGAACGGGTAAACTGAATTACCCCAAATTTGGCAGGGAGAAGGGTCTAGAAAGCACACTTTGTTTATTTGGTGTAAATCCGTTCAGTAGTTTTTGAGAAATATTGAAATTTACAGATATTGATATTTTGGAATTCTGCCATCTGATTGGCTGAGGCGTTACGAGCACGAGCTTGCTGCTTATTGGTTGGGAGCGCTGCGAGCAGTTGCAACTAGGAAGTGTTGGCCGCCATTGTGTGATTCTGTCGAAGCGAGTAAGGGGAAAAAGGGTGAAAAAAGTAGGAAAGAGGAGGGTAGGAGCACTGTAACCTCTGTGGGGTGTTTAGGGTGTGCTATAGAGGGTGTGCGAAGTGAACTACTCATACCTACCGGTCTGAAAGTGCTGGGTACGGAAATTAAGTGAGGTATTGCGTAGTCTGATGCTGCTAAGGTGAGCTGCTGTGGGAGTTGGAGATGAAAGCATGAGCCTAAACTGTGTGTCTTATGGTGTGAAGTCATGTGCCCTGGCCGCTGCAGCACACCTGTGGAAGTACTGTCAGCATGTGTTTGTACCTACTAGGACAAACTACTGACCCCTACTGGTTTGAAAGTCCTGGGGTACGGAAAATATGTGAGGTTTTGTCTAGAGTCTCATGGTGCTAAGCTGAGGTGCTGCCGGAGTCGGGGATGAAAGCGTGAGTCCAAACTGTGTGTCATATGCTGTGAAGTCATGTGCTCTGGCCGCTGTGCCGCATCTGTCAAGTAGTGTCAGCAAGTAGTTATACCTACTCGGAGGAACTTTTGTTTCGAACATTGTAACTTGTGTACGGTGCTTAGGGGTTGTTATACAGGGAGTGCGAAGGTAAATTTGCGCGTTTCAAATCAAAACGGTATTTGTAAAGCACAAACTACTCACCCCTATGGGTCTGAAGGCCCTCGAGGCCGGCGTGGAAATTATGTGAGCTATTAAGTGAGCTATTGCCCAGAGTCACATGGTGCTGAGCTGAGGTGTCCAAAGGTGTCCTCCATAAGCATTTCCAAACCTACCCCAGTCAATGTGCCTGGGTCATTTCCACCACAATGCACAATCATGAGGGCAGGGTGTGGAAGATGCAAAGAGGTTTTACCCAAAGGTAGCAATTGGTGCCACTTCAATCTTCTCTGTGCAAACCATTTAATGTCCACATTTTGTAAACCTAGGTCAATGCGTCTGTGTTCTGCATACCTCTTGCACCAGAAAATATAGCTATGTCCTACGATCCACACAAGCATTTTGAAGGTATGGCTGGAAGGTATGGAAAGATGTCTGTAGCTCATGCAGTTCCTTGGTAGAATAAGAGATATGTTTAAAGATGGGGAACTACTTTTTTTGCTATACAAAACGATACGTGATTGGGAGGTGAAAAGCATTCTTCTTTTAAAGTAGAGTGCACATTCGTTTTGTGGAAAAGCATCTTTGTGATTGGTTAAGAAAAAGCAGTTTCAACGTGGAGTACATATCATAGGATAAAATTTGCTCAACTGAACCACACCTGCTACTTGCATTTGGAAGGCACAGTTCGAACTTAAAACAATCGTGAACTTTTAATCTGCACGTGCCGTTAAATGTTCGAGAAAATGTTGCAAAAAAATATCGTTACGTAAAAAAAAATTGATGAACTTTTAACCTGCACGTGTTGTAGAATGTTCTAGAAAGTGTGTTGATAGAATACGTTGCACTTCTCACTTCTATGTGTTGTTGAATATTAAAAAAACGGTTTATATGGAAAATTAAAAAGAAACCAATAGAGAGAAGTTTTGAAACCTAAAAGAATCAAGGAACTATTCTCATTTGTTCTTCACATGTATTTATGTGTGGAGCAACAAAATTATAGTCACAACAGCACCAGGTAGAGGAAGAAGGGAGTGGGGGGACAGGTGGAGATGGGCAGAATGGCACACATGCACAATTAAGTACAGCACAAGTATAGACAAACAATGGCCAAAATGAAATACACCAACAAGTAGCACAAGTCACACGACCCGCCAACATCACACCACTGAACGAGCATAGAAGTGAAAACCATGCTGCATTCACACAGGATGTGTACAAAGGCTGGTTGTTGGTGTTGTGGGATGTCTACCACCGTGGTCATTATGGATGATATGCCCAGCACGTGGCACATGGGCGAGTTCACTGTGTGTTACGTTGCCAAACAGCTGCTCCTACCTCCCATGAGCCCCCACACTTTTCTACGGTGCGCTGGTGTACTTCGTGCACTCGAACGGCACACCATTGTAATGCCTATTCGCACATGTCCTGCTACATTCAAACTACACCATCAGAGTGCCGTTTGGAGGTGGTGCATGCCACTTTACAACATCGATTGCTGCGGCCCTTGTGGCAGGCCACACCAAAACACAGAGACACACTTACAGCACTTCCTGTACACGGACATGTCCGAGACACCCCGTTCCCCTTGATGGATAGGCACATCCCTGCGCTGACCTGTGTACCCCGGACCAGAACACGCCGGTTGTGCATTCAGGAGGATGCGTGCATAGCTACATGTCCAGGCTCACTGCCAATGCTGAGGTGATAGCACGCTGTGATATTGCAGGGCTCGTGCCTATCATGCTAAGACAATGACCACAGGGACACACTTGCTCAGATGCGGGTTTGGGGGGCGTTGGCGGTCCTGGAGTTGTTGCGATGAGTCTTGTGGCCCTCATGGGTATCCCTGTATCATGCTCATTGACTCTATGGCACCTGTGGGTGTTCTGGTGTGGCTCTTGGCTGTGTTCCCTTTCATGGTGCAGGTAGTCGTCCTGCTTAAAACCAGCAGAAAGCAAGTGTAAAATCGCTGGTGCTAACGTGGCTTATCGCCGGAATTTGTTTCGCATTGCAGTTGGTGTGAAAGTTGTGATGTGATTGTTTTTTTGTGCAGAACAATATACAAACTGAGCTGTGTATCTCATCAAGATCCAGCACCTGACGCACTATTCCCAATCAATATAAATACAATGAGATTTCTTAATTGATTTTGTGTGTACACTGTAAGTGCAGCCACTACCTCAGTGCAATTCAATACAGGATTTTAGTATTTAGAATAAGTATTTAGATTTAGTATTTAGAACTAAATCGCAAAGGTGCACCTCGTGTCTTTTTGCACGGGAACGGCTAGTCTGCATTTAATTATCAGCACTTTAATGGAAGTAAAGTTGAGATAAATCTAACACACTATTCAGAAGCTGGTGCAAACTGCAGACATCACCAGTATTTCCGCGATAAGTGCCCCAAAATTTAACACCATGGTGGACTACATCAAATAACAGTAATAAGAACAAGAAAGAGTCACACAGCATTTAAGAGAACAACCAAAAATGTTATAAATTTTTTTTTCCTCAAACTTTTTATAAACATATATATGTAAACGATAATCGGTAAACTATTTTCAAACTTTATTTTTTATTAACATATATATATGAACGATAAACTAATAAACAAAATGTAACAAAAATAATAGAAAACAACAAGGCGGAACACTCCTGTGGGGACCATGGATGTCGACGACAGAGCCTGGAAAATTAAGCACAAAATAAGGACGTGTGTAATGGGCATATCAAAGGAGAGAGATACAGAGAAACAAGAAGGAAAAAAAAGCCAGAGAGAAAAAGAGAGGAAATTAAAGAAAGGGAGTGAGAAAGGGAGAAGGAAGAGAGAGAGTTAGAGAGATAGAAGGAAAAGAAGGAAGAGAGAGCGAGAGAGAGAGAGAGAGAGAGAGAGACAGACACTGCCGCCCCCGCGCATCCATGAGCAAATAATTATCAGGTACCACCGAGTGTGCAGCAGTGGGCACTCCACGTGCCCGTCAAAACTCTGTGCATCCTAGATATGTCGCTGAGTCCTGAGTCATGAATGGCGGAGACCACATCATCTTCTCCACATCCCGGCAGATCTCACACATGTCGCTGAGTCCTGAGTCATCAATGGCGGAGACCACATCAGCTTCTCTGCGGCCCGGCAGATAAAACACATGTCGCTGAGTCCTGAGTCATCAATGGCGGAGACCACATCAGCTTATGGGGCCGCTAAGCCTGTGGAACTCAAGTCCATGCCACGTGGTGGTAGGCCCCTGATGGCCATATGAGCTTCGGATGGTACTAACCCTGTGCATCTGAAGTCCGTGCCAACGGGGTGGTAGGCCCCTGACAGCTATACAGATCAGGGTGCGACTAACCTTCTGCGCAACTTTTCAAAGACTCTTTATGGTTGAGACACGTGGAGCATCCGCCATCTAGTCAGCACCGGCAATAAAGGATGTGACGTTGTTGATCTATTATATTTGCGAGGTCACATGGCATGTGACGCATGTGCCAGATGGGTGCGGTGTGTGTGCAAACCTGCCCTCAGGGAGTTGCCGTGAGATGTTGAGAACTAGACCACTGACCTGCACACCAACAGCGAGTACGCCTGCGACAGGTAGCTATGTGGGGCCAACGTCAGAACGTAATCAGAGTGGCGTGGCGTACAACGGGACAGGGCAGGGATAGCTACAATGACGCGGACGGCTCGTAGTACTGCGTCTGTGAGTCGAGCGGACGGGCCGCAGCTGTCCCTCTGCGAGCCTGGGTGCAAACTGTTCATAACTCACACTACATAAGCATTGAAAAAACATTTTGTGATTCAGTCCGTCAGCTGGCATTTGTCCAAGGCATTTGTGAAAACATATTGGAGTTCTTTCTGTGATAGATACCCCTTTGACGCTGCCTCAGCAGGTAACGCACACTCTTCCCACATTACCATCATACCCCCAACAACCTTCTTGGGCCTGGAAGTGTCCCTGTGCGGTTGGACAAAGAAGAATCTTAGTCATGTATAGATTTACATATAAAACAAATATTTAAAGAAAAGAACAACAAATAAGACTCAAGGGAGTTCGGTGCTGTGGTCGCTGCCATGAAGTTGGGGTCACTGCCATTCAGGACTCAGGACACAGTTACACATGTGGGATCGTCTTGTGTTAAAGAGGGTTAGTGGGATTACGTGTCACCGGCCTTGCATATCGAAATATGCCTCACTGATCGAAGGGAGTGTGGTGCTGTGGTCGGTGCCACGGACTTGGGGTCACTGCCATTCAGGACTCAGGACACAGTTACAGATGTGGGATCTGCTTGTGTTAAAGAGGGTTAGTGGCACCAGATGCATTGAGACTGAATGAGCCTGTGATGATGCTTGGTGTGGACGAGCCTCACTGGGAGCAATGTGTCTTGGCTACTGGACTGCGTCATGTGGAATCAGGACTCTATCTGAATTGTGAGGCCTGCTGACCATAGTGTAGGCCAGAGGTAGCGGTGAGCAAGGGCCCACAGCCACGTGCATACGTTGGTGGCCCCACCGGCCTGCGTAGTGGAGGTTCAGTGGCAACACGTGACGCCGGCCTTCCATATGCAAATACCCCTCACTAACCGAAGGGAGTGTGGTGCTGTGGTCGCTGTTACGAAGTTCGGGTCACTGACGTTCAGGACTCAGGACACAGTTACACACGTGGGATCGGTTTGTGTTGAACAGGGTTAGTGGCACCACATGCTGTTGGCCTTGCAAATGGAAGTATGCCTCACTGATCAGAGGGAGTCTGGTGCTGTGGTCGCTGCCACAGACTTGGGGTGACTGCCATTCAGGACTCAGGACAGAGTTACACATGTGGGATCGACTTGTGTTAAAGAGGGTTAGTGGGACTACGTGTCGCCGGCCTTGCATATGGAAATATGCCTCAGTGATCAGAGGGAGTCTGGTGCTGTGGTCGCTGCCACGGACTTGGGGTGATTGCTGTTCAGGACTGAGGACACAGTTACACATGTGGGATCGGCTTGTGTTAAAGAGGGTTAGTGGGACTATGTGTCGCCGGCCTTGCATATGGAAATATGTCTAACTGATCAAAGAAAGTATGCTGCTGTGGTCGCTGCCACGGACTTGGGGTCACTGCCATTCAGAACTCAGGACACAGTTACACATGTGGGATCGGCTTGTGTTAAAGAGGGTTAGTGGGACTACGTGTCGCCGGCCTTGCATATCAAAATATGCCACACTGAACGAAGGGAGTCTGGTGCTGTGGTCGATGCCATGGACTTGGGGTCACTGCCCTTCAGGACTCAGGACACAGTTACATATGTGGGATCGGCTTGTGTTGGACAGTGTTAGTTCGCACCACGTGTCCAAAATTCAAATTGCGAGGTCTGCTGCCCACAGAGTAGACTGCTGAGTGTTCATTTGTACTTGAAAATGAATTTGGTGATTGTACTAAAGCTATAACTGATATAAAAAATATTCAAGAAGAAAGGATATTAAAAGAATATTATGTAGATTTGAGGCCTGTAATAGTTACTTGCCTAGTGGACTCTGTAGTTAATGAATGAAGAAATAATTTTCATTGTGAGCCCTACTGAATGAAGTGTAGGCGTATGATGAAAAGATGAAATAAGTATAGAATACATTGACGAAGTGTTGTATTTTCTGAGTACAATTTTGTTGTTAGAAATTAGCATTTAAAATTGGAATTGCGAGCTGTACTGCCTGTAGTGTAGACTGCTATTCCATGTTAGTTTGCATTTGAAGATTAATTTGGTCTTGTAGTAAAGCTATAACTGATATAAAAAAAAACTTCTTGAACCGAGGATACTAAAAGGATAATATGTAGGGTGTAGGACTGTGATAGTTAGTTGCCTACTGGATTCTGTAGTTGCATATGGAAATACCCCTCACTGATCAAAGGGAGTGTGGGGCTGTGGTCGCTGCCACAGACTTGTGGTGAATGCTATTCAGGACTCAGGACACAGTTACACATGTGGGATCGGCTTGTGTTAAAGAGGGTTAGTGCGACTAAGTGTTGCTAGCCTTGCATATCGAAATATGCCTCCCTGATCGAAGGGAGTGTGGTGCTGTGGTCGCTGCCACGGACTTGGGGTGACTGCCATTCAGGACTCAGCACACGGTTACACATGTGGGATCGGCTTGTGCTGAACAGAGTTTTTGGCACCACGTGTCGCCGCTTTTGCATATGGAAATATGCCTAACTAATCAGAGGGAGTATGCTGCTGTGGTCACGGCCATGGACTTGGGGTCACTGCCATTCAGGACTCAGGACACAGTTCCACATGTGGGATTGTTCGGCTTGTGTTGAACAGAGTTATTGGCACCACGTGTCGCCGCCGTTGCATATGGAAATATGGCTCACTGATCGAAGGGAGTCTGGTTCTGTGGTTGTCTCACGGAGTTGGGGTCACTGCCATTCAGGACTCAGGACACAGTTCCACATGTGGGATTGTTCGGCTTGTGTTGAACAGGGTTAGTGGCACCACGTGTCGCCGTCGTTGCATATGGAAATATGCCTCACTGATCGAAGGGAGTCTGGTGCTGTGGTTGTCTCACGGAGATGGGGTCCCTACCATTCAGGACTTAGGACACAGTTCCACATGTGGGATCGGCTTGTGTTGAAGACGGTTAGTGGCACCATTTGTCGCCGGTCTTCCACAGTGTAGGCCAGAGGTAGCGGTGAGCAAGGGCCATGTGCATACGTTGGTGGCCCCACTGGCCTGCGTAGTGCAGGTTCAGTGACACCACGTGTCGCCAGCCTTCCGTATGGAAATACCCCTCACTGACCGAAGGGAGTCTGGTGCTGTGGTCGCTGCCATTCAGGACACAGGACACAGTTACATATGTGGGATCGGCTTGTGTTGAACAGGGTTAGTTGGCACCACGTGTCGCCGGTCTTCCACAGTGTAGGCCGGAGTCAGCGGTCAGCAAAGGCCCACAGGCAGGTGACGTTGACTTGAGCTGCACAGATTGAGAGCAATAGTCTCCTGCCCAATTTGCGTCGCTACTAATCTTGAATTGTGAACCGTGTAACCCCAGTGTAGGCGGGAGGCAGCGGTCAGGATGGGTGCACAGCCACGTGGTGTTGAGTTGAGCTGCACAGTTAGTGGCACTTGGTGTACTCAGCGTGTGCGCACCCTGCGATGATAAGTGGTCCCGGCAGGCTGCACTGGGAGCAATGTGTTTTGTCTAATAAATTCTGCCTTGATGAGGCCATGTGGCGATGACTTATGGTGCAGTGAGTTAGCAGCACCTGAAGCACACAGCGTGTGCGCATCCTGGGATGATGCGTGGTCTGGGTGGGCCGCACTGGGAGCAGCGTGTCTTGCGAACTGGACTGCGACATCTGCAATCGCCACTGCATCTGAATTGTGAGCCCTGCTGTCCGCAGTGTAGATGGAAGGCAGTAGTCGGTACAGACATAAGTCTGCAGTGCTGTGCCGCTGGGTTTGCAGGGGGCCTGTGTCGAGGAGGCACGCGGTTATGGGGGCATCCATGTGCCAGGGTGAGGGCTGCCGCTGTGACAAAACTCGTTGGTCTTCCCTCAAGTGAACCATGCCTAGGGCCTGGCCTATTTATTCATACTCCTACGCTGGAGTGGCGTACGTTGGAGCAGCCCACTCCGCTTCCGCTTCCGGGGGGGGGGGGGGGGAAACACAGCTACATGACCGAGATCTTCCCCACTGCCTGAGGTAACATGGTTGCGTCCACTGTGCACTATACTACAAGTATCAATCGTATATCTCCACATGGAGAGGTTTGTGCTTTGCTTAGTGAGGTCTGTGCAGCACATCAGAGTTACACTTGGCATTGTGTGCTTTATCGTTGATGGGTGACTTGCCTCCTTCATATATAGTTGGTTGCCACATCTCCCAACATCCAGCTATTGTGTGGCTGAGGGGCATGGCGTTTTGGGAAGGTCTGTTGTCCTGTTTTGCGCTGCCTCGGTGGTAGTAGGAGGGGTGGTGCGGGGGAAGGTTCTGGTGGTGGTGGCGCTGGGTGTTGTGGTCTTATTGAGTGTCAGAGCTGCATGATCAGTAGCTCTATCACGTGTTGGTCTTTAGATGTGGCTGTGAGTTGGGTCCAATTCACGGAGTAGATAGTCGACCTCCTTACACCAGTTAAAGGTTGATGTTAGTTAGTTACTGCTAACTTGGCTTATCGCCTGCTTTTTGGATCGCATTGCAGATTTGGCTGGTCGTTGAAAATATGGTGAAGTGGTGTTTTCGTGTTTTTAGGTCTCGCTGAGCCCCAGCGCTTGCGCTGGCTCGGAGAGACATTTTATAGTTGGTATTTTCAAAGTGCTGCCGTGGCCTAAAGCCTCAGTGCACGTGAACGTGCACGCGCGCAGCGCCATGTGTCTTTCCTCGGCAGCACGCGATCGCAATCGCGATCACTTTCACTTTCGTGGCCGAGGAAAGTGGCGAAAGCTTGTTCTATTTCTTTGTCTTCTTGTTCTTGTTCTTTTTCTTCTTCTTTTTAGTCTTCGTCTTCTAGTCCTCTCTTAAAACGTATTACTAACCATGTTAATGATACTCATTTTATCAGCCTCGAAAGATGAAAGGCTGAACATACATTTACAAGTATATGTGAGTGCATAATTTGTGCACGTTTCATGTTTAAACCATGTAGCTGCTTTTGATATATGTTTGTGTATAAATATATATTTTAGTTTTATAACGTATATGTTCTTGTACAGTGTGTGCGCTATCGATTAACGTATTTACAACCTTCTGGATTTTATCCAACAGGCACCTTGCAAGCCGGAAATATTATCTCAATGCTGCTGGAAACATTACAAGTCTTAGAAGGCAAGGTGCTGCGGGACAAAAAGTTGTGTTATTGTGTGACACCTGGCATGAAGGGTTCTAGCATTTAAGTCTTAGGGTGGCTGTTTTTTTGTTTTGTTTTTACTTGCATAAGGTGTGCTCCTGGGAGTACTGACACTGCAGTTCATCGGTCTTTAGGGAGATCCTTAGACCTGGCACTTAGTTTTGGCACTTCTTCTTTTCTGTACAATATACAGAATTAGATTGAATTTTATTTTGACAATACCCCAGCCTGCCACAACAAAGGAGTGGACTGTGTTTGCCCTGGACTGTTTGACATGAACCGCATCCACTTACATACCCCTTTTCAGTTAAATAAAACATATTATTACCAAATCCTGAGTTTTTAAAAAACCAATCATATAGATTAATCCCAATATCAACATGTGACGTACAGACAATGCTCACTCACACCAACGTAGCAGGTGCAGTGGCCAATGAGCTGCCTTGCGGGTTATATCGCGAGTATACGACGATATAACTAGTGCTGAGCGATTCGAGACAAGGGCACAGGAAGTACTTTGGAACTGCCCACATGGACGGAAGCAAGGGCCAAAGAAGGGTTGAACCATTTCGGAGCATTGTAAGTTTTAAACACTTGCATCTGCTGTTAATACCAGCAGGAAGTGTTGTCAGAAGTTCTATGAAACTGTTTCCTCAGCTCCTGTAAGTGCCGCTGCTTATGAAGGCTTGGCAGAGCTTGACCCTTGTGTGCCTCTCCTGTTGGCGCCTGAAATATTCCTTCCCGTGCTTCGACTTGAGGTGTCTTCTCAAAGTCAAAGTGCTGATGGGGTAAAGTGCTCTCCCTCCCTGCTCAGCTGCCGCATTAGGATTAGGGCACGCCTCCTGGCATTCAGCTTTTTCCCACTCCTGCGATGGCTGAAGGTCTTCTAGGGATCCAGCCTCTCCCAGCAGCAGATTCAGAGGAAGGCCCCGCAGTGCCTTGATGCGCGCTGTCTGCCACTGCAGAGCTGGGAAACGGAAACAGCAGCCATGCGAACTCCTAACTGCTCAGGTCTTCTGCTCCAGGTAGACGTGCCGCTTGCCGCTATGACACAGCCACTATGTGAGGTATTGGGGGGCTACCTGAACTCTTAGCTAATCTGAAGCTCTGAATGCTTTAATGTGGAGAGCAATGGGACCCTCACTACGAATGCCACACCAAAAATCAGCTTCAGGCCAGGCTTTTTATTTAAGAGTGCGATTTTATTTTGTTTTTGGGCCATATAGACTGTGGCTATGTCCTCTAATGGTGGCTATGTCCTCTAATGGTGTCCTCAAGAGACATTTGAGATGCCATCAGTAATGTCATCAATGATGTCATTTAACATGTCATGCATGATGTAACATGTGAAGTCATAAGCAGTGCACCAATGGCAGTGGCACACGTTATAGTTAGCTCAATAAACTGTAACTGATGAATTTCATTGTTTTTTTTTAGTTTTTAAATGTTAGTTTTTGTATTATTTTAACCCCTACTATGACACAACTTTAACCTTTGGTTTTTCATTGATTTTCAACTTTTGTTTAACATAAGCTAAAATCTTATTACCTTACCAAACTATAGCGTCACCTTAACCATAATTAAATATGTTATACAATTAAGACATAAATAATTAATAATTTAGAGAAAAACATAATTTTAGGCAAAATAGTGTGCAGGCACATACCAGTTGAAACAGTGCCAATCCAAAATAATTGATCCTAAAATTGTCATCCTGCATTATGGAAGTTGAAATTGTAACACACACCTTGGGAAGTCACATCAAAGTACAATGGAATACTTGCGAAGCGTTTAACACTAGACCCCGGGTCATATTTACAAGGGCATTGCGCCATTGGAGCATGAATTTTTAGGATGCTCTGGTGGTACTACGCCCTGCTCCATAGTTACAAAGCTGCGTCAAGCCACTTGCCATGGCTTAACGCTGCTTTGTAAATATCATGCCCTTTCACACAGATATCTATGTTCCACCACAACACCATTGCTTTTTGGCACTGCCGCAGATTTACAAGGATGTGTAAATCTGAGAAAGCGTGAAAAAAGAATGCCACTGAATAGCAGGCATTAGATGCACACAGTGAGGAGAAATATTTTTATTTCTCCTCATTTTTAGGTCTCGCCTAGCTATTGCGTTTGCGCAATTGCTATGCGAGACTCTAGTAAGGGGCATTTAAAAGTGCTCCCAAAAGTGGATTGCATGGCGAGCACGCGCACAATCACGTGCATCGTGCCGCCATGCAATCTGTTTGGCATCGTACTTCAAAGGGATGGCTCCCCCGCCTGGAATGCGCTCCCCCGCCCCCGCCAAGCACGCACACAAATTTGCTTTCACTTTGCAGCAGTCTATTGCCTCCTGTCACACACTTCCTCCTTTCTCAGTTACAATCATCTGGAGCATCAGCAGCCTTCGTCTAACTAAACTCACTTAGGGCCACGCATTTGGTGCTCCGAGTTTCTCGGTGTGCACTTAAACTGCAACTAAAACCCACGCAAGTCTCATGATATAATTAACAAAAACTAATTTATTCATACATAAAAGGCCATTGCCGTAAAATTGACTACTTAAAAAGACATCTGGTTATCCCAAAGGCGATTTACTAAAGATTTTTTGTCAAATGAGCTCTTTTAAACAAACTCACTTCCTTCCCAAAGTGAGAGGCATATCCCCGTGAAGTTTCAATTGCAATTTTTTAATGTACTGGAATTTATTTGCTCGGTTCTTTCCACCTAAGCAATTCGTTTTAAAGCCTCAAGGTGTTGTTATAAAATATGAACAAGGCAGAATGTATTTTAAATGTTTATTCCCTTCATGTCTTCTGTTGCGGTTGCAAAGCATCATCTGTTGTTGGACTTTGCTGTTTGAAATACGCAGACTGATTGCAGATCTGTCCAGGAGGGACCCCTTAACCAGTCTTTGGATTTCTGATATTTGGCTTCACTTTATTGGGGTGAATGCTTCCTGCAGCTCACTCCACAGCCCCGCCAGCAATTAAGCCCGGCAAATAACGTGTGTTTCTACAGCATTCTCACAGAAATGAGGGCGAGAGAAACTTGCCCAGCTACGTTCTCCCAGAATCACTACTTGCACAAAAGAGCAACTGGACGTAAACAGGAACAAGCATTTGCAATGCAATAGGTCTCGCATTATAAAAGTGTGAGCAGTTGGCATTGCTAAAAATAATGCAACACTAGCTATTGGCTTTGTAAATGATAATGGCATTTATTTATGTGTTTGTTTTATAAAATAGATTAAAAACGGCATTGTCATGAACAATGCCAATAGCTTAAACTTTTGCAAATGCGAGACCTATTGCATTGCAAATGCTTGTTTTTGCATGGGAACGCCTACTTTGCATTTCATTAGCGTTAGTTGTGGCTCTCGTTTGTGGCGATTTTGTTGGAGTAAGGTATCGATTCGAAGAGTGGTGAGATTTGCAGTTTTCACCAAGTTGAGAATGGGTTGATAATTAAAAAACGCAGAAAAAAAGATAGGTTTAATGAACATTATAATTAGAAATTAGCATTTAAAAAACCTTTGAAATTCACTGAAAAAAACATAGGTTTCAGGCAAGTTATAGTTAGAAATTAGCATTTAAAAATCCTTAGAAATTCACAGAAAAAACAACATAGGTTTCAGGCACGTTACAGTTAGAAATTAGCATTTAAAAAACCTTAGAAATTCACTGAAAAAAACATAGGTTTCTGGCACGTTATAGTTAGAAAGTAGCATTTAAAAAACCTTTGAAATTCACTGAAAAAAACCATAGGTTTCAGGGATGTTATAGTTAGTTGGACATTTCACTCATAGAAAACCATAGCAATTCCCCTGTTATAGTTAGTTGAGCTAACAATAACTCGCGCCCCCACAATGCACTGCTGATGACGTCACATATTACCTCATTCATGACATGGTCAGTGACATCACTGATGACATCACTGAGTGCATCTCAAATGATATCACTGCGTTACACCCCTGCCCATAAATAAATGCTTGCTATAGTGAGAAATGTTATTGATGTAGGAGCCGTTTTCTGTTCTGCTCCTCATTTCATCATTCTGGCAGAGCTGGCCTTTTTCCCATCTTGAGTCGCCCTCTCTGCATCATCCCTTGTAAGTCAAGTGTTGCGTGTGGTTTTGAATTCACGACCCTTAAATGAAGCAAAAAGATCCCTCAGCGTGTCTTCCCTGGACCAGACGAGTTCGACAGGTCACCCTGTGGCTGGAATTAAACACTTTTACAAAGGAGGTGGGCTGTTTGCCAAAGCAGCGCTTCCGGTGCACAGGCCTGGCCTGAGGTGAGCCCGCAGCAGCGTCTGGCTGGCTGGAGGATCTCTAGGTCTGGTTCCCAACCCAGTGGGCGCAGACACCCCCCATCACGGGTAACCTGCGTAATTGTGCAGCTCCTGGGATTCAAACAGCCGGAAACCACCCACAGGAAGATGCACTCAGTATAGACCTGATTACTTCACATGTCCACGTGCAATAGTTAATTTTGCTCTCTGCCTGGTCTGGGCCCAAGTGCCGCCATTTCTGTATAAAAGCTGATCTCCGAGCCGGAGCGTCTGATCATCTTTTGGCGGAATCAGAGACAGACAGCTTAGCGGTGTCCCTTGAGGGGGAAGGGCAGGAGAAAGCGCTACCTTGGCAGCTGTACGGGTAATGTGCTTTATTCAGCACAGAACTCGGAAGGGCGAAATTTGCCCTACGACCGCGTGATTAGCAGAATTTTAATCATTTTGCATCACTCTTGTTAATGCGAAATTCTCAAAATTGCTCTATTATGCTACATTGTGTATTTACGTGCCGTTCGTGGTCAAAATTGACAGGAAACGCACAGAAATATTGTGAGTGACAGAGCACAAGCGGGTGTTGTTCACTGTGTTTTTAGGTCTCGCCTGACCAGCGCTTTAGCGCTGCTCTGGCGAGACTTATAGTAAGCGCGTTTTGGAAGTGCAAACAGTGGCTTTGCAGGCCTCCAACTACAGTGCATGTGACCCGTCCGGGTGCGCGCACCATTTGGAGTCCTGCAACCACTTGTTTGCTTTCACTTTAGCCGTGATTCATCGCACCATTTGGCAGCCTGCGTGCCCGCCCCCACTCCCCCTCCCACTCCGTCAGCTTCAGTGCGCGCTTGTTTAGGTTGTGCCTACGACGCTTGTAAATCATGCCTTATCTCCTTACATTTGCTGTGCATTTAAAGATCAACGCCAAATGTTACCAGCAGTTTTGGAGATGCCTTCCCCTCTTTCCTTGTACTGCTGCTGGGCCTTTAAAGTACAATGCTGTCAAAGTAAACTTCGTGTAAGAATTAACACTGCCTCGGCTGTGGGAGCGCGTGAACTTCAATGCTCAATTATTATTTACAGGAGCACTATACAGAAGTGCCTGCGCTGTTAAATCCTGGCTGAAAGCTTTGGTTGTGTGCGCGCAGACACATCTGCTAGAGGTTCGCAGTGGTATAGGCAATGTACTATATGTATGTGATCGCATTTTCCCCAGGCCGTCCGATCTAGCACCACCTCCAACCCTCCGCTGGTTGTTTACCTGAGTCCAGTCCCTCCCTTCCTCCTCTCACGTCTCTGCTTTTAACTCCCGCCCTGTCTCCTTTGTGTTGCTGCTCATTAACGCCCCCCTCCTCTAATACCCCAACCTTGTTGCTTGTTCCAAGCATGTCATTGCATGTGGAAGTTGTTAACAGATGCATGTGTCTGCTGTAAATTAAACAGCTTTTCGACATGCCCTTATGTGTTAATCTTTGAACATATGTCTCATCATAGTATGTTCTTCTACTACGTATCCCCACTGTAGCAATTATTTGACCTTTTAGCGCTTTCCCGTAACACTTGGTGATCTTGTAAACCCTAATGTTCAGCATGCACTTACAGTGCTGGTTATTAATAGAGCGTACATTTTCGGCGTTTTTTTTTCAGGGACTTATAGCATGTGAGTGCATGTTCAATTTATAAGGAGATGTTCAACATGATCATAAACTTAGATCTTGTGAACACACTTTAGGCATGCTATTAAACATGGGGGTTGTGAAAATGTTCAGCTAGTCACGCATGGCACGTTTATCTTAAGAGCATATTTTCGGCTTGTTTTACGTGGATTATCTAGAGAGATCTTACCACGTCGAATGTGGAGTTTGTACTGAGGCTTTTAGCTGAAGAAGATTCTCTGAGAACTGGCCCCCAAAGAATCGCATGCTAAGAAACCCCGCAGTGTACATGCAGGGGCATGCGAGCATAAAAGCCAGGGGTTATTTGGTGTAAGCAGGCAAAAATGTATTTATTTGGAAGTAGGTTGTAACCAAAATGTGCCACTGGCCTACAAATCACAGTTCGAAAGCAGCAGCATTCATAATTGTGGATATGTCACGGCCCGGAGAAGGTTAATGAGAGGGTTCAATAACACGGACATTCCAGGGCTTCTACATTTCAGTTACAGCTCCTGTCTGGCTCCATTCCCCAGTGATGAATTGTGCCACCTAGGAAATGAAGCACAGTACCCCTTAATAATTAATATTGGAAACATTCTATTTGCTTGATTTGTAAAAAAAAAAATAACTGCCAGGGCTCTTCTTAGAAGGCTACTGCACCCCGCACCACGCAAACCCGACAGCACTGCCATTGACAGTACCAACATAACACCTAAGCAGCAATATCCTACAAGTTTAACAATTCAGAGATTTCCAGCTTTCCAAAGCTATAATAACTGCATGAGAGGCTGGTATTATTCATGCCCAGTGTATGTTCACATAATAGACACAGATGATGTGCTCACCTCAGAATTAAAAAAGACAACCTCACCATGTGCTGGGCTGTCACTAGAGCCAGTGCTGACAATTATCTGCCAGTGCCGCGCACCGGAAACCGCTGACCCAAATTAAGCTTCTCTGCTTTTTGAACACTATGCATTAAATACAGTAATTATTGGAGTCACCAGCTATTGCCTGCTTATAGTTATTTGCAGGGGATTGGACTGTTGCTTGGAATGCCCTGACTTTGCTGAACACGTTACATGGAAACAAAAATCTGCACTGTTTTATGTGCTGGTATTCATTTACAAATCCAATACTATGAGATGGTCTGACTATTGAGTGGAACTGACATCATTTAAATTAATTGTTTGAAAATGAATCATACCTAGACATTCTGAAAATAAGACATGTACCTGCCACTCACGTACTTACTACGTAGGACGCCCCTGCATTAAAGGCGCTGTTAACTCGGTGACCGCCGGCCTCTCGTGACATTATTAGCTCTAGACGACTTCATGGATTCCGTTGTGCACATACTAAGCAATGTATGCTAAAAGGGTGAATACCCACCTGCCAGTTGCTGGTCATTTTCTGCCATTTGAACCCCAGGTTCATAAACACAAGAAATAATAACATTGTAACTAACTCAGCTATGTGTTCTAGCCCGGCTGATGAGGAGCAACACAACTATGTTTTTAACATTCAAATCTCAACAACCAAAGGCCACTTTCACTCCACTTACAGTGAGAACACGAGTTTGCACTACCCGACGACACTCAATGCACAAGCTTTTGCAATACAATAGGTCTCGCATTTACGCAAGTTTAAGCTGTTGGCATTGTAAATGACAATGTGTTTTATTTATGTTCCAAAACCAAAACATAAATAAAAGGCATTGTCATTTACAATGCCAACAGCTCAAACTCACGTAAATGCGAGACCTGTTGCATTGCAAATGCTTGTTTTATCTTTGCACTTTTTTCGGGCACGAAACGCATCCTTGCGCTTAAAGTGGAAATAAGCACGAATCTCACCATAAAGTATAGCATTAAATGAGTTGTGCATATTTACTTTCATTTTTGGTAAATTTTGCATAATTACGTAAAAGCAAATTATGCTAATGTCACACACCCCTACCCAGGACCACAGCCTCTGCTGCAGCATGTACTGCTGTGAAGACTTGTTTGTGAAGCCTTGACTAGTTTGAAGACATCTTGTTTCTGCATGACCTCAACAAGGATCAAAGACAGTGCAAGAAAAGCTGTCCAAGGCTCCCCGAGAGTGGACTCAGCCAGTCTTGGTCCCACCATCCCGTGAGAGTGAGGGGAAAATAAAACAAGCGCTGTGCGGTCCGGTCCTGAAAGTGAAAGGGGATCTCTTGTCTTTATGGGGCCACGTTTTTAAACACATGGCCCCATAAAGATAAGAAACCTTTTGCAGCAGAAGGAAAGCAGGAGAGCCCGTCCAAGTGGGCTGTCCAAAAAAGCCAAAGGGAGGCAACATAGAAAACTCTTTTCAATTGGCTGGCCACCGTTTAGCATAAACAGTGACTCCGGCCAATGGAAAAGAGGGGCGGGCTTAAAGCCCTTTACTCAAACTCCTCAAAAACATTAAATCTTGCCGAGCGAGCTGCGTATGTGCACAGCCAAGCTAGCCGAGACCTAAAAAGGTATGTATATAATTGATTAAGGAGTTCCTCCTACCGACATTGAAAATAACTTATTGTCACCAAGTTGCTCAAACTAGCAATATTCTCTGTTACTATACATTACTAGATTTTTAAATCTAAAAATAGGAACATTTTGGAAGGCAAGGAAGGGAGCCTCAGTCTTCCATTGCAATGTGTGGGGACACACGTTTGAGAAGGGCAGAAACCTATATACTCCTATGTATTGTACTCTTTAAAACACTTTCTGTGGAATCAAAACCCTACACCACTACTCTAACTGTTCCATGGAAGGATAACTAAAGTTTCTGTGCCCTCTTCTTGCTCTACAATTTGTGGCAGCATGTAGCAACACATACAAAAACATGTTGTCTATATGTTCAGTGTGCTGCACAGAAACAAGGAGGACGCTGTTTTGCAGCATGTCTTGTCCCCTAGAGCTGGCCCTCTCTGGAGCTAGGTTGCACTCGGGCCTACTCTGTGACCTGCACAGACTCGTGTTATGGCCACAGCGTGTAATGTTATGTGTGTAGTTATCATAATGAGGCTACAGCAGCTGGCTATGAATCTCACTAACACATATGGACTGGGTAAGAGCCAATCAAAATGCAGCATTTTTGTACCATACCGTCAGATTTATAATTCTCATTATTTACCAATATAAAATGCATGATGTAATCAAAACAAACTGGCCCACGACGCTGCGTTAGAACCAGAGTATGGAAAGAAAGTTTTATTCTACTGTCTACATTCTAAAAATAGACATTGTTAAAACAAACCACAATGACCATACCAGCAAACTGACGCTTACATTACTGACGTTTGGTACAACTGGGTGCATGAGCAACCAGATCACTAGACTTTGGACCTCTGCTGCTCAGACATTCCTAGCATGAACGTCAGCTGGTGCAGATGCTTCACTGGCAATGCCGCTTTGTCCTACGCAGCCTCGCGTGCTGTGCTTTGCTGCTATGTGGGTTAATTGAATTTTATATTCTCTGGCACGTCTAATGTACTGAATGTGAATGTGTTACACAATGCGTGGAATGTGTGATCGGGCTTTGTCACAGTATTAAACGTGTGCATTTAGAAGAAACAACGAACATCCGGAGTGTTATCTGCAATTGTTCATTTAGCAACCCTCTCTATGTTTTTAATGTGAGTTGTGTATATTTAGTACACCTCTCTTTACATTTTGCAGTCTTGCACTTAGCTGGTTTTGTAACTTGTTATCACACGACTAGAGATGGCGCACCGGGGCCTTGCAGGAGGCTGATCAACTCTAATACTAGGGATGCCCAACCTTGGTCCCCGGGGAGGGGAGATTTATGTGAGATTTCAGAATAATCACTGAAATGACTCCAATACAGTTTAATTGTATGTACATGTGTCTCCCAGGGGACGGCCCCAGCCACTATAGGATAATGTCATACATTTCTCTATTAACACCCATTACTTTTTAACCGAAATATGAAAACTGGGGCAGTTCTAGTGCTGTTAAAATCTGCTTCATTTTTTAAAATTTATGTTAAACATAATTTTATTGGCATTAATGATAAAAGATGCACAACAAGAGAATAACTATTCCTAACCTACTTATCCCCACTTCAACCCCCCTTAAGCCCAGTCCCCATAACAACATGTATGGACACTTATTAATTCGCAAAGTGCATTTCAGATCTACACATAGTAATTTGCAAAGTACTGGGCATATGTACAAGCCCCTAGCGTCACCGGACCATCACTTTTTTTGAAGCTCCGGTGGTGATGTGCCCTGCACCATATTTACAAAGTAACATTAAGGTAGCTTAACGCCGCTTTGTAAAAGTCTACCCCTTCATGCAGATATCTGTGTGAAAGGGCCGTGCAACGGGTGTTGCTGTGGGCGTTCCACCACAACACCCATTGCTTTTTTATGCTTCCCTAGATTTACAAGAAAGTGTAAATCTGTGGCAGCGCCAAAAACTAATGCCGTGCAAGAGCAGGCGTTAGAATGGCGAACGAGAAATGCTTTTATTTCTCCTCGTTTTTGCTTTTTCTAGGTGCGTTGCATTCTGCAGCACACATAGAAAGAACAAAAAACATTGTTGATTGTTTATGTGCAGGACGGGACACATTCCTGCATATAAACAATCATTCCCTGCAACGCAGGCAGCCTTGCACCGTGATACAAGGGTGCCTGTGATGGCGCTAGGTAGCTAATTTTAGCGCCAGAGCTAGGGAAAACACGGGTTGCTCTGTATTGTAGTAAACACGCACATCCCTGCGTTTTTTAAATTGTGGCGCAGCTCTGTGCTCCGACATTTTGTTGTACATCTGCCCCTAGATTTATACTCGTTTTTTTCCACAGATTCATCACTTATATCCAAATTTTTAAGTGAATCTAATAAATGATCCCATGCTCGTAACGTTTCAATTTCCTTACATCACTATATACCACTGTGCCCCCATAACCCACCCACCGAATAGGATCCTCTTTCCATTTTGCCACCCTGGGAGGCCTGGGCGCCTTCCAATTCATAGTTACTTCCGGTCTAGCAAGTACCATCCTACACCCCAGTTCTTTGTTTCTATTCCCTTCTTAGAGGCTTGTGTAGAACACTTTGGTCTATGTCTATGCGAAAGATGTGCAGGACTATGTGCAAATCATGCAGCCGCAGACTCCTCCCACACCTGTGCACCCCCACAAATTGAATTTTCAGTAATGCATCAAACCTCACTAAACATAAATATATGCATCGCCATAAGTGGGTCTCCGCTATTTGCCTAGTTAGCCAGATATGGAAGCAGAAACGTCAATACTGCTGCACGGCATTACCGCCATTTTCCTTTTCTTTGCAGCTCTGTAGAGTGTCAGTATTATGGTGATAGTCTCTGTGCAGTTTACTTTAAGTATACCCCCTGGGACCTATCACAAACTGCACTGAACCTACCACAATACGCTAATCCCAAGCGTGCCACCATCTCTGCCACTCCGGTCTGTCAGGAACATCTCTGAAAGTAGTCCCGGGAATGAACAACAGCCATACATTTCTATCAGTAAATCTAATGGCTGCAGGAGTAAGTCAGCGTGAAACAGACACCACATGTAAAACAATGGTTGCTTTTTTCAAACACAGAGAAACTATGGTCCTTTGTCTGTACCTTTTGAAGAAATAGGGGCCTTTTGGGGACAAAAACCCCAATATTTTAAAATTAATTTTCGTTACATGAGTGAGGTGGAACTCTCCTTTGGAAATGTTTGTGGATTGCCGATGACTAGCTAGCTTTGTTCATGTTTTCTACTTATCTCCCCCTCTCTGTCCTCCTCTGGGAAGACCCATGTTCTCTCCCTCAGACAAAGCTTCTCTGCTTCTTGGCCATCTCTTCCTTCTGGTTTTTCAGGCAAGTTTACTTTTGTGGCACATTCCATTCTCTGGACTTGGGGGAGTTACTAAACACAGGGTTGACAGGTGCATGTTCTGAATGTATTCACGTGATTGTGAGCACATATACAACATGTGCAATGGGCCAAGTTCTTGACCTGTGCCAGATGTACATCACAGTGCAAGAAGCTATGCGCAAGGATTCTCTGAAATATTGCCTCATAAATATTCATGAGGGAGGGATTCCTTTGGAAGTTCATCTGGATGGCTCTGACTGCAGAGATGGAAGTGTCCAACAGACATCCAGCCTCAGTCACTCCATTTGCATTTGCAAGCTGCCTTTATTGCAGCTGCCGCCCCTTTAAGGGCACATGCGCGCAGTACCAGAAAGGGACATCAGACAGAGCATGCCGCGTGGTCCTTTGGACCACTCTCTGCTCCCACTCATGTCGGAAGCTGCCCCTGGTACTGCAGAAGGTGTCCACCGTGGACTGCTTCCAATTAGCAAATCATCACCAATCTCATGGAAATGTGGGGGTGTCGCTTTGCCGGATATTGTGCCGTGTGACTCTGCAGGGAGTCACAATGTTGACACCACAAGCCACAAGGCCAGTGTGACCTCAGGCCATTTCACCTTGGATATCTACAAAGGGCCAGTCATTTGCACAGCACAGGATTTGTGATTCCAAAACGCCTGGGGGATGGGGGCAATTGTCACATTTCAGTTGATTATTTTGGGCTTAACCTCCAAAACAAATACACTTAAAACAGAGTACAAATGTCATTATGATCACAGCATCTAGATAATGAAAAAAATAAAGGGAGCAAAGGGAATAAAGGAATCTGTTATGGATGTAAACAAATAATTCAGATGCAATCCATTAAACCAGGATAAACGTAATAAAGTTAGTGATTGCCACTGTAATTATGATCTAATAAAGTGTTGTTAGTATGTAAAACTTCAGGGGGAAATGCAAGGTGTTAGGACAGCCCTTTCAGACATCTTCCTTTTCAACCAGACACCGATCTGTTTTGCACACTGAGTTAAACTAGAGGAAAAGTACTTAATATATGTACTGTAAGAGCTTCTCACTGAGAATTAACTGCAAGAAATGTTCACACCTCTCTTTAAACTTCAGCAGGGGCTAAAGGGAAGAAAACCACAAGCGCAAGCATACTTCTTCAGTCTGAGAGTCACTGAAGATTCCCGAAATACCTGCGACTGGAGAATTAGCAGAACATTTTTAATATGATCTCCACAATGTGAGAGTACCTAATCAGAATTTAAAATATAGATTATTATTATTCAATTATGTATCCCCTCAAATGTTCCTTCATAGTAGTATTTAAGCAGAATCTCAGCATATGCATCTGGTCCGAGCAGCCATATTCTCTTTGACTGAATGATATTTCTTTCTCTCGTGTAATAATCTTACACACACACACACACACACACACGCACACGCACACACACACACCCCTCCCTTAAATTTGTGAATACCCTACTGTTGAGAGCAGTTGTGAATTCAAGAGGAGGGTGTGATTTACAGTTTGGCATACAGGTATGCTGTCACCAACGCAACAGATGTCCATTCCCCCTTATTGCAGGTACCACGGTATATGATGCACTTGTTGTAAGGCGGACAGCATATCTGTCATGTTTGTGACAGACTAACCCACCAGCCAATCTCCAAAGCTACACCAGCTGGCTGTGAAAAGTCACATTCACTGTAGGTAAGAGTCACCATGTTAAATGCATTCTGAATCTGGGGGCTCCTTCCTTGGCAAATAGTAATTCTTTATATAATGCCACCTTAGAAATTAGGATAAATTGCCACTTTGGGTTCCACATTACAAACTTTTATCAAGGTATTGTAAGAGTTTTCTCTTGTGAGCCCACAGACAGGGAATACCCCACCCCTAGAAATCAGGCGTATGTCCTTGCTGGCAGGGGAGTAACGAAGGCCCCCGCTGGCCCCCGCCCGGTGCAGGGGGGGGGGGGCAGGCTAACCCATACTGGAGGAGGCCCCTCAGCCCCTACTGATGTGAGTGAGAGGGCCCTTCTGCATATCTGGCAGGGAGGCCCCCTCACGTTTTGTTACACTACTGCTTGCTGGTTATCTGTAGGAACCCCCCTAAATGTTAAATATTCTATACATATGGGTAAGAACCGCACCAAGAGGCCTATTGCCTGTAGTGCACACATTATACATTTTTTTCTCCAATGATTCATTCATTTTCAGTTCAGTTAGACTTTGATCGATTTGTGACCCTGCAGCAGCACAATAGAGTGCGGCCACTCAACCCATGGAGAGAAGTTCCAGACCCGCTGCCTGCAAATGTCAAGAGCCCTCTGGTCTTCTTGTCTTAAGCGGCCAGAAATCTTCCCAAGAGGTGGTGGTGAGCTGCTACTCTTACCCTTTGCACTAGCCGGTGATTAGAGAGTTCCCTACACCAAATATTGGCAACTATCCCACAAAAACCAATCTCCTGTTACTGCAAATCTTCTGAGAATTTATCATCCAAGATAACACGAATCGTCCCCCGTCTGCAGCCTTGCCCTTCCTTCTGGCCACTAGAACCTGGAGTTGAGGTATCCTCCCCTCTACCGCTGCTTCAACTGGGTTTCCTTCCTGTTGGGAGAGTGGACAGAAAGTCTAGTGTGACCCAGGATATACATTCTGTTTGTTCCCGAGTCCTCCACTTAGGGTGTGCCCTGCAAAATGATTCGTTCCCTTTCTAGCCATCTGTTCCTGCCCACCCTGCCACGCTCCCAAATGAATAATTCTTGCTAAGTCGTCACTGTTGACACAACTTTAGCCTTAGTGCCCCTGTTCAGTTGCGGCCACCGAGTTGACAGAGTGGCAGGGGAGGTGGGGAATGGGGATAGGGTAGGGGAGAGGGGGGTAGGATACAGGGATGGGGAAGACAAATAAAAAAAGCAAAAAACATTTACCTGCTTGCCACATCGCGCTCCCCGCTTCTCCAGGCACAGGCTCCCAGAATGCACTGCGACCAATCCTGACGCTGCTTTCATGCTACTGAAAGCAGCGTCAGGATTGGCCTGAGCACTGCTGATTTGTGCTCTCACACAGAGTGGGAGCCTGTGCCTGCTCTCTCCAACCCAGCAATGCAGCTCCAGCCTGTCACTACCCTGGCCCCACCCAAAGCCTCAGCATCAAGAGAAAAATAAAACAATAATAAACAAGAGTTTATTATCATTTTATTTTTCATTTTTTCAGCTGCTGGCAGGTGGGGCTACCCTCCTCCTCCGTAGCGGAGGAGCCACTGCTGCCCCTATTGGCAAAAACACCAAATTCAATACCACAACTCCACCAGTGATATGGCAATAGCAATAAAACAACTATAAAACACCAATAATACCACCAACACCACAATCAATACCACCTCCAATAACACTATGACAATACTTATATAACCACCAAAAGCAGCAAAACCCTACTGCCCCCAACATCAGCAATATCATGATCTCCAATAACATCATCACCAGCAATACCGCCAATACCACAATTATCAATACAACCAACACCATTGCCTATATCAGAAACAAATACTGATTCCACCAACTCAAACCTCCACCATCATTACCGCCACTAATACTACTACCACCACAATACTGATACCACCAATACAACACCAATAAGAAACCACCCCGATACCAAGTACCACTGCCCCCACCAATAGCACCACCAAACCATTACCACCAATAACACCATCATCAATTCCAACATCACCACCAACAAGCACTGGCAAAGCCAACAGATCTGGTTTTAATCTATAACATAGAAAATATTTCCTGCATGTCTTTGTTTGCATGTATTGTCACATTAAAGTCACAACACCTGTTACGAATGTTTGTTTTTATAAAGCTATCAAAAAGTCTGCCAGATTGATTACCATGGGAGTACAATTTACATTGAAAGAAACCTTTAATATTTGCAACTGATCTACTCTGAAATGCATGCACTGCGTCATAAACTTTATTACCACACCCAGACACACCCAACTGATTACATCATTCTCCTACGGAGTCCATCAGGGACCAGAAGGGTCCTGCTGTCCACATGTCACTACATCCTCCCCTTTGTGAAATGAAAAGTACAAATATTCATTATAGTTTCTCAATAAGTGGTCAAGGTTCTTAAACCACTCTTCCAGATCTCGTTGTGTGAAGTTGATGAGGCATAGGACAGAAACCTACCTCGGGTGCCGGTGATGCAAAGGCAGGTGTATGAGTTGGGCTCTCCGAACTCTCTGGTGAACAAGTCTCACTTCTAACATTTGGCACCAACGAACATCAAGGCAGGTGCTTGTAAATGTGATGAGTCTCTCGTGATGGACTTTCCAGGACATTGAGTGGTCACCCTCAGTGGGTTAGCAATAGCATCAAATGGAGCATCAGACTTGCATTTCCATTTTTGTTTGACCAGGACCTGGTCTCCTTCCTTAAAAACTGTGTCCCAAGACATTCAGCATTTTCCAGCATAGGTCTTCATTCTGGACTTATGAAAGGAATCTGTTGTATGGATCTCATCAGCATATGTCGACCTATCAGTGGTCCATTGCGGCACTTTTGTTCCCATGGCTCTACCAAACATTAAAGTTGCCAGGCTTTCACCTGTTGTGCAATGGGTAGTTGACCTGTAAGCACGAAGGGCTGAGCATACAGCTGACTTGAGGTCAGTTCCTTCTAGTGCAGCACACTAAACTACTCTCTTTAGAGTGCTATGTAAACAACACCATTTGCCTGTTGCCAGAGAGGTGTACTTATCTGATATTTAACATTCATGTTAGTAAGAAAGTCCTTAAACTCCCGGCTTTTGAAAGGCTGGCCACTGTCAGACCTAAGAATGGAGGGAACATTCCATGCCGCAAAAATGTCATTAAATATCCCAATGACTTTGTCATGTGTAGTTGATGATATGTCTTCCACAAGAGGAAATCATGGGTACTCATCATTGACTAACATGAGATGATGTCCATTGTTGAGGGGTCCAAAGAAATCCTCTGCAATTCTCTCCCACACTTGCGTCGGAAGATAAGACATGACTAGTGGTTGCTGTGCTGTTTTGGGAGATAAGCGGTTACACAAATGAAAGGCCTTTAATTCTCTTTCACCTCTTTTATCAAGGCAAGGAAACCACACTCGATCTCGGAGAGCTCTCTTAGTGGTGACAATGTCACGATGACCTTTGTGTGCTAGTTCAGTGACTTCTTATCTCAGACTCTTGGGAATAACAGTTCTTAAACCTAGTAATATAATGCCTTCTTGAGTAACAGAAAGTTTCTCTGTCACATTTTTTAAATTTTGATATTCAAAGTTATCCGTAAGAGGTCGAGTATGTCTCCTCCAGGATTGCTGTGCAATATCGTCCTTGAGTGCTAGCATATCTCAATCGGTGTTTGTGGCAGCAAGAATTTGTTCCACAGAGATAGCTACCAGAGTGCTTGACTTGACTAGGAAGTTAATATATGCCTCAGTCGCTCCGGATGTTGTGCTGTGACACTGGTTTGGTACTCGTGAAAAATAGTCAGTGGGATATTGATCTTTCCCTGGCCTATGCACAATAGTGTAATCATATTCTTGCAGTCACAACTCCCACCTCTCAATAGGCATCGGGGCATCTTGGCTTTTGGTTTTCTGAAAATAGTGTGCAATGCCTGGTGATCAGTGACAAGGGTGAAGTGCTTTCTCAATAGAAACACCTGGAAAGTGTTCACAAGCCCCCACTACAGCTACGCTATCTTTCTCAGGTTGGGAGTAAGCACGCTCAGTCTGCAACAGACTCCTGCTCGCATAAGCCAAAATGTGTCTCTGGGCACTGTCGTGTCCATTGTGCTGGGCAAGGATCGCACCCAGCCCCACCGGACTTACATCTACTACAATCTCAGTATGTAATTTTGTATCAAATTAGGCAAAATAGTCGATTTCAGTCGCGTTCTGAATTGCGTGTTTGATTTTCTTAACGCTCTGATCACATTCAGGTGAAAATCTTGAACAGAGCGTTCCTGTTTGTTAAATCTCTCAATGGGCCACTGACTGTGGCAAAGTCATCATGTACCTGGAACAGTAAGTGGCCATGCCGAGAAAAGATCACAGCATGGTCACATCCTGAAGGGGACAAGTGAATTATAAGGTTGGAACTTTAGCTGGATCGGGTGTTTTCCCTTTTCAGAGAAAAAATGGCGGAGGAATTTGAGTTTTGTTTTGTGAAACTCACACTTTTCTGCTTTCAAAGTGAGACCTGCATCAGCAAGTAAATGGCATACTTGTGTAAGGGCTTTGTCATGTTTGGTTCCAAATATCAGTATATCATCACCGAAGGGTAATCGAGGCCTTTAAAAGTATAGATTAATGTAACATATCTGCCGCAGCACCTCCCGCTTTGGATTAAACTCCTAATCGGGCTGGCAGGTGCACTATGGGCTTTGCCGACCCCCCTGTCAGACTGTATTGTGTGATGAATGACATCCTGAAAAGTCTCTGCAGCTAACAACATCCCAAAACTTCGTTTTTTATATCTGAACAAACCAACATTGGTGGAAAAGATATTAATGTACCTGCAGTTTCTTCTAGTTTGAGTTGATGATGCCCCTTGCTCAGAGCAAGGTGGGAAAAGACCGTGGCGACATTCAGCTGTGCAATCATGTCTGCAATGTGGGGACCTTGATTGCATTGTTCACTTGGCACATTTCAACACAAAGGCGCAGAGCAGCTCCTCTGTCCTTTTTTGGCACTTCCACTATGGGCAAAACCCATGTCGTTTGATCAGTAATATAGAAAACAACTGGAGTATAATCCATAGACCAGGTTGAGATCTGGGTAAGTAAGTGAAAAAACTAACAACAATATTTCAACCGGTATCATTGAGGAAGGACACCGGTTGAGTCGCACACGAACGTGGTGGCTTGGTGCTAATCCGAGCGCCCGTCCCAGACTTGGATTTATTCCCTGAAGCTACTTACAGACTTGTATCATGGATTTACTTTGTCTCACCAATCCCCAACAGTGGATTGGGGCTCTGACCCTGTTAGATGGCAACCAATTTTCGATTTTGCTCACCGCTAGGAACCACCAGTTACCACCGGTAACTTCCATCTCGTGGACGCTCCTCCCCGCTGCGCCCCGCCCTTGGTCCCCAGCTCCCCTGTGCTGGAGTTATACCGATTGTCTCATCGATCGGGCAAGCAACGCTGTCCCTTGTTACCCACTTCCTGCTCCCTTCAGCACTCCTAACTTGGCAACCCGGTCCTGAAGATGATCCTGAATAAATAGGATCAAAACGCTGTGGACATCTCAGAGCAATCTGCTGCGCTAATTCAACTATGGTTCACACAAAATGTCTAGCTAAATCATGACCAACCATTGTAAATAATCTTTTGTGAATCGTATATTTCTGTATATATTTTTTCACCTTGTCACATTGTGCCTTCCGCTGTTCTCACACTTGTCACTTGTGCCTTTACTCTTGTTTGTCACAAGCACATTAGTGCACAAAGTTCATTTCGGGTTGCCTTTGCATTTACTGCCCACAGTGCTGATATAACTGGTCTGTATATTTTGCAACTTTAAATACATGATGCCATGAGCACCTTTTTTAAAACTTGCCACGAGTCTCCCTCTCTCTTTCGTTGTAATGTCTTGCACATGCATATATACTTGCCTTCCTCAATGATACCGGTTGAGATATTGTTGTTAGTTTTTTCGTTTGACCAGTAAAGCATGCAATGATGTCATGATCCAACAGCGTTTCAAGTTCTTTTTCAACAGATTCCTTTAGATGGAAAGTAATTTGATGATGTCGTTGAGCAACAGGACGAATGTCCTCAATAATGTGAAGTTGCACTTTCATTGTCTTAAGCTTTCCTAGTCTAGGAAACAATGACAGGAACTGACTCACTATTGCAGCATGTACGTACAGATTATAATTGATCGAGATCAGCAGCAGTACTAAAACTGAGTGAACATGCACTTGATGAAGTACCTTGAAGAACATGACTTGGCACTTGTACTTTCTTCTTCTTGTGTTGCACGATTGCTACAAATGATCCTCGACTTTGCAGTGGTGTGGAGGCACCCCAAGTGTATACCTTAGTCTTGGATGGTGTAAGACGGGGCACAAGAGACAGTTCATTGTATTTGTCTGCCGGCATGATATTTATCGATGCACCACTGTTGATGTTAAAAGGTATGGAGCAACCATTGACCTTTAGTGTGATCTTTGGGCACTGTCCAAATGAATTTGGTTGTTTCATGTGGTGATCTCTACTGGCTTTATGCTCGTTTCTGCATGAAGCCAAACCTATCAGAGTATGTCAGGGGTTGAATATCAAAAAATGAGGGACCCCCTGAAAACTCTAGGAGTTTCTAGCACAGGGCAACAACTGAATTGATATAACTTTCCTAGGCAACTCAGGACCCACTGAAAATTAGGTCTTATACATAAACAAATGATAGCCACATAAGTTCAGTATACCACACAAGATCAATTAAAATTATTTCATTTTATTCTTATAAAAGTTAAAATTATGACATAAACACACATGATGGAGAATATACATAACATACAGGAAATGTATTGACTGACTGACAAAAACATCTAACAATAGTTATTCACAAACCAAAAAGAAATAATCAATTCTAGTGGAAATAACCACAGTGGCTGAAATGTAATGAGATTTATAAGTTCTTTTATGAGTTCTTCTACGCGCGTTTCGGCGTTTAGAACGCCTTCTTCAGGAAGAGCCACAATCGATTCCGAATAGTAATAGAATAAGTATCTAATGATGGAACTGGACGGATGCAGATGCGCATTACTGTGTAACCAAAGGTATATTGTGGAGTAGTTGATATACTTTTTCAGAAAATAGTTTCAATTAAAGTTTGCGGTTAAAAGATGGGGCCACCAAACGAGAGGTTCAATTGGTCACGCTTGTATTGAGTGATGGAGGATGGAAATCCGCTTATTGGACTGCACTTGCAGTTTTGAAAGCGTGGTAATCTTCAAAAGCAATTTCCAGTTCTCATAACATAGTTTGAATTCCAGCGTTGTGTCAAGGTAGCACCCAAATATACATCTAGTCTATGTGCGATATAACGCTGGGATTTATAACGGCGGTGGAAGAACGGCTCTGCATCGCGTTCAAAGTAGGCCTGGGCGGCAAATTCCGTTCAGCTCGCGGAATTTGCGGAATTTGCGTAATTTCGCGTTCCGCGGAGAACGCGAAATTGCTCCAAAGTCTGATTTCCGCGATTTCGCGAAATTTTTGCTTGTTCGCGTTCTCAAAATGCGTGTTCGTGAGATATTTCTCCCCGAGCACGCAAACAGCAATTGTGAACAGGAAAAAAGCATCGCGAACAAGCAATTCCGCGTGTTCGCGGAATTTCTGCGTGTTCACGGAGATTTTTTGCCGTTTCGCGGAGATTTGCGTAACGCAATTCCGCAAATTCCGCCCACCCCTAGTTCAAAATAGATCGGATGGTGTAAGACGGGGCACAAGAGACAGTTCATTGTATTTTTCTGCCGGCATGATATTTATCGATGCACCACTTGATGTTAAAAGGTATGGAGCAACCATTGACCTTTAGTGTGATCTTCGGACACTGTCTAAATGAATTTGGTTGTTTCATGTGGTGATCTCTACTGGCTTTATGCTCATTTTTGCATGCAGCCAAACCTATCAGTGTATGTCATTTAGTGGTTGACATCATCTTTGCACAGCCATCTTCTTCACTGTCACTCGTCAATGACGTTGAAGGGCCTTTAGAAAATGACTTTAATGACGGTTGTCTTTGTTTAATTTTCACTTGCCTCAACTGATGTCATCATTTAGCCTTGAAGGCATGGCTAGACTGCTTCTGGAATTTTCTGGCATCCATTTCCTTTGCAAATTGTTGTGGAGGCTTTTTTCTTTCCCACAGCATTTGCATACTTATCCAATAGTGTGACATTTACTTTCATGTGGAAAAGGAGAATCCACATTGGAAGCACAACTTCTTTTTTCTCTGAGACATCACTTTATGGCCCTCGACCTTGGGTTTCTGTTAACATTTCATGTTCAATGCTGATTCACTCTGGGCTATCCTAGCTTCCATATGAGCAGCTTGTCAATCTGCACGTTCCTCTGCTCTTGCAGCCATGAGTACCTTCTCTAGACTCAGTGTCTATTTCAGCATACGTTGTCCGAATGAGTCGGACAGGCAACCACTGATGACTCTGAGATGTATTGCTTCTTCATCATTGAATTCATTGAACTTGCAAAGTTTGATGAGGGTATCAAGTCTTCCGACAAACTCATCCATTTTTTCACCAGTTTGCTGTCTTGCAAAGTTGAAAATTTACCTTTCATAGTCGACATTCGGCATAGGATTGAACTCGGTTTCTAATGACTCCTTAATTTGATGGTAAGATATTCCATCAGCCTGTGGTATTTTCTTTATCACTTCTTTCTCTCCATCACCTGCAATGTTCTTTAAGTATTTGATGATCTTTTTGTCATTTGCTTCTTCCAGTGCGTCAATGAAATCACCAAATGTTTTGATCCATACAGTCTATCTGGCACCAATATTCTGCCTTTTGCCGGTACAATGTGACGGTGGTGGTTTCAGGAACACAGCAGTGTCAGAACTTGTGTTGGGACTTGCTGACGTTGAGAGTATATGCTGTCCCGTTGTTGGTTACTGCTCACTCGGACCTGCACCTTCTGTAAGCATAAGCTGTGTGCTTACATATGGGTGGTTGAGCCCAGGCTGATGTCGTATGGCACCATCTTCTTTCTTGATGGTGAGTAACAGTTTTGTCTCTTGCACATGTTCGTCACCACTCTCAACTTTGTTCATCGTACCTAGTTGTTGCTGCCTTTAGCGTTTCTTTGTGCCTGGTCGTCTCTGCCTCTAGCGCTTCCTTTGCTCCTGGTCCTCTCTGCCTCTTGCCCTTTCTTGCACCTGGCTATTGCTGCCTTTAGCACCTCCGCTTTGTATGGATGATGACTCTGTGTTACACTGTGGGCAATATCTCCTCTTTTGGCCTTACCAGCAGGTACCTGACCAAATAGGCCTCTCCATAGGGTCTTCGCCTTCTTCAAATTCTTGCATTTGGTGGAGTAGCGCTTTGACTCCACATACACCAACCATAGCCTGCTTCACTTCTTTTGAGGTTAACATGGCATGGACGAGCAGTTTGCTGCATCTTGGCAAACTCTCAGGGAGAGCAGTTTTGTTTCTTCTGGGCACGTATTGCTTGCTCGTCACCAGTTGCAGTGTCCTCCCCAGGGCGGTAGCTTGCAAATGACCATGCAAAACACTGAGTTTTCTAGTGCATGTCTTTATTCTTCAGAGTGTAACCGTTAACTACACACACTGTGTCTTACACTTTATTAACCACACCCAGACATACCGAACTGATTATGTCATTCGCCTACGGAGTCTATCAGGGACCAAAAGGGTCCTGCTATTCATATTCGCAAGACACTACAGTCCCCACCTAGCATATGGGTGACGTATACTGGTGCTGAAGAAGGGTGATGACCCTTATTTCCTCGAGGTTCCCACCTGGCATATGGCGGTCGCTGACTGGAACTGCAGAAGGGTGTTGACCCTTACCTCATGGTGGCCACCACATGCCATACAGGTGTCACCAACTGATGCTGCAGTAATGATCCCGCCCTGACCTGGTGTCTAAAACTTTGCTCACCGGGATGCACTTGGCAGGGTCCCTGCTGGTCCACGCTCCCTCCAGGTGCTCTCCTCCTCCTCACAGGTTCCCCTGGTCTTGGCAGGCAGAAAGAAGGCAGTGCCTAGTCATGGTTCCAGCAGCTAGATGTCTTAGTGGACTTCTCCTTTGAATGAACAGTGCTGTTGAACAAAGGGACTCATACTCCCACCTTTATAGTCCAGATCCACACATCAATGTGATTTAGTGTTTGATCTTTGAATTTTGGTTTATGGGTGTCAGTTCATTTGAAGTATTCTCTCCTCTGCACTGCCCTTTGTCAAAGGGCCAGTCTGCCACAGCAGCAGTGGTTCCAACGTTGTATAACAAAATACCGTGCGCAAAAATATCAAGGCACAAAAATATTGTGTTAAAAATATCGTTTACCTTAATATCATCTTCCTATACTTATAATAAGAATGACAAAAATATTGTGGAAGGGAATATTGTCCAAAAGACGGTATGTATATCGTGTTGTCAATAATTATAAATTGCCAAATAAAATAATATATTTAAAATATTTGAATATATTTACATACACTATAATGTAAAACTAAATAGTTTCAATCAATTTATTTATTTAGTTAGTTATCTGACAGTTTTATAAAGCATGAAAATGACTCTAAGGTATCAGAGTGCTGTACATAGCTAGTCCATACTTGTTACATGATTCATATAAATAAGCAACAACTGCTAAAAGCATAAATACACACACACACATATATATATATATATATATATATATATATATATATATATATATATACTATGGAGAGGAGATACAACTTCAGTTGAGGAATTTGTGAAGGCAATCAATGTGAATGATCTCAATTTGTCTTTTACTTGCCGTATTAGCAATGAATGCATTGACTTTTTGGATGTAAGGCTGGAAGTGCTCGGGGATAGAATTACAACTCGGATATATAGAAAAGCCACCTCAGGTAACTCAACCTTACATTCCCACCCAGGTGCCCTCAAAAGGAGCATTCCCTATGGGCAATTGCTTAGAACCAAGAGAATTTGCAGCACCCAAGAAACTTATACAGCAACTGAAAAAGAGATGACTATGAGATTAAGAGCAAGGGGGTATGATGAGATTACCCTGAATCAGGCAAAGGACAAAGTCAGAACTAAATCAAGGACTGATCTGTTATTTCACACACATTCAACTCCAAAGTCACGAAAGGTAGGGAGGCCCACAGTAGATACAGCTAGCAAGTAGATTGAGCAGTGTAGATTCATTACAACTTTAAACACGGCACACTCCAAATAAGAAAAGTGTTGCATAGACCCTTGTTGAAACAAGATCCCACAATAGGAGTAGAAATGGAAGATAGACCAGCTATAACCTATAGGAGAACAACTTCTATCAGAGACAACATAGTCAGTTTCAGTTTCATAAGGCTTTATTCGGAGCTTAAACACAAAGTCCATAAAAGCACATACATTGCATTATAAAACAATATCATTTTAACAAAATCAATCAGACAGTTAAAAATACATTAAAAGACAATTTAAAATATCATACTAGGCCTTGCTTTAATGGCCCGGAGAAGAAAGGTGGCAGTAAAGAAACAGACATCGGGTGTCGGGTTAAATAACAATTTCATGGTATCTTTTACAGTCCTAACTCCATACTTCTTAAAAACAGGTTTTAAAAAAGCTGAACGAAAATTGCCATAAAGTGGACAAAACAATAAAAGGTGCATGGTGCTTTGTACGGTAGTATTATCACATGGGCAAGGACCAATCGGGTGTTTTCTGATACTTGGAAATGCCCCCAAATGGTGAACGATCCCAAAACGCAATCTTGTCAGTACGAACCGATGGGAGGGTCTGGAAACAAAACTCAAATACGGTTGGAACCCTGTCGTCTCACAGAAGCTTCCGTAGAACAAACAGGTAGTTAAGTTACCACTTGCCCTCCCACGCCTCTCAGTCTTATGGCTCATAAAAACAGATTTCATCTCATTTTTGGTCAAACAAGAGGCTGCATAGTAATCCTCTATTACATTAAGACCATAAATCTCCAAAAAACTACCCGAGACAAATTTGACCCATGGAATCTTTAGATGATTGTCAATAGAGAAACAGTCTTTAATGATAGCTCTATTTAGGGAGGTCTCTTCCTTTGCCCAGATTGCACGCCACAACATAAGTGGTCTTAGGGCAACAGAATCTGAAAGATGTTGGATTCCAAACTCCCTGTGCACCAAATCGGTAGGAAACCGATGTGGGTAAACTTAGGAGTCTTTTTAGGAAGAGATTTTCCTCCACTTGTAGACTTCCGCTCGGAGCATGCCCCCAAATACCAGCACCATAAAGAGCAAAAGAAAGACACCTCATTTGATAGATTTTCAGCATATCTTTAAGCCGTTTATCCCCTATTTTAGATGCGAACTGAAACACCCCGTGGGCACATTTCGCCATTCCAGCCCTGACATGGTTGATCTCACTGGACCAGCTACCTGACTTGGAAAAGGTAATACCTAGGTAGTTAAAAGAGTCCACCGTTTGGACCTTATGCCCTTCAATAAAAAACTAATGCGGTTTTTTACAGCTCTTACCACACTCCATAACAAAAGTTTTTGTTTTATTAATCTTCAACTTCCTTTCCTTAATGAACAGAGAAAACCTCTCCATAAGGCGTTGAAGGCCAATAGGGGTCCTAGATAAAATAACGGCATCGTCCGCATAAAGTAAAACTGGGACGTGGGAATCAAGAGTTTTAGGGGTGTCAGCCACAACAGTCTTTAAAACAGAATCGACCTCATTAATAAAGAGTGTAAAAAGTAGAGGGGCAAGCATACACCCTTGCCTAATACCGCGTCTGATAAGGAACTTAGGGGTGCGCTCCCCTCCCGGGCCGTAACGGACACTTGATCTAAGATTAGCGTATAACCGGGCCAAGAAATAAACAATGCCCTCCGGTGCCCCCATTTCTAGTAATTTCTCCCATAAGATCTTATGGTTCACCATATCGAAGGCACTGCTCAAGTCTGCAAAGCAGAGGAAAAGAGAACCTTTCTTGGCCTTCGTATACTTCCCTATAAGAAGTTCTAGGTTGAGGCACTGTTCTACTGTCCCTCGTCCCTTCCTAAAACCATATTGGGAATTTGCCAATATGTTGTTTGAGTCGGCCCATTCTTCTAGTCTAACCAGAAGCACCCTGCTCATGATTTTCACAGAGGAATCTAGAAGGGAGATTGGACGGTAGTTCTTAACGTCCCTCCTCTCTCCCTTCTTATAGATAGGGATTATAATAGATTCCTCCCAAGAGTGTGGGACACCATAACAGACCGCTGCATTGAACACATTTGTTAATAACGGGCCCCATATCTCTGGTTCTTTTTTGTAGACATCTATGGGCACCCCGTCAGGCCCCTGGGCCTTTCCTCCCTTACTAACAGAAATACAATCCTGAACCTCGGAAGTGGATATATCTAAAGGAATGACAGGCCAGTCACCTCCACCTACATCCAAAGATTTGTCCGAGTCAAAAATCATGGAGAAGTGGGAGACCCAACATTCTGCACTAACATTTGCCGTCAGTTCAGGCGTCTCCTCGTTCTTAAGAAAGGGACAATTAACTGTTGCCCAGAAAAGGGAGGAATCCGAAGTTTCAGCCGCCTGGTCTAACTCGTCCCAAGCCTCTTGTCTTAGTTCGGCCTTCCTATTTTTAACTGCAGCCTGATAGGTGGCTCTGAGCTCCCTAACCAAAATTATATCCCTTGGTTTGGCAACAAGTGCCTCTTTGAGACCCTTAAGGGCAATAGTGCTAGCGTGGTCGAACCACCCCCTTTGCCCGCACGACTTACCCTTAAGAAGCTTGGTAAATTTAGCATCAATAATGAGATTAATGTTAATAAACTTGGGTATAATTACATCCGTTAATTCTTTGCTCTCTAAAATAACAGCAATTTCGTTTACACATTTAATAATAATGGAGTTGGACAAAATATCAGCTTTATCCCCCTTCCACCTAATTCTGGTTCCATTAGGTCGGTGGGGTTCAATATTAGCTATTATGTTTGAATTGGGGACTTGTTTCGCCTTCCAGAGTACGGCCTCCATAGTTAGGCAGTTATGATCGCTAATTAAATTATCAACTACCAAAGGGGCTGTACACCACGGGTTAAGGCTAGATGAAATGCAAATAAAATCAATCACCGTGTTTGCATTTCGGCCCGTGAATGTAGGGATGGTTTCACCAGAGGCACCTTTCAAATTCTCCAACTATTCCAAATCATAAGTCATCAAGATTTTATTTAATGAATCTCCATAGGGATTATGGGGAAAATGAGAGACGCCTTCCCCCCAGCAATTTACAAAACCACATACCCTGTGGGCGGGGGATGGACACACAGCAATGTTAAAATCCCCTAGCCAAATGAAATCAAACACTATAATATTTCCCGTGACTATATCTGCCAAAGCGGACTCTAAAGCAAACACTACCTGCTGCCTAGTATTATCAAATACATTATTATAAAAATTAATTAAAAGGATATTTCTACCCAGCTCCTGATATAGCCATAAAATCTGGGAATGGGCCCCAATGGGTACGTATTTCTCAACAATAAGTGGTACTTCCACTGAGATCAGAGTCAAAAGCCCACCCTTAGCTCTGCCCGAAGTGGAAGCCACAGCCGGCAAATGGTAAGAAACAAAACCCATATAATTAATGGGGACCAGACTCCAGGTTTCCTGAAAACAAATAATATTAAAATTATTAATAAAATCAAACCATCCTAAACAAGTATCCTTTTGTGAGAGACCAGCAACATTCCAACAGGCAATAGAACACCGGCCCCTATTGTCTGATACAGTGGGCTTAGTTGATACAACCCTATCCCTATCGCCAGTGGTCGGTCTTACAATTCCACAATCGACTGGGACATCAATATGATTAACACTGGAACCATTTATACCAATAGTCTCCACTGATTCTGGAGCCCCGGGGGCCACACTACGCCTCCCCTCTCCCAGGGGAACGACCACAGTCCCTGGGTCCACCAGAGGTAATACCAGTCAGTCGTTACAATCAAGCCCACTCAGGGGCTGGAATCTATTAAACGTGGAAATGGTAGGACCAGCACACAAGTTCAAATCTCTGGACCTCCCTCGATGACGCTCAGCGTCAGGTTGAATATCATAGTCTCTATAAAAGAACCCAAGGGGACGTAGAGAAATTCCTTGATCTCGTATAGGAAGAGATGCAGCTTTGATCAACACCGTGGAGGTAAGTTGTGGGTTTCGGAAATTGATAACGATACAGTCCCCTCCACAGGTCTTGCGGGATTTCCCCACCCAATTAGTTCTTCTGGTGCTTAAGATATCCCCTGATAGAGCTACGGGGAAGCCACACTGCCGGTGAAGCCAATCCACAGTTTTATTCTTTAGTGATGAATGCGATTCATCAGAGCCGTGGTTGCTTCCGGACACTCTTAATGGAGGAACATTGGTTAAAACTGCCACAAAAGGTGCACAGGTCGGTGGTAAATCCGGCTGAGGGCTACTGGAACTATTAAAATTTGCATTGGAACCCACCTGCTTCCTTAGTACAGAGCTAAAGGAAGGTTTAGTTTGGGCCGACAACTGCGGGAGAGGGTTGGGGACAGCAGGAACAGCTTCGCAATCATTCCCAGGACTAAGATTACTGCTCACGGCCGACGTTAGAACTAGGTTAGGAGAGTTAAAGGGAACCTCAACAGGTCCAAGTTCATTATCGTTAGTTTTTACTCCCGTGGCGGCGTTAATGAATGCATCCACTAAACCTCCCAATCTGACTACTTCATCTGAAATAGTAGCAAGTTTGGTCAATAGGGGTTTAACAAGTAAATTAAGCTTGGCATCAATAGCATTAAACAAAAAATCAAGTTGCTCATTGTCTAAACTGATCGTGGTACCATCCAGTACCGTTATTTGGTCACGTTGAGCATTAGACAATGAAGGGTCGGCTCTTTTGGCGGGGCGATTCCCCCCTCGTTTAGGCTGATTAATCTTGCTATTGTTCCTGCATGAGCGTATTAATCTTTGTGGCCTCGGAGCCTGCACATTTGGAACTATTGGATCAATAAAAGTTTCTGCACCAGATTCTAAATCGTTGGGGGGCCCGGAAATAACAATAGCCTCGCTTATGGTATCATTAGAATCAACCAAGATGGGACTATCCATTGGATCTAAAGAAACACTAACATCAGGGTTGGTAATAGACTGGGTGGCCGATCTGTTAGGAGAGGAAGGGCACAAGCTTTGAGGCCCCGGCCGTCCTAAGGACTTCCTCCTTTCTTGGTTGATTTTATCCACCATCTTAACTAGATAGTTATCCATAGTGGTCGACACAGCCGCTGGTTTGGCTTTAGACATTTATAAGCCGGGCTAGACCAGTACCAATATTCAAGAACAGATTAACACCACAACATGCAACAACCTATAAACCTGTGCTATATATGGCTGCCTAGCACAAATAATAACTTCCCGTTATACCACCATATAACTCACTGCCCTATCCTAATAGCAGTTACTTTGCGGCAGATCACACAACAGGTTAGGCAGGTTAACAACATACAAAAAAGCCAGTATATGGCCCCCTCCTATCCCCTCCTGTCCCGGACTGTCACAGACTGTCCGCCCTTTGTCCGGGCTTCGTCCTGGGCGTCCCGCGGCGCGTCCCGCGCTGCGGAGTCGAATGAAATTAGAGGGTTACTGGAGCCAATAGGCGGGTGGGCGGGCCGCGACTCAGGTGCGGTCAGGCACGGGCTCCTGGGAGCTGTAGTCCATCCAGCAGCCCCTTACACCCTCAGCGGCGGCCAGCGGCTCCAGGCACAGCCCCTCCAGATACGACAGAGCACAGGTATGCAAATGCCCCCAGCAGCGATGCGGGACCCGCACCAGCGGGTTCCGCGAGCGTTTTTAAATGGTTTGTGGGCGGGTGGGCGGGCCGCGACTCAGGTGCGGTCAGGCACGGGCTCCTGGGAGCTGTAGTCCATCCAGCAGCCCCTTACACCCTCAGCGGCGGCCAGCGGCTCCAGGCACAGCCCCTCCAGATACGACAGAGCACAGGTATGCAAATGCCCCCAGCAGCGATGCGGGACCCGCGCCAGCGGGTTCCGCGAGCGTTTTTAAATGGTTTGTAGGCGGGTGGGCGGGCCGCGACTCAGGTGCGGTCTGGCACGGGCTCCTGGGAGCTGTAGTCCATCCAGCAGCCCCTTACACCCTCAGCGGCGGCCAGCGGCTCCAGGCACAGCCCCTCCAGATACGACAGAGCACAGGTATGCAAATGCCCCCAGCAGCGATGCGGGACCCGCGCCAGCGGGTTCCGCGAGCGTTTTTAAATGGTTTGTGGGCGGGTGGGCGGGCCGCGACTCAGGTGCGGTCAGGCACGGGCTCCTGGGAGCTGTAGTCCATCCAGCAGCCCCTTACACCCTCAGCGGCGGCCAGCGGCTCCAGGCACAGCCCCTCCAGATACGACAGAGCACAGGTATGCAAATGCCCCCAGCAGCGATGCGGGACCCGCGCCAGCGGGTTCCGCGAGTGTTTTTAAATGGTTTGTGGGCGGGTGGGCGGGCCGCGACTCAGGTGCGGTCAGGCACGGGCTCCTGGGAGCTGTAGTCCATCCAGCAGCCCCTTACACCCTCAGCGGCGGCCAGCGGCTCCAGGCACAGCCCCTCCAGATACGACAGAGCACAGGTATGCAAATGCCCCTAGCAGCGATGCGGGACCCGCGCCAGCGGGTTCCGCGAGCGTTTTTAAATGGTTTGTGGGCGGGTGGGAGGGCTGTGACTCCGGTGCGGTCAGGCACGGGCTCCTGGGAGCTGTAGTCCATCCAGCAGCCCCTTACACCCTCAGCGGCGGCCAGCGGCTCCAGGCACAGCCCCTCCAGATACGACAGAGCACAGGTATGCAAATGCCCCCAGCAGCGATGCGGGACCCATAGTCAAAAATCAGATGCCAGAGAGAACCATCTGGCTCAAACCAGCCAGGGGTTTTAAAAAATGCAGCAAATGCAAGACGTGCACGCAGGGCTTGAATGGCACTAATGTGTACACAGATTTGGGAGAAAGGATAACTGTAAATAAATCTTTAAACTGCAGATCAGAATTTGTAGTAGTCTTAAAATAAGGCAGGTTACACCTATACTAAAGAAATCCGACGCCATCCCATCAGATCTCAACAATTACTGCCCTATATCCAACATCCCCACTTTGGCGAAACTGCTGGAGAAATGTGTACAAATACAATTATGCAATCAAATTGAGAATTACAACCTCCTAGACAATCACCAATCTGGTTTCCGTCAAGGTCACAGCACAGAATCTGCACTCACCCACAAATTGGATGACATACTAAACATGCTTGACTGCAACGAATCATGCCTAATGATACTTCTTGACATATCCTCCGTCTTCGACACGGTTAAACATGACAGCCTACTGTCCCTATCGGAAGGAAGGATGGGCCTCCTGGACACAGTGTTACAATGGTTCTTCTCCTTCCTTAATAACAGAACACAAAGAATCAAGATGAAGAATTCTCCCTCCGTGGTCAACATAGGCGCTCCCCAGGGCTCAGCCCTAGCACCTATTCTTTTCAACCTACTAATGGAACCCCTGACGAACGCATTGAAATCAGCGAATATCCTATATCACTTGTATGCGGACGACACCCAACTGTATTTGAAAATCTCCACTCCAGAATTTCCCTCAATGCTGTTCTACAGAACACGCAAAGTTGGCTCACTAGTAACAACCACCTCATGCTTAATACAAAAAAAACAGAATTCAGTGTCATCTCCCCACCCAATCACACCAAACACACCAAAGATAGAGCAATGGTTGAAGCACCTAACCTCCATTGACTGTGCTCCCCTCATCATTGACTCTGCGAAATCCCTGGGAGTCACCATAGGCAAACACCTGCATATGCAGTCGCACATCACTAATGCCACCAAGAGAGCCAATCACTAGATGAGTTTACTAAGGAAACGTAAACCCTTCCTCCCTCAGACCGAACTAAAAATGGCACTGCAAGCCTTAGTGCTACCAAGATTAGACTATGGAAGCACCACTCTTTGTGGTCTCCCCAAATACAAGCTGGCTCCGCTGAGGGCTTCACTTAATGCTGCGGCAGATTGGTATCAGGATCTAAAATAAATAGCCACATTTCTCTGACCTTGAAAACGCTGAACTGGCTGCCCTATGAGGCAAGAATACAACTAAAGGTTGCCTGCATGACCCATAAAGCACTACATAACAACACCCAGTTACCTAGCTCTAAAGCTAGAACGATCCGCAGGATGCAGACAACTACGAAGCGCGAGTTCTTTACTTCTGAAACCACAATCCTTTCATAAAAAGAGAACTGGTTGCAGAGCTTTTTCAGGGATCGCTCCAAAGATTTGGAACTCCTTACCTCCAGTGGTACGGGGAATCTCTTCCTTTACCGCCTTCAAAAAAGAAGTAAAGATACTCCTAATGAACAAATTCAAGTCCTAAGACTTGATTCTATGCTGACATCGAGTCACCAATACGATCCTCATATCATTGGCTACCTCTTGTGGATGGAAAGAGAACATTATATGTTTGTTTATTTCCACAATACTGACCTAAGGCTCAATAACTGTATATAATGTAATGTTCTGTTGGCCTCTGGGATCATCATGTGTTGTCCACTGGTCACCTATGTTATCTTATACTATGACGAATATCAAATGCGTGTATACTACCTCATTTCATATGTCTTTATAACTATATACTGTAAAGCGCTCTGATACCCTCGTGGGTCACGTTCGCGCTATATAAAACCTTATAAATAAATAAATATGTTTTAATATGCCCCTGCAAAAAGAAGTAAGTAGGTAGTACTATACTACAAGTGCACAAAAGAGTATTGTAACACCTTAGGGCAATCAAGAATGTAGATGAAACGTACCCTGTGGCGAGACACTTTAACCCCTCCCCTGCTCATGACGGAGCCATTCCGTCATGAGCCACGGTTGCCGTGTGCTCATGACGGAGTGGTTCCGTCATGCCGCGGCCGTTGGCGGCCGCTCCTCCCACGCGGCGCTAATTCCCCGCCTGTGCGGGCGATTAGCGCCGTGGGCGGAGTCATGACGGAACCACTCCGTCATGAGCACAGCTCAACCGTGGCTCATGACGGAGTGTCTCCGTCATGAGCACAGCGCCACCGCGCTGCCCCCCAACCCCCCCCAGCGCTGCGGCGGAATTCCCGCCGCAGCGAAGGGGTTAAACAACACCACAACTGCAATCCAATGCATTTACGGTATACAGTGATTGGCCAAATAGAAATAGCAAAAAGAGATGGTGACAGAGAGAGGGCACTCAGGCAGCTGGAGTGCAGATATATCCTCAGATTGAACACAAGAGAACCTGTAGGCCTTTTTCTTTTTGATTTGTTTCATTTTTTTTTTTTTTTACTAGATGACTAGATGTCACCAGCAATGTATATTTTCCTTTTAAATATTTTTCTTATATTTGTGTATTTCTTTGTGGTAGGCCAATTACACTGCAGTCTAGGTGATGTGTTTTGTTCTTGATACGTCTGGTACTATGTGTATAAATTCAATAGGACTAGTATCCAATGGAGTAATTTCAATCTTTATTCAAGGTCATTTGTATTGCCCAATGGGGCATAAGTTTGAACGCGCAACTAAGACAGCAATGTTTACTACCAAGCCGTATCTTGTCACATTATTAGTGATGTATGGCATTCTTAACCAGTATGAAGAAGTCAATACTGCATGAATAGCCTATTGCTTTTGTTTGTGTATTGCATGAAATTTGAGGGTTACCGAATCGAATGTCGTGTTAACTCAATACTGCCCAATGGGGCAGAATTTAAACAAAAGCAATTAAGACATTATTGTTCTTTACCAATTACATTTCTGAAATGTATAGTATTCTTTACCAATATGATGATGGTAATACTGAACAAAGAACCTACCAATTTTGTATTGTATGGAATTTGAGGGGAATCTAACGCAATATGTGTTATTCCAACTTCATGCGATCTTGTTTTGCTTTGCTCATTTAACATTAACAGTTATTTATTTACTTTTCTGACCTGACATCTGATGTTATAAGATGGCCGCCACTGTTAGTAGAATTATGAATGCATTTGTGTAGACATCCGTCTTCTATTTTCACTCACTTACAGTTTATTAGTTGCCCGGTAACTGTGCCTCAGCATCGTGACAAAGGCTCGGTGCCGAAACACATCGACACTTTTTACCGATTTATTTTCTTGGTGGAACAATAAACTACATCTTGAACATTGCAAGCCCTGTTGAATGCCGTTCTTCCCTGGTGGATCCTTGTGGGTGAGAAATCTCCTGCAATATATATTTATATATATATATATACATATATATATATGCCATACCCCGTTACATGAAACCTAAAGACAATCGTCTGCTGATAGTGTCACAAACATATAGATGAAGCTTTCTTTATCCACTGTCCAGGTGTCTTGATGAAGCGAGACCGGTTATATCTGTGTCTCGATGAGAGAAACCTCGGACGTCCTACAGTTTCATGGTCATATAAAACAACAATTTGAAAACAATTTATATAATTATTTATCAATTACATAATTGATTTACAATTACAAATGTATTACCATAAATAGAAAATTATTTATAATTTAATTAACTTGGCACCCTATGCCCCTACAAACCCAACATGCAGCTAGTAAAAACAACATAAATAACTTAATTGTTGAAATTTAAATATACATTATAAATAGCAAATTAAATTTTAATACATAAAATAACTATTAAGCAACAAAACAATTACATAACTATTAATCAATCAATTATTTAATTAAAATAAAAATGAATTAGCAATATAATTAAATTAATTTTAATTCAATTACGTCCTGCCCTATTACGCTACAAACCCAACACCCCGATACTACATTATGATTTGCTAATTTAATTTAAAAACATAATTTTAACATTTAAATTACAAACTATAGTTTTAAAAATTAATAACACTTATATTAACAATAGCAAAGCCTGCAATTATTATTTTATCTAAGAAATATTAAGTCAATCAAAAAATATTTTCTACAACTATGTTTGAGTAATCAAATAAAACAATATTATTTATAACGATATCAAGAAAACAATAATCTTTATGATATTCTGTGACATGATATTTTTATACTTACAATATTCTTGACAGAATATTTAGGTATCAACAATAAAAACTCAATATTTTCTACATTCATCAGCTTTAATGCTGATTGACTCAGAACACAGACCAAGAAAGCCGGACATCACACCTGGCTATATGCCTCCACTGAAATATGCCTCATAAAGGCTCAAAGGCCTGACCCGTCTTCACTACCAAGAGTCCATAGTCCACAGTGCCAACCATCTTCCTGATAATTAGCTCAGGCCCCACTGAGCTATGAGCTGTAGCTCTTACTGGAATCAAAGATACTTTTGATATGCAGATAGGGTGCTCTGCTCCCATTCCTCCTGTGTGTGTGTGTGTTTCCAGCAGCCCTCAGGAATGTCAGCAATCCACATCTCCTGTCTGGGGGTTGCAGTCCTTACCTTCACAGGCCTCTTCAACCCTGCATTTCTAAAATGGAACCAGAGGCCGCCATGTAATTTGCAATAAACAGAAACACACACATGCATCCCAGCATGAACATGCAAGTATCACATACTGTCCGGCATTACAAACAATCCATGCAGGCCAAGGCTGAGTTAGGTACACAGCTACAGAACTTTAGACGAGTAGGCCATTCATTAGTCACCACTCTAGTGACAAAGGTAAAAAACCCTGTTCACACGACTAATTACTACTACTACAAAATGGGTATGCTGCCACCACTGTGCCCGTGTCACTTAACTCCCAGTAAAAGCAGAATCCCTCTACCATCACGAGGGTAACGCTTGCTGCGCCCCTTCTGGTCCAAGAAGACCGCATTACCATGAGACAGTTATGCAATAACACCCAGAGTACTCCAAAGTCTTTCAAAAGGTCTGCAAAATGGAAGCAGGTCTGTTTTTCGTAGACAATTCAATGATCCAGCTTTGTTTGTACACTAGACGACAGCTGACAGGTGTTTTGTCCAAGGCTGAATAACATTTAAATAGCTGAAATAACATCTGTGTCTCTCCCACCTCATCATCCACCATATTGCTGCAGGCGATGTTCCACAACACCGTAACCGTACCTTGGTGGTCATCACCCATGATATGGAAACACTTCCCACATACTATCGCAAAACAAAGACAACACCCTTCCAACCACACACCCTATGTGGCGTAGCTTACTGCCCATGTAGTTAAGGGTTTCAGTGCCACACTTAGGAGTAGTAAGTGTTATAGAAAAATGCAACACAATACAATATTTATCATGTGTGCATCACAACATGTTTTGTCCCTATTAATATCTTTCTTTCCATTCCACTTCACAACTGCACTACAAAAAGTGTTTCATTTATGCTTTTCACAACTGCTGATATGTTTTGAAATATTTGTACAGTTAATATACAGGTAACTCAGTCAGTCAAATAATCTTTAATTCGGTCATAGACCCTAAAAGATACATGCTTACAGACAATATCATTACTAGTATTTACAACACTTAAAAATAGGAACACAGAGCAGTTGTCATTCAATGTATAAAAATTGTTAAAAGTTTAAGAAATGTAAAAACATTTAGGAAGGACACAGGTTTGCAATTCTTGATTAGTTTCTGGGAGATAAACATATGGAAAAAGAATGTTTTTTTATTTTTTTATAAGAAGGATCTTCTCCTGCGCCACATAGCATCGATGAAACGCGAAACAAAGAATACAAGAGGAGTAGAAGTGTTACATTTAAGTATTCTGAGGGCCTCATTATGCTGTCTAAACACCAGATTTCTGCAAAGTTGGACAAGCCACCATTGCGGTATGGATTTATACTTTGTGCAGAAGAAGAGAACATGGGATTCAGTCTCTTCCTTAGCCCCACAGGCCGGACATTCTACTGTCTTGTTGGCCGACCATTTATAGGAGAAAACCCTAAGCGGGAGTGTGCCATATCTAAATTGCAGATAAAGTTTTCCACAGCACTGGGTAGAATCTCATCTAGGAACAGCTCCACCCTATATTCAGCTTTTATATTAAAAAAGTGAAGGGTAAGTAAGCCCAAGCCGGAATTGCTGAGAGTATCTGTGATTCTATTCATGTGATACAAATTGACCAAATCAGCTCGCGACAGCTCAGCACAGGCTACTGCAGGATTAGACCAAAGACCTGATAAACCCAGTCTCATACTTTATTTTTTTATAAAAGCAAACCAGGGCAATTTCTCAGTCCCAGGAAGGCCCAGTAACTCTTCAGTTTCAGCTCTAAAATGTGTCAGCTCAGGGGTAACCCAAAGTCTGCGCCAATAGGTTAGGGGCCGTAGAGCCACTTCTTCTTCTATAGGTCTAATACCCATGTCCATTCTCATGGGAATAAGAGGGGTACTGGATGGAAGAGCCGGCAGTGATCTTAAGAATAGATTTTCAGTATTACTGATACCTTCTACTGGAGAATGTCCCCACAATTCCGCCCCATATAAATTTGCTCCCCGTGCTTGTACTTTATATATTTCTATAATGGAAGCAACTGGCTTAGAGGTGGATTCCCTGTGGAGTTTTAAAATACCACCAGTGGTCTGCGCAAGTCTGAATTTAGCCTTAGCCAGTTGTGGGCCCCAATCCATTCTATCGGCGAGGGTGATACCCAAGTATTCAAATACAGTTACCCTGTCCAAAGCTATGCCGTTCAGGGAGGGATTGGTGCTGGAGCGGGTAAAATAAAATATTTTGGTATACCCAATCCATTTATATATGTTTATATTAAAATGACTAAACGATAAATTTAATGATTAAACAGTGTGTTGTGATAAACTAACCAACCTTACTAATCAAGAGAACATACGTGGGAATGCATTTGCATGGCTAAATTAATAGGTGAACTAAGATTGTACGCATATTAAATTTATATGTTTAGCTTAAGTAACGTTTATGTGATTTGCGCTTAAATAAACCAGCATTAACGGCTTTAATTGTCGCATATGGCTAGATAAATACATACACATAAGGGTATTAGCAAGGGAATAACATTGTTTTATTCATTTCCCATGTATTAATTACGTTTTGTGTTTCTTTACCTTAAGTTGACTATTTCGGCCTGCTAAAAGATGGCCGCCAACTGAATCCACACTAAAGTACATGACTTCATGCAATTGACAGCAGAGGAAGGTGTCTGCACTGACTACGTAGCAACCTCTCCTTGAACCCCTGAACCAGGTCCATGAAGACTACTCTGGGCGAGATGCCAATGTCCCTGAACACGGATGAAAATGTTGCAAAGTGGGAACCAAAAGCCACCTTTCCACAATAGACTTACTTTTCTGACCTGGGAACGATTTTCCCATACGCCTAGTTTAATACATCATCCGAATGTGAACATTAAAATTGTTGCTTAAAATCTTGGGACGGGGCTGAATTCAGCCAATGAAATGACTAGAAATTATGAAATGTTTCCTTTACATGCAAAATTTCTGTATGAATATTAGTAGTCCATAGAGGGAAATTAGGTTACCACCCTACGATCTTGAGACGCACCCTGATCGATGCTATTCACGACGCTGACAGCAGAGGACGGGACGCTAGACTCTTTGATGATTTTCTGAGGACCCGATTCTGACTTAGAGAACGACAATTAGCCAGAATAGGTAATTATGACTCAAGATTCTATTGCACTGGTTAGGATTTTGACTTGCAATTTAATTAGATAAAGAAATTGATTGTTTGAAGAACTGTGTCGGGTGGTTATTTCTTGAAATGTATATTTTATTAGCATAATAAATTGAAGTGTTTATCATCAAATCACTAGTCAACTAAATGATCCAGTTGGCCTCCGGATGGAGGAATTGTTAGAATAAAATTAAATAGATGTGGTCTCCTCCATCCAAGGGAAATAAAGCTGTAGTTCGGAAGGGAAATTGAAGACCTCTCTCTCCCCTGTAGGCACGGATAGATTGATGAGAATGAATGTTGGTGTTATGGGCCCCACCAGCGTGTGATGTGTATATGTGCGTGTGACTGTGAAATCATTCCGTCCGTGGAAGCAGGAGGAGATTTTGTGTTCTGAACTGCACCATTGGCACATCTGGTCTTTGGTGGATTGCAGACCATAAACGTAGTCTTTTATGTGTTAATCTCCAACCCCCTTCTATAACAAAAATTGACAAAGCAGGTAACTACATTTTGTTGTGTATTAGAAAAAAAATGGCATCCTACAGTCTTTTATTTTGCACTAGCTGTACATCAGCAAGATTGTCCCGTAGTTCACTTTATAAAACTCTCTCACTTTGCAGTCAGAGAAAGAAATGTAAACAACATCTCCAAGTTAAAATAATAGGCAGTAATTTGTCAGAATTTATAGTCCGACATTTGTCCCCTGTCTTTGAATGCACAGGAAATGTGACAAGGTAAAACACAATGTTTAAAAGCATTTTCATTGCTCATTCACCTTCTGAACTCCAGCCCCTCTACTTCCAGCGCCTGCCTTTTTTTCCCTGATTACACTGCATGCCTTCAAATGTAAATGCAGTTTGTTTCTATAAGCTGGTTTCTTGTTAAATTCTGTGTTCATTTATATGGGCTGGCCTGCTCTCAAATGCCCTCCCACAGCTACGGCCCTCTTTGCATAACAGAATTGCAAGGAAAATGTGTGAATTCAGGCAGAGGTTGAGGTACACAGAGCATTGTGGGTAAGATAATGTCATGAGATCTACATGAGGCATATCTCCTGGACGCCACTCATTGTCTGTTTTTCAGAAATGTATGGGTCTGGTAGGTTTCTCCGGGTGGCAGCCTACCCAAGCCCAAAAAGTGCAGCCATTTATGTGGGACGATTTTGGGATTTAGCCCAACTTTCCTGCCCCATTTATAAAAACAACACCAACAAGAATCAAAATGTTCTCTTCCTTGCCATTAGGCTAGGGATGTCTTACTCTGCAGGGGAGCTGAATGGCTGTTAAGACTTTAGGGGTGAGGGTGGGACTGGTGTCAGAATGGGCCATTGTTCGCCCCATCATTTTATAAAACAAATTTCCCTACCATCCAGTGGGCTTATTGCACCCCCTCCCCCACTCGGGGCAAACTGGGGGGAAATTCACTTTCTGCCTCCGGGGAGTCCAAAATGTGAGTTTTCTCTTTTTGAAGTTGGTTATGGCCCAAAGCCAGAGTGCGACTTCCACACACCTTTCTTTTGCCCCAACTAGAAAATCCAAGGTGTCTATTGGGTTTTCTATCCCTCCAATAAGCAATTTTGAAGCAACCACCCCTATTGGGGCAAACCTCCTATATTGCCCCAGGGGGCAGAAATACACTTTTGCCCCTTCTGTGGTGAGGGTATGGTTCGATGCTAGGGAAGACTTCCCATCCTTTTGTGTGTTTGGCACCATTTTGAAATCCCTGGTGTCTAGCAGGCTTTCTGCACCGCTGTGGGGCAAATTGGATGAAAACCCCCTCTCTGGGGGAGGGGCGCAGAAAGACTGGTTTGGCCCTTTTAGGTTTAGGAGTATGGCCCATTGTCAGAGTGCCAGAGTTCAACCCCCTACACCACATACTTTTGCCCCATATTCAAAATCATGGATTTCTAGTCAGCTTTCTACCCTTGGAAGATTTGAGGCAACAACCCCAATTGGGACAAACCTCCCAAAAAAGACATTATTGTCCCTGCTGGGGTGGTAGTATGGCTTGAAGCTAGGGTAGGTGGTCTCTCCCTTTTGTTTATTTTGGCGCTATCTTGAAATACCTGGGCCGTATTATAGAACCTGTGTGCCCACTATGTGCTCTCCCAGGGTACTTTCGGATTCCAGAAGGGGTCACAGACGCTAGTGCGGCCCCTTCTGTAATATAGATAGCGCTGACGCACATGTAGCCCCAGCTCTATTTCAAGAGGTCGTTCTTTCATTTGCACGGGGGTGCGGCACTATGTAAATGAGGGAATCTCTTTGTCTCTACACCCGCACCATAATATGGACGCAGAGGCAAACATGCCTTTCGTAGGTGCGCTGAAAGTGCGCCTCAAAAAATGGCTCACTTTCAGTGCGCCTCCTAAAGGCAGCCCTCTGGAGGGGAGAAAGGGGGTCCCATGGACTCCCCTGACATCCCCTTGAAGGCAGGTGCAGCCACTCACTGCAGCCTCCTGCAAAGGGATCTCTCTTCCCTCTTAAAAGCACAGTTGGGTAGCCGCTTGCACAATGAAACATAAAGCAGCTGCTTTGAATTTCACTTGAATACGCTGCCACCAGGGCAGCACAGGTTTGCTATTGCCCTTTGAGTAGCACATTCACTGTAATACGGCGCTGTTGGAAAACGGGTTATTAGTAGTGGTAAATATGCATCTTATACTCGAAATAAGGCCACTAACAGAATATAGAGATCAAAATAGGTCTTAGAAAATCATTCCAATGCTCAGCGCTTGGTAGCTTGGCTGCGAGCAGGCAGGCTTAACTTTAAAGACAGGTATGAAAAGCTTTTTAAAACACCAGTCCAGTAAATGATTTAAACACAACAGATAATAAAAATCCAAAACCAATTTATAAAAATAGGAAATATTTTTATCTTTAAAATGATTCTAAAATTTAAAAAAACTATATGGAACCGGAGATATGAATTTTTGAAGATTTAGCACTATATAGTACATAGAAACCTTAAGCACCGAATGGAACATCAGGTCGCGCTAGACTGGGAAAGTCAAAGTTTCAGGCCTACCGCGATGGAGCCTTGGGCAGCTACCTCTCGCGGTAGGTCTCAGTCAAAGTTTTTACCTTCTGACTTAAAAAGGGTTCTGGAGCTTTTCTTCCCGGGGTCTTTTGAAGTTCCTAAGTCAGTCCGGCTTCGATGAGGGTTCGCCGCTTTTTCTTGCAACGAGCTCCAGGTCTGACCTTCGGAGCTCTCCAGCGGGACGAACCAGAGAACCAGGCCAGCTCTTGTTTGAAGGTAGATGGCTTGACCCTTGCGGTTGGTCCCTGTCACCTCCTATACATTCGGGCGTAGAAAATTTTGCAAAGCTTTCTCTTGTGGGCTCCCTCGATGCTCTTCACCAGGCCAAATTGGGTGAGGGTTCGCTGGCTTGGGTTTCCACCAACTTCCGGTCAAACTCTGGAAGTCAGACCTCCAGAGCGTTTCAGCAGGATGAACCTGGACAGCAGGCCGGCTCAGGGTTGAGGGTCACTGGCTTGGCTGGCCAGGTTGAGTCAGTCCACTTTTGGAGCTTTATTTCAATGTTGCTCCAAACTTCTTCAAACTACTGGAACATTTTCCTGAAGTTCCTTTGAGGGTCTGTTCAAACCTTACTCCAAGGTTCTGGAAGCTCCAAAATGTTCCTTGAACGTTTGGGACTTCAATTCCAAAAATCCACTTGGACAAAACCATTACAAATCCACTGTTAGTACTCCAGGCTGGAGATTCATGGTTGTGATGGTCCAAATTAGCTCTGTTAATCTGTAGCTTGCAGGGCGTCCACTCTTTTTAAAGCAGGGTTGATCCACAGGGCTGTAGTTCCAGATTGTGCAGCAGGTGCAGTCAGTCAGCGTGCAGGGCCTGGTGGGTGCAAATCTAACTTCCAGCATGGATCCGTCTCCTTCCTTAAGGTTAAATTAGCAGATCTGAGAGGCACTGCTCCTCTTAGATACTTATTCAGTGTTCTCTGGGGTCACACAGGAGGGCACTCCTATCCAAAGAGGTGCAGGACAACACCCCAGAGCATGACCATTTCCTCCAAAGTGTGGGACAATAGTCTCCTAGAAAGCACTATTTCTCCAAAATTCAATATGGCTGAAGTCCCAGCAGAGATACAAGAGCTGTCTAAACCGACCTCCAGGATGGCTAATCGCCATACTCTCCCTTTCCCCCTGGCCTCGGCACATTCCTTTATTAAGCCTGCCAACTAGCTGGGTTCAAAGAGTAGGGGTCTAAATGAAACTGGTTTCTCCTGCCTGTCTCCTCCTTCTATTGAAGATTATTGGTTGTAACCCCTCCCCTTGGCTCTGGCATTCCTATGGAGCAGAAGCCTCTCCTCCAGGAATGGCTCTTTAACCCCAAGGGCTACTTTTCACCTCATCAAAGCAGCATGGCTAATCCACTTAACTCTGACCGATCAGGACAGATCACTGGAAGGCTGAATTTTGGCTTACCAACAAGAAAGTCTTATAACTTCTTGTCTGAACATTTTTTGATAAATTTATCAATAGTATATTGTTGGATTTATCAATACCATTGTAGTGAGTCCTTGAATGATATTTTTCAGATTCTCCTGGCGAGAATTATTAAAGAATAAATTCTTGCCACTTGTACCTATGTGGCTGGGGATTTGCAGTGGAGAAAATGACTTGGGCAATTTTTCCAACATCAGGGATCATAAAACTTCTTTTATAAGGACCCTGCCTATATCTACAGGACCCCCACCCCTGGGACACCTAGGGGAGACCTTAGGGGTTCTGAATATGTAACAATATTACAGATTCTCACTCCACAGTGCTCCTAGCACAAAAGTTGATTTAGGCAGTAGCGACTCGCACAGGTAAGAGCTGTGAGGCAGTGGGTCATGGGGGGGGGGTGGTGGAAGTCGACAGACGTCGGGATCAGTAATATTAAATAAATACATTTAAAAAAACACTTACTTTGCGCTCAATGTTTAAATATAGGGCATTAAAATAATCAATCCTTGAAGTAATCAAGGCCAGAACTATTGTTTTACGTCTTGTTCGTGGGATATAAGAAAAAACTTTCCATAATATCCTGATAATATTAAAACCTGATGATACCGTACGTTTCACTTGTAGATCAAAGGAAAGTTGTTGACCAATAATGACACCAAGTATTTTAGCAGACATAGGACCTAATTACGACTTTGGTGGTGTGAGCCGCCATGCCAGTGCCCAGATCCCACACCATCAAAGCCGTACTGACACCACCTGCCAGTTTATGTGTTTTGTTGTGTCTGGTGGGTGGTGCTTTGGCAGTCCCATAGGGGTGCCTATTTAAAAGGCACCACAATGGGAGCGCCAAAAGCTGTTGCTGCACGGCATAGACCGTGCAGTCCATGCCGTGCAGGAAAGGGGGTGAATGCACACAAGGGGCCATAACATGTGCCCCCGGCAGCCACCCCTTCGGCCTGAGGAAACAAAGGGGGGCCCAGCAAGGCTCCCTTTTTTTCCTCACCACTGCAGTTTGCATGGCGGCCTCACCACCATGAAAACTGTGGAGGTGAGTAAACTCCAAATATGTTCTGTGGTTCTGCAGCAGAACCACCAGTATATTAAGGCCTCTCACCTCCGCGGGATCCATGAACCCCGGCGGTTGCGGTGGGACTGTGGTGATCTCACAGTTGTAATCATAATATGGCGGGTGGACCACCAATATGCTGGTCCAGGGACCACCACCACAGACCGCCTAACTCGTGATCAGCCCGTTAGTCAGAGAAAGTAGGGCTCTGAGAGTGTATGGCCACCAAGTGCTATTCCAAACCGATGGCTAACCTCCAAATGAATAAACTCAGCTTTATCTGCATTTCATTTAAGACCATTATACTTCACCCAGACGGAAATTACCTTCATTCAGTTGTTAAAATTAACTGTAATAGATACAATAAAATGTAAAATATGAAGACCATAGGAGCGAATCAGCTTCCCTAAAGGGCATACATGTGAATTGAAGAGCCCTGAGGTACTCCCCATGGGAGAGAAAAGGATTTAGATGTAAACTGACTGCAAGTTACTGTTTTGTGTTCTATCTGTTAAAAAATACAAAAAAAGATTCAGAGCAACTGTTCCAGGAGCCTGATGGATAGTTTTTGGCGAGCAAGGTTCAAAGGAGAACCTGACTTAGTACATAAAAGATACTTCTCAGTCTTTTCCTCTGAAATAGACAGAAAGGGCATTGCTTTGTTAACTGACTCACCTTCTCTAACCATTGCATCTGAAGTATCTTGTGGAGCTTGTCCTATAGTGTTGTACATTTTCTCCTGATCATTCGTTGTCACAAATTCAGAATGTATAGTTAGGATTTTAGACTGAAAATAAAGTGCCAAGTTATCACAAAAAGCCTGAGTAATCCTTGAGCTCTTCGGGGAGGACATTATATTTATGATGTTAACCAACTCCCACGAAGAATTTGGAGCATTGAAAATTGTATCCATATAGAATTTACATTTTTCCTCAGTTATGGCTAACTTGTAGTCCCCGATCAAGACTCTATATTTGTTTTTGTTTCTGAGATTCATATTTTTTCCGCCAGACTCATTCTTGTCTACAACAGATTTGCCTCAAAGATCTAAGTCGATCTGAGAACCAATGAACAGAAGACATTTTCCTATAAGAATGAACAATCTTAAACAGGGCGACCAAATCCCAGGCCGAACTAAGCCAACCAAAACATTCTTCGGCAGCTAAATTAACATTATCATAGTCTAATCTGTTACTATTATTAAGGGCCCTTGTAAACGATGCCTCCAACATGCCCGTCCGAATCTATGAAAAACCAACTGCAGAGTGATCCGACCAGCGTATGGGAACACTTCCTCAAACCTCAAGAGCGTATCATTGGAAACATTTTCAGTAAGACCAAAATTTGACAAGGTGTCAATAAGAGAACTTGCGACCTTATCTGTTAACTCCATCAGATGAAAATTAAAATCCCTCAATCTTGTGAAGTTTGACTTCTCTAAAACAGATTGAACCAATTGGCCTTTTTCCAGAGTAAATATAGACTTGAGTTCCAGTGGGTAGAAGACCAAAATGCCAGAGAAAGACATTGTATAATGAATTTTTAAGCTAAACAACAACGCCTCACAAGGAAGAGTACAAGGGGCCGATTCTGATCCTGGATTTGTATTTTCCATACAAATCGGATCCGTATTTTTTTCCATACAAATGGTACAAGTCCCTTCCAACCCGTGTAGTACGATTCGTATGGGAAAAATACATACAGATCGGCCCGATCCTTACAAATCGGATCGGGAAAAGCTGTACGACACGGACTTGTAAAAAAGACCATACAATTTGTAAAAAGGCTGTCCAACCCGTCAAGTATGATTCGTACTGGGTTGTCAGCATGCGATTTGTATGGAAAATGGCCTGTATACGGGGAACGACTCGTACCAGGCTACGAAGCGAACCCCTATACGCCTCGTACCCTGGTATGACTCGTTCTGGGGGTACGACTCGTACCGGGGTATGGGTTGTCTAGGGGTATGAGGCGTACAGGGGTCCCCCCACATGCGAGGCGTGTGTATGGTGCGTACCCCAACATCGCGTTTGTACGCACCGTACATACGCAATTTTGGGGTACGCACCGTACATACGCGATTTTGGGGTACGGTGCGTACACAAGCGATTTTGGGGTATGGTGCTTGTACGGTGCGTACACGACCAGTACCCCTTCAGCGCGTATATACGCACCGTACCCCACTTTCCGTGTCATCGGTACGCACCGTACATACGCACCGTACCCCTGTATTCATGGGGTGTACGACGCGTACATGTGGGGTCCGTCTCGTACTGTTTTCGGGGCGTACAATGTTTTCCTGGCACTTTTTGGCTCCTGTAAAAAAAGAGCCGTACGGAGTGCCGTTTGTACGAATCGTACTTGACGGGTTGTAAACTGCTGCCGGGAATACATGTGAACGTCGCGTGCAGGGCAATCCGAATCGGAATCGCTTGTATTTACGAGTTGTATGGTCTTTTTTACAATTTGTATGGAGAGCGTCTATTTGTACGGATCGTACTTCCTAGGTTGTAGGGGAATCCTTACAAGTACGAGTTGTATGGAGAAAACGCTCCATACCATGATTTGTACAGCGTTTTTCCAGGATTGGAATCGGCCCCCAATAGATTTAATCGAACCATGCAGAGAGCTACTTTAAACAATGACAAGCCCACCTCCTATCCTAATCTCCAAATCTTGTCTAAGGAAAGAATACCAAGAGGGAGTCGCATCAACCAAATCCAGCCTGGAAAAATTGTAGGCCCATGTTTCAGTTCCAAATACACAATCAGGGTCATGAGCATCCACAAATTCAGCGAAATCTGTCTTATTCTTGAATAAAGAACGAGCATTAATCAGAAATCCCCTGATCTTCTCTTCTGTCATTTTGCTACTCCTAACCACAGCCTTATCCTGCTGCAGTGGGTTTTATGAAGAAAATAAAATGTGACCAATACTGGTGAACCAAGCCTGAGATAATTCCATCCCTCTGAAGCCATCTAAGAAGATTTGTACCGCGTGTATAGCTTCTCTAGAATTGAGTTATCTGGTGAAAGTAGTGTATGGCACAGTGCTTCTAGCACAATATACTTAATTTCCCACTTGTGATAGGGCAAATTTAATGTACAAATCCTGATACCATAATCCTCTGCTATGTATAGCATAACCATGCACTGACAAATATCATCTTAACGTGTATAACACTGCAAAACAATGATTCGTGAGACAGCAAGTTTTACCCATCAGGATTAATGACATTCGCCTGCATAAAAACACTTTTCCTAATTGTACAGATTTTCTTTTGTGAAGAGGAGTCGTCTTGCCAAACTCTCAGTAGTCAGTTTTCTGGTGGCTGTAAAATCTTCTCTCTTAACATCCAGTTTAGCTTGTTTAACATGCAGGTCAATCTGCTGCTTTGAAAACGGGTCTGCATTTCTGGAAACTGGTCCTGGGTTGCTTGTGTTCCGGTTCAGGGAAGACCTGCTGTGACAGTTCGGACTGGACTGTTCCAATGAGGAGCAGGGTCAAGACTGATTTGCATATGGCTGGGTCCAAACTGAGGTGGCATGATGAGCAAAGGAACGATGGGTTGGGATGCTACCCTGAGCTATTGTCAGCGGTAAGACAAATTGCATACAGCCTCCCATCACCTTTTGTGTGTTACATGCATTTTCGGACTTACCATCCCAGATGTGTGGTGATGAGACTCACCTTTATCCCTGCCTGAACCATAGACTAAAGTGGATATGCTTTGAAGAACACACCGTTTTGCTAATGCCCCCTAGAGCCTATCTCATCTCGGTCCGACCCCCCTCCCAAAAGGTGTGCGGCTTCATCTGCCAGATAGCAGACTTTCAACAATCTATAACAGAGCAGTGGGTCTTAACCCATGGGGGTCCCCCAAGCCTACTCAGGGGGTCTACGACTGCTTAGAAAATAAAATATTATTTACAGATTAATAAAGTTCATATAAATAAAGAAGCAAAATGTAAAATTGTAACTTTTAAAGTGTTTTGTAAATATGAAGGAATTTGAAGTTGGTGGCTAAAAATGAAGTTAGTATCCTCAGGTTGGTTTCTGGAAGAAGTGCAATTGTGTTAAACAGAATAAAGCATTACTATAGCATGGATGATGAGGGCTTCAACTCAAGTTAGACAAGCTCCTACATTCCGATTAAAATGAAAAATTTATTTTTCTGTATTTGTGAATTAAATTCAATATTTGTATTTGTTTGATGAATTCTTGTATCTGTATTTTTTGCCTATTATTTTGTTGGTCAAATCATTGAAAATTGCTAGACCCCGATCCCTGGCCTGCCATGGCCGGTCCATTGGGGGCTGAGGGGCCACGCCCCTCCACCCTTCGCCTCTCACAAACAGTGCCTGTCAGGCTGAACAAAGGTCACTGTTCATTTTCAGGTCAGGCAGTCAGGAGCCACACATGCGCTAAATGCACAGGCGCCTGACTGCCTGAGCTGAACTTAGCTGGGCTGAGGAAGTCTCAGCTCCTGTGGGTGCGGCCTACTAAGCTCAGCAAAGGTCCCTGAGGCCCGCCCCTCAGTGACGAGGGGTAGTGTCACTGATTGCCTCACACCTGGGTGCTCGGTTTTAAGCACTGAAGCCCCCTGGGTCGAGTGTCAATCAGTGTCACTTCATCACAGAGTGTCAGCAGTCTCACTGACCCCATCCCACTCTTTGATGACGTTGGGACTGCTGCCTTTCAGCCAATGAGGGAAGGCAGCAGTCCCAAGCCTCCTGGGACTTCCGATGCAGAGATGCAGGTAAGTGTGTATGTTTTTTTTCATTAATGTTTGGTGTGTGCATGCGTGTATGTATGAATGCTTGGTAATGAGTAGTAATGAGTGTTGTGAATGGATGTGTGTGTGCGCGTGTGTGAATGCATGGCTGTAAGTGTGTATGTGTGCATGTGCGTGTGTGTCTCATCCGCACCCTCTCTCCTAAAAATTACCTGCCGCCACTGTCCCTGGCTTCCACTATTGACTCAGTGGGGGTCACAGGTTCCAGTAATGACTCAGTGGGGGTCACAAGTTCCAGTATTGACTCAGTGGGGGTCACAGGTTCCAGTAATGACTCAGTGGGGGTCACAGGTTCCAGTATTGACTCAGTGGGGTTCACGGGTTCCAGTAATGACTCAGTGGGGGTGACCAGGTTGCAGTAAGGATTGAGTTGTGTGCCTCAGACATCAAAGTGGTAAGAGCCACTGCCATTGTGCACATTGTTAGACAGTGGTGGCCTTTAATAAAAGATGGATTTACAATTTTTGTACAGTGGATAAGCAAGATCTCAGTGGCTTCTGTGCGCTAAATCCAGTGGCAGAGAGAATGAAGGGATGAAAAAGATGGAGGGGCAGAAGAAGGAAAGGTCTGTATGGTAAGTCCAAGGTTGCAGCACAAATTCACCAGCCTAGCATTCATTTTCGCTCTCAAGGAAGGCTTGACCTGAAGTGTGTAACATCCATTTTTTTTACCAAAATAAGTTTTTATGCATTTCATTTTTATTAGCTCCATCTCATTTGTATTAACAATCGCTTTTGTTGTTTCAAGGAATACAATTTTGAAGCATTAAGCTAATATTTGCTGTAATGCGTCTGCCAGTATCCTTCAATTTCAGGGTTCATTAAGCCAATATTATTCCTGGAAGCAATCATTAGATTTAATGTCTGTATAATTTTAAACACTTTTGCCATTCAAATTTCTCCGACTCCCTGGACCTTAACACATTCATAAAATGATACTAGCCATGTGCGCCTTATGTGTGCGGCTTCTCTCCCAACAAAGCCCTTCCTGAGAGGGGTGCTCAGCAGAGGGGGTCAGCTCACAGGCGAAACACTGAATGACTCTGAGCTCCTCCGGTCTCCCGCCCCTTCCTTAGTCAGTGCACAGTGTCAGTCCTGCTGTTTGTATCTGGTAATAAACCTATTCCCTGCTGTTGTCTTAGGACCCACTCTTTGTAGGTACTTGGGCTAGATCCAGGGGCATTTTCATATACCAGCTATTCATAGCTTTAAGCTAGAGCCTTGCAAAGCTGCAAAAGAGGGCCCTTCCTGACCAGAGAGGGTGTAGGGACTGCGGGTCATATTTATCAAGGGGTTGCCTCGCTTTTGCACCACGCAACGTAGTACAAAAGTGACCTAAACCCCGAACATGCGATTTATCAAGCGATGCAAGGCCCTGACTGGCTTGATAAATCCGAAGTAACACAATGGAAATCACTGCATTGCATTGCTCTGCCCCAGGGAGGTATTGTGTGGGTATTCCCATGCAACACTCATGGATTTTGACGCATTCCCAGATTTACCATTACTGGTAGACCTGGGTATGCACCAACATTCTACACCTTCCCAGGGGAGGCATGACCAGGAGAAACATCTTCATTACTCCTAGTTACTTCCTCTTTCCATCCTGCAGCACACATAGAAACAGAAGAATTCCTCAGGGAACTGTTTTTGTGCAGGAAGGTAACCCTACCTGCACAAAAACAATCCTTCTTGTAATGCAGGTACCTTTGCACCTTGGTGCAAGGGTTCTTACATTGCCCCTTGGCAGCACATTGTGTGCCAGTGCTGGGAAAAAGGTAGGAATGTGCCGTATTGTGATAAATACGGCGCAATCCTACCCTTTTGCTGTAACGCAGCAGCTGTGCTGTACTACTTTTTGATAAATACGGCCCTGTGGGTGGGCTTGGTAGTGGCCATTTGTGATAGTTGACAGTATGCATCAGAGAGGCTGTTGCTGGGTCCGAGGCCAGGGAATCACTGAAGATCGTTATTGATCCTTGATGCTCATTGATAATATTTTATGCCAGTCTTGACCCATATTTTTGGTAAACATCTTTGCAATGCCAAACTCCATAGAGCTCTATATAAGGGTAGATGTTTAATATAGCTGATCTCTCGATATCACTTTACAAAAATCCACCTCATTCTGCTCTCCTCCTATGACACTACTTATTGTATTATGGCTTGACATCTCATTGTATCACAAAACAACACAAGAGTCAAGCTTACCACCTGCAAGACCGAAGTTGCTAACTGGATGAGAGACAACTGCCTTACGCTCAACTCCAATAAGACAGAAGAGGGCATCTTCAGCAAGAACACCTCACCACAGAACTCCATCTGTAGCTGGCCAAACTCAAACCTACACCCACACCTATAACCCATGCCAGGAACCTCAGAATAATCAAAAACAGCAAACTGGACATGACAAGTCAATGCCGTCACTGCATCCTGCTTCAACACCCTGAATATGTTGAGGAAAATCTTCAAGTGGCTCCCAAGCAATACCAGAAAAACTGTCACGCATGCCCTAGACACCAGCAGGTTGGACTACGGCAACACCCTTTAAGCCGGGATCACCAAACAACTAGAGGACTACAAACCATCCAGAACTCAGCAACTAGACTCATTCTCAACCTCCCAGACATAACTCACATCACACCACACCTCAGGAGCACCGCTGGCTACCAATATACAACATACCACTCACACACACATTCAAAGTACTACACAACTTTGGACCCACATAAATAAACAGTCGCATCTCCTTCCGCCAACCATCGGAACACCTCCACTCCACACAACCCCAACTCGTGCACATCACAAAATTAAACAACCAGATCAGGAGGAAAGGCATTCTCTTACATCCAGTGGCAGCTGGTACAATTTAAAAAGTGGTGGCGCATAAATACATGGCACATATTGGATTTAGCGAGTGAAACACACCAGTCCAGCTTTTTGAAGAGGCTATTGGGGTATTCTATCCCTAAAAATGAAAATTGAAGAGAGCATATAGGTGCATTTTACAGCACATTCTGTGTGTCTGTATGGACCCCTCCACTTGTGCACTCTGTCTTATCCCATCACCTGGTGTAGTCTGCAGTAAACAACCCCAACACCCAAGAGGGTTAGCCAGTGCTTAATTTAAGCCAGTGGTTGCAGGTGAGGCCCAGCAGCATTCATTTTTGGGGACCAGCACTTATTTTTCCTCCTCAGTCAGACTTTGACCCAGAGCAAGAGAGAGAAAAACACACAAGGGGGAAGAAGTACGGAGAGAAAGATGGAAAAACATCTCAAAGGGAGAAAGCAGGAACCTGAAAGAATGAATTAATGTGGCTGGAAGTGCCTGGTGGTGGATTAAAATGGCATGAAACTGAATCACGACTACACAGTTTTGGTATCTAGCACACTGAAATTAAATAGCACTGGCTGTGGGTTGTGAGCAAAATGTTCAGCCCTGGAACTTAATGTTCTACAAATTGAGCGCAAGGGGTAGCACTGCCCCAGCATGTATTTTTTAAATAGAGGTTTTTTCCTGGAAATGATCTAAAACTCTGGGCAGATGTCCAAAGCTCATTACGTGGTACCAAACTGGCTTTAAAGATAGCCATGGTACACCTGATAATAGTACGACCCTCTCAATGCTACTTAAAAGGTGCTTGGCACCCTCATCTCCTGATGTATTTGCGTGCTTGATCTATATTCGAACCACGATCAACACAATAGACTGTAAGCAACTATGGCGCTAACTGGAAGAATTTCACTCTTTAGCCGGTCACTCAGGCATTGTATAAGGAGACATGGGTCTGGGAGATGGCTCATTCCTCATCAGTAATGCCTTCTCACCCAGCTGACATTTAATTTCTATGTGACGGACATGGCCCCTAACCTGCATAATAACAGAGCCTGCCCTCCAAAACATGGTGGAATGCCAATCCAGCTCCTAATGTATGCAAAAGACTAAGGGGAATATTCACAAGGATTAATCTCCGATTTATCTCCACCTTAACGCATCAAAAGCAGAGATAGATTTAACACCCCATTCACAAGCTGGTGCAAGCTGCAGACATCGCCAGTACTCCAGCGATAACTGCCCCAAAATTTAACACCACGGCGGACACCACCAACTAACCCTATTGAGATGCAGAGTAGGCGTTCCCGTGCAAAAACACACAAAAAAACCACACCACTACTTTCACAACGAACTGCCAGATCTGCGAAGCGAACCAAAAAAAGGCGATAAGCCGCAGTAGCAGCAGGTATTTAACACCTGCCTCCTGCAGGTGTAAAGCCGGAAGACTACCTGAAGTAGGCAATGAAGCTCCGCACACAGCCACACCCGAAGAACAAATGACGCCATTGAGCTACACATCATGCAGCTCGGAGCCCCAACAGGGCCACAACACCCAGCGCCACCCCCCCAGGACCGCCATCACCCCCAGGACCCGGAGGCGCCCCCCCCCCCCCCGGACCACCACAGAGGCAGTGCAGAGTAAGACAGCGGACCTACCAAAAACGCACCAGTCTCACAGAGCTAACGCCCGAGGAAGTCATTGCCCACTACAGACTCAAAAGGATAACCATCATCCGCATCATGACCCACATCAGCCACAGGTTGACGGTCCCAACACAGCGGAGAAACAACATCCCTCCGCAGACAAAGCTGCTGGCTGTGCTGCACCTGTTGGGCTCTGGTACCTTCCAACCAACAACTGCCAGAGTCGGAGGGGTCTCACAGCCAGCCTTATCAAAGTTCATCACACCTGTCCTGGATGCCATCCTAAACTTCATACCCGAGTACCTTCACTTCCCCCACACTGTGCAGGAACAGCAGGAGACCAAGCAAGGCTTCTACACCATAGCTGGATTCCCGGCCATGTTGGGGGCAATAGACTGCACACATGTCCCACTTGTGCCCCCTGCAGATACTGCACACCACTACTGCAACAGAAGGCACACGCATTCAATCAATGTGCAGGCAATAGTGGACCACTGGGGAATGTTCACCAATGTCGTCGCAAACTACCCCGGCAGTGTGCACGATTCCTACATCTTCCGACAGTCCATCATCAACCAGCCCTTCCAGGATGGCACATATGGAACTGGACTGCTCATTGGTAAGTGCCAAATCAACACACCACACACCTCAAAGCCAGTATCACACAACGCACAACTGTGGGAATGCACACGTGACCAAACCACAAACAACATGTCAATCAACATGCCCATCTACCAGACACAACAACACTACTCCACCGTAATCCTGGGCTACACCTGCACACAATACAGCTATATCATGGCACCACAGCCACACAACAGCTGAACATGTGTAGATGCGGAATGCAGCCATGTGCGAAGGATGCAAGTGACCCGTGACTGGGAATGTACACAAAGACAAGTGAGGCGTGGATGTGCAGGACAGACATGGGTATGCAAACCACAGATATGTCCATGCAGACCACAACTGCTGGTGACTGGAGAGTAGTGAACAGTGGACGCAACCATGTCACCCCAGGCCGTGGGTCAGATAGCGGAAATGTCACTCGCTGCGTCTCCCCCCTGTGTGCGTGAGCGTAGTGGGTTGGCCCTGAGTACACCAGGGCTGCTCAGGGGTGTGGACAAAAACCCTGTGGCTCAGAGCGTGGTTCTCTCTCGGAAAGGCCAACGTCACTGACAGGGTGGCCCTTCGCAGTCCACCACGAGGCAGACGCAATGAGCAGTGGGGCCTGCGACCCTGTGCGCCTGCTGCACCCCAGGACGCTGATACCCAGACCAGGCCTGGCCGCCCCATTGCCCCAAGGCTGCACTGCTCACCTACAGACAACGTCATGTGTCAAAGAGGGCCCACCACGTGCCGGGGCAAGCTCCAAGCCCCAGTCCCGTGACCTTTGCACCCTCTGCAGACCATCGCTGGCACCCACGACGCTGGCCCATATCACTCCTTTCTCATTGACATACTCCACCAGCGTCCTCTTTGTCCCAGTAGGTCTCACATGTGGAACTGTGTCCTGAGTCCTGAATGGCAGTGACCCCCAAGTCCGTGGCAGCGGCCACAGCACCAGACTCCATTCGATCAGTGAGGCATAATTCCATATCGCAGCCTGCGACACGTGGTGCCACTAACCCTGTTCTTCGCAGGCCTGCGACAAGTGGTGCCACTAACCCTGTTCAACGCAGGCCTGCGACACGTGGTGCCACTAACCCTGTTCAATGCAGGCCTGCGGCACGTGGTGCCACTAACCCTGTGTGCCGTGAGTGACCGTCAGCCTCCGGAGGAAAATCGTTGGTGTCTGAGCCTGTGGCCTCGGGGGTGTCATCAGCAATGAGCAGGTACGGACTTGGTGTCTGGCATGAGTCTGTGGCATTCATATCCACCATGTTGCCAGACACAGCTGACATGTGCCCTCTGCATCATGCCCTGGGGGTAGATCTCCCATTCTCCCCGTGACACTCTGCGGAAAGCACCTATGACACATACGAGACCCTGCTCTGCCCTCATGACCCTACCCCAGTCTCCCGCAGGTCAGCGTCCTGGGGCGGTGGGCCCATGTCGGCCTCTGTGCATCCGGGGCCACTAACCCTGTGTGACTCAAGTCATCCCACCTTGTTGTTCTGACATTGCATTTATGTGTGCCTGATGACTGTTGGAGTTGTTGCCAGCACCAGCTACTCCCTGAGGACTGGCTTACACCCACCCCACACACAGCCAGCACAGGTGTCACTGGATTAGTGGGCCTGCCATCACATCCTGCTGAACCAAGTACTGACACTATTCTCCCTGCACTGTCACAGGTGATCAAAGATATGCACTCTGCCCTTGGATGATGACACCCCCCCGAGACCCGAACACACCCGCCCAGAGGCAGTACAATGCGGCCCACATATGCACCATGGGCATTGTTGAACGCACATTTGGCATGTTGAAGTCACGTTTCAGGTGCCTGGACGGCACAGGTGGTAAGCTCCTGTATAGCCCGGACATCGTGTGCAAGATGATCGTTGCATGTTGTGTGTTGCACAACATCTGTGTACGCACCAATGCCCCATGGATCCCAGTTCCAGAGGTACCAAACGATAATGGGGACGATGGGGCAGGTGGCCCACATCCCACTGCAGCTGCGGCAGGAATGGGCTGTAGGAACACCATCATTGCCAATTACTTCTCATGAGCATGTGACAATGTGGCCGTCCCTGGCAATCATGGGACAGTACAAAATGTCCAAAAGCACAGCGTGTGTGAATAAAACATATTTGCAGGTTACAGGTTGTACTTGTACATTGTCATGTCACAGTTTCCTGCTGTGCCAGATGAGATTTGCCATGTTGTGCACATTTGCGGCACCAGTTGTGTCCTGTGTTCTGTTGTGGAGGTGTTGCTGTTTGTACCGGGATATTATCAATGTTGAGGTGCACTTATACTTATGTGCGTATTCTGCATGGTGGGTGATTCGCTCCTGTAGCTCTGATTTGTCTGCCACTGGTCCCTTTTATGCGGTGTGCCTGTCAGTTCTGTGCTTTCACGGTGCTGAGGTGTTGCAGACTTGGGTAAATTGGGCTCTTTGTCGAGTTGTGACCCTTGGGCATGGTTTGTCCACAGATGCGTCGTTGATGTCAGGGGTTGTTTGTGCAGGTGGTTGTGTCTGAGTGTGACCTGCTCCTTTCTGGTTGTGGTCCGCACTCAGCCACCTCAGTGACGTGCCGTGTACATTATCATGGTGATTGGACTGCAGCCATGCTACTCGTCATGTGGTGTCTCTTGCATTGTCAGTGTGGTTGACGTATATGAATGTTTGCTGTGTTTTGCACGTGTGCATGTGTTGGTTGTGTGCTTGTTGATGTGTTGTGTGGGTGCTCCTTTGGGCACATGGTGTATGTGGGACTACTTGGTGTTTGTGTGTGCGCTGAAGTGTTCCCGTGGGATCAGGGACATGATCCTGAGTCATTGTGGGTGTGCAGTGTGCTCTGCTTAATTGAGCATGTGTGCCATTGGGCCCATCTTCCCTGTCCACCCACTCCCTGGTCGTCGCGCACCCTGTTGATGTGGTGTTGGGTCATGTTGGACAGTGTCCGGATCCCCGACTCCTGCCACCATCTCCCGACTGGTGACTGTGGCCACCATCTTCTCCATGTCATTCAGCTCCTGGTGTTCTGCTGGCCCCCTCTGCCGGGGTGTGTTGCTGCTTTCGTGTTGGCAGCGAGTTTCTGCTTGGTTTTGCCATTCGCATCAGTCCAGGGCCTCTTGTGCTCCTCCATTGTCCTCCTCTGCCATGGGACGGCATTCACATGGTCCGAGGTGGTGTACCATCTTTGCCTCTTTGTTGCCAATGACAGGTTGGAGGTGACTTACAGTTGGTGGTGGTGTTCTGGCTCATCCGTGGCGATAATTGGGTTTTCCTGGCGACTGAACCCCGTCTTCCGCTTCCTCTTCTCAATGGCCTTCCACGGGCCCTGTATTCCTGGGTGTTCCTCCGTGGGGATTGTGGGCTTCATTTTGTCCTCTGCAGTCGGTCAGGGTGCATCCGTGGTACTCCGCAGTTGATGTCATTTTTTAGTGGCATTTTCCGTATGCTGTTCTTGTGTTTTTTTCCCGCATTACAAGTGGGTGTTGCTGGCCTCTCGCTGGTTGTCACTGTTTTCTTATCGCATTTGGGAACATCGTGTCTTTTTGCGCGTTGGGGTTTGTGTTTTTATCTCCATCTCGGTGGTTGTATCGCGGACATTGGCCGCGTTTTCGGCGTAATATCGCATGGTACCGCCGTGTTGTGAATTCCACGTTGACACGTGGTTATTTTCCCTTGATAGGCTGGGTTATGTAAAGTTCTTGTGACTATACCCATAGTCATTTTTTATCAAACAGGAATATGGCCTTGCAGCGTTTACTGTGCATGCAAAAATGTTACTGTTCCGCCAACAACGTGAATATAAAATACAAAAAGTCCAATGTTTTGCAAAACTGCTAGAGGGCCCGACAGGGATCCTTAAAATACTCCTATGGAAAGGACTATGAACTTGTAAGGCTCTAAATCAATCGCATCTAGAGCCTAGGACTAATTCAATCAACACAACCAATTTGACCGAAATCTGGGATGCAGCTGTTCCGTGACAGCAATTTACAACAGCGCCTTTGCGTCTTTCTCTGCACTTGACAATTCGCCCTGTCTCATCCTCAAGCATGTTGACATTTTATTAAACCCTCAAGGTAAAAACGCCGTACAATTCTACCTTAAAAGGCAATTTCCTTCGACTTAAAACTCCTACCCTTTACACTTTGAGGCTTGCCTGGGAAGTGCCCCTGCCGGAACGCAAGAGTATGAAAAGCCATCCAAGGAGATATCGCAGAAGCCACCAGATCCGAAAATCTGTGTGTGCTGCAGCTGAGGCCGGGCTGGTGTGCCCTGCAGTGGCGCTTCTCCACATTGGCGGAGGAGCATCGCCACACTGCTTTCAAGCAGAGCGAGAAGCAAAAACATAAAATGATAATAACTCTGAGTTATTCTCATTTTATGTTTGTGCTGCTTTGCGGGCGGGTGGGCGCTCTCGGTGCAGGGCAGTGGAGGAGTGGTTTGCCTACTCCTAAGTGCGCAATGACTGTTTGGACGGCCCTCTCGGGCCGCCCAAAACATTCATGCGCACTTTCCCCATTCTCCATGCTGGCTGCATTGCTGCCTGCATGGAGAACATGCCCACCCCTCCAGCCCCTGGCTGAGCGTCGTGTCTCAGCGCTCGGACCAATCATAACTCTGCATTGCAGCATTGTGATTTGGCTTAGGGGAAGATAGCCTGGCTGCCTACTTTCTGTTCCTAAACTCAGTGGCAGGAGAGCGGGAGCAGAGACGCAGGGCCCGGCGGCAAGGTAAGTTCTTATTTTGTTGTTGTTGCTCACTCTCTCCTGCAATCGTGAACCCCTACACCCCCACAGCGTGACCCCCCCCGCACGACCCTCTGTGCCAACCCCGGCCCGCGAGCCATGCCGGCCGTCACTGGTTCACAGGTCCCCTCCCTGGGTTGGGGGTGGGTGCGAGAGAAGCATTCTAAATGAGAGAAGGTAAGGCTGGGAGTGACAAGAGGAATCTATGAAGCAAACAATAGGGGGAGCTGAATACTGCTCATTTTAAATGTGTCACATGATTCAAAAATGGAGTAGGTACGATAAGGTGCAAAGGTTTCAAAAGTGGAAGAAACTAGGAACACCTCGACGTACCTCACAGGCTCGTGTCTTAAGTAACACAGAAACCCAAAGGATCTTTGGTTGCGCTTGGTCAGCTAGGCTCGTCACCGGACACCACAACAGAGCGGTTACTAAGTACCAATGTGCTTCACTTCAGCCCACAAGTTTCTCAAGCATAGGACTTTGTCTGAAGTGGACCTTGGTTTTCTGCCATAACCCACGTTCTTCCGATGTAAATGCCTCCATTCTCTTGAGATAACAAGAGCAGATGACGTAAGCACCAGCGCCAATCCTGATGCTGCTTTCATGTTGTTTGTATTAATGAACAGCAAGAAGCAGCACCCGGATTGGATAGGGCAGGCAGACACAGCGCTCACAAGCGGACCAGGAGGCTGCGGTCTGTGTTCCCTCGGCTAACTTGTAGCATCGGTTGAAAGAGCTGAATTACGCATGTCAGGGTGACCGTGGAAAATGAAATGGCCAAACTGACATGCGCACTTCATTTTCACTGCTTGGGCAGGGTGACTGCAGCACATCTGCTCAGTGCCAGGATACCCTTGCTGGTGATAGTGTGCTTTCCAAATACACATAACATAACGGTACAAGCACTAGACCCGAAAGATAGTTCAAGAAGGTGAATGACACCGATGCAATTAATATTCGACTAGGGGAGAAACGATGAAACAGGACAACAGACAAGGACAATGGATCACTCCTACAACACTTTGAGCCAAGTTAATCGATGTTTTCTGGGTAGAGGCATGTATGTGACTGAAACGCTCAATGTATTGTTTAAGTTTATTGATGTATCTGGACTATAAGAATGAGCTTTAAAAATAAGATCTTTGTAATTATATCGTAGAAAGATCACCAAAGAGCTGGACATTTAATTTGTGCGTTGTACATAAATAACTCTTTCTTTTGTTTAAGACAGTTACATACCGGATAAAAGACAAATATATGACGAAATATATATCCTGAAACAGCCTTTGAAGGAAGAAAAATATATTATTCAAAAGTAGCTAACCAGACAATACCAGAGACAAATAGAAGCCCTCCATCTATACAAGGGTAAAAAAAAGATAAAATGAAGATAGAGAGGACGTGGAGATCACATGAGATCAAAGGAAACATGTCTACCTCATGAATAATCCTTGTCATTAGTTACTTCTTCTCTTTTTTTGAAGTTCCTTTAGGAAAATACAGAGGGTGTTTGCTTTAAGAGATCAAAATAAGGTCCTAAAGGTACAGAATAGGGATGAGCGAGCATGTATGTTCGCTCTTGAAGGATCACAGTGGTGCATGGTGGGCCCAGGATGGATATTCACTACCCATTTTATTGCAAATGCCCAGTGCCAGCTCTAGCCCAGAATATTGAATGGGGAACATCAATTTGCCAAAATTTCAAGGATCACAATTTCAAGGAGGTTAATGCATATGGATAAGTTTAGATTTACTATCTAAGTTCCCATCTATGTACTTGAAGAGAGATATCGTCAAAATATATATATGTGGAGTTAACTATAGTAAATCTATATTTACCTATTAGGCCTGGGCTAAAATTTCGTTCCGTTCGCGGAAATTGCGATAATTTGACATTTTCGCGTTCCGCGGAGAGCGCGAAAATGTCAAAATTTCCGCTTTCCGCAGCTTGGCGATAATTTGTTTCTTGCTCGCGCTGTAAAATAATACATTCTCGCGCGCGCGCGATCGCCTTACCTGAATACCTGCATTCGCCGACAAGTTTTCTTGATCCGGTCGCGTTCTCCATGAGATGTTGTATTGTTTTTAGCCATTTGCGCTGTCTCGCGACAGTTCGCGCCCGCAGTGACGTCATGCATCGCGCGATCACGTCTTTCTTCTCGCGATCATGCACCGCGAGACAACTCAAAACAAGATGGCCGCACCCGCGAGCAACCAGATGGGTAAGTTGGCGACCCGCAACCATGCAGAAAATCTCGCGAACATGCGGGAAAAAAACTTCTGCATCTTCGCGATATTTCCGCTTGTTTGCGATAATTTTAAACATTTTCGCGATAATTTGCGAAAGTGGATTTCGCAAATTCCGCCCACCCCTATTACCTATATACACTTAACAGTTGATATTCTGGTGCCTGATAATTTAGCTGCGAGGTTGTGGTAAGTCAATATTCCTTATTCAATATTTTGTACCTTCACATCCATTGCCTCATTAACTCTCTGTGCCCTGATGAAGACACCGTAATCTAATCTTGGGTTGCAACATCAACTATGACATTAGGTTTTGGAAAACATCATCTTAGGACACCGTGTGACTATTTAGGCTTCTGGTGCATATAATTAGGCGTGTTCCCTTAACATATCTGTACAAAAATACTTACTTTCGCTATTGTTTACTCAAGTGTAATCCCCTTGTACACTGAGCTCTGTAAATATCATGCTTCATAAAAAAGAGTAATATTTGAGGGGATTGTATGGCTGCTTCATCACATTCAGTGTGTACAGATGAATTTGTTATCAACTAGAATTTGAAATATACTGAATGAGACATATTGGAACCATTCCCATTAAATATATCACATGTATTATTTAACAGAAATTGGTAAAAAGATTTAGTTTACATTTTTGAGTTTTGTAACTCTTGTAAACATACGCATTATACTATATCCAACCAAAGAGGCCTAGTGAAATATATGGTTAGCTAACCATTGAACATTTAAAACACATCTCTGCTTTGAGACCTAACTTCTGCTTACGCTCTTTAACTGTCTGTGTAGAAGGCTTGGTGAGTATGTAGAGGATGGAACTTCGCCACAGATAAAAATATTTTCTGTGTGGAGAAAAAACTGAAAAAAGAGTCATTGCACATATGGGAGTATACAAAAAAGTGACGGATGGGATGCTTGAATTAATTTCAGCCTCTGGTAATTACTCAGGCCCCATGCCTGTTCGTCATTATTTTGCACACCATGCCACCTCAGTTTGACTTCAAAAGTTTTTTATTGGTTGTTTTTGAACAGATCTGAGCAAATAATATAGCACATATGGAAGAAACAAATTAATATATACAATGAGAGATGACATAATGCAATAAGGATTGGAATGAAGGTGACACCATGGCAATGTAAGAACAACTAGCGGGATAAACAATCAGCAACAGGTTGAGATAAACAAACGGAAGTAGCTGTCATCTCATATAACCTCCGACCCGCGATAATATAATATGATATACATAACCAAAATTCGATGGGATGTAAAATAGAGTAATAGAAACCTAAAGAAACAGGAAAATAAAAATAAAAACAAGGAAGCAAAAGAAATATCGCTAATTATAGATACCTAATAGGTTAAGGTATGCGTATACAGGATATGTACTTTTAAGGAACTGAGAGCTAGTGTGAGGGCAAAGAAATGATCCTTTGGCTGGACCTTCGTGACTCCCATATTATGGCGGTTTGTGAAATGTGAAGTATCGATCTAGGCTGTCCCACACGTGTCTGATTGGGGGTTTCCATGGAGAATTTTGCAGGGCCAGATTGTCAGCACCCCTTAAGTTGGAGACCCAGTTCAGCCAGCACTTGAAAGATGCTTTCCGTGTGTCTTTCCAATTATTTAGGATGACCTTAATTGCTGCTGTCAGGGGTAGGTCTCGAAGCGCCCTATCGTTGTCAGTTAGGGCTTCTACTCTGAGGAACCCAAATGTCAGCGAGGAAAGTTCTCTTGTGAGGGAGCATGAAAAGAGATTGGAGATGAAGTCAAAAATACTGTCCCAAAAGGGTATCACACATTTGCAAAATAGTAATAGATGGGCTAGGTCTCCTACCTCTTCATTGCAGTTCCAACATGTAGGATTGTCACGGATTTTGTGTGTATGAAGGCGGGCCGGTGTCCAATAGGCCTTATTTCGAAGCCAGAATTTTGTCTGGGAAAGGGCTGGTGAGATTTTATTCATCGAGACCGAGTTCCAAGTATTGGCCCAATCGGCCTCAGACAGCGGGGAAGAGGAGTGTGACTCCCAGAAGGATACAATCTTCTTGTTGATGGTGGAGTGTTGTGGGCGGATTAATATATAGATCCAAGAGACTTGATGTCCTGATTTGTTTATTCTCGTTATGTATTGCGGCTGGGAGGGTGGTGAGGGCAAAAGTTTAGCTTTCGTCAGTGCTGCTTTTATTTAAAAAAAATGATAGAACTCTAAGGGGTCTAGGTTGTATCTAGTCTGAATTTCTTTGAATGTTAAGGGGTAAGCTGTGTGGAACAGCTGATATGGAAAACACATTCCATTTTCAATCCAGGTTTCGTTGTGTAGTGTGTTCCCTTTGTATAGGATTTTGTGAGTATCCCAGAGGGATTCGAGATTAGAGCTTCGAACGCTGGTTTCTAAGTGTTTGTCCACTTTCAATAGCGCAGCCTTAGTGTTTTTAAAAATTGATTTTGAGCAAGTGACGTAGGTGAAATTCGAGGTTAGAAGGGCTGCTGAGGTGAGATTTTTGAGTAATGATTTTTCTATTTCTAGCCAGACTGGGGTATATTCTTCTGGTGGTACAAGCCAGTACGAACCCTGTTTTGCTAAAAATGCTGTTTGGTATAATTTGAAGTCCTCCAGGTTTACCCCCATTGGAATTGTCTAATCTGAGTATCTTCAGACTAATTCTAGCCCTTTTCCCCTGCCATAAAAAGTTTGAGAGCAGGGCGTCCAATTTGTGGTGGAATTCGTCCGACAATATGAGGGGAAGCATGGTAATTAAATAGTTCACTAGGGGCGTAATCATCATCTTGATGGTCTAAATCCTCCCCCACCATGTGATGAATCTAGGGGACCATGCCTCGAGGAGGTTTTGATTTTCCCCAGGGTGTTTGTTTCATTGCGTTGGAGTGACTCTAAGATCGTGCTACCGAAATCTATTCCCAGGTATTTGATATAACCCACTTGCCAGGTAAGTCCCGAATTTCCTAGTACCTGCCGGGTGCAGTGGACATTTAAGGGTTTAACTTCGGATTTGTTCCTGTTTAACGTATACCCTGAATGCCTTGAGTAAATTTCTATGGAATACATCAGGGCCTTAATGGACGAGCCCGGGTCTTCTGTGACTATAAGAATATCATCTGCATATGCAGCAAGTTTCACTTGAGAATGTCCAAAAGTTACTCCTTTTATATCATTATTGCGCTTGATGTCTTGGATTAGTGGTTCTAACGTTAGTTGGAATAGGGAGGGGGAAAGAGGACAACCCTGCCTGGTACCTTGTTCTAATGTAAAGGTGTCCGAAAGAGTGCCATTAATCGCTATAAGGGCAGTGGGATCTGAATACATAGCCATGACCATGTCTATGTAGGAACTACCTAGGTTAAAAGACATCATACAGTGTCTCAAGAATGACGATGACACTCTGTCAAACGCTTTTTCAGCGTCCAAAGTGATGGCAATAGAAGGGACAGACAATAAACCTGCCTTCTCGAGTATGTGACATAAGAGTCTAGTATTGTCATTCGACATTCGATATTTGAGGAAGCCAACCTGAGAATTACTGCTTAATTTAGGGAGAACCTCATTTAAACTCACAGCTAGGATTTTTGCATATAATTTACAGTCCACATTGATCAGGGAGATCGGCCTGTAGTTTTTGGGTAAAAGAGGGTCTTTCCCTTCCTTCGGTATGACGATGATATTAGCTTCTTTCATTGAAGTCGATGTACGCCCCTCTCTGGCAATGTTATTGAATACTTTTAATAAGGTCGGCTGAAGGGAACCAACAAACGTCTTGTAGAAAGAAGCTGAGAAGCCGTCGGGGCACGGAGTTTTGTTGCCTTTGAGAGATTTGATCGAGTTGGTTAGTTCTTTTTCAGATATGGGTTTCCCTAGTTCTGCACTTTCAGATTCTGTCAATCTCGGTAGGTTTAGGGAGTCTAAGTAGCTAGTACATACTTCCGAGTTTATTGTTTGTTTACTTTTATATAGATCTTTCGTAGAAGGAGTGGAAGGCTTGCAGGATCTCTTTTTGTTTTGTTTGAATGTTATTATTAGAGACTTTGATCGAGGAGACCGTGAACTGTCTCTGTTTGTGTTTAAGGTATGAGGCTAAAAGTTTGCATGCCCTACTTCCTTCGCAGAGCTTGAGTGCCTTGAATTTGTTGATCCACACTCCCGCTCGCTTACTCACGATTTTATTATATTCATATTTTTTCTTAACAAGTTGGTCCATGGTATCTTTATCGTCTAATGTCCTGGCGTGGGAAGATTCTAGGAGTTTGATTCCTTTCTCTAATGACTCAAATTCTGAGTTTAATTTTTTATTGATTAGTGCCTTAAAACCAATAATGACCCCTCTGATGGTCGACTTTAGAGCGTGCCACAATGTGAATGTATCTGTGTTTGGGAGATCATTATATTTAAAGTATTCATGAATAGCCGATTCTATCTTTTCTTTGTCAGCTGGGTTAGTGAGTACTTCCTCGTTGAACCGCCATCTTTTAGGAGGGAGACTGGAATGAGTACCAGCTAGTTTGGTATTAATGCAAGAGTGGTCTTATACTAGTATAGGTGCTATATCCGTTTGCCTATAAGATGTGTGTATGCGCCTGAAATTAAAATGTAATCAATCCTAGTATAGGAATTATGCGGGCTGAATACAACTTGTAATCCCTTGTATCGGGTGTTGAAGGCGCCATGAGTCTCTAAGATTAAACTTCGAGCAGATTTTGTTGAGAACTACGTGTGAGCATGTTGGTTGATATCTACATTTGGATGGACGATCAATGAGTGGGTCTAGAGGCAAATTGAAATCACCACCAACTACGATGAGATCATCGGTGGTAATGCCACCTCAGTTTGGACCCAGCCATATCCAAGTCAATCTGGACCGAGCCCAGCCTGAACTGCCAGGCTAGGTCATCTGTGAACCGGAACACAAGCAACCGAGGACTGTTTTCGTCCTTGTTAGAGCCCATTAGTCAGGTGTAGCTCGGTTCTATTGACAGTGTGCACAGGTCCCACATCTGGGCATACCCGTCCCACTAAGGGAAACAAACGGAAGTGTACAAAAAATTGATTGGTGGAATGCTTGAATTAATCTCAGCCTCTGCTAATTACTCAGGCTCATCCCAATCCATTGTTGTTTAGCATACCATGCCATGTCACCTCAGTTAGAATTACTGGAACCTGTTATCCTGCACTTTGTTTATTTTCATCAGGAGTCCTCCATCAGGATTACATACTCTTTTTGCACCGTGTTTAATTTTTACTCAGTGCAGTTCTTCATTAAAGTCATCCATCAGGTTTTTGAATTCTACCCTCTGCACTAAATTATTTCAGTACAAGAAGGTTCCCTTTTATTGGGAAATTTAATAACCAAAGCAATGCTTTCATAGGAGAAATCAGTGGTATAATGTTGGCACAGAAATCTTGTTGCTAGAAAATTTAGTCTAAAGATACTGACAAAAGCATACATAGGACATTAATGAATGTCTTCATGTTACAGTATATTACAATTAACAACTATATTACATTGAAAGCAAGCAGTACAACATAAAGTTATTGCATTACACAAAAGGTAGCAATCTTGGGAGGAAGATCCTGAACATAGCAAGGAGAAGCCATTAATCGCTTCCCGGGCAGCAGCAGATGTGGTACTCTCTATGCCCAGGACATTCGGTGGGGGGGAGGGGGTGTCTCCTCATCTGGTGGATAGTCCCCGCTGGGTGTAAGGTCAAGCGCCCCAGCATTATCTCCTTGTCATGCATGCATTATGTCATAAGGGATGCCTCTGTGGGGGCTTGAAACACTGCAGGACCAGGAATACTACCTCTTTGTTCTTCGGCAAGAAACTGACAACATCTCCAGATTCACAAATTGTGCGGCTGGGGATCGCTTTGGAAAAAACATTTTGGTTTAATATAGTTAAAATGTCACATCCTGAACTATCTGTGTAACGCCTTTCCTGCTTGTCACAGCTCTGATTTATGTGACTGCCCTTCTATACCTTGATGGGATTTTAATGGATTAAATAGCTACCTCTTGGTAGAACCACACACACTGGGAATATGTATTTTCTCGTTACGGAGGAGGGGGAATGATGGGAAGAGTGAGATGTATTCTCCAGTTTCGGGCTCTGCGACAGCCACGTTATGAGCACACTATTAGAAAACAACAAATAGTAATACAGCTTTTATTCACCATTTCAACTTTAATTGTATTTCAGTTCAGACATAATATTGAGTTTCATTTCAATGTAGAAACTGGAAAATGCAGAGTTTTAGTTTTAGACCTGGCCTCCTTTGTGTAGTTTTCCCCCTACATTTTTGCCTTCAATCCTCCTGTGCTTGTGATCTCTCCTTAAAACATGGTAGAATTAGCTTATACCGAATTAGCATTTTTAATTTACTTGTATGTGCTCTCTCCTTAAAACATGGTAGAATTGGCTTATACCCAATTAGCATTTTTAATTTACTTGTATGTCCCTGCTAAGGTGGCAATACATGTGCCCAAGGCCCCTAAATTAAATGCTACTAGTGGCTTGCAGCACTGATTTTGCCACCTAATTAAGTAGTGCTTTAAACATGTCTCAGGCCTGCCATTGCAGCCTATGTGTGCAGGTTTTAAACTGCTGTGTAAATTTGGCAAAATACACCTTTTGCCAAGCCCAAACTTTCCTTTTTTGAATGCATGTAAGTCACACCTAGAGTAGCCTAGAGGGCAGGGTGCAGTGTATTTAAAAAGTGGAAAATTTACTTTTTGTCCTGGTAGTAAAAACAACTCCTAAATTAATTGTTCACTACTACAAGGCCTACCTCTCTCATTGGCTAACATTGTAGGTATCTTATTACATCTAATAAGTGATCATTTCTGAATTGTAGTAGATCACCAGTTCATGTTTGGTGTCTTTGGAATGGTAATGAAAAACTCTATCTCATGGTGCAGTCATATTTTAAATTCCGATTTTGAAAATGCCACTTTTAGAAAAGATGGAATTTTCCTGCCTTAGCCATCTAGCGCCAGATGTACGACAGACTTTGTGATTCGCAATTTGCGCAAAACTTAATGCACAACAGTGTCTCAGACACTGTTTGCGATACCCAATGGAGTCGCAAATTGCACGCCACATGTGTATTAATGAGGCTGTCGCAATTTGCAACCCCATTGGGAATGGATAGCACTCCCAGGGATGGTAGTCTGCTAGGGACAGCAGACCACCATGTCTGAGACTAATTTTAAATGAAGCAGTTTTTTTTTTTAAAATCCACCCATATTCCTTAAAGGAAAACAGGATGCATTTAAAAAAGAAAAATGAAACTTTTCTGCTTTATTTTTTAAGGGCGGGCAGTGGTCCATGGGATCACTGCCTGCTCTTAAAAAATATTTATGCACCTATTCACAAAGGGGAAGGGGTCCCCTGGGGACCCCTCCCATTTGCGAGTGGTTTACCACCTACTTGAAGTAAGTGGTAAACTGCAAGTGTTTTGCGGCTGCAAATGCGGTCGCAAAACAACAGTACATGGCATGGTGGCTCGCTATTAGGAAGGGGCACCCCTTCCAAATAGCGAGAGTTGCAAATGCTATTTTGCGAGTCTGTGATTTGCAAAATAGCATTTGTACATACGTGGAACCTTTTTTGCGGTCATAAAGGGGCCGATCTCCCGTTTGCGGCCGCAAAAAAGGGTTGTACATCTGGCCCCTGGTGCCTGCAGCCTGTATCTGGATCCCATGACTGGGTGTAGCTGACAGTTGAGCTTTATGTATTCCTTTTAGACAGCAACATACAATAGAGATTTTAGGTTTGCTGGATGGACCATCACTGGCGGAACTGGGCACCGCCCTACTTACACTTGAATAGGCTGTGTCTTGCCTCTACTGAAAGGGCTGCATACCCCCTTTAGTTAGTCTGGAGCCAGGACAGGAAAGACAAGATGCCTGGGGGCTTCAAAGGGAAAACTCTAGGGGGCATATTTGCAAGCCCCTTGCGCCACTTTTGCGTCACTTTTCCCATGTTAAAAATGACGCACAATTGGCGCAAGGGCCTTGTAAATAAGCCCCTAGAAGTGTCTCCCACTTCAAAGGAATACCCAGGTTATAAACATTGGATCCTAGACACCAACTCTTCAGCACACTGCTGGACCTGTGGAAACTCTGCCAGGAAGAAGGGCTGCTGTGCTGCTGGAATGCTGCTTTGAAAAACTGCTGCCCTGCTGTGCTGACTTGCCGCCTATTGCCCTCCTGCCTTGAAGAGAAGGGGTGGACCTGCATGTGTTGAGCCAAGGACTCCAAAGTGACTCTATTGGTTTGTTGGCTGGCCTCCTGTATAGACTCTCGATTACAGAAGGCTCCACCAACCTTGAACCCAGCACCTGTTATGTTATGTTATGTTAAATGGGACTTTTATAGCGCAACGGCTACTCCAAGGAGTGTCCCGGCGCTTTTGTGCTCCAGACCAAAGAAAGAGCTGGAAAACATAACAGTAGAAAGAGCAGGGGCCTAAAGAGGGGGCAGATTATCCAGTGAACAGCCAGGTTTTTAAGTCTTTTCTGAAGGCAAGCAGGTTAGCGGTGTTTCGCAAGGACACCGGTAAGGAATTCCATAGCTGCGGAGCAAGAAAGCTAAAGGACCGGCCGCCTAGCCGAGACCTTTTGATGCGTGGCACCCGAGCCAAAGCCAAAGCTTCTGACCTGAGGGATCGTACAGGTCGATAGAAGTCCAGCCTCCTCTGAAGATATTTGGCACCATTGCCATGCAAGGCCTTATGGGCGAGAGTCATGGCCTTGAAAAGTATCCTCTTCCGCACCGGAAGCCAGTGAAGGGATACGAGGAGATTGGAGGCACTGGTGCGGCGGTGCAGGCCAAAAATTGCACGAGCAGCAGCGTTCTGAGTAACCTGCAAACGCTGGAGGAGGTATTCAGGCAGACCCAGATATAGGACATTTGCATAGTCCAATCTGGACCCTATGAGTGCCTGAACAGTGATCCTCCGATGTTCCTCCGAGAGAAGGGGAAAGAACTTGCGCAACATTCTGAGTATCCCAAAGCATGTTCCCGTAAGAGTGGAAACCTGGGATTTGAGCGAGAGCTCGTTGTCAATTTTAACCCCCAGGTTCTTAGCCCACTTAGAGGACTGAGTGGGAGGGAACATGTCAGCAGGCCACCAACCCTGCCAATCTGGTTCTGATGGGCATCCGAAGAATAGTATTTCGGATTTGTCCGAGTTGCATTTGAGGCTGTTGTGTGAAAACCAGCTAAAGACAGCCCCAAGGCACTCGCAGATCCTTTCTCCATCGAACTCTTCGCTCTTACGACAGGTGAATAGAAGCTGGGTGTGGTCAGCATAAGAGACGATCCGGGCCCCGTAGGACTCCGCCAGTGTCGCCAGAGGGGTCATAAGGATGTTAAATAGAGTGGGGCTCAGTACAGAGCCCTGAGGCACTCCGACTCCCAATGGCGGCATCTCGGCGGACCCGGGTGGGACCCAGACCGTCTGCCGGCGGTTGGCCAGAAAGGAACGAAACCAGTTGAGCACCGTCCCCCCTAGACCGATGTTATGAAGTCTAGTGAGGAGATCCTCGTGGGGGACGGTGTCAAACGCCGCCGACAGGTCTAACATGACTAACATCACCCTGCCTCCTGTGTCCAGCACCTCCTTCACGATCTCCGAGACTTCCAGGAGCGCCGTCTCGGTGCTTAAGTTGGAACGAAAGCCCGATTGGGATTCATGAAGTAACTCATTAGACTCCAGGAAGTTAGAAAGCACGCTGTGCACGTGTTTCTCCAGGATCTTGGTCAGTGCTGGAAGGAGCGAGATTGGCCTAAAATTAGAAGGCGCCTCTGGATCGAGATTGGGCTTCTTGATCAGGGGGATGACCATGGCTTGCTTCCAGGCCTGGGGCAGAAAACCCTGACTCAGGGATAAATTGAGGATAGGATTAGCTATGGGATTAATGACATCTGCCATTTTCGCTAAGAATTTTGCTGGACACGGATCTAATGGTGAGCCTGATTTAAGGTTCCTCATCAAGGCTAAGGATGCGGCAACCGGAAGGGGAGGAAAGTCTAGCAAAGCTGGGCCAGGAGGAGACAGGAAGACTGTCTCCGTCGGCATCGTAGATAAATCATCTAACGCTCTCGACGGGAAAGAATCCTGAATTAGCCTGATTTTGGTGGTGAAGAAATTGGCAATAGTGTTAGCCCAGGTCTCCACCGGGGCACCCTGAGTAGAGGTTGTCCGGGGGCTGGTAAATTCACGTACAATTGAAAAAATCTCCTTACAGGAGTTAGCTGCGTCTTCAATCCTTTTAGCGAAGTAACATTTCTTGCCCTGTAAGATAAGATCGTGGTAGGACTTCATCATGATTTTATAGCGTTGTTTGGCTTCAGGCTCATACTGGACTCTCCACGCCCGCTCAGCAGCTTTACATTGCCTACGAGCGTGGGCTAAATCCTCCGTAAACCAGGGGGCAGAGACCCGCCGGGCAGCAGATCTGGGTGGCTGTGAGGGAGCGAGCTCATTTAGTCTGGCAAGAAGCCAGGATTGTAGGCTCTCCAGATCTTTCTCCAGGTCGCCAGTACAGGAAACAGGGTGATCTGCCAGGGCATGCGTTAGCATGTCTGGGGTCACCCGGTGGAATGCCCTATAGCTGCTGCCCTGCTGCCTCATGACACTGACCGGAGAGGTCACAGTAGAAGGTATTTCAAAGTGGGCAAGATAATGATCAGACCAGACGACTGGCAGAAGAGTTACAGCCATGATAGGTGTGGTGGAAAACACCTGATCGAGTGTGTGGCCTTTGTTGTGGGTCGGACCAGAAAGATAGGGGGAAAGGCCTAGAGTGGATGCAATATCCAGCAATTTGATGGCGTCCTGGTCATTATGGTCGTCCATATGGAAATTAAAATCTCCCGCCAGTAGGCACAGCTCCGATCTAAGAACAAGGATCGACATGGCCTGCTGGAGATCATCAAGAAAGGATCCCACTGGGCCCGGAGGTCTGTAAACAATCAGACCCTTCAGCGCTTGTTGCGGCGATAGGGAGATGGTAAAGGCTAAAGAGTCCGCCCCTGCGATGGTGTGAGTATGCGTGACCGTGCACGGAAAAGATTTTTTAACAACCAAGGCAACTCCTCCTCCCCTACCCTTGTCTCTGTCCTGTCGATGGATGGTATAGTCCGTGGGGATGGCTGCCACAATGTCCGGGTGGGAGGAATCATTCAGCCATGTTTCGGTAAGCATCAGACAGGTAGGACTGGTCGTTGAGAGGAGATCAAAAATCTCTTGAGTGTGTCGGTGCAACGACCTCGTATTGAGGAGTAAACAAAGGTGTTTTGTGCTACACTCCTTAGCAGGGATAGGGGAAGGGAAGGAGCGAACAGGGTGCCAATGGCAAGCAGGGCACGTATGTTTACCCTTATATCGGCCAGGAAAAACCGTGTAACACGACGCATTCCAGTTACGCAAAGAGTATAGCTCCTGAGCGGAATAGGAGAGCATAGGGGCCAGAGGTACCAGCCACGCCAGACGCTTCCGGGACGCTGACGGGCGCAGACGGGCAGGACTCTAGCACGACTCCGGCGCAGGTCCGGCGCATCCGCTGGTCGCGTCCGCTGCGCGGAGCCGTAAGTGCCTGTTTTTATAGTCTTTGTCTATGGCCTCCCCAACCCAGCCCAAACGAAGATGGCCGCCAAAACCGGCGTCCAGCCCTCGGCATCAACACTCAGCCGAGGGTGGGACCGGAGCTGCAGGGAGGGGGGAAAAAAGAGTTTTTAAGCGCTGCTGAGCGCTGGGGGGTCTCTACACACTGCTGCAGGCTAAAAAATACAATTAGCAAGCACAGGTGAAAAAACGAGTAAAATCACGAAAATTAGTTTAAAATTGAAAGAAAAGCAGGAGACCTCCCGGCTTCCGCCTCAGGAGGGGAAAGGTGTGTGCAGAGTCTGATATTACCGCTTTCCAAGTCTCAGGTGCCTTTTATAGTCCTTGTCTATGACCTCCCCAACCCAGCCCAAACGAAGATGGCCGCCAAAACCGGCGTCCAGCCCTCGGCATCAACACTCAGCCGAGGGTGGGACCGGAGCTGCAGGGAGGGGGGAAAAAAGAGTTTTTAAGCGCTGCTGAGCGCTGGGGGGTCTCTACACACTGCTGCAGGCTAAAAAATACAATTAGCAAGCACAGGTGAAAAAACGAGTAAAATCACGAAAATTAGTTTAAAATTGAAAGAAAAGCAGGAGACCTCCCGGCTTCCGCCTCAGGAGGGGAAAGGTGTGTGCAGAGTCTGATATTGGACCTGGACTCAGCCATCTGAAAGTTCTACCCTGCCAAGTTATGCCACCCCAGTATTGGACCCTTAGAAGTTGGCTTGAATGTGCTCTGCCACGCCATCTGTTGATTCAGCAGAACCGACGCATCCCCTCTGCTCAGTGGCCAACCCCAAGCAGAATCGGTGCATTACCTCTGCTGCAGAATTCTCCTGATGCAAGGCCTCTGCATCAGCCTCGCAGCCTGATTTGGATCCGCCTCTGTGCAAAGCATCACCAACGCAGACCCTCACATCACAAATCTCTCTTTGACAGCAGCATCGACGACAATGCAGATTTTCACATCGCAGCCTTGCAACTCTTCAGAACCAGTGTATTGCCTCAACTGCAGAACACATCCTCGACACTTCCCTTCACATTACAAGCCATCATCAACGGGATCCTCCACAACGATGCAGGACCTTACATTACAGCTCTGCAGCCCCTAGGATCTGACACATCGTCTTGGCTGTGTCCCTCATCCTGGATGCGGGACCTCGGTGCGGGACCTCACACTCTACCACAACCATGATTTTAAGGTTCTCTTGTTCAGTGGGCCAACTGGGTCCCTGTAGTCGGCCCATGCTCCATCGCAGTCAGTTTGAACTTGTGACTTTGTCCTGGTCCGACTTCAATAGATATCCACAGTTGGTGCCTTGTGCTTTTTGGCTTTAATTTTAGTAGGGGTGGGCGGAATGTGCAGAGCTTAACTCTGCAGAATTCTGCGGAGATACATGAAAACTCAGCAAAATTCCACAGAGTTCTGCAAATTCGTCGAAATCGGCAAGTCACGCTGCTCACGCTGATTTTTAGTGCGAGGAGCTTGTCTCGTGCTGCAAAATCAGCTCAAACTGCACCATGTGACACACCACAGGACGCTACGTCTTTGCTGCTGCTCAAGTCGTTTTTCTATTCGAGCAGCAGCTTTCTCACCGTGAACTGTCACGACTGCCCGTGACCGCCTGCATTGAGAAAATCTCACTGGATACCCTCCTAGCTCCCGAAAATGATGCTAGGAACTCTAATTCTTGCTCGCACGAGAAAGAAGTCGACCAATCGGTGGTTGAGGGAGTGTGGCTGGAACTCCGCATTACAAGCGTGACACGGAATGGCTAAAACTCAGCAAAGTTCTTAAACCTGAATATCTTCATTTATACTGATTGGATTTTTATCGTTTTGGTCTTGTTTTGTTCATTAAAAATGTTTCTATTTTTCTAAATTGGTGTGTGATTATTCTGGTGTTGTGTTTTCACTTTATTTCTGTTTGAAGTGCTGAATAAATACTTTATGCCTTGCCTCTAAGTTAAGCCTGACTGCTCTGTGCCAAACTACCGAGGGTTGAGCACAGATTAATTTGGGGTTTGCTTGTGCCTCACCCTGACAAGGATTGTGGTTTCTCGTTGAGTAGGGCTTCACCTGATGGAGCAGGGGAAACAAAATATTTTTGTACCCCTTTGAAATTAATGACCTCATAACTTTAATGATACTAATTGTTTGAACGCATGTACTAATCAACAAAATGCACCTTTATTAGACACTACATGTGGGAAAACTAACTGGCTTTGCAAAATCTAATTTATTTACAAGTTTGGATTAAATAACATAGGGGCATATTAACAAGGGCTTTATCTCCGCTTTTTTGGCTTTAAAAGCCAAAGAAGCGGAGATAAAAATATCGCCCTATCAACAACAGGGTGCTAACGTGGAAAATCGCATGTTAGCACCCTTTTTCAATACGCTTCCTTTTGCATCTCTAATGAGATGCAAAGTGGGCATTCCAGAGCAAAATAATAGGAGAAATGACGCTAAGCGACATTTCTCCTATTATCAAGCTTCACGCTAACCCTGTTAGAGACAAAAAAAGCAGCGCTAACCACGGTTAACGCTGCTTGTTTACGTCTGCTAATTTTCAGACTTAGCCATGTAATCCAATGGGGGGTGGATTACATGGCTAAACCCACCATGGGCTATCAACAAGGATATCCCTATCCTTGTAGCTTTATCGCTGCATTACCAGCGATAACCTCCCAAAATGCCGCTATCGCTGGATTTTTTATCGCCTAGGCAGTTAAGGGTTGTTATAACGCTATAATCAGGCGATATTATCCAGCGATAACAGGCGTTAAAAAAATTAACGCTAAGCGCCCTTAGCGTTAATTTTCCCTGTTCCTTGTTAACATGCCCCTTAGGTCTTGTGATTTACGTAATAAATAGAGTAAAATTACATGGATTTTGTTGTGTAGTAAAATTATACTGTGGCAAAGTATGCAGATGGTAAGTAAAATGGCTTTAAAGGTCGCTTTTGCTAGGTAATATCTAACACGGGTTATTAGAATGGCGGGTGGTAAACAGAAAGGCTTATTTTCTATGTCTAATTTCTGTTGTGTTTGTTCTTATATTAGTTTTGTTCGGGCCTGGTAGGCCATGCCTGAAAATGGCTGCTGGAGAGAGATGGGATTGCGTGCGCCGAAAAAGATGGCCCCGCGCATGAGCAGATTGAATGCTCCAGTCATGTGTCTGTGGCCTATGCCCGGAGTGAGAGATGTCAAGCCAGCCTGACCTGAAATGAGAGTGGTGCCAAGAGTTCAGCATGTATGCATGGGAACGGATGGGAGAACTGAGCTACAGAGGATGACCATCGGAGTTTGTTACAAATTTCATTAACAAGTTACATTTCTCTTGGACATTGTGGAACACGAGAACTACTGTATGCATTTATTGTTTGCAAACCGGTTTGAACAAGGAGGGCGATGAGGTAACCATCACCACCCCTCCAATGGACCAATTAGAATGAATTCAGCCCCTAAAGATTTTAATTTTGAGTCTAGCGAGTTAGAGGAAAAGATATAAATGAGTCTGCGCTTACATTATGAGAGCTCCAAGCAGCAAGTTCCAAGTCCGGAGTCCTGTACTGGTTCCTGAGTGCTGAGTCCTGAGGTTTGGTTATTCTGATGCTACGAGAGACTCTATCACTTCGGACTTTGAACTTTGATGGAAGTAGGAACGAGACCGTCGCGGGAGTTGCCCCGGGAGGAGATTGCGTCCGAGGAGGTTTAGAGGGACAGTCAGTCAGTATTGGGAGATCTATCCTGTGATCTGCGGTTCATTCTTCTTTCTGGTGAACCATTCTATTCATCGCCCTATGGCCAAGGGTAATGAGTATTTTCTGTTTCTATTCTAATTTTGCTTAAATGCTTACGAATAATGTTAAATGTGTTTGTGTAATAAAACTTTACTTATTTACTTTCATTCAATGAATTCAGATAAAATCATATGCTAACTCTACGATTGAGTCTGTGATTCTTAAATTAAAACATGATCCATAAATGTTAAAGGTTTTAATCTTGATTGAGCTGGATTTAATCACCATCAACTGATTCTACTAGTTGGTCCATCGACCGAATAGCGGAGTACCTTGATGTTTAGAACTGATAGTTTATAAGATTAATGTATATAATGTGTATAATGTACATTAGGTCATTATACAAAGGTACCCCGTTCGTCCTGCAGCTCGTCTACTCATCATTAATCCATAAAACTGAGTTGATTTGTGTATTCGGTGTCATGGGCCCCACCGACATAGGTTTATATGAATAAAATAGGTGTTGGGGTTTTCTGGGTTGATGTTATAAGGAAAAGGGTTTTAATAGCCGCGCTGCATCACATCCCCCTCAACCAGTGACCCAATTTCTCACAGTTAGTAGATGCATCAAATACAATATCATAAGTTAACTTTCAAGATCAACACAAAAACCATACTAAAAGTCTTCTCTGGTGTTTAGATGTCAGTGCTCTTCAGTACAGATTAGTCCTTACTGTGCAGTCAGGCAGTGAGGCGGTCTCCAGTGTTCCAGTTCCTGTCTCTTGTTCCATTGTCCATTCCCCTGTTCTCATGCTGACTTACACAGGGAGAGGCTGGCTGCATGAAATGCAAAGGAACTCCTGATGCTGCTGTTGGACTGGATTACAAGGTTAGTGCATTGTAACAGCATACAAAGAACTCAGGTGCACATATCAGATGGAACAGCAAGAGCATTTGGTGCACATGCAAGAGGTCAATGCAAGAGCGTGCACTAACATTCCCTACTGAGGCATTAACACACTTTCTGGCAAGCATTCGAAAGGGGTAGTTTGCACTTGTGTGGCCTGGTGAGACATTGTGTGAGGGACTTAGCAGAAGTGCATATTTAAAGATTGTCTCTCAATTTATGCTAATTCTGTGAATCAATAATTGAATTACCACATTTGGTACAATTGTATTATTACGTATTGACCTGTAAAGGGGGAATAACTTCTGAAGACTGCACTTAGAGTTTTTATGCAATTATTGGTGTGGAGAGGGGACAATGTATTTTCCCATGTTGCAACAGGTAGCTCCATATCTTTGTGATGGAGCAATACCACCTTAATACTCATAATTTAAAAGTATGTGACTTGTGGTAAACCCCAGAGATGTATGTTTAACCATACGTTTGGGCTCTCTTTTCTGCAGATTTTACAGACAGTCCTAGAATGAAACTTTTGATATATTTATTTAGGGGGCTTCAGAGTGACTGCTCTGCAGCAGTAAATCAAACATATGTCTGTCATATTTCTGCGCATGTGCTACTCTTACAGAGCAGATTTCACGGCCAGGCTTTTCCAGGGGTCTGAATGACTCGACAGGAAGTTAAGCTGTGTTTTTAGGGCGTGTCAGGTTATGAGACGGAGCCCTCACATGGACATAATCGTCAGTGGCGGCTGCCATTAACAAAGGGTGGGGAGGCGGGGGTATAGTGTGGGAGAGCGAGCGCAGGGGGAAATAATAATATAAAATACTTACCTGACGCCACTTACCACCTCCTGCATTGCTCCTGCTGGCCTCTTCCTGGGTCCCAGCAGCCCCTGGGACAGACTTCCAGCCAATCCCTGTGCTGCTGCGCAGCACAGCGATTGGTGTGAGTGGGCTGAAAAGACGCCCTGCTCAGACCAGGGAGTCAGTGGCGGTTTCTCCATCCCAGATGCTGAATGCAGCCGGGCTGGAGAAACCTAAGTGCGCATGTGAGTTTTAGTCGGCCTGAGACGGCAGGCCAAACATATATGAGCACTTAGAGAGTGCACACGCACTCCTCCTCCACCCTCCCATGCCGCGCCCCTCCATGCACAAGCTGGCAAACAAAAAATAAAACGATGCTAAGGCCTCGTTTTATTTTTTTGTTTGCTGGCTATGCGCCAGGCAGTGGGGTGCTATTTGTTCTGTTAAATGTCGCAGAAATGCACCCCAAAAGCCGGACGGGTTGAACAGATGTGGCATTAAGACAGTACCCATGGTTTTTTTCAGGTGTGGAGTGAGAGATCTTAAAAACGTTTGTCATCTGAAGTTTTTTACATTTTCAGCATAAGTACAAACATGTCACTTTGGTGGTGGCACTGCGGTGGGAGATCAAACATACAAGCTAGAAGCTTTGTCACTAAAACGGGTGCTCTCATCACTGGCGGGACTCGTGGGCCATCGCATTACCAATAATCGTACCATTAGCGCACAGTTAGATTTAAATGAGGAATAACATGCAGAAATGGGATGCCCATATGCTTGTTCTTTCACATTAATTAAAGGCACATACTTAGTGCCACTCTTTCCGGATGCTGGCAGATATCCGCATACAGAAATGGTATTAACACATTTATTGTTGAGGTAATATCTGTTTTCTGTATTTGTAAAATAAGTCAAATGCATTTAAATCAATCACTTAATCCGATTTACTCACACACCAACCTTCTCAAAATGGGGGTGCACTTTAGTTGTGGACATTATGCATATTTGAAATTGCCCAATGGACGGCACGGTACATGTTATCTTGGTATAGTTTTCCCGAAGATTTACCACGTGGAACATTTTTAATGATCCTGGATGGGAAACGAGACCTAGAATTAGGCAAGGTGCAGCAGAGGCAGTAGGAGATTCTTTTGGTGCCATAATCCCATCTGTAGGAGTAATTCTGAATGATCTGAAAATTAGAAAGCTAATATTGAGACAAGTGACATGGGATTCTCAAAGGATCTTTTTGTGGATATAAGTGATGATCATACATAGTTGATTCAGACTCTTGTTAGACTTAGAGTAGTTCAGACCTCGTTGCTACATCTCTGTTGTGTGGCTACGTGCTATACAATATTCCTTCCTTTTAGATAACTTCTACACAGGTTCTCAAAAGCTTACACTTTTCTCCTTTAATGGATTTAATTAGGGTTTCCTCATCCAGGGTTATTTAGAGTAGATTTAGATTAGGAGATTTAAATTTTCCTCATGCATAACAGGCAAGAGGACCGCAAATTGTATTCTGATCATCAAATCCTTTTTTTAATATTCTGCATTGCAATTATGGAATTTATTGTATGTTTTATGTTGTTAAGGCTAAATTTCATGCGTCACTTTGGCCTGCCGGTAGTAATCCTGTATTGTTGCAATATATTCCTGAGACTTGTTTATATCAATCTGGCTTTGAATTTTTAATAAATCAATACTTGATCCCATCTACTGATTCAGAGTTTTACTGTGTGGCCAATTGGGTTGCACTCTAATTTTTAAATTGTTGTAGATCCTAACTCCTTTTATTCCTTAAGCACCTAGAAATTTCTCTTGCAGGGAGCAAGGAAAAGGGGCCCAATACTATTCATAAGCATGTGTGTGTATGTGTGTGTGTGTTTGTGTGATTGTGTGTGTGCATCCTTCTCTCTAGTTAATGCCTCCATGTTGCAGTAGGTGTCTCAGTGTCTTCCTGCTTCAGGGTGCATCAGGGTCTACATGTGGTACTCTGTGTGTGTCAGTGATTTCTTCTCCTACTTTGTCTGCAGGAGTGTCCTTCGATTGCCTATGTCTCCCTGTTCCTTTATCCTGAGGTCCATATTATCCTTCCCCTGCAACAGTGCCAAAGGGGAGTCTTGGGGAGAAGTGACTGCTGTGCAGACTTGACTTCCCCGTCATTGTCCCTTAGCCACTGAAGGTTGAAGAGTCTTTTTCATTCCTTGCAGTATTTTCTTGAGTGCTTAATTGTGAGATAACTATTTTATTGCATGTTTGGTGTAATAATAGGTTTCTCTGAGATTAAGTTATTTTCCTTTACATCCTATGAATGACTGTCTTTGCACACTTTAGCTTATTTTCCATCTTTGACCAGCAGAGTATACCACTGCATAAAATGTCACCGCTTTGATGGGAATATAATCCTCAGTTTTATAATGTGGTGATTGTGATCTGTTGGTGATTGCAGCCATTATATCTGCGGGAACATTGTTGAACCATTCCAACATTCTCGTAACTGTATTATTGTGATCTTCTCTTTGTGCTTTCATGCCCTACACCTTGCAGACTGAGGGCCAGATTAATTTACAAGTCGCACTGCCCAATCCAGCAGGTCACCTTGCTGTGCTGCTTTCCGTGACAGGGAGAAGTCAGGAACGCACCATATTTAGTATTATTTGGCTCATTCCTGCTCTCTCTCTGCACTGGTGCACTGACTGCAGTCTAGTGCCAACGCATGTACCCTGGTGCCATGGTACAAGGGTGCCTATGTTACACCAAGGATTGTTTTTGTGTAGGAAAGGATACCTTGCTGCACAAAAGCAAACCTCGGAGATGTTACGGAGAGAAATAAACATATTTCGCCTTGTTACGCCTCCCCTGGGAAGGTATACATTCCCAGGTTTACTACTGTTAGTAGATCTGTGAATGCGGCAAAATCTATGGTTCATGTCTAATTAAGTTCTTAGGCGATCTTAAACTGGAATCGGTTAACGAATATCGATACCTAGGGATGGGGTTTGATAAGACACTAAATTGGCATACACACCTGGAAGCCCAAAAAGCGAAAGCACACACATCAATCTCTAGTTCAAAAATGTTTAATCGGGATTACGGGGATATGTCTCACCGTCCATTACTAAAGGCTTTCAGTGCAATGATACCCCCGCAAGTACTCTACAGTGCAGAAATCCTTTATTTGAGCGGTTAGGGAGTCTGGGACCTGGAGGAAGGGAAATGCCTGAAAACCCTTTTGTCCCTGCCCCCATCATCAATGGTCCAATCAATAAGAACTGAATTAGGAACAACGACCTGGGGGGTACAAGCACAAATAGCAGTGATTAGATTTTGGAAACGCTTGGAAAATGAAAAAGGCCAAAAAGTTGCACAATGGTGTAGAAAAGAGATCCAATTTAGTAACTTAAAATGGGCAAAAACTTGTAGGAAGAAAATGGTGCAGGCCTGTGAGGGTTTAAGGGGGGTCATGTGCCAAGAATCCCAACGAATAGACTGTACTAAAAGCGATCTGAAGTTTAACGGGCAAGAAGTCTCTAGAAGAACCGATATGGAATATCTGGCTAAGAAAAAGTCAGTAGAGTTCATGATGAACTCTTGGTCAAAGGAAAACTGGTTCCCTTATTTGGATACCTTACCAAATCGTTGGTATAGACAGGAGATACTAAGGATGCGAATTGGGATTAATTCATGGCTGATAAACAAAGAAATCAAATCGGAAATGTTAGATCACAAAGGGTGTTGCAAGTGTAGGCTGGGCACAAAAGGGGATCTAGTGCACATCCTGCTGGATTGCTTAACTATATTAAAACAGCGTAAATTATGTCTGCGCCCAATATTTTTAAAATATGATATAAGAACACGGGCTCAGGTGGTCAACCTTCTCACGGAAATGCCTTCTATTGAAATTGCAATTGCTCTAGAGAATTATATAAAGGTAGTACAGAGATCCCTAATAAGTTAGGAGTAAAATTTTAGAAATTTTGGAATAAATGTATTATATAGCTTGTCTAAGAGAAAAGGCTGTTTTTAATGTAACAATAATTCTAAAAGGGTAAGGATTATCCTAAGAAAGTGTTTTTTCTGGTATCTGCTTTTAAGACATGTATCTGGTGTGGGGAAGTTTTATAAATTTGCTGTAGAATATTTTAACCTGTAACTATTTTCTCTGTTTTTCTGTAGGATATTTTAAATCAGTAATTATTCCTTTGCACCTGTTTAAAGATTATGATCTAAATAAACATATTTTTTGACTGACTGACTGACCATGGTTCATGCTTGGTAAGGCCCATATTCCACCCATGTGACGCCTTCCATTACTCTAGATTTACTATGCCACCCAGAGCCATGCAAGATGGCTCTGCGTGGCAAAGTAAAGCTCACTTTGCGTCACCATGCATGATAAATCTGGCCCTCAGTTTTATTAAAAAAAACAGGGTGGAATTCGTAGAAAGGGATGAATATTTCAAGTGGACTTATGCACACAGGGGGGTCCCTGAGAGATCAATGAAAGCATTTTAACACTACAAGGATTAGGAACTGTTGCACAAAATATGCATCACTGAGGATTAATTTACAATTCCCTCTATGCAAAATTATTTATATTCAATTAATGAACTCTATCGCACTACAGTTACCAATCGTTATGGTGCTCCCCTTGTCCATTATAGACTTACTACTCCTGAAGGTTATTCATCTAATGCAGGGTTCTGCAAAGTTGGTCCTGGAAGGCCGGATCCATGCCAGATGTTTGAGGTAACTACATTTATCTAAATAGGGATGTGCTACAAATCTGGCATGGATCCGGCCATTGACCTTGGAGAATCCTGAGCTGAAGAATGGAGCTAATAGTATTCACGTTTACTGATCAATCAATCAGTAATTTATAAAGCGTGAGGGTCTCAAGGCGCTGAGTGGGGGGGTGTGGGGTGGGTCTGCGGTTCAGTCGAAGAGCTAGGTCTTGAGGTCCTTACTGAATTGCGGCAGTGATGGTGATTGCCTGAGGTGCAGAGGGAGGGAGTTCCACGTCTTTGCAGAGAGGCAGAAGAAGGATTTCCCTCCAGCCATGGTCTAAAGGATTCATGTGATGGTGGACAGGGCCAGTTGGATGGAGCAGAGATGTCTGGTGGGAGTGTAGAAGGAGAGGCGGTGGTTGAGGTATACAGGTCTGGTGTTGTGGAGGGCTTTGTAGGCGTGCGTGAGAAGCTTGAAGATGATTCTTTTGTTGACAGGTACCAGTGATCTTAGTCAAATCTGTTGACCATGGAAATGCCAACCAAATGCAACATGAAACGAGACCTTATTAGTGTTCAGAGGGTTGGGCAAGCATCACTGCTGACGGGCAAATGTTTCATGCATCACCTTTAAGATATAAAAAAGCTCTCATCCCATTGGTGAATGATCTTAGAGAAGAGGATCTCTTCCAGTATCCTCAGTGGGCCCTCTCCAGGATCAGCACATATTCTGCTCAGCATCAGTGTAACCGAGCCACATCCAAATAAAGAACCAAGGGAAGTAAATGTCTAAGCACGTGCCTGCTGTTTACTCAACAGTGATGTAAACATCTTGGTCTTAGGCAAGGGACAAACAGAGCAGAATGCCCCTAGAGCTCACTTGTTGATGGTACATAGCACCAGAAGCCTTTGAATTTACCATAATCTAACCAGTGCAAGCACTGGCAGGGTAATCATGGCATTGAGCAACTCAGAGGCTTGGTATGGATTTTATTTTAAGGACTGAATGTAACTTTCACAGTCTGCCCAAGGCGAGCAGAACATGACAGCTGCAGTTCGTTTTCACATGTGTGAACGTTGATTGACAAAATGTGTGCCCAGGCTTGTTTTGTAATTGTGTGTATGCTGGTGTTTGTGTGTGTGTTTGTGTTGGGCATTCTTGCTGTATGACTGTTGTTGTTTGTGCACAAATGCCTCTCTGAGTGTCAGCCTGTGTGTCCATGAGTGCATGCTGATGTGTTTTACTGAGTGTGCATGGATCTTTCTGTGTGTGCTGATACATGGTTAATGTTTGTGTTTCTTGGTGGATGTTCCATAAAAAGGCAGACCTATGGGCAGTTTCCTTGGACCCAGTGTGGCACAGTTGGCCAGATGGGCCTGCCACACCATAAAGCCCTTCTTGTGTCCCTGCAGTTTTCCATTGGGAGTGTGAAGTGTTTCTACTGATGGGTAGAGCTCCTCCAGGCGTGATGAGGCCGACGAGGCTTGGGGTGCACGTGCAGGCTTTGGAGTGAAACTGACCGGATGAAATACAAGCAGGGTGTCAAGCACCCCTAAAAAGACCTACTACTTCCTTCTGAAAAAGGCCAACCACGCACAAACATGTGCCCAGGAATGTGCAAAAATACGAGCACTGCCTGCACCAGCTGGTTCTGGGCACAAACTGCAAGTACCAGAATGCAATGGGGACCTTTCGATGAGATGCCAGCAGTGTGCTCCTTCCCTACTGCGCTGATCGCTCCAGCAAGCCTGCAGAGACCCAGGTACTCATTTACACTGCTGTTGATAAGCAGCTATATATTAAACGCTGATGACATGCTTAAATAAAGAGCTGAATGCAAAATTATTGACTTGCATACATTTAAATGAATTATTACATAATTTGCATGTTTTAGTTTCAATTAAAGGCATGTTGTTTTTCTCTGCCACACAGTCCTGCTGCTCTCTCATTAGCCACGTGCAGCCAGCACTGATTGCAAAGGGGGCAGCAAGGACGTACCCTGCGGTGGAGGGCGCTGAGAGGGCTGAAAGCTCACAGTGCCCCAAAGTCAAGGGGAACTTTGAAGGCCCCTTGGAGGGGCGCGTGGCACGAGTCTCTAGTCTGGAAATCCCAGGGAGAGGGCCTCTACATTTCCATTTTCATGTAACAGTCAAGCACCAGGTACTGTACAGAGGCCACCTAGCAGCTGGCTTTATCATCTCAGCTAATAGTGTGAATATTTGCAGAGACTATGGGGCATATGTACAAGCCCCTTTCATCACCCCAGCGTCATTTTTATTTTATGGTCCGGTGGCCCAGTGCCATATTCCATAATTACAAGGTGGCGCTAAGCCGCTTAACGCGGATTAATGCCACCTTGTAAATATGCCGCTTTCCGCTGCAGTCCTTTGGGGCAAAGGGGCGTGCAATGGGTGTTACTGTGGGCATCTCACCACAACCCCCATTGCTTTTTGACACAGCCCCAGATTTACAAGGCTGAGGCAGCACCAAAAACTAACGCCAGGGAATACCTGGTTTTAGGATGGCAATACGAGGAGAAATTATGAATTTCTCAGCGTTTTTTGCTCTTTTTATGTGTGCTGCATTCTGCAGGGCTCATCCCTTCTTTTATGATAGTTGAGTGATAACATAACGGGCAGCAAAGAATACATTTGTGTGCTTAAGCAATACTACGGAAAAGATCACCGCACATTTATTGAAGGGGTTTCATTGCGTACATTATACATAAATCACATACAGTTTTGCAATATGTGTGTTTTCGGTTAATTGCAACAATTAGAACCATTGCTTATTATAAAACATATCTTAAAACAGTCTAAGAACAGATTAAAATGTGGGGAAATAATCTTGTGACTGCTGGTAGCGGAAGTGTGGTGTGTCACATTGGATAATAAGGAGGGAGGAGGCATTGATTTGTATTACTGTCACTGTATGTTTGGGGTGTATTACCAGGGGAGTGGGGTGGCCAACATTGCCACACCTCTGGTCCTCTGGTCAGACCAGTATCCTGTACACTTTCAGGGAGTAGTGTTTACAGATCTAGACTCCACCACCTCCACATATTTGCGCTAGTTTGGGAGGTGGGATGGGGACGGTCGGCCTGTTCTTGCAGTGTGTATTGCTTTGTGTTCTGCCATAATGCCAGCGCACAGATCGGACAGCCACAATCTGATGGGGGAGGGACAGTGGACTTCCAGCTCATTGTCATTCTTCGCTTGGCCAAGACCAGTGCCAGGTCAAGAAATGTGTTGTTGACTTTACATGCAGCCGAATGGGAGGAGATAATGAAGACCATCCGCGTGGAGTGGAGTGCCTAGGGCCTCAGAGAGTAATTCAGTTATCTTATTCCAACAAGGAATTAGCTGAGGACATGTCCAAACCATGTGAATAAAATTGCCCCCGGTGCCTTGGTAGAGTGGGCAGGAGTCCGAAGCCCCTTGATACATACCCGGCAATCTGTGGGGAGTAAGATAAGTATGGTGAAGATAATTAAACTGTGTATATTTGAGTCTGGCATTCATCGAGATGCATTTTGGGACTCCTAAGCATTGTGTCCATTGTTTGTCTGTGAGTGTAGTGGATAAGGCCTCCTCACAGTAGCGCGGAGAGCAGTGAGGGTCGTTCCTCTTTCCGCTCGTAGGGTGTTGTATAGTAGTGTGACAGCGTGGCGGCCAACCGTGTGTGTAAGCACTACCTGGAGAGGCTGCGCGTGTCTGGTTCATCGTGTGTTCTATGCCAAACCATATGTAAGTGATGAGTTAGCAAAGCATAGAGGAGGAAAGATCCAGGTAGTACAGCATAGTCATCCACCAGATTCTCACATGCGCAGGGGATTTTGTCAGTGAAGGGGTCTCCCCATGTTGTGAGTTTATCTATGTGATGGCCTTCAGTCTGGAGCCCAATTCTATACAGTCCAGTATCGCACAAATAGATAATTCAGGGGCATATGGGGGGTGAGGACGCTTCTTAAGCAGATAAATGTTTCAGCACAAGCGGGCTGTGTGCGTAAGGGTATTCACAGCCCTTTAGGGGACCTCTCTCTCCGAACCCAGCAACAATTCCAGCACCTTAGGGGGGCATATCCCAACTGACCAGTGGCCCAGTTCTGCCATATTTTGGCCGGCCAACCAACGAGTAGGCCGCGGTAACTGAGTGGCCACATAATAATACTGGTAATTTATGGCACCCACTCCGCCTTCTGATAGAGGGACATACAGTTTATTAATAGTCACCAGCTTCCTGCCATTACCCCATCTTAGTGTGATCAGGAGTGTTCGCAAGTCCTTAAAGAACGTTTGGGGTAATAGAATGGAAAGGGCCAAAAAAAAGCATAACAGTCTGGAGAGTAGCAGCATTTTTTAGATAGGTATGCGACCTATAGGAGAGAGTGGCAATGTGGTCCAGAATGGTAGGGAAGATCTTGAATTAGTGATGGTCTTACCTATGTTACCATCCAGCAAATCCCTTTCAGAAAGATAGAGCAGATTCCCAAATATTTAAATGTATCACAGGCCCAAGGGAGTGCCCGTCGTTGATCTGGGCTCAGAAATGTCAGTGGAAATAGTTGGGATTTATCCCTAATCACCTTTAATCCAGGGGCGTCGCCGTACTGCTCCAGTAGTTCCATGAGACTCGGAAGTACTGTTGAATCCTCATGAAGATACACCAGGGTGTCACCCGCGCAGCTGGATATTATATTCTGCCGGTATCCCCAAGCTCGTGGCGCGTTGTCGGATTGCGCTAGCCAGTGGCTCCATTGCGAGCGTGAAAATAATTGGGGAAAGGGGACAACCCTGATGGGTGCTGCCCCCGCTGTTGAAGGACTGAGAGAATATGGAACCAATTTACACACAAGCCATGGGCAAGATACATAACAAAGAAACCCATTTAAGGATTTAGGCACCATGCCAAACCTGCCAGAAACCTCTATTACGTAACCCCATCCCAGGTTGTGAAATGTCTTCTCAATTTCGAGGGATGCGACCCAAGGGTGCACACTCGTCTCGCAAGTCAATTCCATCAACATGAAAAGCTGACGCAGGTTCAGGAAAGTATTCAGGATGAACCTGTTTTGGTCTTGATGTGCTACATGTTGCACTATTGTGATCAATCGGTTGGCTAGCACCTTCCCAAGGAGCTTGTATTCAGAGTCAAGAGGAAGAGTGGACAGTATGACCCTAAGAGTAGTGGGTCTCTAGGGTGGGGGGAGTATACCTACTGTGTAAGCCTCAGTGTAGAACTTGAGCAAATGTGGAATGAGTTGTGATTTGAAAGTGGATTAAAACTCCAATGGGCAGCCGTCTACCGGTGTTGAAGGTCTGTTGAACGCCGTGTAAAGTCGTGTGCGCACTTCCGGGGCTCCCCTATGGTGACACTCTTCGGGAGCAACCTGGTGGTAGCAGTGGTCACATCTCGAAAGAGTGGGGGCGGGGTGAGAGGCCTGGAACACACCAGTGGTGGAAAATAGCTGTCTGAGAGGCACTCATATGTCCAGTATTTCACCTGGGAGTGAACGATGAACTGGAGAGAGGCCAGTGGAGATTGTGATAAGGCCAGTGAGGGATAGTAGCCTGCCTTACAGGGAGAGTGCAGGCAGCAGGTGCGCATCAGCACCTAGGGCAACAATGAGGTGCATTCAACCCCGTTCCAGAGGCAAATGTCATGGCAGTCGTACTAACAGAGATCTGTGCTGACAAGTTTCAGTGGGCTAGACAAGCCAGCGCCGAGGAGTGCTTGCCACTGGTGCAGTCAATAAACATACATACGGTGCTTAGGCAGGATGCAGGCCCCCTTGTGGACCCCCTGCACTGCGCATTGCAGGGCGCTGATCTGGGCCCCACTGATAGTGCGTAAAACAGCTCCTGGTGTGAGGTCTCCCAAGCAATTGAGTGAGCGGCTAGTAACCGAAGAGAAATCCAGTCATGCAGCGGCCCCTCGCAGCCAATATTCTCTAATACGGTATTATAAATCTGAAGGGTAAGGTTGTCCACCTTCACACATGGGCCAGCCGACTAACCATCACTGGGCCCACAAGGGGGGGTGGAGGAGGCTCTGCGGGGCACTCTGATTTAGAAAGAGGTGCGGTCACTGCTACAGTGTCACGGCCCACCCAACTGGGTCCATTGATTACGCCTCCATCACTGCCCTAGACAGTCAAGGACACACAACCATTAGGGGGGATCCATAGAAGCCATTTGCCCAAATATAACAGCACCAAGGATGATCCCAGTAGGGAGGGAGTGGCAGACACCCATGGGGGAGCCGCAACACTGGACAGCGCATCTGGACTCACTATGTGTTAATGCATGTTCCACTCTGTAATCGCATGAATGCTGTAGTCTCAGGCCCCAAGACACCTCCGTTGCGGTGCCAGCACAGTCAGGTCCACCCTGTTTGTTCAGTAGTTAACTTTGTTGTGTCTCAGGGCTCTACCCGAAATAACGGGCATGGGCACCACCGTCCCCCAGGTACCCCTTGTCGATCACAGGTAAGAGTGGAGTTCGTGATGCATGATGAGCACATTAGTGTCAGCACTTGAGGCCTCCAATAGGACCTGCCTTGCTAGGCTGTATCCCATTGGCAGTGGAGCACCGAATCGGTGCCTCCATTTGACAAAAAGCTGTTTCGGGTTATGCCTCCGAGTTGTGCAAGGCAATAGAGTAACTTTGCAGGCAAAGGTTTGGCGGGATGAAGGGGATAAATACTGGATAGTTTACGGGCCAGGCATGGAGCTCTGTTCCACATGTCAGCTGCGGCCGCCATCTTGGCCACACACCCCACCCGGGCTCATTCCTTCATTAACATTCAGAAAACCTACCTCCTTCAGAGACTCCTTGGTGATAACACCTTGACAGACTAGTATATATTGCATGGTTAGATAAATCAGCATTCCGTCCATTTTCATTTGTGTTGCTTCAGTTGCTCTAAGTGGGAAGGGTATGCCCAGGCGTGGGTACCGTGCTCGCTATGCCACTGTATTCAAGCTAACCTGGCTGATGAGGGGTGATACTCCAAAGCTGGTCCCAGCATAATTGTTTCCGGTCCAGGGAGGACCTAACCTGCCAGTTTGGACTGGACTGTTTCCATGGACAGCAGGTTCAAGACTGATTTTCCTGTGGCTGGGTCCAAACTGGAATGGCATGGTTGGCAATAAAACAATGGGGCATATTCACAAGAACATGTGATAACTACCGCAAGAGTAGCGTAACACAACTTTCAATATCGCAGCCTATTGCAAGAAAATAACCCCGTGTCAACATGGAATTCACAACACGGCGGTACCATGCAACAGTCTGCCGAAAAAGCAGACAACGTCCGCGATAAAACTACCCTGACAGAGATAAAAACACAAACCACAACACCAGAAAACCTGCGATGAGCCCTTCTGCGATGAGGAAAGCAGGGATAAGCAGTGCGAGGGCAGCGATACCCACACACAATACGTGAACAAGCACAAGAACAGCATACGGAAAATGCCACTGAACAAAATACAGCAACAGCGGAGTACCACGGATGCACCCTGGCCAACTGCAGAGGACAATATGCACACCACAACATCCAAGCACCGTGGAAGGACAGAACCGACAGGCACACTGCATGAAAGAGACCAATGGCAGACAAATCAGAGCCGCAGGAGTGACACACCCACCGTGCAGCATATGCACATAAGCAGAAGTGCACCTCGACATTGGCAACATCCCGGTACAAACAGCAACCCCTCCACAACTGAACACAGGACACAACTGGATCCGTAAATGTGCACAACCAGGCAAATCACATCTGTAACCCCAGGGATATGTAACATGACAATGCACAATTCCAACCTGTAACCTGCAAATATGTTTTATTCACACATGCATTGCAATTGGACATCTACTACTGTCCCATGATTGCCACAGACGGGCACAATGTGACGTGCTCATGAGAAGTAGGTGTCAATGATGTAGTTCCTACGGGCCATTCCTGCCGCAGCTGCAGTGGGACGTGGGCCACCAGCCCCATCACCATCATCATCGTCTGGTACCTCTGGTACTGGGATCCATGGGGCCCTGTTGCGAACACAGATGTTGTGAAACACAAAACATGCAACGATCATCTTGCACGCGATGTCCGGGCTGTACAGGAGCTTTCCACCTGTGCTGTCCAGGCACCTGAAACGTGACTTCAACACGCCAAATGTGTATTCAACGATGCCCCTGGTGTGTATGTGGGCTGCATTGTACTGCCTCTGGGGGGGTGTTCGTGTCCCCGAGGGTTGTCATCATCCAAGGACAGTGTGCATATCCTTGATCACCTGTGACAGTGCAGGGAAATAAGAGTCAAAACTTGGTTCGGCAGGATGTGATGGCAGGCCCACCAATTTAGGGATGCCTGTACTGGCAGTGTGTTGGGTGAGTGTAAGCCAGCCCTCAGGGAGTAGCTGGTGCTGGCAACTACACCAACAGTTATCAGGCACTCAGACATGCAATGTCAGAACCACAAGGTTGGATGACTCGAATCGCACAGGGCCAGTGGCCCTGGGTGCACAGCGGCCGACACGGGCTCACCGCCATGGGACGCTGACCTGCGGTAGAATGGGGCAGGGTCTTAAGGGCAGAGCAGTGCCTCACATGTGTCATGGCTGCATTCCGCATCTCCACACATCTGGCTCTTGTGTGGCTGTGGTGCCATGCAATGCCTGTATTGGGTGCAGGGGTAGCCCAGGATGACCATGGAGTGGTGTACTAGTGTCTGGTAGGTGGTCGTGTAGTCTGACTTGTCGATTGTGGCTTGGTCACGTGTGCATCCCCACAGATGTGCTTTGTGCATTGGTGGCTGTGGTATGTGTGGTGTGTTGATTTGGTACTTACCAACGAGCAATCCCGTTCCATATGTGCCATCCTGGAAGCGCTGGTTGACGATGGAGTGTCGGAAGAAGAAGGAATCGTGTACACTGCCTGGGTAGCTGGCGACGACATTGGTGAAGAGTCCCCGGCGGTCCACTATTGCCTGCACATTGATGGAATGCGTGTGCTTTCTGTTGCCGTAGTGGTGTGCAGTATCCGCAGGGGGCACAAGTGGAACATGTGTGCAGTCAATTGCCCCCAACACGGCCGGGAATCCGGCAATGGCTTAGAAGCCTTGCTTTGTCTCCAGCTGTTCCTGCGCAGTGTTGGGGAAGTGAAGGGACTGAGGTATGAAGCTGAGGATGGCATCCAGGACAGGTGGAATGAACTTTGATGGGCTGGCTGTGAGACTCCTCCGACTCTGGAAGTTGTTGGTTGGAATGTCCCCAAGGCCAACAGGTGTAGCACAGCCAGCAGCTTTGTCTGTGGTGGGATGTTGGTTCTCCGCTGTGTTGGGACCGTCAGCCTGTAGGCGATGTGGGTCATGATGCGGAGAATGGTTGTCCTTTTGAGCCTGTAGTGGGCAATGACTTCCGCGGGCGTTAGGTCTGTGAGAGTGGTGCGTTTTCAGTAGGTCCGCTGTCTTACTCTATGCTGCCTCTGTGGTGGTCCTGGAGGGGGGGGGCGGGTCCGGGTCCTGGGAGTGTTGGCGGTGGGTGTTGTGGCCCTGTTGGGGCTCCGAACTGCATGATGAGTAGCTCCATGGCGTCCTTTGTTCTTCGGGTGTGACTGTGTGTGGGGCTCCGTTGCCTACTGCAGGGAGTCGCCCGTCTTTTCACCTGCTTGAGGCAGATGTTAAATGCCTGCGGCCACCGCGGCTTATCGATTGTTTTTGGTTCACTTCGCAGTACTGTCAGTTCGTTGTGAAAGTGGTGTTGTGGTTTTTTTGTGTGTTTTTGCAAGGGAACGCCTACTCTGCATCTCATTAGAGTTAGTTGGTGGTGTCCGCCGTGGTGTTGGATTTTGGAGCAGTTATCACGGGAATACAGGCATTGTCTGCAGTTTGCACCTGCTTGTGAATGGGGTGTTAAATCTATCTCCACTTTTGTTGCGTTAAGGTGGGGATACATCGGAGTTGTCTCCTTGTGAATATGGCCCTATGGATTTAAGTCCAGATCTCGGTACTGGGAGTGGATGTTTGACAATGTTCAACATTTAGTCTGTCATCATTTTGTGTTGTTATAGATATAAGATGAGCATGCATGCAGTCCCTGGTAATACAAAGGGGATAAAGATCAATAGACGTAGTACATGCACTACTCCTTACTCTGCATGTGTACTTGAAAGTTTTTGTAAAAAATAGTGTTTGAGAGTACCATTTGTTGAGGTAAAAAAGATTTTTGGAACAGCATAGAGCTATACAAAAATGAAGGATTTCATGTATCCAGTTCTCTGAGGCTTATTATGACAGCAAATGTAAATTGTTGACCTACTTTGAAATTCATGTGGTTGAACATAACATTAGGGTTGGGAATCCAAAATTACAACTGAGAAAATTTAATCATATAATCACACTTGATACACAAACCCCTAAGGGTCAGAATAATGTTGATGAAGAAAACCTTTACTGAGCTATAACTCATGCACTAAAGTAATTAAAACTTGCTCCATAACCAGGCACTGCGCATTACCTGCAAAATTATCTCACTCATTACATGTTCTATGACAACATTGATAACATCGCTGTAAATCTTAAATTACATGACAACACTGTGCATGGCGAGCGCAAGTTATTGTTACTTTATGGCACGAGTTATAGTAACTAAATGTAGCTATAACTAGTGAGTTTCAGTAGTTTTGATCATTTAAAAGGGCATGTTTTAGGTGACTTTTCCACTATAACGTCTCTTTAACTTTTTTTTCAGTGAATTTCTAAGTTTTTTTATGCAATATAAGATATTACTACCATTCCTAACTATAACATCACTTTAACCTTTGTTATTTCAATGAATATATATGTCTATTATCTACTGGCGGTCGCCAGTAGATAGTTATAGTTAGGACCCTGTTTCCATAGGAAATCCGCAACATTCTATTTGGAATAACTTTGGCGCCGGTCGATGAATCCTCGCGAAATTTTCAAAATAGGTGGGGCGCTACGCTCCGCTCCTACCCTGAAAGTCTCGGGGGGATTCGTCAAGCGGGGGCTGAGAAAAAAGGGGGGTCCCAAAACGCGTTTTTCCCATGCATTTTTCCATAGGACCTTTAGACACAGCTACAGCCCGAACGGCTGAACAGAGTTACTTGAAATTTGGCAGAGAGGTAGTCCTCAGGTCAAGGAAGTGCCTTTTGTAGGTCTGGTGTAAATCTGTTCAGTAGTTCCTGAGAAAATAGCATTTAAATCAATATATATATGTGGGCGGAGCCTAACCACACATCTCATCCTGAGATCTGATTGGCTGTCAGCACTTCATCCAAGAAGTGTTGGCAGCCATCTTGGGACCAATATACATGATAGCACCTCATTAAAAAGCATTGCAGTTAATAGAAGATTTTAAGACTTTAGTTACATTATAAATCATTTGTTGATGGTACCATACTCATTTTAGGAATTGTGGTATGTTCTAAGGTGATTTCACCATGTGAAAAAGCCTTCTACTGGGATATCATGATTGAGAGAAAAATATTTTCCCATGCTTTTACCACAGAGGTTTGGAAGGTGATCTATAAGCTAAACTGAGAGCTTATTTTCTGTAAATTCACATTATCTTTCTCAGTCATGTGAGAATGAAGTCTGACATTCTCAGTAAAACATGTACATCCAACAAGGGCAGAGACTGTCAGTTGATTCCTTTGTGTTCTACTGCAGCTTTCCAGAGTGTTCCAAAGAACTACTAGAGCGCTAACCGTCCTACTTATGATAAATGTATGGCACACCTGAAGCCATCTTGCTTGGATTAAAGTGGTAACTCTTAAAACATTTAATTTAAAAAGGAACAAAATGAGGTGGTTCATTTTTCCATAAAAAGTATGATTAGTGCTGCAGAAAGAAAAATTAGGGCACATTTTGAGTGACTTGTCAAATCCTGGCATGCAGACTGAAACATGCACTTTCAATACTAGCAGCAGTTTTCCCTGGTGAGCAGTAGCTTTACTACAGTGATCTAATGAGCAAAAAGAGTGCTAACATTCTGATTTTATGGCAAATGTGTGACATATCTGAATACCTTCATGATGGAATCAAAGTAAAAAACTGAAAGTATTTCCTACTGAGGAGACTGCAGTAAATGAGGAAATTAGGAAACTTCATAACAAATAAGTCTCCCAAGATGGCCACCAGAGACAAAAGAGCCCAAATGTAGCCCAAATATCACCCAGATGTAGCCCAAGTATAGCCCAATGACAAAATGTCCAAGAATGTTCTTAAAAACAACTAGAGCACTTACTGTCTTCATTATGACAAAAGTATGGCACACCTGAAGCCATCTTGATTGGAATAAACTGGTAACACTTAAAACATTTAATTTAAAAAGGAACACAATGAGGGGGTTCATTTTGCCATAGAAATTATGATTAATGCTGGAGAAAGAAAATGAGGGCACATTTTGAGTGACTTCTCAAATCCTCTTCTATTTCATTAAAAAATTCTGACACGCAGACTGAAACATGCACTTTTAATACCAGGAGCAGACTTCCATGGTGAACAGTAGTTTTACTACAGTGATCTAATGAGCAACTAGAGTGCTAACATTCAGAATTCATGGCAAATGTGTGACATATCTGAATACCTTCATGATGGAATCAAAGTAAAAAACTGAAAGCATTTCCGACTGAGGAGACTGCAGTACATGAGGAAATTAGGAAACTTCATAACAAATAAATCTCCCAAGATGGCCACCGGAGACAAAAGAGCCCAAATGTAGCCCAAAATCACCCAGATATAGCCCAAATATAGCCCAATGACAGAAGTGTGCAAAACACTTATTATTTTGTGTTTTTGCAGTGTTATATAGTGCAGACTTGTCAGGTATTGGAGTGCTTTACATGAGCATTGGTTACATCACACAAGAACAAATTCATTTTGGTTGTAGACATGGGGAGACTAAGTGATTTGACCAGAATCACAGAATGTCGAGCTGAAGCAGAAACTTCAACCTGGTTCCCCAGTTGCAAAGTCTGCAGTTCTGGAAGTAACACCACATCCTCTCCCCTAAGTGCAACATTTAACCAAGTTGTCAACTAGATAAAAAAACATAAAGATAACAAATAATTTAAAAGTGCTTTGTCGCTATTTGAAAACTCAGAAAATATGTCCTTATTTTAGTCTTTTAGAGCACTAACCATAATTTTGATGCCAATAAGACCCTCTCATATATGTAATTTCTAAAGGAATGCTCTAGGTATTACAGTTTTGATTACATCAAGATGATGTCAGGCGTTCCACACTTTTGTAATAAATATAGAATGTTAGCAATCTAGTTGTTCATTAGGATACTGTTGAGAGGCAGAGGCCAGGGGCACGGACTCTGAAAATTGAAGGCAGGTAGGAGGGTGCAAAGGCAACAATTTAACCACACTGAGCAGGCAGGAAGGGCCGTGGAAGCACAACAGACTATGGAGGGCAGTGGAAAGGGGGGCAGGGGCAACAAACCAACAATACAGGACTTGCAAGAGAGGCTGTTGGAGGGAAGATCTATTACGGGTCAAGGAAGCTAGGGGCGGTCCCCAGAGCCCCGGGAGCCACCACAGAACTGAGCAGGAGAGTGAGTCAGGGACAAAAGGGGCACCTTAATTTGAGCCGGGGTGCCTAGGAACGCTTGCTCCAAAAATGAAGAAAACAGACATATGAGACATGGAATTGGAGGCAGAATACAATGGCAGTTTAATGAGAAGATGCAACTTCAAAGAAACCGCAGAATAGAGACATAAAGTACAAAATACAGAATCCAGATAATCATACAGCTGTCATGATATTCTCTGTATCTCAATTAATGGACTGACAGAGAGAGAGAGAAAACACATCTATAAATGCATCATGAGAAACAAGTTACACCAAGGAAAATGTTACCTAGGGACACTCACATTTACTCTTAGAGCAAGCATTCCTGCAATTACAATACAACATCTTTTAAATGCAAAAGTAAAGAGAACAATGGTTAAACATAACATGACATTTCATATAGGTAAAATAGAATAAGATACTTCAAGCAAAGCAGAGCAAGACATTTTAAGCAAAGGAAGACAAGAGCTCCCAGTTCTTGGGGAAAACCTGCACAGCCTGTTAACCTACATACAGACGGCGAGGTTGTCCGTCGATATCTGTGGGTGCTCCCTTTTTATTAGGGGTGGGCGGAATTTGCGGAATTAACCTTCGCAAATTATCGCGAGAATGTTTAAAATTATCGCAAACAAGCAGAAATATCGCGAAGATGCGGAAGTTTTTTTCCGGCATGTTCGCGAGATTTTCTGCATGGTTGCGGGTCGCCAACTTACCCATGTGGTTGCTTGCGGGCGCGGCCATCTTGTTTTGAGTTGTTCTCGCGGTGCATGATCGCGAGAAGAAAGACGTGATCGCGCGACGCATGACGTCACTGCGGGCGCGAACTGTCGCGAGACAGCGCAAATGGCTAAAAACAATACAACATCTCATGGAGAACGCGACCGGATCAAGAAAACTTGTCGGCGAACGCAGGGATTCAGGTAAGGCGATCGCGCGCGCGCGAGAATGTATCATTTTACAGCGCGAGCAAGAAACAAATTATCGCCAAGCTGCGGAAACCGGAATTTTTGACATTTTCGCGCTCTCCGCGGAACGCAAAAATGTCAAATTATCGCAATTTCCGCGAACGGAACGAAATTTTTGCCCAGGCCTACTTTTTATATCATTTTGTGGGCTCCTTTGCACGCTACATCTACCTACGTATGCTACCCAAAAGCTTCGTCTGCAGATTTTACCAGACATTTCGTCATTTACCCACTTAATGCTGACAATGGACTGGGTGAAAAGGTCAGTCTCTCAGGCCAATCGCTTATCGTAAGTTCCATAGAGCAAGCAGAAAATAATGGGTATTGTACAGGAATTCAATATATTCATGTATAAAATCTCCTCAGTTCTCCTAACTTGACGCTCTGCGGTTGCCACTTCCTTAAAAGCGGGAAACCTACCCAGGAAGCAAGTACCAGTCCAGGATGCAGCCTACTGTATGTCGACAGCTTCAGGGGGATGTTGAACTTTGATACCGAGCACGGAGCACTCGGGTAGGGTGGGGGCTACTAGTTTGGAGCAGAAGGCCTCGCAGACCTGCCTTCAGACTGCTATACACTAAAATTGCAGAGCTATGGTCAATTTAACAAAGAGGCCTACATATTGAACAGAAGGGCCTACACAGGGGTTTTATGCTGGCTGAGTGGTAAGGATGTCTCAGGATAATTATATAGCAACACAGGACCCGCTGGTCAATTTAATACGGCCTACAAATGCGGCTGGCAGGGCAAGGACAAGGGTCTCATACTTCAGGTGTGGACAGAACGGGCCAGGGGCCCCCTGTGATACAAAATCTACCCTCCTTCAAGGCTGTGGCAATGTAATAGACCATTGTGGGCAGAAGGAAGAGGCAATGATAGTACAACCATACATGCCAACAGACCCGATTCAGCCAGGAAACGTCCAATGTTTTTAAGCTCAAATGGGCTTTATTTGATCTGTCTCCTGTCTACAATATCCTCTTTTTCAATGTAACTCAAAGGGGAAAATCAATACCCCAGTTTTTTTTCAAAATCTCCCTCTTACCAAGTTCAAAATGTTCGCAAGTATGGTACATTGGATCATGGAAGGAAATGGGATAGGGACATGGACTTGGATAACAGAGGACAGGAGAGACATGGAGAGGTGCACCAAACTGACCCTGCAGGGCAGGCATCAGGGTTTGCAGCAGCACAATACACCACACAGGGCATGCAGGACGGGAGTGCAGCACAACAATCCATAGAAAGCAAGAGGGAGGGGACAGGACCATGCACATGGACAACAGAGAACAGAGGGGCAAGAGGCAATGGTAGCTAGCTGACCATAATGGACAGACAGGAGAGAAGGCTGCAGCATAACAGACCATAAAGGGCAGGAGGGACGGATCAGGGGCATTACAATGGAACAGACAAGCCAGGAGGGAGGGAGTAGGGGTCTGCACATGTAAACAGAGGGCTGGGGGCAAGGGGGCAGGGCAGGAGCAGCAAGATGGCCATGGAGGTCAGGCAGGATGGGCACTAGAAGCAAGACACAACATGAAGAGCAACAGTGAGACTGTGATGGCATACACACAGACCATGGAGGGAAGGTGGGAGGGGGTCAGGGGCAGCTAACTGACCACACAGGGAAGGTGGGAGGGGCCATGGCAGCACAGAAGACCATGCATGGCAAGTGGGAGGGTTAGTGGCAGCACAATGGCTATGATGGGCAAGAAGGAGGGTGCAGGGGCATGCACAAAGGACGATGGAGGATAGAAGGGAGGGTCAGGACCTGTGCACAGACAAGAAAGTTCAGGGGAAGGGGCCTCACAACAGACCACACGGGGCAGGCAGGAGGAGCAGTTGCAGCACAACAGACCAGGGAGGGCAGAAGGGTGTGGCAGTAGAATGGACCATGTAGGACAGGAGGAAGAGGATAGAGGCATGGCATGTGGACAGGCAGGGTGGAGGTGGCAGGGACAGGTTACAGTCATCTGACAATGCTAGGCAGGTGGGAGGGGAGTGGCAGCTCAACAGAACACTCAGAGTAGATAGGAGTGGCAGGTCCATGGGACATGGTGGGCAAAAAGGATGGAGCAGGGGCATGCACAAAGACATCGGAGGGCAGGGGGAAGGAGAATAGGGGCAGCAAGCTAAGCACAGAGTTTAAGCAGGAGGTCAATGATGGGGCATAGAATTGGGCAATGGAGGGCAGGAGGAGTGGACTGGTACATCATACTAAATTGAGGGCAGTGGCAGCACATCAGACCATGCATGGCAGGAGGGAGGAGGCTAGTCCATGGATTCACACAACAGAGGATAGGGAGGAGGGGGATGGGGCAGCAAGCTAACTGTTCAGAGAAGGCGGGTATTAGAAACTTTATTGTTTTTAAAACATTTTGTCTGTGCAAACTACTTAAAATATGAACAAGTATGCAGCATAATCTCACTTTTATTCAGGAAGAAGAAGACGTTAGTGACTGTGACTCCGGGCTCACTTGGCAAAAACACCCCCTGACCCTCCACCCCCTATCGCAAAATGTAATGCCCGTGAAAAGGGTAGGTGAACACAGTGTTATATAGAACATAGTCCTGAGAGCACGATTGAAAATGAAAACTAGATATAGTGTATGGTATAAACTATGCACCAAAAAGTGTGATATAAGATGAACCAGGCGTGAAATATAATATGCAATACATTGTGCGCAATGACAGATTCATTGGAGAGCGCGAGATAGCACAGGCACTAGCGCGTGCTATGCGATATGCGCCTTGGAGTGTAATATGCACAGGGCAGTGTTGTGTAACCTAACTAGTCTCTAAAGTTGTAATATAAAATATGTGCTGGGGAGTGTAACGTTGCATATGCACTGTGACAAAGATATGGATCCCAAATTGTAATATGTATGGCATAGCACTGTGCGTTATAACATAGGCATCGAGGAAGGCACGTTAGATGGGGCAATATAACCCGTGCGAAGACAAGTGTGGCATGACATTTTCACGGGGTGGTGTTACAGTGCACATGGGCTAGAGAGTGTCATAGCATATGCACTAGCTAGTGGAATACAATACAGAGGTGTGTGGCACTCGGCAGGCAATGGTGGGTGTAACACAGCATTGGGCTCTGTCAGGAGCGCGCTGTGACTCGCAAGTGATGTTCGTCCCCTTTCCAGAGAGTAAAATAAAAAGTATTACACATCCGGCAGTGGATGTGTGTTTTATTAACTGTGAGGGGGGTTTCTTGCATAGTTTTGGTCGAATTTTTGTCGAATCCCCTTTGAATGGCTTGGTGTGCATGTGTATTAAATGTGCCCGTCAATAGCTACCCATGTTTGTATAAATAAACGACAAGGGTGTCTACCGGGATTAGGCACGGTAGAGCATCAGACATGTCAGAGCTTCACTAGTGGTGTAAATACATTCCACGTGGATTAATTGCATGCATAGTCGCCTTTTAATGAATATCACGCAAATCGTCATGGTGATAGGTACGTACGGTTTGTCCAGCATGTCCTAGGTGTGTCTATAAATATATATTTTTTTAAAATAATAAAAAACAGTGGCCGGCCCTGGGGATTGGGGTCAAAAAAATATAATTAGGAGACAGGCCCTGGGGGATGGGGTCATCAGGGCCAATAAATTAGAATAAGAAGGGGAACCACACAGCCCCCCTTCTTAAAAAAATAAAATAAATAAAAGACTGGCATCGTGCCGGAGGCCATGCCCCCTCCATGCAGCACTCTGCAAACGCGCCCCCAACAGGCATCTCCAGTATGCGCCAGGGAGCTGCGCTGCAGACAGGTGTTCTGAGGCCAAGCCCCTTTTTACACCTCTCTGGAACGCAGCTCTGTGGCGCTTACTGGAGGTACCTAGTGGTCTAGTGTGACCCTAGGGACCCTTAGGATTCAAGGGGACTTAATCTCTCAACTTAGAACAGCCACAGGGCGCGTTTACACAGTGGTGAAGGGAGGGGACGGGGCCTGAGGTGACGTGTGCAAACACGCACCATGGCACGTTGGCACGTTTTAAATTGGGGATATAATTTCCCTTCAATACTGAGGGCCCCTGGGGGCTAACTAGCCCACCAAGTGCTTCCAGTAAGCGCCACTGAGCTGCATTGCAGAGAGGTGGTCCAGGCCGTGCCACTTTTTACACCTCTCTGCAATGCAGCTCTGTGGCACTTACTGGAGGTACCTAGTGGGCTAGTTGGACCCTAGGGACCCTCAGGACTCAAATGAACTTAATCTCCCAACTAAAAACGGACACAGGGCGTGTTTACACAATGGTGAAAGGAGGGGACGGGGCCTGAGTTAACGTGTGCAAAAACGCCCTTTGGCCTGTTTTAAGAGGTAGTTTTAATCCCCATGCCCTATTATATACTAGGGGCTTATAGAGGAGGTAAGGCTAATCACAGGGGGACCCCAACGCATAATGTTCCCTAGTGTATGTAGGTGTTTTCACTGTATTCTAAGTGTCTTTTAACATAGCACTGGCTCTAGGACTGGTTAGTCAGACTCAGTTACCACCAGTATCCGTCTGAAAAAGTTGAGGGTACAGGATGATTTTGCAACAAGGCTTCTTTCTGCTCTTCTTTTTGTTCTTTCTGCACGTTATCCTTCTTCCTGCACTTATCTTCGTATTTGAGGACTTCTGTTGCTTCTTTCTGCACTTCTTTTGTTTCTTTCTGTGCATTTTTTCTTCTTTCTTCACATGTCCTATCTCTGTAGGCATAGTTAGAAATTAGCATTTAAAAAACCTTTGAAATTAACAGAAAAAACCATAGGTTTCAGGCACGTTATAGTTAGGAATTAGCATTTAAAAAACCTCAGAAATTCACTGAAAAAACCATAGGTTTCAGGGGTGTTATAGTTAGCTGGACTTTTCACTTGTACAAAACCATTGAAATTCCCCCGTTATAGTTAGTTCAGCTAACTATAACTCGCGCGCCCGCAATGCACTGCTGATGACGTCACATATTACATCACTCATGACATGGTCAGTGACATCACTCATGACATCACTGATGACATCTCAAATGACATCACTGATGACATCACTGATGACATCATCCTTGTGATAGAGTGGCAGACCTCCTCTCACCCTAATATAACCTTTGATACACACATTCAAAAATAGAGACTAAAATTTTCAAAACAATGGACATACCAATACCAGTTACAACAACCTCTTCAGTAATTCTAAGATCCACATACACATCCACTCATTCACCAACAGTCCAATACAGTCACTCATACATGTACTCACTCATCATATGTACTCATACACCTATACATCCTGTTACACAATGCCACTCATCCATAGAGTTACTCACACACATAGTCACTCATGCTAATAAAGAATCAAACATACATTTACTTGCATATACAGTTATACACACACCACCACACTTACTTCTACGGAAACTTACACATACTTAGTCTTTTAAACAATCACTTATAGAAACACATACTTATTCATACAGGAACTCTTTCAATCTCTCACTCTCACATATACTCACATATATACACAAATAGTCACATATACTAGTTTAAAACATATGTAGTTACTCATAAAGACACTATTGAGACAGTCATTCACTCACTAACACACCCATACACACACTCATCCACCCATACAGTCCTGCACACATGCTGTGTTCAACACATACAAACAGTGAGTCACTCATTCATGCACCTATGCACTACGTAATACCCCCCACCGAACCATGCAGACACTCAGACTGATACTCAAAAAACCAACTAATAACCTATATAGACACCCATGTAGCTACTCACCAACCCATGCAGCCACTTATACACAAAGTGAGAGACTGATACAGATATTTACATATTTAAACATTACTCACTAAGCCATGTATTCACTATGATACACTTAATCAGTCAGTTACACAATCAATTTTTCAAAAACAAATCATCCATTTAGACACTTATATACCCATTTATTCTTCCATCGACCTTGAGATATACATATATAAAACATATTTAATTTTCAGAAAAACACACATTCACTGGATGATGTCATCAGTGATGTCCTCAGTGATGTCATTTGAGATGTCATCAGTGATGTCATGAGTGATGTCACTGACCATGTCATGAGTGATGTAATATGTGACGTCATCAGCAGTGCATTGCGGGCGCGCGAGTTATAGTTAGCTGAACTAACTATAACGGGGGAATTTCAATGGTTTTGTACAAGTGAAAAGTCCAGCTAACTATAACACCCCTGAAACCTATGGTTTTTTCAGTGAATATATATATATATATATCTCAAAAGAGCACCTCCATTTTACCGGGGGCCCCCGGTCCTGCAGGGCGAGCTCTGGAGCCAGGAATGGAGATCCTGGTAACAACGGTACTCCCACCACACACGAAAAGAGCTCAACACCGACTGAGTGAAAGGCTTGACTTTTATTCGTCTTTGAAAGTGGAGGTAAGAACACCCATAAATCCTTACGCGTTTCAGCCGTTAGGCCTTGGTCACAGGTGAGTGTCATTAAAATTATAATCCCAGTGGTCACTTGGCTTGTATTCCAACTGCAAACCCCAGAATGCAATGTTCTTTTCTTTCGCATCAAGACATGGCATATTTACAATTTTGCGATGTTCGCGTTAATTTACAATGTCCCAATGAATTGCTTTTCAATTTGTCTCTGCATAGTGCGGGTTCTCCATTTGTCTCTGCATAGTGCGGGTTCCTCCGCTTTCTTGTAATTGCTGCTTGTCATGCGGTGCCGTCAGAGAAGGAATTAACCTTCTCTTCTCCCTTTCTCGGACGGAATGCTGCCAAATAGCAACGGAAATCCTTTATTGCTGGCGCTTCCACGAGCGGACCATGCCCCCTCATTTAACATCAAAAGAGAACCTCCATTTTACCGGGGGCCCCCGGTCCTGCAGGGCGAGCTCTGGAGCCAGGAATGGAGATCCTGGTAACAACGGTACTCCCACCACACACGAAAAGAGCTCAACACCGACTGAGTGCCAGGCTTGAATTTTATTCGTCTTTGAAAGCGGAGGTAAGAACACCCATAAATCCTTACGCGTTTCAGCCGTTAGGCCTTGGTCACAGGTGAGTGTCATTAAAATTATAATCCTAGTGGTCACTTGGCTTGTATTCCAACTGCAAACCCCAGAATGCAATGTTCTTTTCTTTCGCATCAAGACATGGCATATTTACAATTTTGCGATGTTCGTGTTAATTTACAATGTCCCAATGAATTGCTTTTCAATTTGTCTCTGCATAGTGCGGGTTCTCCATTTGTCTCTGCATAGTGCGGGTTCCTCCGCTTTCTTGTAATTGCTGCTTGTCATGCGGTGCCGTCAGAGAAGGAATTAACCTTCTCTTCTCCCTTTCTCGGACGGGATGCTGCCAAATAGCAACGGGAATCCTTTATTGCTGGCGCTTCCAGAGCCGCAGGAGTGACACACCCACCGTGCAGCATACGCACATAAGCAGAAGTGCACCTCGACATTGGCAACATCGCTGTAAATCTTAAATTACATGACAACACTGTGCATGGCGAGCGCAAGTTATTGTTACTTTATGGCACGAGTTATAGTAACTAAATGTAGCTATAACTAGTGAGTTTCAGTAGTTTTGATCATTTAAAAGGGCATGTTTTAAGTGACTTTTCCACGTAACTATAACGTCTCTTTAACTTTTTTTTCAGTGAATTTCTAAGTTTTTTTATGCAATATAAGATATTACTACCATTCCTAACTATAACATCACTTTAACCTTTGTTATTTCAATGAATATATATGTCTATATATATATATATATATATATATCTCAAAAGAGCACCTCCATTTTACCGGGGGCCCCCGGTCCTGCAGGGCGAGCTCTGGAGCCAGGAATGGAGATCCTGGTAACAACGGTACTCCCACCACACACGAAAAGAGCTCAACACCGACTGAGTGCCAGGCTTGAATTTCATTCGTCTTTGAAAGCGGAGGTAAGAACACCCATAAATCCTTACGCGTTTCAGCCATTAGGCCTTGGTCACAGGTGAGTGTCATTAAAATTATAATCCCAGTGGTCACTTGGCTTGTATTCCAACTGCAAACCCCAGAATGCAATGTTCTTTTCTTTCGCATCAAGACATGGCATATTTACAATTTTGCGATGTTCGCGTTAATTTACAATGTCCCAATGAATTGCTTTTCAATTTGTCTCTGCATAGTGCGGGTTCTCCATTTGTCTCTGCATAGTGCGGGTTCCTCCGCTTTCTTGTAATTGCTGCTTGTCATGCGGTGCCGTCAGAGAAGGAATTAACCTTCTCTTCTCCCTTTCTCGGATGGGATGCTGCCAAATAGCAACGGAAATCCTTTATTGCTGGCGCTTCCACGAGCGGACCATGCCCCCTCATTTAACATCAAAAGAGCACCTCCATTTTACCGGGGGCCCCCGGTCCTGCAGGGCGAGCTCTGGAGCCAGGAATGGAGATCCTGGTAACAACGGTACTCCCACCACACACGAAAAGAGCTCAACACCGACTGAGTGACAGGCTTGACTTTTATTCGTCTTTGAAAGCGGAGGTAAGAACACCCATAAATTCTTACGCGTTTCAGCCGTTAGGCCTTGGTCACAAGTGAGTGTCATTAAAATTATAATCCCAGTGGGCACTTGGCTTGTATTGCAACTGCAAACCCCAGAATGCAATGTTCTTTTCTTTCGCATCAAGACATGGCATATTTACAATTTTGCGATGTTCGTGTTAATTTACAATGTCCCAATGAATTGCTTTTCAATTTGTCTCTGCATAGTGCGGGTTCTATATATATTAACTGAAAAAAACCATAGGTTTCAGGAACGTTATAGTTAGTTGGACATTTCACTCGAACAAAACCATAGAAATTCCGGCGTTATAGTTAGTTCAGCTAACTATAACTCGCGCCCCCGCAATGCACTGCTGATGATGTCACATATTGCATCATTCATGACATGGTCAGTGACATCACTGATGACATCACTGATGACATATCAAATGACATCACTGATGACATCATCCAGTGACTGTGTGTTTCTGTAAAGTTTAATTTTGTTTTATATATATATGCGCAAGCTGTATTGAGGAATGAGTGGGTGTATAAGTGTCTGTATGGAGGATTTAGTAGATATGTGACTGACTGTATAAGTGAGTGATTAAATGTGTCTTACTGAATGCATGGGTTAGTGACTAAACTGTGTGAAAGTCTGTATCAGTCTGTCTGTTGTTGTGTAAGCTGCTGCATGGGTTGGTGAGTAGCTGCATGAGTGTCTATATGGGTTATTGATTGCTTGACTGAGTATTTGTATGGCTGCCTGAGTGTGTGTGGTTGGGTGGGAGGTGTGTGACTCTGTGCATAGATGTGTGAGTGGTTGATTCACTGGGTGTATGGGTTCAAGAGTGCATGTGGAAACAGCTGTATGGGTGGGTGAGTGTGTGTATGAGTGTGTTGGTGAGTGAATGGATGTCTCAGTGGTACATGTGCAAGTAACTACATATGTAAAAGGTAGGATATGTGAGTGATGGTGTATATAAATACATGGATGAGTGTGTATTTGTATCAGTGATCCTATAAGAGAGTAATTTTGTGTTAGTATCTGTATGAATAAGTGAGGTTGTGTCTGTATAACTATATAGGTGAGTAAATGGAAGTATGATTGATTCTTTGCATAACTTACTAAGTGTGTGAGTAACTCTGGATATGTGGCAGTGTCGTCTGTATAGGTGTATGAGTGCATATGATAGTGTTGTATTGATGAGTGACTGCAAGTATGAGTGACTGTATGGGTGAATGATTGGATGTGTGTGTAGGCCTAGGAATCAGTCAGTGCGTATTTAGTAACTGGTATTGATGTGTCTATTTTCTCAAAAATGGTAGTCTGTATTTTAGAGTGGGTGTATCAAAGGTTATATTCAGGTGTGAGGAGGTGCATTAGATTTTCACGTGGATGATGTCATCAGTGATGTCATCAGTGATGTCATCAGTGATGTCACTGACCAGGCCATGAATGATGTAATATGTGACGTTATCAGCAGTGCATTGCAGGGGCGCGAGTTATAGTTCGCTGAACTAACTATAACACCGGAATTTCTATGGTTTTGTACGAGTGAAATGTCCAACTAACTATAACGTTCCTGAAACACGAGTGGTGTTCGGGCAGTGTAGAAGGTCGTGCTGGGGTGGTGTTTTAGGGTTTAGGGCAGAGCAGTGGTGTTCGGGCAGAGTAGGGGGCCATGCTGGGGGTGGTTTTTCAGGGTATAGGGCAGTGCAGTGGTGTTCGGGCAGTGTAGGGGTCTTGCAGGGGGTGGTGTTTCAGGGTTTAGGGCAGTGGCGTTCGGGCAGTGTAGGGGGTCTTGCTGGGGCTGGTGTTTCAGGGTTTAGGACAGTGCAGTGGTGTTCGGGCAGTGTAGGGGGTCGGTCTGGGGCTGGTGTTTCAGGGTTTAGGGCCGTGGTGTTCGGGCAGTGTAGGGGGTCTTGCTGGGGGTAGTGTTTCAGGTTTTAGGGCAGTGCAGTGGTGTTTGGGCAGTGTTAGGGGGTCGTGCTGGGGTGGTGTTTCAGGGTTTAGGGCAGTGCAGTGGTGTTGGGGCAGTGTAGGGGGTCGTGCTGGGGCTGGTGTTTCAGGGTTTAGGGCAGTGCAGTGGTGTTCGGCCAGTGTAGGATCAATCTTGGAACCACTGAACAAGTTTATTGACCATTTTTTGCAACCTTGGGTTCCTAAGACAAAATCCTTTGTTAGAGACACGATGCACATTATACAACTTTTGGAGGGGCAGGAATTTGATACACAAACACAACTGCTGGTAACACTGGATGTCTCTTCACTGTATACTTCAATCCCTCAAGACAAAGCGTTGGAGGTCATCAGAACCACCCTGGATGAACGACAGAGACCCCATTGGATCCCAACTGATTTCTTGATTCACTCTTGGAGATCGCAATGAAAAAGAATTACTTTGTTTTCCAGAAACATTTTTACTATCAGTGTAAAGGAGTGGCGATGGGAGCCACATATGCGCCGAGCTTGGCGAATATCTTTATGGACCACTATGAAGAGGAGCATTTGTACAGCCACCAAAATCCATACCTCGACCAGATTGCGGTATGGAAACGTTACATCGACGACGTCATCATGGTGTGGTCTGGTGACAACATAGAGTTGAATAACTTTCATGAGTGGCTAAATGCCAGGTCCAACGACATTCAGTTTACAATAACTAGTAACAACGAGTCAATAGACTTCTTGGATCTCACTTTTCGAGTGGAGGAAGGGCTCTTGTACTGTGACCTTTTTCGAAAGCCCATGGAAAGAAATACACTGCTAAGATACAACTCACACCATCCTCGTAATCTGAGAGACAATTTGCCCTACGGACAATACCTGAGACTAAGAAGAAATTGTACTCGAAGAGTTGATTTCTTTAAAGAAGCAGATATCCTCACAAATCGTTTGAAGGAAAGAGGTTATCCCACGGGTTTGCTCAAACGAGCAAAAAAACGCGCTTGGTACTGTCCAAGAGACCAGTTGTTGGAGGTCAAAGCTAAAGACACTGAAAGAAACAATATCGTCTGTGTCACGACATTCAATACCAGAAGTAATGACATCAAAAAAATCGTAAAGAAATACTGGAACCTGGTAGCAAGCGAGCTTATGACTCAGCAGGACCCCATCTTTGCATTCAAGCGGGGCAAAAATATCAAGGACACTATAGTAAGAGCATTTCTTGAACCACGAAAACAACCTGACCTAAGGAACTACTTTGGACTACCACCTGTGTCCGGACACCACAAATGTGGACAATGCAAGGCATGTGACCTTTGCCAAGAGGGGACTAGCTTCACATATGAGAACAAACCATACAAATTGCCCCACTTCACCAATTGCAATAGCTCGCATGTTATATATGCCATTCTTTGTCCCTGTGGTCTTATTTATGTAGGACAAACCATCCAGAAAGCAAAGGCTAGAATCCTTCAGCATACGAGCAGAATAAGGTGCAAAGTGCAAGGTGCACCCATGGTCGAGCATTTTATGACACACAATCACCCTCCAGACAGCATTAAATGGTGGATCCTAGAGAAGGTTAGCCCTAATGTTAGAGGAGGCGCAATCTCTGTGGCCTTAAACTACAAAGAATGTAGATGGATCCATTCGCTCAACTCGGTACAGACCGGGTTGAACGAAATCGAGGAGACTGCGAGGCAGATGGGGCAACTTTAGCTTGTCAATCTCTAGAAGTATCCTACTATGTTGCATCTCTATGTTTACCGTATGAATTTTTGAGTACCTCAAGTAACTGCTACATGTTGGTGCGTTTTCTTGTATATGTTCTTACTTGCCCAATTTGGTACAGACCATGTTGAACTACATTGAAGAAACTGTGAAGAGGTTGTGACAGCTCTGGCCTCGTAAATCCTCCATTTATTCAATTATGTCTCAGACTAAGTTTTCTAGATTACTGTATTAGTAATCAAAATATCCGCAATATGTTGGCGTGTTACTCTTTGATGAATGCTTTTAAACGAATCTGTGTGTAATGTTTTTAATACATGAATAGTCTGTATGTATGACACTACAATACATGCAGAAAAGTCCTGGTTGTAGTAATAAGCATTGTTTTAACATCAATCATATGTTCATTTAGATTCGACGTTCGTGGCACTGCTTATTGAAGCCACTACTGGATTGACTTAAATTTAATTTATGAACTCGTCTCCTATAAGTATAATTCCCATTTCAACCGCAACTGTTGACATTGCACTCTCATATAGATAGAGGACACTGCGGGGTAACACACTGCTGAATTCTCATGAGCTGAGCACCATAATTGCTTTCTAGGTAACAAGCGGTATTTCGTATACCGCGACGTACTGACACCAGCCTTGCTAGTCTCCGAATCGTTTAGGATTCCGCGCTCCATTACGAGACCGCCTTTAACACTCATTTACTCAGGAATCTGTGGTATTTAATTAATCAATCAGTCCGGAGTTGTTTCGCGCATGATAGGCGTCTCCTAGCAACGAACGCTTGTCGTAGTTGCTTAAGCCACGTATATCCAATCAGGAATCACCCATTCCCGGATAGTTTCCCGCACAACGAGCGTCCCCTAGCAACGAACGCATGACGCGGTTGCTCACGCTACGTACTCGCGCCTCATTCAGTCATTTAATTGACAGCGCCTGTCAAACACTCACCGACAGATTTCTCTAGAGACAGGACGCTTGCCTGCGCTCGCTCAAACATGAAGTAGTTGCTCCCTGCCGGGCTGACATTTAAGGTGAGCGGAGTTCCCGATCTAGACACCCTGCCCCACTTGATCTAGATACCTCGCCCTACTTGATGGCATTATATAAGACTAAGTTCCCGTTATTTATTTCACAGGACCTCAGTGTGATTGGCTCCTTCTGAGGTTATTAGACTTTTGCTGCCCACGCCCCTTTGCCGCCTGGAAGAGATTCATTCCCTTTTGCGGGTGAGTCCCTTCTTCATTATCATTATTTCTGCTCACCGAATTAACCTTGTGGTATGGCATGGTTCTGACTGACTTTCACTTGTCCATACAGTACTTCAGGGGGATCACTAATACGACATAGAGGTTACTCAACTCCTTCTGAACCAATTTGGAGAGAGAATATATCCCATTACCGGGTGAGTTCACCAGCGTATTTCCGGTAATCCCTTTATTTGACAGCCATTCTAGGGCCATGTCTTATACAGTTTTATTTTCTCAATTAGACTCCTAGCCACGTCTTACAGGAGACAGTTGCTCCTGTTTGCTCATCTGTCCACCCCGTCCCAGGAGCTACGTTGGGCTCCTTTTTGGTGAGTTTTCACCTTGCATGCGCAGAATTTACACGGCATCCATATTCTTGAACACACTTGACCGTATTCCTTACTGTTCCATAGGCTGTCACTCCCTGTCCTGATGAAGACCCGTACTGACTAGCTAGTAACGCTACCTTGGGTTGAAACGTCGACATTCTTTCAAGGATCAGTTGAAAAGACTCTGCATAAAGACTTATTCAATCCGTCTGCAGACTGTTTCAAATATTTGCTTTTCTGGCCTTTTTAAATTATCGATACCTCCATAAACCACACTGTATATATTACGCACCGTTCACCACAGCACTGAGCACTATATGTCACTTTGTCACAAATATGTTTCACGGTTATTTTTTGACAGCCATTGTAAGTAGTTATTCATGAATGATGCAATTCATAAAGCTGTTTTGAATACTATTTATGGTCTTTATGTGTGTTCATATAAACAAACCAATGAAGGTTTTTTGCTAGAAGCAATACTGTTTACCCGACAGAACCGTTTGTATCATTTTGATAAACTGCCCAGGTTCTGAGGGATACTGGGTTACCCCATTGTGATAATAATAAGTTGAGTGCAGGTTCTTACCTGCGAGGGTTTCTAACTCTCATTCATTGTTTTGTAATAATTTGTCAGTTGTATTGTGTTTGTATTATTGTAGTATGTCTGAAAAGGAAACTCTGTCATATAGCGAAGATTATATAGCGAAGCTAATACAAGATCAAGGTGCTTCTAATTTTCTTCTAGGCTCAGACAGAGTATCAGTTGACTCAGGTCTTAACGAGAAATTGGCCAAAATTGAAAGACTAGAAAAGAAACTAATTAGAGCACGCCTTCACGGGCACGTACTAACCAAGTACTTGCAATCCAATATAATTCCCAAAGGATTGCAAGTACGCAATGAACCAGCCATTTTTATAGACATCCCCAAGTTTAGGGAAGGATTCAGCTACGTAGCCAATAACTGTTCTAGACACTGGATGGTTCTTGGTGTTGAGACTGCGATTGAGTACGTTAAAAAACTCACGCAAGAAATCTCTGACCTGAAGAAGGAGATTCTTGAGGATAGAGCTCTTTCTAATGCCAGAGAAGCCCTTGAGCGGGCTGAAAAAACATTGGCAGAGTTTAATACAGTCACACTGAATAGGAAGTTGGATAAATTAGCTAAGGATATAAGGAGTTACGATAAGAACAATACATATCCCTACTTATCGGACGACTATTACCAGCAGGATAGTCAGGGTTTTTTCTCGAATAAAAGCAGACAGGGCCCCAGGAGATTCAAAACATTCTCAGATTCTTCTTTTGGTAGTGGCTCAGACACGGATTCTGACAGACCCTCCACTAGTTATCAAGGCAATCAAGGTAATCAGGGGCCCAATTTTTTAGGGGAAGGTTACCGCCAAACCAACAGGGGAGGAGGCAGGGCGCAGAACTGGGAAAGACCAAGGAGTTGGAACAGAGGCAGGAATACACAGCAGGGAACATCGCGTGTCCGCTTCTACCAACCAGAAACACACGGAGAAATCTCCACTCGGAGACAGACCTACAGGTGGTAGATAACCAGAGAATTAGTGTTAATAACATTCAGACACAGAGTGCCTTCACCAGTATTGACAATATGAACAACGAAGCTTTGTTAGCTAATTCTCACCACAATATCAATTTGAGAACACAGAATGAAAGGACAAATCAAAATATGATGAGCATTGCCATTACAGACAGCATTGACATTTCAGTACCACAGATAGCTATAACTGGCAACACAGACATTATTGACACCTCAGCACCTCAGATAGCTATAACTGGTCCTATTGACACAATAGATCGGACTGAATGTACAAACAAAAACAATATCACTACAATTGATCATAGAGAACCAATAATTAACTTGTCAAACCATAGCTTGACCGATGCTGAGAGAAATGTTCTCATCAAAGGATTGTCCTTTGTGCCTACCGTTATACCTGACTCATTTCAAGTGAAACTGGAGCTCCAACACTTCTTTCGCAAGATCAGACTGAAATACTATTTCAGCAAAAATACTTTTAATCCAAAATCATCGGCGACGAGTTTTAGGCCTGCCTCCACTTTCACTCCAATTGCTTACCAAATAAGTGAGAAGATTTTAGCATTTGAGAAGATTGTTCTCCAAGAGACCATGCAACTTTTGGATGGAAGAAAATATATACAATATAACATCGACAAGGACGAAAAGCTGGCACTGCGCTCCCTGAGCTCAAATGACTCCATCGTTATCAAAGCAGCAGATAAGGGCGGAGCTGTCGTATTGCAGAACACTATGGACTACGTGGAGGAGATAGAACTTCAATTGGGAGATTCGGAAAGTTACCAACTAACCAGAGGAGATCCGACCCCTACAGTACAATCATTGATTCAACAGGTGACCAAATACGGATTGGATTGTGGTTTCCTGAGTCAACATGAACATGATTTCCTTAATAAAAAAGAACCTCGAATCCCGACAATCTACACGTTACCTAAGGTGCATAAGCGACTAGTCAAACCACCAGGTAGACCGATTGTCTCTGGTTGCGGATCAATCTTGGAACCACTGAACAAGTTTATTGACCATTTTTTGCAACCTTGGGTTCCTAAGACAAAATCCTTTGTTAGAGACACGATGCACATTATACAACTTTTGGAGGGGCAGGAATTTGATACACAAACACAACTGCTGGTAACACTGGATGTCTCTTCACTGTATACTTCAATCCCTCAAGACAAAGCGTTGGAGGTCATCAGAACCACCCTGGATGAACGACAGAGACCCCATTGGATCCCAACTGATTTCTTGATTACACTCTTGGAGATCGCAATGAAAAAGAATTACTTTGTTTTCCAGAAACATTTTTACTATCAGTGTAAAGGAGTGGCGATGGGAGCCACATATGCGCCGAGCTTGGCGAATATCTTTATGGACCACTATGAAGAGGAGCATTTGTACAGCCACCAAAATCCATACCTCGACCAGATTGCGGTATGGAAACGTTACATCGACGACATCATCATGGTGTGGTCTGGTGACAACATAGAGTTGAATAACTTTCATGAGTGGCTAAATGCCAGGTCCAACGACATTCAGTTTACAATAACTAGTAACAACGAGTCAATAGACTTCTTGGATCTCACTTTTCGAGTGGAGGAAGGGCTCTTGTACTGTGACCTTTTTCGAAAGCCCATGGAAAGAAATACACTGCTAAGATACAACTCACACCATCCTCGTAATCTGAGAGACAATTTTCCCTACGGACAATACCTGAGACTAAGAAGAAATTGTACTCGAAGAGTTGATTTCTTTAAAGAAGCAGATATCCTCACAAATCGTTTGAAGGAAAGAGGTTATCCCACGGGTTTGCTCAAACGAGCAAAAAAATGCGCTTGGTACTGTCCAAGAGACCAGTTGTTGGAGGTCAAAGCTAAAGACACTGAAAAAAACAATATCGTCTGTGTCACGACATTCAATACCAGAAGTAATGACATCAAAAAAATCGTAAAGAAATACTGGAACCTGGTAGCAAGCGAGCTTATGACTCAGCAGGACCCCATCTTTGCATTCAAGCGGGGCAAAAATATCAAGGACACTATAGTAGGAGCATTTCTTGAACCACCAAAACAACCTGACCTAAGGAACTACTTTGGACTACCATCTGTGTCCGGACACCACAAATGTGGACAATGCAAGGCATGTGACCTTTGCCAAGAGGGGACTAGCTTCACATATGAGAACAAAACATACAAATTGCCCCACTTCACCAATTGCAATAGCTCGCATGTTATATATGCCATTCTTTGTCCCTGTGGTCTTATTTATGTAGGACAAACCATCCAGAAAGCAAAGGCTAGAATCCTTCAGCATACGAGCAGAATAAGGTGCAAAGTGCAAGGTGCACCCATGGTCGAGCATTTTATGACACACAATCACCCTCCAGACAGCATTAAATGGTGGATCCTAGAGAAGGTTAGCCCTAATGTTAGAGGAGGCGCAATCTCTGTGGCCTTAAACTACAAAGAATGTAGATGGATCCATTCGCTCAACTCGGTACAGACCGGGTTGAACGAAATCGAGGAGACTGCGAGGCAGATGGGGCAACTTTAGCTTGTTAATCTCTAGAAGTATCCTACTATGTTGCCTCTCTATGTTTACCATATGAATTTTGAGTACCTCAAGTAACTGCTACATGTTGGTGCGTTTTCTTGTATATGTTCTTACTTGCCCAATTTGGTACAGACCATGTTGAACTACATTGAAGAAACTGTGAAGAGGTTGTGACAGCTCTGGCGGTCTGGCCTCGTAAATCCTCCATTTATTCAATTATGTCTCAGACTAAGTTTTCTAGATTACTGTATTAGTAATCAAAATATCCGCAATATGTTGGCGTGTTACTCTTTGATGAATGCTTTTAAACGAATCTGTGTGTAATGTTTTTAATACATGAATAGTCTGTATGTATGACACTACAATACATGCAGAAAAGTCCTGGTTGTAGTAATAAGCATTGTTTTAACATCAATCATATGTTCATTTAGATTCGACGTTCGTGGCACTGCTTATTGAAGCCACTCCTGGATTGACTTAAATTTAATTTATGAACTCGTCTCCTATAAGTATAATTCCCATTTCAACCGCAACTGTTGACATTGCACTCTCATATAGATAGAGGACACTGCGGGGTAACACACTGCTGAATTCTCATGAGCTGAGCACCATAATTGCTTTCTAGGTAACAAGCGGTATTTCGTATACCGCGACGTACTGACACCAGCCTTGCTAGTCTCCGAATCGTTTAGGATTCCGCGCTCCATTACGAGACCGCCTTTAACACTCATTTACTCAGGAATCTGTGGTATTTAATTAATCAATCAGTCCGGAGTTGGTTCGCGCATGATAGGCGTCTCCTAGCAACGAACGCTTGTCGTAGTTGCTTAAGCCACGTATATCCAATCAGGAATCACCCATTCCCGGATAGTTTCCCGCACAACGAGCGTCCCCTAGCAACGAACGCATGACGCGGTTGCTCACGCTACGTACTCGCGCCTCATTCAGTCATTTAATTGACAGCGCCTGTCAAACACTCACCGACAGATTTCTCTAGAGGCAGGACGCTTGCCTGCGCTCGCTCAAACATGAAGTAGTTGCTCCCTGCCGGGCTGACATTTAAGGTGAGCGGAGTTCCCGATCTAGACACCCTGCCCCACTTGATCTAGATACCTCGCCCTACTTGATGGCATTATATAAGACTAAGTTCCCGTTATTTATTTCACAGGACCTCAGTGTGATTGGCTCCTTCTGAGGTTATTAGACTTTTGCTGCCCACGCCCCTTTGCCGCCTGGAAGAGATTCATTCCCTTTTGCGGGTGAGTCCCTTCTTCATTATCATTATTTCTGCTCACCGAATTAACCTTGTGGTATGGCATGGTTCTGACTGACTTTCACTTGTCCATACAGAACTTCAGGGGGATCACTAATACGACATAGAGGTTACTCAACTCCTTCTGAACCAATTTGGAGAGAGAATATATCCCATTACCGGGTGAGTTCACCAGCGTATTTCCGGTAATCCCTTTATTTGACAGCCATTCTAGGGCCATGTCTTATACAGTTTTATTTTCTCAATTAGACTCCTAGCCACGTCTTACAGGAGACAGTTGCTCCTGTTTGCTCATCTGTCCACCCCGTCCCAGGAGCTACGTTGGGCTCCTTTTTGGTGAGTTTTCACCTTGCATGCGCCGAATTTACACGGCATCCATATTCTTGAACACACTTGACCGTATTCCTTACTGTTCCATAGGCTGTCACTCCCTGTCCTGATGAAGACCCGTACTGACTAGCTAGTAACGCTACCTTGGGTTGAAACGTCGACATTCTTTCAAGGATCAGTTGAAAAGACTCTGCATAAAGACTTATTCAATCCGTCTGCAGACTGTTTCAAATATTTGCTTTTCTGGCCTTTTTAAATTATCGATACCTCCATAAATCACACTGTATATATTACGCACCGTTCACCACAGCACTGAGCACTATATGTCACTTTGTCACAAATATGTTTCACGGTTATTTTTTGACAGCCATTGTAAGTAGTTATTCATGAATGATGCAATTCATAAAGCTGTTTTGAATACTATTTATGGTCTTTATGTGTGTTCATATAAACAAACCAATGAAGGTTTTTTGCTAGAAGCAATACTGTTTACCCGACAGAACCGTTTGTATCATTTTGTTTCAGGGTTTAGGGCAGTGGTGTTCGGGCAGTGTTGAGGGTCTTGCTGGGGCTGGTGTTTCAGTGTTTATGGCAGTGCAGTGGTGTTCGGGCAGTGTAGGGGGTCATGCTGGGGCTGGTGTATCAGGGTTTAGGGCAGGGCAGTGGTGTTTGGGCAGTGTAGGAGGTCATGCTGGGGCTGGTGTTTCAGGGTTTGGGGCAGTGGTGTTCGGGCAAATTAGGGGGTCGTGCTGGGGTGATGTTTCAGGGTTTAGGGCAGTGGTGTTCGGGCAGTGTTGAGGGTCTTGCTGGGGGTAGTGTTTCAGACTTTAGGGCAGTGCAGTGGTGTTCGGGCAGTGTAGGGGGTCGTGCTGGGGGTGGTGTTTCAGGGTTTAGGGCAGTGCAGTGGTGTTCGGGCAGTGTAGGGGTCGTGCTGGGGCTAGTGTTTCAGGGTTTAGGGCAGTGCAGTGGTGTTTGGGCACGGTAGGGGGTCGTGCTGGGTCTAGTGTTTCAGGGTTTATGGCAGTGCAGTGGTGTTCGGGCAGTGTAGGGGTCGTGCTGGGGCTGGTGTTTCATGGTTTAGGGCAGAGCAGTGGTGTTCGGGCAGTGTAGGGGGTCGTGCTGGGGGTGGTGTTTTAGGGTTTAGGGCAGAGCAGTGGTGTTCGGGCAGTGTAGGGGGTTGTGCTGGGGTCGGAGTTTCAGGGTATAGGGCAGTGCAGTGGTGTTCGGGCAGTGTAGGGAGTCGTGCAGGGGGTGGTGTTTCAGGGTTTACGGCAGGGCTGTGGTGTTCAGGCAGTGTAGGGGGTCTTGCAGGTGGTGGTGTTTCAGGGTTTAGGGCAGTGGTGTTCGGGCAGTGTAGGGGGTCTTGCTGGGGCTGGTGTTTCAGGGATTAGGACAGTGCAGTGGTGTTCGGGTTGTGTAGGGGGTCGTGCTGGGGCTGGTGTTTCATGGTTTAGGGCAGTGCAGTGGTGTTCGGACAGTGTAGGGGGTCGTGCTGGGGCTGGTGTTTCAGGGTTTAGGGCAGTGCAGTGGTGTTCGGGCAGTGTAGGGGGTCTTGCTGGGGGTGATGTTTCAGGGTTAAGGGCAGTGGTGTTTGGGCAGTGTATGGGGTCGTGCTGGGGGTAGTGTTTCAGGGTATAGGGCAGTGCAGTGGTATTCGGGCAATGTAGGGGGTCGTGCTGGGGCTAGTGTTTCTGGGTTTAGGGCAGTGTAGTGGTGTTTGGGCAGTGTAGGGGGTCGTTCTGGGGCTATTGCTTCAGGGGTTAGGGCATTATAGTGGTGTTCATGCAGTGTAGGAGTCGTGCTGGGGCTGGTGTTTCAGGGTTTAGGGCCGAGCACTGGTGTCCGGGCAATTTAGGGGGTCGTGCTGGGGGTGGTGTTTTAGGGTTTAGGGCAGAGCAGTGGTGTTCGGGCAGAGGAGGGGGTTGTGCTGGGGGTGGTATTTCAGGGTTTAGGGCAGTGATGTTCGGGCAGTGTAGGGGGTCGTGCTGGGGGTGGTGTTTCAGGGTATAGGGCAGTGCAGTGATGTTCAGGCAGTGTAGAGGGTCATGCAGGGGGTGGTGTTTCAGGGTTTAGGGCAGGGCAGTGGTGTTCGGGCAGTGGAGGGGGTCTTGCAGGGGGTGGTGTTTCAGGGTTTAGGGCGGTGGTGTTCGAGCAGTGTAGGGGGTCGTGCTGGGGCTGGTGTTTCAGGGTTTAGGGCAGTGCAGTGGTGTTCGGGCAGTGTAGGGGGTCGTGCTGGGGGTGGTGTTTCGGGGTTTAGGGCAGGGCAGTGGAGTTCGGGCAGTGTGGGGGGTCTTGCAGGGGGTGGTGTTTCAGGGTTTAGGGCAGTGGTGTTCGGGCTGTGTAGGGGGTCTTTCTGGGGCTGGTATTTAAGTGTTTAGGAGAGTGCAGTGGTGTTCGGGCAGTGTAGGGGGTCGTGCTGGGGGTGGTGTTTTAGGGTTTAGGGCAGAGCAGTGGTGTTCAGGCAGTGTAGGGGGTCTTGCAGGGGGTGGTGTTTCCGGGTCTAGGGCAGTGGTGTTCGGATAGTGTAGGGGGTCTTGCTGGGGCTGGTGTTTCAGTGTTTAGGACAGTGCAGTGGTGTTCGTGCAGTGTAGGGGGTCATGCTGGGGCTGGTGTTGTAGGGCCCGATTCACAGAACTAACTTAAGACAAAATCCTAAACTTACTACTTTTGGTATTCACAGAAGTTAGGATTTTGTCTTAAGTTTGTCTTAAGTCTGTCTTAAGTCTGTCTTAAGTCTGTCTTAAGTTTGTCTTAAGTTTGTCTTAAGAATGTCTTAAGTCTGTCTTAAGACTGTCTTAAGTCTGTCTTAAGTTTGTCTTAAGACAAACTTAAGACAAAATCCTAACTTCTGTGAATACCAAAAGTAGTAAGTTTAGGATTTTGCCTTAAATTAGTTCTGTGAATCGGCCCCTCAGGGTTTAGGATAGTGCAGTGGTGTTCGGGCAGTGTAGGGGGTCGTGCTGGGGCTGGTGTTTCAGGGTTTAAGGGGGTGCAGTGGTGTTCGGGCAGTGTAGGGGGTCGTATTGGGGCTGGTGTTTCAGGGTTTAGGGCAGTGGTGTTCGGGCAGTGTAGGGGGTTGTGCTGGGGCTGGTGTTTCAGGGTTTAGGGCAGAGCAGTGGTATTCGGGCAGTGTAGGGGGTCGTGCTGGGGCTGGTGTTTCAGGGTTTAGGGCAGTGCAGTGGTGTTCGGGCAGTGTAGGGGGTCGTGCTGGGGCTGGTGTTTCAGGGTTTAGGGCAGTGGTGTTCGGGCATTGTAGGGGGTCTTGTTGGGGGTGATGTTTCAGGGTTTAGGGCAGTGGTGTTCGGGCAATGTAGGGGGTCTTGCTGGGGGTAGTGTTTCAGGGTTTAGGGTAGTGCAGTGGTGTTCGGGCAGTGTAGGGTGTCTTGCAGGGGGTGATGTTTCAGGGTGTAGGGCAGTGGTGTTCGGGCAGTGTAGGGGGTTATGCTGGGGCTGGTGTTTCAGGGTTTAGGGTAGGGCAGTGGTGTTCGGGCCGTGTAGGGTGTCTTGCAGGGGGTGGTGTTTTAGGGTTTAGGGCAGTGGTGTTCGGGCAGTGTAGGGGTTCTTGCTAGGGGTGGTGTTTCAGGGTTGAGGGCAGTGCTGTGGTGTTCGAGCAGTGTAGGGGGTCGTGCTGGGTATGGTGTTTCAAGGTTTAGGGCAGTGCAGTGGTGTTTGGGCAGTGTAGGGGGTCGTGCTGGGGGTCGTGTTTCAGGGTTTAGGGCAGTGCAGTGGTGTTCGGGCAGTGTTGGGGGTCGTGCTGGGGTTGGTGTTTTAGGGTTTAGGGCAGTGCAGTGGTGTTCGGGCAGTGTAGGGGGTCATGCTGGGGGTGATGTTTCAGGGTTTAGGGCAGTGCAGTGGTGTTCGTGCAGTGTAGGGGGTCGTGTTTGGGTAGTGTTTTAGGGTTTAGGGCAATGCAGTGGTGCTTGTGTAGTGCGCAGCACATACGCTGCGTTGCTAGGCGAGACCTAAAAAGCATTGCACCAAGACGGCTGCCAACACTTCCTGCATTGAAGTGTTGGCAGCCAATTAGAACCAAGCTTGTGTTTGTGTAGGTCCCGCCCAGATATATAAAGGTTTTTTTCCTTTAATATTTCAAAAACTACCAAACGGATTTACACCATTTAAAAAAAGGGCACTTTCTGAACCAATCACTACCTTTTTGCCAAATTTGGTGTAATTCCGTTCAGCAGTTTTGGCTGTAACCGTGTCTAAAGTTTCCTGTGGGAAAAATGATTTTCCGACCTCTAATTTTTTTAATTTCTCAGAAACTACTGAACGGATTACACCATTTAAAATAAAGGTCTGTTTCTGAACCAAGGGCTACCTTCTTGTAAAATTTGCTGTAATTCCGTTCAGCAGTTCGGGCTGTAGTCGTGTCTAAAATTTCCTATGGGAATTAACATGGAGAAAACACGTTTTGGGACCCCCCCCTTTTTTCTCGGCCCCCGCTTGGCGAATCACCCCGAAACTTTAGGATAGGAAGAGACCGGAGCGGGACCAACGTTTTGAAAATTTTGCGAAGGTTCATCATCCGGCACCAAAGTTATTGGCTATACTATGCAATACTATACAAAGTTATTGGCTATACTATACAAACACCACTGCACTACCCTAAACCCTAAACACTACCCCCAGCATGAACCCCTACACTACCCAAACACCACTGTACTACCCTAAAATACTACCCCCAGCACTACCCCCTACACTACACAAACACCACTGCACTACCCTAAACCCTAAAACACTACCCCAGCACTACCCCCTACACTACCCAAACACCACTGCACTACCATAAACCCTAAAACACTACCCCCAGCACAACCCCCTACACTACACCACTGCACTACCCTAAAACACTACCCCCAGCACGACTCCCTACACCACCCAAACACCACTGCATTACCCTAAACCCTAAATCTACCCCCAGCATGACCCAATAAACTACCCAAACACCACTGCACTACCCTAAAACCTAAAACACAACCCCTAGCACGACCCCCTACACTACACAAACACCACTGCACTACCCTAATCCCTAAAACACTACCCCCAGCATGACCCCCTACTCTACTGCTCTACCCTAAACCCTGAAACACTATCCCAGCACGACCCCCTACACTACCCAAACACCACTGCACTACCCTAAACCCTAAAACACTACCCCCAGCACGACCCCCTACACTACCCAAACACCGATGCACTACTCTAAACCCTAGAAAAGAAACCCCACCCCATGCGCAATCCCCCTTACCTCCATGGTTCCTCTCTCCTCGTGGTTCCTGCTTCACGTCGTCTCTGAGGGGCGGTGCACGTCGTTGTGAGGAAACGGATGAGCCTCTGTTTCCTTACAACGTCGTGGATAGTCTACATGTTTTTTAGAACGCATGGTCATTTACCATACATACCTTTACAAAGAAATTCGTTGTAAAGGCATGCGTGGTAAATGTCCATACGTTCTAAAACAATGCGTAGTAATGACTTCGCGATGTACAACGCATGCGTGGTAATGCATGCGTTGTAATAGTATCACAAAGTAAAAAAGTCGTTGTAACGGCTGTTTACCGATTGAAGCTGCCCCTGTTCTTCAGTGAGTCGTTTATTTGATAAATTAGGAAGAAGGAATGTGTTTTTTTTACCGAAAAGTGCATTCCCGGCTGTTGTATTGTGAAAGTGTCCGCGTGGCCTGGTTTCACTTCTGGTGAGAGAGTGGAAGAGTCTGTTTGGATCTGAAGGAGTTCTGTTGTTGGACGGAGCCGGCGCAACACGTCATCAGAAAACACAGCTAATGGAAAGCGTCATCCCTGAATTGTGGAGCAGTGCCATGAGAGGTCAACGAGTGTGTGTCCCACCACAGTATGACCGTATCCCATGACCCATGTGCCGCCTCCAGGGTACGGGAGGCAGAAGCGGCATCGCGGGTCCTCTTGAAGACCGTTGTAGCACTAATTCTACATTTTGGAACTAGGGCATTTTAACCTCGTTGTTCCTGCCAGATACAAAGAGAAGATCCTGTGTTATTCAGTGCCCTTGTTACCTTTTTTGTGGGTTGTGGTTGTCAGGGAAAATGTGAATGCCGTTACTATTTTAAATCGGAATGAGAAAAGATCTCGAGTAACGGTTAAGCCCTCCTGCTGCAATGTCTGGATGAATACCTATTAGGTCTAGCCACACCGTTCCAAGATGGCCGCTTGTTTCCCCAAAAACTATCCACATGACTGATTGATGCATGAATTCTCGTGAGAGACGAGATTTCGTGCGTCGACAACGAGCGTTCTAATGCGCACTTCAATTTGACTCTACTTGAGGGAAGCTGCATTTTCGCGCGCCCTGCAGGAAACGTGTAAATTCCAGAGCGCGTCTCGTTCCCTTTAGCTGGTCTACCGACCGCTTGTGAAGGATTAGTTGTCCTTGCAAAGAAAGGTCCAGAGTCCAGAGTATCGGTATTTGTGGGAAATAATTTCTATTTCCCCCTTAGCGAAACTATTTTCCAGAGTAATTCCAGAGTGCAGCAAGAATTCATCCAAGAAGAGCGCAACTGACTTCCTGGTGAGCAGGAAGCCGAAAGGAGAGTCCAGAAGGTATTCGGAGGCTCTCCCTGCTCCGATAGGATTATCGTCGAGCTCAGGGAGGGCAAGAACTTGAGACAGAACGAAAGTAAACAAGTAAGAACGATTCCAAATAAGACTTGGATTTATGTATTAGACATTGCTGACAGAAGATAAAACCAACACACTCAGTCTTCTTCCCTGTCCTCCCCTGGCGTACTTACCTGTTCTTTCCTCCCTCTGTTTTCCTATCCTTACCTTTTTGCGCGATTTCCTTTTGAAGCTGAGTATTTCCAGTTGCTCGTACTACCTCGACAAGAACTAAGGTTCACTAAAGACTATGAGATCAACTTACTAATTGCATCGCAGTTCTCTCTGGCAGTTGTAACGTAATAGTAAATTCAGGAAGACTAACACAAAGGTAAGGGAAGAAGAAAAGAGAGGTAGATCAGTTAGAATACAGAAAGAGTAGAATAGGTGATCATATAACCACATTTATATCTCCTTTGTGCATTAGGTTGATATTCACACCTACCAGTGGTTAGTCAGCTGAATCAGAAGAGGAGCCAAAACACCAGCGAATCTGGGTAGGGGAGGTAATTAAGATGTTTAGAGCAGAGACTGCCAGATATTTAGAGTAAATAAGATTGAAGTGTTATCTCCCTCTGTGCATTAGGTACTCCCAAAACAGCCCAATCAAGAATAGAAGAAGGAGTCCAGGAACGCACGAGTGTCTCTTCTTTGTCCCATTCCCCTTTCCCCCTGCCTGAAGCCGCTGTATATTCACAGTGCGTTCCGGGAGGTGGGCATTAGGAGCTAGCAGCATTCTGCCTCCGTGGGATTTCTGGTGCAACTTCCTTGACAGTGGTGTTTGTCACTTTGCTGCCCCGCCGGTGCACACGACTGGGCACCCCACCTTGTGTGCCATCTGCAGGGCCTCTGCCCTCGGATCACTGGTTTCAGTTTCTGAAGTGGCAACATAAACAGTTGCTCCCAAAGGACTAGCCTGAACATTTAGGTGAATATCCCCTGCACCAGCATTCCACGGAAATTCTTTCCTAGCCCTCCCACGTCGACGAGAACGTCATAATAGCACAGCTCCGCTCGCGACACTGTATGACGTCATCGGAGCCATAAGAGGACCTCGTTGGCGTGCTGACGTCAGTTCCACCCATATTTTCCGTGCCTTCGAGGCAAACAGGCGGACCGAGACATTTTCACATGTATACATAGTATACAATATATATATATATATATATTACCTACTGGCGGTCGCCAGTAGGTAGTTATAGTTAGGACCGTGTTTCCATAGGAAATCTCCAAATTCTATTTTGAATAACTTTGGCGCCGGTTGACGAATCCTCGCGAAATTTTCAAAACTAATGGGGTGCTCCGCTCAGCTCCTACCCTGAAAGTTTCGGGGGGATTCGTCAAGCGGGGGCTGAGAAAAAAGGGGGGTCCCAAAACGCGTTTTCCCCATGCATTTTTCCATAGGAACTTTAGTCGCAGCTACAGCCCGAACGGCTGAACAGAATTATGTGAAATTTGGCAGAGAGGTAGCCATAAGGTCCATGAAGTGCCTTTTGCAGGTTTGGTGTAAATCTGTTCAGTATTTCCTGAGAAATTAGCATTTAAATCAATATATATATCTGTACGCGCGTACCGTGCGCGCACTGAGCAAGTCCTGTGCGCGCACCTTGCCGATCGCGAGCGCACTTCTGATTGGTTCTTAGATGTCAGTAAACATTCGAATCGGTGGAAATCAGGAAGCGGCGGCCGCCATTTTGTCTCTCGCATAAAGAGGGGGTGATAAACAAAGGGGGAGAACTTGAAAAGGGGGCAGAGTGGGGAGATATTGACCCACTAGGCATTGTAAGGGGGTCACAGTAGGACCTTGTAGGGCAAAAAAAAGATTTATATTTTGAAAAAAAATATCGCAGAGTGCGCGCACCCAGCGCGCACCCGAAAAAAAACTTTTAAAAAAAAAATAATAAAAAATCGCATTTAAGTGTTTAGATAAAAGGTGGCTCTAAAAAGAGCCCTTGTGTTTATTGTTTGTTTTTTGGTACCTACAAGTAAGTACCGATGCAGAGTCTAAAGTTCAAGAGGAAGACTCTGTTGCCTTCATCAGTGAAGTGTACACCATCTCCTCTATAAATGTTGTAACGCAAGTTGTTGTGGTATATAGAACCCATACCATAGTCTCTGAGGAAAGCAGAAATAGATTTGTTGACGTGCTTCCTTGCTTTGTCAATCTGCGGACAAAATTGGTTGGACCAGTTCCACTTTTGCCTTTGGCATATGTTAGAATATACGAAGGCAGATTGAGGAAAAAGCGACATCAATTGCACAAAGGTGTCCTTAATAAGCATTTCCAGACCTACCCCAGTTAAAGTGCCTAGGTCATTTCCACCACAGTGCACAATAATAAGGTTAGGCTGTGGGAGATGTAGAAAGGTTTTCACCAAAGGCATTAATTGGTGCCACTTTAACCCTCTCTGACCAATCCATTTAATGTCTACATTTGGCAAAGCAAGGTCTCTCATCATACCTCTTTTTTCTGCAAATTTTTCACTCCAGAAGACATAGCTGTGACCTACAATCCACACTGTGAACATCTTCAAAGGAGATCTGGATGCACTCAGGAGGTGTCTTTCAGTAGAAAGGCAAAAAGAAATGAAAGACAGTTGAAAAATGGGGGCACACATACTTTTTTTTATAAAAAGAACTCATTGGCTGTTTCAAACCATTCTACACTAAAAACTAGGTTGTATGTTTAAATTTTAAAAAGCATGTTTTGTATTGGTTCAGAAAAATGTGTGAACAAAGAACATTAGTTTGGATTTGCTGTTAGGTTTGAAAAGTCAAGCACTCTTTCTCTTTGCAAATGAAACATTGTCTGCTGAACTTCTGACCTCTCTGCTCACACCTGTGTTCCATGACCTGTTGCTATGGTAGCAGGCAGAAGTCAAGTTGGTGGAAGGGTACATTTGGAAAGGGGTTGAAGTTTTCAACCAATAGAAATGTGTGATTTCATTTGAAAAAATGTGGGAAGCACTGAGATTTGAAATTAAAATGTATATGTGTGAAAAAAGAGAGGGAAACTGTGCCATTAACTGGTTCTGCTGAGAGGAGAGAGGTGTTCAGCTCAGAGATTCTGGTCTGATAAACTGCTGTGTGACTGCCACATTTCTTTCACAACTAACTAATTTTAAAGGTGAGTTATGAGTTTGAGAGGGGGTGTTTGTGGTTAATTTAGAAATAAAAAAAAGAATTGTGATTATTTGTTTAAAGTTGTGATTTACATTTTCTGTTTTGGGAGATATTTAACTGTTTTGAATATGTAAAATATTATGGAGTTTGTTTTCACCATAAGTTAATGTGTACTGGTGACAATGAGGAATACTGTTTTGTGCCTACCATCAAACCATGAGTCTGTGTGCAGAGAAGAATTGTTGACAGAGATTTAATTTGTGTTGCTGTTGAAAAGTAAGACTTGCAGTTGAAAGAAAAGGACAGCTTCTTTTTAATTGTGATGGTTAGCATTTAGCAGAAATCACTTTGAAAGAAAAGAGAGGAAAATGGCAGCACATTTGAAAAAAGCATTAGTTCTGTAAGAATTCATAACCCAGGAAAGGGGCAGCCTGTGTTTTGTGCCTACCAACACAGCATGAGTCTGTGTGTATATAGGAATTGTTGTCTGAGATTTAATTTGTGAAGTTGTTGTTCAGTAAGAAATGCAGTCCTAGGAAAGGGGCAGCCTGTGTTATGTGCTTAAAATGATGGCATGAGTCTGTGTGCACACAGGAATTGTGGGCAGAGATTTAATTTGTGAAGATGTTGTTCTGTAAGAAATGCAGTCCCAGGAAAGGGGCAGCCTGTGTTATGTGCCTAAAATGATGGCATGACTCTGTGTGCACACAGGAATTGTGGCCAGAGATTTAATTTATGAAGTTGTTGTTCAGTAAGAAATGCAGTCCCAGGAAAGGGGCAGCCTGTGTTATGTGCGTAAAATGATGGCATGAGTCTGTGTGCGCACAGGAATTGTGGGCAGAGATTTAATTTGTGAAGATGTTGTTCAGTAAGAAATGCAGTCCCAGGAAAGGGGCAGCCTGTTGTGTTTACACAAATTATCCCTTAGCACACATGCACTGTTACATACATCCCTGCAGTCTTCATGCAGTTCTGGAAGTCTCTTTGCTCATCTGTCTTGCACCAGACAATACACAGTCTTCAGAAACACACTCTTGGCACACACGCAGCAGCTTCTCCAACACTCTCATGTGTAGTACTCAGCTCTGTGTGCTGTTTCAGATAGCAATGTGTAATGCAAACACATTGAACGTCACCAAGGCCTCATTTAAATTGATCTAGTCTAATCACTCACCCTGTAACACATGGTCATGGTGTTAAGGAGCTATTAGGACATGTGCTGTTTTCTGCTTCTGTAAATGATATGGGAAATGTGTCAGGCAGTAACAGTAATTCGGTACTATTCAGGGACACTGTTTTGTTCCAAAAAACATAGCATGAGTCTGTGTGCGCACAGGAATTGTGGGCAGAGATTTAATTTGTGAAGATGTTGTTCAGTAAGAAATGCAGTCCCAGGAAAGGGGCAGCCTGTTGTGTTTACACAAATTATCCCTTAGCACACATGCACTGTTACATACATCCCTGCAGTCTTCATGCAGTTCTGGAAGTCTCTTTGCTCATCTGTCTTGCACCAGACAATACACAGTCTTCAGAAACACAGTCTTGGCACACACGCAGCAGCTTCTCCAACACTCTCATGTGTAGTACTCAGCTCTGTGTGCTGTTTCAGATAGCAATGTGTAATGCAAACACATTGAACGTCACCAAGGCCTCATTTAAATTGATCTAGTCTAATCACTCACCCTATAACACATGGTCATGGTCTTAAGGAGCTGTTAGGACATGTGCTGTTTTCTGCTTCTGTAAATGATATGGGAAATGTGTCAGGCAGTAACAGTAATTTGGTACTATTCAGGGACACTGTTTTGTTCCAAAAAACATAGCATGAGTCTGTGTGCGCACAGGAATTGTGGGCAGAGATTTAATTTGTGAAGATGTTGTTCAGTAAGAGATGCAGTCCCAGGAAAGGGGCAGCCTGTGTTATGTGCATAAAATGATGGCATGAGTCTGTGTGCGCACAGGAATTGTGGGCAGATATTTAATTTGTGAAGATGTCGTTCAGTAAGAATTGCAGTCCCAGGAAAGGGGCAGCCTGTTGTGTTTACACAAATTATCCCTTAGCACACATGCACTGTTACGTACATCCCTGCAGTCTTCATGCAGTTCTGGAAATCTCCTTGCTCATGTCTCTTGCAGCTGACAATACATACTCTGCAGAAACACACTCTTGGGACACACGCAGCAGCTTCTCCAACACTCCTATGCGTACTACTCAGGACTGTGTGTAATGCAAACACATTCAACGTCACCAAGGCCTCATTTTCTTTGCTCTACTCTAAACACTCACCCAGGTTGCAGATACTTATGGTATGAAGTAGCTGTTAGGAAATGTGCTCTTTTCTGCCTCTTTGATCTACAAGGAAAATGTGTAAGGCTGTAACAGCAATTATCACTTGATCTACCAGAGTAGTAAATGTGCTTTGAATTTGCAAATCAAATTCTGTTTTCTGCTTAGAAGCACACCATGAGGCTGTGTGCGCACAGGAATTGTGGCCACAGATATAATTTGTGTTGCAGTTGTTCTGTTAAAAAATGCACTTGCAGGAAAGGGGCAGCTTGTTTTTTTTCAACTGTGGTGGTTAGCACTGTGCACAAATTAGTAAATCACAAATGAGAGACAAATGGAAAAACATTTGAAATAAATGAAAAGTAAAAAAATATATTTTAATGAATTATAATTACAAAAAGGATTTTATTTTAGTTCCTTGCAGGTATTGCTGAGCAACAGTGAAAAAAAATGCCTTTAAGGACAAGAAAGAGGAAAGAAAAGCAACAACAAGTATATCTGGACAAAACTGGGAAAAAAAAATAGCAGGAGAAGCTGGTGATGGCAAAAAGAAAAAGTCTACTGGTAAGCAGAGCAGAGATTTCTTAAAAAAGATTTTCAAAAAACAAAAAAATGGCAAAAATAACTGTAAAACAAAGAGAGTTTTATGTACAAAGCAACAACACAGTCAACAGCAAAAAAAAAGCTAATGTACAATCAGAAGTATGTCAAACTGATTTAACACGAAAATTAGATTTTAAAAACATTCGTCGAAAAATGTTTCATAGAAGAGTGATGTTAAATTTGCTAAAGGATGTGAAAAAATATAAGAAAAAAACAAAATTTATTAAGAAAAAAAATGTATAGAAAATATTGTAAGTAAGGCTTTGGAAATAAAAAGAAAACTTTTTATTCTAATTTTGAATAGGATGCGTAGATTAGATAAATTAGTGAATGCAATGAAGTCACAAAGCAAAAGGAAAAGAGAAGTGAAAAAAAGTAACTTTTGTAAAGTGTTCTTGGGAGAATGGAAACACAGTTCAAGTACTGAACCATTTTTTAATGAAGAGAGTTATCTTCAAAGTAATAGTTTGTTGCATGCAGTTGACACCAATGGTAGAGCATATGAAGTTAAGGATGGTTGTGTGATGCAAAAAGAGAAAATGGTCCCAAGAAATGAGGAAGAAGTAATGGCTGCTGAGGCTATGGGGAGACGTCCAAAAGCCCCAGTGTACACTTGGAACTGTAGTAGTATTTGTACTGTGCGTCAGGAATCTATTGATAAATTACGTGACTTTCTAAGAGAATATAGTAAAAAGAGTGTAAAACAGAAGATGAAGGTGCTTCAAACACTAGATCCATGCAGAGTGAGAGAAAATACTGGTTTGCAGGGACATTCTCTGGCTTGTCTATCTAGAAAAGTGTGTAAAAGTGTTTTTCATCATTTTAGGATGCTGGCTGTTCATCATACTGAAATGAGAAAGTTTGTGAGAACATTGTATTTTGCTAAAAGTCCAGCAGTAAAGTTGAATGAGTTGAATAATGCTCTGTTCCGTGGATCTGTATCAGATGTAGTGAAGGTTACTGATGAGATTCAGTTTTGTTACTTTGGTCCAGAACTAGAAAGTGCAGAAAAGGACACAGTAAATGAGGAAAATGAGGACCAGAATGTAGAACTCATTATTACAAAAAATTTTGAGGATGAAATGACAAAATTTACTATCACCTCTAATGAAAGACCAAATATTACTTGTATTTGTTGCCGCAGAAGTCATTATAAAATTCAAACAAGGAATGTTGATCTGTATAAAAAAAGTGAAAATGAAGATAATTATAAGTGGAAGGATTTTGCAACATATATATTTCTTGAAAATTGTTTTGAATTGGGTGAAGATCAGCGTATTTGTAAATACTGTTATAATAAGTTAGAAGAAAATAGAATGCCGACCAGAGCTGTACATAATAATTTAGAATTGGATGCTATTCCTGCCGAACTTTCTGAATTAAATACATATGAGTCTATACTCATTCAATGTGCTCATCCGTTCCAGACCATAGTACGTATGGAGCCCAAAACTGGTAAATTACCTCCTTCTGATTTACTGAGAGGTTTAAAAGGAAGAGTGGTGTATTTGCCCTTGGATTTGAAAAAAAATATGGAAACTATTGATGCAGATACTTTGGAAACTGAACCATTAGTAATTCTGGTTAATGGTGTACCTACAAAGAATAAGAAGATTTGGCAGGAGCTGGTGGATGTACGAAAAGTACAAAGAGCAAATTTGTATTTGAAAAAAAATAATAAATGGTATGAATCAATTTATATAGAAGAAGAAGAAGAAGATTTACAAGAAGACACAGAAACACCAACTGGTCAAATTGAAAAAGTGGACAAGTCAAAGGAAGAAGAAATTTATGAACTTTTTAGCATACATCCTCTTCATTCAAAAGAAGTTATGGGAGACACTATTGATCTGTTTCAGATGAAGAAAGCAAAAGGAACTCCCGTGAGTGTATGGGAGGAGAGCTTGGAAGCTCAATGTTTTCCTCAGCTGTTTCCTACAGGAAAAGGAAGATGATACGATGAAAGTCCAGAACAGATTCCAGCTTCTGAGTATCGGACTACAAGACTATATGCAGAAGATCCAAGATTTCGTCAAAGTATTCCTTATTTGTTCCATCTTTTATTTGAAAGCGACTTGTCTGCATTATCTTATGCAGTAAATCACATTTTAAAAAGTGGAGTACATTTACAAAATGTGTCTCCTAAGGATTTTATGGAGAAAGTGCAGGACCGAGATGATAATTTGGAAACACAACTGATCAATCTGATGGCTTGTCAGCGTGGGACAAATGAATATTGGTACCGACGCCATGGTGAATTAAAATGCATGTTACGGAATTTAGGAACTCCTACATGGTTTCTAACCCTAAGCTGTGCCGAGTACGCTTGGGATGATTTACTGGATTTTCTAAGAGAGGCAAATTCAAACATTAAAAACATTGAATAAAAGACAGCTGGAGAACTGTGCTCATTGGATCCAGTTAATGTTTGCAGATATTTCAATCATAGATTTGAGGCTATGATGTCCTTCATCTGCAATAAAAAAAATCCACCTCTTGGAGAAGTAGTGGATTTCTTTTGGAGAAAAGAGTACCAGGCAAGAGGTGCTCCTCATATTCATATGCTGTTGTGGATCAAGGATGCCCCAAAGTTTGGAACAGATACTGATGAAGCAGTGTTATCTTTCATTGAAGAATATGCAACATGTGCTATACCTAAAAGCACAGAAGAGATAAAGTTAAAAGAGCAAGTCTTACGTTTCCAAAGTCATCGGTGTGAAAAATACTGTCGACGGAAGTACAAGACGAAAGATAAATTCTACACAAAGTGTCGATTTGGATTTCCTAGACCTGTTCTTTCAAAAGGAAGAGTTAACAGTTTTATGTCAGCTGTGCGACATACTATAACCAGAAAATCTCCCAAAAATACCTACAACCTAAAAAGAAATGAAGAGTCAAAATGTATAAATGACTTCAACCCAGTCATTTTATCCATGTGGAATGCTAACATGGATATTCAGTATGTGGCAGACAATTCTATTGCTGTTGCTCGGTATGTGACATCTTACATCACTAAATCTGAGAAAACAGAATTGAAGGAAATGTGGGAAGAGATTTCTCACGAGAAGACTGTCAGTAAGAAGCTGTACAGTTTCAGTTTAAAGATGTTATCGCATCGAGAAATTGGATCCTACGAATGCTCAGATAGGTTATCATCTGCAAGTCTTTACTCGAAATCCAGAAGAGTAATTTGGGTAAGCTTAGGCCTTGCAGGAATGAGAAATCGGGTACTGAAATCTGTTGGAGAAATTGAATATTTGGCCGAGAATGACCCAGAAAGTACAGATATTTTGAAATCAAACATGTTGGACACATATTACCCAAAGAGAAGTCATCATCTTGAGAACATGTGTCTCTATGAAGTGCTGCAGAACTACATTTATTCACGGAAAGCCACAGAAGACATCAACAATGGAAAATATAAAGTCATTGGTGAGGAAGGATGTTTGGTGAAGCAAACAAAAGGAAGTTTGATAAATCACAGGAAGCTCAGTTGCGAAACTACTGACAAAAAGGAATTTTACTACTTGGCTCTTTTACAGCTGTTTAAACCATGGCGTTCAGAGGACGAACTACTGGGAGAATTTCAAAGCTATGAAGATTCTTTTAATGCTAGCAAAGACAGCATAGAATGCAGTACTTTCACAACTTATGTCCAAATGTTAAATGAAGAAAATGAACAGGAAGCAAAAATTGCAGCTGAAGTAGCTAGAGACAGTTCTCAAGACAGCCAAAGTTCAGGAACACTTAGTCAAGATCCCCTAGGACAACCAATCATAGAAAATGAAGCTGCAGTAGCCATGAGTGAAGTAGAAACGGCTATGAATCAAGCACAGGAAGATTCAATCGACTTACTAAATCTGGAACAACAACTGAATGAAGAACAAAAAGAAATTGATGAAGAAGTCATCAAAAAAATTGATCATGGATTACTACATGAAAAGAAAGAGTGCTCATGCACATCATTTGAACCAATCAGGATGTATGTGAGTGGACAAGCTGGAACTGGTAAAAGTTTCTTAATAAAAGTCATCAGAAGCTACCTACAGCAAAAAACAGCTTCAAATTTGTCTTGTGTGGTAACTGCTCCAACTGGGTTAGCAGCCTATAACATAAAAGGAATTACCTTACATCGCTTGCTAATGTTACCAGTGGAGCATGAGAACAAAATAGAATACCACAAGCTAACTGGAGAAGCATGCCTCGAAGTTTCAAGAGTGTTGAAGAAGATGCAAGTTCTCATTATTGATGAGGTGAGCATGGTTTCAAATTTAATGCTTGCCTTTGTTATTTGGAGGAAAACACGTCATAGTTTTTGGGGATCTTCTGCACCTCACTCCAGTTAAAGGACAACCAGTGTTTAATACTGTGACACATGAAGACACGAAGAAGTCATTAGGAAGCATTGGTAATGCGAATATTTGGTCGTTCTTTGAGTACAAAGAACTCACTACCAATATGAGACAAGCAAACGACGGAGATTATGCAAGTATTCTGAAAGATATCAGAATTGGACTACTCACAGAAGTTGGCAAAAAAGCATTACAGAGTCGGTTGCTACATAACTTATTTCCAAATGAAGAAATAGTTGCAGAGAAAATATACCAGAACATTGCAGAAAAAAATACTGTAATCTGCTTAATGCCAACACTACGTGAGTGCTCAATATTCAATGAGGAACTTTTGAAATTGGAAAAGGAAGAGATTCAGAACATGGAAGCAGAGGACAAAATTCAGCATGAAAGAATTACTTTTACATTAACAGGCAAACTGAAAAATAAATTGGATTCACTAGAGAAGAATATTTCCAAAACAGCTGGATTAGAAAAAAATCTGTATGTTTGCATGAATTGTCGAGTGATTTTAAGGAGAAATTTGGATGTAGAAAAAGGTTTAGTGAATGGAGCTATGGGAAGAGTTGTGGGTTTTATTAATTACCAGAAAAAAGATGGAATTGAAAGTTTAAAAATAAAATTTGATCAGATAGAAGAAGTTAAAGACATTTGTCGTTGTTCAGTTCGTTTCATGCTTGTGAAAGACTTATATGTACGTAGGAAGCAGTTTCCGTTTTCTCTAGCATATGCTGTAACTATTCACAAGTCTCAAGGATTGACTGTAGATAGTGCTTTTGTAAACATTGGTTCTACTGTGTTCAAAGAAGGTATGGCATATGTTGCTTTGTCACGAGTGAAAACATTATCTGGTTTATTTATGATAGACTTTGATGACTCAAAGGTTAGTGCTGATACAAACTGTGTAAAGGAGTATAACAGATTAAGAAGAACCTATGCTCCTCATTTAGGTCAGTATCCTGTGATTGAAAAACATGTTGTTTGTCGGAAAAGGAGATTTGAGAATATCTGTAATGTGGATGAACAGAACAAAAAAAAAAAGGACAGCGATGTGATAGCAAGGAAATAGAAAAAGGACAGTGTTGAAGAGGTTGTTGGTTGCCATTTTGAAAATAGCTCTGGTGTCAACTGCTATGCAAATGTAGTGCTGAATGTTGTTTTTATCTTGAAAAGTTGCTAGAACAGATAATAGTAAATCATGGAAAAAGATTGTGTTCTCTGCTGAGTCTCCTTTATGAGAATCTGAGTAATGATAAAACTGAAATAGAAAGTGCTACTGATGTTAGAAATCTTTTAGATATATGTTGTGGTTCTTCACAGTTTAAAGAAAATGTCCAGCAAGATGCTCAGGAATTCTTAATATATATTTTGAGTGTACTAGAAGATGAAGGAGTAGAAGTAGAAAACTTATTTGGTGTCTCTTACAAATGGGAACATTGCTGTGAAAACTGTATGAACACATGTAGTAGTAATGTTGATTCAGAAAGGTTCATATTTTTACCATTACCACAAAGTAAATCAGTGACTTTTAATAAATTAGTTAAAGATGCCAATCACAACATGGAATGTTCTGAATGTAAATCAGACATGTTTTCTACATTATTTTTACAGAAATATGGTCAGTATGTAATTTTAATGATGCAACGTTGTAGAGCTGATGGTTCAAAATTGGACACTTTAATAAAGAAGTTTACAGGACAGCAATTATCAATTTCTGGAAAAACTTTTGTTACAGTTGCAATAATTTTTCATGAAGGACCTACTGTAACTTCTGGGCATTACACAGTTTATCTTAAATGTGAAAAAGGCTGGACACTGTGTAATGATTCCCAATTGATTTTCAAGCAACTTTTGCCTTATGATTTACCCAATTCTTACTTATTTTTTCTGAAACCTAAATTTTGAAAACTAAAAACTGCATCTGAAGAAAGCATTTTTTGTAATTTTAAAGGATTATAATTGAAGATATCACTTAAAAAGGATTTTGAAATTACTATTTGGCCTAAAGGAAAAGTAATAAAAACAATTGTGGACTCCTTTGACAGAAATTATTTTGGCATGTGTGCTTTTGCGACAAGGTTTAAAGACGGTTTGTCTAGAAAATTTGTATTCATCTAGAGAAGTACTTGTAATATATATGTAATATTTCTAACAAGGTATATTTTAGTGAGGAAAGATTTAGGGCTTTTTTTAAGCAATCTTTCAGATTGTTTTTTTTTTTTGCCCGCTGTTAAATGATGAATACAATTGTTTTCACTATTTTAAGTGAAAATTAAAAAATTCTGAAAACAGCATAAAAAGGGCAAAAAATTGCTTAGTAAAATATGTAAAAACATGTAATGCTTTTTGTAATGTATGATTGAATATTAATACTTTTTTTCTTTTTTTGCAGAACTGGAAATAAAAAATAAAAAAAAAATTCTGTTCCCTTGCAAAATACTTTTAAAAAAAATGTTTTCGAATTTTTTTTTTTTTTTTTTTTAAATAAGTGAAACATATTAGTATTACTCAATCCTCCCTTTTCATGCTTCCATTTCTTCACCTCTTTTTGTACATTAAATTTTAAAAAAATATATATATATTTTTTAAAAACCTTAGGTGCGCGCAGGGTGCGCGCACCTAAAAAACATTTTTAAAAAAATCCCTCCCCAAAAAATTTTTGGGGTTTAGTTTATAAGTAGCTCTTAAAAGAGCCCTTGAGTTAATGGAGGGAAATAGGAAGAGAAAAACGAAAAAAAAGAAAAATCATCTATGGCCTACTTGCACTCATGGGCATCAAATTTTCTCTGAATGAGATCAAGACTGGTCTCACCCACAGAAATAAGTTTACCGCAATCAGTGCAGCGTGTGGACAACCTAGCAAAACAAGGTGGTCCAAAACGAGGTGTGGAAGAAGGCAAAGGCACCACTGCAGAAGAAGTGCACGGCTGAGCTGCCGAAGATGTGCTCGGCTGAGCTGCTGCAGATGTCGTCGGTAGAGCAGGTGGAGGGTTTGCTCCAGAAGCTCGACGAAAAGTCACTGGATGCATTTTGTCAACATGCCTCAACATAGTGTGAATGCTAAAAGAATATTTCTTGTTAGGATTCCCACGTGACAAGACTTTTTGACAAAGTACACATGTAACTTTAGGTGCATTTACCTTTTTTTGTCCCTCTGGAAAAGTGAAAAACTGCCATATAAAGCTGTCTTTCTGCTTCCTGTTCCTCTGCCTCTCAAGAGTGTCCTGGTCACTGTCTGAAGATGGTTGCTGTTCAGCCATTGTCTCTCAACAACAGAATAGCTCCTTCTCCAAAGGAATCAGAACTAATAATGAGGGGAGTAGGTGTGGTTTGGGAAGAATCTGGAACTGAAAGTACTTCAAACCAATCAAAAGTGATGATTCTTGATCACATGACTTGCCATGAGGGGATTGGGTGTGGTGTTGAAACAATCAGAAACTGAAAGTAATGATAACCAATAAGAAGTGCTGTTTTATTATGCATATACTCGAGGTGCGCGCACTGCGCAAGCTCCGAGCGCGCAGTGCGCCCAGTAGTACAACTTAAAATCAGGAAGTAGCAAACCACCATATTTGTAAGGGAATTTAAGGAGTTTGATCGTCAGATCCAGCGAAGACGTTTAGTATCATCTAGGCAGAAGCTACAACTTTTGGGCGCTTCTCTGGCTATAAACTTAACACAAACAAGACTCAAATAATACACATTCCAGAATCCGTAGTACCTATCACCGGTACATGTCATATGGCCACATATTTAGGAGTTAAACTTACTAGAAATGTAAATCAAATTTGGAAAAATAACTACGAAACATTGCTGCAGACAGTTACCGGGCAATTCAAGAACTGGAATAAACTACCAATTACTATTATTGATCGAATTAATATAATTAAAATGATATTATTGCCTAAATTCTTATATTTGTTTCGGGCTATTCCAATCCGGGTTCCTAATTATTTTTTTCATAAATTAGAGGGTGCAATTAGCAGTTTTATTTGGGCATATAAGCAGGCACGACGTTCGATAAATAAATTACTATATGTAAATATATACAAAGAGTATTATGGCTCTTAAAATCAATCAATACTTCTTAAATAGGAATTATTAAGAGTTACACAATTGCCACTGCTCCAGAACCCAAGAGATGTTTGTTAAATGTATGGGAACCAAATGACCTTACACATTCGGCACAAGACTGGGCTACACTGGGGATAATGGTGGCTAAACGCAACATAGCGCAAAAATGGGGGGCAGCGGAAGTACCATCACTCGCCGCATGGTGTAAGGACATGGACGCGGCCATGGTAGCAGAGAGAACAGTGTTCATTAATCGCGGCTGTCCCCGAAAATGGAGCAAGATCTGGGGGGCGTGGAATAAATTCAGGGGATATATCTGTGAACCACCGCGAGAACAGGTAGATGAGAGTCCGGATGGGGAGCACTAGGGAGGGAGAAGTATATGCATGAGGAATGCTGGGTATGAATATGATGTATTGCATCTCAACGTAGTAATGTATTGGGATTGTGCTTTGCTGTTTTTCACTATGTATGCATACCATCTGGAAGATCTATGCCTTGTTTCTGTTAAGTATAATAAAAAAAGATTTTAAAAAAAATTGCCACTGCTAAAGACCCTGTAAAAACAGTCATATATATATGCAGCAATCCGTGTTAAACCTATACATTTAAAATACAATGTACAATGCTAGTAATACAAGTGTTAAAAAATGTGGTAAAAGAAGTGTTAATATGATAAAAGAAATGCTAAAAGTAAGTACAAAGCTATTGTTTATCATGGATTTTCCAATAAACACTCTCTCACTGTGCCTGGATGGTCTGCTATTGATTCTATACTTATGTAACTGATAAAGCCCTTAGAGAGCTTTCTCAAAACCTCCATATCTTACTGAGATTAAGTGAGAAAGTGCATTAAGTGTCACCCTCTTGAATCAAAAATAGCTTCTAAAAAATGCTAAGTGCTATATATCTCCCGATAAGAACAATGTGATTGAGAGGCTAAAGTTGCTAAAAGCAAAAGATACATGTATGTATACAAATATCTGAAACAAGAGAGTTTGAATATCAACTAATGTGCAATTCATAACAGGAGAAACCCATCACAAGCAAGTGAAGAAATCTTCACTTGCGTTGAGCCAGAACGGAATTTTTGTATCAAGCTCCAGAATGTACCTGGTCTCTAGAAGACGTAGTTGGGTCTCACGGTTGCCTCCCCTCCTCAAGGGGGGGGGGGGGGTGGTATCGACAACAAAACATTTTAAATGTTCCATGCTACCGCCATGTATCTCTCCAAAATGTCTGGCCACTGGATAAGCTGGATCGCTCTTATGTGCCGGAGTATCCGCTTGTGTACTGGCAACTTAGTGCTGCCTACATAGCGTAACTCACAGGGACACTCCAGCACATATACAGCATATTTAGTCTTACATGTAAGCCTTTTCTTGATAGGTACAGGGTCTGATTTGAATTGGCTCATGTAGCAAGTTTTGTCCTGGGCAAATCTACATGCTTTACATGTGGGGCATTTGACAAAACCTTTGTGTGAGGTGAACCAGTTCCCAATAGGTCTTAAATCTGGACTGTTCTTAACTAGGCTGTTGCTCATCGATCTTGCCTTTCTAAAGGCAAGGTCTGGTTTCTTTGGTAGAAAATATCTTAAAATGGTATCACTACGTACTAGACCCCAGTTTCTATTCAGTATCTTTCGTAAGGCTTGATGCTGCCTATTGTAGGTGAGAATCATTCTTATTGGTTGGACTGTCTGGTCCAAATCTACGACTTGCTGACTTGATTTTCTTGCAAGCGCTTGCCCTCTATCAATAGCCTTAGTTTTATTGATGGCTTTATCAAGGATGTTTGCAGAATATCCCCTCTCTATAAACCTTTCCCTGCAGTATGACTTTACAATCCTCCTCAGTGCTACAGATCCGTTTGATAAGCAGCATTTCCCCGTAGGGAATGTTGTGTATCAAATGTCTAGGATGATGACTTTGTGCATGGAGCACTGTATATCCAGCAGTTGGTTTCCTGTACATCCTAGTTTCAAGTCTGTCATTCCTCACAACAACCTCCACATCAAGGAAATAAACAACTGATCTACTGATGTTTGCAGTAAAATGCAAGTTAAGGTCATTGGTATTAATCTGTTTAGTGAATTGGAGGGCCCGTGCCTCAGGACCTTGCCAAATCAGGAACAGATCGTCAATATAACGAAACCAATAAGGCACATGCTGTTCCATTATGTCTGCAAATTCCACCCTGAGGACCTGCTCCTCCCACAGCCCCATATGCAAACAGGCAGAAGTGGGGGGAAAGCAGGCCCCCATTGCAACACCCCTGGTTTGTTGGTAAACTTGATTGTCAAAAAGGAAGAAGTTTTGTTCTAAACATGTTGAGACCATATTGATCAGCATTCTATTGTGCATGAATAAACACATTGGCATTTTGTTAACAAAATGTTCAATTGCCTTTATGCTGTCCTGATGGCGAATAGACGTATGCATTGACGTCACATCCAATGTTATCAATATGGAGTCTAGGTTCCATGTAATCTCACTGATCCTCCTCAGGAAGTCGGTTGTATCCTGCAAATATGATGGCAAGTTAAAAAATTCCTGAAGGAAATAGTCCACGTATCTCGATGTGTTTTCCATGAGACTATTGATTACCGAGATTATTGGCCTGCCTGGAGGCTTTGTTGCACTTTTATGAATTTTTGGAATGAAATACATATATTGTATTTATGTATATATATATTACCTACTAGCAGTCGCCAGTGGGCAGTTATGGTTAGGATGCAGATTCCATATTTCGATTTTGCCAATAAGTTTGGCATCGTTTGACGAATCTTTGCAAACTTTAAAAAACTAGTTAAACTCTCACTTCAGCCACTGTCTTGAAAGGTTTGTGGCAATCCGTCAAGCGGGGCAGAGAAAAAGGGGGTCCCAAAACACGTTTTCCCCCTATTTAATTCCATAGGATATTTTAAACAAGGCTACAGGCCGAGCTGCTGAACGGAATTACACCAAATTTGGCAGAAAGGTAGCTGTTGGTCCAGAAAGCAACCTTTTTGTTAAATGGTGTAAATCCGTTCAGTAGTTGCTGAGGTATTTGAAGAAATTTCCAGTTGTATATTTAGGGACGTGGAGGATCGGCGCCCCTTCCTATCTCGTGCTGACATATGATTGGCTGCCAACACACAAACCAGGAACTAACTGTTGGCAGCCATCTTGTGACTCGGTTGAATTGAGTCACAGGAAAAAAACAATACAAAAAAGAAAAGAGGGCAGGGTAGAAAGACTCTGACGCCATAGGCCTCTTGGAGGGGTCCCACAGGGACACCCCAAGGCCAAAAAAGCATTTTACAAAAATTCGCACTGTATCATTCACTGCTGACGAACATGACAAAAACAGAACACGGTCTCCTGCGCTTCGTTTATAATCAGCCCCCAGGTAGGCCAGGTCACTGGGGCAGGTCAAAATATGTAGGAGGGTGGCACACGGGGCCCCCCTCCTAGGATCCCTATAACCCTGGGGACTGCCACCTCCCCAGGGAATTTTCCAAAAAGTATGCGATGGTTGCCCTCATAACAGTGTCAGTGGTTGTGTGGGTGTGTGAGTGGATGTACGAGAGGTTGTGTGAGTGGTTCTGTGGATGATGTAATCAGTGATGTAATCAGGGATGTCATTTGAGATGTAATCAGTGATGTCACTGACCATGTTATGACTGATGTAAAATTTGAGGTCATAAGCAGTGCATTGCAGGGGTGTAAGTTATATTTAGCTCAGGTAACTATAACTGCTGAACTTCACTGGTTTTGTAGGAGTGGAATCTGTTCCTAACTATATTGTCCTGGTAACTTTTGTATTTTTCAGTGCATACATATATCATGGCAATTGTGATTGTGCATTTATTAGTAACACTCAGTTTCCATTGAAAAGGTATTATGTGGTTTACAAATAATTTTGATTCGATTATATGAATCTGCATGAAATTTGACAATAATGCAAGTGGCGGCTGAGGTTCAGGTGCATCTGTGCATATGTGGCTAGAGCTAAAGAGAAGGGTCAAAGAAGTTGAGTTTCCCATTTAAGTCCCTCTAAGAATTTGTCATTTCAAATACAGTAAAAACTAAAGAACAGAACTACAACAAACTTGGCATGAAACTACAACTTTGCTTAAACTAGGGTGATTTTGTGCTTCGGTGCAAATCTATTCATTCATTTTTGAGTTACTTGCATTACAAAATGTGTTGTGGAACCTTTAAAGTATTTCTCAATTGTATATCTTAACTCTTTGTTTTGAAGAAGGTATGCAAATAACGATGAACTTTTTGGCTGGCAGCAAATAAATACTTTTCTTGCAGTGGTTATTGCTGAATGCCAAGCACCCAACCCTGAACCCTGGAAAAAGGTGTAAGGGGTAGAATAAGGGGACATGTGTAGACGCTCCTGACCCTGGGGAGTATTTAGGGGTTCCAAAAATATAAAATACTCTATCTTTTGTTGTGGGATTCATTCACCACAACTATCTTCATACTTATTTTTATAATTTTTTCTTGGGGCGAACCCTACTACAATTTCTCATAAAAAAGTAGAATTCACAATTTAACTATGCACATCAAGATTCCACAGCAATCACTGTGGACATGGGGTATGGCGCAGGACTACCCCTATTCCTGCTCCTGTGCTCAGAGCCCACTCCTCATGCTCAAAAGCTGTGCACATCTGGCTCTGCAGTATGGGAGCCGTTGCAGTGACTAGGCCATGCCCTCCATACAGAGTCCACTGCTCATGCCAAAAGCCTTATGCAGTTTATTCAGACCAAGGACCGGCTGCTGAAGGGTGTTGTTCACTGGCTAAGCCTTGCACCCTGAGTTCACTGTGCATAGCGTGTTGCTGTGAGCAGCTTGTTTGGTGGCATGGGCTGGCATAATGGCCCGCAGTGTGCTCAAAGCCATTGGTGCTGGCTAACAGCCTGACTGTTGGTTATGCCCAGAGCCTACCATGAATGGCCAAAGACTGTGGGCCCGATTCACAGAACTAACTTAAGACAAAATCCTAAACTTACTACCATTTTGGTATTCACAGAATGCACTTACTGCTTTTGGTATTCACAGAATGCACTTACTGCTTTTGGTATTCACAGAATGACTTACTACTTTTGAGGCGGGGCTTCCGGCCCGGAGGCGGAGCTTCCGGGCCAGAGGCGGAGCTTCCAGCTGTGAGGTGGAGATTTTGGCCATGGCTAAATCTCCGCCACTGGCCGGAATCCCCGCCTCTGGCCCGGAATCCCCGCCTCCGGCCTGGAAGCCCCGCCTCCGGCCCAGAAGCTCCGCCTCCAGGCCGGAATTTCCGGCCCGAATGCGGACGTAAAGTTAGTAATCGTAAATCCATTCTGTGAATACCAAAAGTATTAAGTGCATTCTGTGAATACCAAAAGTAGTAAGTTTAGGATTTTGTCTTAAGTTAATTCTGTGAATCGGGCCCTGTGTGCCCTGGGGTCTAGCTCAGCCCAGGTTATGCGCCTAGAGCCCACTAAAAATAGCTGAATGGTATGCATACTACATGATCAATATGGAACCTGGATAAATTATAAAACCACACGGAAGCTGGATATATTATAAAATCACAGAAAAAACGATATTAAAAATAAGTTATGGTTATGTTTGTCACAAAACACAACAATTTGTTTTAAAACAATTTAAAAAGTATAGAAATTTAATAGAAATCACAGCTGATATGACCATAAAATATGTATTTCTTGTGTACAAATCACATTTTTAGTGTCGGTAAAATTATATTGACTCCGAAAATTGGATTCGGAATAGTTATGACATTGCAATTTGGAGGGGGAGTGCTGTGGACATCCCTTCTAAATCGTGAACCGGTACTCTATTTGTTGGTGGTTTGCGACCGGAATTTGGGTCGCAAATCATTGACAAGTTACCGTTTCCCGCATTGGAGTGGTCACCTCTTCACACAAGGGAAGGGGTCCCCTTTGGATTCCTTCCCCTGTGTAAAGTTGGTTAAAAAAAAAATTGGGAATTAGGCAGTGGTATTAGGGATCACTGTGTACTCTAAATGACACCTGCAAAAACTCAAAACTATTTTTGTGTTTAAAAGAAGCCCCATTTCTTAAAGGAAATCAGGCAGCTTTGTTTTAGCCTTCTTTAAACACAATCACACACATGGTGGTCTGCTTTACCTTGCAGACCACCATTCGTGTGACTGTGACCAATCGGACTGAGACGCAATTTGTGTGAATAGTAACTAAGTAGGTTAAGTTGCTACTCAATTCTAATCCTTATTTTGCAAATCAACCTATTAGTAATAAAAACAAGTTTAAAAAACAAAAACAAAAAACCTATTAGTACATAGGTCGGTTCACAAAATAGGTTTTGAAATCTGGACGCAAAAGACTGGTCTCTAATTGCAACCACTTTATGCAACTAGAACTTCAGTACATCTGGTCCATGGTCTTTTATTGTCATCTCAGGTTCAGATGACATTTACAAGCCACTCTGCCATGAGCTCTGTGGTTTATGATGCCTCCGCAACCTCTCAGTGGCAATATTGGAACACAATACCATTACCTGTTATGTATCAGAAACATATGTTTAACGCATAGAAAATGTAAGATGAGTCAGGTGTGAAAAAAGTCATGGGGGCATCTTCATATAATTCTTGGGGCTATTCTATATCGCACTCATGACAGAAAGAATGGTCAGTGTCTGCCATTTGGTTCGTCGTACCATTACCTTGAGCCACGCCCATAGCGCACCGAGCGGTATCCTCAGGTGTTTGGGCATTTATGTATCACATTGTTTTCTAACTTTGTCCCCAATGCCTCTTCAGAGGACAGTGGAAAACAACTTTGCACTTTCCAGATCTAGTTATCTGCTCTTTTCTGTCCTTAACAACTGCTTTCAATAAATGGCTTGAACATTTGATTGCAGTAATTAGCTAATCATATTCCAGCATAAATTTACGCTGATTAATGCATTGAATAATCATTACAGCTATTATTATTTGGATGCAACTCTGTTTTCAGAGTCACTTTGAAATCAACTTATTTAAAATATGTGCAATGCGTCAGTTCTCCTGAATATTCAGGAATTGATTTTGCCTCAACCCTAAACTTTCTCAAACTTCTGTACCCTCCATCACCTTTTACATTTCTGGATAAGGTTGGTGTGTGCCCTCCATGGAACCCAGGCCAAACTCAATCAGCACACAAATCATTTGTAAGCAAGCAACTACATCATGCCTCTCTACAGAAGGCTACTGTGAAATTTACATGTTATCCTTACAATAGAATGAATCCCAGATTCTTGCCACCCAGATAGTTTAATGCTCAAAACAGATCTCAAAACACACAAATGTTTTGAAAATAGGCATATATTTTAGAACAAATCAAGCAATGCACTTTGAGCAAGCTTTAGAACCATGGATTCCAATCCCAAAGTGGTTTATCTCATGTAATCCTACAGGTTCTGGTGATCACCCATCTCTTCCTGATCAATATTCTTGTCTATACATTTAGATTTGCCTCTGAGATGCCAGTTCTACCATGAGGTTCATAAAAGATAGGAGGTAAAATAGTGATGGCACACCAGAACAAACATTAAATATAGTTGATGCCCTAGAAGAAGTTGAATAGGACTGATGTACAAGAAAAAGTGGGGTAAGGTTACGCCCCAGCAGAAGCAGGTAAGGCTAGTGCACCAGAAGGAATTGCATACGGCTGATGCACCAGAAGAGCTGGAATAAGTCTTTGATGTCCCAGAAAAACTGGGATAAGGAAGATGTCCCAGAAGAAGTGGAATATAGTTCACCCCAGAAGAAGTGTGATGGAGATGATGAACCAGAAGATGTACTGGAAGGAGTTGACTCACAGAATATGTGGATAAGGATAGGAAGAGTATACAAGACAGGAAAAGCCAATAAGGATTGATACCTGAGGAGAAGGTTCATGCACCACAAGAAATGGAGCAGGCTCGATGCCGCAGAAGAGGAGGCACAGGAAAGATAAACAAGAAGTGTGGGGTGAGGAGAACACATCAGAAAAAGTAGAAGACGATTGATAAACCAGAGGAAACTGTTGAATAGAGCTCATGCACCAGATGAAGAGACATAGGGTTATGGAAGGTGAAATGTGGGCTAGAAATGATGTCTAAGAAGTGGGACTAGACTGGCCCTTTTGGCATACTGGTGTTTCCAGATGGCTCTGTGTCTGCTGTCAAAGGAGGATGGGCTGCCATGAGCTAAAGCACAATAGCCTCATTCTAGTCGCCGCCTCATGTGGTGTGGGGCAGGAATGACCATTTTTGGCAGCGATGATTTTGATTTCTAGACTGGCCCTGCCCCGAAAAAAATTAAATATGTCTGATACAGCGCAAGACGTGGATTAAGGACAATACATGAGAAGAAATTAAATTGAGTTACTAGTAATAACAAAGCAGAAACATTACTAATGATATTTAAGGGCTAATTTTCAGTGTAGCCATGTGAGCTATTGCTTCTCTGGTTAGCGCAGGATAGCAGAAGATGTCTTAAGAATCAAGCAAACCGTAAAGGATCTCTGTCAACTGACCCAAAAGAGGCAGAAAGTGAAGGCAAATGTTAGAGATGCATGGGAATAAGTAAAACAGAGTGTGCCACCTCACTTTACAACATTAGTGTGGCCTCTAGTGGAGTACTGTCTCTACTTTAGGAATAAAATAGATGGCAGAGAGTTCATAAACGCACTGCAAAGTGCCAATTCACAAGCTCTAATAGAAGACGTGAAAAACTGAAATTTCTAAAGGTCAGAACAAAGGACAGATAGGGATATAGTAGTGATATCGGAAACCATCAGAGGTTCATAATTGCAAAGACTAATCCAGTGGAAATTAAAAAACCCTGAACCCAATTCACAATCCCCCTCATTGAAAGGCAGAAAATTTGAATCAGTAGTTTTACTGCTCTGTGTAAAGCAGTTTCCCAACTTTTTAGGGATTCACAAGGAAACTGATGAGTACTCAAGGACATCTGCAGTGAGTAAAGTATTGTATTAAGAATATGCACCATTGTCTGTATTATGTATAGGGCGTATTGCTGAGGACTGCACTGTGTCATACCCTTAACAGGGCTGGGCCTTGTTACAGTTAAAGGGCTGCCTCCAAGGGTTGGTGTAAACTTGGGCCTGCCCTGGGGTCAGCTCTGCTTGTGTGTTTTTCTGTGGTGAGGCTCGGTGTCACAAGAGGCAGCATCGACGGAAGACTGGGGAAGGAGGAGGCCACACCCCCTTTGCGCTACAAAGCGCTTCATGAGTTACCGATGCGCGGGCGAATCTCAGGCTAAGGGCGGGCCTGTCTTCGCCGGTCATTGCTTGGAGGAGGCTGGGCCCCCCTCATTCCTCTCTAATCTGGTAGGACTTTTCATATAGTCTCCAAAATCTGTTTTTTTGTCTCCAATATTCTCTCCCTTGGTGCCTTATGTTCACTAGCCTATTACGCTCTTGGCAATGCCATGGGTAAGTGCCAGTTACAATGCCCCACAGACTCTGCTGTTAGGCCCACTAATGGTATTAACTTAGATTCTTTTTTGGTACAGGTGGTTGGGGTAATACTAGGAGAAATTGATTTAGCGGAACTGAGACTTTCTTTGGAGGCGGAGGAGGGCCTGAGCTCCTTCATTAGGTTACAATCTGCTGAAGACACACCTAATGAACTTCCAGCTCAAAGGGTAGGGAGGCTACTCATAGCCTTCCACCGGCCTCCTGAGGAACCCTGGACAGTCCGGCTGAGAAGGACCCATTGGAAACTCACGATACCAGCATTTGCCCGCTACCTGCTAAAAGGAAGCGCCAACCGAGACATCCGGCTGTAGAACAGCGGAAATATCACTCTCCTAAGAAGCAGTACAATCCCGATAACCGCAAGTTTTCGGGAGTCAGTAAACTGGACTGGGACACGAGGCTAAATAAACTTAAGGACACTATTTTGCAATGTGTTACTCCGTTACTGGAAAGGTTGTCCTCATTGGAGCTTGCCTTGTCTGGCCTGACTAAGCTTATTGAGACTAAGAATATTCCTGTAAATTCTTCTTCTTGTGTTGGCTTTAGATCTACTACCCCCAAAAGTGTACATAGTAGGGAACTTAGTGGGGGGCCCAGGACATTTCATTCAGTTCCTGACTGTTTGCCGCCAAATGTGCCATTAACTACGGAGGCTCCTGTGTTCTCCATCTTCATCTTCCCTCTGTGGAGCAAGCCCCTGCAGTATAGCAAGAGCAGGGAGGGCTTATAGTAATGTTAACTCTTCTACAGTGGATGCCTCTATGAGAGTGGGGGGAGATCATCCACTAGCAGTAGAGCTGCCAGATCTGCCTCTTCCCCCCGCTTGCTGTCCCTATGATGCTATCTTGGCAGGGGTTCCTCATCCTAGCAAGAGCAGGGAGGGCTTATAGTAATGTGAACCCTTCTACAGTGGATGCCTCTATGAGAGTGCGGGGAGATCATCCACTAGCAGTAGAGCTGCCTGATCTGAATCTTCCTCCGCTTGCTGTCTCTATGTTGGCAGGGGTTCCTCATCCTAGCAAGAGCAGGGAGGGCTTATAGTAATGTGAACTCTTCTACAGTGGATGCCTCTATGAGAGTGGGGGGAGATCATCCACTAGCAGTAGAGCTGCCTGATCTGAACCTCCCCCCGCTTGCTGTCCCTATGTTGCTACCTTGGCTGGGGTTCCTCATCCTAGCAAGAGCAGGGAGGGCCTATAGTAATGTGAACCCTTCTACAGTCGATGCCTCTATGAGAGTGGGGGGAGATCATCCACTAGCAGTAGAGCTGCCCGAGCTGCATCTTCCCCCTGCTTGTTGTCCCTATGTTGCTGTCTTGGCAGGGGTTCCTCATGCTAGCAAGAGCAGGGAGGGCTTATAGTAATGTGAACCCTTCTACAGTGGATGCCTCTATGAGAATGGGAGGAGATCATCCACTAGCAGTAGAGCTGCCCGAGCTGCATCTTCCCCCCGCTTGCTGTCCCTATGTTGCTATCTTGGCTGGGGTTCCTCATCCTAGCCCTAGGCAAAAGGAATCCACCACCCAATTGAAAAATAAAGTACGCCACTGGTTACGCTGTAATTCTGACTTCAATGTTAGTGACTTCACTGACATACTCTTTGTTTGAAGCGTTGGTTGAGTGGGTACTATGGGAAATAACTTTCTTGGGGACTGCGTGGTGATTAATTGTTGGTCACCTAACTTGGCCAAGCGATTCCTTCATAGTTCTATCCCAAATTTGGTATTCTTCCTTATGTTTTTTTTTTAATGTAATACAGGAATTGGTATTCTTGCTCTTGTTTTGTTTTTTATGTAATACAGGAATTGGTATTCTTCCTCTTGATTTGTTTTTTATGTAATACAGGAATTGGTATTCTTCCTCTTGATTTGTTTTTTTATGTATTACAGGAATTGGTATTCTTCCTCTTGTTTTTTTTTTTATGTAATACAGGAATTGGTATTCTTGCTCTTGTTTTGTTTTTTATGTAATACAGGAATTGGTATTCTTCCTCTTGATTTGTTTTTTATGTAATACAGGAATTGGTATTCTTCCTCTTGATTTGTTTTTTATGTAATACAGGAATTGGTATTCTTCCTCTTGATTTGTTTTTTTATGTATTACAGGAATTGGTATTCTTCCTCTTGTTTTTTTTTTAATGTAATACAGGAATTGGTATTCTTGCTCTTGTTTTGTTTTTTATGTAATACAGGAATTGGTATTCTTGCTCTTGTTTTGTTTTTTATGTAATACAGGAATTGGTATTCTTCCTCTTGATTTGTTTTTTATGTAATACAGGAATTGGTATTCTTCCTCTTGATTTGTTTTTTTATGTATTACAGGAATTGGTATTCTTCCTCTTGGTTTTTTTTTAATGTAATACAGGAATTGGTATTCTTGCTCTTGTTTTGTTTTTCATGTAATACAGGAATTGGTATTCTTCCTCTTGTTTTTTTTTTTATCGCTACTTGCAATCTAATTCTCTAGCCACAGGTATGAAGAGGCACCATGTTTTGCATCAGTTTGCAGTTCCTGTAGCAAATAGATTCTCTGCCTTAGCTGGCTTGGATCAGAATGACTGACTGTGTCCTCCTGCCCCTCATCTGAGTAGCCCTAGGATCTGTACTCCAGCTTTCTGTTTAATACCCTCAAGGTTAAACAGTCCCTAGTTTTGAACGATACCGGAGCGGCACTTAGTACCCTTAGATGGATTGTAGCAGGGATAAGGGATAAAATAAATGACCAGGAATGGCTTAATTTTGTTACCCAGTTCGATGTTCTTGTGTTGCAGGAGTCCTGAGCTCGGGAGCCATTAGTATGGGATGGGTGCAAGAGCCTTAATGTTGCAGCAATCCCTTCTCCTGGCCATAGAGCCCGAAGAGGTTTGCCTATTCTGATCCGCATTTCCACGCAGCTAAGAGTTGTTCCTATCCCATTAGTCACACAGGGATCCAGATTTTATAGGTGGTCTCCTCACCGGACTCACATTTCTTTTTGGTAAATTTTTTAAGTCACTTAGGGAACTTGGGGGCATATCAACAAGGGCTTTATCTCTGCTTTTTTGGCTTTAAAAGCCAAAAAAGGAGAGATAAAACTAGCGCCCTATCAGCAACAGGGTGCTAACACGCAAATTTGCATGTTAGCACCCAATTACTCTACGCTTCCCCTTGCATCTCTAATGAGATGCAAAGGGGGTGTTCCAGAGTAAAATAATAGGAGAAATGTCGCTTAGCGACATTTCTTCTATTATCAAGGATATCGCTTACCCTGTTAGAGATTAAAAAAAGCAGCGCTAACCGCTGTTAACGCTGCTTTTTTACGTCTGGTATTTTTCTGACTTAGCCATGATATCCTATATAAGGTGGATATCATGGCTAAGTATGTCTATCCCTATCAGCAAGCTATCGCCAAACCTTGTGGGATTATTGCTGTATTTCCAGCGATAATCTCACAATTGGCAGCTTGTGCTCTGAATTTTATCGCTTTGGAGATAAGCGTTGCTGATAGCACGCTATCTCCGCGTTAAAATTCAGAGATGGCCGGCGATAATTATCCTCACGCTAAGAGCGCTGAGCGATAATTATTGCCGGCCCTTGCTGATATGCCCCTAAGTTGTCAGATCAAAGTGTTATTTCAAGCACTATTAATTTTAGAAGCCAGGTAACTTGCTTATCTCAACGTTTTTAATGTTATCTTGGCAGGGGATTTAATACAAAGCTGGGTTCATATCAAGATGGAGGTAACCCCTTTACTGTTAGAGATCCCCCTATGACCACAAACACCCTGGATTGTAAAGGGCAGGCTGTAGGGATAGCCCTTGGGCAGGCGGGCCTTTGTAATGTGATGACTGGGGGGAGGCTGTCCGACGAAGGATTCACCCACATTTGTTGGCTGGAGTAAAGGAACGATAATTGACTATATTTTTATTTCCAGGTCTCTTGTTAATTTTGTGAGCCCAGGAGTTGTACATGATACTGGATTTAGTGATCATAACCCCATTGAAATAAGGGTGACAGCTCCAGCGGGTCTCAGCTCAGACACTGCCCCTGGCTTGATAGGTCTAATGCCCAAGGATAAGAGGACCAGGATTCGGGGGCGTAACCTCCCAATTTCCATTTGAGACTGTTGTCAGATCCAACTTAAACTTTATTGATGAACATCTGTTGCTACTGATCCTTCCCGTGTAGTGATCTTGTAGACCTTTTCTCAATTCAGGGGCATATTTAAAAGCCCCTTTTGCCAAAACGTCAATTTCAGTGACATTCCTATGGCGATATGTGCTTCGCCTTATTTACAAGGCAGCGTTAAGCCACTCAACGTGGCTTAACGCTGTCTTGTAAATAAGGCACCCTTTCACACTGTACTTAGCGTGAAAGGGTAGGGGAATGGGTGTTGCAGTGGACGTTCCACCGCATCACCCATTGATTTTGACACTGCTCCCTATTTAAATAGGAGGCAGCGCCAAAATTAAGCCCAGGGGAAACCTGGTATTAAACAGGCTAAACGAGGAGAAATGTTTTATTTCTCGTTTTTGATATTTTCATGTGTGCTGCGTCTTGCAGCACACATAGAAACAGCAAAAGGCCATTGATTGTTTATGTGGAGAAAGGTCTCCCTTCCTGCACATAAACAATCTTTAAATGAAATGACATTTTGTAACTTCTATGTGTGCTGCACAAAGCAGCACACATACAAGTGACAAAACCACATTTAAAGATTGTTTTTGTGCAGGAATGGTCACAACTTCCTGCAGATAAACAATTTTCTCCTGAAAGCAGACACCCTAGCACAATGGTGCAAGTGTACCTGCATTGGCGCTAGGCTGCTAAATTTAGCGCCAGCGCAGGGGGAAATGCAGGGCTGCACCATACTGTTGTAAATATGGTGCCAAGGATGCTAACGCCACGCTCCACCACTTTGTGGGTCCATATGCCCCTGAATGTCTCAACTACAGCGGCGGCTCCTCTGCAATGGGGAAGGAGCGTAGCCCCACTGCCTGGCGCAGAGCCAGCAACTGAAAAATGAAACGATGCTCTAGCATTGTTTTATTGTTCGTTTGCCGATTCTGAGCCGGCTTGTGCAGGGAGGGGCGGGGTATGGGAGAGGGAAGCAGGAGTGCTTGTGCACTCCCTACATGCGCATATGTTTTTGGCCAAACATCTTAGGCCGACCAAAACACACAAGCGCACTTAGGTTTTTCCAACCCGACTGCATTTAGCAGCCAGGCTGGAGAAACCCCACAGACTCCATGACCTGAGCGTAGCATCTTTCCTGCCTGCTCTAGCCAAACCCTGTGCTGCTCTTCAGCACAGGGATTGGATGGAAGTCTGTCCCAGGGGTTACTGGGGCAAGGAAGAGGACAGGTAAGTTCTTTTCATTATTATTAGTAACACACCCCCGCGCCCTCCCAAGCTCTCCCACCTGCCCACCACCCTCTGTTAGTGGCGGCTGCCCCCGCTCAACTAACACCATTATGAAGGAGTTAACGGATCAGGGCCTAGCCGCACGATGTGGCTGGTTTGATAAAACTTGTAGAGTGGCTCATAACCAACTCCGGGAAGCCCATAATGAAAGTCCCCGCAACCAACAGACCATAATAAGGGTGAGCAAGTGTTACAAGCAGTCAATCAAGATGCGAAAAGCTGAACTGAACGAGGCCTTATGGGAGCGATTGCTGCTTACTTCTGACTCCCGGGATTCAAGTGGTTTTTGGGCCATTGTAAATGGTTGGCAACCCACCCTGACCGCTCTAGACGATATTGGTTCTTTTATTCATACCAGAGCAAAGGGCATCCCATTTCAAAAGTTTTATGCCCTTGGTTTTGATGCCCCTTTGGCAATAGGTGAGGATAATCTTTATCCACTGGAGATCAGGTTTGATCTAGAAGAGGTGTGTGAGGCAATGCAGGCTTGCCCATTCAAAAGCCTCTGGTCCAGATGGGATACCCATGGATCTTGGTAAGGCCGAATCCCATTTCTGGGCCCCTATCTTAACAAATGTTCTGAATGCTGCGGTGCAGATAGGACTCCCTTTGACTTGGAAATCGGCAGTTATAGCAGCTGTTTTTCAAAAAGGGAATTGACATGATCCCACGTGCTACAGACCCATCTCTTTGCTCAATTCTGCAGTGAAGGTGGTGGGTCGCATTATAATACAGTGCGCAGAATTGTGGGCTCAATCACATGATATTTTCTGCCCATTCCAGTATGGGTTTCAGACTCCTAAACTGAGAAAAATCCTAACTTTAAGACTTTCGGTATCACAGAAGGCATTTAAGAGTCCTAAAGTTAGGAGTCCTAACTTTACTACTCCTAAACAGAGAAAAATCCTAACTTTAAGACTTTCGGTATCACAGAAGGCATTTAAGAGTCCTAAAGTTAGGACTCCTAACTTCTGTGAATACCGAAATGAGTAAGTGCCTTCTGTGAATACCAAAATGAGTAAGTGCCTTCTGTTAATACCAAAATGGTGGTAAGTTTAGGATTTTGTCTTAAGTTATTTCTGTGAATCGGGCACCAAGGATTTAATTCCTCTTTTAAAATCGTGGGGAATGCGACAGTTTCAGCCTGCTTTTTTATGTTTAAAGTTATTATCTGATCATGCAGTAATCCTGGTTGTTTCCTCTTTCCTAAACGGTACCTTATATGGGAACAAGATTATAAGTTCTTAATGCTGTAATGTAAATCTGTGTGCCATATGGGTGCTGCATGATGGAGTGTTTTTTAGTATTTATAAATATTAATTTATTATCATCGTGCTGGTTTTAATATACATATTTATGTATTGTGATTTTATGTGTTTTCAATCTGTCTTCTTTTATCATGATATTATATAATCAAAATAAAGATTTATTCATTCTTAATGAAAGGGAGACTGGCTGTGTGAAGCCCCCGTCTGCCTTTCACTGTGCAGACCTGCCTGCATTTCAAAGGGGGACAGAGGCTCCCCCTGCAGGCAGCTAGAGTGAATGAAGAAACCCAGCTGCATGCAGATTCCTGGGGGGTGGGTCTATGAGACCCCCTTGTCACTCTTCCTTGGGGCACCCTTAGGTGGATGCGCTGAATATGAACCCCCTCTTTGCGGTGCATGATCAGTGTGCCCCTGATGACGTCTTTGCCTCTGCACTATTACTATATTATGGAGCAGACTCAGAGGCAAAGTGTTCCCTCATTTGCATAGGGCAGTATCCCCATGCAAATGAGGTGACGCTCCCTTGAGTCTGTGCCGGTGCTATATGTGCGCGGGCGCAATCTGTATTAGAGAAGGGGCCACACAAGAATCTGCAGCACCGTCTGAAAGACTAAAGAGCCTGCTGGGCACAGAAAGCTGGAGTACACTCCTATTGCACCCCTGGGGCACTTTGTATAATGCGGCGAAAAATACTGCCTGTGTAAGTGGTAAGCAAATGAACACTATTTTTCTTTTTTTTCTTCAGAGATGGTATTTTTCTCCATGTATAAAAACCAAGGGGCATATTTACAAACCCCTTGTGCCACCGGTGTGTCAATTTTAATATGGCAAAAAGTGACGTTACAGCAGCGCGAGGGGTTTGTACATAAGCCCCCAGCACCTATACTTTCTGTAAATATGAAAGCGTTCACTTGTGTGTTCCACAAGGCACTTCCTTCCAGCTTCGAGACAAGGTCATTGATGTGCATTTCCGGGGTGATGGCCTGCCACGAGCAGTATGTGAATGTCCTCAGAGTTATAGGTTTGTGAAGATTCTCCTCCTGCAGCAAGGTGACCCACCAGAAATATACACAGTCACACCACCAACCTTATACATGTGAATACGTTCTTAGTGCACCCTACAGATAAGAAATTCCACCAGTTCCATTTATGTGAATTAGTATATTAAATTTAAATGTGTGAAATGTTTTTATACCCATGTAAGTACTACGTAGAAGTGCAACAGTCTATGAATCTGTCCCAGACTATAACAGCTCAAAATACCAATGTCCTGTTGATAAAGCCATAACAAAACCCAAAATAAAGTGAAACGGAAAACACATCTTTAGTGTCTAACAAGTGAGCCAACAGGAAAACCACATCAGAACTTTAACCCATGCTGAGAATTTAAAGTACTGACTGGGTCCCAGATGTCACAGCAACACACATGAAAGAAAATGTAACAAATTCTGAATTTTGAACACCACTGCAACACTACTTTAGATGTAACCTATGAGAGAGGTCTTGTGCAGCAAAGATAACATAAAATTCATATTCATAAATGGACTATATGGGGTGATATATCGGCTGCTTATAAGATGCTAAAGGCTTTGAGCATTTATGCCTACTATTAGAAATGGGGGTCTCTAGTTGGCAATGGTTTGTATCTTTGTCCAAGTAGGGACTCTTCTTCCTAGTCAGGGTAAGGGGGATACACTTCTCAAATAATCCCTGCTCACCCCCTTGGTAGCTTGGCATGAGCAGATAGGCTTATCAGAGGCAGTGTGTAAAGCATGTTTGCACACATACAGTAATACAGTGTAAACACTACAAATGAACACCACACCAGTTTATAAAAATAAGTAATCTTTATCTAAACCAAACAAGACCAAAACAACAGAAATCCACAATACAGTACTTAAAATGCAATCCTTAGAAGACAAAGACAGTTCTGTCCATAGCAAACTATGGATGCAACACTTTCAACACAAATTACCTTGGATGCGTCACAATCATAAAAAACAACCGCTGCAGGGAAGGTGATGTGTTGGTTCCTTACGCCCAGCGAAGGTTATGCGTTAGTTCTTTAGTTCAGGGGAGGTGTTGCATTGGTTCCTTACTGCCACGCAGGGAAGATGATGCGTCGGTTCCTTACTGAAGGGGAGGTGATAGGTTGGTTTCTTACTTTGTGGTGAGGTGGTGCGTCAGTTTCTTACTGAGGCCTCGGCGTTCTTGAAGACTTGGAGCCCCAGTGCAATTCGTAGGGATCAGGGATGCGTTGGTGCTCGATGTGGTGGCGGCTTCAACGGTGCTGCGTTGGTCTCTCCAGCTGCGGTCAAATGATGTGTTGGTTCTTGCAGCCGCAACGAAAGGCCTGCATCGGAATCAGTGCGGTGATCTCGGACTTCAGAAATTGGTGCACAGGATACAGCGTGCCACGATTTTTGCAGCTGTGGCCAGGCCCTGCGTTGGTTTCTTCAGTGGCACAGAGGCGATGTGTCAGAAACAGGTGCGGATGCGTCGCACTTCTCTTAGTTGCGTCTCTTTTCCAACTCCCAAAAGCAGGAACAACCTCGAGAGGCCCAACACAGCAACAGGCAGCTCTCGGCAGGTCAGAACTTCCAGCAGGGAGGTCCAGGGGAGCTGGTAGTGACGTCTTTCTGTCCCTGATACTTCAGAACAAGAGGCAAGCTCTACTTCAAGAGCTTGGAGATCTTCTTCAAGCAGGATACCCAGCACACAGCAAGGTCTTTGTCTTCTCCTTGACAGAAACAGCTACTGCAGGCCAGCCCCAGACAGCACACAGCAAAGGGGCAGTACTTCTCCTTCAGTTTTCCCAGCTCTTCTCTTTGGCAGAGGTTCCTCTTGAGTCCAGAAGTATTTTAAAGTTCTGGGGTCTGGGCTCCAATATTTATACAGTATTTTCCTTTGTTCTCTGATGGCAGAGAGGATGTGTGCTCAGACAAAACCAGTCTGTCCTCTCTGGTCCAGCTTCCCAGCAGGAGGTGGAGACAGCATTGTGTAAGGCAGACCAGCCCTATTCAGATGCATGGAAATCTCCTCCCCCAACTCTAAATGCAGCCCAGGTCTATTCAGCCCAGCCTTGACGCTTTGAGGAAAGGCAGGATACACCTCGACCCCTCCAGTGGCTCTCTGAAGAGAATACACATCCCCAGCCCCTGTCACTCCAAAGCCAGACAGTCAAATCAAAAACCAGCAGAGGCACACAGGAGGGATAAGCAAGAAAATATCCACTTTCTAAAAGTGGTATTTCCAAACACACAATATAAAAAACCTATTTACTAAAAGATGCATCTTTATATTCTGAGTTCAGGCATATTAAACTCTATATTTCTATCTTGTCCCAGTGGGAAGTTATACTTGTAAGATGTTATAAATAAACTCCCATTCTATCCTAAGGGACAGATTCAAGAGTGAAAAATGAAATACCCTGTATTTCACTATCAGGACATGTCACACACATCAGTAAATCTCCTATCTTTCACATACACTGCACCCTGCCCACAGGGGTACCCTGGGCCTACCTAAGGGGTGACTCACATGTATGAAAAGGGAAGGTTTAGGGCATGGCAAGTGGGTGCACTTACCAGGTTGACATGGCAGCAGAGACTGCACGCAGACACTGCAGTGGCAGGTCTGAGACCTCTTTGAAGGGCTCATTGTGTGGATGGCACCAGCGCTTTAAGTGGGCCGGGTCTCACCGGTGCTGAGCACCAGCAGTTTTTTAAAGGGGGGCATGAAACGGGTCTTTATCTGGCTCTGTTTTGTGCCCTGGCACAGGCGGTCCGTTTTTTACCGGACTGCAGTGACAGCAGGCACATCGATGTGCGTGTGCTCACACTTCTCACTTCTCACTAGTGGAAAAGTTACAGCATGACATCATGCCATGTTAGCGTTGTAGGGGAAGGAAAATCCTTTAAAGAGAGTCATTTTCTCTCTGGATTTCCCTTCTCTTTTTGATACTCAGGAGCAGCAACATGGTCATCGGGGCTTTAAGTCGAAGCTTTTTCAATATTATATACAAGCCATAGTTGCTGCTTATTTATCTTATGCAGCTAACATCCAAAGACAATGTCAATAGTCCTAACTTGTTATAAGTATGCTTTTACTTGTTGTATCATATATCTGGAGGCAATGAAAGAAATAGCAAAATACAAGTCGGGCGGCACACTATGAAAAGCACAGAATTTTAGCTTACGTGTTTTTAAGCCATGCCCTTAATTACATTGGCCACACCCCTTTTAGAGACCTCCCAGTTTTTTCATCCCACTAAAAGCCCTGGGTGGCACAATTAGCATTTGACTTAAAGGCCCTGGGCACACACAGTGCACTGTACTAGGGACTTGGTATTAAGTCGAATAAGCCAATCATGGAAACACCAATCCATAACAATTGACGCAAAGAGCATATGCACTTTAGCTCTGCTTAGTAGTGGTAAAGTGCCCAGAGTCCTAAAGTCAACCAAAACAGGAGGGCTAAAAGCAAAAAGTCTGGGGGTAAACCTGCTGGAAAAGCCAGATCCAACACCTACACCCTACTCCAATCGGCTAACTCATTCAAGAATTGAGAGTGCTTTGGGTTGCCATCTAGCTTCTGGTTGTTGGGCAGCAACATGACAGTAACAGCTCAGGGCCTGACAAATCTGAGTAAGGTTACACATTGTAGTATGTTTACAGCTTTCGATATTCACAACTTTTGAGTTTGAACTTACTGCAAAAGTTTACTTTATATGTCTCCACCCCTAGAGGGATGCACTTGGCTTACTCTTGTGTGACTGGATGATGCCCCTCCCTAAACATCCCTTCCTCCTCCCTAATCCCATCCCCATTAGAAGTAAGTCTGCCCCTTTTCCCACCCACTCTCCTGTGTTACTCCCACATTTACTACTAAAACCTATAATTACATTTGCATAGACTCCCCCGTTGGGGCCGGAAACTCCCCACATATATTTATAGGCAAAACGTACATTTTGCAGAGTGTTTTGGGGATTATTTTGTAGTACTACAAAACCTACTACAAAGTGTGGTTTGAGAATCAGGTCCAGAGTATTGAAACATACAATGTATCAAAAAGGCGATCAATGAAACTAGTTGCAAAGCCTTTGAGGAAATTATTTCCCAGAATGAGTTGTAGCTGCAGGTAATGCTCCTCCTGCCAAGAACAGGAAGCTTGAGAAATGTAACAAGTAAGCAGAATTCAGCTAGTCTTGGTCAACTGCCTCTGCCTTACAAAATATATCAGGAATTGCAGAGGTTCCTCCTATTCTTCCTTGAAGAGAGAACTGGGTACTTGTTGTACCTATAAAGTGCAATTGATGACACAATATAAAACAATATCAGCAATAGTTTGCCGCCGACCCTCATTCCTGCATCACCACGGCTTGAGGGAGTTAGAGGAAATTCTGAAGGGTGTGTTGTGTATCCTCTCATCGTGTACACTCAATATACCATTATATAGCAAACCCTATGATAATGGAGCATACTAAAAGGATCTATTGTTTAATCAGAGACACGGTCAAACTATGCCCTCATCCTATGTCTGATAACAGGATCCAAGACCCTCGCCTGCCAAGGAGGCTTGCTTAATCATGGGGTCTGCTCCTCAACCTACCAGGGGGTTCAGTTGGAGCACCACTGGAGGTCTTATCAAATGTCAAAGAACTCAAATGATTTTGATGATAAGTACCTTGTGTTGAGATTCTGCTTCACAGATGTTAAAATTAGCTGTATGTAAACTGAGAATTGTTCAGTGGTTAATTTGTAAAACAGTAAGTGCAGGGGCTCTCGTCAGGAGGCAGCATGCGCCAGCGCATCTCTCCTCTTAGCACCACCTAAAACTGAACCAACTACTAACCATGAAAGTGAGGAGAGGATGTGGCCTAATGACAAGAGCTGCCGACTTTGGTGCTGTGGAACCAGGTTTGAGTCTCGGTGTTCGTTCAACATCCTGTGATTCTGGGCACATCACGTAATCACCCCGTGCCTACCATAAATTAATGCATCTTTAACTGGTGCCCGTGAAAAGCGCCAGTGTTGATGATTAAGTACACCGGAAATCACCAGCTCAAATTAAGCACTGAAATTTGTATTGGTGTCTCCTACAATAAGATTAAACAACTGAACAGAGATAGCTTTTGGGATGTGGACGTTGCCAATTGCCCCTTCTCATCCTCTGGTCAACATGTTTCAGGCATCAACTTGGACCCCACTTACAAGTTGCACAGTACTAGGACAGAGTTACCACATTGTACATTTTCAGGTAAATGTACATTACCGTGTGTTCAATTTAAAACCCATGAATTGTGGAATTACTGTGTGGGGTGCATACATTTACCACCTGCTTTAAGGATGGGGTCGGGGTGTAGGAGGGTGTAGGGTGAGCAAGGGAGCCGATTTCTGAGGAAGAGAGGGGCGGACCACAAGCCCCAGAGTTTACCGCAGCTGACATCGCTGTCGCTGCCTGCTGTCAGTCTCCCTTGCCCAGAGGCGCGTTGCAAAAGCTGCCTACGCTCCCACTGCGCGGGATGCGCCCGGGTCAAGACATAGCCAAGAACAGGCCCGTCTGCGCCCGTCAGAGCCCTGAAGAGGCTGGGCCACCCCTCTTGCATGTGGGTTATTGACTAATGAAGATTATATTTTTTGCCTATTCATAACAGTCTGACAATTGCTTGGACACCGTAGGAGGGGGGGGACGAGCCGCCATGAAGCATCTAGAAATGTATTCAGCTCCCATAGCTCATGTCCACAGAGGTAGAAGGTCGTGCCGGATATCTACTTGCATTATTCAATCAATCAATCAATCAGCGACATTTATAGAGCGCGCTACTCACCCGTGAGGGTCTCAAGGCGCTGAAGGGGGGGGGTGCTGCTACTGCTCGAATAGCCAGGTCTTGAGGTGTTATTAACTGAGGAATAGGCACTTAAAAGGTACCGTGTACAGCATCCTATTCCCGGACACCTTTTTATTTGTATCTGATTTCACATTGACTGCCCTAAGAACATTGCATATTAAACATCGCTTTTAGACTGTCCGCAGACTGTAGAGTTGGTTCCAGCTTGGCCTGGTCTTAGTGATTGTGTATGCTATCTATTACTGTATAGTATTTTCCACTATATTGAATATCTTCTTTTAATATAGTTGGATATAATACTTTTTGAGGTTAAAAAAGGTTAACAGTAAGGCGCCAGCTCAAACTTCAGTAACCGACAACTCATACACAACTATTGACCCAGACCTAGTACGAGCAGAGAGCCCAAATGAGCAAAGTCCTTCTAGTGAGATGAGAAGCGTGGGCAAATGAAGACGCGGTACTCTCCCCAGCACACTATGGTTTTAGAAAAGGGGTCGGGATCACTGAGCAATGCATTAACTTAACTTGGAATTGTTAATAGGCTAAAGAAGGGAGATTGCATCTATGCTTTGCAGACCTTAGCAGCGAATTCGATTTTGTCGACCACTCAATTATTTGGCCAACTTTGCTCATCAATGGCGCACCCAAAACAATTGTCTGTTTCCTTGCAAGGCTTTATGAAATTGTATTAACTAAGGTGCGATATGGGCAGCGGGGCGAATGCACACCAAATTTTGATGTGAAACGAGGCATTCTGCAGGGCTGTGTTCTTGCCCCTCTCCTTTTTTCACTGTTTGTTCATAAGGTGGACGAAGCTTTGCAATTGGTTCAAGCAGATGCCCCGCAAATCTCTGGTGGCCCATACTGGTGCTGCGATATGCAGATGATGCTGCGTTGCTCTCAAGGACCCCAGTAGGCTTACAGCGAATAATTGACAACTTTAGGGACTTTATTGTCGCAAGGACACTGCTAATCAATAAAACAAATTCATATACTATGGTATGCGGACCTAAATTAAAGAAATGCTAACTTTTGATATTGATAGCGCTCCTGTGGATACTGTTAACACTTTTTGCTGCCTGGGAGATACTTTTTCAGGTTGTGGGTATTGGTCACAATAATTAAAAATGTTCGATCTAAGATGACTAAGAGTGCATACGGGGTTTTTATATGTGCGTAAAAATTAGGCAACTGCCCAATCAAGGAAATGTTAGCAATATACAAGGGCAGATCTGTTGCGACTGCCCTGTATGGCGAGGCGTGTGCTCAGACGTGAGTCCCTTGCCACTGAATTCAAGCAAGCCTGGCTGAAGACGGCTGAAATGCCAGAAACCAGTCCTAGGAAGCTTGTTTCCGGTCCAGGGAAGGCATGGCTTGGCAGTTCGGGCTGGACTGTTCCCATAAGGCACAGGGTCAGACTGATTTGCATATGGCCATGTCTGAACTGGGGTGGCAGAGTGGGCTAAAGAACGGTGATGGATCAAACCCAGATCAGTTGACTGGGGGTGAGTGTTTGATTGGTTCTGATGCTCCGTCCATCACCACCACCTTTTGTACCGCTTTGTTCGCCATAAGTTGGCAGGGTATGCTCAGACGTGAGTCCCTTGCTCACTTTGCCACTGGATTCAAGCAAGCCTGGCTGAAGACGGCTGAAATGCCAGAAACCGGTCCTAGGAAGCTTGTTTCCGGTCCAGGGAAGGCATGGCTTGGCAGTTCGGGCTGGACTGTTCCCACGAGGCACAGGGTCAGACTGATTTGCATATGGCCATGTCTGAACTGGGGTGGCAGAGTGGGCTAAAGAACGGTGATGGATTAAACCCAGATCAGTTGACTGGGGGTGAGTGCTTGCAACGTTCAACACTCCGTCCATCATTTCCTTTGGTTTTTGGACCATAATTGTAGCCAAGTATTGCAGCAAGAAGAAAATTCCTTTTTAAATCGTCTTTTAAATGTACCCTCCTCAGCGTCTACTGAAGTAACACAGCAGGAGGTCGGATTATTGTACCCAGTAGATTTGGTTGCCTTGCGACCATTGTTGTTATGGCTGTCCATTTGGGCCAGAGATTAAACTAATTTTACCAAATCTATTATTAAGTACTGCCTACTTCTGGATAAGAAAATGGGTATTCCTTCGTCAAGATATATTAGTGATACATATAGTAAATTATTTTAGTTACAAATCCAAGTGAATCCTGTGCAGGTGACCTTAACTAAACAGGTAATTAAGGATGCGTTTGGGATTTTTAAAACAGAAACACGTATGAGAATGGTAGGGAACAATCAACTTTTACATTCTATCAATCAATAGAATCTATGATGGGATTTCAAGATGATCTGACCCAGGTGACTAAGCCAACACATCGCTTTGTATTGATCAGATTGGGATTGGGAACAGTACACCATCTCGTCGCTTTCCCTGTAATGAAATCGGGTCCTTCAGATTTTACCCCCTGCCCTTGTGATGGGCAGTCTAAGCAAAGCACAGTGCATTCTATGCTTTTTTGTGAATTTTACTTGTATTTTAGGCATTTCTATTTAAAACCACTTTTTTAAAAACACAATGTGAGAGCGCATAAAGCTGCATTACTTGATGGCCTTAAGGATCCTGGAATATGTTTTAATGTTGCATCATTTATATTAAAAGCCATAAATGCAATAAAAGGCATTGTCTTCTGATAAATTATGAATATGTATTTGATATGGAATGTTCTATGTAATGGCTATCTAAATCTCTTTTAAAATATTGTTTTTACAACTGTATTTTAAACTTTGTAAGGGGCATATCAACAAGGGCTTTATCTCTGCTTTTTTGGCTTTAAAAGCCAAAGAAGCAGAGATAAAACTAGCGCCCTATCGGCAACAGGGTGCTAACACGCAAATTCGCATGTTAGCACCCTTTTACTCTACTCTTCCCCTTGCATCTCTCATGAGATGCAAAGGGGGCGTTCCAGACTAAAATAATAGGAGAAATGTCGCTAAGCGACATTTCTCCTATTATCAAGGATATCGCTAACCCTGTTAGCGATAAAAAAAGCAGCGCTAACCGTGGTTAACGCAGCTTTTTTACGTCTGATATTTTCCTGACTTAGCCATGATATCCTATGTAAGGTGGATATCATGGCTAAGTATGTCTATCCCTATCAGCAAGCTATCGCCAAACCTTGTGGTATTATCGCTGTATTTCCAGCGATAATCTCACAATTGGCAGCTTGCGCTCTGAATTTTATCGCTTTGGAGATAAGCGTTGCTGATAGCACGCTATCTCCGCGATAAAATTCAGAGTTTGCCGGCGATAATTATCCTCGCGCTAAGAGCGCTGAGCGATAATTATCGCCGGCCCTTGCTGATATTCCCATAATTGCTTTTATGGTTGTTTGTACATGCCGAATAAAGCTTATATTGAATTGAATTGAGTAAGGGAGGGAAAGAGAAGTTTTGTTTGAGCAGCTGCAGCCAAAGTCTTATGCAAATTTTCCGGCCAGATTTACAGGTCAAAAAATATAGTCGGGTTCTTCCACACCAGGAAAGAACAGGTGTGGAAAAACCTAGAAACTAGTAATCAGGTGGAACGAAATTAACACATGAAAGCATGTGTCAAGTCATACAAACAGCTCGTTGTGTGTTAAACCCTTTAGAGCAGTGAATACACTGGCAAATATCACACAGCAATTCTGTGTCCACACAGGTATTTCCCCATCTAAGGTGTCCAACTCGTAATTGTAGAGTACTGATGAGGTGTTACCTCATGGTGATGATAATTATGCTACCGCATGGCAACAATAATTATGTGGGTGGAGTGTGCACTCAGCCAGTGCCGTGCACTTGTAAGCGGGTCCCAAGGACTGGCCTCCTCCCTTCCAAACTGGCTGCCTTTACTGTGTACGTCACAGATGATGGGTCCAGCATGCACCAATGACAAACACAAACCATGGGACCTGGAACTGAAATAAAACATTGGATGAAGCTGAGCAGTACCTGATCCAGTTATAAATGAGTTTCTAGATTACTAACTAACTTATGGAAATTGTTCTCCAGCTATGGCACGTCATCAGTCCCCCTAGACTAGTACACTATTTCTCTACGGATGAGTAGTTTCTCACTGTTGTTGTTGAAAAGGTATTGGGAAATCGCCCATACTTCTCAGCTATATCATAAACACATTGTGACTATGGCATGGTTTCACTCCATCCTTATTAAGTAAGAATAACCCTAACAGGAATTAGAGATGCCCTATTCCATCCTCGGTGACCAATAATATGAGGGCATCATACATTTATTTGAAAGGTCTGTTAACATGTGTCTCTTAAACATCTTATACATATCAGAACCAACCCCTCCATCACTAGTTTCAAGAGACTACTAAAATAATTTCTCCTCAACCGTCACCTCTACCCTCCGGAACAATACACGCTCTGTGATACCTCTTCTCCTCAACCGAACTCCTACACTCTGACCTAACGAAAGCCCTCATTTCATGATACTAAATTGGACTCTTTCTAGTATCTCTTATTACTATTGTACTTCTAGTCTGCTCAAGACTCTGTTGCATATCTTTTTCTGTAAAGCGCTCTGATACCCTCTGGGTCGTGCCGGTGCTAAATAAAACTCCTAAAATAAAATAAAATAAAATAAAATAAACATCACTCCTGATTTACATATTACCATCATTCTTGAGTACGCGCTAATTAAATACAACAGGAAACAGTTCCCAACTTCACTCAGGAAACCTTCTCTGAGTCACATGACTAACTGATAAACCCAGTAGCGGCCGGCGTCCTTGCAAAGTGGCAGGGTGGGGGGAGGGCGGGACCGGGGACGACGGATAACCAAACAAAAAATAAATAAAAAATAACTTACCTGCCTCTCTGACGCCCCTCCCTGGCTCCGTGCACTGCAGGCCCAGGCTCCCAGAATCCCCTACAGCCAATCCTGACGCTGGTCTCATGCCGAGAGCAGCGTCAAGATTGGCCGGAGCGCTCTGAATTTGTGCTCCCAGGCAGACTGGGAGCCTGTGCCTGCTGTCTCCGACCCAGCCGGCCAAACCATCATGCCCACTGACAACAGTGCACCTACCTCGGCCCCACTGCCTGTCATCACTAGGGCCCCGCTCCCTAGACACGACGCTATGGAGAAAAATAAAATGATAATAAACACAGCTTTATTGTCGTTTTGTTTTTCATTTTTTTGTCTGCTGGTGGTGGGGCAGGTGGTGATACTCCGCCTAGCGGAGGAGCCGCCACTTGATAAACCTGTTTCTTGCACAGTGTGTTACATATGCCCACCCGGGCATGAGTGGACCTCAAATTACTGGGTGAATCTCTCACTCATCCCTATCTCTGCTTCAGTTTCCCGTGTTCTATTGGCCATTACACTGTTGAGCAAAGAACCGAACTATCCAGGCAACATGGCTTCTTTCGATGACGTGCGCACGTGCAGATAAAGTCACGCACAGGTGCTCTGTGGAAGGTGTCCTCTAACCAAAAGCAGCAACCACTGAAGAGTGAGAGGCGATGAACATCTCCATTGCCAGGTCAGGCTTGTCCTGTCACATGCGCGTCTTGCCTGACTTCCTCATGCTCTCTAGAGATCGAGAAATTCTGGAACCCACCAGGGTCAGTCGTTGATCTTCCTGCCTGGCTCATCAAGGCCGCACTCATCTTGTGGTTGAAATAGGGCCTGGAAGGTCTTCGCTGGAGTCCTATCTCAGGTAAAAAAGTGTCAGGACCACTTCTCAGCCTAACAGTCTGCACATCACCCCCGTTCGCTGGCCAACCGGCAGGTCTCCCTGTTGCAGTCACCAGACAGAGTTCTGTCTGACACCCCAACCATCCAGCCTATCAAAGCACTCACTCTGCACTCAATGCACACACTGAACCAGCATTAGTCACATAACACCTATCAGTAGAGCCTTTTCAGCCCTAAAGGACGTCCCACACAGTGACTGTCATGCCTTTCCTCTTCATGGACCCAATATTGATGGGAGACGGGGGGACTAGACGCGTATGCATGCTGATGAGCGTATGAGAGAACTAAGGAGCATTTTGAACAGGTGTTCAGGAATGAGAGCCAGTCATACATTTTTACTTGTGTTTTATAATGTGCCATATGTCATCAATAGTGTAAAAGGGATAGCCAGATGTCTTCCGGAGAGAAGAAGTGTTTCATAGTTTCTTAACATTTTTATATATACTTGCCCCCATAAACCAGAAGAAATTGACCAAGACCAGCTATATTCTCCTTTACATCTCTTGAGCTTTGCACATTTAAATGACATTCAAAAGAAAGATGAAGCGAGTCTACTGGTATTAAAACAGCGAATTAAAGTAGGAATGAGCCGAAGGAACAGGAACATATTGTGCATGGAGGCGGCTGCAAGAGGATACGCTGCGCGGGCCTGCTCGATGTCACCACCGCCGCACTCAGCGGTATTTGAGATGATACTCAATAGCACTGAAGATATTGTTACCATACCAGATGAATCTGATCCCCATCACAGGACTCGTCCTGCCGGCTCATGACCTTCTGGACCAGTCAGGGATGACGATTCTGGCCTTTGAAATATCTATGTCTGGCCTTTGTGTAGAAGACTTTCCAAATCCCTGGTATTTGCCTACATACCTTTATTTCCATGCGGGAAATTGAAGTCTTGTTTTATCGTTGGAGAGTTGGTGACCCAAGTGAAGGTATTGGGGCACCTTACGCTAACATTTACACAGAGGTCCAAACCGTCCAAGCCAGTCATTCACAAAAGTGACATATTATGGGGGACTGGTTACATATCATGGGGCAGATTTATGAGCCCCTTGCGCCTCATTTACGCCGCCATTGCGTCACTTTTGTGACGCAGCGGCGGCGCAAATCCTGCGCCATGCTGCGGGGTATTTACAACGTGACGCATCTGGGAGATACGTTACGTTGTAAAGCCCTGCGCCAGCAGTAGGCGTACCTGTGCAGGGGGGGGCGTTCCGTCGCAGGAACGCCTCCTAAAAGTGGCTGAGTGAAATCTACAAGAAGCAGGCGTATGGATTGACGCAGCATTGTAATGATAGGGCACCCCCGAGCCTTGCTGGAGCTGCGTCGCGCTTGCGACGCAACTCCAGCAATGCGCCGCCCTTCCGCCATCAGATGCGTCACGCATCTGTTTATCCTTGCGCCATGATGCGCTGCATAGTAAATGCGGTGCATCTATTGTGGCGCAAGGGTAAACTTTTGTGACGCATCTTTCCTGGCGCATCCCTGCTGATTTGCAGGGATGCGCCAGGAAACATAAATCTGCCCCCATGTGTTTGACTGTCTCAGCCTAGCATGAGGGAGCTACTTGGGGGGAGCAGCAGCCCACAGGAGTCATGAAGGACTCTTCCACTGCAGATAATCCACTTGTGTCAATCAGAAGCACTGATGGAATTGGAGTTATGTGAAAGAAAATCTCAGCACGGCCTATTGAGCGGAGAGTGAGGGTTGTACTGCACCTGAATGTTACCACACTAGTAGCCAGTGACATTTTGAAAACATTGAAAAATTAGGCATTCGGACATTTGTAAGAAATTAGGATTTTAGTCAAGGGGGATAACTACCCACCTTGAGTAAGAAATACAGTCCTCGTCAGGGTGAACTCTCAAAGTCACTAAAGTAACCTGAGCTCAACCTCCTGGTAGCTATTGCACAGAGAAGACAGGATTAACGTAGGTCCATGTGTAAACTATTTATGCATTACCAAAACAGTAATAAAGTCTGAACACAACACAATAAACATCCCAACCCGCATTACAACAATAGGGTGCATTTTAATAAATAAAATGACAGCAAAACAACAAAACTCCAATAAGGAGAACCAGAGATATGAATTTTTTAAGTTTTAAGCAAAATTGCAATAAAAGTTTAAAAGCATTATGCAAACACGTCTGTCAACTAGTGATGGTCGAATGGGACCGAGGCACAATGAGGCTGACCACGACAGGGTGTTGATCGGATACAGCAACCAGGTTCAACCTGGTTGAAGTTCTTACCTTGGGACCAAGGGCCATATGTAGATAAATTATATTTACCGATTCATAAATACCGAATTTTACCGATTCGGTATTTATGAATCGGTAAATAGTATGTAGGTAAACAATCGGTAACTATTACCGATTCGGTAAATATCGGTATTTATGAATAGGTATTTACCGAATCGGTAATAATGCATCCCTTCCCATTCATTCCTATGGGCCTGGAGGCCCATAGGAATGAATGGGAAGCCATTTACTATTACCGATTCGGTAAATACCGAATCGGTAATAGGGGAAGCATAATCATGGGTGGCAGGGTGTCACATTGACACCCTGTTGCACCCCTGATTCGTGCATGTGTGCACATGTGGCGCACATACATGCCCTAAGGGCTTGTATGTCTGCCACATGGCACTTTTAAAGCAGCCAAATTTAGCTTTTTGAAAGGTATTCGTTATTTAACATCAACCTGTAGTTGGTGTTAAATACCGAATCCTTACTACTGAAATTCACTCACTTGAGTGCTCCCTACATATGATTTAAGGATTCGGTAATTTACCGAATCTGTATTTTACCGATTCGGTATTTTACCGATCCCTTACCGATTCGGTAAATTACTGAATCCTTAAATCATGCCTCCTACATCTCAAATGCCTAAATACCGGTCGGTAACGGGATATTTACCGAATTTCGGCCGTTACCGACCAGTATTTAGCTACCTACATATGGCCCTCAGTCTCAAAACTGGAAGTCAAAATCTTCACTGGGGTATGGCAGCAGGCTGTAGCTGAAGAGGGCACTACGAGGGAGAATAGCTGTTGGACGCGGTCCCATTGAAGATATTGGTTTTGTCAGGAAAAATTCTGAGCTGGAGAAATTTGGATGTCACAGCCAGGAAATTCCTCTTGCCAGCCAGATACTTTTGGCGTCTTTGCTCGATCAAGATTCCTACGTTTACACTTAGTCACTTTTTTGGAGCTTAAAATCTTTCAGCCCAGCGGCAACACAACTTGGGCGAATCGGCTTGGCAGCTTTGTTTTAGAGATCTGGAGGTCTTGAAGTTGAAAAAGTTTCTAAGTCCCACGTTTTCACGGGTGAGAGGAGAAGTCCAGCAAGGCACAGCCAAGAGTTCTGGGACCTCAGGAATACCACATTGGGTCAAAACTAACTCCAACAGAGGCCAAAAGAGGGTCCAGTTCCAGTACAGATCCAATTGGAACTGGTCAGATGGGCAGTTGTGGAAAAATGAATCTTGTAACTTGTTGTGTCCCTGTAGCGTGAATGGAGATGCAGCTTTTTGACCCTTGGAGTCCACTTCGTTGTCCTAGGTACAAAAAGGATGGTGTCAAGTCCTTCAGGGCTCTTCTTAGGTCACAGATAGGAGGTGCAGTCTTATTCTGTTTGCCACATTAATGCTGACACTAACCTGTGGGTGGGGGTGACTCCTTGTCCACACTGAACAACTGGGATAAAAGTTCCCAGGAGTAACCCTACCCATTTTCACAGCAGTTCCTGTCCTACTGTAAACAATCCTACAGTGCCCTTCACTCCTAGAATCGAAACTGGTGAAACTCTTCTCCCCTTGTGCAGAGCCTTTGTGCCCACCCAGAGGTTTGGGCGTGGTGATGATACGGCCTCTTATGTTGTTACTCCAAAGCAGTTCTAGGAAGCAACTGTCCCCTCACTGAGTTTGGTGCCTGTCAAACTGTGTGGACAAAAGGAGGGGCCCATCCAGGTGTCATCGGCATGTGACAGGGGGGTTCCCTTGAAATAAATTATGTTTCTGGGAACAGCCCAAACTGTCACCCTGCCAGAGGAGTAAAAATACCTCCCCACAATCAGGCCTTTCTCTCTTAAAGGAGATTTTACACATTTTGTCATCGCCATTAACCAACTGGGTGACAATTGGAAGGCTTATGAAAAATTAGCCTTCTGGTGTTTCAGGCAGGGAACAGATACATTTCTAAAAGCTGCACTTTCATAATATTGATTCCAAATCTAACTTCACCGTTTGGTCTTTTAATACATATTACAAAAGAGTTGTTGAATCATATTTCTATGTCTTCCCTAACTGAGATAGCAAAATGATTATTTAATATTTCTTCCCATTTTTATGAGCCATCATTCATACAGTGAAAATAGCTTTTAGGTGCTAGTCACTGTAAGGGCATGTTACCATTAAATGCCTACATGTTCTACTTTTAAATACCATGCACCCTGCTTTGTAGGATTGAAGGTAACTTAGGGGTGAGATATTAATATTTAAAAGGAAGGTTTAGACCTGTCAGAAGGGTTTATTTTGTGAGGCTTAATTGCAGTTTTTACACTGCTCCAGTCAGGCTAAAATGGTTGACTTGAAGCCATGTTTGCACTGCTACTGTAGTGGATGGCACAATAGGTGTGACAGCTCGCCAGCAGTATTTACCTTCCAGGACTTGGGTACACTTTATACCCTATACAGATACTTATTGGAAAGTTAAATATGTCAATAAGGAGTATGCCAATTCAACCATATTAAAAGGGGAAGTACAGGCACTTTACTACTGGTAGCAGGGGTAAAGTGCACAGAATTCTACATCCAGATAAAACAGATAGGGCAAAAATCTGGGGTACACCACGTAAAAGCAGATAATTTCCTACAACATTTGTTTGTGTGTATTGCTAGATGAACACGCAAAATGATTTGTGTAATGCCTGGATTTCCATAAAACAGAAGAAACATTTTGAGCTAGGCTGCTTCTTTACTGGATGCAACGCATTGTTTATTAATATTGGATCAGAGCACAATCCGTACAATAGGATTAAAATCAAGTAATATCTGGACAATACATTCCACAGTAATTATGTGAGAAGAGTGGTATTTTATTTTGGAACTTCACAACCAGCCCATGCATGATTACTTTTGGTACTCATGATAAACAAGCTTTGTTTTACCATGTATTGAATTTCGATCTAGCATAATGGTGGACTTAGATAACATTTATGAAGGACGGAAGATTAAACAAAAACTTTACACTCTAAGTTTTAATCTTGGGCAATATCTGAGCACTTTCTTGATGACACCAGGCCCATAAAAATGAACAGAGTGGACAGCTTTACACATTGCAGCAGCACACCCCTCAGCAATTGGCGTGAGTCCTTTATCCGCCACCTCTACTGGCTTTTCTTAGCATCTTTGTACTTGAAGCATTCAATATCCTCAGGCCAATACCGGTATAAATAGGGTGGATGTGTCACATACCATACAGTCAATGTAAAATTGCAGCTCATTTTCAATATTTGTGCAAGGAAATACTGCAGTGTAACTGCTGGTAATCTTGTGCACATTTCATGCTGGTACCAGAATGTTGTCCCTTCAGTCTGTTTTTGTTCAGTGCCATCTAGAATCTTCCTGAGAGCTCAGGGAACCTCCTACTAGTCAATCACCGCAAGTTCTTAGATCAAGCTCCTCAGCATATCAGCACTTTATTATCTTGACGAGTTGGGTGGCCAACCACAGGTAAAGTGCAGACTCTTCCACAGTGCTTAATATGAGCCGGTGGTTTCCGGTGCCTAGCACCAGCACTTCAACACGGGCACTTAAGACAGCCTGCCACATGGTGGCGCTGTTTGTGTAATTTAGAGATTCAACACGACAACAGTTGTTTATTAGTTCAATATACATTAAAGAGGACTAAGAAATGCCGCCCAAGCTGATCCTATAGCTTTAGAGGCCTGGAATAGTCACACCTGTGGAGTGTGATGGTTAATAGTTGTGTTGTTACTGGCACTGACTGCGCTGGCAGGGGCAGTGGGTGGTGCAAGCTGCAGTGGCCGCCTGATGAGGGCACTGGCACTTATTTTTTTTAACAGATTAATTACTGCTTTTCCATGCCACGAGTAAAGCCTGGATCCACTCCAGATTTTCAGTATCTCCATGTGTGATAAATTTACATAGAACTGATCATCCTGTGAGGGAATATGTAAGATAGTCAGTGGCACCGTGCGCTCTAGGCTCATTTTGGAGCACTTCTTGTTAAACTAGATTAAAGCCCAGAGTCTAAGTGGCAGATTTACAAGCCCCTTGCACCTCTTTTACGCCGGCGTTGCATCACTTTTGTGACACAGCGGCGGCGCAAAACCAGCGCCATGCTGCGGGGTATTTACAACGTGACGCATCTGGGAGATGCGTCACATTGTAAAGCCCTGAACCAGAAGTCGGCGTTCCTGTGCAGGGGGGGCGTTCCGTCGCAGGAACGCCTCCTAAAAGTGGCTGAGTGAAATCTACAGGGTTTCACTCAGTCACTTTTGAGCCCATGCTGCGTCAAAACCCTGCACCTGCTTGAAGCAGGCGTAAGGATTGACGCGGCATTGTAACGATAGGGCACCCCAGAGCCTTGCTGGAGCTGCGCCGCGCTTGCGACGCAACTCCAGCAATGCGCCACCTTTACGTCACAGAAGCGGCACGCATCTGTCCGTTTTTGCCCCATGGGGCACCACATTGTAAATGCGGCGCATCCATGGTGGCGGAGCCGTGACGCTCAATACCTAGCGCATCCCTGCTGATATGCAGGGATGCGCCAGTTATTGTAAATCTGCCCCTAAATATTTAATATTAGCAATTACTGAAAGCTGCTGCAAACTGAGTTGTTGTGTAAAGGCGCTGTCCAGTGCTGTGCTCCCTGCTGAAACAGCACACTGAAGCACACAAAATGAATACTGTTCCAAAAGTAGCACTGAGCACACCTTTGGAAGTGACTGGTCCTGCGTTGCACCAGGAAATTAATCAAACATGATTATTTTTACAAATCTTCTACCACATAAATGACATTTAATTAATTTACTGGCACACAGTCACGATTGCTTTAATTGAGAGAGCGTTTATTACCGACTTTGTGATGACTATGTGACATCAATGTCAAACAGAAAAATTGGTCTTTGCCAGAGTGGTGATATATTTAAATGTAGATAATATCCGTTCTTGCAAAATGCCTTAATGACTGGTATAATGTTGAATAAAATATTAGTTTTGGGTATATGGGAAGACAAAATGTCACACCAGTAGGGGAGGGACGTTGAAAAATGTGAAAGAATATCCTGGGGAACTTAACAATAGAGGGTAGTGTGCACACAGATGAACTTAGACAGAAACGTAAGATTACAATACCATTCACCTCAGTTATGCTTGAGAGGAATTCACAAATGGGTTTCTGCCCCTGCAGTTCCCACTCAAGGGGTACATTTCAGGTGTTCAGGATGTTCCAAAGCGTGTTTAGCATGAGATGTTTGTAAACGTCCACCAGAAGTATAGAACCGCGGGGCCGGCACCGGCCACGCCAGAAGTATGGCGGTCGAGCCGGCCCCCTCCGCTACGACTGGGGGTGGGTCTGACACGCGCTTGGTCGCGCGGGAGGCCCGCCCCCTAAACCCCCATTGCCTTGGTGGCGACCCGGAAGTGATTGGAATCACTTCCGGGTCGCGACGATGGCCAAACGTCCAGCCAGGCCTAGCCGGACCAGGAGGGTATAAAGGGCTGGGGAGCCCGGGAACCGGTCTCTTGGTTCCTGACTCCCCAGCTTGCCCCCCCTACGCCTCGCAAAGAGGCGGTAACCTCGATTTTCTTTTTACTTTTGCAGGTGTTTGTGCACCTCCGGTCAGGCAAGCGTCCGAGAGCTGCGGCGGCAAGGAGATTTCGGGAGCACGAAGGTCCGAACAAGAACGTTGCGTGTCCCTACGGCAGGATCAGCTGGATCAGCAAGGAGTTGCTGCGGGGGATCGAGCGGTGTATCAGGGCGTCGGGAGCGTGGTTTCAAGCATCAGGTATCGGAAGGCGGTGGCGCGAGAGGCGCGCCCCTCCAGCAATCGCATTGTTCCTGCTGCTCATTGACGACCGTGCTCTCCGGTCCTGTATACGCTTTTCCACCGGCTTTGTTTTCAGACTGCTGCACGAGGCTTGTGGGGAAAGTTTTTTCGAACGGCGCGCGTTTTGCTTCTACACGCATTGGGCATTCAAAGCTGGGTAGACTGTCCTGGTGATACGTGATCGGCGCGTAGGGTGTACGCGCACTGTGGGGGGGCACAACGCTGCTTGAACGTGTCTGTATGCTCGGGCTGACGTGTAGGCATACGTATTGCCTGCTGGGAGGGTTAGTATTTGGGGCCATCCTTTGGAAATTGGTCCGGGCGGCACACAGAGTTGGGGTTTTAGGCTTTAGGCAATAAAAGCGTTTAAGCTTGTTACAGGCCATACGTGTTGGAGAAAGGTGTTATTTCTTGCCATTGGGACCGTTTTTTGTTTGCTGTTTTTGACTATTGTGCATTACAAACTACTGAAGCATTGGTAGTATATACGGGTTGTGGGGATTTGTGACGTCCGTTCTATCCAGTAGGACCGTGTTGTTTGCTGTTTTATTACAAACTACTGAAGCATTGGCAGTATATACGGGTTGTGGGGATTTGTGACGTCCTTTCTATGCCAATGGCGGGGAAAACTAAAAGGGGGGAGCAAGGCTCTCGTATGGAAAAACTAATGGAAGATATGATGAGGAAAGTGACCGAGATGGGACAAGACCTGGCTAACCTCAGGGAGAAGGTGGAGGGGCAGGAGGGGCAGGGTGAGAGGCCTAGGCGCCCCAATGTGCCCCCTAAGGCTGCTTTTCTGCCAGTCCCCAAATGGGTGAGAGCTAGGAAACGTGTGGGAAAGGGTTTAAACCCACCCATGCCGCGGGTCCCTAGTGATACCCCTGCACCTCCTATCCCGGTCCCGGTGCCGGGTCTGGAGATCCCGTCAACGGCACCCCCCTTAGCGCCGGTTCTCGAACCGCAGGCCCTTCCTCAGATTCCGGAGTCGCCGGCGGTCCCTGTGCCAGTATTAGCACCCCTCGCACCGCTAATGGTTCCTGTGGTCCCGGTGCCCCAGCCAGCTTCCCCGGGAGGGCTTACACCCACCAAAGATATTCCGCTTGGGGGGGGGGGATCTGCCTCAAGAGATAGTTTCGCATTTGGCGGCAATCTTGCCATGGTTGGGGAAGGCAGGCATTCTCGCCCCAAAAGTGGGGGTAAAGGAGTTGGGGACTGATGCTTTGGCGGAGGCAATGCGGATTGTCTCTAAATTTAATGCGGGACCCAAAGAACTAATCAATGCTGGGCCGGTAGCTTCATTACCTATCATTGCAGGGGGTGGTTCCGGCACGGTGGAGAACAAGGGTTTGACAGTCCCCAGTACGGCAGGGATCCCTCTCGAGGCTCCAGGGCCGGCAGCAACAGGTAAACTGCCAGCATTACCAATGTTGGGCGTGGGGGAGTCCAGTTCTGAGCGCGAGTTTTTAGGCAGACATGTGTCTATGGAGTTAAAAAACCGAATATGGGCTGGTGAATATATTGACATGTTTGCATTATTGATCTGCGAGAGGGAGAGGGAGGAATCTAGAAAGAAGAAGGATTATATGCTCCCTAGGGAATGGCAGACTGAGATGTTGAAGTACAGGGTGGAAGAGAACCTACTGAATTGGATCAGAGCATTTTCCATATTTATGGCAGTCACAGCTGAGCGTTTTCCTAACTTACAGGAACAGATGGCTTGTTATCAGATGCCACCTTACGGCGAGAAAACTTCTAGAGGGTTTCAGGGACGGTTTTAGGATTTCAGCCCCTAATTATAGAGGGTCCTCTGAGTGCCAGAATCAACTCTCGGCCAGGAATAACCGAGATATTGTCTCCTCAAAGATTGCCAAGGAGTTACGCCTAGGGAGGGTGGCGGGCCCTTTCTTGTCAGTACCGGTTAAGGATTTTGTCCGCTCCCCGTTGGGAGTAGTCCCCAAAAAGGTTGAGGGGGAATTCAGACTAATACACAACTTGTCAGCACCCAGGGGAAATTCACTGAATGATGCAATTAATGATGAGTTCTGTAGCATTAAATACGCGTCCTTTGACCAAGCGGTGGAGATCCTTAGGGGTTTGGGCCCTGGGGCTCTGATGGCAAAATCTGACATAGAATCGGCCTTTCGGCTACTTCCGGTACATCCAGATGATTATCACCTGCTGGGTTTTACATTCCAGGGGAATTTCTATATGGATATGTGTATGCCAATGGGTTGCTCTGTCTCATGTGCATATTTTAAAAAATTCAGTTCATTCCTGGAATGGGTTTTCAGACAAAAGACAGGGCACCGATGGGTCATGCATTACCTAGACGACTTCCTTAACCTGGGGACACGGGGTTCCTCTGAATGTGGGTGGGCGCTGCAGGAATCTTGCGCGCTCATGCGGGATTTGGGGGTCCCTTTGGCTCCTGGAAAGACAGTTGGGCCGGCATCTACGATAGAGTTCTTGGGCATTGAACTTGATGCTGTTCAGAGATGTTTTAGGCTACCCATGGACAAGGTTAATAAATTCAGGGCCGCTTTACAGTTATGCTTGGACAAACAGAAGGTTACACTACAACAGCTACAGTAGACAGTGGGGCAACTGAACTTTACTTTGAGGGTCATTCCAATGGCTAGACCATTTTCCAGATCCATCTCCCACGCCATGGCGGGCCTCAAAGAGAAGCATCACCACACAAGGCTGTCAGCGGAGGTTCGGCAGGACATGCGTATTTGGATTGCATTCCTGCAGGATTTTAATGGCAGAGTAGTGTGGCCCGGTCCGCCCACTGCGTCCGCGGAGTTGGGTTTAATGACTGACGCCGCGGGCAGTGAGGGATTTGGTGCCATACTCGGTACCGAGTGGGTGGCGCAACGTTGGCCGGCATGGTGGGTGGAGTATGGCCTAACAGGTAACATTGGTTTCCTCTAGCTTTTCCCCATTTGGGTGGCTTTGACGGTGTGGCCAGAACAAATGCGTAATCAGTCAGTAGTTTTCTGGTCAGACAACATGACCGTGGTGGAATGCATCAACCAGCAAGCGGCCCGGTGTAAAATGATTCTTCGTCTCTTCAAGGCGATTGTTCTCACATGTATGAAATTGAATGTGCAGTTTAGGGCTAATCACGTGCCTGGGGTCCTTAATCATGCTGCTGATGCCCTTTCTCGCTTTAAGATGCAGGTGTTCAGGGCTCACCTCCCAACAGCGTCAGAGCATGCCACCCTCTTCCCAGAACGACTCTGGCAGATTGGTGCCCCCACCTCGTGGCAGCCAGCCTAGCACCCAGGACCAGGAAAGCATATGAAGGGGCGTTTTGGCAATATTGTTCATTCTTGGGTGCAGGGTGGGCTGAGCGGTGGCACGACACTGGGGCTCTCATTGCATACGTAGGTTGTTTAAGGCTTAACGGGCGTTCGGCAGCCGCAGTGAAGAGACAGGTGGCGGCGATTTCCTTTTTCGCTCAGATTAGCAACAGGGGTGACCCCACTAACAGTTTCACTGTGAGGAAGGCTCTGAAAGGGTGGCAACTCCTACAAGGGTCGGCCCCAGACACAAGGCACCCGATTGGGGTAGAGCTTCTGAAGGCAATACTGGCAGCCCTCCCCGCAATCTGCAACTCATCAGGGGAAGTCCTGTTATTCACTGCGGCCTTTTCGTGGCCTTTTACGGCGATTTTCGAATTGGGGAGCTGGTGGCCCAAAACAAAATAGACATACGCGGTGGATTGCAGTTTGAATCCATTAAGATCAGGGCCGACACCTTATTAATAACGATCAAGAAGTCCAAGACCGATCAGGAGGCCCGGGGGGATGGGGTGGTTCTCCATCAGGCGCAAGGTAACCCATGCTGTCCGGTATCACACGTGGAGAGCTACTTACAGGTTAGACCACTGACCAAAGGGGGGCCTTTCCTGATACATGCGGATGGTGTCCCGCTGACACGCTTTCAATTCAAAAGGGTCCTGGACATGGCAATTCTGCAGTCAGGTCAGAATCCTGACAGTTTTGGTACCCACTCCTTTAGGATAGGGGCGACCACTGAAGCAGCGGCAAGGGGCCTATCAGGCAGTGATGTACAGAGGATAGGGAGATGGGTGTCCAACTGTTACAAACGTTACGTGCGCCTACACATGTTGTGACTGGGATTGCCGCACTACGCTAATGCATGGTTCTCTCTGCTTCCATTACAGTTTCTCAAGCCTGTCACGCAGGGGGGAAACTTTGGACACGGCATCAACACTATCCGGCAACACTGACATCATCTCCACGAAAGGAAAGGCTGCAGATTGTGTGGATATTAGGACATTCATATGTAAGGCATCTGTCTAACCTTTTTTCTACAGGTGATTATAGGGAAAGAACACGGCAAGCGGGTTTTGAGATAGAATGCCATGGGAAAGGGGGGCTATGTTTCGATCAGTTCAGGGGTGTCGTACTGGACCTGTTAAGAAAAAGGGGTCCACATCCTAATATAATCATACTGCACTTGGGGGGGAATGATTTAGCAAGACTGGGAAGAAGAGGTTTGGTGGAGACTACAGTCACTGAAATAGGCTGGTTAGCTAGGACTTGTCAAGGCTGCACTATTGGGTGGTCTCAGATGATGCCCCGTTTCCAATGGAGAGGGGGGGAATCGGTAAAGGCCCTGAATCATTCTGCAAGGAGAATTAATAACAAGTTGGAGAGACTTTTTAGGGCTCCTCATTTACAGACCATCGCCCATGGGTGCATTAGGGGCGAACCGTGCTTCTTAAATGACGGCGTTCACTTATCCCAGGTGGGCAACGAGGTGTTCCTGGAGAATATGTTGGTTTGGTTGGGGGACCTTAGTCGCAGGGGATGACCTTTCTGGTGAGCACGGGGGGGACTAGATAGTTGGTCAACTATGCTAGCCTGTGGCGGTAAGGTCATGATTGGTGATCAGTAAATTTAAGGTCCTTAGAGGGCGGCGCCATTCACGAATGGTGTCGCCCAAGTGGGAGGGACGACTGGTCCCTCCTAGAACTCCAGGGGCAGTTGGGTGCGGGGGAGGAGGGAGTCACGCTTTCTCTAGGCTGAGTGGCCATCCCGCACGTGCACAACGGCAGCAAGGGCCCCTTGATGGAGATCAGGTACTGAGTGTACGGGGGTAACCGGGGGGGGAAGTACCCCCACGGTGAACGGCCCTGTGCGCATGCGCACTCCGGCTGGAGGGCGTGGTTTAGAATTTGATAAGGATCTGACGCCAGTTAGTGACCTTGCCGTAGGCCCGATTAGGTAGGCAGAAAATAAAGTTTGTACAGATTAATAAAGATATGCTTTTTTAGATATGGATAGGAAACCTTTGTATTAGAGTTATGTTAAGGTTAGCCATCGGATATCTGTACATGTCAATTGTAATCCGTGTAAAGTTCTGCTGCGTTTTGTAAATAATGGAAATATGATTAATGTGTATTAATGTGTATTAATTGTATATAATAAAATACGGCCGGGGGGTGTCACCCCCCCCGCATCCAAAAACTTCTCTCCTGTCATGGGTCTTGATTAGGGAGGAGGGGGTGTAGGTAGTACCTGGCCATATGTTTGTTGGCATTTACAAGCCACTAGCACCCCCTTCCAGTCTGGAAAGGGTCGCACTCGCATATCTACTTCAGCCGAGGTCTGACATAAGTACCTCCTGCAGAGTGGCAAGGGAGTTTAATCAGTACCAAAGTTGGGGACAGTGTGGGAGTTTCTTCACAGGGAAAAATATTACCCCTTAGGAAAAAAACAAAGAAAAACACGTGCATTTGAATTCCCCCTACTCGGAGTCCTCCAGCACAGAGAATGCAGAACAGAGGTAATGCATTCCCAACAAAAACATCATGTGATAGTGCAGGAGCATCGTCCCATGAGGAGGATTTCCTGAGGAGTTGGTGCATTCCAAAAAGTAGGAAATCTACACTCGGTCTTAAATGTACACACCTTTTCTTTTTATTGCTGCAGTTTTATAGCGCGAACTCGACCCGAAGGTATCAGAGCGCTTTGCATTAGCACCAGTTGCATTGCAGACAGACATGTTCATTTCTAGGGACGGGGAGATTAAGAGATTTACCCTGAATCACAGGATGTCTGGAGCCTCCCGACAGACTCGAACCTGGTTGCTGGGCTTCAAAGTTGGCCACTCTAGTTGTTAAGCCACATCTGAATGTAGATCCCTCACACTTTTCTGTGACTAAACCCGATAACATCATTTGTAGAGTGAAAAATTATGGTGTGTCAGTGGAGTAGCTAGGGGTGGTGGAGGGGCGGCCCGCCCCACGCAGCACTGTTTTTGGGGGCAACTAGCACCATTCCTCCGCTCCCTGAGAACAAGTCATTCGTCGGCAACCCCCTTCCCCCTGGAACAAGTTGCCAGTCAGCCGCCACCCCCGCTGCCCCTCCACCGCTCTTACCTGCAAGGGGCAGCAAACTTAGGGGTCGCCACGGGTGGCAGTAGGCCTAGCTACGCCACTATGGTGCATATTCCATTAACGGAATCTTGGGGCCTCAATTACACAGAACTAGCACAGGGCAGCGCCGCAAGTCATCGTGCTGCGTTGCCCTACCCCAATTCGAAGGGGCAGGAATGCACCGTATATGCAAGATATGGTGTATTCCTGTCCTTTCCGCCAGCGCCAGCACACACTTTGCAGCCAAGCACCGATGCAGGCAGCCTTGCACCAAGGGTGTCTGCATTGTTGGCATGACTGTGTTTGTGCAAGAAGGAGCACGTTACTGTACACAAATAATCACAAGAGGTGTTTTCTTTGTCCATGCGTGTTGCAGAATGCAGCACACGTGGAAAGAGGAAAAAACAAGGAGAAATGTAAACAGTTCTCCTTGTTACACCTGCTCTGGGGAGGCATACGTTGTTGCCGCTGCCCCGGGTTTACAGATCCTTGTAAATCTGGGAAGTTGTCAAAATCCATGGGTGTTACAGGAAAACACCCACAGCAATGCCCATGGAAGGTCTCCTTGACGTAGAGTAATGCAACGCAGCCCTTTGCGCTGCCTTACCTTGCTCCATATCTATGAGGCCAGGGAAAACCACTCACAGTGGCTTTGCGTCGCCTGATAGATATGATTGAGACGCCTGCGCCACTGGATTGTCATAAAAAGTGATGCTCCGGCAGCGCAGGCCTCTTGTAAATGAGGTCCTAGGTTTGCTTGTCCAACCTCTTAACATTTACCGCTCCAGCCACACGGGTGGAGTGATGGGGCTTGGTTATGTCCAACAAGCTCTTGGTACTTCACTGGTTTCACCACTAGGAGCGGTATTGGTCTCAAAGTCCAAGTACAGGCCAATACATTAACCCATTTTCCCACTGCTAATTTAGGATTAGAAATGTAATTGTGTACTCCACTGCTAGTGGCTTATGCGAACTGATGAGTCCATGGGCTTGCAATGGTGACAGGGGAAAGGTCTTCCCTCTGACACCCTTGTGTGTCCACATATGCACCCTCGGTCGGTTCCTGACTACCTTAAGAGACCTGAAGGCAGATCTCAGCACTGTGAATGAACGAGATGTGTTCAGCGTTTGCCATAGATCTTGCCTCGCCCTCAAGCACAGATTATGTATTAGTGGCACATGCACGCACCCCAGGCGCTATGCTAGCACATCATCATAATATATTTTTTATAAATTCTGCAACCCCTATACGTATATACGTGGAAAGCATATTCATTAAAAAAAAAATTAAATAGAATGTATCAATTAAAAGTTAACGACAAAAGAGACTTAATAATGACCTGTTGACTAAATTAATACAGATGTAGAATTGCACCCAGTGAATTAATAGTAACTCAATGTGAGTAGAAAGAGAAAGAGCAATTCAATATACAGCTGGCACAACATTTAAAAAAACAACCGTGCTGCCTTGCTTCACATCTAGGTTCACGCTATGGAAGTACTGCTACCTGCCTGTGTCACTTACCTGTGCTTGTTTGTCTCTGTCTAATCCTGATAGAGATGAAGCGGAAGCTAGGGTATAGCGTATGAATCTTTTCTCTCCAGCCTGGTGACCTCCTCAAAGGAGTAATCCTGGCCCCTGGCATCTGTTAGGAGTCAGTGGTGCACTGAATCATGCATCAGTCTTTGTGAATCGGCCCTGTGTGTTTTGCACGGCCGGACAGGTCATTCGGCCACCCTGGCATTTCCCCAGTTGGTTCAAGGCTAGGATAGGAGGCTGCTTTCAGAGCAGGACGGGCTCTCTGTTCCCCCCGCCTCCTGCATGGTATTGCCGGCTAGCACATCACCGCAAGGGCTCTTTATGGTTCCCTGTGCAGCCGGGTGTTTTGGAAATGGTTGTATTTATTGAAATGTTGAAAGGTTAGAACTAGATTATTTTTCTGATCGATAGCCCTAAAACTAACCAGATCACTTAGGTTACCAAAGGACTCTACATCACCAACGATGGAATTCTCTTACCCTGGGCTTGAATTTATTCATATCCTCAAATGAAGTGCCACATTACAATCATCTGTTAAAAAGAACGACCAGAGCTAGTATATTTGCAAAACACTCAGTTACTTCTGTACTCCTGGTCTGCACAATTCGGTTCTTCGGCTCTGAATAGGAATTGTACCTTTTTCTGTAAATAGGGTGATACTGACCCTTCATCTAGGAAAAGCATTTATTGACCAGGTATAAAACGTCCACTTATCAGCCCAGGTCAAACTGTAGGAAAAGGAGAGTACTGAATAGCTGTGGTACTTCTTAGAGTGCAATAACATCTTGGAAGTAGTAGTCATAGCCTTAGATTGGATTGGATCTAGGGCCAGTTGTACAAAGTTATTCTGAGGTTGCAACGTTTGCGTACGCATCAAAAGCGTTTTTTAATGTACAAAGGCCCAATTTGCGATTCGGTAACCTATTACATCTACAGCACAAATAGAAAGAGGAAAATGACTCCCATGATTGTTTTGTGTAGGAAGGTTTCCCCGCCTACAACGCAGGCACCCTTGCACCATGACGTAAAGGTTCCTGCATTGGAGCTAGGCCGTCAAAAGCACACCAGAACTAGGAGAGGGCAGCAATATGCCGTATAATGTTAAAAACTGAACATTCCCGCCCTTTCCCTTTCATGCAACGCAGCAAGGTGGCGTGCTGCGTTGCGCTGTGTGAAATACTGATAAATCTGACCCTTAGTTTATTGGGGCTGCACAGGGAGGAGCTACCAGGAGCTCACAAACTACTTGTTAGAGCAGCCGGTCCTTTATCTAAGGGTGGGCGCAGTGCTCCACTCCGCCCGCGGAGTGTTCGTAGTACTGCCCACTTCGCGCTTCACAAAGTAGGGGTAGCAGGGGCAGACTACGCACACCCCACGGCGGAGCAGAGTAGCCCGCCAGCCGCCTCCCTCCCGCCCTCATTTTAAAATTACTAAGAAACATTACATAAAGAAAATTACTTACCTGAGCTGCCGCGTCCCGGGGCTCCATCTTGCTGGTTCCTGGATAGCTTCTTCCTCACGAATGCGCGGACTCCCGCGCATGCGCATTTCTCGGGAGGAAGAAGCTATCCAAGAACCAGAAAGATGGAGCCCCGGGACGTGGCAGCTCAGGTAAGGAATTTTCTTTATGTAATGTTTCTGAGTAATTTTAAAATGAGGGCGGGAGGGAGGCGGGCGGCGCGTAGTGGGGCTACGCGAAGTGTGCAGGTGGGCGTAGATTTGCCCCCACTCCGTAGCGCTGCACGTAGCCTCACTACGCCCACTACGCCCAGGGCTGCCTTTATCATCTGGTCTATGAATGTCAAATTTCCATTGAGTTGCATTTCACCGCCACCAGTGCCATTTGCCCTTCCAGTTATCAGTTATGAGGCAGGGAATCCATGCTGCTGCTGTCACAAATCAGTAGGTGTTCCTTTTCAGCCCAAGGCCTCCCCTGAATCCTGAGTTGAGGATACCAGTCATTTACTTGTCTGCTTTTGAGCAGTTGCTACAGTGCATATTTATGAAATGAACACACAGCGAAGCAAGACACCTTGCTGTGATGAGTGAGAGAAAGGAATGCGCTGTACGTAACAATATACTCCTTTCATTCCCAGCACTGGCGCTCAATGTGCTGCCTAGCTCCAACGGGAGCACCCTAGCACCAGGGTGCAAGAGTGCCTGCGTTGTCAGCAGGATTGTTTTTGTGCAGGAAGGGACACAATCCTACACAAAAACAATCCTGAGAAGCATTTTCCTCTTTCTATCTATAAAATGAGGAAATAAGGAGGAGCTAATAAATTATTGATCCTCGTTACCTGGGCAGGCGTATCATTTTGACACATTCCCAGGTTAACTAGTGTTGGTAAATCTAGGAATGCGCCAAAATCTATGGGTGGATGCATGGGAACACCCACGCTCCACCCATGGCATGGCTTTCCAGGGCAGAGTAATACAACACAGCGATTTGCGCTGTGCTGCGTTTCTGTGAATTGATCAAGCCTGGCAGGGTCATGCAAGGTGGCCTTGCGCGTTTTGATAGATCAAACTTAGGAGTTGCGTTGCTCTTGCGTTTGGTTGCATGATACAACGCAACTCCTACATAGATATGCTCCATGCTGCACGCTGCGAGTCTGCGGACTGCATCCCGCCAAAGACTGACTTATCAAGGAGGGCCCTGACATTTTTACGCCCATTTTAATAGAAACCATGAACTCATCTCTGGTGATTTGAAAATGGCTTGCAATACCCCTCAGCCTAAGAGACCCTCCATGTATGGTCTGCGTTGCCCAGCTACCCGCCAGGTACTAACCTGTGTGTGATCATCAGGTACGTCCAGGTTCACTTGGGGGCAATAATTGTGTGCCATCCATTCAGTTGGGATTTATGCCTGGCCATCATGTCACAAAGGCTGTGCGTTGTCAGTGAGGGAAGACCTGCTTTAAAGAGTCCATGCTGGTGGTTTACCATGCTTGTCCTTTCAGACCCTACTGCTGCATCCAACATGGTGGGTCATTCCTCATTGCCAGAACACATGAGGGTTTATTGTCACTTTTATTTTTTATTGATTTCAGCATTATATAGTGCAAAAGTTAATGCAATAAATGACAAATGTGAGAGATTACTAACATTTCAATTTTTTGTAAGAAAAAAGATATGAAAGTGTAAAAGCAAATGTGTGCCCATGCCCTGGCAGTCTGTGCACTGGTAATCTCCAAGAGAATTTCTCCTCTGCAAGACTGACTCGCCCCTCAACCATGATTGCCCCCATTTTGATAAGGATTTTAATGAATCCTTAACAAAATCGCTAAAAATTGGTTTGGACTTAATAATAGCTCCTACCATTTAGTATAGCTTATATTAAATGTTCCTAATTCAAACTATCTTCTAAAACCACTGTGAGAACTCTGGAGGGCTCACCTCTTGCATCACTATGAGATTAAGGAGCGAACAATTTACATTCCCATACAAATCCATCCACGTTCTCCCTTATCCAGCCTTTCCATCCAAAATAATTACGAAATAGGGTTCGTTTTGGCTATCTGTAATGCTGGAAATTAAGTTATAAAATTCCTCTAAAATTTTCCAGCTGTGAGCCTGACCAGATCATGTTGTAACAAATACTAACGTTGTTGTTACACCACCTCGGACATTAGTTAGAGATTGTGCACTGAAAAGTGTGTCATTGTTTGGCACGTAATGTAGCATCAATTTGAAAAGAACTGCATGTTAATGAAATCTGCGCCACTAGGACAAGAAAAGGCAAATTCCCAAATCTGTAACCATGCAGATAGTGAGAGTTCTGCCCCCATGGTGGTTAGCCATCACCATTGTTTAATACCCGGATCATTCATGTATTACACCCTCGCTCTGACGCAAATTCACCGGAATCTATGATTACTCACACCGGAAGCTATTTGAAGAGAGAAAAACGAAGAATCCATAGCTGAGGTTTTATAAAATCCCATCTGGGGTCTTATCTAAGAGGAAAGGTGCTTACGACTCCCAGGCTGACTCCTTCCCAATTCTGAGTCCATTATTGAGAGAACCATTTCTCTGCAGTTGCTTAACCATAACTCAGCATGAAGCATACATATTTTATTTGTGTTTCTGGGAGAAAATGCCCCTTTTTTGCCTGGTCACCCCCAATTTCGTTGCTGAATTTCATTGCTGTGTTCTATCTCTGCACACTGGGGCAGTACTGTCCAGTGCCCAGCGTATGTGCCCCGACACCTAAAACATGGAGCTATTGACTAATCCCTGATTGGCTCATTTCACTTTCTTCTTATTATTCCATAATATATGGTGCAGAGAATACACCTATTGTGTAAAAAGCTCAATGTCATCTATGAATTGCAGCACTTATTGTTTGTGCCATCCACTAATGTGACAAGGAAAACTGACTTCAGGCCGACCTGTGTAGTCTGACTGACTGCTGCAGTTTAGACCTGCATCATTCATAATCAGTCAAAATAACGATTTTGATGGCATTGAACGAGATGCGGCGAACGTGACCCACGCACGTTGCCGTAGCGTCCCCTGGTTTGCTGGTGCTCCGCCCATGGAGAGAACCACCGATTGACGGCCGCTGTTGCCTCCGCAGCTGAGCGCGTCCTGGAGGGAGAAAACGCAGCGTCTGCTCTTCATTTTTCACCCGTTTTTCACCCGCCTGCCTGCCCGTCTGCTTTCCGATTTACCCACCTATTTACCCATTGATTTCCTCCGCTGCGGTGTGTCGGCGGTTTTCTGCTACCAACAAAGCTCTTCTCCCGTTCACATTCATCTCTGCTCTCGTGAAGGCATCAATGGCGGAAACGGATGGAAATGGGCAGTGTGGTAACGGAGCCACCCGGCCCGTTCCAGCACGCTGGTCACGCACCCACGCACCCGGAGGGCGGGCACGCCCGAAGGGATAAATAAACGGGCGCGAGACCGCTCGTGGTCTTCGGCCCACACTATAATCCCGACTGCTGTGTCTTCTGTCATTCCCCCATAGCTATGCCCTGTCCTTAGGCCTGCCCTATACCCCCCACCCCACGATACTACATTGGCGACGAGAGCGGAGCCTACCCGCGCCTCGCCCCCCCCCGCACCTGCTGAGCCGGTTGCTGATCCGCGGAGGCGGAACACGGAGGACTTTCCTGGGCGCGCCTTCGCGTTGGCTGGCTGGGGCCGCGCGCGCGTGGTCCTGGTGCCTGTGGAGGATCCAGCGTCCTGCCAAGTGCCGGTAAGCTCTGTCGGAGGGGGGAGTCGGCCCTCGTGAGCCCGGCCCACGTCTGGGTTGGGAGAAGCGAGCAGATTGCAGCTCTGGTGTGCAAGGCCCCGAGAGTGAGACGAGGGGCAGGGGCGTCCATGCAAGTGCCTGCAGGGAGATATCATATGACTACAGCTTGGTGGAATTGAAGAAGGACTCCGTTGGTCTCGCCCTCGCGCAGCACCAGCCAGGCAGCCTACCTGCGTCACGGTGCACGGCCGTTGGTCTCGCCTGCACGCAGCGACATCCAGCCAGCCTGCGTCATCCCTAAGCGGGGGAGGAGAGCGTCAAGGGTCTCGCCTGGAGACCAGACCGGCAGCCACGGCCCGTGTGGGGAAGAGGTGACGGAAAAGGGCGGCGACCATGACTACCCCTGTCACCAGCGGAGGTAGCACCGCGCAGCCACCACAGCAGCGGGCCGCGCAGCCAGTTGCCGCCGCACCTGGACACAGTGCGGTCGCCCCGCTGCCGCCGTTCAGCGAATTGTCGGACCCCTCCACGGCGGCCGTGCGGTGGCGCTCATGGATCGGACGGCTGGAGCACTACTTTGTCGGAGTGCGGGAGACGGACAACACGGTCAAGAGATCTCTCCTCATGTGCTACGGTGGTGAAGAACTGTATGACCTCTTCGAAACTCTACCGGACAGGGGAAACGACGACGACTACGCGGGCGCCATAAGGGCCCTGAACCGCCATTTTGACCCCCAAACGAACCCCGATTTTGAGTGGTTTAAGCTTCGCCAGGCGCGACAAGAGGAAAATGAAAGCATTGACGTCTTCTATGCCCGCCTGCGGAAACTCTCGCTGTCCTGCGAGCTGCCAGACCAGAGGGCAGAGATTCGGGCTCAACTCATACAAGGGTGCAGGTCGGTCCCGCTGCGGCGTCTCATCCTACGGGAGCCAGGTATCTCCCTAGATAACATCCTGGTCCTAGGCCGATCTCACGAGCTATCCAATGCTCGAGCGGATGCGATGGAGGCGGCCCTCAATCGGCCGGCGACTGCCCCGAAACCTCCGGCAATCAAGGAAGAGAGGGTGGACGTGCTGCAGAAGCGACCGAACCAGCAGCGAGGAGCCGCGAGGGCTCCACAGGGCAGCACATGTGGCAACTGCGGCCTAGGTCACCCACCTGGCGGCCGATGCGTTGCAATGGGACAAACATGTCTGAAGTGCGGTCGAGCGAACCACTTTGCGAAGGTCTGCAGAAGTGGCCGAAGGGGGCGCGGAGGTGCGTCCGGCCCGCGTGGGGCTGCGGCGCGCGTGCACCAACTGACAGTGGAGGAATCCGCCGCCCTGCGCGAGAACTCCAAGCCAGAGTTCGATGAAGAAGGGGAAGAAGAGGAAGTATTCTTCGTGTCGTTCGTAGGCCGGGAAGGCACGAGGAGAAGACCGCCGCCCATGTGTGACATCATGGTGGCCGGGTCCCCGGTGAGTGCTCTCATCGACACGGGGGCGTCGGTGAATGTCATGGACAGCTGCCAGTATGAGAGGTTGTCGCCACGCCCGCCCCTGAGACCATCAAAAGCCCAAATCTTCACGTATGACAGTGACCGGCCACTGTCCCTGCGAGGGGTGATCGACGTTGAAGTCGTCAGCGATGGCCGGAAGCTGGCCATGACATTCCACGTGGCGGAAGGCAAGAGGGGCACCCTGCTGAGCTGCCACACCGCCGAAGATCTGGCGCTGGTATTCTTCGCGAATCAGGTACATGACCTGCATGCAAGGGAGATACTGAAGGACTTTCCGATGTTGTTTCAAGGGCTAGGATGCCTACGCGGGAAGCAGTTCAAACTACACGTGGACCCGACGGTCCGGCCAATGGCACTGCGTCACCGGAGAATACCATTCCTCCTGCGACCACGGGTGGAGGAGGAGTTGCAAAAATTGGAAGACTTGGGGGTGATTGAGAAGGTGTCGGGTCCGACCCCGTGGGTGTCCCCCCTGGTCGTGGCGCCCAAACCCAAGCAGCCCGGTGCCATCCGACTGTGTGTAGACATGCGCCTCCCAAACAAGGCCGTCAAGCGTGAAAGGCACCTCACGCCCACCATGGACGATATTGTGGCCGACCTCAACGGCGCGCAGTGGTTCACGAAACTGGACCTCAACGCGGGGTACCACCAGCTTGAACTCCACCCCGACAGCCGCAATATAACCACCTTCTCCACCCACGTTGGCCTGCGGAGATATAAGCGGTTGAGCTTCGGAATCTCGTCAGCGGCCGAAGTGTTCCAAAATGCCATAAGGGAGACTCTCTCGGGTCTCCAGGGAGTTATCAACTTAAGTGATGACATTCTGGTGTTCTCACGAACTCTGGAAGAACACCATCGGCACCTGCGAGACACGCTGCAGCGGCTAGCGGACAGTGGCCTCACCCTGCATGAAGCCAAGTGCTCTTTCTACCAGGAGTCGGTCGAGTTCTTCGGCTACATCTTCTCGAGGGAAGGCCTGAGAGTGGATCCGAAGAAAGCGGTGGCGATCCGCGCTGCCCCGAGGCCCACATCTGCCACCGAGGTCAGGAGTTTCCTAGGGATGGCAACCTACTGTGGGAGGTTTATTCCCAATCTGGCGTCCCTGTCGGAGCCGCTCCGGCTTCTCACGAAGAGTGGTCATCCTTGGACCTGGGCGGCTAAGGAAGATGTGGCGTTCCAAGCGGTCAAGGACGCGCTGATCGATGACAAGGTGATGGCGTACTTCAGACCCCACCGGCGGACAGAGGTGGTGGTGGACGCGAGCCCCGTGGGGCTGGGCGCGGTCCTGATGCAGGAGACGGAGGCGAAAGAATGGGTCCCGACCGCGTATGCCAGCAGGGCTCTGACGGCCACGGAGATGAGGTACGCGCAGATTGAGCGGGAGGCGCTGGCCATCAAGTGGGCCTGTCAACATTTTCATCTCTACCTTTATGGTCACGACTTCCGGGTGGTCACTGACCACAAGCCCCTTGTTCCGCTCTTCGCCGGCACGGCGAGGCTAGGGCCCCCAAGGATCGAGAGATGGGCGGTCCAGTTACAAGCGTACCGATTTGAGGTCGTGTTCCGACCTGGGGCCAGCAACCCAGCGGACTTCCTGTCCCGCCACCCGGAGCCGGTGCACCCAGATCAGTCGGAGGAGGCGGAAACGGAGGAGTTCGTCCGCCTGGTGTCGCAAGCTGCATGCCCGGTGGCTCTCACGTTGGAAGACATCGGCAAGGCCACGGAGCTGGACGACTGCCTCGTGAAAGTGAAGCGCACGCTGGCGACCCACCACTGGCGGAACTTCCTGGATGGAGTGCAAGCCCTCACAGAAGAGGAGAAAGTGTATCGACAGCAGGTGTGGAACGCGCGGAGTGAACTCAGCGAGGGGCCGCATGGCGTGGTCCTGCGAGGAGCAACACTCGTCATTCCGAGGAGTCTCCAAGGAGAGGTGGTTAGGTTGGCGCATCAAGGGCATCAAGGCGTCTCCAAGACCAAGGCAAGGCTGCGGAGCAAGGTGTGGTTCCCTCGGATGGACGCGCTGGTTGAGGAAGCCATCCGTAACTGTCACTCGTGCAACATCACGGGGGGGGAGCCGACACCTCACCCGGTGATCACGGAAGACCCCTGTCTGGAACCCTGGTCCAAGTTGAGTGTGGATTTTGGTTCGTTCCCGGATGGGCGACACACCTTAGTGGTGGTGGATTCACACTCCAAGTTCCCGGTGGTGGAAGTGGTGTCATCAACGGCGTTCAACCAGGTGCGAGCGGCGCTGGATCGCATATTTGCCATGATGGGCCTACCTGAGGAAGTCCGGTCGGACAACGGGCCACCGTTCCAAGGGCGAGAGTTCCAGGAATACCTCGCGGCTCGAGGGGTCAGACACAGGAAGATTACCCCGCAGTGGCCCCAGGCGAATGGGGAGGTGGAGCGTTTCATGCGCACGATGAACCGGGCGCTGAGAATCGGAGTTGAGCAAGGAGAAGACGCGGATCAGTGCCTCTCGCAGTTCCTAAGTGCTTACCGACGGACCCCCCACTGTACGACCCGTTGTGCGCCGGCACACCTTCTGTTCAAGAAGGCCCCCAGGGACAATATCCCGGCGAGTCAGGGGTGGCAGCCCACGCCGCTAGACCAAGAGGCGGCGCAAGGGAGAAGGCGGACCTCCAACGAGAAGGCCAGTCTGAAGAGGAGAGCCCGGGCGAGGAGTCTCCAGGTGGGAGACGGGGTCATCCTGAAAGACCGGTACCCGAATTGGAAGTATCGTACCCCATTCGAACCGGAGGTGTGGGAAGTGACCGGAGTGCAGGGCACCATGGTGTCCGCCAGGAGAGGGACGCGGACGGTCACGCGAAATGGGTCGTGGTTCAAACGAATAACATCTGTACTCCCTGAGACCGACCCGGAGGAGGAAGAGTTGGAGGCCCCGGAAGGGTGTGGCTCACCCAGAGTGCAGGCGAGCCCATCGCGGAGCGCACCCCCACTGCCCGGGGCGGGAGATCAAGAAGGCGGGCCCTCCGCCGAGGCTGAGGCGCCCAGTGGCCGAGGGGCAGGAGGAACAGGCCGAGGAGAGGTTCCACGGAGTCGGCCGTATGGACTTCGGCCAAATCCGGCCCCAAGCAAGAGACTCAGAGACTTTGCGTGGTGTGCGCAAGAACCGAACTGTTCAGCGATAAATGATCTCTGTATCTGAAAGATTGGAGGGATGTGGTAACGGAGCCACCCGGCCCGTTCCAGCACGCTGGTCACGCACCCACGCACCCGGAGGGCGGGCACGCCCGAAGGGATAAATAAACGGGCGCGAGACCGCTCGTGGTCTTCGGCCCACACTATAATCCCGACTGCTGTGTCTTCTGTCATTCCCCCATAGCTATGCCCTGTCCTTAGGCCTGCCCTATACCCCCCACCCCACGATACTACAGGCAGATGTGAGACGCTGAAACCCTTTCGGATTCGACTGGGAACTGCCTGGATCAGCGTGGCTGCCTTGTGCTGCAGAGTGCCGATAGGGTGTATGGTGAGGTAAAGAGCATTACTACATTACTACAAATGGTATTAAGCCCCACCCCCCCCCCGTAGAAACTCTTGAAATGGTCTTTCTTGGACTCTGAGCAGGGGGACAGAGGATATTATATAATTACACGTATCTTCAATACACATGAAGCAAAACTTTATGAGGTTTTAGGGGCACTGTAGGTCTGCAAAATCCTCATAATATAACGCACGTAGAGGCCTCTAAAGGTTTTTCAAGGGCTGTCTCATTTAGCTTTCAGTTTTTGAACAGTGCCCTACGCTTTGTGCTCTCTACTTTGGAGGGAGGAGTACTAAGGAAGACTAAATAAGACTAAAAGAAGGGGGGGGGAGATGTCGGTAGAAGCGGCAAAATTGTGTAATAAACAGCCTAAAGCTGGGACAGGAAAGGATTTCTTAAGATCTGGTCAATCATCACCATCAACACCAGTCTTAGCGTCTAAAAGTACAAGGAGAGGGAAAAGAAATGCCCAGCAAAGAATGGACTTAAAAGCTAAAGTGTTGGCACTAACTGAGAAAAATAAACAGCTTGGTCAGAATGATTTTGACAAGACCCTGGAGGAAGAGGATGAGGAAGAAGAGACTCTATCTGAACTTTCGGCTGATTTAAGTATGTTGGCTGTGGGGGAAGAAGGAGGAGGGGAGGGAGATGGAGAGGGAGTAGGGGGTGTACTCAGCAGAGAGAATGACAGCTTGGCAAATGCGAAACAGTATCCTCTATTCGGCAAGCCCCTTGAGACACGGGAAAAACCTACCAGTACACCGCAACAGAGCCAGGAGGAGCAACGGGTGGAGGGTGAAAAATGCCTACAGACTGTACATGGACAGAAAATACTATCCACCCCTGCCCAGGCCCATGTCAATGCCCATGCCCGAGCCCCCAACCCACAGTTCATACTGAAATTGCACCCAGGGCCAGAGCCTGACCCTGTAGAAGCAAGTATGGCTACATATGGGAAATCATCTATGACCAGTCAGCCATCGATCAAGGTAGCTCAAACAAACCTGCAGACATTGCAAGAGATATCCAAGAAGGAAGTCGGGAAAGGGACACTTTCAGACGATTTGGATGCTACGTCTGAATTAGAGTTAGAGTCAGAAAAGGAAAAAGAAAAGGAGACACTCCTCACCTCAAGAGTCAGTGAAACCCTGGGTAATAAAAGATCTGAGAAAGACACCTCAATACAAGAAATGCTTGTGACGATTTTGCAGGAATTACGAGACTTGAGGACCTCGCAAGCATTTGAAATACCACATCTGCATAATAGGTTAACAAAGATGGAGGAAAGACTAGGCAATCTACCAGGAAGGGTCACTGAGGTGGAGGTTCGTGTCTCAGTCTTGGAAGATAATATTACCACCATGCAAAAAGATCTCCAGGCGCTGAATAAGAATAAGAGTCAGATGGAATTGAAGTTGCAAGATTTAGAGAATTATAACAGGAGATCCAACCTGCGCCTTGTGGTAATATCGGAGGGTTTGGAAAATACAGAAATGGTGAAATGGACTGAATCTCTGCTGAAAAAAGTAATACCTGAATTACAAGGAGATCTCACAATTACGAGAGCCCACAGGGCACCTGCACACAAACCCGCAAATTCTAAATACCCACGGACCATCCTAATAAACTTTTCTGATTATAGAATTAAAGAGCAAATCTTAAAAGTGGCAATATCAAGGAGATCATTTACCTTCGATGAAATCAAAAACTTTGAAATCTTTTCTGACATGTCAGCAGCCTCTGCACATAGACGCAAGGATTTTGTCAAAATGATTGATTTTTTTAAAGCTAAAGGAGCACAGGCAATGATTGTGCAGCAATCTAAATTAAAAGTAATAGCCAAAGGAATTTTTTTTATTTTCACAGAGGTACTGGAAGCTCAAAATCTTTTGGATGCTCTCACTGTTGTATAAGGAAAAGAGACTCGGTGGTTATAAGGCTTTAAGACTCAGCTGAAATGGGAAAAAAAAAGCAGGGGCGGATGTGAGGTAAATCAGGGGACGCAACAGGATGCATCAAGATGGCATCCAATAGAAAACGAGAGGAAGAGGAAGGGACAGTGGGACAAGTAGGGGTCCTTCTTCTTTCAGGGTGGGTAGGGTGGGGGGGGTGGGGGTGAAGCAGTTAAAAAAGGAGAGTTCGTAGACAGAAATATTTTTCTTTTTTTGAATAAGTTCAGGAAAAGGATACATAATGCTGCTAAAGAAAGATACTGTCTTATATAGCTATATTGCACATATTGCATATATTGCACATCAAATATTGCACTTTAATATTTAAATGTTCATTTAGCATAATTGACACAATCTGTACTGTAGTATATTGCTTAGATAGCGTTGATTGATCTAATGGTCTCTGATTGCACTTTAATGGCTTTTGGCACAATTGATACAAACTACTGTACTGTAATATGCTGTTCTAAATGCGTGATTTGCACTCTATTGCATGATTTGCACAATTGTTAGATTAGATATGGCAGACTTTCGAGGTTTACACAACTTAATGGCCTGTAGTTTAGTGTATAACCTAGTCCGCTATTGTTTATTGGGAGAGGATATTTAACAATTTAAGCGGTCATCTGTTTATTTATGCATTTTTGCACATTTGCACAAGTTGCACCTTAGGAACGCATTTTGCATTCTGCATATATAGCACAAATTGCACTTTAGACGAGATTACTTGGATGGATAAAATAGGTTATATTTTTTCGCTTTTAATTGCAGTATGAATAGGAATAAACTTTCAATTTTGTCTCTGAATGTTAATGGTTTAAACAACAGGCGTAAAACTTGTGCAATAGAAAGCTGGCTAAAAGGTCACCAACCGGATGTGATCTTTTTACAAGAGACACATTTCTGCACTTTAAAAGATGCTAGCAAAATTTTTAAAAACTGGGCGGGTTTTTATTGCTCGGCAGTGTCGGGGACAGCTCAGAGGGATGTGGGCATTTATATAGGCAAACATGTCCAATTTCATGTTGAAGCATCTCACTCAGATACGAGGGGGAGATGGACATTTTTGCATGGGAAAATAAATTACACAAGCGTGATACTTGCTACAATTTACGCAGCAGTCATGGATGACCCGCTCCCCATTTTGCAGTTAAAACAAGCACTGTCAGGTATACCTGGTCAGATTATATGGGGAGGGGATTTTAATTTCCTGCAAAATCCAGCGGTTGATTCTACAAAAAAAGATTGAAGGCAAAATAAACCACAAGTATGCACTGCACTGCTGAATTGTAGGGCGGATTTAGATATTTTAGATAATTGGCGGCTTAACAACCCGACCAAACGTGAGTATTCTTGCTATTCGGCGAAATATGATTCGTCATCAAGGCTGGATTTTTTCTGACCTCCCACAATTTAGAAGTTGGTAAATACGAACATATAATGAATGCCTTTTCAGATCATGCCCTCATTAAGATGGAAACCCTTCTGGGGAAGAAAGATGGACAACCAACAAGAAGGTGGTATTTTAACCCTTTCACCGTGGCGGGAATTCCGCCGCGGTGCTGGGGGGTGCGGGGGGGCAGCGCGGTGGCGCTGTGCTCATGACGGAGCCGCTCCGTCATGAGCCACGGTTGGGCTGTGCTCATGACGGAACGGTTCCGTCATGACTCCGCCCATTTGCGTTGTCCCCCGCACAGGCGGGGAAACAGCGCTGCGCAGGCGGAGCGGCCGCCAACGGGCGTGTCATGACGGAACCGTTCCGTCATGAGCACACGGCAACCGTGGCTCATGACGGAACGGTTCCGTCATGAGCAGGGAAGGGGTTAACCAACTGAATTTAGCAGTTAAGCAGTGGTGTTCAGATTTAGGGAAAGAGATTAGTTCCTTTTTTTAATAAATAAGGATTCTGCCCCAATTAATATTTTATGGGATGCTTTTAAGGCTACACTGAGAGGCATAATCACCTCAAGAGAGGTACCAAAACAAAAATCTAAGAAGGAGGAGAGAATGGCAATAGAAAATAGATTGTCCCAAGCAAGTCAAGAATATTTTAGAAATAGGACTCCGAATAATAGACAAGAAGTACTCAACGCAAAAACAAGAATGAGGGAATTTTATTATGATCTAGGGGATAGGGCAAGTAGATTATATCTTCAGACAAGCTATGAAGATAGCGAGTACACAGGAAGATTGCCAGCTTGGCAAGCAAAGGAAAAGCAAGTCCGAAACAGAGTCGAATGCATTCAGGACAAAGTAACCAAAACTCGAGTAAAAACGACGCCACTAATAGGTGAGGTATTTTTTAAACACTATAAAGATATCTATCAGACATCTCACCAGGTCTCCTCAGAAAAAATTAACGAATTTCTGCGGGCATTGCCAATTCCAACTCTGGAAAATAATTTTAAAGAGCTGTTGCTAGCCGAATTCACGAAGGAACAATTAGATGCGGTTATCAGCTCTTTGCCTAATTGTAAAGCTACCGGAGAGGATGGCATTCCCTCAGAATTTTTTAAAACATTTTCTACTGTACTCTGCCACGAATTTTTAAGACTTGCAAATCATATATTAAAAGGGGGTGACCCACCCGCATCCTTCCGTATGGCAGTAGTGGTCAGTATTTTAAAAAAAGGTAAAGACAGTGAAAATGGGAATTCTTATAGGCCAATAAGCCTTTTAAACACTGACTACAAGATGTTTACTAAACTCTTGGCCAACAGGTTAAATAAGATGGTGGGACCTCCTATTGGGACAGATCAGTGTGGTTTCGTAGCGGGGAGACAGCTTTATACAAATACAAATTTTTTATTAGAGGCACTTTATTTTTTTAATATTAATAAGATTAAGGCACAGATTTGGCTCTTAGACGCCGAAAAAGCATTTGATCTTGTTTCATGGAACTGTCTTTTTACAATTTTAGAAAACTTTGGCTTTCCAAATGAGTTTATCTTCTTATTGAAACAACTTTATATAAATTCACAGGCCCAAATCTTAATTAACTTGGTTGATATAGGGACATGCCAAATAAATAGAGGCACCAGGCAAGGTTGTCCCCTTTCCCCGATCTTATTTGCTCTTTTTATAGAACCATTAGCAATTGCAATTAGGGAAAAAAAGCTCACATGGCTCCGGTCCAAGGAATGACGAACATAAAATTATATGCTGATGACATTGAACCCAAAGATAGATACTCAGACAGAATTTATGAGAATCTTTGCAGATTTTGAAAATGTATTAGAATTTAGACAGACATATAACACCCGTCCGAAAAGGTATTTAGGGATTCACGTAACTGATAGAGTAGAGGATCTTTTTTACCTAAATTATATCTCTTTGTGGAAAAAAGTTCACTCTCAGTTAAAACAATGGAATCAGTTGCCGTTATCAATAATAGGACGAGTTGCGTTAATTAGAATGTCAATTCTTCCGCTTTTTAATTTTCTCTTTAGTGCAGCTCCTTGTGCAATACAGGCCTCTTTTTTTAAAGAAATAGACAGCATGTTTTCCTCTTTTCTATGGACAAATAAAGCACCAAGATTAGCACTTAGCACTTAAAATTATCCTATTGCTGACGGAGGACTATCTCTTCCAAATATTAGAAATTATTATTATGCGACATTTGCACATCATAGTTTTAGATTTTTCTTTTTAGATCCTCAAGAAGTAGATAACTTTTTCATGAAAAGGATCCTAAGGGAGTGTAATATAATTGACCCCACAAGAGTGACTAAGTACCCTAAAAAAGTACGATATAAGACCTTACAATGGCTATTTAAACAAAAAACTCAGCTTTTAGCACACTACGATATTCCTAGAATCAATATCTCAACTAGGCTTTCAAATATATATATGGGGGAAATAGGGTTGTTAGAGAACAATATATTAAGGTTGTGGGAAGGAAATGGGTATGTCCAAATCCAGGATTTCATTAAGAGGAACTGTTGGAAAACCTGGGAGGAGATTGAAATGGGGCTCCAACATTCAACCACAATCTTAAAATGGTCTTTTATCAGATTGAAACTCATATTTGAAAAACTAGATATGGAAAATATGCGTCATAAAACTAGTATTAGTGAAGCCCTTAATTCTCCTACACAACGGAAAATTAGTAATTGGATTAAGATCTTCGACGATAACAAATCTCTCTCACTATTTGAAAAAGTTAGGGATAGATGGAAGAAAAGGGAAGATATACAGATTCTTAAACCTACCTGGAATAGGCTTAACAAATTTAATGCGGTTATATTTAGAGGGGCAAACTTTAAACAAATGCAATATTACACGAAATGGTTGCTATATAGAACACCCTCTTTCCTTCATAAAATGTACCCGCAAATAGAAGACAAATGTTTTCGTTGTGCAGAGAAAGGAACCTGGACGCATATCATATGGGAGTGCCCAAAAATCCAGAACTTTTTGGAGGAGATCGAGAAATATCTGAAATTTATAATTGATCCCCTCATTTTACTTGATAAATCCACTGCAGTTTTGGGCTGCTCTCCTGTTACCTCTGTACATGAGGAGGGTTTGTTTATTGCAGCTTTACTAGCTAGATCTCTAATTTTGCAATTATGGAGAACAGAGAAGGTACCTACCTTTAATACATGGAGGGCAAAACTGTCCAGAATACAAGAATTGGAAAAGAGATATGCAATAACATCAGGGGCAGTAAGAAAGTATGAGAAATATTGGAGTGTGTTTGAAATACAGGATAATATCCTGTAGAGGGTATAAAAGGAGAGACCATACATATAGGTACAAGAAGATAGGGCACATATTTAGGTATGTATCCTGATTTAGCACTTTGCACTTTAATACTTAGGATCCTTTTCTGCATTATAGGAGTATTGTGATTGCATTATCGAGTATCCTGAAATGTATATTTATAATCCTGTAATACTTTGCACTGTAGATTTAAATTAATTTATGTTTTTCTATTAATATCTTGAAATATGTATTTATACATGATATTATTGTATGTCTTCAAGTCTATGAACTCTCAATAAAAAAATAAAATAAAAAAAATAACGATTTTGATGGGGGGGGGGGGGAAACGTACTTTTAAATATTAGTACATGATGCCTTTGGAGGCCTTGTAGCCCACAAGGTAGGGTGTATGATATTTAAAAATGGGACATGTAGAAATTTCATATTATCAAGTCTATGCAGTGACAACTCCCCATAAGCTATTTTCACTGTGGAAAGTGTTGACTGTCTACTTGAAAACTAGAGTACAGATTAAAAGCTAATTCTGTATCTTTGGTTTGACCCCAGCTCAAAAGAAATGTTTAAACTATTTTTATTATTGATTAAAAACACAATTCAATGGTGAACTCTGATTTTTCATACATAGTGAGGAAAAGTAATTTTTAGAAAGTTACTTTTCCCTGCCTGAAGCTCCTGGGAGCTCATTTGCATTTGCCTGCCAGCAGCTGCACAGCTAGTTCTTGACCTTAACGAGGTATGATGCCTGATCCCAGAACAATGGCTGAGGACTAGTGACAGGATGCACTGGGTGTGGGGAGTGTGATCCCTATCAACTTAGAAAGGACAGTACTTTCTTTTAACTTGAAAGGGACAGAATAAAGCCCGCCTATTCATTGTTTAGAGCAACGGGAACACTGAAGAAGGGAAAGTCTTTGTCCCCAAGGCCACACTAGCCAGGCTGGCTCTGAACCCAGTTGGAAGGAAGTTACCCCCAGGAATAGATTAGAGTGGACACAGGGAAGGGAATGCTCATTTCCTTAAACACACCCCTGACAGGCACACACGTTTCCTGCAAGGGCAGAAGGTCTGTGCTATTGTGGATTTACCTTAGGCTGGTGCAATGTGTGATGGTTTGCAGTAAGCCAAACAGGATATGCTGCAAGCGTTGGGAGGGTTGCCACCAGGAACTTTTTCCATTTGTATGGGAGTGTCCAGGAGAAGCCCTACACACTGGCAAGCCAATCATAAATATGACACCTCAAGAAACCCTCCTCAGAACACTTCTGGACCTGCAGAAGATCGGAAGAGGGCTATACCTACTGTCTATGACCAGAGTGAAGCTATGAAGGACTCACCCTCATCCCTCTTGTACCCAGGACGAAGAAGAGGACTCCAAGGATCAGTTAGCTGAAGTCCTTTGTGGTTACAGAGATACAAGTGTTATGTTCCATGTAGGTACTCCAATATAGGCTCAGGACATCACCTAACCTTTCACCTATATTCTCCTCTACCATTACACTGCATAACGATTCTTAGTACTGACCTTTTACCTAGTTCGGTAATGTCCAAAGATGACATGGAGTTTTCTCCAAAAAGATTATGCCTCATTCATTATGCATGAGGATTCTTGGAATCACAGCAGGCATACCATCTCCTGCATAATAACTATGTATAAGGGTCATTCCTTTCGTCATCCTAAATCAGACATGACACAGCACAGTATATCCCCAGGGGGTACCACTTTGGGTATATGTACATCATCTCTTGCTGAGATAGTCAGAGGGGAAAAGGACTTCCATGCCGACACACTAACATGAGACGCTGAGGCTAATGCAGGCAGACACTCCAGCTCGCAGTGGTCCGACATCCCATGGGGGGTGTTCAACTCAAGACCAAGACGGTGTCCCACAGTCTCTCACTTCAGGTAATGGGGTTGACTTTATACTAGAGGGATTCTTGGTTTTACACCGACATACATGCTAGGGACATTCAGGTACATCTAGTTAGGGATGCATCTTAGGCGTATGCTTTTTACTGTCACATATTTGATATACTTGCCTGTATTCATTGTTTTAACACGATGGTAGATATCTACCATCCTTTTACTTTATTAGTGCTTATAGCCATTTATATATGTCACTGTGTAATAGTTGTTTCAGCACACCTATTTTACACTAGAATGACACCGGTTCAATAAATGCCTATTGAAAAACGTCCCCACCGTTTATTCTGTGTATCTCTCTGTGACAAAGTGAGCATGAGTGACTGAGCGAAAAGTAGTACACTGTTTCCACGATTCTGAGCGATCAGGGTTGTCATGTTCGATAGTTGCCAAGAACTATTCTCTCCTTGGTAAGAGAAGTTTCTAGTGGTACTGTGAGCTAGCTGGTATACAGGCTGACATATCCCGTGGGGGTGTCCAGAATCCGTCTGACTCCAATCCTACAGTATATGTTGTCTAAACTTGCAGATCCTATATAGGTTTATAGGAACTACACGACACAAGAAGCTGAAAGAGGCATCTTTCCTTAAGTAGACATTTGACCAGTAACAACTGCTGACCTTGCTGGAGGCCTCTGTTGAAGTCCCAGCATATGAAGCGATGGCCTTGAGGTCATTGGAGCCTTTGAAGTGACCAAGAGGAGCTGCTCGAGAAACCCATGAAAAGTGCCTACAGTCTTTTCCAATTCTCAATTAGCGACAAGAAACTTTTGGTGAACGTGCACTTCCATAACATAACATATCATAACATACAGTTTCATGCTTGCCTTGCTGGTGGGTTTTGAGTTTCATAAAAAGACTAAGTAAGAGGGTAAAGTCTTTGAGCTGGATGGACCTGCTTGGTGCATCTGACCAATACTCCAGTGCGATTGGACTAAAGTCATGCCTAGATCTTGATCTAGCAAAAGACACATAAATGATGGATGGAATGCAAAACAAATCATGCAGTCACCCCTAGTCAAGAGATCTGGGTTAAATCCATCATTCTTTTACTCACCATGCCACCGCAGTTTAGACCCAGTCATATGCAAATCTGTCTTGACCCTGCTACTCATTGGAACAGAACAGCCCAAACTGCCAAGCTGGGTCCTCCCTGGACCGGAAACAAGCATCCTGGGATCAGTTTCAGAGTATCACCCCCCATCAGCCAGGCTAGCTTGAATCCAGTAGCACAGTGTGCCCGGGACCCACATCTGAGCAAAAGAACAATGGATTTAAGCCAGATTTCTTGACTGGGGGTGAATGTTTGATTTGTTCCACATTGCATCCATTATTTGTGTGTCTTTTGCTAGGTCTCAATTTAGTCACGTCACAGACTACCACTGGCGCTTCAAGGTTTGTGGTGTTATTTTCACATAAATCTTTAAGTATTCATATCTCCAGTTCCCCATATTGGATTTTTGTCAGTTTTGTATCATTCTTTGTTATAAAATGTACTCTATTTTTCTAATTCAGTTTGAGATTTATATTGTTTGGTATTTTGACTTTATTACTGTTTGGCTACTGCATACATATATTACACATTACCCTCAGTTAATCCTGGCTGCTCTGCACCATAGTTACCTAATGGATGATGCGCTCAGGTTAATTTAGTGATTTAGGGGTTCACCATAACACGTTAGTGATATTATTCCTTGAAGTTGGAGACCATCAAGCCCAAATAATATTCAATTTTCTTAAATCACATAACAAAATGCTTAACACCTTTCCTTTCTAGCTCTACCTGAACTAGCAAGCTGTGTAAGGAGGTCTCTTGGAGTTAGACAATGTAAAGCCGTTTCCTGAGGTTCTTATCACAGCGTTTGTTAGAAATTGGGTTTCTGGTTGGCAGAGTCATGCATCCTGTCCAAGCAGGAACCACAATCCTAGTCAGGGTAAGTCAGATACACACTAAAAGATAACCTGTGCTCACCCTCTAGTAGTTTGGCACAGAGCAGTCAGGCTTATCTAAAGAGGCAAGGTGAAAAGTATTTGTGCAACACAACACACAGTAATACAATGAAAACACCACAAAAAGACTCCACACCAGGTTGGAAAAATAGACAATAACTTAATAAATAAATCAAGACTAAAACGACAAAATAAAAAGAAGAAGTCGAGTTCTGAGTTTTTAAAGAATAAAAAGAGCTCTAGCGCTTAGAAGCAGAAATCACCAATAAGGGTTATCTGGTCCAGCTGCACAGGGGCAAAGTCAACAGTTCAGACCGACCAGGATGGAGAACAGCCCAGGGACAGGAGTCCACAGGCCCAGTGGGCACCTTGATCCTGGTCACAACATTGAGATAAGAGGTGCAGACGAGCAATACATCGATGTCGAGCCCGCAGTCAAGGTGATGCATTGATTTTTTCCATGCAGTGGTGGTGATGCATCAGTTCTCTCCACGCAGTCAAGGGGATGCATCGATCTCTTCACACTGCTGCGGCGGCGACGTGCAGTTGCAATGCGTCGGGCTCTAGAGGCGATGTGTTGGTTCCAAGAGTGATGCACTGACTCTACTCCCACAACAGGGTTGATGCACTGGTTCTGCTACTTGCAGACTGGAAATTTGTCGAGGAGGAAAGCCAACAAGCCCTTGGAAAAAACTTTGGGTGCAAGGCAGAGTTTAGCTCTCCCTTAGCAGGGTCAGAAAGCAGCAAGGAAGCACAGCAGAAAAGCAGGCCTTCTAGATCAGCAGTCCAGCAAAATGTCAGTCATTGATGCAGCACAGCAGTTTTTCTGACAGAATTAAGATTTGTCTGATTTGGTGGGGTCAGAGCCCCAGTACTTATACCGAGTTGTGCTTTTGAAGTGGGGGTGACTTCAAAGAAGGGTCTTTGGGGGGCACAGAAGTCCTTTCTTCCCAGCCCTGGCTCCAGACTAGCTGTGGGGGTTACAAAGCCCTTTATGTGGGGACAGGACACTGCCTATTCAGGTGTGTCAGCTTCTCACTCCCTCCCTCCCTTCCTGCCCTTTCCAAATGCAGATGAGTACTCAGGCACACCTAGCCTTCCTGTGTTTGAGGTTGTCTAGAGGAATGCACAGAGTGTAGCTGTCACTCACCCCAGACATATATTGGAGACAGGCTGCAGGCACACCGAGTTGTAAGAGAAGAGAAATGTCCACTTTCTAAAAGTGGCATCTCTAAAATAGTAAATTTCAAATTCAACTTTACCAGTAAAGAGGATTTTCATTATCATTCCAAAGATATAAAACGTGACACAACCACTCCTTTATAATCAGGAATTACAGCTTAAAAATGTATTAAGGAACTCCCAATGTTAACCGTGAGAGGAGTAGGCCTCACAGTAGTAAAAACGAATGTATGTGTTTTTCACTACCAGGACATGCAAAACCTAAAAGTACATTACCTAACTTCTACTTACACAGCACCCTGCCTTTTGAGCTACCCAGGGCCTACCTTAGGGGGGGGGGGGTGTAATAAAAGGGGAGTTTCAAGCTTGGCAAAGGGTTTTAAATGCCAAGTCAAAGTGGAAGTAAAACTGCACACACTGACTGTGCAGTAGCAGGCCTGAGAAATGTTTAAAGGGCTACTTGTGTGGGTGGCACAATCAGTGCTGCAGGGCCACTAGTAGCATTTAATTTTCAGGCCCTTTATATGTGGTATACCACTTTACAAGGGACTTACAAGTAAATTAAATATGCTAAACAGGTGTAAACCAATTATATCGCCCCTCACCTGAGAAATTTCCACTGGCTCCCCATCCAGAAAAGATGTCAGTTCAAGATCCTCACGCACACCTACAAAGCCCCCAAAGACCTAGGGCCTGCCTAGCTCAACCATCGACTGAACTTCCACCCACCCGCTAGACACCTCTGCTCCTCTTCACTGCCCTTGCACACACATCCATGGCAGCGGTGGCCACTCCTTCTCCCACATCGCTACCAAGATCTGGAATGCCTTGCCCCCAGTTCCGTACAGCCCCCTCTCTGGCAGACTTCAGAAGGAGACTCAGGACCTGGTTCTTCAACAGAGAAACAGTGCTCAGATACCCCCAGGGGTGACAGTGTTGTGCTTTACAAATACTGTTTGATTGATTGATACTATGTTTAAGGGAGAGAGCACATGCATTTTAGCACTGATTAGCAGTGGTAAAGTGCTCAGAGTCCTAAAGCCTACAAAAGAATTCAGCAAAAGGAGGAGGAGGAAGGAAAAAGGTTTGGGATGACTCTTCACAGAGGGACATTTTTTAAAAGTGTTCATGATGTAAAATACCTTCTTATTGCCTTTGTCAGAGAGTTCACAACGTAAAACCCTTTCCTACTGTATTTGTCAGAGAATTACACCATAAAAGCTCCTTCCTACTGGGTCTGCTTAATCAATCTCTCATCAGTTATAAGCAATGCAACTTTTGGATTGGTGGGCTAAGCACCTGTGCCCAACGCCTCTAATGAAGATCGCCAGACCAACAGGTCAACCCCTATCTCTATTCTGCTTTTTAATAATCTTTTCTGTTTACAGAGTTTAGCAAAGCTGTCTCTAGCCAGACTTAAAAATTGAATAAAAATGGTGGTTAAGTAACTCCAGCTGCAACCCCCTTTCCTGACGCGTTGCCTTTGGTGCAGCTCGCTCCCTCTGTGCAGCACTGTGAGCCTCAGAGTCCGCAGCATGCAGCCTTCACTTTGAAATATATAAAATATTCACCGCTCATTAATACCTACTTCAAAGAATTTATTTTGTTGTTAGACAGGCTTTTGTTCTTCAGACAAGGCATCTGTTCACTTGTGGATATGCCATCCTCCTTTTTCCATATGAAACACTTGCATGGAATGCTTAACTTATAAACAATTGTTGGTTCTTGCGACTGCAGCCTCCAGCAGTGTGCATCCAGGCGGCAGCCTCCACGAGAGGCTGGTGGGGTAGCACAATTGAAAACTATATGCCTGTACACCTTTGCCACTATTTACTCTTGTTCACAGATGCACACAGTAGTTTGCTGTAATGTAGTCAACAAGCGTAGTCCATTCGTGGAGAGGGTTCTGACCCCCGACACCTGGATACAAACATGCTAACATTTTCAAACTCGGAAGTGGAAGATTTGGAAAAGAAATTGGGGTAGACATTTTCCCTATTGGCTTATGTTGAAGCAGAGGCAATTTTATGTGGGAAAATAGCGAAAATAAACAATTTGCGACTGCAGCAATTGCGAGTCTCTCGCCTGCATAAGACCTGTTGGCAAGTATGTGTATACTGGTGTGGTGCTTGTAGGCTGTTCGTGCTCCATAATCATACCGGATTACACTCAGGTGCTTGTTTCAGGGTGCTGAGCCATGTGACAAATGGTGTGTTACATCAGGGTACGACAGGGTGATGAAGAATCAATCAGACAGAATGTGTATATCACTGCAAATCACCCGTGAGGGCATCCAGGTGCTAGGTTGCAGGACTCAGTCCAAAACACAGGTCTTGAGTCTCTTCCTGTATTCTGCCAGCAAGGGTGATGTCCAGAGGTGGAGAGGAAGGCCAGCGAGGTAGGAGAAAGAACGGCCTCTGCTGCGGCTTTGGCAGATGCATGGTGTGTGTGAAGGTGAGGGCGGCAGAGCGAAGGTCTTTGGTTGGTTGGTGGAAGTTCAGGTGGTGGTTGATATATGCTAGTCCTTGGAGGTTTAGGGCTTTGTAGGCGTGTGTCAATATCTTGAATTAGCATCTTTCCTAGACGGGAAGCCAATGCAGGTTCCTAAGGTGTGGGGTGATATGGGTTCATTTGGGCAGGTTGAGGACGACTCTGGCCACTGTGTTCTGTATCGTCTGTAGTCTGCTCTTGAGCTTGGTGGTGGTTCCTGCGTACAGTGCATTGCTGTAGTCCAGCATTTAATTTACAGGCCATAGGTACATGGTATATAGTCTGCTAACTAGGGCTTGAGTGGCGGTTTTCCTTGTGCTGGTAGGTTTCTATTTTAAAATTCTCCAGAGCATGCGGAGGGGATTGGAAGCAGGCAGAGGAGACCGCGTTGATCTGTCACTTCATGGTGAGCTTCCTGTCTAAGATGATGCTGAGGTTGCGGGCGTGGTCTGATTGGTGTGGAAGTGGAAGTGGATCTAAGTTTGGTGGCCCACCAGCTGTTGTTCCAAGGAGAGATGTTATGGCCAAAGATCATCACTTCGGTCTTGTCAGTGTAGAGCTTGAGGCAGTTGGTCCTCATCCAGTAGGCAACATTCTTCATGCAGTTGTGGAAGTCGGTCTTCATGGTGGGGGGTCTGCTTAGAGCAAGAGAATGAGCTGGGTGTCGTCGAAGTAGGATATGATGTTGAGGTTGTGGGTTCTGGCGATGTCGGCTAGAGGTGTTATGTAGGTGTTGAAGAGGGTGAGGCTGAGGGATGAGCCTTGACGAATGCTACAGATGGTGCTCTTGGGTTCTGAGGTGAAGGGAGGTAGGCATATTTTTTTAAGTTCATCCCGTAAAGAACGATGTGATCCGTCTGAGTGCATCTCCCTGGATCCCGATGTGGTGCATTCTCTTGATGAGTGTATGGTAGGATACGGCGTCGAATACTGCGGAGAGGTCAAGGAGGATCAAGACACCAATTTTCCTCTGTCAAGGAGGGTACGGATGTCATCAGTGGCGGTGATTAGGCAGACCTCAGTGCTGTGGTTGGCGTGAAATCAGGATTGGGAGGCATCAAGCAGGTTGTTTCTCTCCGAGTGTTCAGCGAGTTGCTGGTTGATAGCTTCTCAAGGATTTTGGTGGGGAAAGGGAACAGCAAGATATGACGGCAGTGTGGAGTTCCCTGGTGTCTGGGAAAGGTTTCTTGAGGAGTGGTCTCACTTCTGTGTGTTTCCATGATTCAGAAAAGGCGGCTGTGGCGATGGATGTGTTGAGGATGGTGATGAGTTGGTGGCTGATGTCCTTGCCTCTGAGGATGCAGAGGTGGTGGGACAGGGATCAGTGGATGCTCCCGAGTGGATGGAGTTCATGATGTTCCCATGCGGTTAGTGGCTGATCGTGGGAGGCTTCTGTTGGGTTGAGGAGGATGAGGAGGTTAGTGGGCTGGGGCTCAAAGTTCTTGCAGGTGGTGGATATCTTGTTGTGGATGTGGTCTGTTAGAGCGTTGCAGAGTTCTTTTGAAGGAAGGATTGTGTTTTCTCTTGCCATAGGGCAGGAGAACTCTCTGATGATGTTGAAGAGTTTCTTTGAATGGGTGGCTCTTTCTTATATGTGGTTTGCTAGAGTGTCTTTGAGTTGTTGGTGGTATTTGTTGAGGGCTGACCTAAAAGTGGCTCAGTCTGTGGTGTCTCTGCTGGTGTGCCATCTTCTCTCCAGTTGTTTTGCAGCTGCGTTTTAGTGTCCTGAGTTCTAGTGTGTATCAGCTGACTTGTTTGGTGGGGCTACGGGTCTTGGCTTGTTTGTTCAGTTGGGTAACAATAAACATCTGTTATTCAGCTCAAAGATACCCTTCTGGGTGAATGTGCACTTTACAAATACATATGTTAGTTATGTTATATGTTATGATGGGGGCAGCTCGGTCGGTGGTGTTGGTGATTCAGGTGGTGAAGTTCTAGACTGCTTGTTCCACCTTGGCTGCAGGGTTGGGCTAGGTGGTGTTGAGGGCATCCAGCCATTGGGTCTGTGTCACTTTGTTCTAGCTGTGGAAGGGGGCTGATGACGGTGCATAGTGCTCCTGCGATGGTGAAGTGGACAATGAAGTGGTCAGTCCAGGTGAGTTCTGTGGCATGGCTGTATTTGGCTCTGTCGATGGCCGTTCAAATCAGGTCCAATGTGTGTTCTGCTCTTTGTGTGGGGACTGTGACCAGCTTGGTGAGGCCGATGTTGCCTATCCGTTCCAGGATGTTGGCTGAGTTTGGGTCAGTGGGGTCGTCCAAGTGAAAATTGAGGTCTCTGAGGAAAATGTAGTGCTTGGATTTGATGGCTAGTGAGGCAATGTAGTCGGTGATGTCATTGCAGAAGCCGGTGCGTGGTCCTGGTGGTCTGTAGATGAGGGTGCCTCTGATGGTCGATCTGTTGTTGTTGTGGAGTGGGAAGTTGAGGTGTTCCATGATCAGTGTGGCGTAATTTTTGGTGGTGATGCAGTGGATTGTTTCCTTGTGGATTATGGGGATGCCTCCTCCATATTTTTGGTGTGGTCCCAGTTTGTCATCTTGTAGCTGTTTTGCTGGCAATGCCATGGTCAGAGGAGGGGTTGAGCAAGTTAATTGTGGTGAAGATCGCATTGGGCCTGGGTGGAGATGGGTTCCCAGACTTTGGTGGCATGTTTGCAGGGGGATCGGGCTTTGAGCGGAAGGTATCAGAGTGGTTCTGGGGTGGTAGCAGTCAGCCAAGTGAGAGTGGCTTCAGAGGAAAACATGGGCATGAAGAGTTGGGGCGCCGGGGCACAACATGGTGATGAACGAATGGGGCATTGGGCACTCTAGGGTGATCAAGAGGGATGGGGAAACAGAGGACAACAGAATAATGAATATGTTGGGGCATCAGAAAACAACAGTGTGAAGGAGAGGCGTGGGGCATTACGGCACAAAAAAGTGATGGATAGGGTGGGTCATTACGGCACAAAATACTGATGAAGAGGATGGGGCATCAAGGCAGCATTAGGGCACTATAGGATGATGAAGAGGGGTGGATCATCACAGTACAACACAGTAAGGACCATACTACAGCCCCAGGATACAAACTTTTAACAAATATGCTGAGGCGTAAGTGCGCAACGGTTAAGGAGAGGGATGGGGTATCATGATGTAAATGAGTGGGCGATTGATAAATAGGGTGTGGCAGTGGCACATAACAGAGTGAAAAAGAGGGTTGGGAATTCAGGCACATGAAGAGGGTGAGGCATTGGGCACTCTAGGGTGATCAAGAGGGATGGGGCATCAGAGCACAACAGCATAATGAAAACGTTGGGGCATCGGAGAACAACAACGTGAAGGAGAGGTGTGGGGTGTTAGGGCACAACGCAGTGATGATTAGGATTGGACATCGGGCTATTGGATGATGAAGAGGGGTGGAGCATCATGGCACAACAGAGTAAGGACCATGCCGTAGCACCAGGATACGAACTTTTCACAAATATGGTGTAAGTGCAAAACAGTGAAGGAGTGGGAGGGGGCACCATGATGTAAATGGGTGGGTGAGCGATAATTGGGGTGCAGCACTGGCACACAGCACAATGATGAAGAGGGGTGGGGGGCGTGGTTTGGACGCCGATCGGGATGGCGGCGTGAGCCTGCAGCTCCGTGCCTAATCCCCGATAATTATCCTGAAAACCGGCCAAAACACGCCGCAGCTGGCGCGAGCCTGCTGCGCTGAGCACCGGGACGACAGTGGACGCCGCGCACGAGACGGCGGGGAACCTGGCGAGGTGCTGGAGCCGGGTCACGGAGCGGGACGAACGGCGTTCGCAGCACAAGATGACGGCAGCCCCGGACGGCGAAGAGTAAACAGCCCCGGCCGGAGGCTGGTGACTGCGGAGAAGCTTGCCGCTGGTGCCGCTGGTGTAGCGGGGCGGGGCTGATCGTCTGTTGCCCGGGGCTCCGGGACCACGGTGTTGGAGCGAGGCGCTCTCCGCCACGGCGGGGACTGAGGATTCCGCCACCCCCTCCCCCTCGGGGCACCCGGCGCAGACTACGGAGGGGACAGCGGAGCCGGCGCTGGACTTCGGGGCAAAGCGCCTGCCCACTGGCGAATGCGGCTGCTGGGCTGTGGAGAGGACGAGCGTGGGAGCGGTGGAGGAGCTGGCGGCGGAGCCGGGCGATTCGCGCCCGTTGGTGGTGGCAGCCGGAAGGCGATGGCGGCCTGAGGAGATAGCAGCGCTGGGCTGAGGGAGTGCTGCGGACCGGAGGGCCTGAAGATCGCGTGGAGGCGCCCTCCCCCCGGAGGTGAGGCTCTCCCATTGGGGTGGACTGAGCGGGAGCGACCCCGGCGCTAGAGCAGGAAGGTGGTGGGCCCGCGCTGTTTGCTGTCGCCAGGTGAGGCCGCGGAGGGCCCGTGCGCCGGTAGCGGGTGGCCTTAGCGGGAGGACGACCTGCTGGCCACGAGCGGAGGGACTCCGGGCTGTTGGGCCGCCGGGCCCTGGGGGAGCGGACCGCCCCCGAGGAGGACATTGAGCTCGTTGAGCGGGTGCCGGGCCCTGGATCTTCTCTCCCGGAGTGGACGGCCGGCGGAATCGATCTGCCTGCTGGGGGGGCCCTGAACTGGAGCTGGTGCAGGGCGGGATGACCACGAAGGGTGTCGCGCCGCATGTGCCCCCTGGGCACGACCGGGCGGTGGCATCAGCCGCAGCTGGAGGACCCCAAGATGACCCGGGGGACACAGCGCAGGAACGGCGCTTAAGACAATGAGGTGGCGATCCGGGAGCTCAAGCCAGCGGCGGCGACCACGGAACGCACAATCGCTGAGATCCTGGGCCGTTTGGCGACGCTGGAGAAGCGAGCAGAGGACGCCGAAGGTCGCAATCGGAGAAATAACGTGAGGGTAGTGGGCCTGCCGGAAAAAGTTGAAGGGGAGGACGCCGTGGCATACATGGAGGACTGGTTTAGGAAGACCGTGGCCCCGGAGGGCCTCTCCCCCTTCTTCTCCCTGGAGCGGGTGCATAGGGTCCCGGCTCGCTCGCCGGCGCAGGGCCGCCCTCCCAGACCCATGTTGATCAGGCTTTTGCATTATAGGGATAGGGACCTGCTGATCCAGAAGGCGCGTGCAGATGGCCCCTTCCAGGTAGCCAACAGCTCGGTCACGGTGTTCCCAGACTACACGCAGGAGGTACAGAAGAACAGGGCTTCCTTTCTGGCCGTGAAAAAGGAACTGCGTATCGAGGGTCTGCAGTACTCCCTGCTGTTCCCAGCGAAACTGCGGGTTATCCTGGGCGGGACGACCCACTTCTTTCAGACCCCTGCTGAGGCGTGGACCTGGCTGGAGTCGTATCGGGCGGGCACGGCCCGGGGAAGGACGGAGGAAAAAGAGAGACAGAAACCGGTCCAAGTGCGGAAATTTCAACGTATCCGCAAACGCAACAAACTTCAGAGAGCGGAGCGGGATGGACAGATGGCGGATGACAGGCGGAAGGCGCTGGCTGCGACGGCGATCATAACGGGCTCTCAAGGGGAGCAGACTTCAGTGGGCTCGGACTCTGGCGAGGAGGCCGGGCAGTCCGGCGGAGAGATGTCGGAGGTTGACAGCTCCGGGGGGCCGGTGGTCACCCCACAGACGGCGGATGGACTATTTAACGGGTGATGCGGAGGGTGGGGCCACATTTGCGACTCCGGGTCTGGCTGGGGGTCCCGGTGCTCGGCGGACTTGCAGGTATGGTGCTGAGACATTCGGGGGATGGTGGGTGCGGGGCGGGGGGCTTGGCCTGCCCTGGGTCGGTTCTGAATCACCCTCGAGCTGCCCCTAAGGCTTTCTGTGGAGACGACCACAGAGTAGAGACGGTTTGGTGGGTTGCAGGTTTGGATGGGGGCTGATAGTGCGTTATTAGGTCCTGTTCTGGGGAGTGGGTGGGGGGGAGTTTGTGGGGTTGTTCTGGTTGCGGGGTTCTGTTGCGCTGCTGTAGGTGGGCCGGGGATATTGGTGTGCTGGGGGGGTTCTGGTTGCAATGGGGACATTACCTAATTTGAAATGCCTCACGTGGAATGTTCGTGGCCTCCGCACTATGTCTAGACGATACAAGGTCCATGCCCACCTGGTGAGGCGAGGCATACAAATCGCACTCCTGCAGGAAACTCACTTAACTCAACAGGAACTCACTGCGCTGCAGAAGAGATGGCGTGGCCAGGTGTTTGGGACTACATGTTCGGCGTTTGCCAGGGGAGTGTTGATATGGGTGCGGGCAGGAGTCCCATTTCAGGCCACGACTCAGCTGGTGGATCCGGGGGTAGATTTGTGGCGGTAGGGGGGAAGCTCTATGGTCAGGATGTGGCCTTATGCAGTATATATGCCCCCAACGCGGACCAGCCCCGCTTTTTTGTTAGCTTGACGGGTTCCTTGGCGCACTTCTTGGCGGGCCCCATATTGATAGGAGGGGACTTCAACTCGATCACTGATGTGGCACTGGACCGGTCGAATCCGCCATTGGCTGACTCGCCGGTGCGCCGATTAGCGGCGCACAGGGCGGACTGGCAGGAGAGGTGGGGGTTGATAGATGTGTGGAGGGAGCAGCATCCGGGACACAGGGACTATTCCTTTTTCTCCGCGTTACACGCGCTGCACGTTAGGATAGATGCCATTTTGTGCAGCAGGGACCTGGCGCCCGTGATGACCCACACGGAGTACCTCTCTAGAACTATATCAGACCACAACCCGCTGCTGCTGACGCTGCAGTGGCGGCGGCCGCGATCGGCGGTCCCGACATGGCGCCTGCAGCCGGAGGCCTTGGAAGATCCAGTGTTTAGTGATGCGGTCAAGCGGGGCGTAGAGCAGTACTTTACGGAGAATGAGGGCTCAACTGCCACGAGGGCGATGGAATGGGATGCCATGAAGGTGGTGACCAGAGGCGTCTGTATGGGAACATTTGCGAATGTGAGGACTACTATCCTGACGGCTCTGGAGAAGGCGGAGGGGGTGTTGAGGGATCTGGAGCAGCGTAGGCCTGAGCGACCGGAGTTACAGGACAGGCTGCTTGAGGCGAAGGAGGTGGTAGCGACGGAAACTGAGCGGCTGCGGGGCTTTGACTACAAGCGGTATCTTGTCAGAGTGCATGCGGAACGGGACAAGGTAGGAACGCTACTGGCTAGACTAGCGAACCCGGAACCCCGGGGCTGCCCGGTCCTAAGCATTAGAACGGAGACGGGGGAGATGGTTTACTCGCAGGGGACGGTGCTCCAGCGGTTCAGGTCATACTATTCGGTCCTCTATGAGAGCCAGTTGGGGGTGGAGAACTCCGAGATAACTGAATATCTGGCGACTCTTTGCCTCCCCCGGGTAGATGCGGAAACTGCGACGGTGCTGGGCGGACCCATTACGCTGCAGGAGATTCGGGTGGCTATTAAGCAGATGGCCAGAAATAAAACGCCGGGGGTAGATGGCCTGCCGATCGAATTCTACGCGCAGTTTGTGGATGCCTTGGCGCCCAGGCTCTTGCTGGTCTACACTGAGGCCATGGAGCTGGGGAGACTCCCCCAGTCGATGAGGGAGGCATTGGTGGTGCCGTTGTTGAAGCCCGGCAGGGATGCCTCGGATGTGACATCGTATAGACCTTTGTCTATGTTGACGGTCGACTACAAAATATTGAGTCGCATACTGGCCACTAGATTGCTACCGCACATGACCAAATTGGTTCACGGAGACCAAGCCGGTTTTATCCCCACCAGGAGCACAGCCTGGAATACTCGCCGCCTGGTCCGTATCATGGACAGCGTCTGGGGCCCAGAACAGCGGCCGGCAGTGCTCTCCGTAGACATCGAAAAGGCTTTCGATAGCCTCGAATGGGGATACCTCGATGCGGTGCTCGAGAAGTTCGGCCTGGGGGAGGGGTTCGGACGTTGGACACGGGTCCTTTACTCCTCTGCTACGGCCAGGGCGCGGCTGGGAGCGGTCGTGTCCGCAGCTTATCCGGTGCGCAGGGGCACACGGCAGGGTTGCTCGTTGTCTCCCCTGTTGTTCGCCTTGGCGATGGAGCCTTTGGCGGCACAAGCACGGACAGGAGCGGTGTACGGCGGGGTTCGATGTGGGGAGGAGGAGCATCATATTTCCCTGTACGCGGATGACCTCCTGCTGTACCTGGAGGACTCCGGTGACGCCTTGGAGGGGGCTGTGGAGATGCTCTCGCGCTTCGGTGAGCTCTCGGGCCTCAGGGTCAATTGGACCAAAACCTGTGTTTTCCCGCTGCGGGCAGATGTCCCATATTGCCCTCCCACTCGGGATGTGGTATGGGAAGCTAAGTGCTTTACTTACCTGGGAGTCCGGATATACCACGACGTCGAAAGTCTCTTGGACGGTAATGTAGGGCGTTGCATAAGGGCCTTGAGGGGGTGCATGGCCTTCTGGGCTGCCCTCCCGCTCTCGGTGCTGGGCCGGGTCGCGTTGCTGAAGATGGTGGCTCTGCCCCGACTGCTCTATTACTTCCGCACACTGCCGATATGGATCCCGCAGAGGATCTTCAAAGAATTGAAGTCGCAGATCATCAGCTTCCTATGGGGGACGGGACGGCGACGGGTAGCCCTGACGGCTCTGATGCGGCCTAAACTAGAGGGGGGACTGGCGGTCCCCGATTTTGAATTATACTACCTGGCGGCGCAGCTACAAGTGCTGACACAGAATGTGGCCAGAGTGTTCCGAGGCCCGGAGCTGGGACGAGGGACTGGCATCCAGAGACATGTCCTGTCCTACATAGTCATGCAACAGAAATTAGACCTGAGAGATTTATCCATCGAGGAGCGGACTCTCCAGCTATGCTGGCAGAGGGGCATGAGGAGAGCAAAGACGGCGAGACCTTATGCACCGGAGATCCCGCTGGGGATGTTGACGGCACTGCCGCATGGAGGCGACTGGTCCCCTCTAGCGGAGTGGGAAGAGCTGGGGCTGCAGATGGTGGGGGACCTCTATATAGATGGGGTGCTGGCCCCCTTCGGGGCTTTGCAGGAGCAGTTTAGTCTCCAGGATGGGAGTTATCTCCTGCACGCGGCGGTGAGCGCGGCAATACAAAAACACTGGAGAGAGGGGCTGGCGGAGCCCTCTGTGGCACTGACCTGTCAGTACGTGGTGATGGCGGCGGGAACGATTAAGGCGGTGACGTGCCTACAGGCTAGATTGCTGCAGGAGGGGCTGGAGCCGCTTGCGGCATTGAAGGAGCGGTGGGAGGAAAGCATAGGCAAACCCATTCCGAACACGGTCTGGAGCCACATTATGCGGAGGACATGGAAGGGTAGCGGGAATGCCCGCTTTCAGCAGGTGCATTTCTTCATCCTCCACAGGGCATATCTGACCCCGGGAAAGTTTAGCCGGTACTTTAAGGTGCAGGAGGCCGCTTGCCCGTGCTGCTTCACACTGGGAGCTGAGCTAGAGCATATGCTGTGGGGGTGCCCGAAGCTTGGGTCGTACTGGACTGAGGTGGGAGAGATCTTGAATACTATAACGGACCTGGAGGTGGAGTTTGATATGGGGGCGTGCCTGCTGCTCTGGTTCCCTCACACAGCGAAGACGAAAGTGACGAGTAAATTTATTGACTTGGGGCTCATGTTGGCTCAGAGAGAAATTACGTGGCACTGGAAGTCCCGGGAGGGCCCATCAATCGGGCGGTGGATATCCGAGTTATTAAAATGGTCTAGATGCGAGAGTGAAGTTAGACGGCGGCAAGCGATTAAGGCGGACAATGAAAAGGGGTTAGAGTGGGTAAGGGCTTGGGAGCTGATCGGGCAGGCCCTGCAGGATTGCCGGCTCGAGCGGGCGGAATGGGAGCGCGAGGAGAACGGAGTTCCTTGAGGCTGAGGAAAATAGATGTAACCTCTGACGGATGGCACAACTTAGAGTTAGGGACCACTGGAGGGGCCCACATCAGCAGCAGTTGGGGGGGTGAGATGGGAGGGGGGGGAGTTCCTGAGGTAGGAGGGTAGTGCTATATTGAGTTGGGGGGGGAATGAATCTGTTTGGACAGAAAAGCAGAGGCTCCCATGGGGCATGATCCAGGCACCGCTATGAGGCGATAGTTGTGTTACTTTGCTTAACTGTCTATATATGCCGCCCGGCCCCCGGGATGTGGGCTAAATGGCTGTGTGCATTGCTAAACCGAGGGGTGTGATCGGAGATTGTAGGGGGTGCCGGTTGCCCCGATGGTTATTTTGCTGAAAATGTTGCAATAAAAAACATGTTTTAAAAAAAAAAATGATGAAGAGGGGTGGCACATCAGGGCACTACAGGGGTGGGAAGAAGGGTGATGCATTAGTGTACAACAGGGCGACGAAGTGAGCATTTGAATACAACAGCCCTCATTAAGAATTGTTTTTTAATTAGAATTTGTCATGTGCAATAAATACCACCTAAATTTGCTTTTTGGGGGTACTAGCATGCCAATTTTGGTGCGGAACACACCAAAATCTGCATGTTCAGTTAAATACTGGAATGCTGGGCATTTTTCCCCAATAAATATCAGCTGGTTTGGACTGCTGATGTTTACCAAAACACTCATAAGCACTGTAACAGCAGATACTGCACATATCGCAATTAACCGGGTCATTTGCAATGAAGGCCAATGAGTTTAAGCCTCAATCAGTTCTCCAGTGAAATGTGTAATGTAAAAAGTGACATCTGAGCAGACCAAAAATATATGTTTTTGATTTGTATATAGGGGCCCTCATTACAATTTCAGATCTAAATTCCGATCAGGAGCTTGCACAAAGGTTACCCTTGATAGATTCCAGCATGTCAAACCTGCTGAAACTCATTGTTGGGGTGAAAATCCCTGAAAAAGGCAAAATATGCAAAAAATTGTTGTATTAAGTACCAATTTAACATGTTAGGCCACATGTATCACAAATCCATTTTGCATTCCTTAAATAGCCAATTCTAGGTAATTACTATTTAAGGAATGCAAAAAGTAATGTAAAAAAATAATGATTACCTAATAGTGATTCCTAAAGATTCACAATCGCAATTAGGTAATACTACTCCATCGTTCCTATGGGCCAGGGCGCAAATGGTTTGCATTACCTAATTTGCGATTATGTCATTGCTAATCGCAAACTAGGTAATGCAATACCAAGTGTGCCTGAGGGCCTATGGGCCCCTTGAAGCCCCCCAAAAAAATGTGCACATGTAAAGCGCACAAGTGCATATGTGCGCTACAAGGCACTTTGAAAAATGCATTTTTGTGCAGTTTTCTAAATTTACACATGGTTACCGTCAATGGTAATAGCATTTAGAAAATGCTTGGTACATGTGCTTAGGGAATCGCAAATTGCAATTCCCTATTTGTAGTCGCAATTTTAGGTAATCACAATTTTTGCGTTTTCCTAAAACGGTAACTGCAAAGCCTTTCATACATTTTGAAAGGCTATTTTGCATTAGCAAATGGTCTATTTAGTGATTCGCACAATTTGCGAATGCCAAATGGTTTCATACATGTTGCCCCTTAGCCCTAATATCCAAGTTGAAAACACGGAATATAAAGTATTTACTACACATTGGGTAATGGTATTTACCATGTGTTGTTTATACCCCACCGAATTCCACAAACTGTTATCAGGACCCATGGCTCTGTAGAATGTGGCAGAGGTTTTGAGGTGCTGTACCTGTCCTTCCATAGAGAGAGAGGGCAAAGAACAGTAGTATTGTAGTTTGCTTAAGAAATATGTGTCAGTGGTTTTTCATTTCCCCACCTCTCCCTGAGTAGTTTCTTGAGTTACTTGTATTACACCAATGGTGAGTGATTCAAATTACTGAACTACAAAGAGACCTTATTTGTGCTGCTAGCTTCTGAACTGGGGAATAATACTTTTTTTCTTTGTGAGATAGGCAGGCATTTTATCAGTAAAAAACATGAAACGGATATTTAAATGCATTTTGCTCTTCTGTTACTTCTTCTTTTAAATGCTATTGTCAAATAGTCATTGATGCCTTTATGTTTTATGTCTCTTTGTTTACTGCAGAAGATGAGAAAGAGTTTGATGTTAATAATCTCTATGCATTTTCACAAATTCTTTGAAGTGAACAGAACAGAGTATAGGTGAGGTGAGAGAAGAGCCTGCCATCCAGCTATAATCAACCTGGAATTATTCTGTACAGATAAAAGATTCCAAAAGAACTTGCAGCTTTTCGTTAATGAAGGCAAGTTAGGGGTGTTAGGTGGCGTGGGTGCATACGCACAAATTGACACTAGAGGTGCCTAGTAGTATGGAAGTCTTATGAGTAGGTGTCACGCCTTACTGGGGGGGGGAGAATTGCCCCTTAATGAAGCACACACACTCAGGAAGTACAGGATGGGAGGCTTTATTGCCAATGATCCGTTCACCAAAATAAAAGAGAACCCAACGCAAGTACAAGGTCCGGTTAAAGAATATCCTTCTTGATTTCACCGGTTCCAGAACGGTAAGGAGGGTGGTTCCAGCTTCAAAGCTCCAGGTTGGGTTCCAGGTTGGCTCCGGAAGACAAGGAAGACCCAGAACAAAAGAAACCAAAGATCAGTGGACGGCTTTATTGAGAACCAAACTGAGGGGAGGTGAAGACAGAATGTGAGGGGAAACACCGTTGCTGCTACACGGGTGGAAACTAACGGAAGCGAAGAAAGCGGCGGTGACCTTCTGCTTGCTACCCATTCCCTCCCGGTGTTTTAAGAACCCCAGGACATGCTGACATACCTGTTCCAGCCACCCTCCTCCTTGAGAGTGGCGGGTCGTAGTGCGGTGTCGAACTCTGCAGACGCTTTCTCCTGGTTCACGGGATGTTGCGGCATCCTCCGGTGTACGGCTGGGCAGGCGGTTCACAGCGAGCTGCTGATTTAGCGTTTTCTTCCTTCCCACCATGTTGCTGGATAGGGTCCACAGGGCTGACGTCATGCCTCCTAACTCCTCCTCCTGCCGGCTTCCTGGCTTGTTAAAGGGACAGAGCTCATCCCGTACCTGCTTTATCAGGATATCGGTATGAACAAGGGATTCCGAGTCCTGCTCCCCAGGCTTCTCCCGACACACCCCAGGATTTTCCCGATCAGGGGAAATAGGGAATTGGGACAGGAAGTCTGCATTGCCTTGTTTGGTGCCCTTGCGGTAGCGGACCTCAAATCGAAAGGGTTGCAGGGATAAAAACCGCCGGAGTACCCAGTCGTTACATCCCTTGGTCCTCTGTAGCCAAGTTAGCGGGCATGGTCGGTGTATAAAACAAAGGGCCTGCCTTCAAGGTAATACCTCAACTTCTCTATCCCCCGCTTCACTGCCAGACACTCTTAGTCTATAGTGTGATAGGCCCGTTCTCTGAGGAAGAGCTTCCGGCTGATGTACAGGACAGGTCTTTCCAGGCCCTCGCTATCATGTTGAGACAAAACAGCTCCTATCCCCACCCCAGAGGCATCTGTTTGAAGGATGAATGATTTACGGAAGTCTGGTGTTTGCAATACTGGTGAAGTGGTCAGGGCTGTCTTGAGAGTGTGGAAGGCCTCCTGCTCACGGGTTGTAGGGGAGCGTAACTGTGAGGAGGTGGTGGACTTTTTTAAAAGGTCAGTTAGAGGAACCGCTTTGTCTGCAAACTGGGGAATGAAACGCCTGTAATAGCCTACCAAACCCAAAAAGGCCAGGAGGTCATGTTTGGTTGTAGGGAATATCGTCTCCTGGATGGCTTTTATCTTTTCCGTTTGTGGTTCAATTAAGCCCTTCCCAAGCAAATACCCAAGGTATTTAACCTTCTGGAAGGCAAAACGTGACTTCTTTGCATTAATATGCAAGTGAGCAGATCGGAGTTCTGTGAATATGGCCTCTAGGTGTCTCAGGTGTTCGTCCCAGGTCTTGCTATATACCACTATGTCATCTAAGTAGGCCGATGAATAGTCTACATGCCGTGCCAGGAGTGTGTCCATCAGTCTCTGAAAACTGGCTGGTGCCCCATGTAAACCAAAGGGCAGGACGGTGAAGTGAAAGAGACCATCGGGAGTGGAAAAAGCCGTTTTCTCCTGGTCCTTAGGGTCCAGGGGGATCTGCCAATAGCCCTTGGTGAGGTCGATGGTAGAGATGTACCAAGCCTCACCAAGCCGTTCTATCAGTTCGTCTACCCTGAGAAGGAGCTAGACTTCCTGTTTGGAGAGGCAGTTCACCGCTCTGAAGTCAATACAGAAATGGATGCTGCCATCCGGTTTCGGTACGAGGACGATCGGTAGCACCAGTTACTGTGAGGCACGAATACCATTTGTGTGGTCTTGGGTCAACTCGTCGTTGATTATGGTGGACTCAATGGTGGAAGACCAGGTATCCACAGTGGAGACCATATGCGCTTTTTGTGGTGGGGGCCCTAGCCACTTCTTAAGAAGGTTAATATGATACATCTGTGTTTTGGTTGTTGTGAGTTGTAATAAGTAAGTGGTTTTACCTATTTTACATATCACTGGAAAAGGGCCTTGCCACTCTTTCTTTAATTTGTGGGTGGACGAAAGAAGCAGTATTAAGGCCCAGTCCCCTGTCTTCAGTTCTCTCAACCGTTTGCCCTTATCATAAGCCTGTTTTTGTTTTTCCTGGGCTTTCTCGAGAGAGTCGTGGGCAAGGGTTTTTAATTTGTGGAGGTGTTCCAGTGCTTAATACCACAAATCCCCTCGCTACAGACCAGACCACAGATCCTTTTCTACAACCACATTTCATTCACTCGTTCACTGGTGGGGCCCATAACACCAATCATTCATTCTACTCTCAGATCAATTGGTCATCGAGGAAGATTGCACCAATCACCCGATGAGTAACGACAAGTTTACCTATACCTCCCTACCTCACCAGGGTCTCAATACATTATAACCTAGTAATTCCTCCCATACTATTGGCCATGGATCAGCCAGTTGCTGGGAATAGCAACACTTAATTCTCCTAAACAATATACATTGAAATGCTTCAAATAATAACCTGACACAGTTCTTTAAATGAAGTAATATGTTTATCTAATTAAAGCATAAAGAAATCACATAACATTCAATATTTTGGTTCGCATATTTACCTAATCTGGCTAAATGGCGTCCTCTATGTCAAATTCAGATCTTTCGTCTCTATGCCCATAAATCAAAGAATCAGTTCGTAAGTTATTTGGGCATCTGATCAGTCCATCAGAGTCTCTGGTAAGCAGCTGTCCAGCAGTGTCACCGTCCTCTCTGTCAGCATAACGTCGGGCAATCTGGTAACATGAAGGTGTGCTCGCAATGGAAGCGATCTATCCTACCCTCTCTAGTCTACTTTTATAGTAAATTTTAACAACAATGTTTCAATACAGGTTTTAGAACAAATTTGATTGGTTGAACCAGGCTCATTCTTCCTGATTCCCATGCATTAGATGTTGCATTAGATGCAGCTCTCAATTTATTAATAAATAGCAACAGTTTCTAGTCCATTCAGGGCAAACTGATTCCCATGCGGGTTTTTATCCTTTAGTGTCATCAATTATAACAGTTCATATTTTAAGGAAGTTCATTGTTTGGTGCTTGGCGCTCCTCCCAGGATGTCCTTCGCGAGTACAGTCTGCCTGGGGTCAGGATGAGGTTATTGTTGCTCATCTTTTAGCGCAGGCGCACTTCACTCAGTGACTTCTGTGTCTTGTCTGTGCGTCAAAATAGGGATGGCAGCCATTTTGGGGCCACTCCAGAAAGGTCAACTTAAGCAAAGAAACATAAAACGTAATTAATACATGGAAATGACTATCAAAATGTTATTCCCTCACTAAACCCTCTATGTGTGTGTATTTATCTGGCAAAAGCAAAACGTATTGCGGTTTATACTCACAATTTAACCCCATCAGCGCGGCGCGGATTTCCGCGCCACGCTGAAGGTTCTGAGCGCGTGCGGGGCCATGACGGAACGGTTCCGTCATAAGCACAGCCCAACCGACGTGCATGACGGAACCGTTCCGTCATGCGCGTCGAAGGGGTTAAAGCACGATTCACAAATTAAATCACAAAGCAACATATAACATGCAAATTCTAAATATTTGACATTTAGTATGCGTACGAAATTAGTTTACGTATCAATCAGGCCATGCAAATGCGATTCCCACGTTTATTTTCTAATTAGTAATGTTGATTAATTAAACGCACAGCAAACCATTATTACTATTAATTTTAATCAATTATTCATGTTAATTCAAAATGATAAAATGGAGGAGGTATACGATTCTTAGGGAAAACCTCGCTCCAGCAATCTCCCCTTTGGTGATTTTATCACCACAAAACACCCAAATTTTACTACCCTTTTACGGAAATTTGAAATGACTTCTTACTCAAAGCTCAAAATTCAGTTTCTTCATATTCATCTCTTTTTGCTTTCTTATACATACTGTCTTTCCACTCATCTTAGGCTATTTCTTCAAAATCTTTTTCTGGATCTTTTCCTTTTCTCTTAAGTTTATCTCTTTTTATTTTATTATTTGTTTTCTTTTTCCTGCAACACATACACCCTAATTTTATCACTAGTACTGCAACTATCACACATGTTAATGGAAACAGAATTTTACCTATAACAGTACTACCTATTTTAGCTAAGAAATTTTTAATAGCAGCTATTTTCTTTCCCATTCTTGTCCATACATCTTCAACCTCCAGTGGTACAAGTTCATCATGCAATTCAGTAATATTTGTAATGTAAACCTTTAGATCTTTACTTTCATCTGGAATGTAAGTGCAACAATGTTGAACTTTCAGCATTCCACAGACTCCACCCTCTTTTGCCAAAAGAATGTCAAGGGCAAGTCGATTTTGCATCACCATAGCACGCATGGCAACCATTTCAGTATTAACCAATAAGAATCCATGAGCAGTGCTTGTTGACAAGCGATCCACTACTGTAGATAATCTTCTAATTTTATTTGCATTCAGAGTTATTCCCACTGCCGGTATCAATGCACAAAAAATGTCAGCCACAATCTCTGCCCACGATTCTCTCTTTCTACGCACTAAATGACTATTTAAACTATTTACACCCTCTTCTCTGTCCATGTGAAAGATTTTTGGAAATACCAGGCCTACATAACATGTGCCATACCAATGGTCTGGCAAACGATAATATGCCCTGTTCCCACAGATAAAATATATTCCAGGAAATACTGGATCTCTTCCACCTTTGAATCCCGATCCACCCATGATTCGGTATGTATCATGGCACTCACTATTACCTACAAAAAGATTATCATATGCAGTTTGATTCCTTCTTATACAGAGTTTTCCTTTCTGAGGCCTATCTAAAGCTATTGTTGGTGTTGACTCTCCTTTTGTCAGATGTTTCTCCATTTCTATGTCCCAAGCTGTTTTCTCAACTTTGCCTTCTGATGCCTTTTTGTGCATCTTATGCCTTCTTTCCTCAACCATATTCAAAATTGTCTTTTCTTCTTTCTGCAAACTGCATGTCAAATTATATTTAAACACAGCTTCTAATGTTAGCTCACTAGTTTCTAGGAAAAATTCACCTAAAACCTTTGCAGGTCTTACCTTATTTAGCTTATTATTAGCAGGCACTAATGCAAATATGTTATCTACATCTGAAAAATAATACTCTAATTTCCCAATCTCATAAAACAAACTAGCTATTACACTACATGTTATTCCATAAGTAGCTGGAAGGTGATGATAAGTCACTCCCTCTGCCACAGAAGCAGGTAACTGCATGCAGACGTAGCAGTCCCTTACGTCCATAGTCTTTACATATTCATACAATAATTTTGAAAATACATTATTAGAGAAATCGTTAATCGACCTATCTTTATGCAAATTAATGTTTGTTTCTACAGTCGGTACTACCTTTAAAATTTTACCTATATTAGTTTTGTTTTGACCATTTCCTTCTATTGTATCTATTGTGACTTTAAATGATATTACAAGAGCTAGGATGCTCCATAAAAGCATTAATAATCCTGTACAACAGCAACATGTTTTACATTACACTATCTCTTCATGAATGTACATCTACTTTTACTACCATCTGTGTTAGCCATTTTTCTAAAATAGACCGTGTCTTTTGACTTAGCCTCTTCTACTTTGACCAGTTTCTACCCCAAAGCTTCTAAGCTTCTACTTGGTTCTACTAGTTTTCTACTTCTTCGTTCTCCACATCAACAGCTTCTTTGGTTATTCAGTTTGGCATCTCATCGTCCTTTGCCTCCTTCACCCAATCAGGATACAGAATTTCCTGAATCTCCGCTTCTTCTTCTCCAATGTCGGACATGAGAACTCTCAGGATTTCTGATTCTTCTTCTTCTTTAACCACTTTCAGTAAAGCCTCCTCTGGATTTCCTTGACTATCTGCCTCTTGGGATTCTTCAGGCAGGCCACATACGTCCATTCCGGTGACTTATACTTCTGGTAAGGTTTTCTTGTTCTTCCGGACTCTTTAGTTACAACTGTTTCTTTCTCCTTTGATTTTTCCTGACTCGTGACTTCATTCATCTGTTCAGCTCTTGGTGATTTCACTCGAGTCAATCGATATCTTAGTCTCTTTATTTTGTTCGGCCAAACTTCTGGTTTTACAGTTCTTCTCAATTTACTTTCTTTGACATTCTTTTCATTCTTTTCTTCTCGCCAAGCTCTCTTTCTCAGAACTCGACCTTCAGGTATTTCGTTCTCACTCTCTTCTGATTCTGTCCCAACTTGCTTTCCCTTTTCACCAGTTTCTTTATCCACCACTTGTTCTGGTTTCCCTACTTCTTTCCCTCCTCGGATCTTCCTGCTGACTACTTGTCCCTTCACCTAACTGGATGTTGCAGTTCCCTACACCTCCTCGGGGGACTTCCGCAATCTGTCCCTCTCTCTCTGTAACTGTCCCTTCTTCATTCAAATCTATTAGTTCAGGTGGAATTTCTCTCAGATTTTCATCTGGAATTTGTTCCTTTTGACTTTCTTTTACTGCCTCTTCTTTGTCTTTTCCTTCCTTCTTTTTAGGTTCTTTACTGGGACTTTTCTTTCTCTGCTCCTCTTCAGAATCTGAGCTGTCCGAAATCTGCAATCTTCTTCTCAGAGAGACATTTCTGTGGACCAGAATCTGCTTTGGTTCGTTTTCCCCCCTTTCAGGATCTTCACGTGTTTTTGGTTCTTCGAGATCTGATTCAGTACTTGACTCTGATTCGTCATAGTACTCTTTCTCCTTGCAATCCACCGGATTTGGTATTCTCAAGGTATGGCTGGCATGGATCCAGTTTTTCAGTCCAGCACACTTCACAGCTGTCGTCGTGGTCAGAATGACTTGTCTTGGTTTTCCCCACCTGGGAACCAAACAGTTTCTTCTTCTGTGGACCTTTATCCTCACCCAATCTCCTGGGCTTAGATCATGGGCTTGCTTCTTTTCAAGGGTGGTGGCATCCGCTCCAACCTGATGAAACACAGAATGAACTGCGTCAGCTCGGCCTTTACAGTACTCCAACACCATGTCATCAGAAATTGTCATCAGTTTGTTGACTGGTATGTATGCATGCCTCATCGCACGTCCCATGATTATTTCATGAGGACTTAACCCTGTAGTTCTATCTGGGGTTGCACGTATGGTCATCAAAACTAGAGGCAAGACATCAGGCCATTTCATTCCTGTGGCTAAACACATTTTCCCAATTCTGTTCTTGATTGTACCATTCATTTGCTCAACCACACCAGAAGCCTCTGGTCGGTAGGCACAGTGCAGTTTCTGTTGTACATTCAATGCTTCACTGACCAATTTCACAATCTCATTATAAAAATGCCCTCCTCTGTCTGATTCAAGGGTCACAGGGAACCCAAACCTGAGGATGAATTCCCTCAAAAGTAGCTTTGCTACTGTCAATCCATCATTTCTCCTCGTCTGGTATGCTTCTACCCACCTGGAGAATAGGCAGACTATGACCAGAACGTACCTCAATATGTTACATATTGGCATCTCAATGAAATCTATTTGCATTCTGGTAAAAGGCCCTCCTTCTCGGCCTATAGTTCCCAGGGCTCACCACTGTCTTTCTCCCCGGATTGTACTGCTGACAAATTAAACATCTCTGACAAAGGCTCTCTGATATGATTCTGAATTTTGGGTTGTACCAGGTCTGCTTAAATGACCTGATCATGGCATCTCTCCCTATGTGTCCCTGGCCATGATACATCCGTGCCATGGTAGACAACATGCTATCAGGCATGACTGGTCTTCCATCTCGATAGACCCATACATGATCCTTTTCTCTTGGTGCACATCCTGCTTTTACCCACTGTCTTGTTTCCTCATCTCCTGCTTCCTCCTGCAATTGTCTCACTTCTTCCCATGTCCCTACAACGTTAGTAAACATTAAGGAATAGGAAGTCATTTCTTTCTCCTTTGCCCGATTGACTGAATAATGATTTCTAGCACAGTACTGTGCCATGTCATTGGCATAACGGTTGCCGACAGTAACATAATCCTCCCCTTGGTTATGAGCAGCACATTTCACCACAGCCAATTGTTTAGGCAGCTGTATCGCCTCAATCAACTTTCCAACCACTTCAGCATTCTTTATAGGAGTTCCACTTGAGGTCAGGAAACCTTTTTGCAGCCACAACTGGCCAAAATCGTGGACAACTCCGAAGCCATACTGGCTGTCAGTTATCACAGTCACTCTCACACCTTTCCTGATTTTGCATGCTCGAGTCAGAGCCACTAATTCTGCTACTTGGGCAGATTTTACTCCTTTTAGATAGGATGCTTCCATCACTGCAGAAACCGTGCACACTGCATATGCTGCACTCAACACTCCTTCTTCTGTTCTCAAACATGACCCATCAACAAACATTACATATTCATTCTCTGCCAAAGGTACATCTTTTATGTCTGGTCGTGGTTTCGTACAATACTCAAGCACATCCAAACAATCATGATCTGCTTCATCTCTCACTTCCACATTCTCACCATCAGGTAAAAACGTTGCTGGATTCACATTTACACATCTTGCAAGGCTCACATTTGTTGCAATATGCAATCGGTCTCCTCAATCTTCCATGCTTCTGGATTAACACAGAAAGTGCGCATCCATTTCTTTCACTGCAATATAACTCAAATTCCTTTTCATAATCAGGCATAGCCAATGCTGGGGCTTCACACAATCCATCTTACAGTCGTTTGAATGCTGCCAATTCTTCCTTGTTTAATTCAAGGGTATCTTTTACATCACTCCTTGTTAGCCGTACCAGAGGTTTTGAAATCAGCGAAAAGTTGCTGATCCACTGGCGGCAGTACCCTACCATTCCCAGAAACATTCTCACTTCTCTTTGAGTCATGGGAGCTCTCATTCCTTTTATGATTCTGATTCTGTCCATTGTTATTTTCCTCAGTCCTTTTTCAATGTTATGTCCCAAATACTGTACTTCCTTCTTACAATACTGCAGTTTGGCTGGGGACACTTTTAGTCCTCCATCTGCCAGGTGATTTAGTAAGGCTATAGTGTCTACTTCACAAGCTTCACGAGTTTTCGACGACCCAAGGAGGTCGTCGATGTACTGCACTAGTACTGAACTCTCGGGCATCTGCAGACTTTCCAATGACTTATTCAACAATTGATTAAATATTGAGGGGCTTTCTGTATACCCCTGTGGTATTCGGCACCATGCCAAAATACGGTCTCCAAACCGAAATGCAAAAATTTGCTGACTGTCGTGATGCAATGGAATGGAAAAGAACGCATGGCACAAATCAATTACTGTATACCATTCTGCATCATGAGGAATCTGATACAAAATCACTGATGGATTTGGCACAATGGGACAGAATGGTACAACGATTTTGTTTACCTTTCTCAGGTCTTGCACTATTCTGAATTTCCCATTTGGCTTTTTCAGGCCCATTATGGGTGAATTACATGGACTGCTCAATATTTCTCTCAGAATTCCTTGCTTGATCATTTTCTCAATTATTGGAGTTACTCCTTCAATTATTTCAGGTGGCAATCTATACTGAGGAATGTTTGGATAACTAACTCCATCTTTGACAGTAATCTTTACTGGGTCCACGTTTCTCATTAGCCCTACATCTTCTCCGGTAAAATCCCAAACCTCTGCTTTTACAGACAGTTTCAATTCTCTGGGCAGTTCATCTGGATTAAATACTGCATATGTTCCAATAGTTTCACATTCTCTGTTAGCTATGGTCATTTTGTACAATACATCCTCATCTGGTGTTTCAAAAGCTATTCCATCTGGAGTACAAAATATAGTGCAGTTCATCTTGCACAGCAGGTCCCTACCTAGCAAGTTCACAGGACTGGTGTCACACACCACAAATCGGTGCATGTCAGAAAATTTCCCTATACTAACCTTTACGGGTTCTGTAAGGTACGTTTTTAACTGTTGGTTAGATACACCAACTACTTGGATTGTTTCATCCGAAAGAGGAAGATTCTTAACATCTGCTGATCTAACAGTAGATCGAGTAGCACCAGTGTCCACTAGGAAAATAATGTTATCATCATTAATCTTCCCATCCACAAATGGTCCTGTCTGGTCTACTTCTAGAGTTGCGCCAAGTACGCACTCTTCTTCCTCCCTTCGGCACCGTCAATAATCCATTTCTGATTCACTCTCATCATGTTGCAGCCAATACTGCGAAACAGTGCGAGCGCGTGATGGTTTATTTACCTGTTCTTCATTGTAGAATCCCGATTCTTTACTATACTTCTGTGAGTTTCTGTTCTGTGGAAAAGGTGGTTTTGGCACCTGATTCTGAGAAGTAACCACCTGCTGCTGTTGCTGCAGTTGACCACCCACCTCTTTCCGCACCTGTGGATTTAATGATCGATTTTCAATATTAGTATTTGGAGGGTTCTTACACTCGGATTTCCAATGCCCTAACTCACCGCAATTGTGACATGGGAATTTCTTTTTAGCTTCCTCTATATTACCTTTCCCCTTTCCTGCACCAAATCTTGGTCTTACTCCTGGATTGTTCACTTGTTCTGCCAACCGAGCTTCCTGTCGTTCGGCTACCTTTATCTGTGCCCACATTGCCTTTTCTTTCAGCTTTCGTTGTTTTGCCTCAATCTCATCGCTGAAATATTTTGCATGTCTCAAAACTTCATCTATTTTCTTATTCTGCCAATCAACTGTATGCTGTTTTATCATACCACCAATTTCTGGGCGTAAACCATATACAAACCTGTATACGAAATGGCTCAAATCTTTATCACTCAGGTTCTCATCTCCACTGAACTGTTTAAAAGCCTGAATTAGTCTCTCATAACATGCATGTACTGACTCCTTGCTTTCCTGTTGCGTCCTGTCAATTTTTACCCAATCGGTTTCTTTAGGGGGTACTTTATTTTTCAGAAATGTCATAACCTGCTCATATTTCTTCATTACCTCTGGGTCGGGAGCTCCCGTCTTAGGGTCCCTGGGATACTCCTGAGTGGGACAATTTATCATCAGCTTGCACTCTGTCCACAAATCTGCTGGTACTATTATATCAAATAGACTATTTAAATCTATCCATAATACCTTTGCCAATTTTACAAACCTGTCTACCTGCCGGTACCACTCGACGGGCTTTTCGCGTAGTCGAGGGGAATCATTTGTGAAAGACAAAATGTCCTGTCTTGTCCATGGAACATGGACATACCCTCCCCCTGGAATCTCTCTCATGGGGTATTCTGTCGTTACCTTTTCTTTCTCTCTAACAGGAAATGCTGAAACTGTCCTTTCTGTGATATTACCACGTCTTCTACACCACTTGCTTCTCCATCTGTCAACATCTCCCCATTTTCTCAACAAACCAATTATGTCCATGATTTGACCTATCCTTCCTGTGGTATTCATGTTCTCTGTATCCTTCTCAGTGAAATCAACTCGATAGGATTTTTGCAGTGCTTTTACTTTGTCAAAATCTATTCCCATTTCATTTGCAATTCTCTCTAATCTTTCATGCAGGTTTTTCGCCCTCCAGGTTGCACTCTTGCAGAGAAACAACAATTCCTCATCCTGGTAATTTTTCAATTTTTCAGTAGGGATAGTTCCTACTATCAATTCTTCCAATACCATTCGTAATATGGCCACATCTATTGACTGGGATTCTTGATCCTTTTTTTGTAACTCTCTGATCCATTCGTTTAATTCATCTACGGAAGGTCCCACTGAATTGTTTGCATTATTTTGTTCTGGGGCCTTTTGTGGTTCTAATAATGTTTCCATTGTCATTCTGCTCTTCTCAGCATAAATCTGATTTACAAATGGATTATTTGAAACATTCGGTTCAAACATATTCATTGTCGGTCCCCACGGATTGTCAATTTGACTCCGTTCAGTATTTTCAATTGTATTCTGGCTTCTGTATGGCACTGTCAGACAATGTTCAGTATCTTTTTGTTTCTCAAATATGGGCATTACTGGACCTATCGTTACTGGAACGGTTACAGCTTCTAGATTTTTGGTCAATTCTCCTATTTTCTCAGTTAATTCTAGGGTAGTTTTGGCCAGTTCTACTGAATTCTCATCATTTACCCTACTTCCTGTATGTTTTCCTATTTCTCTTGCAGAGTGCCTTTCCCATAGTTCGTGTGATATGCTCTCGGTTTTAATTATTCGTAATGTTTCTCTCATTGGGGCACTTGGTGTCAATGCCTCTGGTTCTGGTCGATACGGTGGTGGGTTTTTGTAAAACACTTCATCAAGAACATCATCTTCTGATTCATTCACTTCATACCCACTCGAATCCATATTCCGCCTTTTCTCAGTGCATTTTCTCCCTTCATTCTCTCCTACCATTCTCACAGGATACATACCATCAGTCATACTTGCATTCCGCCACCTTTTCATCCTGTCGTCATGTGTCTCATGTCCGTATGATCTACCGAACATATATCGGTAACCCCTACCACTTCTCTGTTTCTCTCGTTCATGCATTTCGTCTTCCCATTCCGTCAATGCCTCAAACTGCGTCGGTCTAGGTCTCGGTTCTTAGTTCATAATTTTGTCTCGGAGGTTTCTCAAGACAGCCAAATTAAAGGAACCATGTTCTGGAAACGCCAGGACTCCATCGTCCTTGGTGTATTTTACCCAATTATCTAACCAAATACAAGTATGGTACCCATATTTCGCAATCATTGTAGATGCGGGGGGTTTCGGTGGAGGAAGTAACTGTCCTTCCCTAGTCTCAACTACTTTATCTTTCTTGAACCATCTGTTAATTTTTCAAAACCACGATCTCTTCTTTTTCGGTGGTTGGTAATACATTTTCTCGTTCTCCGTATACCGTTTAGTCCTCTTACAATGGTACCGCTATTCTGTCCACTCACAGCGCGACTCTTACTAACGCACCAGTCAGGAGTGTCTACGTCACTATCGCAATCCTCCAATCTCAGCGCGACTCACACTAACACACCAATCAGGGAGCGTTTACGTCACTCTGTATTCTTCCACTTCTAGCGCGGCTTTACACTAACGTACCAATCCGATGCGTTTTACACCTCTAATTCTACTGTCCAATCCCAGCGCGGTCGTTCTGATGTCAGCAGCCGCTGCGGCAGCTCTGCTCTGCTCCCGTCTACCCCTCCTTTACAAGACCGCTCCGTGAACTCTTACTGTAACTTTTACAATTCGATTAGTAACAACATTAAAACATCTCCATTGTCTGCTTCGCTAACCACAGAACAGCAAAAGACCTTTCCCACAAGTATTCCGTCTGTCTCGAGAGCAGCGCTTACCTCTGCCCTACTACGGAATCGTTACTTTCGTTGATAAAGTAGCACATCCTTCTACTTCACCCTTCTAGCAAGCATTAGCTAATTGTTTCTCTGGTATTTTAGAAATAACCTAGAGTTTCGCAATCAACCCGAATGCCTTTTCATTCACAATCGTTCATACATGAAAATGTAGTACATACGTACAGAATCCTGTCTTTCCCGAGAACAGCGAACAGTCTGTCCTACTACAGAATTATGACACTCGTTAACAAAGCAGCGCTTCCCTCTACTTTGTCCTTCTAATAAGCTCAGAGAACACCTGCTACCTTTTCAGTGATAAGCGTTATCGGTATGCCAATTGGTTTCCTGGTACTTAAAGACCAAAATTTCACAGGTAACCTTCGCTATCATACACACTTCTTTCACACAGAGAATATCACTAATGACAACACACGACGATGCTGCCGAATCGAACCCAGACAATGCGCCGTGCAACTTCACTTGTCACACGTTTCCCCTGTGTACCTACAGGGCTACAACAATCCAGTCTTTCCCGAGAGCAGCATCTACCTCTGCTCTACTACGGAACTGTTAAACCTTCCGACTTCCTACATCCCAGAAGCCGTGCAAACAACATATAACTCGATGCGACTCAACATAGAGTGTTAGTACATAAACCAATACCAATCAATAATCAATAAGCTATTTACAAGTAATCGTCGCTAAACCCAAAACAATAGCTAACCATCATTCTGCTACCAAGAAAACTGTTCCAGCGCTTAATACCACAAATCCCCTCGCTACAGACCAGACCAGAGATCCTTTTCTACAACCACATTTCATTCACTCGTTCACTGGTGGGGCCCATAACACCAATCATTCATTCTACTCTCAGATCAATTGGTCATCGAAAGAGGGGAGTCCTTTCTTTCTTCCATGCGCTGGAAAATGGGAGGAAGATTGCACCAATCACCCGATGAGTAACAACAAGTTTACCTCTACCTCCCTACCTGACCAGGGTCTCAATACATTATAACCTAGTAATTCCTCCCATACTATTGGCCATGGATCAGCCAGTTGCTGGGAATAGCAACACTTAATTCTTCTAAACAATATACATTGAAATGCTTCAAATAATAACCCGACACAGTTCTTTAAATGAAATAATATGTTTATCTAATTAAAGCATAAAGAAATCATATAGCATTCAATATTTTGGTTCGCATATTTACCTAATCTGGCTAAATGGCATCCTCTATGTCAAATTCAGATCTTTCGTCTCTATGCCCATAAATCAAAGAATCAGTTCGTAAGTTATTTGGGCATCTGATCAGTCCATCAGAGTCTCTGGTAAGCAGCTGTCCAGCAGTGTCACCGTCCTCTCCGTCAGCATAACGTCGGGCAATCTGGTAAAATGAAGGTGTGCTCGCAATGGAAGCTATCTATCCTACCCTCTCTAGTCTACTTTTATAGTAAATTTTAACAACAATGTTTCAATACATGCTTTAGAACAAATTTGATTGGTTGAACCAGGATCATTCTTCCTGATTCCCATGCATTAGATGCAGCTCTCAATTTATTAATAAATAGCAACAGTTTCTAGTCCATTCAGGGCAAACTGATTCCCATGCGGGTTTGTGACCTTTAGTGTCATCAATTATAACAGTTCATATTTTAAGGAAGTTCATTGTTTGAGGCTTGGCACTCCTCCCAGGATGTCCTTCACGAGTACAGTCTGCCTGGGGTCAGGACGAGGTTATTGTTGCTCATTTTTTAGCGCAGGCGCACTTCACTCAGTGACTTCTGTGTCTTGTCTGTGCGCCAAAATAGGGATGCAGCCATTTTGTGGCCACTCCAGAAAGGTCAACTTAAGCAAAGAAACATAAAACGTAATTAATACATGTAACTGACTATCAAAATGTTCTTCCCTCACTAAACCCTCAATGTGTGTGTATTTATCTAGCAAAAGCAACACGCATTGCGGTTTATACTCACAATTTAAAGCACGATTCACAAATTACATCACAAAGCAACCTATAACATGCAAATTCTAAATATTTGACATTTAGTATGCGTACGAAATTAGTTTGCGTATCAATCAGGCCATGCAAATGCGATTCCCACGTGTATTTTCTAATTAGTAATGTTGATTAATTAAACACACAGCAAACCATTATTACTATTAATGTTAATCAATTATTCATGTTAATTCAAAATGATAAAATGGAGGAGGTATACGATTCTTAGGGAAAACCTCGCTCCAGCAGAGGCAGGCTTTGACCTGGGTGGCGTACTCGAGCAAGGTGTGGGCTTCTTGAGCACTGTCTTTTTCCCAGCTCTCCTTAGTAATTTCAAGGAGGGTTCGAGGCCTCCTTCCAAACAGCAACTCAAAAAGGTACACCCCTAAGCTACTTTGGACCTGACTTCTGAGAACAAACAGGGCCAAGGGAAGAAGTTGATCCCAGTTCTTCCCATCTCCTGTAAGGAGTTTTTTAAGGGTTAGTTTGAGATTGTCGTTATACCTCTCCACCAGACCATCGGTCTGGGGATGGTACACAGATGTCTTTATGTGTCTGATATTCAGTTGTTTGCAGTCCTGTTTCATAAGTCTCAAAACAAAGGGGGTTCCCTGATCTGTAATTATGTCCCGGGGAAACCCCATCCTGGAAAACACCTCTATAAGTCTCTGAGCTATGGTGGTGGTCTTAGCAGAGTGTAATGGCAAGGCCTCGGGATATCTCATTGAATAATCAACCATCATGAGTACATATTGATAACCCCTGCTGGACTTGGGGAGGGGACCTATAAGGTCCATACCCACTCTGTCAAAAGGTTTGGCTATTATAGGGAGAGGGTTCAAGGGGGCTTTTGGTGGGATATAGGGGTTCTTCTTCTGACATATTGTGCATTCATGACAATACTTTTTCACTTGTGCGTGGACACCTGGCCAGAAGAAACTGTGGATTATGGCCTGTGACGTCTTTTCAACTCCACAATGCCCTGCAAGGAGGGGTGCATGAGCAAAAAACAGAACCTGGTCCCTGAAAGCCGTGGGGACGAGCAGTTGGGGTTCTTCACCTTCTTTGTCCACCCGATACAGAAGCCCCTTCCTCTCAACAAAGCAAGGGTGCACCCTTTTTGGGAGCAGAAGGGCATCCTTGACACTTTGCCAGGCGTTGCTAAGACTGCTGTCATTAAGCTGGGCTGTCCTAAAATGGGTGTCTATAGCCTAGGGTTTGGACGTCAGGAGACTGTTCTGGGGAGGGGGAAAGCCTGAACGGCATTTCAGTGTTCCATACATTAAATCAGGAAACCAGGGATTGTCTATACATATTATTATTGGTTTAGGGAGGTGGGGCAAGACTGCGACATCAGCAGTAACATCTAGACCCTGTTGGCTCTGGAGTCTAATGCGGGCTAAGGGGTAGTCCTTAACGTCCCCATGTGCACATCTAATGCAGACGTATTTCCCAGGCAGGAAAGAGGAGGGGGGCACAAGTTTGTGTCGTATTACTGGGTGCATACAACCAGAGTTTAAGAGGGTGGCTATGGGATGATTATTCAAAATCACACTCACGTAATATACTGGACCGGTTTCCTGTGCGTATAGGATGGACTGAGGTAGGTAGCTTACGTCCATAGGTTCTTCTTCCGCTTTTTCTTTTAGCTTCCTACAAAACTTGGCGATGTTGCCCCACTCCCCACACTCAAAACATTGAGGGCCAGCAAAAGGAACAGCATCTGAACGTCCTGAGCGTGGTTTTAGTGGCTCATGAAAGGTTTTGGCGGTTTTCTTTTCGGTTTTTCCCGCTTGGACGAACCTTGAGTTCTTCTCAGGTTCTTTGGTAGTCCCTCTATTCTGGACCCTAAATTAGGTGGTGGCCATTTCCACTTCATGCTCCAGTGTCAGGCCTGCATGTTGGCGTAGCCACCTTTGTGTCCCATATGGAAGTGCCTCCAGATATTGCTGGAGATAGATCTTCTCCATTATTTCCTCTCAAGTAGAGTCCAGAGGCTTAAGCCACCAGTCTGCGGCATCCTTGATTTTATAGAAGAGAGTCTTTGGTGTATCCCCAGCTACGCCTCTCTCTTGGCTAAAGCGAAGGCGGTGTGCTTCGTCATCGACCCCAAGGCGGTCAAGTATGAATTGTTTTACGTGCCCGTAGGCGGCAGTACCATCCTGATTGGCTATTTGATAAGCTGCCTTGGCTTTGCCAGTGAGGAGGGGCACTAGGTAAAAAGGCAAACAAACTCCGGGCCAGGCGCTAGCCCTTGCAGCCCACTTAAAGTTAAAAAAAAATGAAATGGGGTCGTCATCAGGAACGTATTTCTGTAAAGGAATAACTGTTTCGGGTAGGGCAGGTGCTTTTCCTTGTCCCAGGACCTGTAAAAGCTGGGTTTGTCCATCTGCCAGCTTTGTGATGTTGTCAGCTTGTGTTTGTATGGCAAACACGGCCCGGTCCCTTTCGGCTTGGCTGGAGTTCTCTTCCATGGCCCACTACAGCTTGTTCTGAGCCTCTCGCATCTGGGCTATAACCTGCTCTATCTTGTGTCAGATGGGTTATGCCCGCATTCTCCACCACTTTTGTCACGCCTTACTGGGGGGGGGAGAATTGTCCCTTAATGAAGCACACGCACTCAGGAAGTACAGGATGGGAGGCTCTATTGCCAATGATCCGTTCACCAAAATAAAAGAGAACACAACGAAAGTACAAGGTCCGGTTAAAGAATATCCTTCTTGATTTCACCGGTTCCAGAATGGTGAGGAGGGCGGTTCCAGCTTCAAGCTCCAAGGAAAATTGTCTTTAGAGCAGGGTGATCAAACTTAATCCAGATAGGCCAGCTCCATGCCAGGACATCAATTATTTATCTATCTATATATACATATATATCTATATATCTCTCTCTATATATATATATCTATATATATATATATAGATAGATGATAGATATATATAGATATAGATATATATAGATATATATCTATATCTATAGATATATATATATATATATATATATATATATAGCTATAGATATATATATATAGTGAGAAGTGGTGCAGTAGAATTGTATGAATTATAGCTTTTGTGACCATATGCATACATCTCTCTTAACGTGATAATTTATGATGAATTTATAGACATTGAATGATTAGCTATTGGGATTTATAATGTTGATATTCTATTTGTTTACATTTTGCAGCATTTTGCACAACAGAGAGAGGTTTGTTTACAGTGAACCTATAATGGGGATATTAAGTGATTATTAATGATTTATTACTCCCTTGGGTGTAACATAGTGCAATAATTTGTATACAATGATTATTTATTCGAAATTTCTTGTAGATACATTTATTTATTTATATGTACATATTTATATAGGTATTTATGTCTGTAATATTACCCATATTTTGGAGGTGATATTATGGAGAATGATATGTATTTGTGAAATATAGACTGTGACCCCGCCGTGATGATTAGTGTATCTGATAAATGAGAGTATGATCATCAGAAGATGAACTAGTTAAAAAACTAGGGAGAAAAAGGAAAAGATTTTTCGATGATTAACGTTGCTGATGGTGAGGTTTGGGCACTGGCCCAATACTTTGTGTAGTGATTCCATCCCCCTATGAATTTAACACCATGAACCGTGAATAAAGTTTTCTGAAATAGTGAAAAATGATGAGGTCAATGAATTTCCTTTATATGGTAAAATAAGGAAAACGAGAGATTAGAAGTGCAAAGCATGCTTTTTATATCTATGATGATAATGGTAAAAGCTCTCACTGGCTTGTGGGTCTTTTACACTTTGAGAATGGCTGGGATTAGCTGAAACGCGTCAGTGTCGGACGTGCTGAAATAAAGGATTGATAATTGATACCTGGTCTGGAGTGCCCACTTTTGTCTTGTGTGAAGAAAATGTAAATATATTAATTGCTATGTTTGCATGTTTCCAAATTTGCAGTCTATGGAACTTTTAAAACCATGATGGTGATGTAGAGGAAAGTGGCAACTATATTCCACAGATTTATTGAAATGATAGTAAGTCTGCTCTTGGAGGATTCTTTTCCTGTGAGGAGTCCATCAGGAGAATTTCCACCTTCACAATATCCCTATGGTTTTAGCTTCAAGCATTCGTTATTTGTACAAACAGCTATAATAGCAGCCACAACTACAGGCACTGCAGTGGACACGTTTCTACCTATTTTTTTTATTTTTTCTCAAAGATGTTTATAATTTTCACATAAAAGATCTGTGCTGCTAGCCAAGGTTGTCTATATTTCAGATGATAATTTCTCTCCAACTTCAACATAGTCTATGTCAGTTGCAGTACCAGTGTGAAGCACAAATGAAAACATCTCAATACCCATTGGATCACTAGTACCCGTGGTAACCACAACCGCACCCATATCCATTCTGTGTGCATTAGTAGGACCAGTTTTAGCCACAAACGCACACACAACCATCCTGTGTGGATCAGTGGATCACTAGGACAGTGCAATGTGACTGACCTGTCTTTGAGCAGACATGAGGCTTGTCTATTCTGATCACTGGAAAAGAAGGATTCCAGAATTTCGCCAGCATTTCTCCCAAAAGGTTACTGAGTGTGTGACCTTGGTCACAAAAGACTGACAACCAGGTTCTCCACAGACAATTCTTCAATTCTGAGTCAGAGCATTCTATCACTGAGCTGCAGTCCTAGACCTAGCTGTGAGAAGGCAGAAGAGCATTCTGTCTATCCTAGGGTATGTCCAACACATAACGTGACTTACTAGAATTAACTTTGTTTTTTAAATACATGCATTGCACTAATGAAAGATTAAAGATTGAACTCAAGCTAATTTAGCAATCTTAGGCCTTCACCTACATTTTGTTTGTGATGTTTGCTGCCAATGTTCTGTATCACATACTTCGATGTCTTAGTAAGGTAATGCTTCAATGTACTTTCATGGGCAAGACAACATCTTTCCCAAGAATAGTAAAAAGTATTTTCAGCAGATTTGTACATGTTCAAGGTTTCACCAAGCTGTCTTAGCTGAATCACACAGAAGTAGTAACAGGTGGTGTCTGTAAGAAGCCGCATGTTGTTGAATTATGAGAGACTTTCCAAATGTACTTTCTTGCAACTGTTTCACTATAAATTTAAATTAAATTTAAATTTATTCATGTTAGATTAATTAAAATCATTACATGTCTAAAACTGTACATGAAATAAAACAACGGGTACTACGACCAGCGTACTATTATAGTATTATAAGAAGTTTTAAAACGATACAAACTGATTTGTTTCATAGGTATAAAGGGTTAAAACATGCCAAAAAGTCTGGTCAAATAAATGTAACATTTTAGGACTTTAGAAAACAGTGTTTGAGGTGGTGAGGGTGAGGGAGTAAAGTGTAGTGTAAAGTAGTCACTTGGGGTGTCTTGAATTTAGCTGGTAGGGGTTCCATCCCCTCAGTGGGTGAGGATCACCTGAAGAGGACGCAGCTCCAGGTTGACAGTACTATAGTTAATTCTGATTGGTTTATTCTGGGGGAACCATGTACAACTGTATTGAATGTATGAAATCCTTTGTTCAGAACCTTCTAAAAGTACACCCTTTTTAGGTCTCGCCTGACCCAACGCATGCGCTGGTCTGGCGAGACTTTTTGTGAGAGCTCAAAAAGTGATACCACTGTAGCCTATTGCTACAGTGCATGTGCGTGGGCACGCGCACCTCACTTTCGCGGCCGCACAGCCGCTTTGATGTGTGATCGCGATCACTTTCACGGCTGCACGGCCGCTTTGATGTTCTCCGTGAGCCAGGTTTTTTTTTTCCTGTTTATTACTTCTATGTAGCAATGGTGGCACCCGTGCGCCGCCATTACTACAGCGCAGTAATAAACAGAAACAAGCATTGGCATAGCAAATAGGTCTCGCTTTTGGGACCGTATAAGTATTTAGTTATGCAACTGTTGCATGGCTAAACACTTATAAGGTCCCAAAGGCGAGACCAACTGGCTATGCCAATGCTTGTTTAATGTGCTAGGGAAGCCCTTTTGTAGCTGATCTTAGGAGACGAATACATGCCTGATGCTCTCCCATCATATATTCTGTATTTTTCTGACCTAAACTTCATTGGGTTCTTTGATTTATTCACTCTCACTGAGCTTTGCACTTTGATTTATCAATTTTGATTATCTAACTTAATTTCTGTGTGACTTACAGTATGAAAATAAAACTTCAAGGTTTAAACCTTCCTGGTCTATCATTCCAGTAGGACCAAAAGGGTTCTACATGCCTAATTTGGATTCAGTCATTCAAGAGAACGAAAAGGAGCGCAACGTCCCTAGAAATCCTAACAGGAGTACTGTTTGAGTTTGGAAAATGATAAGGCTCCTATTTCTCTATCATGGATATAACATGTGCCACATACTGAACATGTTTTGGAGCGGTATTGGAGATGAGGGTTTGGGGCCTACTCCCACCACGATTGCACCAGCACAGAGGAAATTAAAATGAAATGAAATCCAGTATTTGTAAAGCGCACAATTACCAAAGGGTGTCAAGGAGCTGGGGGCCGTCTGCAAGATTAAGCGAGCTATTGCCCACAGTCACATGGTGCTGGGCTTACCTGCCGCCGGCACCGGGGATCAAACTGTGAACTCTGTGGTCCAGAGTCAGGCACCCTGGCCGCTGCGCCACACCTCTTCAAGATCTGATGCAGCTTGGATTCCAGAAGGTTTGCTTCTCCATTCTACTTCTCAATTCCACTAATATGCAAAGAAGTGTAGCCCTGCTGATCGTCACTGCCCCAAGCAGTGGAAGTGAAAATATAACAGTCTGCCCATGCTTCACAAATCTCATATGATCAGCATTGAATAACCTAGCGGAAGACAGTCCAGTCTTTTCGAGCAAATATATTTTGGCATTGCAGCTTTGGACCTGCAAAGGAGACACACAGTGGAATCCATCCCTCAGATCACAATCAGGAAAATCATGTCACGTATGTACTCTGCTATTGTTGCAAAATGGGTTCCGCTCATTTAGTACGCCCAGATTCTTTTATTTTTTGATCACCCAGTTTTGCACTTTTTACTGTGGGTGAGACTCACTACTTGTGTATCTCCCACATTATTCACATGGTAAATGAACTGCCCATGTTTACTGCCAGTATCTGACTTTTAAGATAATGCTGCTGCAACACTGCTAGGGTAGGGGCACTTGATTGGTTCATGTGAACATATGCGCACACGCGCGTGCACATATGTGCAGCTTGCATGTGTGAGACTACTGATGCGCAGCCCAGTAACTGTGCACAGGTAGCCTGACACAGAGGGAACTCTGTAGGGTTAGATGTTGGCCTACGGAAGGCCTTATAGCAGTAGTGGACACTCATAGGTTAAGACAGCATGATTTACTGTTTTGTCTGCAGTGACTATGTGTTTGTTATACGCATAGGGGGAAATCTGTCTTAAAGTGCAGTTTCATTTCCCTTTGGCATAAAAAGTCCAGCAAGATATCAAATGGGGGTGAAAAGTGTATGGCCAGTTCAAATATGCAAGCATCAAGCAGATATATGTGCATCTTATGTGTTGTCTAGAATTTTTATATTTCTTTGGCTCAGCACAGAATTAGAGCCCAGCTCTTTTGTCACCCTGTTGGACCAAGTTAATTACTCTACTCCCCATCAGAGGTGTCAAATGCCTCCCCACACAAAGGAAGTAATTAGCAGTGCTTACCTCAGCTCTGGAGAAGGAAGGGGTGAAAATGATAATTAGCTGTCACACTGTACCTGGGCTGGGGCAGCCCAGTCCCACTGAACAAAGGAGGGTGCCCAAACAACTGGAGCCAAAAGAGGAGGTGACTTCTCTTTGAAGATTTAGTGGGAAAGACCCTAGCAGTGATGTCAGCAAGGGTCAAAGCTGAGGCGCCCTGAAGAGAAGTAGTCCGTGACTTCTGGGTGGCGCCATCTTGAACTGTCCCAGCATGTTGTGAAGGAGGGTTGGGACAGTGGCGGAGAGGATATGAGGCATCCTGTAATTGGCCAGTGGGGCCTGGCTTCTGGAGCCTTCCAACCCCATATGAAAACTCTTGCACAAGGGAAAGAGAGTGCTTTTTGCTGGAATTGGATGGCGGCAACACCCATGAACAACTGAAAGGACAAGCCCCCGATGCCCTAAAGGACTAAGGACTCTGCTCACAGTTGACTTCAGGACCAGTGGACACTCTCCAAGGGCCAGTGAGGCCACTCCTGTATGCTCCCTGAGGACCAGCTGGGGGAAGATCTGGACTGCTGTGGCCCAGAATGAATGCGGAGCACCAGAGAGAAAGACCAGGAGGAAAGCTAATGCAGGGAGCCAGTGGAACCCGCTCCCTGCAAAGTACACCGCTGTTAAGGCCAGGAGGCCTGATGGAACTGCTTCCTGTGGCTAGAGCTCACCACCAGGAATAAAATGAGACCAGGATCGTATAAATCGGCCAAACTGGGCCTGATTTATGGTGACCCCAGCGAGGATCAAAGTATGTGGGGGTCAGCCACATCTTGAAAGATTACCCCCAGGGTGGGCCAGAGTCCCGGAGTTGGCGCTTGCTCCCTACTGTATTGATTTGGGGTGGGAAGGTGTGCGTGGGTCATCCACCCTGTGGATAGATTGCACCTGGGGCCTCCATCTCACTAGGAGGTGACGCAATCAAGGGACCCGGGATACCAACCCTGGACCACAGCACCCAAAGAAGGATGGGTGGAGCGTCATTGTGCCCCCCAATGGCAGTGGCCTCTCTACGCCACCCCGTGTCTGGATGGAGTGAGGAAACCAATGCAGGACACTTCACTCTGCCTGCATGGAGCACTGGTTCTGGCACTGGCCTGCATGGAGGACGTGTACTGGTAGTTACTGACCCTGACTCTGCCCTGGGCCCTGCCAACCACGCCCATGGCCAGTGCTCTGATTAAAAGGTATATGGTAATTAGATGTAATTACCATTTAGTACTGACAACCTACCTATAAGTCCCTAGTATATGGGAGGGCATGAAGGTTTAGAGGCCCAGACGATTTAATGCAATTGAGTGTGCACTGCGGTGTTACCTGCTGTCATTTTAAAAGGCAGCTGCTTTTAAATTGAAATTATATGCAAATTCGACTTTGGATTAAAAGGTACTTCTAAAGTAGGCACCTACCTTATTTTTACAAATAGGTCACCCACAAAGTCTACCCTGGGTGTCCACAGGGTAGGGTGCCATGTAAAATTAAGCAACAACTTGTTCGAATAAGTTTTAAATGCCCCGGTGATGGAAAAACTACCAATTTCGTTTGTCCAGATTGTAGCATTTTAGCTCCATAGGCTAACATGGGCATACTGTAATAAAGTACAACTATTGACAGGAGTAAGCTCAAATAATATTTCAATGACTTAAAACATCGTTAATGATAAATCCAGCAACTTGCCACTGTTGAATTTATCATAACTAGTTCAAAAAAGAAGCTTTAGGACTTTCTTTACTGTGAGCCAAAATCCAACCTTCTAGCAGCCTCTCCCGATTGGCCAGCTCTTGACAGGCTGAGCTAAATTGCTCTGATGAGGTGATAAGTGGCCTGCTCAGAGACAAAGGATATATGGTGGTGGAGATCTACAGCTGCAGAAACCAGGCCAGGAAGGGGGTTGGGTAAACAAACTGGTCTTCAAACAGAGCAGGACAGTAAGGATGCCAGCCAGGTCTACCCTGTCTTCCTGTACCCCTCATCCAATGGGAGCCCCAGGAATGGAATATGCAGGAGGTGTGAAAGGGGAGTGTTAAGAGAAATGAGCCACTCCAGTAGGCTGGCTTAGCCAGATCTTAATCCCAAGGAGAAAGTTTCTCCATCCTGAATTTTAAAGTACAATGCTTAGTGGGACAAGAATATGCCACACTTTGGAGGAAGCTGTCGTACATTTGGGTCGCACCCTGTACCCCACTGATCAGGGGTGACCCCCCCCCCCCGCTTGTCCCTCTAGAATACTGGATAAATATGGGATGGCTGCATAGCAATTTAGTTCCCCTGCCGGAAACTACAAGAAGAAGAAGGACTGCCCTGCTGGAACCCTGGCCTGCACCAAGAGGACTGCACTCTGAATGACTGCACCTGCTGCACAATATGGAACTACAGCCCTAAGGACTTTGCCTTGCTTCAAAAGGAGAAGGAGTGGACACCCTGAAAGCAACAGGTTAAAAGAGCTCCATCTGCATTATCTCCAGCAAGAAGAACCCAGCTGACAACCTTCAGCTGGACTTTAAAGGAATGGTGCATAGTGGGAACTCTAGTCCCAACTTCCGAGGAGCAACTATGAGACTTTGGAACCTTGGATTTGTGTTTTGGACACTTTGAACCCTCAAGAGGAACTTCAGGAAGAAGTTCCAGATATATTTTTTAGAAACTTTTATGTAAAGTTCCACAAGGTGATCGACCTGATGTTGAGAGTCAAGCTGACTACGTCGAACAGCACCTCAGCCTGGATTTTAGATTCAAGCTGCTGAAAGCTCCGGAGCTCAAGACTTCTAGGAGTTGATCATAGGCTTCCGCTGAACCAAGATGATGAAACAACTGCAAATCCAGCCTGCTGCAGAGGCCGCAAATCCTCTGGAAAAGTTTGAAGGTAAAATTTTGACCAATGCCTGCAGCTTAGTGTATCCGACCAGAGCTCCATCACTGTCAGCCTCAAACTTTGACTTTGTCTCAGTCAAGCTCAACCAGATGTCCCAATTTGGCGCTGTTGTTTTTTAAGCACTAGAAAGTGTTTAGTCTTTAAAAGTTTATATCTCCGGTTGCTACTTTGAGTTTTTGTCGTTTTGGTGTCATTTTAAAGATAAAAATATTTCCTATTTTTATAAATTGGTGTTGAATTGTTATTGTGTCTTACTTATTTAATGTTTTGGTGTTCTTAAATGCTTTACATATTTGTGTCCTACGTTAAGTCTGCCTGCTCGTTGCCAGCTACCAAGGGTTGAGCAAGGGAATCATTTATTGAGACTTGTCTGGGCCTTATATTGTGTTGGTGGCCCTGTTGCTAGTGGTAGGTGCATATTTACCCCTCCTGGTAATACACCTTCCAACATCTTCTTTCTGTTTATTACTCATTGTCTTCTTTTTCCTGTAAAGACCTGTTGATTCCTTTCCCTATTTCTTCCCAGAACTCTTTTTTTCTTGATTCATTTTTTCCCTCTTTCTTATTCCCAACTCTTATCGTTCTCCTTTTCCTGTGTGTTCTCCCTTTTTATTTTCAACAGAATATTAAATGAACTAATTGTCAAATATCTTTGAATTAATATGACATTTTTGTAAGCAATGATCTAATAAGCTGAGTATTATTAAATTTTGAATTGAATCAAATCAAACTTTTACCCTGTTTGTAAATTAGTTAAATCAGAAGAACAAAGAGGGCAGTATGGTTCTGGTCAAACTGTCCTAAGAATAATCTATCTGGGACAGACATCATGTGAGCTTTGAGCTGCTCTTGATTTTTCTTGGGAAGTTGCTGGACATTGAAGATTTTCAAGGTAGTGGAGGGAATAGAAAGAAGTGGAAGAAACCATGATTCATCCAAAGTATTCCAACCCACTAACTTGTTCTTTTCCCCCTGAGCCACAGCTTCAGAGCACAGAATGATTATTGGCAAGAGCATCTATTTCCTATTAGGCTGGTCATAGCTGATCTTTTTAATCCTGGCTGCAGCACTGCATACTACGTCATTAGCTTTCTCCTGTTGTTTGCTGCTAATCGCCTAATGGATGTACATCTCTGATTCTACTGGATTAGCTCAGTACTACCTGGTGTCTATGAGGAACTCCAGACCTCCTGTGGACACCTATTTCACTGTTTCATCTGGTGAATGTGATTTCCTGCATCGCGCAGGCTCAGGTTCATGCTTATTAAGCCATAAATCCATCCTTATGTGACCTTCAACATCTCTCCTGAGCTCCCAATAGCCTCCTTACAATCAGAGCAAAGATTTCAGGTCAGCCAAACAGATTTTCATCAATGTTTTTTTCTTTTCTCAGATTTGCCCATTTACAAATTTGTAGTTTTGACGGTATTAGGTTTATCAGATTAGCAATATCCAAATTGGAGAATCGTTGAAAGAAAAAATATCTTCCTTGGGAAATGGAACATTAGAATTTGAAGTTGAGTCTGACCTCATGAGACTTAACAAAGCATCCTTAATCAGGCTCCTCAAATGAGTTTGTTCTCAGCTGCACATCTTCTCAAGAGTAGTACTAAGATTGTGACCACTGGGCAGATGTATGCCCTCCACTAATAAGGTCCAAACGAGGTTCAGAAAGATACAGAGTCATCCATTCTTCTACTGTTCCATGACAAGCACTAGTTAAACCTTTTGTTATCCACCTAATCTAAGGCAACAAATTGTACAGCTTTCAAACCGATCAGCTTCTCAGCTTCTGCCAACACTTCCCTGAGAGTGGTAGTGGAGGAGGAGGAGCAAGTTGGTGGACAGGGCTACTATCAAATACTTTTCCCAACCCCGATGCTCACCACTGACTTAGATTGATAACATTACAGGCTGGAAGGATTCATATATACTTCTTTTCTGCGCCTTATTTTGCTTCTCATGTCTCTTTCTTTTCACTTGCCCAGTCAAGTAGCCTTAAAGTATCAATGGAGTCTATTCTAGCATCCAACAAACGATGAGTCAATCTATTGACAAAACCACTAACCCCAGGATATTTACTTGAAATCAAGGCATAAGAAAGAAATCTATCACACTGAGAATGCTTGGAGGAGATTCTTGAAAGAAATGTGGCCATCATTGGCTCTGTCTTCCACTGCTTTAGGACTTTGTCATTGTAAGGCAACAATGGACACTCAGCATGAAAGGGAAGGTCCAGCACATCATGCAGTAGAACAGAGGCCTATAACCAATCCAGTCTATGTAAGAACTGAGATCCACAGCCTTTTTTCCTGGATGCTCAAAAATTGTAGACATGTTGACCTTCCATCTCCTCCCTCCCTACAAAATCTCTGCGGGATCTGGTGGGTAGCTGGTGCTTCGTTTTAACAAAAAGCCTCTCAACATCAGGTGGAACCAACGTTATCCATGTTTGATGTTGTCAGATAAAGTGGAGCATTTCCACAGGTGAGACACTGGGTCCTTATACTTGTATTTCAACTTTATGGATATCATGTGGCAAAATACCTGATCTAAAAAGCTTTATTGAAGAAATGATCTTATGAATGAGAGGGACAAGGGCTGTCCTTGTCTAATAGGATGCGGGCCATAAATGTCTCCTCTAAAAGAGAAACTTTAGCTGCCAATGTGTTGCGGTGGTCATAAATCACATAAAGTGTAGGTGAAGCAGGAAGGATTTATTAAGCATCAAAGTTCCAATACAGCACACAATGCCTCCCCGATGACAGCTCCAGGCTCTGTCTTATAACTGAATTGAGTCTGGGACAACCATCAAGATTTGCATTGGAATGTCACTTAAAAGTAGACCAATGACATTTGATCTGTTACCAGTGAAAATAAGTTATTAGTTATTAGCTATTAGTTGCACACACACTGGCTAATGCCTCCTTCATGATAATACTGTAATTGTTTCCTACTTTGGAAAGACTTCTAGGGCAAAGGCTGCCATATACTCCTTGCCACCAAACAATTGACTTACAAACGAGTTAAGTCCCTCACCCCTTGCATCAACAGTGACTATGGACTTGTCACTATCATCAAAAGCCTGAAGGGCCAGTGCATTTATTTTAAGATTTTCAATGTTTCAACCGTAACTTTCTCCTCCTCTCTGCAACAATATTTAACACCACGCCTTAAGAGTTTTCTTGAAGGCTGTGTTTGAAAAGCAAACTTCTCTATAACTTTTTAATAATATTCAAAAAGACCCAGAAAGATCTGAATTGGTCATTGTTGATGGGTGCAGGTGCTTCTTTTATAGCTTGTAATAAATTTGCGTTGGGATATATAGAGAAAATGTGATAATCTAAATATAGTGTTCAGTCAAAAGAAATTAGCACTCAACTTTTTTTAGTTAAGCCAACGTCTGCAAGAATACTCACTACTTTGTCAAAAGAACATAGGTGTCCCTCCTCTGAAATAGAATAAATGTAACTATCATCCTGATAAGCCTAGACATTTTGCTCTCCATCAAGAATTTTGTATCTCCATTTTTGGAAAACCAATGCGGTCGATGCTAGCCTGACTGGCATGTGTGGGGTGTGTTAAATGCGGTCAAAGAATGGGATTCTTCACTCAGTTATACTTGATGGTAGGCAGCCCTCAGATTAAGAGTGGTAAAAAGCTTTCCAGTGCCGATTTGGGCCAACATCTTGTGTATCTTTGTGGGAGGGAATCAGTTCACCCAAGTGTGCCTATGAAGCGATCTAAGGTCAACTCCCCCAATTTCTTTTTCACCACCACTATTGTGAAAACTCACAAAGAGGCCTCAGTAGGCTCTATGGCTTTCTCATCAACCAGTAGGTCTACATGATCATTTAGTTAACTCCTGGCACTCAGTGGCACACCACGTACCTTATGTACCAGTGAAATAACATCAGGGTTTAGCACAATTTTATGGTCAGAATCTTTGATCCTACCCAGGTGATCTTCTAAAATGGTTTGATGTTTAACCAGTATTCTTTAAAAGAATACCCTTGAAAAACCTGGGGGGCGATTCACAGAAATAACTTAAGACAAAATCCTAAACTTACTACTTTTGGTATTCACAGAAGGCATTTAGTATAAGTAAAGTTAGGATTTTGTCTTAAGTTTGACTTAAGACAAACTTAAGACAAACTTAAGACAGACTTCAGACAGACTTAAGACAAACTTCAGACAGACTTAAGACAGACTTAAGACAAACTTAAGACAGACTTAAGACAGACTTAAGATAAAATGGAGGGATATTTATTGAAACAAGGTTGGGAGAAGCATCTAGGCTGGATTTGCAGGTGGCTATCCCTGCTCACACAACATGACCAAGATGGACTGTTCATGAGGCCCAGGCTGAGGGTTAGAAGACTTGTATTGCAAAGTTCCAGATACAGTGATGTTCTACTTCCAGTAATGATTTTTAATATTTGATTATATGTCTGGGCATTTCAGACACAGAATCTGAAACTATCCTACTTATTTACCGACCCATGAAGCCTCCAAGCTATTTTTGAAAGTATTTTGTTAGCATGAGAGAGAGAGATCAGGGCGTTTGACGATAATCAGACTGAATTCTCATCTGTTGCTTCCTGCTGACGATAAACTGTGGTTTGGGTCAGGGAACCCAGGGGTACGTGTACAAAGCAATGGTGCAGCGCTGCAAGCAATTCAGCTGCGCCGTGCTGTGTCTTTCCAAAAATGCAGGGATGTGCTCTACTGACAAGAATACGGGACACCCCTGTGTTTTTTCCATGCGCTGGCGCTAGTAAAAGCTGCCTAGCGCCGACACAGACACCCTTGCGCCATGGTGCCAGGGCGCCTGCGTTACAGGGGTGATTGTTCATGTGAAGGAAGGGGCACCTTCCTGCACATATAAAAATCTTTAAAGGTGATTTGATCCTTGTACAGAAAGAGCAAAAATTGGGAGAAATATAAGTATTTCTGCTCGTTGCGCTCATCTAACGCTATTCAGTGGCGTTAGTTTTTGGTGCTGTCTCAGATTTAAAAATCCTTGTAAATCTAGGGCAGCGTCAAAAAGCAATGGGTGTTGTGGAATGGCATGGTGAGCAAAAAAACGATGGAGTTAGGCCCAGATCTCTGTACTGGGGTGAATGTATGACATTGTTCTGCATTCTGTCCATCAACTGTTGTTTTTGCACAGCAGCACCTATTGCACGCTCCTTTCACACATAAAACTGCGTGAAAGGGTACTATATTTACAAAGAAGTGTTAAGCCAAGCAAAGTGGCTTAACGCCGTTTTGTAAATATGAAGCAGGGTATTGAGCCACCGAAGCGTCCTATAAAGTGATGTTTCAGTTTCAATGCCCTTATAAACATGCCCCACTTTCTAAAGCTCCATTTAAGGTGACGCGCACCCTGAAGGAAGCGGGATTTAAACACAGCATTTTCCAAGAGTCTCATAATACAGGCTACGCCAGGGCTGGCTGCTCAGTCTGACCGGATTCCATCTGTGCCTGTGGATTGCTCGGACTATCAGTTACTCAGCGTCAGCCAAACCTTATCAAGGCTGTCCACCCGCATCAGGGGGACAAATTGTGCAACAAGCAGAGTCCATGTGGAAAACACGACAAATGGTGAAGCTGGGCGAGAGCAAGCGAAAATTGAGATAAGCACATTCTAGCATCCAGTGCATAAATGCTTGTCTCTAATCAGCACCATTGAACTATCATTTTAAACTGTAATGAATTTTTCACTCTTCGACTTTTTTGCGTTTAAACAGGGATGTTTTAAGAATTTTTGAATATTTTATTGCAATGGTTTTAATTAACTATGCAAAATAAAAATAAACTTGTAAACAGTGTCAGTTTTCGGGTAGGAAAAGTATCAGAATTCATTGTAAATCACTGGTGTTAACATCTTGTAAATATAAAGGTCTTTCTTCAGACGAGTTGACCTTAATTAATACCCGGGAACATAGGACATTGTCACATTTCAAGAGTTGTATTATGATATTTCTTCACTGTTAATGGACTCCTCAATAATAGCCCAAATCGGAAGAGCTCGAGTCGACCAAATAACATACGTGGTTCAACGGCGATCTTTAGGTAAGGAAACTCGAGCATCTGTGGCAGAAACACCCTAAGGGAGCTCCTGAAGAAGAACTCAAAGAAATCAGGAACAACTAGGAGAAAGCCTAAAAGAGAGTGCTACTCCTAGAATCCATGGAAGCCTCAAGCTCCATCCAGGCTCAGCTCTAAGTCCTGGGAGCCCCGAATCACTACCAGCACCCGCAGAACTTCCAAGCAACTGGTGAAACACTATACAAGAGCAATACCAGGAGAAGGTCAAGCTGATCAGAGCAAATAACAATCTCTATCATGAACTCAGTTCCCTTGTGACCCAAGCCTTCGAGGGCAGTTATGAAATGCTATCAAGAGTTTGCTGCTTTTATCAGGGTTATGCGTGTCTTCTTTTAAAGAGGGTGTGGTCTCAATGGGGTTCAAAGAATCTTAGGTCTCGCTGCTACTGAAAAAAACAGATCTGAATTTAGAGGATACTGTCCACAATCAAAAAGGAGATAAAATTAAAATTACCGCCCATACTTCATCCCAAACAGACACCACTACACTTAGGAATGTGGCGGATATAAAATTCAACTCCGAATATATAGACGATAATGGCGAATAGCCAATGCCTTTTGGAGGAAGTCCAAAATTATCTAGCGAAACCTGTGAGCACTTTTATTAATAGGGTCCATGGAAAGATAAGAAACCTATAGCCTAATAATATGGTGGTACCTTCGTGGTACCCCCATCCTCAAGTCAACATGTTTCAGCCATTTATTAAGCTCAATGGGTCACTGGATTTCATCAGGACAAATGATCCGTATCGGAGTCTGTGTGCAAATGCAGAAATTATTTAGGAAAATTGCTTGCAGTAGTAGAATCCTAGCTAATTATCTTGACTGAATGGGTGAGTGCCCCATGGATGAAGTGTGCAAGTAATATCTATAGCCACACCTTTGTGGAGGGTGCTAGCCACTGGTAAGCATATCATTCTGCCCAATCATCCAAATATTCATTTGACATAGAAGAGCGACAACATTTTTAGTATAAGTGATGATGGTTCTGGTTCAAAAACAATCTGATTTCTCTCTGGGACAAATCTGGGCTGTAGGTTTTCATTACATATTACCTTTTTAGAAGTTATGCAATATTACATAGCAGATTTCTGCCTGTAATTACATCACTTCGTGTCTTTTGTTGTCCCCTTTCTCCATCTGCCGCTCCATTTAACCACTTTATGGAATAGGCTCCGCAATACACATTATGGTTAGAGGAAGCTGCTGAGGCCTGCCAGGTCTGTGGCAGCTTTCCAAGGGGAGGCCAAGGTGACCACAATGGAGCATCCTATAGGAGGTCTGGACAAGTGTTGGTAAGGACTACATTTTCTATAAAACTCCAGGAAAAAGGTGTATCGCTTTACTGCAAAAACAGCAATGGTAAGCCAGGGAATTGTTTTAAGCTGCTAGCTCTCACCTCTAACAACTGACTAGATTATTTTTTAGAGCACCCTGCTATATGCCCCAGTCCAAGACAAGGGTGTATCTGGCTATGAAGAGAACCCAGTCTGCCTACCGGAGGTCACTGGAGAACGGTGTCTAAATCTCTGCCTTCAATATTGTGCTGCATGGCTGGTGGCACCAATCTTCGGGAGACAGGGATCAAGGCAAGCAAGTAAATTGTGCTTTCCTCTGCGGATATTCGATTATGAGGCTTGATGTGAGAAGGTTCTAACACAGAAGAAGCTGCTGACTTCCTGACAGAATTTGCAGAAAATTGTCCCTGAACAAAACACAATCTTGGCAGACTCTTGCTTGCACTTTTTCCTACCCTGAACATTTTGTCAGGTCATTTTATGCTACTATTGCATGTGCCTTCATTTATGCCCATCTGAGTATTTTCTTCCCCAAGAAAGATTTCTAAGTGCAAAGTTAAATTTGTCAGCACTACCATCTACCAGTTTGTCAATCAAACAATAAGCATTTGTATGACCCAGCACTGTCACACTCTAGGGATATCTGGGAGCTGTGGGTGCAATGTCTCAGTCGAAAAGCCAAGTCTTGAGGTTCTTTCTAAAGTCCGGCAGGGGGGGTGCTGTTTGAAGATGAAGGGGATGGTTGTTCCAGGTCTTTGTTGCAATGCAGGAGAAGGAACGGCCTCCACTTCGGCTGCGTGGAATGAAGGGAGTGCACACAGGCTAGTGAGGAGAGCAGGTGTCTTGCGGTTAGAGAGACATTCAGTCAGTGGTTAATGTAAGCTGGTCCATGATTGTGTAAATGTTTGTAGATGTGCTTGAAGATTTTGAACTGGCATCTTTTCTGGATTGGGAGCTATTGGAGGATTCCGAGGCAAGGGGGTGATATGGGTCCGTTTGGGGAATTCCAGGATGAGTCTGGCTGTGGCATTCTGTATGGTCTGGAGGATTCTGAGGAGCTGGGTGGAGATGCCGGCGTACAGAGAGTTGCCATAGTCAAGGCGGCTAGTGATGAGGGCCTGTGTGAAGGTATTTCTGGTACTGACTGGGATCCATCTAAAGATTCTGCAGAGCGTGCAAGGTGACTGCGTTGACTTGTTGTTTCATGGTCAGTTTGCTGTCAAGGACGATACCCAGGTTGTGCTCATGGTCTGTGGATCAGGTGCTACTTCTGCTGCCCACCTTCTGTTGTCCCATATGGAAGTGTTCTTCCCAAAGAGTAGTACTTCTGACTTGTCGGATTTGAGTTTAAGGCAGTTGTCTCTCATCCAGTTGGCTATGTTGGTCATGGTGCTGCAAAGGTAGTTCTGGTGGTGGAGGGGTCTTCGTGAGCGAGAGAATAAGTTGAGTATCGAACATGTAGGAGATTATGTTGAGGCTGAGGGATCTAATGGTGTCGGCAAGGGGGATCATATACGTGTTGAACAAGGTGGGGCTGATGAATGATCCTTGGGGTACGCCGCAAATGATGTGCTTGGGTTCCGAGGTGAAGGGGGCAGCTGGATGCTCTGTATGCATCCTGTGAGGAAGGAAGCGATCCACTTGAGGCAATTTTGCTTGATGCCGATGTTGTAGATTATGTTGATGAGGGTGTGGTGGAATATGGTGTTGAATGCATCAGAGAGGTTGAAGAGGATCAGGACCACAGTCTCTCTGTGGTCAAGGAGGGTTCTGATGCTGTCTGTGGCTGTGATCAGCGTGGTCTCTGTGCTGCGGTTGGCACAGAAACCAAAGGCATCAAGTAGGTGTTTTTGTTCCAGGTATTTGGTGAGCTGTTGCTTGATGGCCTTCTCGAGTACTTTGGTAGGGTAAGGGAGCAAAGAGGTCAGTCAATCATTTTTAGATCACTGGGATCTGCCGAGGGTTTGTTAGAAGGGGTCTGACCTCTGCATTTTTCCATCTGTCCAGGAAGGCAGCTGTAGTGATGGATGTGTTAATGATGGTAGTGAGTTCTGTGCTGATTGGGTTGGTTCTGAGGTTAAAAAGATGGTGGGAGCAGGGGTTGCTGGGTGCCCCAGAGTGGATGGATGACATGATGGCTGTGGTGGTCTGAGGGGTGAGTTGGGACCAAGCTGAAGTTGAGAGCCGTGGGTTGAGGGTCTAAGTTGATGATGGCAAACTTGCTTTGGAAGAAGTCTAAGAGGGTGTCACAGAGTTCTTGGGAGGGCTAGATTGTGTTCTCTGTGGCTGCTTGGTTGGAGAATTCCTTGACTATTTTGAAGAGTTCTTTCATGTGGTTGGCCGCTTTGTTCATGTGGGCTGTGATGGCTGGTCTCTTAGCTTCCTTGATAAGCAGATGGTAGTTGCTGAGGGCTGCTTTGTGGGTGGCTCTGTAGGAGGGGTTCCTTGTGGTGCGCCATTGTTTCTCAAGTTGGTAGTAGTTGTGCTTGGTGGTTTTGAGCTCTGTGGTGGACCAGCTGGCTTGTTTTGAGGCTTTGTTAGTTTTTGCTGGTTTCATCAGGAGATTCTATCAGTGCATTTGATGATCCATGCGGAGAACGTGTGGGCGGCCTGGTTTGTAAGTTTGTATCCAACAGCTTTCACTTGCATGTTGGACACAGAATATGACTTGGTCTTTATCAACCAAGTATACCCTATTTGTGAAGGGCCCGCTTGCCCGCGCTACTTAGAGTGAGGTGAAACACCTGGTAGAACCCTTTGGCCGACTGACATTATGCCATCAGCCAAAATAGTTCACGTTGTTTAATGTTTTTCTACTTTGGGACCGCCAGAGAAATCCTAGCAATCACAAACAGGAAAACAAATATATGACCCCCTAACACACACACACACTCACACACACACGCATGCAGGCACGCACGCACGCACACACACACGCACACACACATACACACGCACACGCACACACACACACACACACACACACACACTGGGAGAAAGCTTCCAGCCTGGAAGAGGCATTCATTTATTTGTTTCAATAAATAATCTCCTTCATTTGAAGTTTACTTTAAAAAATCAAAACAAATTGCTGTGTGGGCACTATGAATATGGCACCTGTACAGCAAAATCGTAGCACCTTTCCTGGAGCCGCCGTGGAGGCGACTGTTCCAAAGGTAGGGGGATCTGTTCCAGGCAGGTGGATATCTCTAAATCTAGTGGGCTGCACTCCATCAGGGCAGCGTTTTAGATCCCTCCACTGCTCTGGCAGGAGCGGAGTGCAGCCCACCAACGAAAGAATTAGCCCCTGGGTAATTTCTTCACATTTTTTGCATTTCTCAATAGATAACATGGAACCCATTTTGCCAATGATTTACTAATAAGAAGATCTTGTTTCTTTGTAAGGTTTGATTTCTATTTCAGATTTCCATCATTTTGGTACATTTTTCTTGTTAACAGTACAGTTCTGTAATTACCTTGGTTTCAGCCTTTTGAGTTCATTGGGGCATATTATCAAGACACGGTGTTAAAATAATCGCCGCTTTAGTGGCAGAACACTGCAGCTAAAGAAGCGATAATTGGCTTGATGATATGCCCTTAAAATTCCCATAGAAGCCCATGTTCTGGGGTTAGCATGGGCTTCTATGGAATTCTCTGCGGCATATTATCAAGCCCATTATCGCCGCTTTAGCGGCAGTTTTCTGCTGCTAAAGCGGCGATAATTTTAACGCCGTTCTTGATAATATGCCCCATTGTTTGTTAACTGTATTTGGCTCCTACATGAATTAACACACTTTCTAATTACAAGCTTTCACTTCCAGGACTGTCAGAAATACAGGTCCTTGGGATGACATGGAACAATACACAACATAAACCTTAACTGTGCATGGGTGCTTGCATTTGAATTTTTTTGTTACACTAAAGACATTCTCATGTTCATAAATGCAGCAGAATAAACTAATCTTTGTGGCCATTAACGCCTCTGCAAGTCTATAACTTTGCAAAGATTTTGAGCCAGGTTGGAATCGTACGTGTTCATGCCACACTCAGCCTCAAAAAAAAACACAAGCATTTGCAATGCAATAGGTCTCGCATTTTGCGAAAGTTTGAGCTATTGGCATTTGTAAATGACACTGCCTTTTATTTATGTGTTCTTTTATAAACCTGATAATAAAAGGCATTGTCATTTACAATGCCAATAGCTTAAACTTTTACAAATGCAAGACCTATTCCATTGTAAATGCTTGTTAAAATATGGGAGCATTTTTAAAACCATGCATGCAGCCGTTTATAAATCAATTACTGAGAACCTTGTCAATCCTCCATTGAATGGTGTAGTGCCCTATGGCCGAGAGAAGTCACTTTAGGAGCCCATGCTGTGGCTAATCTAATGGCAATGCACTGGTCTATGATATTTTCAGAAGCGGAAGGAAGCATTTCTTTAAAGAGAAACAATTTGTAGACTTAACCAGAAATTGGAGTGACTTCCTCGTTTCTCGACAGCCAGGTGCAAAGGCCAGTTTACTGAATACTAATAACTTCAGACTGATCTACTTGGGTGTATGTAGGTCTTAGACCTCTATATGGAGAACATTTCCATGAATTCCAGCTCAATGACTAGCTGATATTTATAACCCGTAAAACACCCCTCCCCCAGACATGTATATTGTGCTGGGTTTCATAGACTTTCATAGAGCTTAACTGGATGCAGTAGAAACCATTCCTAACTGGTCAGTTGCAATTTCCACACATGACATTCCAACGCAGCCAGTACCATACATGCTTTACTTTCACTGCAACAAGTCTTTCCTCTAGGTCACTTTTTTAAATATATAGACATATTTTTTTTAATGGGGCTGTACATTTCTGTAGTGGCTTGGCAGTGTTTTCATGGTGGCAGATATTGTACCTGAGGGCGCTAACCCAGATGTCTGTTACTCGCATTGGTAGTAGTATTTTCAAGTTTCCGCTGAAAATCAGTCAAGCACAGAAACGTGCCCAAAACTCGAGGTCAAGATATTCTACTGTTCCAGCATCAATCCTTGACTGTCTGGGTAAAGCGTATTTTGGGGGGGCTAACCAAAGAGCCAGCAAGCATGCAGAGTAAACTGCAGGCATGCCTATGTGCATTCAAGTAATGCCTTTAAATGTTCAGTAAAGGTGTTAGGGCAGGGGAAGACTTGCAGTCCTAGGTCAAAAAAGCATTGGCAGAGCCAACACATTTGATGCTTGTATGCAGAGTAGATGGGACCGTTCCAACGTTGTACAAATATCAAGCCTACTGTACTAAAGTGCAGACAAAATCCTTTGAGCGGGTGCCCACCCCGCTTCTACATTTATTTTAACTCTTGAGGGAGCCTACCCCTCTTGACGCTGAGAAACAATCACCGCCGCTGTCCTGTTCTGCAAAACCAGAAGTCAGCCGCCCTTGCCCGTGACGTGGGCGGGGCCTGCTCCGGCAGGAAGAGAAACCGGCGTGCCGTGCTAACGCGGGGCTCCCATGCTGAAGGTAGAGCCCCGAGGTGGAGGCCGGAGTGGAGAAAAGCCCCGGGTCCCAGGAGGGGGCCTGGGTGAAGAGTGCGGGCGGCCAAGGCTGCCCACGGCAGCGCGGGGCTTCCAGGTGTGCAGGGAAGCCCCGGAAGAGAAGTGTTGCTGCCGAGAGGAGGAGACCCCGCCAGAAGAGAGCTGCCCGGTGAGTGAAGAAGGGCTGGGGGCCTCCGTGTGGGTTATTGTTGGTGCCTGATCGAGGCACAGTGTCCTTTTTGCATTCTGAGCGGCTCCGTATTGCAGCGGCCCGCTCCAACGGGGATGGCATGTGGTCAGAAGGGGGACAGGAGATGTGCACATTGCGCGTGTGGACATGCGTGTTCACGTGCGCGTTCACAAGCTCCAATCGCCCTGCGCGTGCCCATTTCCGGTCCCACTTCCGAGGCAAGTCAGCAACAATAGCTGGCGACAGCGCTTTCGCTCTGCGTTTGCCAGGCAAGACCTAAAAACTGTGTTTGTAAAGCGCCCCTAAGGGTCATAAGGCAGGGGGGGAGGCCATCAGGGAGATTAGGTGCGCTATTGCCCAGAGTCACATGGTGCTGAGCTCATCTGCCTCCAGTGCTGAGGATTGAACCGTGAGTCCCACGCTCCCGAGTCAGCCACTCTGGCCACTGCGCTACACCTATTATGGTTCTTACCTTACAAGGACAAATAAAACAAGCTGTGGCAGGTTGATGTGCTCTCCTGCCTATTTACTTTGCAAAGATATATCTAGGACTGTGGTATTGTATCTCCTTCCAGGGTTATTAAAAAATCTTCCTTGGCCTAGATAGGTACAGTTAACATATGCTGATTATTAAACAAGCTTGTTGAGCTATTAATGCAGAAAGAGATGTCCTTAATTTCAGTGGCAGAAACATTTGCCTTACAAACAGCCCACTCCGCGTCATGGATTCATAAAGTCCTACAAACTCAGGGCCAGATTTATCAATATTTGACACAGCGCAACACAGCAAGACAACATGCTCTGCTGAATCAAACGGAAAGGTCAGGAATGCACTAGATTTATCAAATATGGTGCATTCCTGCTCTCTCAATGCTCTGTTTCACTTTGTGCTGATAAGCGTCAACCGTGCAACATGGTGCAAGGGTGCCTGCGTTGTAGGCAGGATTGTTTTGGTACAAGAAGGGACACCTTCCTGCACAAAAACAAAACCATTAGATAAAATGCAGCACACTTACAAAGAGGAAACAGCAAGTAGAAATACACATATTTCTCATTGTTCTACCTCTATCTGGAAGGCGCACAATTATGATGCATTCCCAGGTTTAGTGGTCTTGGTAAATCTGGGAATGTGCCAAAAAGCATGGGTGGATCTGTGGGCACGCCCACACTGAATTCATGTAATTCCTTCCCAGTGCAGAGTAAAGCATGGCAGTGACTTGCACTTGCTAGCGTTACTCCAGATATCCAAGGCTTGCAGGGCCATGCAAGATGACTTTATGTGGCTTGGTAAATCATACTTAAGGATTGTGTTGCCCTTCCACCACCTTGTGTGATGCAGGGACAACGCAATCCTTTAATAAATATGGGCCTCGACGTCCAACTCTCTCTGCTGATCTGTTGCACACCATCCTTCATTCATTGAATGCAGCAGGCATAACACACTGTTTTAAGAGTATAGGATCCGGCCGCTGACTTACTTTAAGACAGTGTTTGGATTCATTCCCTCATTCCTCAGTTCACTGCTCTCAAGTCTGTTTGGTGGATTTTCCGCAACGCTTTTGATCTTTGGGTGTGTCATTCTCATCTTTCTTCTAGTCAAGAAATGCAAGCCAGTCCAATCAACAACATGAATTAGGGCCATCCCACTAAGAAGCAGTGTCGAGAATGTATGGCGTCCTATCTTGGAGCGGATTGGCTAAGGGCCATGAGTGAGCTTTGGACTCTGTCGTTTTCAAGCTGAGAGCTCCACAAGTGAGACCATTCTTCTGGTGCATAAACTGTTTCCATGCAGCTACCCTGGAGATTCTGCAGGATGTCCCACTTGTGGCATCCTTCAACGTAGATGAGTTACTGAGACCACTGAGATTGAACCAAGTCAAATGCTGTGCACTGCGGTTGCTAATACTGAAATATGCCAGGTATGATGGGCCATCCATCCCACCAATGTTTGCTCAGCTGACATTTTCAACACCTGATCCACTTGTCCTGACAGGAGTTGATTCACAAGAGATGTTGCAAAGCTTCGATTTCTTGGATACTGATGACATTTTTGCAGTGCATATACCCATCCATCTCATCAGTGGGCACTAAAGAATTGTGAGCAGTCAAGCTGCAGACCATTCATATGCTGCTCCCCTAAATGCTATATCTTCCATGGCATCAACACAGGGTTTCAGTGGAAGTTTCATGACATCATCATCAATTGGGAAAAGGGGAAAGCAATTTCAATCCGAGAAGGAAGAAATACTGTTCTTGCTTTTCGAAAATTAAAATAAAGAAGTGTGCCAAAGGACAGTTTGTACATTTTTTTGTTTTTCCTTTCTTTTTACACCTCGCTGCAAAGATCAAAAGAGGAATAATTTGTCTACTTCTCTTATCTATCACTCCACGTATACATTTTCATATGATCACATGAATGTTTTAAAATGTATTTATGCCATTTATCTTTCTAAGGAGTAGTTTAAAGTGGCATCTCTTCTTGATTGGGAGCCAGTGTAGGTCTCTGAGGTGGGGGGTTATTCTTGAGCGATTTAGGAGATGCAGTATGAGTCTTGCTGCTGTGTCTTGGATGGACTGGAGACGTGTCAGTAGTTGGTTTGTGATCCCTGCGTGGAGTGAGTTGCCGTAGTCCAGTCGACTGGGGATGAGGGACTGTGATACTTTTTTCTAGGTGCCGAGTGGGGTCCACCTGAAGATGTTACGGAGCATTCGGGGATGTGGAAGCTTGAGGAGGTAACTGCATTCACCTGGTGCTTCATGGAGAGCTCTCTGTCCAGTATGATGCCTAGGTTCCGGCAATGGTTGGTGGGGCTTGGTGTGTGTCCAAGGGTGAAGGGCCACCAGGAGCCATCCCAGGGGGAGGGGGTTCAACCAAAGATGAGCATTTGCGTCTTGTCTATGTTCCTTTAGGTAGTTGGACTTCATCCGGTCTGCAGCATTGGTCATGTCATTCTGGAAGTTTGCTCTGGTGGTGGAGGTGTCTTCGGTGAGAGAGAGGATGAGTTGGGTGTCATCGGCGCATGAGACGATGTTGAGTTCGTGGCTGCAAATTATGTTGGCCAGTGGAGTCACATATATGTTGAAGAGGGTGGGGCTGAGTGAGGAGCCTTGGGGAACATTGCAGATAGTGATTTTTGCTTTGGAGGTGAACGGTGGGAGGCGTATTCTTTGAGTGCGTCCTGAGAGAAATGATGATGAGTGAGTGCATTGCCACTGATGCCGATGTGATGTAGTCTGTTGACCAGGATGTAATGGGATATGGTGTCAGAAGCTATGGCGAGGTTGAGGAGGATGACTCCCCGTGGTCGAGGATGGTAATGATGTCGTCCATTTCGGCTATGAGGGCTGTTTCAGTGCTGTGGTTCGAGTGGAAGCCTGACTGGGAGGTGTCCAGCAGGATGTTTCTCTCAAGGTGGTCTGTGAGCTGGTGGTTAATGGCTTTCTCAAGGACATTTGCTGGAAATGGGAGGAGGGAGATGGGGCGGTAGTTCTTAAGGTCGTTGGGGTCTGTGGTGGATTTCTTTAGTATGGGGTCTTACTTCTGCGTGTTTCCAGGTTTCCAGGATGGTGGTGGAGTTGATGGCTGACTTGAGGATGTGAGTGAGTGGAGGGCAGATCTCCTCCCATCCTAGGTTGAAGGTGCTATAATGTTTGAAGGTCATGATGGTTGCGGTGGTCTCGGTGTTGAGGGGTATCCACTCAGTGAGAGGGATGTGCTTGGTTTCCATGGGGGATGTGGGTGTAGAGAGCTCAACAGGTTGAGTGTTGAAATTGCCGTAGATTACTGCTATCTTTTTGTAGAAGTAATTTGAAAAGGAATCACAGAGGACCTTGGAGGGAGGGGTTGTGTTTTCGACAGCTGCTGGGGTGGAGAATTCCCTGATGATGTTAAAAAGTTACTTTGTGTTGCTCCTGCTGTTCTTGAGGCGAGTGGTCAGGTCGTTTTTTTTGGCTTCTTTTAGAGAGTAGTGATAGTTCCTGAGGGCGAATTTTTGCACTGAGTGGTCTGTAGGGTTGCTGCTGGAACGTCATCAACTTTCTAGTCCTTTGCATTCTCCTTTTGATGCCAGGAGTTCTAAGGTAAACCAGGCGGCGTGTTTGTTGGACCTCTTGGTGTTCGGTTGTTTGATGGGGTGATGCTGTCAGCGCTGGTGGTGTTCCAGCCGGAGAAATTTTGGGGAGGGGTGGTTCACGTCGACTGTGGTGTGGAAGGTTGTGGTGCTGATGGTAGTTGTCCATTGGTCTTGCGTACCTTTCTTCCAGTTGCATTGCGCAGGGGCATGTGGTGGGGCTGTGTGTTTGAGTGTTTCTGCGATGGTGAAATGGACGATCCTGTGGTCTGACCAGGTGACTTCTGAGGTGCGGCTGAAACGGATTCTGTCGCTGGTGGTGAAGATGGGGGCCATGGGTGTGTCCGGCACTGTGGGTGGGGCTATTAACGATTTACGTCAGGCCAATGACTTGCATGTTCTATAGGATGTTGGTGGCGTGGGTGTCAGTCAGGTTGTCGCGGTGGACGTTGAAGTCCCCCAGTAAGAGGTATTGATTGGATTTGATGTCCAAGGGGGTGATAATTTAGTTGTGGCATTACAGAATTCTGGGTGGGCGTCTGTAGGTGAGGTTGCCCCTGACGGTTGTGTTGGAATTCATGTGCACTTTTTAACTGTTGGGGGTTGCTGTAGCTATGTCTGTGGCAGAGGATTGCTTGAGCCAGGTTTCGGTGATGATGGCTGCGTCTGGTTTGACGATGGTGTCCTTGATTTCCATGGCATGCTTGCAGAGGGATCTGACATTGAATAGCATGCCCTGTAGCAGGTTCTGGGGTTCAGTGGTTGTCGGTGTGGTTTCGGAGGAGTGGCATGAGGAGCTGTAGTGTTGACAGACAAAGGGGCCTTTGGTGTTTCCTGGTGTCTGGGAGCAGCATGCAGTGGTGGGCCCTTCGAGGGTCAGGGATTTGAGAGTGGTGCTAGAGTAGCTGATTCTCTGGCGAGGTCCACGGTTCCTGGTGCTGGGCACGGTCCAGGCATGGATGGACACAGACGGGCTAGTCTTTGACAAACTCTCGGCGATCCAGCGGTGTGACCATGCAGCTTGCTTCATTTTATGGAGGACCGATTGATCGGGTAGGTGTGTGAGGCCTGGTGGGAGGGCAGGAAAAGGAGAGTGCATCCCAGTAAAATTGAAGGCTCTGGTGTGGGTCACTAGGCAAGGCCGGTGCACCGCTATGCCAGAGTCAGGGATCAGGTGGCAGAAGAATCAAGTTTTTGGGGCTGAAGAAAACAAAATTCGGCAGTCAGGCTTGAGGGCGGTGGCGGCGGAGAGTAATCAGGGGAAGTTGCAGCTCGCTCCTGCAGAGAGCGGTATTGCTCCTGCAAGCAACAACCACAAACCTGGTCAGGTTGACCCACAAAAGTAACTAAATTAACCTGTGCATAACCCTTTGGAGGTTTAGCACAAAAACAGTGAGGCTTAACATAGAGGCATTGCGTTAACTATTTATGCAGCACACAAACAGCAATAAAGTAAAAATACAACACAAGAAAAAGCCCATGGCAATTTAGAAAAGTTGACAAAATGCTATTAAATATTTTGACAGCAAACCGAATTATATCCAATTATTAGAAAAGGGGTTATGAACTTTTACATTTTGTACCGAAAGTGCCTAAAAAAATCAAAGCGCCAAAAGTGGGCTTTTAGTCTCACGAGACCGGGGCAAATTTAAACATTATGGTTTACTGCGATGGAGCGTAGTTAAGATGCACAAGGTTGGTTGGGCTCTGTCTCGACTTATCTTCGGACTTAGAAGAATTGTTTGAAGAAAAATGTCTGAGAAGGTAAAGTTCAGTGGGGCAAGGCAGCCCACAGTGTCCGAGAAGGAGGATGTGTCATCGTAGGGGAGCCACTGGATGAAGTCATGGTGAGGATTTCTGCGTTCTGAGTTTGTCACTTTTTTGGAAGTCAAACATTTGCAGCAGGACAAAGGTTTAGGCAGTACCCAAGAAGGCTGGAAGAAGAAGGGCTACATGAGGCCAGATACCCTTCCGAAATGGAGACGCTGAAAAGTATATGCTGCTGCAAAGAAGAACGTAGCAGGAGCTATCGCAGAGTCAAGCTGACAGGTGATGCACCTTGTAGGGATTGGCGAGCAGGTAGGTCCTCGTCTCCCTTCGGTTCTCAGACCACTTTTTAGTGGAAATTTTCCAAGTTTAGATTTCTTTGCTTTCCAAAGGTCCAGGACTGGTAGGGAACCACGTGGAGGGCAGGACTTACTTCAGGCAGGGTGCAGGTGTGGGTTCAAGTTTGTTGGAGCTTTTTGTTTCCCTGTATCACAGTATAGGAGGCCAGGCAACCAGCCCTTGTAGTCACTCTGGTAGCTTTGGGATCAAGAATCAAGGCATGCCTCGAGCAGCAGGGGAGTACTCTAAGGGTACAATGCAGGCTTCAAACAGAAGGAGAGTCCGCAGGTAGCATCAGGACTGGCAATCCTTCAGAGGGTCCTCCACAGGTCCAGGAGTTAACTCAAGAGTTGGTCTGAGGGTCCAATATTTAAACCTGGTGACAGTATTTGAAGTGAGAGAAACTCTAGACTCTCCACCCATCTGCTGCTGTAAATATCCTTCCTTTCCCTGCACAGGCTCGAAGAGGTCTGCACTGACAGAGGGCAGGTGTCAAATTCTTTGTGAGAGTGCTGTGGGCTGCCCATTTGAAATTTGATTGGGGCAGGGAACAGCTCTGTCGCACACAGGATGACCCAGACAAGTGACCCAGGAAACAGGCTGCAGGCACCAAATGGTTAGGACAAGAAAATGTCAACTTTTTAAAAGTGCCATTTTCAGAATTGTAGCTTAAAATCTAACTTTACCCTTAGGAGGATTTTAAATTACAATTCTTTTGAGATCAAACAAGACATTTCCACCTGTTCCCAATCAAATGTTAGCATTTATTAAATGTAGTAAGGTAACCCAATGTTATTCTATGAGAGAGGTGGGCCTCACAGTAGTGAGAAACTAATTTAGGAGTTTTTCACGACCAGGACATATAAAACTCAGAAGTAAAAGTCCAACTTTTTTAAGTTGGCTTAGCGAGTACCTTAGGGTTGACTTATATGTATTGAGAATTGAGGTTTAGGTGAGGCAAAAGGTTTATTTTGCCAAGTTCAATTGGCAGTTTAAAACTGCAAACAGGCGTAATAACAGACCTGAGACATGTATTGAAGGTCTACTTCCATGGTGGGGTACAATAGATGCTGCAGGCCCACTAGTAGCATTCAATTTCCATGTCCCGGGTACATCTAGTACGACTTTACTGGGGACTTACAAGTAAATTAAATGTACCAACTGGCTGTTAGCCAGTTTTGTCACGTTTAGAGAGTAAACGCACTTTAGCATTGGTTAGCAGTGTTAAAGTGCACAGAGTCCTAAGGCCAACAAAATCAAAATTCAGAAACAGGAAGGGTGAAGGCAAAACATTTGGGGGTCACCATGCAAAGAGGGCCAAGTCCAACACTTAGTTAATCATAACATAGATGTATGCAAGCTTTAACATTGTTTTCATGTTATGAAATAGATATTTAACAAAGATAAGCTTGTTTTAAAAAAATATCTTGATCAGATTCTATGAAAACCCGAATATGGGGCTGTAGATTAGAGAGGAACTTCGGCAGGGATATCGTAGATGAGGTCACATCAGACCGCAGCACCCACTTCACCCGAAAGCGATAATGAGAAAAGTGGCCTTCGCTGGCTGCTGTTGTGTTCTAGAGTTACCCAAAGGTGGTAAGAATGAGGTACTTTGCTATTTCAGAACGAAAACAGAAATGCCGTTTTACCATCTCAGACATTAACAAGTATTTGCAATGCAATAGGTCTTGCATTTGCAAGATTTTGAGCTATTGGCATTGTAAATTACAGTGTCTTTTATTTATGTGTTAAACCGGCAATAATATAAGGCATTGTCATTTACAATACCAATAGGTCAAAGTTTGGATAACAGAAAGTGCGGTATCCCTGAAGGGGGTGCTGTGCTCAGCTTAAAAGATTAAAACAAGAAGCGGATGCCATTGTCTTGTGAGTGCTGTAGGGGGCGGGGCAGCCATTTTTATAGTTAAAGTGCGTATAGCGCTCCATACTTGAAGTGGCCGAGAAGCGTCCGCCATTGTCCTGCGAGTGCTGTGTGGGCGCGATGCAAATAAAAGAAGCAGCCGCCATTGTCCTCACTATTCATTAAACAAAATAGTGCTCACCAACTTATAAAGCAGACCGTGTAACAAGAGAAGTGAAAGGTCCAGTCGTTATGGGAGGTAACAAATGTAGACAAGACAGTGCCAAGGAGGGACTAACAAACCTTTTCACAAATGAAAAGCAACCATTTAACAAGGACAGGAACAGGAGCCAATTAAAAAGATGGGCAGGGAAATGGGCGGAGCTTGTATGCCATAGCTCAATAGAGCATGCCGCAGAGAAGCACATGCGCTGCTCAGGCTCGACCTAAAATGTAGGCTTAATATTTACTGATTCAGCTAAACCTAGTATAGTGTCTAGAAGTAACAGAGTAAGGTTTAAAGACTATAGATCTCAATAAACCCCTGGAGAGCGGGACTGTGCTGGTTCCTGGTGGAAGGGGAAGGGCCTCCGAAGAAGTGAGATTCTGCTGCACATCACTGGAGCTTAGGCACTGGCCTGTGTGCCGACCTGGTGTGTCGCCCCCACTGGGCATGTAATTAACTTGGGTGAGGTCCCCAGAGGCTGCGGGAGCACCGGAGCTTTGTGCAAGGCCGGGCTGGGGCGTGTGTGCGGATCCTGCCTCTCCCGCCTCTGGGCCTGTGTGCTTGGCGGCTGCTGGACTGGAACCTGGGGACTGAACACGGCCCTTCGGGGCCCTGAGTGCCTCGGCGGCCGTACCTGACTTCTTTCCCTGGCCCAGAGTGAGTGAGGGGAGCCAGTGATGCAGATCGGAGCTTCCGAATCCCCTCTACTTCCACGGACGGAGTGATCTCACAGTCACACACGCACACACGCATCACACGCTGGTGGGGCCCATTACACCAACATTCATCCTACCACTCTATCCGTGCCATGTATAAGGGTAAACACTTTTCGATACCTAACCAATCTGCATGTACCCTGAGGTCAATGGCATCAACTAGTTGCTATAGATCTGGTGAAGCATTTTAGAACACGCAAATAAATTCAATAAACATGACAATAAAATAACCACCCGACACAGTAATTCAAATAGAATATTGTTTATCTAAAATTGTAAGAAAAGCCAATTAAATGCAAGATCATTCTTTCATATTTACCTATTCTGGCTAAAAGTCGTTTTCTAAGTCAGAACCAGTCCTCAGCAAAATAATCAAAGTTTCTAGCCGTCATGTAGAGTCACCGTCCTCTCCGTCAGCATCGGGACCTCTGATCATCAGTTCGGGAAGAAGTGGCGTTAGACCTCTCTAGTCTTCTAATATATATACCAATTTTACATACCAAATGTTGCAATCATATCTTACAAAACAGTTGAATGGCAGAAATCATGTCGTCTTGGTACATTGGGATACATCGATAGTTTTTCTCACACATTGATCGTCTCAAATAATGAATAGAAATAAGGAGTCCATTACTAATTCGTTACTTATACGGATGTCTCTTTAGGGTAAAATGTATCCCATTCGTGGGACCACTATAAGTTCATCAAGTCGGTATTTGGATTTGGCAACAATCTTCACGTTCAGGGGCATTTGGCATCTCTCCCGGATTTGTCGTCATGATCATGGCTTTTCAGTTCACCATGAGGGCAAGGTCACAGTCAGCGCGAAGCCTCCTTGCAAATTTTCCATCTACTCGAATGCAGGCTGCGGGTGGTAGCCATGTTTTAGTAGGCCACATTGGTCAACTTAAGTAAAATGAAACACAAAACAAAATTACTGCACGGAAATGATTATACAGTGTTATTCCCCTGCTAATACCCTTATGTGTATGTATTTATCTAGCCATTTGCGACATCAAAAGCCATTAATGCATATTAATTATAAGCGCAAAACATAATAACATCACATAAGCAACATCTATTCTGTCAATTTGCTCACCAACTTAGTTCACTTATTATTTTAGCCATGCAATAGCATTCCCACGTGTAATTCTTCTGTTAATAAGGTTGATTAGACCAGACTCGACAAATCTTTAGTAATTATTAATTAATCAGTAGTACTTTTAATAATAACATACGAAAATGAAACAGATATTTGGGTTTAAAGTAGAAACCCTGCTCCATCAATCCCCCCTTTGGTGATATCTTATCACCACCAAAATCAAAACCCCAAAAATCAATTTAATTTCCCCTTTTGAAGAAATTCAAAATATCTTCTTGTTCATTTTTCAAACCCTTGTTTCCATCTCATCTTCTCTCTTTGTTTCTATATACATGCTTTCCCTTAGCTCTTCTAATTCTATTTCTTGTGGATCTCTTTCTGGTTTCTTTTGTCTCTTTTTAACATTTTCTTGTGTTGTTTTCTTTTTATTTCTTCTGTACCTACAACACATACACCCTAATCTAAGAATCAATAATGCAACAATTACACATGTTAATGGAAATAATATCTTACCAAAAATGGTACTACCTATTTTAGCTACAAAATTCTTAATAGTAATCATCTTATTAGCCATTTTAGTCCAAATACTTTCAGCTTCCAGTGGTACTAATTCTTCATGCAAATCAGTAATATTTTTGATATAAACTTTTAGATCTTTGCTTTCATCAGGAATGTAAGTGCAACAATGTTGAACTTTCAGCATTCCACAGACTCCACCCTCTTTTGCCAAAAGAATGTCAAGGGCAAGTCGATTTTGCATCGCCATAGCGCGTAAAGCGACCATTTCAGTATTTACCTAAAGAAAGCCTCCAGCGGTGCTTGTTAACAAGCGATCCACCACTGTTGACAGCTTCCGAATGCCAAAGGCAGTTAAAGAAATTCCCACTGCTGGTGTCAAAGCTCCAAAAATATCTCCTACAATTTCTGTCCATGTTTCTCTTCTATAGCGTGTTAATGGATTAGTTTGTTCAGCATTTTCTACTCTATCCATGTGAAAAATCTTTGGAAAGACCAGGCCAACATAACATGTGCCAAACCAATGGTCAGGCAACCTGTAATAAGCCTTGTTCCCACAAATATAATACACTCCCGGAAAAACTGGATCTTCTACTCCTCTAAATCCCCATCCGGTTGCAATAAAGTATGTATCATGAAACTCACTAGTCCCTATGAAATAATAATCATACTGGGATCTCTTCCTGGTAATGCATAGTTTGCCTTTCTGTGGTGCATCTATAGCCATAGTTGGACTGGCTCCATTTTTCAATTCTTTTTCTTTCTCAATATCCCAAACTGTTTCACTCATTGTATGCCCTTCTGCTTTCTTGTGCATGTTCAACCTTCTTCTCTCAGCCATGTCTAGGAAAGTTTTCTCCTCTTCTTTCAAACTGCAAGTTAAATTGTTTCTAAACACATATTCTAATGTTAATTCTCCAGTTTCTATAAAAATCTCACCTAAAGTGTTAGCTTCTTTTGCATGATTCATTTCTTTATTCATAGGCAGTTGCCCAAGAATATTATCTACATTAGACATATTATAATCTAATTTCCCTAACTGATAAAATATACTAATCAACACACTACATGAAATTCCATACGTAGCCGGAAGATGATGATAAGTCACTCCTTCCGAAACAGAGGCAGGTAATTGCATACAAACGTAGCAATCCCTTACATCCATTGTCTTTACGTATTCATACAACAATTTTGAAAACATATTGCTAGAAAAATCATTAATTGACCTATCCTTATGTATATGTACATTGCTAGTTCTAGTTGGAACTATCTTCTGTGAACTCTTCCCTATATTAGTCCTGTTCTCAGTATGTCCTTCTAAAGTGTCTATAGTTACTCTAAAAGAAATCAGTAGAGCAAGCACGCTCCAAAGCAGCATTAATAATCCTGTACAGCAGCAGCACATCTTGCACCATCTTTTCAGAAAGGTACATCTACTTTTATTATTGTTAGCGTTAGCCATCTTGTTAATTTGACCGTGTCTTTTGACTTAGCCTCTTCTACTCCACTACCGAACTTTAGGGCAGCAAGTACCCAACAGATTATTACAATCTACTAGTTTTAATATTACTTCTTTTCTTTTCTTCTCCAAATGATTTCTTTGGATTTATTCAATTTGGATTTTCATCACTTTACACTGTTTCTTCATCATCATCAAACTGTATTAGGTCCTGAACATCCGTTTCTTCTCCAATATCGGACAAGATAACTCTCAGGATTCCCACAGCTTCTTCTTCATCAACCACTTTCAGTAAACCCTCCTCTTCCTTGACTGTCTGCCTCTTCTCCTTGTTCAGGCAGTGCCACATACATCCATTCTGGTGACTTATGCTTCTGGTTTGGTTTTCTGATTCTTTTAGTTCTCTCAGATATCTTTGTTTCCTCTTCTTTCGTTGGGTTTTGACTTGACACTTCGTTCACTTGTTCAGCTTTCGAAGAGTTAACTCGTGTCAGTCGATACCTCAGTCTCTTTATCTTGTTGGGCCAAAGATCTCCTTTAGCATTTCTCTTTTGTCTTCCTTCTTTATTGTTTCTTTCTCCAATCCAAGTTCTCTTTCTCAGAACTCGTCCTCCATGTATCTCATTTTCACTTTCATCAGATTCTGTCTCAGTTGCCTCTTGTTCATCAACAGTTTTCTCTTCTCTAACAACTTCTTTTTCTCCAACAGTCTCTTTTTCCACCAATTGAGATTTCCTTACTTCTGTCCCTCCTCGGGTCTCCGACACGCAATCTTCTTGCTGTCTACTTGTCCCATTCACCTAGCTTATTGTCGATGTTCCCTACACCTCCTCGGGGTTTTTCCGCAATCTGTCCCTCTCTTTCTTTTTCTGTCCCTTCTTCTTCAAAAATTATCTCAGGTGGAACTTGTCCAATTTCCTCATTTGATTCTGGTGTCTCTTCTGTTGGAATGTTCTTTTCTTCCCTTTCTCTCTTTTTGTGTTGGTCACTATTAGTTGGAATTTCAGGCACTTCTTTAGAATCTGGACTCGTCTCAGAAGTTTGCAATGAACTTTTCAGAACTTCTTCTGGTGGGATGAAAATTTCTCTTGACTCACTTTCCCCCCTTTCAGGATACTTTTTCCTTCATACTGTCTCACTGTCTCACTGTCTGCATCATCACTGGAATCTGATTCTTCAAAGTATTCTTTTCCAGTGCCGTCTCTTGGATTTGGAACTCTCAATGTGTGACTTGCATGTATCCAATTTTTCACTCCAGCACACTTCACAGCAGTCGTTGTGGTCAGAATGACTTGTCTTGGCCTTCCCCACCTTGGAACCAGGCAATTCCTTCTTCTGTGGACTTTTATCCTTCCCAGTCCCCTGGGCTCAGTTCATGGGCTTGTTTCTTTTCAAGTGTGGTGGCGTCTTCTCCAACCTGGTGAAACACAGAATGAACAGAGTCAGCCAGGCCTTTACAGTAATCCAAAATCATGTCATCAGTTATAGTCATTAGCTTGTTGACTGGTACAAATGCATGTCTCATAGCACGTCCCATGATAATCTCATGTGGACTCAAACCTGTTGTTCTGTCTGGAGTAGACCTAATGGTCATCAGGACTAGAGGCAAGACATCGGGCCATTTCATTCCTGTGGCTAAGCACATTTTGCCAATTCTGTTTTTGATGGTACCATTCATTTGTTCAACCACACCAGAAGCCTCTGGTCGGTAAGCACAATCAATCAATCAATCAATCAAAGCCATTTATAAAGCGCACTACTCACCCGGAGGGTCTCAAGGCGCTAGGGGGGAGGGGTGCCGCTACTGCTCGAACAGCCAGGTCTTGAGCTTCTTCCTGAAGGAGAGGTGGTCTTGGGTCAGGCGCAGGTCGGTCGGGAGGGAGTTCCAGGACTTGGCGGCCAGGTAGGAGAAGGACCTTCCTCCTGTTGTCGCTCTTCGGATGCGGGGGACGGCGGCAAGGGCGTGGCTGGTTGATCGGAGATGGCGTTTGGGAGCGTAGAAGTTGAGGCGGTTGTTGAGGTAGCTCGGGCCTTGGTCGTGTAGGGCTTTGTGTGCGTGGGTGAGGAGACGGAAGGTGATTCTCTTGTTGACGGGGAGCCAGTGCAGGTCTCTCAGATGTCCGGAGATGTGGCTGCTTCGGGGGATGTCGAGGATGAGTCTGGCTGAGGCGTTCTGTATCCGCTGGAGTCTCTTCTGGAGCTTGGCAGTGGTTCCGGCGTAGAGGGCGTTGCCGTAGTCCAGTCGGCTGGTGACAAGGGCCTGGGTGACCGTCTTCCTGGGGCCACCAGGAGTCGTCCCAGGCGGAGGACGAGGAGCCCAGGATGAGGACTTCCGTCTTGTCTGAGTTCAGTTTCAGGCGGCTGGTCATCATCCACTCGGCTACGTCTTTCATCCCTTCGTGGAGGTTGGCTCTGGCGGCGGCGGGGTCGTTGGTCAGGGAGAGGATCAGCTGGGTGTCGTCGGCGTAGAAGATGATGTTGAGGTTGTGTTGGCGTGCGATGGCCGCAAGGGGGCTCATGTAGACGTTGAAGAGGGTGGGGCTGAGTGAGGATCCTTGGGGGACGCCGCAGATGACTTCGGTGGCCTCTGACTTGTACGGTGGTAGGCGGACTCTCTGTGTCCTTCCGTCGAGGAAGGAGATGATCCATTCCAGTGCCTTCTCCTGGATTCCGACGTTGCTGAGGCGCTGCACTAGGGGGCGGTGGCAGACAGTGTCGAATGCTGCGGAGAGGTCTAGGAGGATGAGGGCCGCTGTTTCTCCGTTGTCCAGCAGGGCTCGGATGTCATCGGTGGCAGCGATGAGGGCGGTCTCGGTGCTGTGGTTGGCTCGGAAGCCAGACTGTGAGGGGTCGAGGGATCCATTCGTCTCGAGGAAGGCGGCCAGCTGCTTGTTGACGGTCTTCTCGATGACTTTGGCTGGAAACGGGAGGAGCGAGATGGGGCGGTAATTCTTGAGTTCGGTGGGGTCCGCTGTTGGTTTCTTTAGTAGAGCGCTGAGTTCGGCGTGCTTCCAGCTCTCAGGGAAGGTGGCGGTGTCGAAGGAGGTGTTGATGATGTCTCGCAGGTGGGGTGCGATGACAGCGTCGGCCTAGTTGAATACGTGGTGAGGGCAGGGGTCGGTCGGAGATCCGGAGTGGATAGAGTTCATCGTGCGGATGGTGTCTTCTGTGTTGATCGGGGTCCAGGCGCTGAGGGTGGTGGTGGGGGGCGTTGGTGCGGTCGTGGGGGGCGTTGGTTGTGGGATGAAGCTGTTGTGTATGTCAGCGATCTTGTTGTGGAAGTAGGAGGCGAGGGAGTTGCAGAGGTCTTGCGATGGGGTGATGTCGTTGTTTCCGGCGTTGGGGTTGAAGAGCTCTTTCACGATGTTGAAGAGTTCCTTGCAGTTGTGTGCGTTGTTGTCCAGCCGGTCCTTGAATGCAGTTTTCTTGGTGGCGTGGATTAGTTGATGGTGCTTCCGGGTGGCGAGCTTGAGGGAGGTCATGTTGTCCGGTGTTGGCTCCCTTCTCCAGGCTTTCTCGAGGGCTCGGTAGTTCTTCTTGGAGCTCTTGAGTTCGTCGGTGAACCATGGGGCCTTCTTGCTGCCGGGTCTGCTGGGCGGGGTCCTCAGTGGGGCGAGTTCGTCCGCGCAGGTGCTGATCCACTTCGTGAGGTTGTCGGCGGCCTGGCTAGGGTTCGCTGAGCTGGCTGGAGGGTGCTGGCTCAGGGAAGCGGCGAGCTGGTCGGCTGTAATCTTGTTCCAGCTTCTTCGAGCATCCTGTTGCTGGTGGTGGTGGATCGTGGTTCTTCTGAAGGTGAAGTGGACGCAGCTGTGGTCCGTCCAGTGGAGTCCAGTGGCGTGGCTGAAGGCGATGTCTTTGCTGGATGAGAAGACGGCGTTGAGTGTGTGTCCGGCGAGGTGGGTGGGGGTGGACACCAGCTGCTTGAGTCTGAGGTTGGCGAGGTTGTCAAGCAGGGTGGTGGTGTTGCGGTTGTTGTTGTTCTCCAGGTGGAAGTTGATGTCCCCCAGGAGGATGTAGTCAGCGGAGGGGAGGGCGTGCGGGCTGATGAAGTCGGCGATGTCTTCGCTGAATGGTGTGCGTGGTCCCGGGGGTCGGTAGATCAGGGTGCCTCTGAGGGTGGTCTTAGGGTCGGTGTGGATCTGGAAGTGTAGGTGTTCGGCGGTAGTCAGGGTGTCGTCGGTGTTGGTCCTGATGCGGATGGTGTTCTTGTGGACGATGGCGATGCCTCCTCCAGTCTGGTTGTCGCGGTCTCTCCGGGTGATCTTGTATCCCTCTGGGATGGCGATGGCGATGTCGGGCGCTGAGGAGTCGTTCATCCAGGTTTCCGTGAGGAAGGCAACGTCTGGAGATGTGGTGTTGAGGAGGTTCCAGAGTTCGATGGCGTGTCTGTGGACGGAGCGGGTGTTGAGCAGGATGCACTTGAGGTGGTTGCTGCTAGTATTCGGCTTGGCGGGTGCTGGTGCGGGGCAGGTCCAGATGCAGGTGAACTTGCAGGCAAGGCAGCTGAAGGGTCCGTGGGTGCGTCTCGGGGTGGCTTGGTGGCATCCCGGGGTTCGGCCGGTGTTGAGTGCGTTGAGGGTGGCGGCGTCGTACGTCTGGCGGGTGGGCTGGGGTCCTCGCGGGCCAGGGGTTCGGGCGCTGGGCGCGGTCCAGGCACGGACGGGCGCAGACGGGCTTACCTTTGGCGCACCTTCGGCACACAATCGGCGCGCCCGCTGCGCGTGCACGCTGCGCGTTGGCCACTCTGCCATATGAGGAGAGTGGGGGGGGCGGAGCGAGGGAGGGGCAGCTGGGAGGGGGAGCGGGGTGGCGAATGGGGAGGGCGAGCGAGGGAAGGGGGCGGGGCCGCAGGGGGGCAGCGGCGGGGAGGTGGCGGGAAACACGGCCGGGGCTGGGCGCGGGGGGGGAGCACAGGGGCTGGGCCAAACGGCGGGAAAAACGAACGGCGGCGAAGCAAGCTGGTGGCAGGGGGCACAGGAGATCCACAGACCAAGCGGATCCGGCGGTCGGGGCACAACAGAGGGCGCAGGGCCCAGCTCAGGGCAGAGGTGGCACCAGGGGACGGGCTCACTCACGGGGAGTGTGCTCGGGGGGTGACCTGTCCGGGGACAGAGGTCACTGCACCTCACTGGCAGCAACGGGCTTTAAGTAGTCTCGTGGGAGGGAGGGGCAGCTGGGAGGGGGAGCGGGGTGGCGAATGGGGAGGGCGAGCGAGGGAAGGGGGCGGGGCCGCAGGGGGGCAGCAGCGGGGAGGTGGCGGGAAACGCGGCCGGGGCTGGGCGAGGGGGGGGAGCACAGGGGGCTGGGCAAAACGGCGAGAAAAACGAACGGCGGCGAAGCAAGCTGGTGGCAGGGGGCACAGGAGATCCGCAGACCAAGCGGATCCGGCGGTCGGGGCACAACAGAGGGCGCAGGGCCCAGCTCAGGGCAGAGGTGGCACCAGGGGACGGGCTCACTCACGGGGAGTGTGCTCCGGGGGTGACCTGTCCGGGGACAATGTAGCTTCTGCTGTACACTCAATGCTTCACAGATCAAACCCATGATTTCATTATAAAAATGTCCTCCTCTGTCTGATTCAATGGTCACTGGGAACCCATACCTTGGGATGAATTCTCTTAACAGTAGCTTGGCCACTGTTATCCCATCATTTCTTCTTGTTGGATAGGCCTCCACCCACCTGGAGAACAAACAGACCACCACCAGGACATACCTTAATCTATTGACTTGGGGCATTTCGATGAAGTCTATCTGCATTCTTGTGAAGGGTCCTCCCTCCCTGCCTATTGTTCCTAGGCTCACCACTGTTCTCTTTCCAGGATTGAATTGCTGACATATCAGGCATCTCTGACAGAGACTCTCTGCTATCAGCCTGAATTTTGGACTATACCAGGTCTGCTTAAAGGCCCTTATCATAGCATCCCTTCCCAGGTGTCCTTGGCCATGATATATCCTTGCCATTGTTGACAACATGCTATTGGGCATGACTGATCTTCCATCCCTATAGACCCATACATGGTCTTTTTCCCTTGGTGCACAACCTGCTTTCACCCAATCTTTCATTTCCTCATCTTCTGCCTCATCCTGCAACTGCTTCACTTCCTCCCATGTTCCCACCGCATTAGTAAACATTAAGGAACAAGAAGACATTTCTCTTTCTTTACTCCGATTAATGGAATGATTATTCCTTGCACAGTATTGTGATATGTCATTAGCAAATTTGGTCCCAACGGTGACAAAATCATCACCTTAACCATGAGCAGCACATTTTACAACTGCTAGTTCTTTAGGCAGCTGTATCACCTCTAGCAATTTTCCAACCACTTCAGCATTCTTTATGGGAGTTCCACTTGAGGTCAGGAAACCTCTTGGTAGCCATAGCTGGCCAAAATCATGGACAACTCCGAAGCCATACTGGCTGTCAGTCATCACAGTCACTCTCACATTTCTTCCAATCTTGCAGGCTTTCGTTAGTGCCACCAATTCTGCCACCTGAGCGGATTTAACTCCTTTCAAAGGTGATGCTTCCACAACTCCTGAAACTGTACACACAGCATATGCAGCACTCAATGTTCCTTCATCCGTCCTCAAGCAAGATCCATCCACAAACAACACATGATCACTCTCAGGCAGTGGCAGATCTCTTATGTCTGGTCTTGGTTTTGTACAGTAATCAAGCACATCCAGGCAATCATGATCAACTTCATTTCTCACTCCCACAAATTCAGCATCAGGCAACAGTGTTGCTGGATTCACATTCACACATCTCTCAAGGCTCACATTTGTTGCACCAAGAATGACTTTCTCATATTTAGTCGGCCGACTATGAGACATGAACTGCGTCCGGCTCCTTGTTAAAAGGATTGCCACATCATGAGGTACGAATACCCGTACAGGATATCCCATTATGATTCCCTCACTTTGTTCCAGACTTCTGCATGTAGCAGCTACTGCTTTCAGGCAACCTGGTAAACCCACAGCTACTGGGTCAAGTGTTGATGAGAAGTATGCAATTAGCCTCCTCAGACGTCCATGTTTCTGAATTAACACTGAAAGTGCACATCCATTTCTCTCACTACAGTACAGCTCAAATTCCTTTTCATAATCTGGCATTCCCAGAGCAGGAGCTTCACATAGCCTGTTCTTTAACTCCTTAAATGCAGCCATTTCTTCTGGGTTTAATTCCAATGGGTCTTTCACCTCACTTTTGGTCAATTTAATCAATGGCTTGGCAATCAAGGAAAAGTTACATATCCACTGACGACAGTAACCATCCATTCCCAGAAACATTCTTACTTCCCTTTGTGTCATTGGGGCTCTCATTCCTCTGATGATTTTAATCCTGTCAATGGTCACTTTCCTCAGGCCTTTCTCAATATTATGTCCCAGATACTGGACTTTTTTCTTGCAGAATTGCAATTTGGCTGGGGATACTTTAAATCCTCCATCTGCCAAGTGATTCAGTAAAGCAATGGTGTCTACTTCACAGGCTTCACCTGTTTTTGATGCCACAAGCAGGTCATCAATGTATTGGACCAAAACTGAATTTTCAGGCATTGTTAAACTCTCCAGAGATTTCTTCAGCAATTGATTAAATATAGAAGGGCTCTCTGTATATCCCTGTGGAATTCGGCACCATGCAAAAATTCGCTCTCCAAATCTAAATGAAAAAATCGGCTGGCTGTCATGATGCAACGGGATTGAAAAGAAAGCATGACACAAATCAATTACGGTATACCATTCTGCATCATGGGGAATCTGATACAAAATCACTGATGGATTTGGCACAATGGGACAGCATGACACAACAATCTTGTTAATTTTTCTCAAATCCTGTACTATTCTGAACTTTCCATTAGGTTTCTTCAGTCCCATTATTGGTGAATTACATGGGCTGCTCAATATTTCCCTTAACACCCCCTGCTGGATCATTTTTTCAATTATGGGTGTTATTCCTTCAATTATTTCAGGTGTCAGTCTGTATTGTGGAATGTTTGGGTAAACCACTCCTTCTTTTACAGTAATTTTTACTGGATCTACATTTCTCATCAGGCCCACATCTTCTCCAGTAAAATCCCAAACTGCTGCTTTCACTGTCTGTTTCAATTCTGGGGGTAATGCATCTGGATTAAACACAGCATATGTTCCCAAAGCTTCACTTTCCCTGTTATCTAGGGTCATTCTGTATAGGACATCCTCATCTGGTGTTTCAAAGGTTATTCCATGTGGTGTACAGAAAATAGTGCAATTCATCTTGCACAGCAGGTCCCTGCCTAGCAAATTCACAGGACTAGTGTCACACACCACAAATCGGTGCATGTCTGAGAATTTCCCTATTCTAACCCTTACTGGTTCAGTAAGAAGAGTTTTAATCTGTGTGTTAGACACACCAACTACTTGGATTGCTTCATCCGAGAGAGGAAGATTCTTTATATCAGCTGACCTGACAGTCGATCTTGTGGCTCCTGTGTCAACTAGAAAAGTAACACTTTCACCATTGATTTTCCCATCTACAAAAGGTCCTGCCTGGTCTATTTCTATAGTTGCGCCAAGTACGCACTCCTCCTCCTCTCTTCGGCGCCGTCAGAAGTCTCCCTCAGAATCACTTCCCTCATTTTTCAGCCAATATTGTGACACAGCGCTTGCACGTTTTGGCTTGTTTACCTGCTCTTCATCGTAGAACCCCGAATCTTGACTGTACTTCTGGGATCCTCTTCTCTGTGGCAAGGGTGGTTTTGGCACCTGATTCTGCTGCTTAACAGCCTTCTGCTGTTGCTGATGCTGACCACACCCCTCACTCTGCACCTGTGAATTCAATGATGGATTGTCATCATTAGTAGACGGTGGATTCTTACACTCGGATTTCCAGTGCCCTAATTTTCCACAGTTGTGGCATGGAAATTTCTTCTTGGCTTCTTCAATATTGCCTTTCCCTTTTCCTGGGCGAAAAACCTGGGTTTATTTCCTGGGTTATTTGCTTGTTCAACCAACTGAGCTTCCTGTCTTTCTGCAACTTTCACTGGTGCCCACATTGCCTTTTCTTTCAGTTTCCTTTGCTTCGCCTCAATCTCATCACTGAAGTATTTTGCATGTCTCAGGATCTCATCAATCTTTTTGCTCTGCCAGTCTACGGTATGCTGCCTTATCATTTCACTGATTTCAGGTCGCAAGCCATACACAAATCTATATACAAAATGGCTCAGATCCTTGTCACCCAGATGTTCATCTCCACTGAACTGTTTGAAAGCCAGTATTAATCTTTCATAATAAGCATGGACTGATTCTTTCACTTCTTGATGTGTTCGATCTATTTTAACCCAGTCTGTTTCCTTGGGGGGTACCTTATTTTTCAAGAAGGCCATAACCTGCTCATACTTTTTCATGACCTCCGGATCTGGAGCTCCTGTCTTTGGATCTCTCGGGTACTCTTTAGTGGGCCAGTCTATGACTATCTTACATTCTGCCCACAGGTCTGCTGGTACAATTATATCAAACAGACTATTCAGGCCGATCCACAGCACCTTTGACAACTTCACAAATCTGTCGACCTGTCTATGCCACTCGACGGGCTTCTCCCTTAGTCGAGGGAAATCATTTGTAAATGACAAAATATCCTGTCTGGTCCATGGGACATGTACGTACCCACCTCCTGGAATCTCCCTCATGGGGTAAGCTGTCACTGCTTTCTCTTTTTCTTTCATAGGGAATGTTGAGTAAGTTCTGTCTGCTGCATCCTCTCGCTTTCTATACCATCTATCTTTCCATCTCTCCACATCTCCCCATTTTCTCAGCAAAGCAATCATCTCCTTAATGTGCCCTGTTCGGCCTCCATTGTTCAGATTCTCAATGTCCTTATCTGTAAAATCCACTCGGTAAGGCTTTTTTAAAGCTTTTACCTTGTCCATGTCGATCCCCATTTCACTGGCTATTCCTTTTAACCTGTCATGTATGTTCTTTGCTCTCCATGTGATACTCTTACACAGAAATAGAATCTCCCCTTCCTGATAATTTTTCAGCGTTTCTGTAGGGATTGTTCCTACAATCAGCTCCTCCATTTCCATACGTAGTCTAGCTACATCAATTCCCTGGGATTCTTTTTCTTTCATCTGCAAAGCCTTCAGCCAATCATTCAAATCTTCAGCAGTTATTCCCATGGATTTTTCTGCACCCCCTGGTTCTGTCACTCTTTGTGGTTCTAAGATCGATCCTCTGTTCCCTTCCACACATCCCGAGTTCAAACCTGAGTTAGTCTGCACATTCAACTCTCCTCCACATATGGTATGTCTCCACTGATTTTCTCCTGTTCTCCACTGATTTTCTCCTGTTCTCATTTCTGCCTGCTTTGGAGGAACAACCAATCTATTGCCCACATATGGAACTGTCAAACCACTTTCACCAGTCCTCTGCTTGTTGAAAATCGGCATAACCGGACCTATTGTCAAAGGCACCGTAACTGCCTCAAGATTTTTAGTCAGTTCTCTGATTTTCTCTGTCAATTCAAAGGTAGTTCTTGCTAGTTCTCTGGTCTTTTCATCCTCAACTTCATTCTCCCTTTCTCTCTCTCTTTCTATCTCTCTTTCTCTCTCTCTTTCTCGCTCTCTTTCTCTCTCTTTCTCTCGCTCCGCCAGAGAACTACTGCCTTTCAACTCAGGGGTCATAACCTCTGTCTTTATAATCCGCAGGGTGTCTCTCATTGGGGTAACTGCTGTTCCTACTCCTGGCTCTCGTCTATACGGGGTGGTCTTTTGTAGAACATGTCATCTAAGACATCATCATCAGACTCATTTGCCCCATATCTCCTTGTTTCTACATTATGTTCTTTTTCTGTACACTTTCTCCCTTCCGTCTCCTCTGCTGTTCTTACAGGATATAATCCCTCGGTCGTACTGGCATCACGCCATCTTCTCATCCGGTCATGATGAGTTTTGCGATCATACTTTCGCCCAAACATATACCGGTAATTTCCTCCACTCCTCTGCTTTTCTCGCTCATGCATTTCATCTTCCCATTCAGTCAATGCCTCAAATTGCGTTGGCCTAGGCCGAGGCTCTAGACACATCATCCGCTCCCATAAGTTCCTCAGTATGGCCAGATTAAATGAGCCATGTTCCGGGAAAGCTAAAACTCCATCCTCTTTAGTATACTTCAACCAGTTGTCTAACCAAATACAGGTATGATACCCATACTTCGCAACCATGAAAGATGCGGGGGTTCTTATCGGGGGCAGTAACTGTCCTTCCCTAGTCACAATATCCTTATCCTTGTCAAACCAGTTCTTAACCTTACTAAATAAGGATTTCTTTTTCTTTTCCTCAGCGTGGTAATACATTTTCTTATTTTCCGCAACCCTTTTGTCCTTTCTACAACTGTACGATCTCCTGTCCAATTGCAGCGCGACTCACACTAACGCACCAATCCTGGAGCGTCTACGTCACTGACTCAGTCCACGAATCCCAGCGTGACTCACACCAACGCACCAATCCTGGAGCGTCTACGTCACCCTGTATGTCTCCCAATCCTTGCGCGGCGTACACTAGCACACCAATCACCGTGCTTCCACCGTTCTAACCCACTGTCCAATCACAGCGCGGTCTCCCTGACGTCAGCAGTCGCTGCAGCAGCTCCTGCTCCTGTATCCTGTCTCTCTCGTCTACCCCTCCTTTACAAAACTACCCGGTAGACTTTGTTTCAACTTCTACGAGTCTGTTAGTTACAACATACAAACATCTCCATTGTCTGCTTCGCTAGCCACAGAACAGAAAAAGATCTTTCCCACGAGAATTCCGCCTTTCCCGAGAGCAGCGCTTACCTCTGCCCTACTACGGAATCGTTACTTCCGTTGATAAAGTAGCACATCCCTCTACTCACCCTTCTAACAAGCACCAATTAACTGTTTTCTCCGGAATGCTCCTAAGAGTTTCAGAATTAACCAAAATGCCTTCTCATTCACGCACTTTCACACCAGAAAATGTAGTACATTCACACAGAATTCTGTCTTTCCCGAGAACAGCGAACAGTCTGTCCTACTACAGAATTATATCACACGTTAACAAAGCAGCGCTTACCTCTGCTCTGTCCTTCTAACAAGCTCAGTGAATACCTATTACCTTTCTAGTGATAAGCGTTAACGGAATACCATAAGGATCCCTGATACCTAAGACCAGAACTTCACAGATAACCTTCGCTATCATATACACTACTCTCACACAGAAAATACGTTTCTAATGGCAACACACGGCGATGCTACCTCATCGAACCCAGACAATGCGGCGCGCAACTTCAATTGTCACACGTTTTCCCCTGTCTACATACAGGGCCAACAATTCCGCCTTTTCCGAGAGCAGCACTTCCCTCTGCCCTACCACGGAACTGTCACCGACTTCCTACGTCCCAGAAGCCGTACACACTACATAAACTCAATACGACTTCGACATACAGTGTTAGTACATATATCAATACCAATCAATAATCAAAAAGCTTATATACACGCAAAATTCACCAGATCAAGACAATAGTTAACCATCATTCTGCTACCAAGAAACTTATGCAGATCGGAGCTTCCGAATCCCCTCTACTTCCACGGACGGAGTGATCTCACAGTCACACACGCACACACACATCACACGCTGGTGGGGCCCATTACACCAACATTCATCCTACCACTCTATCCGTGCCATGTATAAGGGGAAACACTTTTCGATACCTAACCAATCTGCATGTACCCTGAGGTCAATGGCATCAACTAGTTGCTATAGATCTGGTGAAGCATTTTAGAACACGCAAATAAATTCAATAAACATGACAATAAAATAACTACCCGACACAGTAATTCAAACAGAATATTGTTTATCTAAAATTGTAAGAAAAGCCAATTAAATGCAAGATCATTTTTTCATATTTACCTATTCTGGCTAAAAGTTGTTTTCTAAGTCAGAACCAGTCCTCAGCAAAATAATCAAAGTTTCTAGCCGTCATGTAGAGTCACCGTCCTCTCCGTCAGCATCGGGACCTCTGATCATCAGTTCGGGAAGAAGTGGCGCTAGACCTCTCTAGTCTTCTAATATTTATACCAATTTTACATACCAAATGTTGCAATCATATCTTACAAAACAGTTGAATGGCGGAAATCATGTCGTCTTGGTACATTGGGATACATCGATAGTTTTTCTCACACATTGATCGTCTCAAATAATGAATAGAAATAAGGAGTCCATTACTAATTCGTTACTTCTACGGATGTCTCTTTAGGGTAAAATGTATCCCATTCGTGGGACCACTATAAGTTCATCAAGTCGGTATTTGGATTTGGCAACAATCTTCACGTTCAGGGGCATTTGGCATCTCTCCCGGATTTGTCGTCATGATCATGGCTTTTCAGTTCACCAGGAGGGCAAGGTCGCAGTCAGCGCGAAACCTCCTTGCAAATTTTCCATCTACTCGAATGCAGGCTGCGGGTGGTAGCCATGTTTTAGTAGGCCACATTGGTCAACTTAAGTAAAATGAAACACAAAACAAAATTACTGCACGGAAATGATTATACAGTGTTATTCCCCTGCTAATACCCTTATGTGTATGTATTTATCTAGCCATTTGCGACATCAAAAGCCATTAATGCATATTAATTATAAGCGCAAAACATAATAACATCACATAAGCAACATCTATTCTGTCAATTTGCTCACCAACTTAGTTCACTTATTATTTTAGCCATGCAATAGCATTCCCACGTGTAATTCTTCTGTTAATAAGGTTGATTAGACCAGACTCGACAAATCTTTAGTAATTATTAATTAATCAGTAGTACTTTTAATAATAACATACGAAAATGAAACAGATATTTGGGTTTAAAGTAAAAACCCTGCTCCATCACCAGATCAGGGCCCGGACGGCCTCTGAGCCGAATGACACCCCCCCTCCGGGAAGGGAACTTAGAGGGCCTGTATTATAGGACACAAGTGGTCAAGCAGGGAAAGAAGCCCTCAGATCACTGCCTGCCTTCTCTCCCCCTGTGCCTCCTGATTACTGTCCTAGTCTTTGTCGGATGAGCCTGGGGGGTAATCCAGTTCGGACATACTGGTAGATCCTTGAAGTGGCGGCCCGTATGAGACTGGTGTGGGGTGTGCTGGGTTTAGAGCACACCTGTGGGTGTGGCACCCCCTCACCCACAGCGCGGATCTGGGCCTGTTAGCAGCCCCCTGGGGCACGGTGTGACCACAGCTTCCCCTCACCCCTCGCGTCGACGCATGGTCTGAGGGATGGGTAAGGAACACATATACAGAGTGGGTGAGATTCCACACACCATTGGCAAGTATTTGGGGTGCTGAGCGGTGCTGGTGTGCCTTCCTTCCTCTCTCCCAGGATGTCCAAAGACAAGGACCCGAAGCCCCCTAGACAGGGGAAAATGGACAAAATAACCAAAGTGGTCAACCCACATGAGGTCAAGCAGCCCCTATCGGAGGCGGACACCATACTGCAGGCATTCAGACTTCTACGGAGGCACTAGAAAATAGAATCGGAGAGGTGTGCTTGGATGTTACGCTGCTGAGGCAGGATCTCCGGAACCTATCGGAGAGGGTCACTGAGGCTGAATCTCAGGTTTCGGAGGTCGAAAATGTGGTCAAGGATCTACAAAAAGCAGTTGCGGAGCTCTGAAGCACCAGTGGAGACCTGCAGTGGCGGGTGGACGAAGGCAAAAACAGGGCCCGCACAAATAATCTCTGCTTCATTTGATTCCCGGAGAGCATGGAGGGGATGGATTTGCCTGCATTCTTGACCAAATGGCTGAAGCACATTATTCTGCCTGAACACTTCTCTACATGCGTTGTCCTCGGGCGGGTGCATAGGGCTCTGAATGCTAAGCCTCTTCCCGGTGCTCCCCCATGGCCCATTATTGCGAAAATCCTTAATTTCATGGATCGAGACATGATCCTACAGGAGGCACGCAGGCTGGGGGAAATTAGGCACCAAAAATCTAAGATCATGATCTTTCCTGACTATAGCAGAGACGTACAGAAGCAGAGAAAGACTTTTGATTCTCTTAAGGCTAAACTAAGAGCACTCCAAATTCAATATATGCTGCTATTCCCTGCAAAGCTCAAGGTCATATATAATGGAAGAGCACAGTTTTTTCAGACGCCGGAAGAAGTATGGGCTTGGATCGAGGAGAGGCCGGCCCTTCACCCATCGGAGGAACAGACCAGGGGTGAGGGCAGAACATGGAATGCTAGATCAATGGGTCGACAATGTAGAAGTAGGAGAAGTCGGAGCTGAACAAAGCGAAAGATGTCGGCGACGCCCTATACGCTCAGGAAACCCAGTAAAGAACCTGGGATGCAGGTAGAAGAGACGACACGCATTGAACTCACGGATGGCAACGAAACTGACAGATTGAGCCAACATGACACACAGGTGGACAGGAAATGCTTGTTGTTTTTCTATTCATTGATGTTGTTTGCACTGAACCTAGCATTGACACCTATATACCATGGGGGACCCATAACAGGAGGAACAGGTACATGGATGGGGCCCCACCTCTGTTGTCACAACAGTCACGTTCCCACACATAGAAGAGCAAGCCATCTCAGTCCTAACTTGGAATGTTAATGGACTGAGAGACAGAATCAAATGCAGGCTGGTCACCCAGTATATAAAGCGCCTGAGACCAGACGTAGTCCTACTACAAGAAACGCACCTATTGGGAACACAATGCAACTTCCTTGTGAGGGCACCATATGCGGCCTTGCCGCATGCTGGCTTTACATCCGGGTCGAGGGGTAGTGCCATTTTGAATAAAAAATCTCCCCCCTTCAAAATGACACTTAAATGGATTGACCCAGATGGCAGATTCGTTGGGGTAACGGGAACCTGGGGCAGACTAAACATGACCATCATCTGTGCATACTCACCGCCCCAATTGCAAGCCCCATGCTCTTTAAAATAGTGATATCCTCCTCGAGACCCTCATGTCCTTTCATGTCATTCGGGGGGATTTTAAGGATGTTAGTAACGCAGGATTGGATTGGTCCACTGGGTCGGAGGGAACTACAGACACAACCCCCTTTATATTTTTACAGACTCAATGGGGCTTACCGACATATGGAGATTCCAACATCCGAACGCCCGACAGTACTCCTATTTTTCCGGGGCACACAGGGTATATTCCAGACTGGACTATGTGTTCATCCCCAGGGGGGAAATGGGGGTGGTTGGCATGGCGGAATACCAGGACAGGGGTCTATCGGACCAATCGCCCCTGCTGGTTTAGCTGGTACAACAGATCCGTACATCTGGGCCTACGTGGAGGCTTAACACTTGAGACCTTCAAAAGGAAGTGATTCTAAAGGTGCTTCGGACCGATACAAAAAATCTTTTTCCAAAAAAACTTGGGCACAGTAGACTCAGGGGTTATACTTTGGGAGGCTTATAAAACAGTGCTGCAGGACAGGGCACAAAACCAGATAGCCTGGGAGAAAAAGAAGGATCGGGAACTCATAGAAAAAATAGAGGGACAAATATTAAACCTAGAAAAAAAAATCCTCGAAAGACCTGACCCACTGATTACCCGACAAATAGAAGTCCTGAGGACTGAGTACTGTGAACGGGCTCAAGGGGAGGCTAGGAAACTGCGGCTAGCGACGCTGCATCGTCTGTATGAGGTTGGTAACAAGGCCGGGAAATTACTGGTGTGGCTCAGCAAAAAAGAAAATGAGGCCAGATGTGTCGACTTTATTGTCGACGATAGGGGGACGATACACAACATGGACTAACAGATACTGTCTGAATTTGCCCAGCACTACACAAATTTCTACGATCAGAAAACATTAACTACTACTGACGAGATTACTAACTACCTCACAAATATTACTACCCGAGGCTAGAAGATGAAGATGTCTAGCTCCTGGAAGCGGATATAACACTGACAGAGGTCTGAGATGCTATAAATAGGTTAAGATCAGAAAAAAAACCCTGACCGAATGGGCTCCCTGCTAAGTTTTTCAAAGAAAGTAAAACCTCATAGACTCTCACCTCCTGGGTCTACACAGGGATGCATATGAGGAGGGGATTCTCCCAATTTATCTTTGCACTGCTACTATTGTGGTTATCCATAAAAAAGGAAAACCCAGGGACAAATGCGATTCATACTGCCCAATCTCCCTCCTGAATATCGAGGTCAAAATCTTTGCGACGATATTAGCCATGCGACTATTGAAAGTCGTTACTTCCCTTATCCACTGTGACCAATCTGGCTTTATGCCGGGCAGGGTGACCAGATTGAACCTCTGAAGAGCCCATAACTGGACGATGGCGGTCTCGAACCGGACTACCCCACATGCCTTTCTGGCACTGGACGCTGAGAAGGCCTTTGATGCCGTACACTGACCTTTCCTGGACGCCGTCCTGGCCAGATTCGGTTCTGGTCCGAACTTCAGGAAATGGGTGGCGATACTATATACGGAACCATGGGCAAAAGTTAGGGTTAATGGTAGGCTCTTATCTGAGTTCCCAATGTCCCGCGGGACCAGACAGGGATGTCCCCTGTCCCCACTATTATTCGCACCAGTAATAGAACCTCTAGATTGCTTAATCAAACAACACCCACAAGTCACAGACTTCTGGATCACATCAGATGATCCGGAAGGAAAAAGAATATCGCTGTACGAAAATGATATTCTTCTGTTCATTACAAATATAACTATCACAATCCCCATGGTGTTCTCGATCCTAGAGGAGTATGGCTGGTTTTCGGGATATACAATTAACTCCCACACACCTATATTATACAGCCCAATGCAAGATATGGATTGGTCTCTGATACCCGCTTGAAATATCTGGGAATTTTCCTCACCACCAACCCTACAAAATGTCGTACGCATAATGTACACCGGGTCCTCTCTAGCTTTATGCAGGATAGAGATAGATGGAGAGAACTGCCACTCACAATAATGGGCTGCATAGCAATGTACAAAATGATCTCACTACCCAAATTTCTATACGTGTTACAGAACACATACCACCCCCTCCCTCGGTCAATATTCAGGGAGGTCGATTCCAAACTCCGAGCACTCCTTTGGCTGGAGGGCCACCCCAGAATTGCATTAAAGACGCTACAGTGTAACCCGTACAATGGTAGACTCGCGCTACCAGATATAGACGCTTACTATTGGGCAGCACCCCTCATTTCCATAAACAACTGGATACACACCCTCGGGGACCATCCCACGTACAGGCTGGAAAGGGAAACGTTTAACTAAAAACATTTACATATTATTTATATGGTGGAAAAGGGACCCACAGCCTACTCCCCGCGACCAGGGCCACTAAAGAGGACTGGAACAGAACTAATACAAAGCTGAGCTGGGCACACAAAATATCTAGATCTGCTCCCCTGTGGAGAGGAAATTGGTTCAAGGAACTGAGTAAGCTCTGGGGATTTGAGGCCTGGGATCTGCTTGGGATCTCAATGGTGGGTGACATTGTGGCTAAGGACAGTCTCAAGCCCTTCCCATCCCTCCAGAAGGAATTTCAACTTCATGCCTCCCAAATTTTTAAGTATGCTCAGTTGCGGCATGCTTGGATTGCAGAGGCAATAGAGGCTTCTTGGCTCCCTGAGTTTGCACCATTGAAGGGCAGATTACTCAAGAAAGAATTAAAAACAAAGGCAGTTTCTGCCACCTATAAAACTATTCATAATAATATACCTGACGCCTTGGTTAAATTAAAAATTAAGGGGGGCATGGGAGGGAGACCTAGGGGAAATGGAAGACATTGATTAGGAGGCAGCCCTGATCCACCCCAGGGAGAACGCAATCAAAGCCGCCTCATTCAATTCAAAATCCTTCACCGGGCCTACTATGACAGAGACAAACTACACAAGATGGGACGAGCAGACTCGCCTCGGGTGTCTGCATTGTCGTACTGACACTGGCAATTTCCTTCACACGCTTTGGGAATGCCCACAAATGGAGAATTATTTGCAGACAATAATGACTGAACTGAACGTAATACAGGGAATCTCCCTACCAATGGACCCGATTTATCCTATTAGGGATCCCAGGTGAGATAGATGTCCCTAGCCCCCAACTCCTTTTTAGCGCATTGGGCCTGGTGGTGGTCAAGCGGGATATTGCTTGTTGCTGGGGCCCGCAAGAGACCCCTATACTACAAGAATAGAAAGGGAGTATGAATTTATACATGGCTGCTGAAAGGATCATATACAAAAGTAGGGGCTGCCCCAAAAGGTTTAAGAAAATATGGGAGTGCTGGATGAGATACTATGGTCTACGCCTGAGTGAAGAAGATACCCAATCTACCACAGTTGAGGTGTCAGACTAATAATACTAGGATTGTCCCAGGAGGAGGATGTTGGGAAGGGGTGCGAAAGATGGCCCTACCGCGTTGTGCACTAAGGTGCTATACGTATATTATGAGCAAGCGTGACGACTTACCGGAGTGCGGCATAAGAATCCGGGGTCCACAAGTGCCGGCTCCATTACCCTTCCTGAGGGCCATTCCCGACTCTATGGACCCGGAAGACATAAACGGAAAGGCATTGGTATTTATGGAAAGACCGCAAATTGCTGAAGTGTGACGTCACTTCTGCTCCCCGTCGGCTGTGAGTTTCAGGGTCAATTTAGGGCGCTGCTGCCCAGGCCTGGGCCTTTTACGTGCCCAGCGGTGGGAGAGGTGAGAAGCCTGCAAGGAGAAGACGGTGGGGAATCCTGATCGTTCGCGGCGTCTGAGTTTTCTCTCTCTCCCCTTTCTTGATCTCTCCTTGCAGGGCAAGAAGCATCCGAACCCCATACGCTGCGCTGTGGACGTCTGTGAAAGGGCGTCGTGCCACCTGAGAACCGGGAGCCGCACGGGCTTGAGTGTTACTCGCCCAACCCGAGTGAAGTGCTTGGTGGCGGCCCCATGTGGGGGCGGGTAGCCCATTTTATTGTCGGTCTCCATCCGGTAAATATTCAATCGATTTATTGATTGAGTAGTGCGTCCAGGGTGGTATATTTGGTCTGGCTGAGGTGAGCGCTGAAATTACGGCCCTTTAACTATATAGCGCTCCACAGTGTGAGTCAGTGTTATTGCTTAGACCTGAATCCTTTTAGCCAAGACCTGTAAAGCCTAATAAGCGAGGGGTGACTGTGTTGCATCGGACATTGGGCCCTGTTTTTTCTGGTGTGGGGAGAACGCTGGACTGCGCGGGGGATCTTGGGTGGGACATTCTCTTGCAGCAACCTAAGCACATTGATAACCAATTTCTTGGGTTAGTGGTTGCTACACTTTAGCTGGTCACAATATTTGTCTTATATGGGCCAATGTCAGGCAGAGTTATCGCCCACTGGACTGAGTACAGCTGGGCCTTTTTGCTGTAAGCACACCGCACATGGAATTCACAGGGCTGGAATTTTCCTCCTGTTTAGCCTAGTTTTGGGGATCAGGCCCGCCTGTTCGTAATTTGAGGCAATCATGTAGCAGCTTGGTGTTAAGCACTGATCTCTGGGGTATGATTTAGCAGGGTTTTTGCTCGGGGAGTTGCAAACTAATTTCACACAATGTTGGCAGTCCTACACTGGTGGGTAAACAGCACTCTATTCTGAAGTGGGCATTAAGCTACGCATTAGTCTTTCTCTGCACCCTAACCCTGTTTTACGTTTAGTTCATACTCCCCTGCACTATAGCTGCCAGGTTAGAGTAGGTAAAAGGAAAGGGAGCGATCCTGAGCTGGCGCAGCGATTAAAGCTTGTGTTGGCCTAGCTGGGGGATGGGGGTGATTCCGGCAGCACGGCACCTGATCCTGAGTCAATCCCTGGGCAAGGGGGAGGGGAAGACGAAAGCCCCCCCCGGCAGCGTTTCCTTCGGTTGGAGGAGAGTCAAGGAACAGCCAGCTCAACATAGTTCTGGGAAGCAAACGAGTGGCATGGTTACACAGAAGTCCCCTGGATTAGATGGCGTGTAGTCTGTTGTTGGAATGGGGCCACCTGGGCCAAGTGCCGCTCACCCAGCTGCAATATCACTCCTCCCTTCTACACCCGTGGGTGCCCTACAGACGCCTCAAGTAGCAAATGAGGTTCTGGCGTTATTAGCCGATATTAGATGGTCATTACAGTTACTCTTGGTACAAAAAATAATCAATCCGCCAGGGGAAGTTAGGGGATCTGCCGCCCTTGATTCGCGGGGGTCGGCTGGTGCCTCGCTGGTAGGCTCGTCGGGACCACTAGCTCGGGCATCACCACGTAGTACCTATTCAATTGTACTGGGTGGTCAAGGGCGTTGAATGTTTCGGTCAGGCGCCTAAATACCAAATGGCCAAGTTGTGCCCGGGGCGGAGGCCGGCTTGGGAATGCACCCACAAATTACTCAGTGCGATGGTATGCACATGTCTGACTTGGGCACAGACCTGTGGATTGATGGAATTTGGGCCTTCGTCAGGACTTAGTTTTTGGTTAGGAGGGCGAAGGAGCGGTTGGCCCTGGTCGCCCTTGTGGCAGTAGGCTGAACACCAAGAGCGCTGTACAACAGCAAGGGGGCCCTACAACGCACTCCATAGGGCAGCACTGATGGGGGAGACAGTGAGCGGAACCACAGAGAGAACGTTTACACCAGCTGGGGGCAGGGGAGCACAGTTAGATAATCTAGGGTATGGGGCTGCTGCCTCTGGTTACACCCTACGAGCCCTGTAGACGCCTGGTGTTGGAGGGATGGGCCCCTTAGGGTTGTGGACAGGGATGAGGTGGCTGGGGACCATCCCTCAAGGATGCAGGTGGGTTACACCTGTGTGGTTCTCCCTGGGGCGCAGACTGCCGGGTCCCTTAGTACTGGAGTAAAGAATCCAACGTGCTGTGTTTAGCTGCTTAATCGTCTTCTCATAAATATGAATGCTTTTTGGTTAAGTTTTAAAAAATTGAAAACATTTAAAAAATTGTATGTTTATGTTTATAATGGTGTCTATGTCAATATTTCGATTTTCGAAAGAATTTAATGTCACGTTTTGGATAACACAAATGTATGTTTAATAAACATGGCCTGTTTTCCTCCCATTGCACAATTGTATCTGTGTTGTCATTGACTTGCGGGGTTCTGGTGAGGGGGGGGCGGGCTCAGGCACGAAATGGGGACCTCCGGGTTCTACGATTTGTAACCCTCAGATGCTCACCGGATGTGGGAAGAAACCGGTGGTTGATTGTGGTCTAAGTGCAATGTTGTTGCTGCAGTTATGTCAATTTACAATTATTGCAAAATAAAATAAAAATATATTTTTTTAAAAAACAGTACTCAGTTGGTTGTGAATGGATTGCAGTCCAACTAGATTTCTGATTTTTGTTGGCTCATTGACAACGCTTTTTGTGCAAGAGGGGCAGAAAGCCAAATCCTGCTTCTGTGTGTGTGGGGGGGGGGGGGGGGGGCGGTGGATGTACCCGTAAAGAATGCACCAGTTTATGATCTTCCTAAACCTCTGCCCATATTTCCACTCTATACATCAGCGTCCGCTCCCATCCCGTGTACAACTTAAGCTTCTTGTCCTTAGTCACAAATAGGGCAATAGTTTTATCTCTGCTTTTTTGGCTTTTTAAGCCCTTGTAAATATGCCCCCTGATGTCGTGCAAGCAGCATCTCCTCCATCCCACTTGGTCTCAATCAGGTCCCATTAAAGACTTTGTAATCACCTCTTGTACCTCTGTGTAATTGTTAGCACCCCATCAACACCCTGCCCTCCTCCCATCTTCACAACAACAAGCACTCCATTTTCCTTCCGCCCAGGGCGCTGTCCCAGTCATTCCGATGCTGGGCCGGCCCTGACCCCGGGGAGAGGCCACCCCACGACAGCCACGAGGTGTCCATCTCACTGAGGCTGCCGGAACTGAGCTGTTTGTCACTGTGGGCTGAGCCATTCCTCTTAGAGGTGGGTGTGCACTACATTTCTGAATCCCAGGATCGATGGCCGAAGCCTGATGCCAGGGGGTATTGTTAAGTAGAATGGAGGACTGGTGGCATCAGTTGTTAGAGAAAGCATGCATTTTTTTTTTTTTTTTGCAACAGACCTACCTGATCACTCATCTGCAACAAGCAGAAAACAATTTGCTTTAGAGGGAAGCTGCAAGCGAAATAATTCCCATCAATAAACATCATTCAGGTAGTCAATAGGCCCCAGGATCGATAGAAGTCCCTATCCAGGAGGGCGGGTTCACTCATTAACAAAGACAAACACAGCGGATCGCTTTCTGATTATGTTTACCAGACAGAGGTAATGGCTATTGGCAACTGACCGCCTTTCTGGGTCTCAATTTGAGAATCGATACAGTGGATGGAAAATGTCCGCGCGCGCTAAGCATTTAGAGCAGCGTGAATCGTAAAAGCCCCCTAGAGGCTTTTAAACGCTATATTGTTTCTCCTTTATGCATGGTAATTCATTTTCAGGCCCCTCTATTCCACCCGGACCACAGGGCCGTTTCAGTTCCCAACAGAGATGCGCCCAATTACAAACATGGAATGAGCCACTTAATTATGCAGGAGGCGTACGGCACGCTGACACTGGAAGCAGAAGATGGCGGCGTCACAGGAAGCAGAAGCAGCTAACTTAGAATTTCACCTATGAGGAACCAAAGAAACGAAACTCAAATAAAGTCACTCATGACTGATACATTACTAGGGCCTCATTCATGAAAAGTGTTGCATCGCTGCGATAAAACAGTGATGCAACACTTTTTAGTGCCCCCTCCTTGCAACACGCTGGATGCGCTGTATTTACTGTACGGCGCTCTATGTCACAAGGATTAACAGATACGTCAGGAATCCTGACTTATCTGTCGGCGCAAAAATGGTGCAGTGCTGGAGTGTGTCTGGAAACAGACGCAACGCCATCAATATGTCATTTCACATGGGGGCAGCCCCATGTGAAAAACCCTTCGTCACCCCTTACGCCTGCTTCAAGCAGGCATAAAGATTTGAGGCCGTAGAAGTGTTGCAGTGAAATCTTGTAGATTTCACTGCAACACTTCCATGAGCCTTTTCTGTGCCGCAGGTATAATGTACCGCAGGGGTTTACAAAGAGACGCATCTATGGCGCAGTGTGGTGCATTTTGTAGGTCGCTGCAGCTTCACAAAAAGTGACGCAACAGGGGTGTAAGAGCCTCATAAGTAAGGCTCTCAGGGGCAGATTTACAAGCCCCTTGTGTCATTTTTGCGCCTCTGTTGCGTCACTTTTGGGGAGATGCGTCACGTTGTAAAGCCCTGCGTCACATTATACCTGCGTCAGGTATAATGTATGCAGGGTAGGCGTTCCAGTGCAAAAAAAGCCTCGTAGAAGTGACGCAGTGAAATCTACAAGATTTCACTGCGCCACTTCTAGGACGCCACTGTGTCAAATTCTTATTCCTGCTTGAAGCAGGCGTAAGGAGTGACGCAGCACAATGAGGATAGGCCTCCCCCTGCATTGCTGGAGTTGCATCATGTTTGCGACACCACTCCAGCAATGCGTGACTTTTGCATCAACAGATGCATCAAAATTTCTGACGCATCTGTCAATCCTTGCGCCATGGTGCGCCGTATTGTAAATACGGCGCATCCTTAGTGGCGCAAGGGTTTCTAATGGTGGCGCAGGGAAAGTGACGCATCTTTACAGATGCGTCACTTACTTGTAAATCTGCCCCTCAGTTTGTAGGGATGTCATCTGTCTGTGTAGGTTTGTACAGCAAACACAGTGGCATATTTCACAAAGGTATTTTCGGCTGTAAACATACATATGCCTGCAAGGCGCAAATGCTTTTACTATTGCAGATTTCTCTGACTCGATTGTAGAGAAATCCACAATTGAAAGTGAGGGGGCATTGCAAAGCATGAGTTCCTTACACGTTTGTGTACGCTCACAAACATGCAGCAAACTGAAATCAGTAGCCAGTGTGCCCATGGTGCCTTGTGCAAGGAGAGAAATGACCGGCGACTGTTTGAATGAGAAAGTACTGAAATAATCAGGATTCAGTGGGCCCTCAGTCGTCTGGGCCCTGGTGCCACTGCACCTGCTGCACCAATGAAAGCTTTGTCCCTGTCCTTTCCCGCCCTCAGTGAGAAGGGGACCCATTCACCCAGCATTAGCTGGGAGTGTAGGGGAAGGGTTTTCTCCAGAGGAACATGGTTTCCCAGTGGATGAAAACATGTCATTTTGCACAAGGGGCTGAGGTTTACGCTGTATACAGTACCTCAAACGGGAATTAGGTAGCCTTAAAAAAGTGGAATGACGTATGCAATAGTAATGCTTGGTGAGTTTCTGCATGGACTATTCTGCCTGCCGCGTGAAAGGCTCACAGTTCATTCAGAAGGAGCAGCCGGACTCTGATTGCACCTTTACACTTTTCAACGTGCAGCAAGTAGGCCCATGGCTTACTGCTCTGAGTGAAAGAGACACGCGCCCTGATGCAAGGGAGACAAGCATTGGCATAGCCAATAGGTCTCGCTTTTGGGACCTTCTAAGTATTTAGTTATGCAGCACAATATCCTTGGTGCAACCACATCAACTGTTGCGTGGCTAAACACTTATAAGGTCCCAAAGGCGAGACCTATTGGCTATGCCAATGCCTGGTGTGGTTGTGTGTGTGTGTGTGTGGTTGTGTGTTAGTGTGTGTGTGTGGTTGTGTGTGTGGTTGTGTATGTGTGGTTGTGTATGTGTGGTTGGGTGTGGTTGTGGGTGCGTGTGTGTGTGTGTGGTGTGTGATTATGTGTGTGTGGTTGAGTCGTGTGTGTGGTTGTGTGGGGGTGTGTGTGTGGTTGTGTGCGTGTGTGGTTGTGTGTGTGTGTGGTTGTGTGTGTGTGGGGGGTTGTGTGTGGGGTTGTGTGGGGGTTGTGTGTGGGGTTGTGTGGGGCTGTGTAGGGTTGTGTGTGGGGTTGTGTGTGGGGTTGTGTGGGGGTAGTTGTGTGTGGTTGTGTGTGTTTGTGTGTGTGGTTGTGTGTGTGGCTGTGGGTGTGTGTGGTTGTGGTTGTGTGTGTGGTTGTGTGTGTGGATGTGTGTGCGGTTGTGGGTGCGGTTGTGGGTGTGAGGATGTGTGGTTGTGTGTGTGGTTGTGTGTGTGTGGTTGTGTGGTTGTGTGTGTGGTTGTGTGTGTGGTTGCGAGTGTGGCTGCTGGTGTGTGTGGTTGTGTGTGTGGTTGTGTGTGTGGTTTTGTGTGTGTGGTTGTGTGTGTGGTTGTGTGTGTGTGTGGTTGTGTGTGTGTGTGGGGGGTTGTGTGGGGGTTGTGTGTGGGGTTGTGTGGGGTTGTGTGTGGGGTTGTGTGGGGGTAGTTGTGTGTGTTTGTGTATGTGGTTGTGTGTGTGGTTGTGGGTGTGGGTGGTTGTGGGTGTGTGTGGGGTTGTGGGTGTGTGTGGTTGTGGGCGTGTGTGTGTGGTTGTGGGTGGGTGTTTGGGGGTGTGGGGGTGTGTGTCTGGGTGTGGTTGCGTGTGTGGTGTTGTGTGTTTGGTGTTGTGTGTGTGGTGTTGTGTGTGTGTGGTTGTGTGTGTGGTTGTGTGTGTGTGATTGTGTGTGTGTGGTTGTGTGTGTGTGGTTGTGTGTGAGTGGTTGTGGCTGTGTGTGATTGTGTGGTTGTGGTTGTTTGTGTAGTTGTGTGTGTGGTTGTGGTTGTGTGTGTGCGGTTGTGTGTGTGATTGTGTGTGGTTGTGTGTGTGTGGTTGTGGGTGTGGGTGTGTGTGTGGGTGTGGTTGTGGGTGTGGTTGTACGTGTGTGTGTGGTTGTGTGTGGGGTTGTGTGTGGTTGTGTGTGTTTGGTTGTGTGGTTGTGTGTGGTTGTGTGTGGTTGTATGTGTGGTTGTGTGTGTGGTTGTGTGTGTGGTTGTGTGTGTGTGTGTGGTTGTGTGTGTGGTTGGTGTTGTGTGTGTGGTTGTGGTTGTGTGTGTGGTTGTGTGTGTGCTAATAATACTAAAAGCATCTCAAAATAAAGGAACACAAGCATCGAGTTTGTGGAAAGAGAAAGCACGTTGTAAGTCAAACGGGCACAGCAAGGCATTAACACAACACCAAAACAAACAAGATCACTTAGCGAAGATTGAGTGTTGATAATGGATACACACAGCCCATCATCTTAAGAGTTCGATTGCAGCCAATGTGCACTCAAACCTGCCCCCTCCTTGTGAGTTACACCCCATATTTCATGAGTTGTAACTGCTGCACCCACCATAGCGCTTTGAGATCTAAAGCGCTACATAGGTCTAATCGATTAACCAGTCGTCAACATGCTGTGCTTTTAAAGAGAATGTGCCAATAGTTTCCAGCTTCCTCATCATGTCCTCATGAAAGCGCCAACGAAAGGACTCCCTGAATGGAGCAACGGACATGAAGCAGCCGCCGTGATCAGAAATAAACACTGTGAACGTTGTCCAGTTTCACATTAACATTTCCTTAATGTTCTTTAAGTCACAAAACAGTAATACTAAAAGCAACTCAAAATAAAGGAACACAAACATCGAGTGTGTGGAAAGAGAAAGCACATTGTAAGTCAAACGGGCGCAGCAAATCATTAACACAACATGTTCTTTGATGTTTGATGATCTTTGAACGAGAACATCAAAGGGGTGCCGCGAAAGTGATCGCGGGCGAAAGTGAAAGTGATCGCAGGCGCTTAATGAGCATGACGATGTTTGCCAGCCTCTGCTCCTAAGCGCGTGCCCGCGCACATGCACTGTAGCTCTAGGCTGGCCATGGCGGCATTTTTTGAACCCTCACAAAAAGTCTCGCCAGACCAGCGCATGCGCTGGGTCAGGCGAGACCTAAAAACGGGGATTGGTGGTAGGGAGAAGAAGCAACAAGCAAGAAAAGAAGGTGCAGAGGAGAAGAAACAGTCTAGAGAGCAATATGGGTGAGAAAACAATAGGGAAGTATAAAAGGGCGAGTTCAACATTGAATGCGTCAGAGAGAAGCACTCCGGTGACAGAGAAACACATGAGGGAGACAGTTCGGAAAAAACATGTCCTCTCATAATGTGCTTAAAAAAAAGAAAAACTTAGTCCTTGAAAAGCAAGCAGCAAAAAGGTAGAAGCCAGCTAATTAAAAGTGATGGTATAGAAGCAATGCTCCATGGGAGGGACAAACAAAAGATTGAGAAGATGGGATATGAATAAAAAGCAGGGAAATGAGAGTGACGGAATGCCAATGTCAGGTGCCCCACAAGACTTACATCTGCTTGTGAAGCAATTCCGCAGAGACGACAAGAGCGCCCGCCCCTGAACCCACCTGACCCTCGTGGACAGTAGGACCCAGCAGGGATGAGATGGACGCAGGGAAGGGAGCCAGAAAGAAGGTAGTGGGTTGGTGTGCAGAGTGTCTCGGAACTACCTGGAAACAGGAAAGACCCAGATCAGTGAAAAACCCCAATACCTACTTATACTATATATATTATGGCAGAAGTGCGAGGGTGACGGCCGTGGAGACAAAAGAAGGGGGACATGCCGATGGCCGAATGCTTGCCATTGTTGTAGGCGTATTCCGCCATCCATAGTACCTCGGACCATTCTTTTTCAACCATAAGCAGCAAGCAACAGAGGTACTGCTCCAAGGTGTGGTTTGTTCTTTCCGCCTGACCGTCTGTCTGGGGGTGGTACGCTGTGGACAGGCGCACGTCCATCTCGAGGATCCTGCACACCTCTCTCCAGAAGCGGGACACAAATTGCGATCCCCGGTCTGTTATAACCACCGATGGAATGCCGTGGAGGCGGACCACCTCGTGCACGAAGATTAAGGCCAGGTCCGCAGCTGTGGGGCCTTTCAACAAGGGTACGAAATGCGCCATCTTGGAGAGGTGATCAACTATGGTGAGAATCGTGGTATGCCCCGTCTTGGTGAGTGGGAGTTCCACCACGAAGTCCATGGAGATGGTGTGCCACGGATATGGTGGCACAGGAATGGAACGCAGAAGACCAACAGGAGGCTCTGACCTGTTCTTACTCAATAGACAAATGGCACAGCTTGTTACATGGTTTCTCGTGTCGGTCACCATTGATGACCACCAAAACTGTCTTTGTACAAGCTCAAGCGTCTTATGAAAGCCAGGGTGGCTGGATAAGACATGATCGTGACACAGACGGACTGCTTCTTGCTGACTGGGCAACCCAGGTAGGTACAACCGTTCTCCACGAAACAGCAACCCGTCCACGCAAGACACCCCTTTGTGTCCCTCTGCCAGAACCTCTAGGTCGGACTGCTTTGTGTCCTTTTTTACCTGAGTCAGGAAGTCCGAGGATGTTACAACGCCCTGGAAGTGATTCTCAGCAATTATGGGAACAGGCTCGGTGTTTTCGGCTTCCTCGTCGGATTCTCCTAGCCGTGATAGGGCATCAGCTTTGGCGTTTTCTTTCCCGGGTCGAAACGTGATCACAAAGTTATAGTCGTTGAAGAACAGGGTCCATCGAAGCTGTCGGGCGGTGAGGGCACGTGCTGACCGTAGAAACTGAAGGTTCCTGTGATCAGTGTAGATGGTTACTGTGTGTTTGGCGTCTTTTAGGAAGTGGCGCCATTCCTCGAAAGCGGTCTTGATGGCTAGGAGTTCCCTGTCGGACACTGTATAGTTGCGTTCCGCTGGTTGGAGTTTCTTGGAGTAAAAGGCCACCGGATGCAGCTGTCCTGTGCTGGTGCTCCGTTGAGATAGTACGCCACCTATGGCATTCTTAGAGGCGTCCGCCTCCACTACGAAGGGCTGCTCGGTGTCAGGGTGCACCAGAACCGGGGCTACGGTAAAACGCCTTTTCAGTTCTTGGAAAGCGTTGTCTGCTTTCTGATCCCAACTAAAACGTACCCCTTTGCGCAACAAGCGGGTAATAGGAGCTACCATCTCGGAGAAGCCTGTGATGAATCTACGGTAGTAGTTGGAAAAACCCAGGAACCATTGGACCCCTTTTATGGACTCTGGAGGAGGCCAAGACAGGATGGCTTCTACTTTTTTGTTGTCCATTTGAATGCCTGCCGGAGTGATGATATGCCCCAGGAACTCAACAGAGGTGACGTGAAAAACGCTCTTCTCCAGTTTCACGTGCAAACGATGCCTACCCAGCTGTTGAAGGACGGAACGTACGTGATGCACGTGTTCTGCGATGGTCTGTGAATATATCAAGATATCGTCTATGTAGACTATACATAAGACGTCTATGTAGTCCCTCAACACCTCGTCGATAAAGAACTGAAACGCTGCGGGGGCATTACAGAGTCCGAAAGGCATGACCTGGTATTCAAACAATCCAAATTTCGTCCGGAAAGCTGTCTTCCATTTGTCACCCTTTCGGACTCTGACTAGATGGTAGGCACCCCGCAGGTCGAGCTTGGTATACACTGAGGCGTCTTTTACCTGTTCCAGGAGGTTGGTGATCAATGGTAGGGGGTAACAGTTCTTCACGGTGATGGTGTTCATCGCTCGAAAGTCTATACAGGTCCTCAGATCACCCTCCTTCTTCGATACAAAAAAAAGAGGAGAGGAAACCGGAGACCTGGAATGACGAATAAAACCGTTGTCCAGATATTCGTCCAAATAGGATCGAAGGTGGATGTTCTCTTTCTCCGTGAGAGAATAAATCCTGCTGCATGGCAACGTGGAACCGGGGATTAGATCTATTCGGCAGTCGAACGACCGATGCGGTGGCAGAGTGTTGGCTCCCTTTTTGTCGAACACGTCGGCTAGGTCCAGGTACTCCTCAGGTATGGCTGCTTGGGAAACCATCCCCATTCCCTGTGATGGCAGTGATCGTGCTTGTATGGAGCGGTCCCCCAGGAGGTGGTCCTTCGCATAACAGGTTCCACAACAGTGTTCAGAGTCCCAGTGTATTATTCTGGACACCCAATCAATGCGAGGATTGTGCTTCACCAACCACGGCAAACCCGATATCACCTTGAATTGAGGAGCATCGATGACGTCGAAGCTAATGGATTCGGCGTGGTGATTAGCAAAGGACATAGTCATGTTCTCGGTTTGATGCCTGATAGGGCCGGATGTTAGGTCCGTTCCATCAACTGCCTTGAGGTTTTCGGGTTGGGCTTTTGTCACTGTCGTTATGCCCAAGGCACGTGAAAAAACGGTATTTATAAAACAGCCTGTAGCACCGGAGTCCAACATAGCCGTTACCTGCCAGGTTCTGCCCACCTGATTCTGTAAGGATACTTCCATCTCTACGTGGTGACTGCCGTCGAACACAGCAGGGATCGCTAAGGTGCAATACGAAGAACCCAGAGGACGGATCCCCTTGTCTACTGGGTTGTCTCGTTTCCCGTCCTGTCCTCTTTGGTGATGGGCAGCGCGAAAGGCCTTCTGCTCCGAGGTTTATTAGGCTTCACCGGACATTCCCTGACGAAATGTCCGCTTTTTCCACAGTACAGGCATTGGTTCTGCTTCCTCCGCCTTTCTCTTTCTTGACTTGTCAAGGGCCCTCTTATGCCCCCAATCTGCATAGGTTCGGTTGCCTCGCCCTGGGGAGTGGTTTCCTCTCTGGCTTTTTCGATACCCTTGTCCCCAAAGGACAAGAAACGGTTGTCACTGCCTCTTCCTTTCTCGGTCCTTCTTTCCTGTAGTCGGAAATTCATCTTCACCACCAGATCGATGAAAGGACCTATTTCGTCAGGCGGGTTGGGTAACTGTGAAATAAGATCCTTCAGGTCATCGCGCAATCTCCGATAGAACACTGACACCTTCTTATCCTCAGGCCAATGGGACTCGATAACCAGCCTGCTGAACATGGTGATGTAGTGAAGCAGGTCCTGGTTGCCTTGTTTGAGGTTGAGCAACTCATTGTCAGCGGCTTGCACAAAGGTGTGACGAGCGAACATACGTCGCATGGCTTCCTTGAAGGTCGGCAGGTGGTGTAGCATGGGGTCGTCATGTTCAACCAAGGCAATGGACCACTGAGCGGCGTCTCCGCCCATGTATGACAGGATGTAGGCTACTTTGGAAGCGTCATCGGGAAAAGCCGCGTTTCTGGCCATGAAATGCAGGTGGCATTGATGGATGAATATGCCGTACTTGGTGCTGTCACCGTAGAAACGTTCAGGTGGTGCCAGCTGTACGGGATGGGGGGTGATGACTTGAATGGCTGTGTTCGGGTTGGTGGCAGCGGAGGACCCCCCAAATGTAAACGTAGGCTGTCTTAAGAGACCTTCTTGTATGACCCTGGGGCTAGGGGTAGTTCCCCAAGGACTGGTGACCCCAGCAGTCATCTGGCCCTGTAGGGTGGTCATGTTTTGGCGTAAACTGAGGTTTTCTGCCTGCATGGCAGCCAGCATGACTGCTATGTCTTGCAAGGTAACCTCCGGGTCGCCCATGTCGTCTAGGCGGAATGGTTAACGTGGGCTTCGTATTCTGTCAGGTGCCCCACAAGACTTACCTCTGCTTGTGAGGCAATTCCGCAGAGACGACAAGAGCGCCCGCCCCTGTACCCACCTGACCCTCGTGGACAGTAGGACCCAGCAGGGATGAGATGGACGCAGGGAAGGGAGCCAGAAAGAAGGTAGTGGGATGGTGTGCAGAGTGTCTCGGAACTACCTGGAAACAGGAAAGACCCAGATCAGTGAAAAACCCCAATACCTACATATACAAAATCCGTAAAACACACACAGAAAATATCCCTGTCCCCAACTTGGGAGACTCACCAGTGCTTGGCAGACCACGGAATACCGAAGTAAGTGCAGCTCCAATGAAGTATAAGCCAGGTGAGGTGCGCCTGTGCAAGCTGCACAGCTAATCAAAGGAAAAGCGCTCCTGCGCGTTTTGTAGAACCAATAAGACCAAAATCAATAATGGCATCCCTGGAAGGCAAATGTAAAGATGAACACTGCTCTAGCGCTGTGGAGCTCTTTACCAATTCAGCGTACCAGTGCGATGGGAATTGGAAATGCTATGCGATAAAACTGTAAAGCACTAACCCCCAAGTGCTCCTGCGCGGTAGAACCAAAATCATCCAAAGCGCTCCTGCGCGGCGAACCAAAATAACAAAAGCGCTCCTGCGCGGCAAAACCAAAATCATCCAAAGCGCTTCTGCGCGGCAAAACCAGAATCATCCAAAGCGCTTTTGCGCGGCAAACCAAAATAACAACAGCGCTCCTGCGCGGCAAAACCAAAATCATCCAAAGCACTCCTGCGCGGAAGAACCCCCAGCAAACCCCTCAACGTACCGGCGTCACGAGGGCTCAAGGGTTTTGAGATGGGGTAGTGCCTTGACGTGTTCTCAGCGTGAGGAAGAAGGCCAACCAGCAGTGCTCCAGCAAAGAACGTACCAGCTCGCTTTTCCGCCTCTCGGCTCCAGGAACACCACCTCGCGTCTCAGGGGGAAATCCAATCGAATAGGAAGCACGGAGCCGGCGGGAAAAGCGATGTTTAAGCGTTTCCCCCGAAAGTGCTTCCGTGACCTTTCGTCGATAGGCAGAAGACTAGACCGGGACTCAACTTCCGCCCGGAAGTGAGTCTCCCGGCCGTTTCTGTGTGTGCATTAGCGGGGGAAACGGCAAGCGCTGTGAAACACGATAGCCAAACAATGGGTAAGCACTGGGCAGGCCCGAAGCCCCTTTAGGTTCTTGTCGAGCCCACAATATGTCTTGACATGGACATCAAATGCACTGCCTACTACGCAAGACCTAACAACTGTGATAAACAATAGGGACCTAGTAACATGCTTCTTACCACGTCTAATGAACCATCTGACAATTTGGCACAGCCAAGCAAAATGCAAAGTGATGCAAATTGGTATCGATCTGCAATATGTAACACAGATCAAGATTAGGTCAAACAACTGCAAACATTATAAAAAAATTAGTAAAAATAGTCACAGATTTTCTCTGGGGTTTGGAGTAGAGCCAATAATATTTATTTTGACTATTGACAATTTTAGGAAAAGGTACAAATCCTTTCTGTAAAATTTGCATACAGAAGTAAACACTATAGTTCATGGAGTATAATGAAAAAAATACCTAAAGACACAGAACCTTTCAAAGCGAAGCCATGCACTTAAGGTTCAACAATATAAACTTCTCTCATCGATGTAGTGCTGGACCTTGCTTCTGCTCCAGGAGAAGTAAATACAGGTACATTACACTCCAATAAGCTAAAACTGTTTTTGCTTCAACGAAATAATTTATTTGGATAATATTTAATGTGGCTCTTGAAATTGCACTTAAACTCCATTTTCTCCACCTCCACAGCCTTCCAAACCCTGCCACCCATACGGCACCCCACACCTGGGCATTCTAAAGTAAGAGTGGCCAAGACAAGGGCATCACCTCTTAGGACCGGAAGGATCTAAGGCCAGAACCACTACTGCCAAGGTAAGTCACTCAATGCCCTGTGTCTCTCAAACACCACTACACACACCATTTGACTTTCACACCAAGACCACAGCAAGCATTGGCATCGCCAGTCGGTCTCTGCAAGGAGAGTGATCAGTGTGGGTAGAGACGCGCATGGCCATAGAAATTGGTAAACATCCGAGGTGCAGATACAACAAGCATTGGCCGCGCGGCCGTAAAAGTAACGGCCGCGCGGCCGTGAAAACGAAAGTAATCGCGATCGCGATCAAAGTTGAAAGTGATCGCGATCGCGATGAAGGGCGCGTTGTGTGGTTAGCATGCGAGTGGTGCACGCGCAGCCGTGATTGGCAGCTGCTTGCGTGCACGCTCGCGTGAACGCAAGCGTTAGGCCAGCGCTGGTAGCGCTTTGAAAATCCCGTATACAAAATGTCTCTCCTGAGACAGCGCATGCGCTGGCTCAGGCGAGACCTAAAAAATGGCCCCTCTGCTGCTCTGGAGGGAGTAAAATACAGCAATTACCAGGATTCCACTGGCACCTCATGGCATCGGGCTCTGGTGCCACTGTATCTGCTGCACCGATGGTAGCTGTGCCCCTGAATACAGGAGTAAACAGATTACTGTTTTCACAGATCCAAACCTACCTGTGAAGGGATTACGGATACATCTGTCTGTCCACCACCTTTTTCAGGCATGCGCACGCATTAAGAGATGCTCACAACAGAACAACGAGGAGTGCATGAGTATAAATCCATCAACAGGTGTGAATTCAAGTTTTCTAAACCATATATTTGAATTTGCACTCGTACTCCTTGCATAAATGCTTCTTGTGTAGGTGAACACATATATTTGTGAATCCGGCCCTTCGATTAAACATACGTGTGTAATTAATCGCATGTATGATCAAAAGACATGTGGCGTGGCCATCGTTGTCGATTTACAAGCTACAAAGCACACCATGCTGTAAGTGTGTGTATGCACCCAGACTCGCACACTGCAAACCCAGCTGGCAACACAATGAGCAGTGCCTGCCTTGTGTGACCCAGTGAGGGCTCAACAGCTGGGCCAACACATGCATAGGGACACAGAGGACATCATTTACAGTGCATTGGCATGGGGCAGCGCCACAAGTCTTCTTCCTGCGCTGCCCTACGCATATTTACAGGATACGGTGCATTCCTGTCCTTTCATCCAGAGCCTGTGCCTCATTTGCAGCCTATCGCCAAAGCAGGCACCCTTGCACCATAGTGCAAGGGTGTCTGCGTTGTTGGCAGGATTGTTTTTGTGCACGAAGGGGTACCTTCCTGCACACAAAAAAATAAATGGAGGCTTTTTCCTCGTTCTATGTGTGCTGCAGAGTGCAGCACACATGGAAATAGAAAAAAACGAGGAGAAATGAAATCATTTCTCCTCGGTACGCCTGCTCTGGGGAAGCGTAAAGTTTTGGTACTGCCCGAGGCTTACGTGATTTTTTAAATCTGGGGGGCGTCAAAATCCATGGATCTTGCGTGGAAACACCCACCGCAATGCCCCTGGAATGCCTCCTTGACGCAGAGTAAGGCAATGCAGCACTTTGCGCTACCTTGCCGTACTCCTTTTCTATAAGGTCATTCAAAACAAAGCAGGGTGGCTTTGCGTCACCTAATAGATATGATTGCGATGCCTACACCACCAGAGCGTCAATAAAAGCACACTCCGGTGGAGCAGGCCTCTTGTTAATAACCCCCAGAGTTCCTTTTTGGTGATGTAGGACATAGAGGTTAAAGGGATTAATTGTTTATTCCTCTCGTCTAAAGAAGTGAAGGGGTGAGCTCAGCGGTGGCTCCTCTGTTAAGGCGGAGGAGCACCGCTCCACTACATATTGCAGGGTGGAAAAAGGAGAAATAAAATGATAAGCACTATGGTATTATCATTTTATTTTTCTGTTGTCTGGCAGATTTGCGGGGTAGGGAGGAGTTGTGGGCACTTAAGTGCACATGAATGTTTGGCCGGCCATCTTGGGCCAGCCAAATATTGATGCGCATTTTGCATATTCCCCACCAGGCTGTAATACACAGCCTGGTGAGGAACATGCACAGGCTCCCACTGCCTGTCTGAACGCCGAACCATTGCAGCTTTGTGATTGGCTTAGGGGAACCAGGTGAGCTGAATCCACTGTAGGACATTGTTACACAGACCTATGCTCAACAGGCTGGTCCAGAAGCACAATATATAAGTTGGTCTGCGGAAAAAAGTCTTGGGTACCTTCCACAAAGTAATAGCCTGAAGGCAATGGCCTGCTACACACCCACATCATATTGTCAGATGCTTTCTGTCTTGTGGTGTGAGTATGTGAAATAATGATTCATGATAGACATGGATTTCCCAAGTAAATTCCCAAGAAGGATGATGAGTTATACATTTCATTTACTCAGGGCCGGCTCTAGGGCGGTGCGACCGGTGCCACCACACTGGCTGCTGACTTTTTGGTGGGGGGGGGGGGGCTGTTTGGAAGTTTTTTATGGTTTTAAAAGCATCTGTGGTGTTCCTGCCCTCCTGCAATTTTCATACAACAATAAAAATGTCAAGATAACTCCGGTGATTAATTTTCTTCTTGGAGAGAGAGGGAGTTTGGTCTAGTGGAAGTTTTAACTCATTTTATGGTAGCGCAGAGGGTTAATATGCCTGATGCAAAGAACATGTACCATGCAGATCACAAAGTGCATATAGTTTAAATAGGTCAGTGTTGGACCTGGCCCTTTTGGCCGGATGGTCCCTAGACTTTTCGCCTTCCACCTGTACTTTTTCTGACCTGTTGTTGGCTATTCTATGACTCTGGGCCCTTTACCACTGCTGTTCAGTGCTAAAGTGCATATGCTCTCCCTATGTAAAATGTATATGTTGGTTGGATTCCATGATTGGCTTATTTGGTTTACTGTCAGACCCCAGTAAAGTGCACCAGTAGTGCCAGGGCTTGTAAATACAAATGCTGCTGGTGGGCTTGCAGCACTGGTTGTGCCACCTACAGAAGCGGCCTGGTAAAATGTATCTAGGGTTTGCAATTGCAGAACCTGCGTGCAGTCTGGTACTGTCATGCTGACTGGGCAAGTGCACCCACTTGCCAGTCCCTAAACCTTCCCTTAACTTCATATCAGTCACCCCTATGGTAGGCCCTAGGGCAGGGTGCATTGTAAGCATAAGGTAGGACAAGCCCTGATGTGTGTGGCATGTCCTAATAGTGAATTACAGCCATTTTAGTTTTTCACTATTGTAAGGCTACCTGTTCTCCATAGGCCAGAATGGGCTGTTAGAATGGTTACATTCTATGATCCTAACAGACCCAAGGAACATGGTAGAAATTTGAGTTTAGTATGCCTGAACTCAGAATAATAAAATACATCTTTTAGTAAAGTTTATTTTAATATTCTGTGTTTGCAAATACCACTTTTAGAAAGTTGGTATTTGCTTGCTTGACCATTTCAGCCCGCCTCTGCTGTGATGTGTATCTGCCTGTCTGGTTGTGTGAGTGACAGGGCTGGGGAAACCCAGAGGGGCAGGGCTAGGCAGCCTGGTGGTGAATAGGAAGATTGGCAGTCAGATGGGTGGGAGGAGTACACCTGGGCTCTGAATAGGGCTGTGCTCTGCTACCACAATGCTGGCTCCACCTCCTGAGGAGCGGCTGATGTCTCTGCCCTGCACCCTGAATAGAAAGGCAGAGTCATGTCAACAGAGTGCTCAAGAACTGGTTTGGACTGGGCAAAGGCCCCTCAACCCCAGAGGAACAAAGGAATTAAGGGTATAAGTATTGGGACCCTTCTCCCAAGAAATTAGATCAGATCCTGCTGAAACAAGAAGAACCTCTGCCAGAAGATAAGTAACTGGGAAAGCTGTAGGAGGAGTAACTGTCCCTGACCTGGGGGATTGGCCTGCAGTGGTTGCCTTGCTGCTGAAGGAGAGGAGAAAAGACTACAAAGACTTTTATTTCAACTTGTGCTTAAAGATCTCCAAGGGCTTGAACTGAGCTTGCCCCCTGAACGAAGTCCCAGGACCAGTGGACTTCATCCCCAGCTCCCCAAAGTCTTTTGGAAGTGCCTGCTGCTGTTGTTGGGCCTTCTGAGGGACTGCGTGTCGCAAGGAGCTGGAAGCGCGACGCCAGGAAGAGAAGCGCGCCGCCGTTGGAGCTGTTGCCGTCGCATCTCGCAGAGAGTATCGCCGCTGCAGCATCGCATCGAGCGGAAGCGTCTCGCATCTTTCCGGAAGTGTCTCGCAACTCCGAAGAAGCGTGTCGCCATCGCAGCCATCGTAGCTGTCGTATTGCACCGCATCGAGAGAAGATTCTCGCATCGAGGAGGAAGCGTGTCGCCATCGTAGTTGTCGCATTGCACCACATCCAGAAAAGCGCCTCGCATCCATGGAGAAGCGTGCCGCCGTCAGAGCCGCTGTCGTCGCATCTCGCAGAAGGGGTGTCGCCGCTGCATCATCGCATCGAGCGGAAGCGTCTCGCAACGTCGGAGAAGAGTGCCGCTGCCAAGGCCGCTGTCGTCGCATCTTGTCAAGGGTGATGCCGCTGTAGCTGAGCCTTCTCGCAACATCGGAGAAGCGTAACGCATCTGGAAGATCCCGTCTTTATTTCTTTTGCACCAAGAACTTCAACGCATCTGCATCGCTGCAACACTTTCGTTGCCCTGCGTGTCGCATCTAAGGTACATTGACTTAAAGTGTCGCATTTAAGAACTTAAGAGAAACTAAGCAATCTTCTACCAACTAAGCAACCGTATTGTGTATTTTTAATCGTTTAATGGTCTTGTGATAATCCTATATAAAGATTCCTTATGTTTAATATAACTACCTGTGTGGTGTCCATTTGTAGTGTTGTCACTTGGTTACTGTATGTGTTCACAAATGCTTAACCTATAACGCTCTGAGATAAGCCTTGCCTGCTCGCGCCAAGCTACCTAGAGGGTGAGCAAGGGGTTGTTTTAGTAGTGTAACCCCTTTCCCTGACTAGAGGAAAGGTTCCCTGCTTGTCACAAGTACCTACCTGTGCCAACCAGAGAACCCGGATTCTAACAGTCAGTGCTTTTGTCAGTGAGATCCTTTTGTTCCTAGCAGTGTAGATGTTAAAATCCCAACATGGAACAGTGAGCTAATAACTGTCATCAAAGAGCTGCAAGCAAACTGCAAGGTATAAATTAGAGCATTATGACGTTTTCCTCTGTCTTTCATTATTTTAATGTTTCAAAAAGGGTTCAAATCGGTAAAAAAAAATATTTATTATTAAATGTGACCCCCAACTATGGGTTAATGTTTTAAATTCTGAGTCTGTGCTTGTCCAGATCAAGCACTCTTAAGAGCATGGATGACATGTGACTCACTTTTTAGTCTTCTGGCTTATGTAACTTTTCCTATACACTGATTTACACACAAATGATTGATTGTCTCTGTGTAATGTGTGTGTGATGTGAAGTGCTCTGACACCCTACACTGGTATTGGAGGTGCTATATAACTAATTAAATACATCTGAAAGAGAGTGGTTATGGAGACTTGAAGGGGCACTGTGAAAGGGTGGTAGTGAGGGAATCTGTTGGGGGTGACGATGGGGGTGAGGGGGCGCTAACAAACATTGTCACCAGCGCTAACGCCGGCCCTGCATTTACTTATTTATTTATTCTGTGGATTTCTGTGAGAGCAGTCTTTATTGTCTCACGGCAGCTTCAGAGCACACACTACATTTTAGGTTGTGTCTACCAGGCAGGTTCTAGATATCTGGTAGGTGAAATCCTCTAATGCACCTTACCAAACCGTACAGGGAGCTTAGAGTCTGGCCATTGCGTTCCATAAGTAGGCTTTATTGTCACCCTGATTTGCTTGCTTCTTATTCAATACCTCGCCTTCCTCCTCTTTGTGTTTGTCCTTCTCCTGGAGCATAGGCTATTTACCAACCTTCTGATTGGCTAAATTGTATCTTTCCACTGCTCACATTCAGTGAACTACTTTTTTCTTTTTCTTCATCCTCTCCGTGAGGGCGCACATGATTTCTACCTCTCTCCCTCGTGTGATGCTTTCCCTCTAAACACACACATTGAACCCTGTGCGCTCTTAGGGGCAGATTTATGTTGGCTGGCGCATCTCTGCAAATCAGCAGGGATGCGCCAGGCAAAGATGCGGCACGCAAGTTTACCCTTGCGCCACCTATGATGCGCCGCATTTACAATGCGGCGCATCATGGCGCAGGAATAAACAGATGCGTGTCGCATCTGGGACGTAAAGTTGGCGCAGTGCTGAAGTAGTGTTGCGTGCAACACGCAACTTCAGCACTCTTCCAACTTGCCCTATCTGTAACGTGGTGCGTCAAGCCTTACGCCTGCTTCAAGCAGGCGCAGGGTTTTGACGCATCAGCGTTGGAAAAGTGACTCAGTGAAATCTCGTAGATTTCACTGAGTCACTTTCCAGGGGCGTTCCTGCGACGGAACGCCCACCCCTGCGTAGAAACGCCCACATGAAACCTGACGCAGGTTTCATGTGGCGCAGGGCTTTACACCGTGACGCTTCTCCATAGATGCGTCACGATGTAAATAGGGCGCAACGTGGCGCAGGGTTTACGCCGCCGCTGCGTCACAAAAGTGACGCAACGGCGGCGTAAAAGTGGCGCAAGTCAAACATAAATCTGCCCCTTAGTTTCTCTCAAATCCACGTGTGGCCAGAACAGGTAAGAGCGGTGGGGTGGGGGCGGGGGCAGATTGGGGGGAAGTCGGCAGACGACGGTATAGGTCAAATTAAATAAAAAATAAATAAAACGACTTACCTTGTGCTCGCCGCATCGCCGAGTAGGCGATGAGACGTGCGTAAGGTAAGTGGTTTTATAAAAATGTTTATTGAATTTGAACTATCCTGTCGACTCCCCCCACCCTGCCCTACTCCTACCCCAACCCACCTCTCTTACCTGTGCCATCCGGGCCTGCTCTCCTCCCTTCCGCTACTCTCATTTGCTTTCCCCACTTCTCTCGGATGCTTTATATTATTATTTCTTTTTGGCATCTGACTATCCCAGCCTCAAGCACCTCTGTTGCTCCCTTGCCTCCTCTCCACTCATATTTCTTCCCCCACATTAGCTCCCTCATCCACTCTTCTGCTGCTTCAACCATTTGCGGTGACACTGCTTTAACATTTTTTTTCATTTTTTTTTTTATATGCCACTCAGCAGCGTTAAAAAAACTTTTGTGAAACGACAATTGCAGTTTTTTATTTACTGAGCCAAATGGTGTTTTCCATTTTAGTACAGTAAATAGATTATTTGAAAAACAGGTGCCCACGTCATTCACTAGGCAAGTGCACACCATCAGGCAGCTGTATCATCAAACCTTTTTTGCCATTTTTATTTTGCTGGTGCTGCACAGCTTCAGCAAAACGTTTTGGCAAAGACAGCAGGTCAAAAAGTGTGATCTATTGGCTTTATCAATGATTACTACTATAGTGTGCACAAAATAGTATCCTTTAAGAACCACTGCATAACTTTCAGAAGTATATGAATGATTTGCTGTTGTAAAGAAATAATCAGAGTGTTAGGCTATGGAGAGTGAGACCACACTCTTGATGTGATCGGTGACTGAGCTCCCACAAAGCTCAAACCATCTGACCCGCAAAGGTCAACTCATTGGCGTGACAAGGATCTGGTACACCCTTGGCAGCTTGACTCAAGCAGCAACACCTTCCTCTGAGAAATACACGTAGGGGCAGATCTATATCGGAGATGCGCCACTTTTACGCCGCCGTTGCGTCACTTTTGTGACGCAGCGGCGGTGTAAACCCTGCGCCACGTTGCGCCATATTTACATTGTGACGCATCTATGGAGATGCGTCACAATGTAAAGCCCTGCGCCACGTAAAACCTGCGTCAGGTTTCACGTGGGCGTGTCGACAGAGGGGGGGGCGTTCCGTCGCAGGAACGCCCCTGAAAATTGACTCAGTCAAATCTATAAGATTTGACTGAGTCACTTTCCCAACGCTGATGCGCCATACCCTGCGCCTGCTTGAAGCAGGCGTAAGGCTTGACGCACCATGTTAGGGATAGGGTAGGTTGGAACAGTGCTGGAGTTGCGTCGTGCTTGCGACGCAACTGAAGCACTGCGCCAACCTTACGCCATCGGATGCGTCACGCATCTGTTTATTCCTGCGCCATGATGCGCCGCATTGTAAATGCGGCGCATCATGTGTGGCGCAAGGGTAAACTTGCGTGACGCATCATTCCTGGCGCATCCTTGCTGATTTGCAGGGATGCGCCAGGAAACATAAATCTGCCCCGTAGTATTTATGCAACTACTAGCCAAATATTAGTACAGTAAAAAAAACCAGAAGCTGAGACCTAGTTAATCACAGAGATATAATATTAATACAAAAAATGTCACAAAAAAGAAGGCAATCTGAAGTAGGAACCAAAATTTACAAAGAAAACAACGTATTCTTAATATGAAAACACTGAAAACAGCTTACATTTTATCCAATAGGAAATGCAAAAAATATGGAGAAATGACACATGGGCTTGCGAGGGTAGTGGAGTGATGGGCTTGCCAGGGCAGTGGAGTGATGGGCTTGCCAGGGCACTGGAGTGATGGGCTTGCCAGGGCAGTGGAGTGATGGGCTTGCCAGGGCAGTGGAGTGATGGGCTTGCCAGGGCTGTGGAGTGATGGGCTTGCCAGGGCAGTGGACTGGTGGGCTTGCCAGGGCAGTGGAGTGGTGGGCTTGCCAGGGCAGTGGAGTTATGGGCTTGCCAGGGCAGTGGAGTGATGGGCTTGCCAGGGCAGTGGAGTGATGGGCTTGCCAGGGCAGTGGAGTGATGGGCTTGCCAGGGCTGTGGAGTGATGGGCTTGCCAGGGCAGTGGACTGGTGGGCTTGCCAGGGCAGTGGAGTGGTGGGCTTGCCAGGGCAGTGGAGTGATGGGCTTGCCAGGGCAGTGGAGTGATGGGCTTGCCAGGGCCGTGGAGTGATGGGCTTGCCAGGGCAGTGGAGTGGTGTATGGTGCTGCCCTGGTGGAGGTCAGCCTGGCATAAAGGGAGATTTCCACCCGCCTGAAGAGATCTCTCTGCCCTCACAGGAGCTGCCACCGCGACCGCTCTGGGTAAGGCCCTCAGGTTTTGCTGTGCAGGTGCCATGCTCAGAGTGTCCTCATTGAAAAGTTTTCTTGTTTTTCAAAAATAACCTTAAAAAGAAGGAGATTGTTTTTGAAAAATATAAAACATAACTATCCCTAACATGCTGGGAGCTTTTCTCCCAGCATATATTTGTTTTCCTGTGTGCGACTGCTAGGAGAAAATAGGGGCATATTATCAAGCACGCGTTAAAATTATCGCCACTTTAGCGGCAGAAAACAGCCGCTAAAACGGCGGTAATGGGATTGATAATATGCCCTGGAGAATTCCAATAGAAGCCCAGGTTGACACCAGAACATGGACTTCTATGGGAATTCTCTGTGGCATATTATCAAGCCCATTATCGCCGCTTTAGCGGCTGTTTTCTGCCGCCAAGGCGGCGATAATTTTAACGCCTTTTCTTGATAATATGCCCCATAGTACCTTGTTTTGAACTTTGCACTTGGAAATCTTTCTGGAGGAAGAAACTAGATGGGCAGAAATGAAGGCTTGAAGTGTCTGGACTCCTCAGGAACAGACATGGCAACCAGTAGTGCAATAGAAGGATACAATAACCCGAAAAAGCTCAGTGTGGGAAAAAGCGCAAACCAGGTCCCATCAAGCATGTGTCTTTTTCAGGAAGAGTTTTCAGTGAATTCTCTCAGGAACAGGAGACTGACGTCATTGCCCCTGCAGTGAAGTATTGGAAGCAAGAGTTTAGACTCCTCTCTTCAGTGAGCTTTGGCAGGGCTTGGAGGTAATACTAGGTCAGTCGGCTGGGCTGGTACTCTTGACAAACGTGCGACTACAGGGACCGCCCGCCTCCATTGTTGCGCTCTGGGGTCATAACGAGCCCCCATAGAGGTGCTAGACAAGGATACCCTAAGAAATTGTAAGTTAATTACTTGCACGAGAGACAAGATTGATTCTAGATTTCACGTTCAGGTCACTAATAGGGATTATTGACACGACATATAGGACACTTTTCCCATACTTAAAGTACGGATCTCCTTAGAAAGTTCCTGAGGAAAGCTACGAGACCTGGCTGGGCCAAGGTGGCTGAAATATGAAGGCCGCAATTAATTGTGGCTATAAGGGACCATAGACATGTGCCCAAATTACGTCCTGCCTTGTTTATACCCTTACCCAAATTCCGGAAAATGAAATAAATAAATCATAAAGGGAAATTGAGGTAATTTTAAGAAACCCTACAGAGATCCCACTAATTCCCACACTTAGAAGTGCTCCCTTCACCAGGAGGTCGAACCCACTCAGTCACACTTGGTGTCTTGAGTGCCGACATGATGATGAAGGATGCCACTCGTGAATTCTAGTGGAGGAGGGTCTCTCATAAACCCTTAGAGACTCCTAATCCATACAGGCTTTTCTGGGACCCCACTCTTTTTTGATTGTTTGTCATTGTAGGCTGTGTGGTCATACCCCTAGCACTTCTTTCTCCTCCATTGTTTGATCATTATGGGTTCTCTTCATAGCCAGGTCCATCCTCTTCTTGGGCGGTGTCATCAAGCTGGGGGCTTTAAAAGATAATCCAGTCAGTCGTTGGTGGTGAGATCGTGTAACCTTATTTCATCACCCAGGTTGACCAGTCTGTTTTTGCTGCAAAGTGATGCCCTTCCTTTCCTGGAGTTTTAAAGAAGTCCCCCCTCCCTCCCTTCGAGCCAACACTGGTCTAGGCCTCCGAAATGGAGCCACAAATGTGACAGGCCCCAGCAGCTTCATCTCTTCCCTAATATGCATGGTGTGGCCAATCACTTAAAGTGGCAGATGGAGAAAGGGGCCATCAAAAGGTATGAGGTGATGCAATCCCAAACAGAAAGCTGCATGCTATAGAAATGCACTGTAGCTGAGCTCAGGCAGAGTATATCTAATATCGCATAACTGCTATAAGAGTAACAGACATGGGTATCTATATGTAACCTATATATTCTTAACTTGGTATTGAGAGAACATTCCAGTGAAACACTATAAACTTGATGTCATATCCTATATATTGTATATACCAGGAGGTGTGTCTTGAGGCAGAAGCTGGGTGGAAAACAAGCACTATAAATTCAAGTAAAAAATCTGCAATCCCCTCTGGCCCACCTGATCCTGCAATGCTGTTTCAAAACACTTAAGATTGGCAAATTTCCTTCAAGGGGGGAGGGGGTTCAGGGTTCAAAATTATGGAACAACTTTAAACCCCTAACTACCAACAAAAGATAAGTACAATAATTTACGGAATCTTCTGAATATTGAAATTTTCAAGCAGACTTTGAATTAAATTCATGGTCCACATGAAACGATCAAAGAATGGCAGATCTCGGTTCGCCATGCGCATGTGACTGGACGCATGCTTTATATACTGAGACGTCTTATTGTTCCAGTAAAGAAAGAATCCCTTTCAGCTCCTCACACACGCCTACAAAGCCCTCCATGACGCAGGTCCAGCATATCTAGACCACCGCCTCTCATTCCACGTACCCACCAGACACCTGCGCTCCACCTAACTGGCCCTGGTCAGCATCCCACGGATCCAAAAAACCAGAACCGGAGAAAGATCCTTGTCCAACATCGCTGCCAAGACCTGGCCTCTCCACCTCAGGCAATCCTCGTTGCTGTCCCAAATCAGGAAGGATCTCAAGACTAGGCTCTTGGACTTAACCCCAGCGCCCAGATGGATCAGCAGCCTCCACTTCCCCTCCTCAGCACCTTGAGACCCTCATGGCTGAGTAGCTACGCTTTATAAACCCTGAGGAGAATACGGGCTGCCGTGTCTCCTCTGTCAAGGATCATGCGGATGTTGTCTGTGGCAGTCATGAATGCTTTATAGGTCTCGCCTGACCCAGCACATGCGCTGGTCTGGCGAGACTTATTGAGAGGGCTCCAAAAAGTGCTACCAGGCCAGCCTAGAGCTACAGTGCATGTGCGCGTGCGCGCGCCGCGCTTAACCGCATTACTTTCACGGCCGCACGGCCGCTTTGATGTTTGATCGCGATCGCGATCACTTTCGCGGCCGCACGGCTGCTTGTTTTTGTTTGCTTCACAATCTCGTTTTCCAAGGTGCCTTTGATGTTTAGTTGTGTGTAATAATATTTTCACTAAGAAAGCCTGTTTAAATACATATAGTTCAGAGTTTTTCCAAGGGAACCAACACCTTTACAAATGGTTCCAGTAAAAGATTCTGAATGTATTCTTTCAAATCAAGGCACACTACGGCTTCTGAAGTGCAAACTTGAAAGGGGCAGCAGAAATTACAGCAACACAGAGAGTGCAAGTGCAAGTGAGCTTCCGTGTTTGCGAGTGAACAAGTCGTCTTCCGTAGACCAGCGCGAGCATGGATTCTTTACACCATTGTAAGTGACGGAGCCTGCCCTCGCGAACCTGTGTACCTGCTCGGTAACCCTTAGCGTGCAGAGGTCATGGGACTGACGCTCACCATTGACAATCGGCCCGGGCAGGGCACCACGCCAGATCTGTTCCTACCTGTCAATCACCCTGTCAATGTTTGTCTTGCTCTGATCTCATTTTTTAACTAAAACCCTCAATTCGGTGGCCGTGTTATATGCAATAATTATCACACCTGGTAAATAATGCCATGGGGTTCGATATTTATTGAGTGCAATAAATAGTACCCATTTCGAGTTTTCCCCTAAAATTGGGAATAAATTGCTTATTTTGGTGCCTGTCGCACCAAACTCTGCATGCTCCAGTATATACAGGCATTATTCCTCCGATAAATACAGGTAGGTTTGATCTGTCGCAATGTATATGGGGTCTATTGTACTACTGCACCGAGTATTCCCCAACTGTGAAATAATCAGCCAAAGTCCTAACTCCGATCAGTCCGGTAACATGAATAATCAGAATTGATCCGGTCCTAGCAGGGTCTCACTGAAGTGTGGACACCACTCTTCACCTATAATTATTTTGTAGCTTGTAAATAAACTTTTCCTTGACCCTTTTTCCACCTTTTGTTGCATCTTTTAAGTAACTACTACTCATTGAGGCCCGAATTCAATGGTCCCATCTCGCACCCCGCACCCAAGGCATGGAACGACCTCCATACTTCGCATCAGAGCCACCCACTCAGTCCTTGAATCCCACAAGAAATTAACTTAAAGCCTGGCTCTTTGAATTAGTCCTGAGACTCGGCCAGTGCAATGTCCTTCTTATCTAGCACCTGGAAACCCTTTCAGGTGTTGTAGGAGAGTAGGGTCTGCTATCCTATGGTCACCCCAAATTTTTGCTTTTTGCTTCACTGGTTTTTGACATATTGAGGCTGTGGGCCTGCTAATCAGACCCCCAGCCTGCTGTTCTCTCTAACTAAATTGACACTATGCACCCTAGGTGCATAACCAATTGGAATTGGATCACCCTGTGAGCCCCTGTACTAGTGTACACTAGGTACCCAGGGCATTGGTGTATCTAAGGCCTGCCAGGGGCTAAAGCATGTATTATGCCACCCCAGGCATGGCCTAACAAATTTGACACAACTGGCTGATCACTCAGCTGGGGTAAGTTGGTGTAACCACCTCTTACTTAGGTGTAGTATACCTATACCTAACCTTAAATGGGACACCTGGTAACCTATAAGTCACTCCTATGGCAGGCCGTAACAATCCTGAAGGCAGAGTGCTTGGTTCCATGTGAGATGGTGCTCTGGCATGAGCTGAGCCTGTCTGCAGTGGTCGGAACAACTTCCTTCTACCGTTTCCAGATATCATCATACCATATACTCTACAGTGCATTATGAACCTCGCGGTTAAATGCTATCTTTGGTTTGGCTTTATCAAAACATGTCGAGTAAGGTGTCATACGAATTGGAATACTAACCCCTCGCCAATTCTGGCGACGGGGTTAGCATTCCACCCTTCTAGAGGGACACGACATGTACAGTACCTGAAACCCGGGTAAAATCAGACATAGCCTCAGCTCCACAAAATGGATGCTGCCACCACAGACACAAGTCTGCCCTCCTGCTGCTGGGAGTCCTTCCAGCTTGGGAGACGTGGACAAAGGGTTTCCTGCCAGGGGAGGTGCGAGCACCACCCCAGACAGGATTTTGTGTATTGGTCAGGTAGGGCTTGAAAGGAATCAGACATGCCTGAGGCTCACAAGGAGCATCGGTGCATATGCCAGTTCAAACCGGTCCTGGGGCACACCAGCCCCGGACCTGGGGCGAGCTGGACAAAGGATTGGGGGTGTAACCACCCCCCTTCCTGGTCCCACCCTTAGGGAGGGACCTAGCAGGTAGTCCGGCCCCTAGAATCCGCTTAAAGGTAGGAGCTGTGTCCTAAGACTTCAGACATCCTGGAATCAACTTACTACAAAGAAGAAGACGGGAACTTCGATGCTCTGCTGCACAGAGGACTGAAGGAAATCTCCCCTATGGTCAGGGAGTGACCATCTTGCTAACGCAAGCACCAACCAGCTATTCGACGTTTGCTTTGCCGCCGCCTCCCGCCGGAGCCCGAGCCCAGAGCCCGACAAGACCTGGACCGCCAGACTTCTCACCGCCCGATCCACAGTCCCTGCAAAGAAGGAACCCGTGGAGGCACCGAGACACATGGAGCCAGCCATCTTGGAAGACCGACGACAAGCTGCAAGCGCAACGACAGAGGCTCCCTCCAAGTTGTGCTTTGGGTCCTGAGAAGCCCAACAACCGAGCAGCATCTGCACCAAAGGTGAGCCCTCCAGCATCTCCACGATCAGCGTGGGGCCCCTCTGCACTTTGCATCTCGACGCGCCTGCCCGGTCCCTGGCCCGTTGGCTAGTGGCCATTTTGGCGACCTGTTTTGAAATCAACGATGCTGGTCTGGTTGCTCCAGACTGGCCCCAGCTGCTCTCCAAAAGAGCAGCCCCTCTGACCTTGCTGGTCAGAACAATCAGCTTTCTTGAACTTCCACGACTCCTGCCTTTGCCAAGGCTTGTTTGCTTCTTTTGAGTCGCCGACAGCGAGAGCCTGCGTGGGACAGCTCGTGACTTGACTCCTGGACGTCGTCGACCTTCGGGGACCACGTGGCTGCGGAGACAAGCTACACCTAACCACCTGTTTGCACCCGACATCGCCTGGTACCTACCTGGTGCCACGCCGGTCACTGGCTAGTGACTGTGAACACTGTCCCCTCTGCTTTCAGGTCTTCTACAATTCCGATCCACTCTTGGATCCACCGCATCGCTTCTGGACCGACCGCCTGCAGCATCTTTGTCATCAGGCTCCATTGAATCGATAGAAGAAACCCGACGCACTTCGAGACCTATGCACCCGCTTCCTGTGGGTGAGGTAAAGCTGGCACTCCGGTGCCCAAGTGTAGAGAAACATCTCTAGTGTCTGTGTTTTGAATCTTAAGATCGTAGTCCATCCAGAAGACCCTTTCTGCAGTAACTTTTCAACTTTTACGCACCCATTGAAAACCTATGGGAGCACGCGTGTAACTTTCCTCACTGCACACGCGACCCGTGGACCTCCTGGTCACTAACTGAAGTTAGCTCCTTGTAGGCCCAGCGATTCTAGAGGCCCTAGGCCTTTTCCCTTTCCTGTTCGTGGTACTTATACCACTATTTTAGTATATGGTTTGATCGGCCACCAGGGCCTATCCATATAAAGTGCAACTTCTGTATATTATAACGTTGTCTTGTTTAACGATTTGTGCTCCTGTGCTCATAAAGAGTCTAGGGGATACTTTGAGAAATAAATACATATATATTTTGAATATATATCTGTGTGGTGTCCTTTCATTGGTATAAAGGGGGGTTACATTTGGTAAAACAGCTTGCTTAACACGCTTTAACGAGTTTAGCCTCAAAGACTGCTTAGCCTACGCTACCACTAGGGCAGCTAGTCCGAAAAGGTTGACTTACAACCACACCATAAGGGTTGCTTGGCATGGTACAAGGTGGTCACTTTAACTAGTGAACAGCATATACCAGGCCAACTTCTCACATTGTTGAGCAGCGGTTGGATTTGAGCTTGCTGTGTTTTACCATTGTAATCTCTTGGTTACCAATTGAAAGATCACATAGGTACCTGTAGGTACATATAAAACAAGATAGATATACTTAAGTTCTACTGAACTTAGTTGTTGTAGAGCAAAGGGAGTAGCACACCCTGACTACAACTACTAGATAGGTTTAGTAGGAAAACCCAAGTGTAGGTAGTTGCAACACATCCACCCACACTTAAGAGCAATGGCTGGGGCAGAGGGGTCCAATGTACCCATCTCTGTTGAGAGTGACCCCCAGAGGGCACCATCCATCTTTGCTACCCTAAACCAAAATGAGCTCAGGCAGTTGGCAAATATCAGGGGCCTTAAACAGTCCAAGAACCCTACCTCTGCTGAGCTCAGAGAACTCTTGCAAAATGATGAAAATCAGAGAGAGCTCAAGAAAGCCTCCCAGTTAGGCCCCTTAGGGACTGGAACAGGAGGCCCCCCTTCTGAAGATGCTACTGAGGTACCCCTTTCCAATAGTCACCCCTTAGATGAGAATCATACTACAGAGGGTGAAAGTGATAAGGGTACTGATACAGAAGGTAGTGGGGATGAAGGGAGAACTAGCCCAGTGCCAAGTGTTATACGTAGCCCAGCTAACCTAAGGCTACTGGGGACTGACAATGGGATCATCCCATTGGATCTCCCTAGTGGACTTAACCAGGGGCTTGGGAGGCAAAGGAATCACTCAGGTGAATCTAATGCTTCTCATGCCTCTAGAGGCTCTCAAGGTCACTCCAGAAGAAGGATGACCACCCCTCAGAGGAGGGAACATGAGGCCAGAATGCAGGAAGCTCAGCTGAGAATCAGGAGACAGGAGCTAGAAGTAGCTCTGATGGAAGAGAAACTGAGTAAGGCTAGGCAACCTAGAGAGAGTGGGTCTATACCCACTGGTGGCAGCATTGTCCCTAAGGACAAAGATAGGGTCTTTGACAATAGGAACCTGTCCAAGGTTGTGCCCCCCTACAAAAGTGGGGATGACATCCACAAATGGATCACTGCTCTTGAGAGAGCCTGCAAAGTTCAGCAGGTTCCTGAAGACCAGTGGGCAGCAATCTTATGGCTCTCCTTTGAAGGAAGAGGCAGAGATAGACTCCTCACTGTTAGGGAGGAGGATGTCAGAAACTACAGAGCCCTGAAGAGTGTCCTAGTTGATGGGTTAGGCTTAACCACTGAACAGTACAGGTTAATGTTCAGAGACACCCAGAAGACACAGACTCAGGACTGGTCTGAATACATTGAATGTGGCACTAAGGCTTTGGAGGGTTGGTTGCTGGGAAGTAAGGTATCTGATTATACAGGATTGTACAATTTGATGATGAGAGAACAGATTTTAAATAACTGTCAGAACCAGCAACTGCATCAACACTTGGTTGACTCAGATCTTACCTCTCCCCAAGAATTGGGAAAGAAGGCAGACAAATGGGTCAGAACCAGGGTTAAGCAAAAGAACCAGAACCAGGGCCAAGGGGGTGATCAGAAGAAAACAGACCAAAAGGGTGGAGATCAGAAATCTAAAGACCAGAAGTCTTCAACAGGGCCCCAAACTAGTACTAACGAGGGTGGGTCCCAGCCTAAAGGGAAGAAGAAAGAAGGTCCAAAGAAACCCTGGTGCAAATCTTGCAAGAATACAACTCACTGGACTAGTGATTGTAAGAAGGGTGGAGCCCCCAACACTGTTGCCCCTAAGGCACCTGCTCCCAGTACTACTGTTAGCAGTGTTGGTCCCCAGACAAAGGGTGTAGTGGGAATCACTATGGGAACTGAAGGAGATTCTGACTTAGACAGAACCCTGACACAGGCAGTCTTGATCTGTGATGGGGACATGGATATGTCCCTGACTGTGAGCCCCAGTAACCTGGGCAAGTACAGACAGACTCCTTTAATAAATGAGAAAGTGGCTCAAGCCTACAGGGACACATGTGCCAGTGTCACTATGGTGACACCAGGCTTTGTGGACCCTGGACAGTACATACCAGGTGAGAATTACCTGGTGACCAATGCCAGCAATGCCACTACTTCACATAGTGTGGCAGTTGTTAACTCCTCATGGGGAGGGGTAACTGGCCTCAAAAGGGTTGTGGTTAGTGCAGACCTCCCAGTAGAATGTTTGTTGGGCAATGACCTAGAGAGTTCTCTATGGTCAGAAGTGGAGTACAGGACACATGCAGAGATGTTAGGTATATCACCACATGTCCTTGCTGTGACCAGGTCACAGGCCAAAAAGTGCCTTACTGAACCACAGGTCTTGGATCCTGGAACAATGGACCAAGCACCTACCAAGAAGAAGAACAGGAGGGTTAAGGCTGTGCCTTCCCCCCTGCCTCCAAGTGATGATCAGCCTTCCCAGGAAGATGATCTAGAGAACCCCGAAGGAACTGTCCCTGAAGAGCTTGAACCCGATCAGGTTGAGTTTCTGGGGACAGGGGGACCTTCCAGGGCTGACTTGGGGCAGGCTCAGTTATCCTGTCCATCTCTTGAACCCCTCAGACAGCTGGCTGCTGCTGAGGCTGCTGGGAATGCTCAAGGTACCCATAAAGTGTATTGGGATGATGGGCTCCTTTATTCAGAGGCTAGAGACCCAAAACCTGGTGCAACCAGGAGGTTGGTTATACCTCTGCAATTTAGGGGCTTCCTTCTTACCTTGGCCCATGATATTCCTCTAGCAGGACACTTAGGCCAGAACAAGACTTGGGACAGGCTTGTCCCTCACTTTCACTGGCCTCACATGAATGAAGATACCAAGGAGTTTTGTCGCTCCTGTGTAACCTGCCAAGCCAGTGGCAAATCAGGTGGCACAACAAAGGCCCCCCTAATACCACTACCTGTGGTGGGGGTCCCCTTTGAAAGAGTGGGAATAGATATAGTGGGTCCCATGGATCCTCTCACTGCATCTGGGCACAGATTTATACTGGTGGTAGTGGATCATGCCACCAGGTATCCAGAGGCAATTCCCCTTAGGACCACTACAGCTCCTGTTGTGGCCAGGGCCCTGCTAGGAGTATTCTCCAGAGTGGGGTTTCCTAAGGAGGTGGTTTCTGACAGAGGTACCAACTTCATGTCAGGATACTTGACAGCTATGTGGAAGGAATGTGGTGTCAACTACAAGTTCACCACTCCTTATCACCCACAATGCAATGGGCTTGTTGAGAGATTCAACAAGACCCTAAAGGGTATGATCAAAGGATTACCTGAAAAGCTTAGGCGAAGATGGGACATCCTTCTACCGTGCCTTCTGTTTGCTTACAGAGAGGTCCCACAAAAAGGAGTTGGCTACAGCCCCTTTGAATTGTTGTTTGGGCACCCTGTGAGAGGCCCACTGTGTTTAGTGAAGGAAGGATGGGAGTTACCTCTCAAAAAGCCTAAACAAGACATAGTGGACTATGTACTTGGTCTCCGCTCCAGGATGGCGGAGTATATGGAGAAGGCATCCAAAAACCTTGAGGCAAGCCAGGCCTTACAGAAAGCTTGGCATGACCAAAAGGCTGTCTTGGTTGAGTTTCAGCCAGGACAGAAGGTATGGGTGTTGGAGCCAGTGGCCCCAGCAGCACTCCAAGACAAATGGTCTGGACCCCATACAATCCTGGAAAAGAAGGGAGAGGTTACCTACTTGGTGGACCTAGGAACTCCCAGGAGTCCCCACAGGGTACTCCATGTTAACAGGTTAAAAACATATGTTGACAGGGCAGACATGGGCTTGCTCATGGCTACAGATGAGGGACAGGAGGAAGAGAGTGACCCTCTCCCAGACCTGTTGTCTCAGAACCCTGAAGATGGTTCAGTTGAAGGAGTGACCCTTGGAGGCAACCTCACTGAGCATCAGCAGATTGAATGTAGACAGGTTCTACAATCATTTCAACACATGTTTTCATTGATATCTAGTCAAACTGACTGGTGTACCCATGTGGTGGACACTGGTGACAGTCTGCCTGTAAAGAACAAACTTTACAGACAACCTGACCACGTCAGGCACTGTATAAAGGCTGAGGTACACAAAACGATGGAATTGGGTGTCATTGAACCCTCAGAGAGCCCCTGGGCTAGCCCAGTGGTTCTGGTCCCCAAACCTCACACCAAAGATGGCAAGAGAGAGATGAGGTTCTGTGTGGATTACAGAGGACTCAATGCTGTCACTAGGACAGATGCACATCCTATTCCAAGGGCAGATGAGCTCATAGATAAACTGGCTTCTGCTAAGTTTTTGAGCACATATGATTTGACAGCTGGCTATTGGCAAATCAGGTTAGCTGAGGAGTCCAAGGCCAAAACAGCATTCTCAACCCCAGGTGGGCATTATCAATTTTTGGTGATGCCCTTTGGTCTGAAGAATGCACCTGCCACCTTCCAAAGGTTGGTGAATCAAGTCCTTACTGGGTTGGATGACTTTTGTGCAGCATATCTTGATGACATTGCTGTCTTTAGCTCCACCTGGGAGGATCACCTGATCCACCTGAAGAAGGTACTTGAGGCTCTGTAAAAGGCAGGCCTCACTATCAAGGCTACTAAGTGCCAGATAGGGCAGAGTAAGGTTGTGTATTTGGGCCACCTTGTAGGTGGAGGCCAAGTTCAACCACTGGAGAGTAAGATACAATCCATCAAGGACTGGTCTCCTCCAACCACCCAGACTCAAGTTCGAGCTTTCTTAGGCTTGACTGGGTACTACAGGAAGTTTGTTAAGAACTATGGGTCCATTGTGACTCCTCTTAATGATCTGACATCCAAGAAGATGCCCAAAAAGGTTCAGTGGACAGTAAGCTGTCAAAAGGCATTTGATGACCTGAAGAAGGCCATGTGCTCTGCACCTATCCTGAAAAGTCCTGACTACTCTAAAGAGTTTATTGTCCAAACAGATGCTTCTGAGTTGGGTGTGGGAGCTGTGCTGTCACAACTTAATGTAGATGGTCAAGACCAACCCATTGCTTTTATTAGCAGAAGGTTGACCCCCAGAGAGAAGAATTGGTCAGCTATTGAGAGGGAGGCCTTTGCTGTGGTGTGGGCCCTGAAGAAGCTGAGGCCATACTTGTTTGGCACTCACTTCAAGATTCAGACCGACCATAAGCCCCTCTTGTGGCTAAATCAGATGAAGGGTGAAAACCCCAAACTGCTTAGGTGGTCCATTTCCCTACAGGGGATGGACTTTACAGTGGAGCACCGGCCAGGTACAGACCATGGGAATGCAGATGGTCTCTCCAGGTACTTCCACTTAGGACATGAAGACGAGACTGGTCAAGGCTAGTTTAATGTCCCTGCGTTTGGGGGGGGGGGTTGTGTAGGAGAGTAGGGTCTGCTATCCTATGGTCACCCCAAATTTTTGCTTTTTGCTTCACTGGTTTTTGACATATTGAGGCTGTGGGCCTGCTAATCAGACCCCCAGCCTGCTGTTCTCTCTAACTAAATTGACACTATGCACCCTAGGTGCATAACCAATTGGAATTGGATCACCCTGTGAGCCCCTGTACCAGTGTACACTAGGTACCCAGGGCATTGGTGTATCTAAGGCCTGCCAGGGGCTAAAGCATGTATTATGCCACCCCAGGCATGGCCTAATAAATTTGACACAACTGGCTGATCACTCAGCTGGGGTAAGTTGGTGTAACCACCTCTTACTTAGGTGTAGTATACCTATACCTAACCTTAAATGGGACACCTGGTAACCTATAAGTCACTCCTATGGCAGGCCTTAACAATCCTGAAGGCAGAGTGCTTGGTTCCATGTGAGATGGTGCTCTGGCATGAGCTGAGCCTGTCTGCAGTGGTCGGAACAACTTCCTTCTACCGTTTCCAGATATCGTCATACCATATACTCTTAAGTGCATTATGAACCTCGCGGTTAAATGCTATCTTTGGTTTGGATTTATCAAAACATGTCGAGTAAGGTGTCATACGAATTGGAATACTAACCCCTCGCCAATTCTGGCGACGGGGTTAGCATTCCACCCTTCTAGAGGGACACGACATGTACAGTACCTGAAACCCGGGTAAAATCAGACATAGCCTTAGCTCCACAAAATGGATGCTGCCACCACAGACACAAGTCTGCCCTCCTGCTGCTGGGAGTCCTTCCAGCTTGGGAGACGTGGACGAAGGGTTTCCTGCCAGGGGAGGTGCGAGCACCACCCCAGACAGGATTTTGTGTATTGGTCAGGTAGGGCTTGAAAGGAATCAGACATGCCTGAGGCTCACAAGGAGCCTCGGTGCATATGCCAGTTCAAACCGGTCCTGGGGCACACCAGCCCCGGACCTGGGGCGAGCTGGACAAAGGATTGGGGGTGTAACCACCCCCCTTCCTGGTCCCACCCTTAGGGAGGGACCTAGCAGGTAGTCCGGCCCCTAGAATCCGCTTAAAGGTAGGAGCTGTGTCCTAAGACTTCAGACATCTTGGAATCAACTTACTACAAAGAAGAAGACGGGAACTTCGACGCTCTGCTGCACAGAGGACTGAAGGAAATCTCCCCTATGGTCAGGGAGTGACCATCTTGCTAACGCAAGCACCAACCAGCTATTTGACATCTGCTTTGCCGCCGCCTCCCGCCGGAGCCCGAGCCCAGAGCCCGATAAGACCTGGACCTCCAGACCTCTCACCGCCCGATCCACAGTCTCTGCAAAGAAGGAACCCGTGGAGGCACCGAGACACGTGGAGCCAGCCATCTTGGAAGACCAACGACAAGCTGCAAGCGCAATGGCAGAGGCTCCCTCCAAGTTGTGCTTTGGGTCCTGAGAAGCCCAACAACCGAGCAGCATCTGCACCAAAGGTGAGCCCTCCAGCATCTCCACGATCTGCGTGGGGCCCCTCTGCACTTTGCATCTCGACACGCCTGCCCGGTCCCTGGCCCGTTGGCTAGTGGCCATTTTGGTGACCTGTTTTGAAATCAACGATGCTGGTCTGGTTGCTCCAGACTGGCCCCAGCTGCTCTCCAAAAGAGCAGCCCCTCTGACCTTGCTGGTCAGAACAATCAGCTTTCTTGAACTTCCACAACTCCTGCCTTTGCCAAGGCTTGTTTGCTTCTTTCGAGTCGCCGACACCGCCGACAGCGAGAACCTGCGTGGGACAGCTCGTGACTCGACTCCTGGACGTCGTCGACCTTCGGGGACCACGTGGCTGCGGAGACAAGCTACACCTAACCACCTGTTTGCACCCGACATCGCCTGGTACCTACCTGGTGCCACGCCGGTCACTGGCTAGTGACTGTGAACACTGTCCCCTCTGCTTTCAGGTCTTCTACAACTCCGATCCACTCTTGGATCCACCGCATCTCTTCTGGACCGACCGCCTGCAGCATCTTTGTCATCAGGCTCCATTGAATCGATAGAAGAAACCCGACGCACTTAGAGACCTATGCACCCGCTTCCTGTGGGTGAGGTAAAGCTGGCACTCCGGTGCCCAAGTGTAGAGAAACATCTCTAGTGTCTGTGTTTTGAATCTTAAGATCGTAGTCCATCCAGAAGACCCTTTCTGCAGTAACTTTTAAACTTTTACGCACCCATTGAAAACCTATGGGAACACGCGTGTAACTTTCCTCACTGCACACGCGACCCATGGACCTCCTGGTCACTAACTGAAGTTAGCTCCTTGTAGGCCCAGCGATTCTAGAGGCCCTAGGCCTTTTCCCTTTCCTGTTCGTGGTACTTATACCACTATTTTAGTATATGGTTTGATCGGCCACCAGGGCCTATCCATATAAAGTGCAACTTCTGTATATTATAACGTTGTCTTGTTTAACGATTTGTGCTCCTGTGCTCATAAAGAGTCTAGGGGATACTTTGAGAAATAAATACATATATATTTTGAATATATATCTGTGTGGTGTCCTTTCATTGGTATAAAGGGGGGTTACATTTGGTAAAACAGCTTGCTTAACACGCTTTAACGAGTTTAGCCTCAAAGACTGCTTAGCCTACGCTACCACTAGGGCAGCTAGTCCGAAAAGGTTGACTTACAACCACACCATAAGGGATCCTTGGCATGGTACAAGGTGGTCACTTTAACTAGTGAACAGCATATACCAGGCCAACTTCTCACAGGTGTTATGTGAGCTCTACAAATAGACATAACCTAACGACCATCTGGTTATCCGAACCTTCATGGCGTAAATACCATTTACACTCATTGGGTACAGGGCCTTCCCCCTCAAGGCTCCTATTGGCTACACCAACACAGTGCACCACGCCGAGCCCGGTCCACGTCTTCTGAGCGCTTTCCATTGGCACTATGGGTTTCAAATGTGCAGACCACGCCATATTTGCATCAAAGGTTAGCTGGGCGCCAGTCTGTCCCTTGTCCGCTGTAGAGCCGGTGGATGGATCTTTTGAGCCACAGGCCAGTTTGTATTTTACCCTTTGGGTGCTCCGTTGCCATGGCGGCCATTTGTTGCAAGCCTCCCCCTTTTTGTGGACATTTCTAGTAGCTGCCCTCAGTGGCCCTAATGTATCAGGGTTGTTGATTCACACTCTGTTGTAACCAGCAGTTGCTTCAGGCACACGGAATTCCCCAGCTTCCTTCGCCAGTCCATTTGTTTTTCAAGTCCTCCATCTACAGCTTCAAGTATGGGCCTCAAATAAACAAAGTTGGGTTCACTGAAAATGTGCAGATAAACGCGGATTAACTACGGTCACGACTGTGCAATGTTTGTGTAACTAACTAATTGTGCTGTGTTTTTGCTGGAAGTATAAACATGTTCATGTGGGGGTCAGAGGTCATGAGAAACATTCACTAGCTGGATATTAGCCAGGATGGTGCATGGGCTACACGGCTATGCTTTTGGCACGATCAAGGTATTCATAGATTGTGCGCGCTAACTTGGTTTTCACGGTATCCTTTAAGATGCCACAGCTTTCCTATCACACGCCAGTCGCGTAAAAGTCGCTTTTTGCACATTCATTTGTACCTGTGGTGGATGGAGCCGTCTGGCCGAAAGGACAGAAGCATTGGAAATCTACCAGCACCCCATTAGATATGTGCCCTCCCCCATGAGGCGTGTCCCCTCCCCCCATGAGATGTGTCCCCTCCCCTATGAGATATGAGTCCCCTCCCCATAAGATATGTGTCCCCATCATTGTTTCTTTGCCTCCGAAGTTTCTCTTGCTTGCTTGGCACCCCAGTGAGTAAACCACTATTTTGGGGATGGCCTAAATACTTTTATCCTTCTATTTTATTACCACGGCTTTTGCAGAATTCCTAACCCTTCCCCAAAACCCTCTTCCCTCCAATTGTCTTCAACAAAATGGCTTGTGGGCCCCGAAGGTTGTGAAACCTACAGCTAATGTAGTTTGTCCCTGAAGCTTTGCTTTGTAGGAGCCCACTATAGCGCTTTCTACTCGTGTGGAAGCGCTGAAGCTTTGCACGCTACTCCCTGGATGCTTACAACGTTGGTGCATTAGTCTTGCACATGGAGTGAGAAGCATACTACTGTTTCTCACGTAGTTGTCACACGGATTGTAAGCTATCTGCCTTGCACTTTGTCGTGCAAACTGTTTTATAAAGTTGTCACAATCTTTGATAAAATTCCTTATGCAATCTGACATGCTATATGCCCGCCTATGGTTATATAAATGGCCATGTAGTTTGTGTCACGTATACTTGCAGTGGTCATACGAGATCTCATGTCTGGTCAGGCAGGGTCCCATATGGCGCATGTCACAAACTCACTTGTGCCTACTATTCGTTCTTGTAAATAAGGCAAAGGATCTCATTTTATCACAATTAAGAACATGAAAGTCTGAACTGCCCTTCCATTGTTAAAAAAGAACCGCTGGATGGATGGAATGCTGAACAAATCAAATCTTTCACCCTGGATGAGAAACAAGCATCCTGGGACTGGTTTCAGCGTATCACCCCTTTGATTTGATTTAGGATTTCTAGAGCGCGTAGCTACCCTCGGGCGTCCCAGCGCTAACGTAAAAGCTTGACAGTACTCCTGGGGATGGATTATTGGGGGAACAACCAGGTTTTCAGCAGTCTGCGGAATGAGAGAAGATTAGTTTCTTTTCGGATGTTAAGGGGGAGGCTGATCCAGAGCTTAGAAGCGTTATAAGAAAAGCGGCGACCGCCAGCACGAGCTTTCCTTATTCTGGGAACGCTTGCTAGGAACAGGGTGTCCGATCTGAGCTGTCGGGATGATTTGTGTGGCTTGAATAGGGGTCTCAGTATTGGTGGGCCCTTGCCTTGTAGGATTTTGTGCGAGATGCACAAGGCTTTGAAGGAAATGCGTTCTTGGATGGGAAGCCAGTGTAGAGCTTTGAGGGAGGGTCTAGCTGAGCATCTAGATTTTGTTCCAGTCAGAAGTCTTACTGCAACGTTCTGGGTATGCTGCAGTTTTTTTATGGCAGCTATAGGTGCACCCAGGTATAGGGCGTTTCCGTAGTCCAGTCTTGATATAATGAGGCCCTGAATCAGAATTTTCCTGGACTGGGGGGGAATGAGCGGAAGGATCTTACGGGCTGCTCGCATGAGCCCAAAGCAAGTCCCGGCTGTCTTTCTTGCTTGGGCTCTGAAGCTGAGATCCTGGTCTAGCCAGAAGCCAAGGCTTTTGATTTCTTGTTTTGGTATGGGGGGGGAGCCCATGCTAGCTGGCCAGGCAAGGGTTTTGGGGAGTTTGTTTGGGTTGCCCAGCAGCATGATTTCGGATTTCTCTCCGTTGAGTTTGAGCCTGGAGTCGCCCATCCATACAGATATGTTGTGCAAGCAGGAGACTAGATTATCCATTGATTGATCGTCCTGGTTGATGGAGACGACTAGTTGTGTATCGTCAGCATGCATGACCACCTTTATGCCGAATGGAGAGACGATGTCATCCAGAAGGGGCCATGTAAACATTAAAAAGTGTGGGACTCAGGGAGGAGCCCTGAGGGACTCCACAGTTCAGGGGGAGAGATTTAGAGTGGCCATGGCTATCGGCTACTTGGAAGGACCTGTGCTCCAAGTAAGATTTTAACCATGCCAAAGCGGTCTCTGAAATGCCCGTTTTTTGGAGGCGGTGTAGAAGAATGGTGTGATCCACCGTGTCGAAGGCAGCACTCAAGTCCAGGAGGATCACTGCCACTGATCCTCCCGCGTCTAGAATGGACCTTGTCTCCTCAGTCACTGCCAGAAGGGCGGTATCAGTCCCCTGTCCAGGTCTGAACCCTGTCTGTGAGTGGCGAAGGAGGTTGTTAGACTCTAAAAAAGTTGAGAGTTGTTCATTTACGATTCTCTCTGCCACTTTGCTAATGCCTGGCAGGAGGGAGATGGGTCTGAAATTAGAGGGGTCCAATGGGTCTAGGTGAGGTTTTTTTATGAGTGCGCGAACTACCGCCTTTTTCCAGCTGGCGGGGACTGTGCCGCAGGAGAAAGAGGCATTTATCAGCCTCGTGAGATGGGGAGCTATCGTGGGGGGTACTAATTTAAGTTTGCTCATGGGGACTGGGTCATCTGGGGATCCACTCTTCACACGGTTGAGAGTGTCCAGCAGCCTCTCGGTGGAGACGGGAAGGAAGGCTCTTAGTATTGGTGCGTCTGGGTCGATGGGCCCAGCTGGGAGGTCGGTTGAGGGATCGGTGTTGGGGAAAGTCATTGTGATTTTTAAGATTTTAGCAGAGAAAAACTCAGCGAGTTGGGTACACCTGGCACTGGTGGGTTCGGCGGCTGGTTGAGGTTGAGGGACTTTCAAGAGACTTTTTACTACGCGATAGGTCTCCCTGGAGGAGTTGGAGGCAACCATGATTTTCTCTTCATAATAGGAGGCTTGTGTCTTTTTGATAAGAAGTTTAATTGGAAGGGGTGTAAGACAGGGTTGCGTCCTAGCTCCCCTGCTTTTTATTTTATATATAAATGAATTAAACTCATCTCTAGATAAACTAACTACTGATGTCCCGCTCGTCAATGGCAATTCTTTACCCGTACTTCTTTACGCCGACGATGCGGTACTTATAGGCCGTACACCTAATGCACTTCGCACTTTAATCTCAGGCTTTGTTTCTTTTATGGCCGATCTCGACTTATGCACAAATTTCAAAAAATCTTATATAATGTCTTGCGGGCCAAGGAAACATAAAATTCGTCACATAATGTCTGGGAATAACATTTTAGACAGCACTTGCACTTTCCCTTATCTGGGCCTGCTGTTCTCCGATTTTGGATCCTGGCAACCACATGTTGCCAGAGGGAGGAACAAACTGGGTAAAGCCATTAACTCCTTAATTACCTTACGCCAACCAAGACACGCAGAGGTCACCTCATCACTTTTACAAATCTACAAAACCCAGTGCGTCCCGACAGGTACTTATGGTGCCGAGGTGTGGGGTTACTCGGGCTGCACCAATATCCAGATAGAAGAAAACAAATTCTGTAGGAAGGTACTGGGGGGGGTCATTTCGGCCCCGTCATACGTATGTCACAGTGAACTGAACCTGCTTTACATAGAGGATTTTATAAAATCAAGACCCGCTTTGTTTTGGTTAAAAATCTGGCGTAATCAAGCTGCCTCATTGACCCGCGACATAATCTTAGATTGTTTAAAATGTGAGCGGGCAAACTATATTCCTTGGCTTAAAGCGGTACAGACGAGTTTAGAAAGTGTGGAAATGGGGCATCTTTTCTCCGCACCTGAAACAATAAACCCATCGCATAAGCTCACAGTGAAAAGGGCCTTATTCGATCTGTACCGATCGAACAGAGAAAACATTGAATTTAGAAAGCCAGCCATCCTTGGGTACTTACACATACAAGAGCTCTGTACTAGGCCACCTAACAAGCCCCAAGGTTATTTGTGTAAGGAACTGGGCAGATGGAACAGGAGTTTGTTGTTTAGATTTAGGGATGGGAGCGTGGTAAACCTACTTTGCTTCCCCTTAGGTTACTCCTATAATTTAAGAAATCTACCCTGTCCATGTAACCAGGGTGGTAAGCAAAGTTTGATGCATTTTACTCTGTTTTGCGGTTTCTACAAAAAATACACCAAACACTTTCTCATTCCTTATTTTAAAGCCAATGCCCTGACAGATTTCAATGTGGCCTTTAGAACTTTGCGGACACTAAGCAATGATGACTTAATTCATAGAGTTAGTCACTTTCTTCAAACTGCTGTGCGCTCCCGTGCCTCAATGAATACGACTTGAAGTATATCTATCATCTTAAATACTTGCATAATGGTTGTTCATATATTATAATGAACTTGGCCTGATAGTTTGTTTATTATCTGTATGTTGCATTCTTGTTCATTAGGTGTACGACAATATATGCTGAAAATGAGATCTATTTCTTACTGTTTACCGGGATGATCCTTTTTATATATTTTAATAATGTATTTTATTGAGCTTTCGATGTGAACAAAATGGATTTGGCTGAAAATAAGACCTATTTTTTACTGATCATTGGAATGATCTTTTTATATATTTTAATGATGTATTTTATGGAGCTTTTGATGTGAACAAAACGGATTTGGAATGTATGAAATAACTTGTATGTACTTTTATGGATGTTTTAAATATACCCGAATAAAGATCATTTGATTGATTGATTGATAAGAAGTTTGTATTGTTTCATAGCCGATTTATAGGTTTCTTTGTTGTTAGGGGTCCAATCTTTTCTCCAGATACGTTCCAGTTTTTTGCATTTTTTGCGGAGATCTCGTAGTTCTGAGGTGAACCAGGGGGATTTGTATGAGTTCCTCTTACTAGGGAGCAGTTTAGCGGGGAGAACTGCGTCCAGAGATGATTCTATCCAGTCTCGGAATTGGATGTCTGCTAGCGAGGGATCTTGGCTCAAGGTAGGGGTGGAAGCTAGGAGCTGGTGGGTCCAGGCATCCATATTTAGTTTATTCCACGGGTGCGACGGCGCTTGGGGTGGAAGGCTGGGGCTAGTCTGACTGGTGGTAGGGATACTGAGGAAGATAATGTGGTGATCAGTCCAGGGAATAGGAAGGGGAGAGGAGGTGAAAAGTTCTTGAATATTTGAAAAGATGGGGTCCAAAAGGTGGCCCTTTTTATGAGTGGGCAGGAGCTTTTTCAAGGAAAGGCTGACTGCTGAGAGATCTTCCTTGAGGTCTTCCGCTATTTTGTTCCCAGGATCGTCAAAGTGGATGTTGAGATCTCCAAGCACTGTAAAGTTGGACGATAGACAGGCTAGGGAGGTGGCGGTCTCTACCAGAGAGTTAGGGAACTGTTCAAGAGGTCCCGGGGGTCTAGACAGGCTAGTTTGAATCTTGTGGCGCAGTGAGCACGGGACCCACTTCTGGGCATACCCTTCCCACTTAGGGCGACCAATGCAAAAGAACAGCTGATGGACGGAATGCTGAACAAATCAAACATTTACCTCAGTCACAGATCTGGGTTAAATCCGTCTTGTTTTTGCACGCCACGCCACTTCAGTTAGACCCAGCAATATGCAAATCAGTCTTGACCCTGTGCCTCATGGGAACAGTCCAGCCCTAACTGCCAAGCCAGGTGTTCCCTGGACTGGAAACAAGCATCCTAGGACCGGTTTCAGGAAATTGGTGGCATAGCGAGCATGGGACGCACGATTCCTACTTAGGGCGACAAATGCAAAAAGAATAGCATACACAAGGGCGGTTAAGTGTCTAGAGTTTTGAAGTATGTTGCTTAGGTTTCTCTGGGCACATGGGCGCGTGTCTCACTTGCCTCGTCCTGCCTCATAACATTTAATGTTATGTTAGTGGTGTTTGCATAGTACTCAAGAATCCACTGGTATAGCCTTGTAGCGCTCTGTGGGTGGCCTTCTCCCATGATTCTGAGGTCTCCTTAGGAGTTTGTGAAATCCGCATAGCTCTCTTTTGTATAATGATGCAAAATTACCATAAAATCCTCTGTCATTCTGTGCTATATTTCAGCAGGAAATGCATCCTCGCGTCAATTTTTGGTGCGTGGGAGCATTTAAATGAGAGCAGCTGCTTGGGTTCCTGTGCGCACAAAGTACATTTTTACAGCGAACTGCGTCACTCGCCGAAACTTTTCACTGTATATTACGAATAATTGAGCAAAGTGGCATAATGGCATAATTTCGTTTAAGCAGAGTGACTCGAAATTCCCGAAAGTAGGCACATTACGCATTGTCATTTACATTTCCCAGACTTCGTTTCCAATACTGACTGCACGCTGAGTGTTACAGTGACATGTTTTGTGTATTAAGCTGCGGTCTATCCTCCTGCTCAGGCATTGTCCTATTCATTCATTCACTTTGTTTTAAATAATTCTAAACCTGGCTCTTGTCTTTTTAATGGCTAACTCCGCGAAACACAAGGGGCCTGCGTGCCAGCGCTTAGAACCATCGGGCATTGCTAGTAGGCGTTACAAGACTCTCACATGGACCCTGAGCTGTGATGTGTGTTGGTGTCGGAGGCCAGCGAGCTTTAGTGAGCACTGTTGTGAAATGTCTTTGGCGCAGCTGATGTTGATTCTGGTTTGTGGTGGGTGCAGACCTCAGTACAAGCATTGAAAATGCAATAGGTCTCGCCTTTGATTAAGTTAAAGCCATTTGCTTTGCTTGGCTTTAACTTAATAAAAGGCGAGACCTATTGCATTTTCAGTGCTTGTCTGTGCTGTGGTTGGGCCTGTATCCAGGCTGCATGGCATGGAGGAGCTGATGGTTGCTGAGGTGGTTGGTGTGGCGTTGTTGATTAGTTTCTCTAAGAGCTTGGCCGGGTATGGTAGGAGGGGGATGGGTCTGTAGTTGGAGAGCGTGGCTGGGTCTGCGGATAGTTTCTTTAGCAGGGGCGTGGAGCCCTAGGGTGATGGCGTGGTGGCGAAAATGGTCAGACGGAGGCCCGAGCAGATACTCTTCACGGTAGTGGTGGCTTTTACGGGGGTGACCGCAGGACATGAGGTTAAGATTCATTCTTTGGCGTGATGGGAAGTTAAATTGCGACGGTGACGGCCGTTTGAGGGTTGAAGTTGCCGTATATGGAGGTATTACCTCTTCACTGCTTTGCAGTGGGCGTGCTGTTTTCTGCATCACTCTGGCCCTCATTGGAGAGTTGCGTCTTAAGCAGCAGCGATTCTATAGTGAGGTGACCGGGGGTGCACGATCGGTGAGTTTGGGGTTAGGAAAGGGGAGTACAGCTCCTTAAGCAATACTCTGATTTTTATGTCTGCTCCAAGGTGGGTGGATGAACACGTGTGTGTGTGTGTGTGTGTGCGTACACGTGTGTGCCTGTGTGCGTTTGTTCTAGGCGACCACATGATTACTAGGCAGTATGGAAACAGGCAGTAAGTGCGTCTCTGGGTAGTGTGTTAATTAGTGATGTCTGCATATCTGAAGTGTGGCCAATTTGTGAAATCTTGTTGTTCACTAAAGTCATTCATGATAACAAGATTACTGCTGCCCCCCCCCCCAACCACCACCCCCCCCCCCCCCCGCCTACCGAGGTGCGCAAACCACTTTGACCCTCGTAATAAATGACAACACATAGCAAGTTCCGAGCACCCCCGCCCCCGAATCCAACTGTTATTATGAATTCAGGTTTATTTGGTTGGGAGATGATTGGACGGGTTTGTTGAAGTCAACGACAAGTGCTAAATGTGGTTCACTTTATTCCCTTCCCCTTCCTTCCCCCGATAGAGGGTGCGCAGACAACAATTATTGGCGCCCATTCTGGCTTCCTTAAGCATAGGATGCCCTGAAACCGGACAGGCGCTAGTGCTAAAATATGCGGAAACCGTGTTTGCCCCCGATTTACCACTGGTGAACGGCTCCCAGTGACCCCGGCTAGGTTATGAGCGCCAGAGAGGGTCTTTACGTTCTCACGGGCGGAATGTATGTTTGCGCGGCAGCAACCAAGAGTTCCTAGTTCAATAAAAAAAATTCAAACACACAGGCACGCTCTGTGCACGCGAGGCTCCGTGACGCCCGACACGACACGCTGCGTGTCACTGCACTTCCACTCTGGAAAGAATTGAATTCCCCTCCTGGTGCGGGTCCCCCACATGCTTAAACAGGCCTTCTCCGGCCGCTCACTCCCTCGTTCGGTTTCATCAAATTGCTTTTAAAGGTCACTTGCAATGGGCTTGTGGTTCTTACATCTGTTAAGGTCTTTTTTCTTCCCCCTGATGTTTCTTATCCCGCGCTGGAGTGACTCACCGCATGATTTCAGTGCCGCATAGGTCAAACCGCTGTGAATGCTCCAGCGCACAGGCCACATCTGGGATGAATGTCACCCTCTGGCCACTGGAGCTCAACTGCGCGTGCGCAGCTGGCCGCCAGAGGTGGCCTCCTGTCTGCCCCCACCCTGCCGAGGAAAGGAATTGTGATGGGTTTTCGTCGCCCTCCTCAGGGTGTGCGTAATAATGCGCCACGCGCAAATATAGGGGCTTATCTATGGATCCCTGCGCCGGATTTGCACCAGGTAAAGTGGTGCATGCCTGACATGAGGCTCTCATAAAGATGTATGACGCCACGCAAAGCCAACCTATGTGGCTTTGTGTGGCGTCATAAATCATGAGTAAGACCACACAGCACAAACACTGCTCCTGGGAGGCAATCCATGGGCGCTGCAGTGGGATTCACATGCATCACCCATGGAATTTGATGCTGCCCCGGATTTGCTAAAACATGTGATCTTGGTGAAGCGCCAAATCCGTATGCCTCCCGAGATGAGGCGTAATGAGTAAAAATCTTAATTTCTCCTCATTTTGTTCCCTTTCCATGTGTGCTGCGCTCTGCGCTGTGTAAAGGTGGAGAAAGACATCTGCGTGGGAGGTGATGTACAGAGCACTACAAGCTCAGAGGTCAACTAGGTGCAACCCCTCCCTTGCACAACGCCCCCCCACCCCCAAACACAGTCCCTGTGCCAGGGCCAGGGCCGGCCTGCACGGGGACCCTCCTGTGAGTGCGCCTGCAGAAGTGGGCGCATCCCTCGTGAATGGGGGAGGGGGGGAGTAGACATGTGCAGGTACCCAAGGGAAAGTATTCACAGGGCTGACCTGACATGTGCAGAGCGTGTCACTATCCAGCCGGTTTATGGGGCCAGGGCGCTGACAAACACTTCGGTGAGTAGAGCCTTCCTTAGGACCATCTCTGAAAAACACCAGGGTAGAACTGTGAGTCGCTTCGGTCAGATTCTATAGCAATGGAATGGAAAATCCGAAAAGACTACACTGCAAATCTCGTGTGAATTTGAACATGGTATAAGAGCAGATCGACAGTGTGGGATATACGCAGACCTAGTGATGAAGGCATGTACCACTTGCACTGCACAGCACTGCACACGGATTTGCAGCACACCGAACAACATTTCTAGTGAATGCACTTTAAAATGTGCAAAGCGGTGTGTCAAAATAACACATTTTTCCGAACAAAAGTCTGCACATGAAATAATATGTTTTTAAATTATTGTAGAGATTGGGGGATAATGCCCTATAGTGAGAGCATTGGTTCCGTGTAGTCCTCTCCGCCTCAACACAGTCTTCTGACCCTGGGATGTGGCGCTGAGGTGCTGCGCTGGGTGCCCTGTGTGTGTTAGCGTTCAGTTGTTAGTTGACCGTGCTTACACTTGCCTGCCACTGCGTGATTTTTCCTGGGCTTTTATGAACTTGGCTGAAGCCCCCTGACTCCCCTCTAGGCCTCTTTCATCCATGCAGCGCGTGCCTCAGGAAGGTGACCTGATTTTGAGGGTCTACCACATCCTTTCGATGATTGAATACTACACAAAGCTATGATGGTGGTCCGCCACTGCTGGACCACACCGGTGCTTGTCATCCCGCAATGAGGGTCGCACTGATCTATAGAGGTGTCAGACGTGGATGGTGAAATATTCAGAAGAGTATTCAATACTTCACTGTAGAACCGGTGCAATGGTCAAAAAGCTACTGCTTCTGCCATGGACTCTGTGAACCGAAACTGAAACAACAGAGCGCGGCGGCTCCATCAGTTCCACCTTTCCTTCCATCAAACTGCTGCTTTCATTTTCTCATAAAAAAATCAATTTTGTGTTTGTAGCAGATTTTAAGTCTTAAAAGTTTATCTGTTCACCCGCTTGTCCGATATTTCATTGATAACACAAATTCCCGTCATGAAAGTGAATACTGGGAATCTCAAGCACAGGAGATACATTGTTGGACCAAATGTGAGTTCAGGTGTGGTACCAAGGAAGCCCCTATTCTCTGGATATTCCAGGTTCGAGCAGCATTTTACATTAATTTCCACCTTATTTTCTGAAGAAATTCGAATAATTTTACTTCCATTCATCCCGAAAGAGAAGACATCTCTCTGGGGCCCTGGGAAAGAGGCATGGCCTGGATGCCCGGTTTTACTTCTTGAAGTCCGGCCTGGCTGGGCAGCCTGTTCTTGTCCTCCACCGAGTTTTACCTCGAGAAGGGTGGATTGTTATAAGGCACCGGTGAAATTCTCTTTATTCCGGTGTAATCTCAACTAATTTCCATCGTTTCACGTTACTCTAGCTATGCAAAATACCCCAATTTGTGCCATTTTTGCCACGTTGCGTAATTTTCCATCCATTGAGTTAAAAATCATATTGCGGGAGCCTGGGAATAACATGAATGGACAGAACATGAACTGCGCTGTCTGCGGCATGCACAATATGCGCTATTTTTAGTGTAAATGCATCAGCCGATGAAAACTGAGACGAGGATGCACTTTACACTAACAAATAGCCATATATGCCAAGTTTGCAGTTTATGGAATTTTCCTTTAATATTCCCGAAATTTTGTGAAAATACACAGTTATGCAAATTTTGCACATCACTAATTATTACTTGCCCAAATAAAAGTGTCTGCTCTAGTTTGTAGCTTTAAAAAAATGAGTTTGGAACATAAATCGATATATGTTGAAACAAAAGCAATAGCTTATGTAGATTCCCCTCTTCACAAAATTAACCAACAAGCGGAAAAGAGATTTTTTGTCTAAGAGCCAGTAAATTCTTAATGGTACAAAAGGGGGTGGTGATGGACGGAGTATCAGAACCAATCAAACACTCACACCCAGTCAACAGATCTGGGTTTGATCCATCACCGTTTTTTAGCCCACTCTGCCACCCCAGTTCAGACATGGCCATATGCAAATCAGTCTGACCCTGTGCCTCATGGGAACAGTCCAGCCCGAACTGCCAAGCCATGCCTTCCCTGGACCGGAAACAAGCTTCCTAGGACCGGTTTCTGGCATTTCAGCCGTCTTCAGCCAGGCTTGCTTGAATCCAGTGGCAAAGTGAGCAAGGGACTCACGTCTGAGCATACCCTGCCAACTTATGGCGAACAAAGCGGTACAAAAGGGGGTGGTGATGGACGGAGTATCAGAACCAATCAAACACTCACACCCAGTCAACAGATCTGGGTTTGATCCATCACCGTTTTTTAGCCCACTCTGCCACCCCAGTTCAGACATGGCCATATGCAAATCAGTCTGACCCTGTGCCTCATGGGAACAGTCCAGCCCGAACTGCCAAGCCATGCCTTCCCTGGACCGGAAACAAGCTTCCTAGGACCGGTTTCTGGCATTTCAGCCGTCTTCAGCCAGGCTTGCTTGAATCCAGTGGCAAAGTGAGCAAGGGACTCACGTCTGAGCATACCCTGCCAACTTATGGCGAACAAAGCGGTACAAAAGGGGGTGGTGATGGACGGAGTATCAGAACCAATCAAACACTCACACCCAGTCAACAGATCTGGGTTTGATCCATCACCGTTTTTTAGCCCACTCTGCCACCCCAGTTCAGACATGGCCATATGCAAATCAGTCTGACCCTGTGCCTCATGGGAACAGTCCAGCCCGAACTGCCAAGCCATACCTTCCCTGGACCGGAAACAAGCTTCCTAGGACCGGTTTCTGGCATTTCAGCCGTCTTCAGCCAGGCTTGCTTGAATCCAGTGGCAAAGTGAGCAAGGGACTCACGTCTGAGCATACCCTGCCAACTTATGGCGAACAAAGCGGTACTAAAGGGGGTGGTGATGGACGGAGTATCAGAACCAATCAAACACTCACACCCAGTCCACAGATCTGGGTTTGATCCATCACCGTTTTTTAGCCCACTCTGCCACCCCAGTTCAGACATGGCCATATGCAAATCAGTCTGACCCTGTGCCTCATGGGAACAGTCCAGCCCGAACTGCCAAGCCATGCCTTCCCTGGACCGGAAACAAGCTTCCTAGGACCGGTTTCTGGCATTTCAGCCGTCTTCAGCCAGGCTTGCTTGAATCCAGTGGCAAAGTGAGCAAGGGACTCACGTCTGAGCATACCCTGCCAACTTATGGCGAACAAAGCGGTACAAAAGGGGGTGGTGATGGACAGAGTATCAGAACCAATCAAACACTCACACCCAGTCAACAGATCTGGGTTTGATCCATCACCGTTTTTTAGCCCACTCTGCCACCCCAGTTCAGACATGGCCATATGCAAATCAGTCTGACCCTGTGCCTCATGGGAACAGTCCAGCCCGAACTGCCAAGCCATGCCTTCCCTGGACCGGAAACAAGCTTCCTAGGACCGGTTTCTGGCATTTCAGCCGTCTTCAGCCAGGCTTGCTTGAATCCAGTGGCAAAGTGAGCAAGGGACTCACGTCTGAGCATACCCTGCCAACTTATGGCGAACAAAGCGGTACAAAAGGGGGTGGTGATGGACGGAGTATCAGAACCAATCAAACACTCACACCCAGTCAACAGATCTGGGTTTGATCCATCACCGTTTTTTAGCCCACTCTGCCACCCCAGTTCAGACATGGCCATATGCAAATCAGTCTGACCCTGTGCCTCATGGGAACAGTCCAGCCCGAACTGCCAAGCCATGCCTTCCCTAGACCGGAAACAAGCTTCCTAGGACCGGTTTCTGGCATTTCAGCCGTCTTCAGCCAGGCTTGCTTGAATCCAGTGGCAAAGTGAGCAAGGGACTCACGTCTGAGCATACCCTGCCAACTTATGGCGAACAAAGCGGTACAAAAGGGGGTGGTGATGGACGGAGTATCAGAACCAATCAAACACTCACACCCAGTCAACAGATCTGGGTTTGATCCATCACCGTTTTTTAGCCCACTCTGCCACCCCAGTTCAGACATGGCCATATGCAAATCAGTCTGACCCTGTGCCTCATGGGAACAGTCCAGGATGCTTGTTTCCAGTCCAGGGAGGACCTGGCTTGGCAGTTCGGGCTGGACTGTTCCCATGGGGCACAGGGTCAAGACTGATTTGCATATGGCTGGGTTCAAACTGGAATGGCATGGTGAGCAAAAAAACGATGGATTTAGGCCCAGATCTCTGTACTGGGGTGAATGTATGACATTGTTCTGCATTCTGTCCATCAATTGTTGTTTTTGCATTTGTCACCCCGAGTGGGAAGGGTATGCTCAGACGTGAGTCCCTTGCTCTCCATGCCACTGGAATCAAGCTATCCTGGCTGACGAGGGCTGAAAGCCCGAAACCGGTCCTAGGATGCTTGTTTCCAGTCCAGGGAGGACCTGGCTTGGCAGTTCGGGCTGGACTGTTCCCATGGGGCACAGGGTCAAGACTGATTTGCATATGGCTGGGTTCAAACTGGAATGGCATGGTGAGCAAAAAAACGATGGATTTAGGCCCAGATCTCTGTACTGGGGTGAATGTATGACATTGTTCTGCATTCTGTCCATCAATTGTTGTTTTTGCATTTGTCACCCCGAGTGGGAAGGGTATGCTCAGACGTGAGTCCCTTGCTCTCCATGCCACTGGAATCAAGCTATCCTGGCTGACGAGGGCTGAAAGCCCGAAACCGGTCCTAGGATGCTTGTTTCCAGTCCAGGGAGGACCTGGCTTGGCAGTTCGGGCTGGACTGTTCCCATGGGGCACAGGGTCAAGACTGATTTGCATATGGCTGGGTTCAAACTGGAATGGCATGGTGAGCAAAAAAACGATGGATTTAGGCCCAGATCTCTGTACTGGGGTGAATGTATGACATTGTTCTGCATTCTGTCCATCAATTGTTGTTTTTGCATTTGTCACCCCGAGTGGGAAGGGTATGCTCAGACGTGAGTCCCTTGCTCTCCATGCCACTGGAATCAAGCTATCCTGGCTGACGAGGGCTGAAAGCCCGAAACCGGTCCTAGGATGCTTGTTTCCAGTCCAGGGAGGACCTGGCTTGGCAGTTCGGGCTGGACTGTTCCCATGGGGCACAGGGTCAAGACTGATTTGCATATGGCTGGGTTCAAACTGGAATGGCATGGTGAGCAAAAAAACGATGGATTTAGGCCCAGATCTCTGTACTGGGGTGAATGTATGACATTGTTCTGCATTCTGTCCATCAATTGTTGTTTTTGCATTTGTCACCCCGAGTGGGAAGGGTATGCTCAGACGTGAGTCCCTTGCTCTCCATGCCACTGGAATCAAGCTATCCTGGCTGACGAGGGCTGAAAGCCCGAAACCGGTCCTAGGATGCTTGTTTCCAGTCCAGGGAGGACCTGGCTTGGCAGTTCGGGCTGGACTGTTCCCATGGGGCACAGGGTCAAGACTGATTTGCATATGGCTGGGTTCAAACTGGAATGGCATGGTGAGCAAAAAAACGATGGATTTAGGACCAGATCTCTGTACTGGGGTGAATGTATGACATTGTTCTGCATTCTGTCCATCAATTGTTGTTTTTGCATTTGTCACCCCGAGTGGGAAGGGTATGCTCAGACGTGAGTCCCTTGCTCTCCATGCCACTGGAATCAAGCTATCCTGGCTGACGAGGGCTGAAAGCCCGAAACCGGTCCTAGGATGCTTGTTTCCAGTCCAGGGAGGACCTGGCTTGGCAGTTCGGGCTGGACTGTTCCCATGGGGCACAGGGTCAAGACTGATTTGCATATGGCTGGGTTCAAACTGGAATGGCATGGTGAGCAAAAAAACGATGGATTTAGGCCCAGATCTCTGTACTGGGGTGAATGTATGACATTGTTCTGCATTCTGTCCATCAATTGTTGTTTTTGCATTTGTCACCCCGAGTGGGAAGGGTATGCTCAGACGTGAGTCCCTTGCTCTCCATGCCACTGGAATCAAGCTATCCTGGCTGACGAGGGCTGAAAGCCCGAAACCGGTCCTAGGATGCTTGTTTCCAGTCCAGGGAGGACCTGGCTTGGCAGTTCGGGCTGGACTGTTCCCATGGGGCACAGGGTCAAGACTGATTTGCATATGGCTGGGTTCAAACTGGAATGGCATGGTGAGCAAAAAAACGATGGATTTAGGCCCAGATCTCTGTACTGGGGTGAATGTATGACATTGTTCTGCATTCTGTCCATCAATTGTTGTTTTTGCATTTGTCACCCCGAGTGGGAAGGGTATGCTCAGACGTGAGTCCCTTGCTCTCCATGCCACTGGAATCAAGCTATCCTGGCTGACGAGGGCTGAAAGCCTGAAACCGGTCCTAGGATGCTTGTTTCCAGTCCAGGGAGGACCTGGCTTGGCAGTTCGGGCTGGACTGTTCCCATGGGGCACAGGGTCAAGACTGATTTGCATATGGCTGGGTTCAAACTGGAATGGCATGGTGAGCAAAAAAACGATGGATTTAGGCCCAGATCTCTGTACTGGGGTGAATGTATGACATTGTTCTGCATTCTGTCCATCAATTGTTGTTTTTGCATTTGTCACCCCGAGTGGGAAGGGTATGCTCAGACGTGAGTCCCTTGCTCTCCATGCCACTGGAATCAAGCTATCCTGGCTGACGAGGGCTGAAAGCCCGAAACCGGTCCTAGGATGCTTGTTTCCAGTCCAGGGAGGACCTGGCTTGGCAGTTCGGGCTGGACTGTTCCCATGGGGCACAGGGTCAAGACTGATTTGCATATGGCTGGGTTCAAACTGGAATGGCATGGTGAGCAAAAAAACGATGGATTTAGGCCCAGATCTCTGTACTGGGGTGAATGTATGACATTGTTCTGCATTCTGTCCATCAATTGTTGTTTTTGCATTTGTCACCCCGAGTGGGAAGGGTATGCTCAGACGTGAGTCCCTTGCTCTCCATGCCACTGGAATCAAGCTATCCTGGCTTACAAGGGCTGAAAGCCCGAAACCGGTCCTAGGATGCTTGTTTCCAGTCCAGGGAGGACCTGGCTTGGCAGTTCGGGCTGGACTGTTCCCATGGGGCACAGGGTCAAGACTGATTTGCATATGGCTGGGTTCAAACTGGAATGGCATGGTGAGCAAAAAAACGATGGATTTAGGCCCAGATCTCTGTACTGGGGTGAATGTATGACATTGTTCTGCATTCTGTCCATCAATTGTTGTTTTTGCATTTGTCACCCCGAGTGGCAAGGGTATGCTCAGACGTGAGTCCCTTGCTCTCCATGCCACTGGAATCAAGCTATCCTGGCTGACGAGGGCTGAAAGCCCGAAACCGGTCCTAGGATGCTTGTTTCCAGTCCAGGGAGGACCTGGCTTGGCAGTTCGGGCTGGACTGTTCCCATGGGGCACAGGGTCAAGACTGATTTGCATATGGCTGGGTTCAAACTGGAATGGCATGGTGAGCAAAAAAACGATGGATTTAGGCCCAGATCTCTGTACTGGGGTGAATGTATGACATTGTTCTGCATTCTGTCCATCAATTGTTGTTTTTGCATTTGTCACCCCGAGTGGGAAGGGTATGCTCAGACGTGAGTCCCTTGCTCTCCATGCCACTGGAATCAAGCTATCCTGGCTGACGAGGGCTGAAAGCCCGAAACCGGTCCTAGGATGCTTGTTTCCAGTCCAGGGAGGACCTGGCTTGGCAGTTCGGGCTGGACTGTTCCCATGGGGCACAGGGTCAAGACTGATTTGCATATGGCTGGGTTCAAACTGGAATGGCATGGTGAGCAAAAAAACGATGGATTTAGGCCCAGATCTCTGTACTGGGGTGAATGTATGACATTGTTCTGCATTCTGTCCATCAATTGTTGTTTTTGCATTTGTCACCCCGAGTGGGAAGGGTATGCTCAGACATGAGTCCCTTGCTCTCCATGCCACTGGAATCAAGCTATCCTGGCTGACGAGGGCTGAAAGCCCGAAACCGGTCCTAGGATGCTTGTTTCCAGTCCAGGGAGGACCTGGCTTGGCAGTTCGGGCTGGACTGTTCCCATGGGGCACAGGGTCAAGACTGATTTGCATATGGCTGGGTTCAAACTGGAATGGCATGGTGAGCAAAAAAACGATGGATTTAGGCCCAGATCTCTGTACTGGGGTGAATGTATGACATTGTTCTGCATTCTGTCCATCAATTGTTGTTTTTGCATTTGTCACCCCGAGTGGGAAGGGTATGCTCAGACGTGAGTCCCTTGCTCTCCATGCCACTGGAATCAAGCTATCCTGGCTGACGAGGGCTGAAAGCCCGAAACCGGTCCTAGGATGCTTGTTTCCAGTCCAGGGAGGACCTGGCTTGGCAGTTCGGGCTGGACTGTTCCCATGGGGCACAGGGTCAAGACTGATTTGCATATGGCTGGGTTCAAACTGGAATGGCATGGTGAGCAAAAAAACGATGGATTTAGGCCCAGATCTCTGTACTGGGGTGAATGTATGACATTGTTCTGCATTCTGTCCATCAATTGTTGTTTTTGCATTTGTCACCCCGAGTGGGAAGGGTATGCTCAGACGTGAGTCCCTTGCTCTCCATGCCACTGGAATCAAGCTATCCTGGCTGACGAGGGCTGAAAGCCCGAAACCGGTCCTAGGATGCTTGTTTCCAGTCCAGGGAGGACCTGGCTTGGCAGTTCGGGCTGGACTGTTCCCATGGGGCACAGGGTCAAGACTGATTTGCATATGGCTGGGTTCAAACTGGAATGGCATGGTGAGCAAAAAAACGATGGATTTAGGCCCAGATCTCTGTACTGGGGTGAATGTATGACATTGTTCTGCATTCTGTCCATCAATTGTTGTTTTTGCATTTGTCACCCCGAGTGGGAAGGGTATGCTCAGACGTGAGTCCCTTGCTCTCCATGCCACTGGAATCAAGCTATCCTGGCTGACGAGGGCTGAAAGCCCGAAACCGGTCCTAGGATGCTTGTTTCCAGTCCAGGGAGGACCTGGCTTGGCAGTTCGGGCTGGACTGTTCCCATGGGGCACAGGGTCAAGACTGATTTGCATATGGCTGGGTTCAAACTGGAATGGCATGGTGAGCAAAAAAACGATGGATTTAGGCCCAGATCTCTGTACTGGGGTGAATGTATGACATTGTTCTGCATTCTGTCCATCAATTGTTGTTTTTGCATTTGTCACCCCGAGTGGGAAGGGTATGCTCAGACGTGAGTCCCTTGCTCTCCATGCCACTGGAATCAAGCTATCCTGGCTGACGAGGGCTGAAAGCCCGAAACCGGTCCTAGGATGCTTGTTTCCAGTCCAGGGAGGACCTGGCTTGGCAGTTCGGGCTGGACTGTTCCCATGGGGCACAGGGTCAAGACTGATTTGCATATGGCTGGGTTCAAACTGGAATGGCATGGTGAGCAAAAAAAACGATGGATTTAGGCCCAGATCTCTGTACTGGGGTGAATGTATGACATTGTTCTGCATTCTGTCCATCAATTGTTGTTTTTGCATTTGTCACCCCGAGTGGGAAGGGTATGCTCAGACGTGAGTCCCTTGCTCTCCATGCCACTGGAATCAAGCTATCCTGGCTGACGAGGGCTGAAAGCCCGAAACCGGTCCTAGGATGCTTGTTTCCAGTCCAGGGAGGACCTGGCTTGGCAGTTCGGGCTGGACTGTTCCCATGGGGCACAGGGTCAAGACTGATTTGCATATGGCTGGGTTCAAACTGGAATGGCATGGTGAGCAAAAAAACGATGGATTTAGGACCAGATCTCTGTACTGGGGTGAATGTATGACATTGTTCTGCATTCTGTCCATCAATTGTTGTTTTTGCATTTGTCACCCCGAGTGGGAAGGGTATGCTCAGACGTGAGTCCCTTGCTCTCCATGCCACTGGAATCAAGCTATCCTGGCTGACGAGGGCTGAAAGCCCGAAACCGGTCCTAGGATGCTTGTTTCCAGTCCAGGGAGGACCTGGCTTGGCAGTTCGGGCTGGACTGTTCCCATGGGGCACAGGGTCAAGACTGATTTGCATATGGCTGGGTTCAAACTGGAATGGCATGGTGAGCAAAAAAACGATGGATTTAGGCCCAGATCTCTGTACTGGGGTGAATGTATGACATTGTTCTGCATTCTGTCCATCAATTGTTGTTTTTGCATTTGTCACCCCGAGTGGGAAGGGTATGCTCAGACGTGAGTCCCTTGCTCTCCATGCCACTGGAATCAAGCTATCCTGGCTGACGAGGGCTGAAAGCCCGAAACCGGTCCTAGGATGCTTGTTTCCAGTCCAGGGAGGACCTGGCTTGGCAGTTCGGGCTGGACTGTTCCCATGGGGCACAGGGTCAAGACTGATTTGCATATGGCTGGGTTCAAACTGGAATGGCATGGTGAGCAAAAAAACGATGGATTTAGGCCCAGATCTCTGTACTGGGGTGAATGTATGACATTGTTCTGCATTCTGTCCATCAATTGTTGTTTTTGCAGTAAATTCTTAATATCAGCCCAATTAGAATAAAAATTGGCTTTTACTAAATCCTCCACATTGTGAGTAATCTTATCCCCCAAAAGATCTCACTTGTGATTTCGCCTGTTTGCTACAGCTATGCTCTTTTCAATGTGTGTTTCGGCCCAAGGGTTGCATTAAATCTTCATTTACCTTATGCAGGCGACATGCCGAATCTTTGCAGTTCATCCATGATAGGAGTATAAGCTGTTTCATTACCAGATACAAAATAAATAAATCATTCGCATTTAGGGGCATATCAAGAACAACCGGCGATAATTATCGCTGAGCGCACTTAGCGCTCGGATAGTTATCGCCGGCTAGCGCCGATTTTTATCGCTGAGATAGCGTGCTATTAGCAACGCTTATCTCATCAGCGATAAAAATCCTAGCGCTAACTGGCTAACGTGAGATTATCGCTGGAAACCCAGCGATAATCTCACGTTAGGTAGTTGATAGGGACTCACAAACTTAGCCATGATATCCACCTTCCATAGGATATCATGGCTAAGTCAGTCCTGAAGCAGGCGTAAGGAAAGTAGCGATAACAGGGGTTATCGCTACTATTCCTGACGCTATGCTTCATAGCGTTAGGCTTGCTGATATGAGAAATGTCGCTTAGCGACATTTCTCCTGTCATGCCAGGTCAGGAACGCCCACTTTGCATCTCATTAGAGATGCAAAGCTGGGCGTTAGGAATCCTGACCCTAAAGCAAGGTTTCACGCGTTAGCGTGACCTTGCTGATTAGGCGATAAAATTATCGCCGCTTTTCGGCCGAAAACGGCCGCAAAAGCGGCGATAATTTTTTATCGCCTGCTTGTTGATATGCCCCTTAGTTGTATATTTACCTCCAGAATTTCACAGCCAATATGGAAACAATTCATTTGAAATACGTTTGATCGAGAGAGGCTACATGTGAAGTGAAAAAATTCAAAAATCAATGGCAACTTTGGGCAGCCTTGACGTACCCCTATACACACAAAACGGGTTGCTTGTATAGTCATTTACAACCAATCTTGCCATAGGATGAAAGCAAAAGGCTTGCAGTTTGCTAATAAAATTTGATGAGAAAGATCTTATGTTGGGCATGTCCCAAACAAAATCTCCCATAACCAGGGTCAAACTGGCATATGGGGCAATGAGGGAGTGTCCAAAGGGCTGGTCTGACAAGCCAGTGTGTGGGGTGGTTTTTGGCTGTTTACGGGCCTGTTTTATGGTCTGCTATGCCTAATTTTACCGTTGATTTTCCTGATGTGAAAAAAAAACATTGCCTGAAGCAAGCTCAAATCCATGCAGTATCCCATAGCTTGCAAAACACGTATACAGCATATCTTTACAAGTTCAGAACTGAACCAATTTTCAAACAATAACAATTTTTGCTTTCTAATTCACTAATGAGGCCACATTTATTTTGGTGCAGAGGCCTATTTTTTTGTCCCAGCCCAACCATGCCGTTAACTTTATCAGAGACCGCGTGGTCCCCTAAGGGCACTTTTCTGGGATAAGTCGGGCATCCTGGCAACCTGCCCCTCAGTTCACACTAGAGAAGGAGAGAGTACAGAAGAAGGACTGCCCTGCTGCCTGTTACCTGCACAAAGAGAGGGTGCACCGCCGTGAAGACGGCACCTGCTGGACCTTTGGGCTAGCGGGACTGGGACTGCGCCTGCGTTTCCTGACATATGGAAATGTCACTTTCCCGCCGTCACCAACAGCAGGTACTCCAAGGATTGGAGAACCGGTTCCAGGATTACAAGAGCTGAAAGAGTCCAAATGGACAAGGTGGTAGCCGCAACCAGTCACGACAAAAGCTAAATCTGAGATAGCCAAAGCCTGCACCCATGTCTGCCAAACCCAGGAGTGCTATCAGAGTCCAGATTTGTTGCATCTAAGGGACAGCAGCTCCCACTAAAAGATTTGGATCCAAATCTGCAGTGCAGCAGCGGCTGTTCGACTACTGCAACGCAGAGGACTTCGAGGGACCCCCACGCCCATGGTCAAAGTAGCCCCACATCATCTGTGGACCAAGGAACCTCCTCTGAGAGACCCCTGTCTATCCAAACACAACCGAAGCATCCTTTTGAGCATCTTTGCCTGCATTCCTCAGCATCAAGACCCCTCCATTGAAAACTATGACAGTCATCTTGTAAAGTTTCGAACTTGCTTCAAAAACACTTAGGTGGCCAGGGAACTGTCCAAAGTATCCTTTCTGGCCCCATTGACCTTTTTCCTGGTGGTCTTTGTCACCCAAATTGGGCAAGAGTACTCGCACTAACTCTTTCAAACTTTTGAAAAGTTTTCAAACTTTTTGTTGACCAATGCTTGTTTGCGGTTACATTTAAAAGTGATAAAAGCTTCAAAAATCTGTATCTGGGAACCCTCTAGTGAATTTTGATAGTCAAGATCTCTGAAAATATATAAAATATGCTCTATTTTATAAATTGTTGTTGCGTCTTTTCATTGGTGTGTGATTTTCTTACTCTGTTGTTTGGTGCTGTTCAATGCTTACACTAAGTTCTTTTGCCAAGCCTTACTGCTTGCAGCTACAGCTAACCAGGGTTGAGCTAAGGTAAAGTAAACAATACTGACTGGACCTAGGATGGTATCTGTGAGTGTACACCATGATAAGGCCCTACAGCCATATCATATACTATACCCAGATCCTTGCAGCTGTGCTATTACTTTTTTGTTTAAATTATTGTTGCGGCTTTACTGCTGGCATACTAAGGCCCATGGATAGGCTCAGTTACATTTAGGGTGTATATCTGTGCAATTCTTTCCATGCAATCCTGCATGTTTTTCTTAGTGGATGAGGAAGAAGGGACTCTAGCCATGGTAGAGCACCAATCTTCTCTTTGCTTTCACTGCCTCTTTCTTTGATGGCCATGTGTCAAGATCCATTTTGTGTGTGTGTGGCATAGGCGGCCATGTTATTTTGGTTCTCCATGCCTCCATCTTTGCTGGCAATGCGGAGCCCACCATTTGTGGATCCAGTATGTATATGTGTGTATGTGTGTGTGTGTTTCTAAATATTAATCATTTTATTTTACTTTAAAAAGCACATTTCTGGGCAGATTGATATTAGAAGAAACCAATGTCATTTTTGCTCGTTCTTTCGAATATATTATTCCTAATGCATTTATTTTTGCTTTTAGCTGATTGTAATAGTCTGTAGTACACAGTTGTGTTTTTTAATTAATCTATTTTATGTTACTGCCCCTCTGCCATTTCACATTCACTTATTAGATTTGTGCCAGCCTCTCATATGGGCCCAATGGCCCTGGATGAACACCGGTAATTTTTATAATAATTATTTTGCTTTGCTCCTGCCCCATGGGCCCTGGAAGGACACAAAGTATGTTTATATTAATTAATTCAATTTGTGCCGGTCTGTCTTCATGATCTCCTACAAGGAAAATATAGAGTACCCCTCGATCTTTTCCACGCCCCCTTTCCTAAATTCTTGACATGAACACAAAAGGTAAAAGCAAGGTTCCTGAAAGCCTTGGAAGTGAGCAAAATGATGAACCAGTGATTGTTTGTGTGGCGATTGGCACAGAGGAAATGCATGCCACCACTATTCAATCTGCCTGAGTGGTGTTGGACCACCAACCTCACCTGATTTCATCTTTTAGAGAATTGAAAAATGAAAACCCCGCAGCTACTGCCACCATCCCTACTGTAGTCATAACAGCCACCCACAGTATGGCAAACAAATGCCTTGCTCCACCTCAACAAGTTCTTCAGGCACTCATGTGATGGGAAATCTCTCCTCTCAAGTTCGGGAGTTTATATGTGGGTGGCATGATGAGCACATTGCAAAATTCTCACTTTGCTGCAGACCAGAGTGTTGTGGTAAACCATGTGGTCATTTCTCCACATTGGAGACAAAATGGTCCATCTGAAAAATAAACACACAATCATGTGGGAAGAGCACATCAGAAAGATAGTTGTTAGTGAGAAAGAAGAAAAAGACTAATAGAAGGAGGTGGTGGTAAGGAGGTGGTAAGGAACAAGAAGATGTCATCAATCACGCAGGCCTCACCGACAGAGACCTCGGCATGGCATAAGGGAAAGAGGGATACAATCACCCCAAAGCATTCAGGCAGTTTACCTGCTACCCGTAGGTCAATTTTGGAGGTATCCTCACAAAGAAAACAGTCACAACAACCATCAAGTTTATGCTTTGCTAGGAGTCACTGTACTACCAAACGCCTGAAAATGTCCCTATATATAATGAAAATCTGGCCACAATGTAAGTAATTGACCTTCAGCCTTTTACTCCCGAAGAAAGAGAGGGGTTTCTTGAATTTGTGGAAACCCGCTGTCCAAACCGAAGGATTCCAAGCCGGACCTATTTTTCCACTGTTGTTCTGCCAGTGCTGCAACATCAACTGCTGCTATTGGTTGGTGAAGCAATGAAGGACAGCACTGGTCAGTCCACCCACCTTGTAACAGACATGTAGACCAGTTGTCAAGCAACAGATTACATTAGAACCACTGCACGGTGAGTCTGCTTCAAGGGGGCTGAGCGAAGAGTATTTGATGGTCTCATCCTTGAGGATACCTTTTGAGGCATTTGGCAGATGCAACCGTAGCGATCTTCCAGGAAGAAATCACATACAGCTGCCACCATCTTGGAATAATTTATATCAAAGTCTCTGAATGGCCTCGACCGATAGGTCTCCTCACTGGATTTGTTGCCACCGACAGTGGCCGTAATATTATCAAAGCCATGGCTGGTTCGGTGTACTTCAGACTTTATCAAAACCGCAGTAATCAACATCATACTGGTCCTGTGTCACAGGATTTGTTCTCATTTCTGTGAGTCTTTCAAATCCAAGAAGCAGTTGAGGATCATTCAGCATGCTACTAGAGACCCTGTAAAAGCCCTCATACAGGAGATGCAAACCCTTTAGAACTCCACCGTCTACGTGCTGCAACACCTGTTTGAGCAGTACAGATTGTGACATGGGAAGTCAGAAGGAGGTCAGTCGCACGAGCCAGGGCGAACCCGCTGTTGCTTATGCTGCAGGAACATTTGCAAAAGGTGCAACAAAAAGTTATCAATGGAACCACTTTCATTCCGTTCTCAGCCGTGTGTATCTCAATTTACAAGAACTGGATCATCAGGAAATCGGTTGACGCAGAAGGTAGATGATTGTAAAACTGAGGCCGTTGCAGAACAGAAGTGCTGCCTTCAGCCTCCGGAGAGCACAGTGATGGCTCAGAATCTAGAAACATTTAAACACAGTTGCAGCAGTCGCAGCACGTATCAGTGGTAACACCATCACCTGCCACTAAAACAGCACCAACAGCTTTACTTCCAACATCTGCAGTGGGTTGTTTTATCTATATTGCAGGACTTAAATCAGGTGCACAGGCAACACAGACACAACACGACTCAACAACAATGACACTGGAGAACATGCAAAGGACTATTTGATTGAACCAACGGAGTCCACCTGCAGCAAGACCCGTTTGGTATGGAGAGAAGAAACAGCGGCCAGAACTCCGCAGGCTGACATTAAAGAATCTAGCATGACCTGTCGCACGTGTTAAATGCAGCGGGGCAATTGTCATGATCAGAAGGATCAGGCTGTCAACTCAAAATGTGGAGATACTGACGATGATTAAAATGAAAAAACATTTCATACCCCCAAATTATAAGTCTCTAGACAACATAGCAGAGGATGAGAGAAGTTTCTCAGACAAGAGGGGCAAGCGATCTTTCGACGACCTCCCGGAGTTTGAGGATGGACCTTACTTTTCAGATAAAAGTGAAACAATACCGCAACATGTCTACTATTTAAAAGAAACCAACAGCTAACGTAAATAAACTCAAATGGGTCAGTGTGCGTGGCACATATAAACAATTATGGAGGACGCAGCCACTTGGCCAGGTGACTAAGTGGGGATCGGTGAAAAAGAAAGAAAACAAATTCAAATAAAAGGATTAGCAGTGAGCAATAAATGGTATCTAAGTCAGCATTCAAGGCCTTCAGACAATTACCAGAAAAAACAACATTCCTGTCTGCCTTGCTTAGCCCTGCATTCCCATGTTGAGCTGTAAGCGAAGATGCAAAGGTCTGCAAATCACAGCTTGTGTATGTCGCTTCCCTAGGAAAAAGAGATGTATAGATACGTATGTGGACACCATATTTGGAACAGGTAACTTCCATCACTGAATGCCAAATGATGATTTATGTGATACAGGTGACAGGCTTAATTTAGGTAAACTTGGTATTTCATGCTTGGGTAATTATTTGATTCAGGTTGGACGCTAGGAGTGTTGCTTGATTGACATTCTGGTAATTTGCAAGCCAGCTTACCTTAGTTCTTCTGAAGTTTCTTAGTTTGCGTAGACTAGACTAAGTTTAAAATTCTTATTGTCTTCTTGCCTACAAGCTCTGTCTCTTTTTGGAAGAAACGTAATCTAAAATATTTGACACCAACATGCAGGCGGACCATTGCCTAGCTTCTTCTATGGGAAAAAGAGCACTCAAAAAGGTCTGCTGTCTGTGGACTGGAAATGGAAGGGGTGAGTTACTGATAATAATGCAGACTAGTAGCTAGAATGGAAAATCATAAGTGGTTGTCAGCTTGTGGCAGGTATGATAATGATGGGCACAGGTTTTTTGTGTGGGTGATCCATCAATCTGTCCAGTAGCAGCTAGATGCCCCGGACAGGTGGTGCTCACCTGGCCCTCAGGTAATTGTACGCTAGCTTATGCCCCACATTTAAACTCTATACGTCCATGGAACGTCCATGGTGCTCCCACTCTACGGCGCACCCCTGCTCCTATGGAGAATGCAATTGTACCATTTGTGTATAGTATAATTTTCTTAAATTGTATTAAAAATATGTTTGAACTGAGTGTATCGCTGCCATTTTAGACTCCAGCCTAGATAACTATAAATAACTTGGGAGTCTGCACTCTGCTAAAGGTCGTGGGCTCCATTCACAAAGGGCCTTCTCACTTGGAGTGGAGGCCCCACAGTCATTGCGGGGGCTTTGACATCGTGCTGCGACGTCCGCACTGCAGTTTCTCATTGCGGAGGTCTCACCACGAGTGAGGGCCCCCCACCACAACTGTGGGGCCTCTGCTACAAGTGTGGAGGCCCTTGTGAATCAGGCCCAGAGTAGGTTAACTTAACTATCATCTTCCTTCCATGACAGATGTGCCTCACTCATGGACTTGCTGAATGTTGTGTTCATCTATCTAAAGTTTTCCCTAATTTGCCCTACCCATTCAATCCTTGATCGAATAACCCTCTTCCCCCAAGTTGTTAGCTCTATCGAGTCGTTATCTATTTCCACCATCAGCAGCTTTCACACTTGCTGTGCAGATGGGGTGCAAACTATGTAAAACTGTTAGAAGAGGAGGTTACAGAAAATGGCTGACTTGACACATCATACACAGAACCAGGCCAGAAAGTTACAGCAAAGTACAGAGAATAAATTATATCAATGGCTGCCCAAGGAAAGGCAGTGCGCACTTTTATTTCCCCAATCTAAGACCCTTGGAGAATCAATCTACATGATTATTCTACTAAAAGCTAACCTCCATCTGTGACTTGAATGTTCCCTATGTTCACTTTATAACCGATTCCTCCTTTACACTATGTTGATATATGCTGTTCATTGACTTTGATTTTCTACTCATTCGTTCTTTCTTTTTGTTTCATGTTGCATCATGAAAATCCTTCTCTGCAAGTTCGCCAGCTCCATATTGAATAAGAACCATGTTTCCCCTGTGATGTCTTCCTTGTTTAGGCAAACAGCTCTTAGTCCCTCTGGAAAACACCCTGTATCAACAGCAAGTCTTGGGGGTGGTGTCAGACTGTATATTTCTGCTCAGGTAGAAACTGGAAGGAGGAAGTGGTTGGGTTCAGGGGTGGGTAAGACTTTGCAGTGTGCATAATCTAAACACGTCTCCTGAATTCCATTAGTTATTGTTAGTAATATTCCTCCTTAGTGGTGAGCGGTGTGTAGATGTGAAGTTGAGGATAGCACACAGATTTTGCTACCACTGACTGATGGAAGGCTGAACACTCTCAGGTGACATCAAATCATGCAGGGAAAGACAAAGTAAGTGCATCATAAGTTTCCCAACACTATTTGCAGGAGAGTTTGGAGGCCTACATTGAGATTAGCCTGGTGGCAAGACAAGTAGATAGAAGACTAGAGAGAGAAATATAAGAGGAGGCAAAGGCAAGGGGAGAACTATGGTTTATGGATGCAGTGGCGGGCCTCTGCAATGGCGGAGGAGCATAGCCCAACTGGCTCAGAGCCAGTAGCTGAAAAATAAAATATTTTATTATCATTTTATTTTTCAGCTGCGGGTGAGCCAGCGTGTGTACGGAGAAGCGGAGCGGGGCCATGGGAGGAAAAAGGAATGGAGGGGTATCTACACTTCTAAGTGTGCATGCCTATTTGGCCGGTCGTTTCTGGCTGGCCAAATAGACATGCGCAGTTAGTTTTCTCAAACCCAGCTATATTGCACAGCCTAGCTGGAGAAACAGCACACGCTCCCTGTGCCTGAGCGGGCGTTAAACCAGCCCGCTCAGGCCAATCTCCATGCTGGTCTCATGCTTGGTAATTGCATGAGAGCAGAACAGGGATTGCGCAGGGAGACCATGATGCTGTACCAGTTTCTTCTGAGACCAGGAAGCAGAGGAACACTGAGGCGCAAGGCGGCTGACAGCTTCAGGTAAGTCTTATTTATTTTTATTAAATACCCCCGTGCTCCCCCTTCTGCGCTTCCCTTTTCTCTCCTCCATCCGGCACACCACATTTTGTTTGTATCAGCCGCCACTGTATGGATGTTACACTGAAGAGCACAACTACATCTAATAATAACTAAAATAAGAAATTAAAAACCCATAATTAAGAAAAATAAAGTGTTTATGTCAAAGAAATAAATAAACCCACCTAGTCCACCCGCAACAGGCCCATCCCTTCCTTAAATCCCTCAAAATCCATAAAACTAAACTACCCCATCAACAACTGACTTTGTGGGCTTTATGAAGGAAGCAGAATGATGGTTGCTTCTGTGTGGAAGACGTTTGTGACACGCTCATCGTCAGTGGTGGCTGGGGTAAAGGTGCCTTACCCTCGGTTACACCTGCTGGGCACTGGAAGCTGCAGGAACTGCTGCTGCCGCCTCTTCCTTGAGTATTACTACCCGGTGATATTCCACCATGATATCCTCCATTTAGTGGTGACGCAGCCAAGTGGCTACTTCCCACCAGCGCATGTCTATTTGGTGGCACTGGGCAAACAAGCATTTGCAATGCAATAGGTCTCACATTTGCGAGAGTTTGAGTTACTGGCATTGTAAATGACAATGCCTTTTATTTATCTGTTTTGATAATTAACACAAACATAAAAAGCATTGTCATTTACAATGCCAATGGCTCAAACTCTTGTAAATCCGAGACCTATATCAATTCAAAGAAACGGCCACCATTGTCCTGGGCTGATTAGGAAGTGAAAGCGCACACGTTGCACTGAATGTTGCAGGAAAGCATGTCGTGCCTGCAGTAGGAGAAACTCATTAAAGAAAATAGTGCTTACAGACTAAATAAGACATACAGTGTAACAACAGGAGTAAAAGGGCCAGTCCTCATGGGTGGTTAAAAAGACAAGGTTGTACTAAGGAGGGACTAACAAACCTATTAACGAATCAGAAGCCACCATTTATAAAGGACAATGACACAAGCTAATGACAAATATGGGCGGATAGTTGGCTGGGCTTCAAGTCCATACTCGAATACAGCATGCCTCTCACAGCAGCGCATGCGCTGCCCAGGCGCGACCTAAAAATGTAAGAAAAACAGACAGGCAGGCCAAAAATAAAGAATAAATGCAGAAAATAAAGTTTTAAACTGGGAGAGGTGGACAGGTAATGATAGGATGGAACTGGGTGGAATGGATAACACGAAGGAGCAAAGCTAGGCAGGAGCAGGCTGAAGTCAGAGGGCCACTTCCTATTCAAATTGGCAGCACGCATGCATCTCCGCATTTTTGGGGGAAGAGAAGAAGGGAACCACATTTCGCAGAATTATGACTAATTTGCAGAATCTGGGTGGAATCATCTGTACTAGTTATGCTGGAAGTAATTACAGGAATTTCACACTCCTCTAGTGTCAAGCACATTAGACATGCACCCACACCCCCAACACACACGCACACATTCTGCAGTAGCTCCTCACCCCACCAAGCTCTTTATTTCGGCTATTTGAAATGAGCCAAACCTTGATTCAATGAAAAGAAAAGTGCTTTAAAGAAAACATTTATTTTATTTTAGCAACAGGATCTAAGGCACAAGGTGCCAGGTGTAGAGCACTAGTGTGTATGGCGGCCAGCCCGCCATCTGAATAGAGAAACCATGATGGGTGGGAAGGAAGGTGGAGTACAACATGGCACTCGGCCATATCTCCATTAAACCTTATGTTTTATTGAGATTACATTGGAACAGGCAGGGCATGGCTTGATGGAACCTGTGGTTCAATAAATCGAAATGCTGTCCTGAACTCACCTTGCGTGCTCTCGGCTGACTGGACCAGCGCAGAGGAGCAAGGCTATTTTGAAATGAAGCGGCTATCCTGATTCTGAAGAGAAAATATGGCTCCTATACAGATGGAAAAAAACAAAACTGGAAAGCAGGAAATGTATGAACCAGAGGGGCAATTGACGGAACACCTGATAGCCTTGTCCACTCAGATCTCTGTGTTGGTCAACCTGTTCTGTCATGGCAAGAAAGTTGAGTAATTCCTGGTGCTAAGAGTATATCTCTGATTACTTCTTGTCAGCTGGAAGATTCTAGGTAGTTTCATCCAAAAAGTCCTAGTCAGTAAGTTTCAGGTTCATAATATTATGTTATGTAAAATGTATCTTCAGACTTGGTGAAGCTTTGTTTAATTGGACTTCACATGCATTAAATTAGCCTCGTTTTTTAGGTCGAGCCTGGGCAGCGCATGCGTTGCTCTGCAAAACATGCTGTATTCGAGTATGGACTTGAAGCTCCGCCCATTCTCTGCCCATGTTTTTCATTGGCTTGTGTCATTGTCCATTGTAAATTCTGGCTTCTGATTCGTTTATAGGCTTGTTAGTCCCTCCTTAGTACTGCCCTGTCTTTCATTTGTAACCTCCAATGAGGACTGGCCCTTTTACTTCAGTTGTTACATGGTATGTCTTATTTAGTCTGTAAGAACTATTTTCCTCAATTAGGTTCTCCTACTGCAGGCCCGCCATGCTTTCCTGCAACATTCAGCGCACCATGACTGCTTTCCCTTTCCAAGCAGCCCGGGACAATGGCGGCCGCTTCTCTGAAGTGAAATAGGTCTCGCATTTACAAGAGTTTGAGCTATTGGCATTGTAAATGACAATGCCTTTTATTTGTGTTAATTATCAAAATAGATAAATAAAAGGCATTGTCATTTACAATGCAAATAGCTTAAACTCTCGCATATGAGAGACCTATTGCATTGCAAATGCTTGTGATAATAGGAACTGGTTGTTTTTGAGAAAGAAAACATTGAAAGGACTTTGCTGTTATTCTTCTATTTCGGAAACATAAGAAAACCTTGTCTACTGGAAAGCCTGAACTACAATTTGTTTATTACTGATTTGCATGCCGGAGTAGTGACTCCTAGAAAGTCATTCTAGAAATGTTCCTTAAAGTAATTTTCTTATCAGGGAAGAGCCATATTTCAGCTTCTCGAAGTCAAACTCCAAGAGTTCAGGTAAAGGTTGTTTTTGCTGTCACATCACTGATTTCATAAACCCAAATGAACTATGGTACAGAGATTAAGGGAATAATTTAGAGTGTAGTGTACAGGATACTCCGCCCCAAACACAACAGAGTACCCTGCCTGGTACATTCACGTCCACCTGACTAATTTTTTGTTGGAAAGATAGTAAACATTCCATCAAACGAGCCCCCATTGTCTCTGTCGACTGAATACTTCCTCCCTTATCCTAACAGAGTAGGATCATCAGAGGAAGGACTTCACACTGCCAACCCTCTTTAGGGTGGAGGAGGTATAGTCTTTTTTCCTGTCCGTCACTGGCAGGAAAAACCTTGCAGCAAGGGACAGGTACAAAAACAATAATGCCCCTGTTTGAAAGGGGGTTGCTGGTTGACTGGGTTTTAAGCCCTGGTCAAGCAGCAACCACAGTCCTAGTCAGGGTAAGAGAGAGGAAAACCCTAAATTAAGGTGTGCCCATGCTCTGGTAGCTTGGCACAGAGCAGGCAGGCAGGCTTAACTGGCACTGTGTAAAGTATTTGTGTAACACTTCAAACAGTACAACACCACACAAAAATGATCCCACTCCAAGTTAGAAAAATAGATCTGACTTTAATAAATAAAACAAGACCTAAGTGACAAAAACCAAATTAGTAGAACTGGAGATATTGATGGTTAAAGTTTATAGTGAAAAATAGTGCCAACAAAGTGCTATTAGGGACATCTGGTAACACCGGACTTGGACAAGTCACAAGTTGAGGCTGATCACAATGAAGCATGGGCCGGCCACAGGTTCCCAGTTAGGCCTGCTCAACAGAGTACCTTAAATCCTGGTTGCGGAGCGTTGCGTGGATCCGAGTTGAAGTTACTTCGTGCAGCGGAGTCAATGCGTTAGTTCTAAGATGAGGCAAGGCTGCAGTACGAGGTTCTGATGCATCAACATCGAGGATCCTGTCAACAGGGCCTGTGATGCAAAGTCCAGTGTCGAGGATGTAAGGTGCAGCAGAGATGATGCGTCGGTTCTGATGAGCACTGAAGCTGCAATGTAGAGTTTCGTCGTCAAGGATGCTGTCAATGAGGGATGCGAGGAGCTTGGGCCTGGAACAGCGTTGCACAGCAGTGGTTCCAAAGGTAATGTGCCGGTCTGAAGGTACGGGAGGCAGCTGCATGTGAGTTTTTTGCGACGGGTCCAACCCACCCAGCAGTGGTGATATGTTGGTTCTGATCAAGGATGACCGCTCAGCCAAGGAGATACATCAGTTCTTCCCGGGGATGCGTCGCTCAGCACAGAAGATGTGTCAGTTGCACTAGCTGGGATGACACCACTTGGCAGGGTAGACTCACAGATGGCAGAGTACAGGTGCAGGAGTTGTGAAGCCTATTATGTCCCTGAGGCTTCAGGCTAGGAGGCCAGCCAGTTCGCTCTTGGAGTCTCTGAGTTCTGGGGTCATGTGATGTAGATCCATTCCTTCTCACCCAGGCAGGAAGGCAGCAGATCAGCTCAGTAAAACGGGAGTCCAGTAGAGTACAGTCCAGCAGAGTGGCAGTCCCTCTTCCTGGCAGAGTTTCCACAGATCCAGAAGTGTACTGAAGTGGTGGTGTCTGCGGTCCAATACCCATACCCAGGGGTGCTTTTGGAATGGGGGGAGACTTCAAACACATGCCTTTGTAATGCGCAGATGTCATCCCTTCCTGCCCTGGCTCTAGACTCACTACATGGGGGTATGTAGCCCTTTGTGTGTGGACAAGACACAGCTTATTAAGGTGTAAGTGAGGCTGTGCCCAGGTCCTCCCTCCCATCCTGCCAGAGATGGCTCATTTAGACATACCTAAGCTCCCATTGTGTGCAGCTGTCTAGGAGGAATAGACAAAGCCCAACTACCAACTACACTCAGTTATGTGATCAAATACAGGCCACAGGCACAAATGGCTAAAGCAAGAAAATGGCAATTTTCTAAAAGTGGCATTTTTAGGATTGTAATTTAAAATCATACATCATCATAAATTAGGGCTTTAAATTAGGATTTCGGAGACACCAAACCTGAATCAGTTATATCTTCCCAATTGGAAATACCATGTATAAAATGTACTAAGGTAATCCCAATGTTATCCTATGGGAGATATAGGCCTTGCAGTAGTGGAAAAAATCAAATATGAGAGTTTTTCATTACCATGACATGTAAAACTTAATAGTACATGTGCATAGTTTAAATAGATTGCACCCTGCCCTCTGGGTTGTCCAGGGCCTACCTTAGGGGTGCCTTATATGCAAACAGAAGGTTTGGGCCTGGTAAATGGTTATTTTGCCAGGTCAAACTGACAGTGTAAACTGCACACAGGCTCTGCAATGGCAGGCCTAAGTCATGGATAGCAGGCTACTTAAATGGGTAGCACAATCAGTGGTGATGGGTCACTAGTAGCATTTAATTTACAGGCCTTGGATACATGTATTACCACTTTACTGGGACCATATAACTAAATTAGATATGCCAATTAGGGATGAACCAATGTTACCATGTTTAAGGGAGAAAGCACAAGCATTTTAGCACTGGTTAGCAGTGGCAGAGTCCGCAGAGTCCTAAAGCCAGCAAAAACAAGGTCAGAAAAGTGGAGGAGGAAGGCAAAAATGTGGGGGAAAGCCCAACCTAAAGCAGGTCTAACAGCCCACATACCCTGGTAGAAGACTCCCAGAGGGCGGGGGCCATTAGTTGCTTGTTTTTTGAAAAACCCAAAACTTTTGGAAAGTTTGCCAGCCAGCCATCATTGCTGATGGTACCTTCTGTTAACATTTTCCTACATTAACAGGAACCAAAGTGATGCTGGTGCCTGTCAATGCAGAGAATTGTCTGCAGGGCAGAGGGACAACTCTAAATGTAGTAGGCGAAGGTCCCTTGAGATGGAGGGATTATGGTCCTCTGCCATCCCACAGAGTGAATTCTGCCCCCAAAACTCCAAATCAGGCTCTAAATATTAAACATTATTTTTTAATTCAGTTTTCCAGTCACCTGAAATACTTATTCCGAAGCAGGTGAATGAACTTTTAGCTCTGTTTGGAAGTGCTGCTGTGAATTACTAACCATCATATTGATAGCCGCATTTACTGCGATCGAGAGCAAAAACAAGAATTAACATTATTTTCAGACACGAAATAGAAGGTAATTAACAAGTGCTTTGGTTGAGATGGGCCATTTTTTAGATGTAGATAATTATGTAGGATTAGGAGATACTGAATATTTGGCATTTTCACGTTCTACATATTTCACTGTAAAATGGTTGAGTCTGTATTTTTGATTTCTGCATTTTCAATCAGAAACCTATTGATTAATATTTCCTGCTGAGTAGTGTGGGAACGTGCCTACCTGTCAGGTTTAACAATTACTTCAACAGAAAATCCTGCTACATATTTAATAAAAATCACGAAATATTGTGCGTTTAAGGTGCACAAAGTTATAAAAAATCATTGGTAAGGGTGTAAGTTCAAGTAAGTTCATGTTTTTGCAATGTGATTCTTCCATGATTCATATAATCCACTATTATTTTTTGTTTTAAAGTATTTTAAGTCATAATCCCTCAAATTCACTGTAAATATATTGCAAAGTATAATGCCATATACAATTCATAGAAAAAAAGGTAAAAATTTAGGACAGTGTACTCTTTAAATAAATAAATATCTATGTATCTATGTATCTATGTATCTATGTATCTATCTATGTATCTATCTATCTATCTATCTATCTATCTATCTATCTATCTATCTATCTATCTATCTATCTATCTATCTATCTATCTATCTATCTATCTATCTATCTATCTATCTATGTTTTTGGGTAATTCAGGTGTTGTTTTCCTGCTTACAAGTACAGACCTAATTCTATTTCTGGTGCATACTCCTGTTTGTGCATGACATGGCGTTCCAAGCAGTGGGGATTTGCCCATGCACTAATTGCACAGGTGGTAAACGCATTGGTGCTAATTACGTACTCCCCCTCTTTGCTCACTAGTTTAGGGCAGATGAAACTAGACGATGATTGTTGGCAAATCAAACGAAATTCGAATCAGTGCACCCTGAAATACCTCTGAGGTCCACTTAAAAGTGCCCTTCCTTTCATTTCCCCTTATGATGCATTGAATTATCCTTTCTTTTTTTATTAACATGTAATTGCAGACAGAATTACAATAACTATAAAGGGGAAAAGGAGCCAGCACATAGGGCAGTGATACAGCGAATCACATGATCAGTTGTTATAAATCTGGATCCGGCCAGCAGGCTTCTCGTCACCTCTTCTCGTAAGGTTATCAGGGTCTCCAATTGTAGAAGTTTGTAGACCACGTAAACCAGTGGATCTCCCCTCAGGCAAGTCTCTTATGATGACAATTCGAGCCCCAAGCAGCATGTCAGAAACATCCTCTCGCGAGGTTGTATGTGAACACCTCAGCTCAGCGGGGCTAACAATACTCAAGCAGCATCCCATAGTCTTCCCCACAACCCCTCTCAGGGTCCCTAAAAATCAGGTATATCCTAAGTGGGCACCAAATGTCCCTTGGTCTGGAGGTCTTTGGCAATAATTTACTATGTTGGTCGAATTTCTCATTGCTGTATATCATACAGTAAAGCCACTGCTCACATTTCGGGGCCATCTGTCTCTTTGCCGTCAGCAGGGTCAGAGCAAGAAACTTCGTGAGCGGGGTGGGAATATCTCCTATCCAGCCTCGAAGGGCAATCATGGAGTCCTGTGGTATTAGCATGTTTGTCAAATCAGTGAGGGTTGTGTTGCGTTCAAGCGGCCCACAGAAGACTCACACACAACGGATGCAGGCATGCGTATCTTTATTAACTTTTATGAGGCTTCTCTCACCGTGCACTTGCTACTTTGATCCCTTCCTAAATCTATCTGTCTGCGCCTCTTCCTGTCCTGCCTCCCCTTTGACTCAGGTGCCTGGTGCTCGCAGGTAAGTGCTACTACAATATTGCAGGTGGGAGACCACCTTCTGCCAGTACACATGGACTTTTGCACAGACCCAAGACAGAATGCTCCCTGAGGCCAAATCTCCGCAGGGATTAAGGCACATAATATACCCATTGTAAAATCTTGCAATTGATTATACATACAAAGATCAAAAAGGGGCGGAGAATGGATCACTTGTAACCACGTTGCCAGGGTTCTTAGTTCTCGGTGCTTTTCATAAAAACCCTCATAAACGCACGTAGATGGTGAAGCGGCATATCTTGATTCTCTGCTTTAACGTGACTTTAATGCATATTCATAGGGTTATGTGTTCTGGTATGCTAACCTCCACCTGGAGGTAACCACTGGATTCGCAGTAGTGTCCAGAGAAAAGATTATATTAAGTGCTCACAGTGAAGTGGGTTAAAATTCTTCGAACATCCTCATTTATACGTAGTTATTTATTAAAAAGGAGGGGGGTGTTCAAGAAATTTAAAAACGATAGATGTGCATTTATAGATCATGTTACTGGGTCTTATACACTGAATACAATTTAAAAACTGAGGTCAACATGTTTCAGTCCCGTCCTGCCCAATCCAGCTCTATGGGGCTTTCTTCAGGACCAGTGAAAAGTGATCTTGCTGGCACTATTTGTGCAGCAATTGAAAGTGGTTTTATTGATCCACTCTAACAATAATTGGTCGGTGGTACCTTTGTTGGCCAAAATGTTGGGCCTTCTCAAGGGGACCGGCGAGAGTATCCCAGTTTCTCATCTACAGCGGGTATTTCCTGCTTGTGCTCGCTCAGCAAGATCACTTCTCACTGGTCCTGAAGAAAGCCCCATAGACCCGGTTGGGCAGGACGGGGCTGAAACATGTCGACCTCAGTTTTTAAATTGTATTCAGTGCATAAGACCCAGTACCATGATCTATAAATGCACATCTATCATTATTACATTTCTTGAACACCCCCCCTCCTTTGGCATCTCTTTTTGCAGTGAGCAAAATAAGTCAGTAACCAGGTGCTTTGTGGTGGTGGCAGCCAACAGTCCGTATAAAGTTTTAAGCACATCAGATGCCACAGGAAATGTTGGCATAACCTTCACACATGCGCTTTTCAGCCTGTAATATAAAAAGATATTGAGCAGAGTATATGATTGGTCGCCCTTGAACTGGAGAGTGTAATAAAGGTGTTTTCTCTATAGAGATCCCCCCATGGACGAACGCCGAGTGCCACTAGATGAGATATCGCTCCAGCCTCATGTGTAACTGGCAGTAGTGGATGATAGTCTAGTGGAGGTTCGGTGAATAAATTATATCCAGTGGCATCTTCTTGTAAGTTTAGCCCAGCCCCTTACTGTACTCTCAACTGCATCCCCACCTTGCGCTTGCTTGGACACTGGAGAGCCCAGGATTCATGGCAGAGGAATGGGAGCTGCACTGTCCCGCTCAACCACCACATGAGGCAAATAAGGTATGGCGACATTGAAAAGTGGGCTTACCCACACAAAAATAAACAATTCTAAGTCTGGGGCTTTGAACCATCCTCGGTTGAACGGCAATGTGAGTGTGTTATATCCTGACTTTAGTAAATGCGATGCTATTTAACACCAATGGAATGTTACTTTGATGATGCTGTTTAGAATGTTATGATTCAGCTTGAGAAGACACAGTTGAGTGGGCTGTGCAGCTTGATGGCTGCTCCTGGTGGGGTCTCTTTATCATCTTGTAACTATCCTGAATAAAACTTCTCTGAACTACAACTACTTGCGTGACTTGATCACTACAATTTTTGGCGACGATCTTCATAAGAACCTGCGTATGTCACCCTTTAAAACTTCAAGCAACTTCATGTACGGACTCTTCAGTTCCTCAAACTAAGCATTCTTGACCCCACCAGTGACCTCCCATCGGTCGCCCACAGCGGTCTGTTAGTTGTTTGTGTTCCTGGGCAAGTCCTACTTAAATAGCTGTTCATCTACTTAAGGCTGTCTACTCTCCTGAGTCCATCCCTAAATTTCAGAGAAAGCCTACTTCTACTTGTGCTGGGCCTTCAGTGAGGGTAAGCCTACTGACGTCTGGGGAAGTGCTGTGCCTTCAGTGATGGTAAGCCTGACGATTTTCAAACCTCCCAACGTCTGTGTCCTGTGCTGTTCCGCTCTTTAAGCCTGCTTAATAACATCTACGCTTTGTACTGTAAGCCTGGCATTCACCAACGCCTGCACTCTTCTTGTCCTGTCTTGTGGCTTCAGCTTCTGTTCACCTGCCACATATCTACGTATGCACATTGTCTGGGGAAGAAGTGCGCTACTATATGTGCTTCAGACAAGACAGTTTCTACTATCTGGATGTCTACTGCCTGCCTCAGTTGTTTTGAGAGCGTCTGCCTGGTGAGTGCCTGGGTAGTCTCCAAGAAAGATTTCTGCTGGTCTGGTCTGCTGTCCCTACAGCATCTCAACTATTTCTACTAGAGCCCAAAGCACGGCGTGCTGTGACTGCAGCTCCACCAAGAAAAACCTCTGCTGTTTAACTGTTTTCCCGCATCTAGTTTTTCACAACTAATTGTGCATTTTCTGCAGCGTGAACAGCACCACTGTTCTGATTGTGCCAGTGTATACTCTTGGTGCTGCATCGACTAGACTCGTGGACTGACATCTGGGGTCATCTCACAACTTTCCGTGAGACCGTCACCCTTCTACTGCTGTGAAAAGGCATCATTGTTTTTCTATTGACAGCTGTCAACCCGCTGCTGTGAGGACAGTGGCTGTTCACACGTCAGGTATTTTTCTGTGCACATTTCAGAAAGTCAAGGTGAGACACATTTTTATTTTATTGTTGGGCTACTCTGAGATCTCCTGTCTGCAACGTTTTCCAACCAACACGTCTCTGTTCAAATTTAAACACAACTCTTGACAATGTGTTCACGTGCTTACCTCTGTGCAGATTCCTGATCGTGTGCGGTTTCTCCAGTTCTGCCTCCCATCATGTCCTTCACGTCAAGTCAGGAACCAAGTCGCACCATCTTGAGGCACTCGTGATGCATGGTGTGAGTAAACTGTTACCGGGAATGAGAGTGCACCTCAGGTATTGTCATCGTAGAGGGACTCCCTGGTTCGTGGATCTAAGATACTTTATCTAGCACTCTTGCTGCGTTACACGCTGTACTTGGAGTAAACTGTATGCCAGCACAGAAGACAATCATGGTGTGTTGTTTTCTTGGTGTGTTGTTTTCTTAGGGTTTTATTTTCCAGACTTCCGATACTCGGGTGACATATCGGTCACTACATGTCTCTTAGAAAAGTGTTTTTTCTGTAGCATGTTTGAGAGTTTTGCACGTATATTGGACTCCTGTGTGCCTTTGCTTATGTCTCTTTGAAAAGTGTTTTTGCTGTAACATATTTGAGAGTTTTGCACGTATATCGAACTCTTTTATGCCTTTGCTTTTGCCAATTTCACAGTCTCCCGTGAGTGTTTCTGCATTTCTGGGGGTGGGGAATTTTAACATGCTATTTATTTTACCTACCTGTATTAATGGCATTAGCGAATCCAAGCTCCATTTACAATGTTCTATGTTTGGAGTTTCCCTTCACATTGCAGTGGAAAGTTTGCAATGGGTTTGTAGTCCCATTTGCCAGCAGTGGGTTTTAGTTGTAGTCCCTTTTGCCAGCAGTGGGTTTTAGTCCCATCTGCTCATTTTACAGCTACTGTTCTTTGTTTTACGTTGTGTTGCTACGCTCAAAGCAATCATGCATTAGGTTTTTGTCCTTTTGCATCTCTTTACACTCAGGGCAACTATGCAACGGTTTTAGTCCGTTTAGCATTTTTTTAAGCTTCTCTATCCATAGAGATTTGTCACGGGTTCCTACCCACATTATGTCACGGGTTCCTACCCATGTATTCGGGTTCCTACCCGAAAAAGCTAACATTTATGTTGCTTTAGTGCACAGTGTGGAAGCTCCACACTAGTTGTCCATACTCGGACACCTCTCGTCTTATTTGTTTACCATACATAGGGTGTGTTAGACCCTTTGGTGCACAACTTTGTTCTACCTCCCTCCAGGGAGCTATGCATGGGTGTAAGTTCCTTTGCATAAAATATATGGGTTCTCACCCATATCTGTTTGCTCACATTATTCAGCCCCTTTTCGTTTTCCCTGTGTCATCACCACTAGGGGTATTAACGCTATGTTTGTTCTGATTTTATTTCCCATCTTTTTACACTCAGGGCGACTATGCATAGGTTATTGTCCCTTTGCATCTTATGTATTTTACTGTCACTAGAGATATGTTTTGGGTATACAGTATACAGTCCAGTTTACTCCACACAGGGTGTACGTTATGGGCGTTAGTCCCATCTGCTTATTTATGCATGAATTAATCAATCAATCTGACACACTGTCTGGTGAAGAATTTTGTTTTCTCATGTGTGTACCAGTCAACTAGATTTCATTTTATGCAGAGGTTATTTCCTCATATCAAGCATTCTTGGCATTGTTTTTTTTATTGCCTGCTTGATTTTGTGTTCCATTGTCGAGTGAAGTGCTCTTCTACACTTAGAAGCCTGCTGGGTACTGTGTATTCAACCGAGTGTTGTGTGTTCAATTGTTACAAGGGGAATACATTTTCAATAACGTTTTAAGTAATTGATTTTCAGCAAGGCTAAATGGCAGTTCAACCGCTGCTTTTTGAAAATTCCTCGTGCCTCTCTACCACGCACACTATCTCTTACTCAGCCATACCGAGCTTCTCTTGCCTCCGTGGTGTCTCCTATGATGTGCACACACTCAAGTTCTCTACTGCGAGATGTTTTAGCCCACGTTCTTGCCGCAAGCCAGTTCGGGTTCCACATTTCATTGTTTAAGTTTCCCTTATGTTGGGGATGTTTAGTTTTCTTTACAGTGGTTAGCTGAACTTCACATGGCTCCTACACATGAGTGGATCCCGTTCATGGGGTATCGTTTCCCTTGCATGAGGGTTGGCCCTACGTGGGGTTAGTTTTTCGGTTTTCTCTCGTACATACATTTTGTGCCTCTACCTGAGGTTTTACTCTAATTACACAGTTTACTGACACAGTGCGCATTGTGTTTACCTCTTGGGGGGTCGTCTCTTTTTCTGGTGCACAATATTTTTTTTGTGTTGTACGATGCACACTATTTTACTTTCACACAGTGCACAATGTCTAGGTTTCAGTCCTGGGTGTTTCGCTATCGCGACATGTGCAGCCTAACAGACCTTAACACAAGGTCTGTTGTTTCTCGTTTGGTTAATGTGTGGTCTCATAGTACACTTGGTGTACATCCACTATGCACAATCTCTTGACCTCTCCGGAGGTCTGTTTGTTGGGTTTTTCCCTATCATCCTGTATATAACATATGACCTCTAGTCGAGGTGCTTCCTTACACGGACATTACATTACATGACTTATACCTTCACTACAGTGCACGTTCTTACCTTTCTTAAGGTTGTGTTTCTTTAAAGTTGATTGACAGTTTATATTTTGTATTTATTAATAAGCTAGGAAAAGTCACATGTACATGTCTTATTTAGTAAAACACACCATCCAGCTGGGTTACTAGGTGATTTAAAGACAGTACCCGAGTATTCCCTCTACTCGGTATTGCCTAAATATCAATATTAAGAAGTGCATTGTGTGGGCTGGTATAGCGTTTGTATCATCTTCACAAAGTCTTCATGCATATTTGTAATATTTTTGTACCAAACTATGTTCTCTACTGTTTCTGTACAAATGCTTATATGCGCAATATAGATACAGTGGCACGTTAGGCATGTTTACGTCTTGTCCCATATGCTAGGGTGTCTTGTGCTTTCTAAAGCTCGGGTGAGTAGTCGCTCACCGGTGTGGATCACCGGTCTGCCTTCACTTTTGTCCATGGACCCTAGGTATACGCCAAGTTGGTAAACGCCGTCAAGAGTCCATTTCATTAGTCTGTTTTCCCTCTTGCAGAGGATCTATGCAAAGGTTCACCGTCAAGAGTCCCTTTTTGCATGCTTTTTGCTTCCCTACTCTGGGACTGCAATGGGTTTCAGTTGTACAATAGTTTTCTTGGAGTTACACTTGGAGTCCATTGTTTCATTTGTTATATTCACATTACAGTCAGTTTTCTCCATTTTTTTTCCTTCATAGGATTGTACGATTAGTTCAGTTGTTCTACATTGTAAGTTTGCTATGGGTTTTAGTACCTTTAGCACATTTATGCATAAATTAGAATATTTTTGCATTTGTTAACCATTTCTTTCCTAGGGTTTAGTCATGGGTTCACAGTCATGGGTTCATTATCCGGTTAACCTTCTATAATCTCCACATGATGTTCGAAGATTCTATGGGTCTTGACCCATATACTGTCTTTACATTAACTAACTTGCTCTTTGTTATATTCACTTATTCCCTCGTCCTTCCTTTTTCTTTGTAGAAGGGAGGATGGGTTGTGCCTATCAGTTGTTTTTCCACTTGTTTTTCCATCTTTCTTGTTCTCTTGAACTTCTATCAGTTTTCTTTTCCTATCTTCTTGTTGTTTCTTCTCTTCGTTCTTTTCTTTACTTTGGTATGTTCAATTCTCTCGATCTCCACTCTTTCGTTTTCTTTTCATTTTGCTTTTCCGTATAAGAAAGGGGGATATGTTATATCCTGACTTTAGTAAATGCAATGCTATTTAACACCAATGGAATGTTACTTTGATGATGCTGTTTAGAATGTTATGATTCAGCTTGAGAAGACACAGTTGAGTGGGCTGTGCAGCTTGATGGCTGCTCCTGGTGGGGTCTCTTTATCATCTTGTAACTATCCTGAATAAAACTTCTCTGAACTACAACTACTTGCGTGACTTGATCACTACAGAGTGTTTCCCATTTAACCAATGGTTGCTTACCCAACCTTGCCAATCTAATTCAGTGAATCTCAAGTGCTGGGATAAAATGTGTCTGAGAGTGGGAACAGGAGGGTTACAGGCAGTGTTACCACCTTCATCAGCCATATGCCGCAAGCCTGAGACAACGGGAGTGACACCGATCTTTTGACCTGCTCAGAAACCTTGTCAACCGGCACCCCATAGTTCTCACATATAACAATATTTATATCCCAGCTGATCCCTATTCCCAAGTATTTTAAGGAGTCCTTGCACCACTGTAGAGGAACTTCAGGCATAAATCGAGTAGTGATGCTGATGAGGGAGAATATATGTGACTTGGACCACATTATAGCCCCCCCTGAAAGGGCTCCAAATTGTATGCATTCTCTCATGAGACTGTCCAAACAATCCCTCGGATTTGTAATGCAAAGGTTTCATATCATCAGCATATAGTGATATGCCTGTTGGTGTAGCATACTGCATGTTCTCTATACAATTGTATGAGCCATGTGGCCAATGGCTGCAAAGTAAAAGCAAATGGGAGGAGCGACAAAGGACAGCCCTGCTGCGTGCCCCTTGTTATCCACACAGGAGAAGAGACCCTGTTATGTTGCACCTGTGCCACCAGTTCCGTATACAGTAATCTGATCCAATCTAGGAATGGGCGTGGCACTTTCTTGTCAATATCACAAAACGATAGTCCCATTCCAGGGAATCAAATGCTTTAGAAGCATCGAAGAAAATTACTGCTGCGTCCAACCTGGGTGAAGATGTTGCTGGAGAGCGGACAAAATCCTAAACTCACTACTATTTTGGTATTCACAGAAGGCACTTACTCATTTTGGTATTCACAGAAGGCACTTACTCATTTCGGTATTCACAGAAGTTAGGAGTCCTAACTTTAGGACTCCTAAATGCCTTCTGTGAATACCGAAAGTCTTAAAGTGAGGATTTTTCTCAGTTTAGAAGTAGTAAAGTTAGGATACCTAAATTTAGGACTCCTAAATGTCTTCTGTGAATACCGAAAGTCTTAAAGTTAGGATTTTTCTCAGTTTAGGAGTAGTAAACTTAGGACTCTTAACTTTAGGACTCCTAAATGCCTTCTGTGAATACCGAAAGTCTTAAAGTTAGGATTTTTCTCAGTTTAGGAGTAGTAAACTTAGGACTCCTAACTTTAGGACTCCTAAATGCCTTCTGTGAATACCAAAAGTCTTAAAGTTAGGATTTTTCTCAGTTTAGAAGTAGTAAAGTTAGGACTCCTAACTTTAGGACTCCTAAATGCCTTCTATGAATACCGAAAGTCTTAAAGTTAGGATTTTTCTCAGTTTAGGAGCAGTAAACTTAGGACTCCTAACTTTAGGACTCCTAAATGCCTTCTGTGAATACCGAAAGTCTTAAAGTTAGGATTATTCTCAGTTTAGGAGTCCTAAAGTTAGGCGTCCTAACTTTACTACTCCTAAACTGAGAAAAATCCTAACTTTAAGACTTTCGGTATTCACAGAAGGCATTTAGGAGTCCTAAAGTTAGGACTCCTAACTTCTGTGAATACCGAAATGAGTAAGTGCCTTCTTTGAATACCAAAATGAGTAAGTGCCTTCTGTGAATACCAAAATGGTGGTAAGTTTAGGATTTTGTCTTAAGTTAGTTCTGTGAATCGGGCCCAAGGTACGTGAAAATTTCAGCATTGCAGTTCACAAGCGCTAGGGGTGGATAAGAGTCACAGTTCGTGGGTGGCTTATCTGGTTTCAGCAGCGCGATCAGCACTGCCACTTGTAGTGCCAGGGGAAGCATGAGTTGCTTTCATGCCTCCTCGTAGACGCCAAGCAAACGAGGGGCCAAAATATCGACATATGTTTTATAGAATTCAGCAGGCAGGCTGTCCGAGCCAGCACTGAATGATCCTTGATTAGGTTTCCAAGACTCCCTGGCTTCACCCTAATGACAAACCTGATGATTAGATTCAAGAGTTTTTCTGAAACAATCTGAAACTTCCCCTGTAAGAGCCGAAGGGCCCATATTGGGTACCACCCCCAGCAACAGTGGCGTTAACATCTACTGAGGGTAAGAATGATGTGCCACCAAAAGCAATGCCTGAGCTCTGTTAAATTCAATGTGCTCATACACATTACTTTGGTTTGCTGCCCTCAACTAGAACTAAACAAGGGCATGGCAAGTCCGCAAGCGAGGGAGGCAGCGACCAAGCACAGCGGCACTAGAACAGCAGCTGGTGCTGCCCATACCCTCCAGCACTGCCTTCTAAGAAGCTAAAGTGGCAGACAACAACAGAGGGGGAATCCAATTTAGATCACTGCAACAAGAACAGAATGAATGGGACGCCAGGAGGCATGGAGAGGATGAGCTTAGAATTAAAAAAGTTTTCCACATTTATTGAAAAAAACCTTTCACCTTCTGCTTAAGGTGCAAACGCATGAAGGATTCAGTTTGTGTAGGAAATTAAATTTCCATGGTGCAGTGGCCCTGCTTTGGACCTTCTAGAAATGTAATTTTTGTTGTGCAAAGAGGCGTAAGAAACCAGCTCAAGCCCTCTCTTTGCATCTAAAATGAATGATTATTCCAATATGGCCTCTGCTGCTCTGAGACTGGCTTGACTGCCTAGCAGGGCAACAGGCTGAATCCATGGAAGAGCTAGAACATTTTAAGAAAGCAGCACAGATCCAAATAATGATGCCTTTAGCATCATGTTCAATGAAGTAATTGAGAACAGTACACCATCCCCTCAGTCAAAAGTGATTGTTATGCAGCTTGAAGACCAAGCCTGGCTCCTGATAATTTGGTGCAGCAACTAAATCTCTTAAAGATAAATACATTCTTAATTTGGATCTTAGGAAGAATGGCAGCAAAGAAATATCAACATCAAATCCTAAATGCAAATTGACCTATAGAGTTGAACCAGAGCAGAGTTTAGGTAATTATAGGATATGGTATATTGTGTGCCTGAGCCAGGTTAGGAAGCTTGTTACTCTGGAGTGCTTCACAAATTTATTCAATGGTAAAGAACTCTTCCTAAGCCAGCTGCATCCCCTGCACTGCAAAGGATGGACAAGCAACAGCAGGAAACCTAGAAATGCAAAGACCTAGACTTGCTGCATGGACATTTGTAATGAGTAACTCTGTTTTGCAAAGATAACTACAGGAAGGGCCCCCTGGCCTTCACACTCGAGCCTCATTTCAAGTGCCCCGGTGTGACATTGTTCATTTCGCACACCTGTAGTTAACGGTATCTGTGTATCTATTACTCTGAGATTGCAGAATATAACTGGTTATGGGTTGTACTCTGAGAATCCTCTGCATTATAGGTTTACTGAGAGAATTGGTAATTGTGGATCAAATCCTTCAGCATTTACTCATTCTCCCCATGATTTTCTATTAAAACTTTGACAAAAAGCAGCCAAAATCCTTTAGGTCAAACATGATAGGTCCATGGTGTTTCCACAGACACCCCATGGGGAACTCCAGGGCACTTGTAACAGGGCATCCATTTCCACTGTTTTGTCAGATATCCTGTGGTAGAGTTAGTGCAAAGTTTGAAACTGTTTGCAGTAGATAAGTTTGAGCTGGTTAGTGGTGGGTGGCGCTATTGAACACAGAGCATGTAGTCAACAAGGCGATCAGACAGACCGGATGTTCCTATGGAATGAATACTGGAAGACGTTTTGCAAATGTAGGTGCACTAAAATGCATCAAACTGTGGCAAAATGTGAGTTTAGAGTGTGGGACTGTTTTAGAGTTTGGATCTTGTCTGCTTTATAGAGGACAATGCAAGAACTCTTGTCAGCTTTGCCCAGATATTTTCCCTCTACAACAAAATTCCAAAAACTGGAAGAGTCAATTTTCTGGCCATATCCGCAGGGGTATTCGTAATAATTCTGCTGGTGACAGTAGTCAGCCTCTTAAACATATCCCCACAGCTCTTAATAAGAAGAGAGGAATTACTGAAGCAAGTCTAAAAGAAGTCGGCTTGAAAATCCCCCCAACTCTGTGTTGCAAGATCTGCAAGACAAAAGCTTTGTAGTTGCATCATTTCCTATATGGGGCCTGAAGAAGAAGCAGCCATTTGGAACATATGGGGCCTTCCATAAGATTTATTTTCCCACAAAAGCAGATCCTTTAGAGCTCTCACCAGTTTCAGCTTACAGATTTTTCTCCTTTGACTGTCTTCCAGCTCCAAAAACCATGTCCAAACATGGTGACCAACCACTGCAACTGGTCCTTATCTCTAACTGCCTTAAACTGCTTGCTGGCCAGAGTGAGCTGGCTACCTTGTCCTCCTGTGGAATGCTCCTGTGGAATGGTTCCACGTGGCTTAATCAATATCCTTGGAACCTCTAGGTTGATCCCCAAAATATTTGTAAGTAAGGCACAACTCTTAATAGGGCTTTCAAACCTAATGTGTGTTTGCAGGTTCGCCACCTGAGGTGCCTAATTCCTAGCAGAATCTCTAGAGGCACTTGGACATTTCTGTATCATTTTCTACATCCCATAAATTATCATTAAGACTGTTGTTGTGTTTTCAATTAGACATTTCTCCCTTTGCCATAACTCTTGAACCCTTGGTCCAATCTTTTTCTTTTATGCTTCTATTTAAATTAATTGTATTACTCAAACCTGGTGTGGACCTGAAGTACATTGTTGTTTGGTCACTTTGATATTCATAACACCTTGCAAATGTTCTATGAATTTTGCCTTAATGCACAAACCAAACTTATCAAATCCAATCCACCTCTGTGACATCTTGAGTTTAGGCAGTGCTGAGGCTCAGTTCAGGCTTACATCATCACAGTGTCCTGCCCCGCACCCACTGTGCTAAGCCCCTCTAATGAAGGCTGATAATGGTGACAGGGTGATTACCACTGACAAAGATCATCTGTCACTCAGAAAGGAAGCTAAGCTGATCCAGGTATGGTGGTGGCATCCCCAGTACGAACTGGAGTACACCTTCAACAGTAAAGAGGGTCTATGACAAGTTGTAGGACTCTCTGGTTCATGCAAACTAAGGCTCTGGCGCTTCTCTTCGATACGTGAGGAGGGGGCGCCTATCAGTAGATCTCGGCCTTCAGGTCGTCGATTTACTGGTTATGTTGTTCGCTAGATTTGTTGAGTATTTCTTCTGATATGTAGCCCTATCCCAAATCAGGCTACACTTGGTTATTGAAGGATTAACAGCTGTTATAGTCACACCACATCAGAGGAGAATAATCCGCTCATTATGAAGAGTCACCGATGGCACCGCATCAGCAACAGTGGAAGAGAAGGAGTTTAATGAAGAAAGTGAGAACCCAGAATGGGGTAGCAACAAAATTTTAAAATGAAGGGAGGAATATGTTGAATAGCAAGAAGTAGGCAAAACCTCCTGTCCCCTTAGTAGATGTTTGAGAAGAGTGAACATTGGATTCATGAAGATGCAAAAAATCAGTTTGCTTGTAGGAAGGGAGCATAGATGTAATTGGCAGTCTTAAGCTGCAGAGATCTATAAGAGTTATAGGATAGTAGCTGTCCTGGATGATGATTAAAGAATGTTATAAGATTGTGCTGCACTAGTATTCCTGTGTGCAATCCTCTAAAAAAAGTGTACATAGGCGCTATATATTCGATCTTCATGCAACAGGAGCTAGGCACGCCATGTTTTTGGGGGTTGTGCTCTTGGAAGGCCCTCTATCCAGGATGTATCTTCCTGTTTAACGCCCGATTCCGACTGACCCCCAAATGAGGGAGCAAATTGCATACTTTTAGTCTTATCTGCAACTTTCGACACTGTCGCGCCGCCGTCTGCTACAGAGGCTGTATGAAGTCGGCCTGCACTCTACTATTTTGCGGTGGTTCAGCTCGTTTTTGAGCAATGGATCTCATTCGGTACAGTTGCCCCCTTTTAAATCTAGCCCTCCGATGTTACACTGTGGGTGTCCGCAGGGATCTTCTGAGTCCCGCTTTGTTTAATATCTACCACCTTTGGTGAGCATTGTCAAGGCTCGGGGATTAGATATTGTTACTTATGCTGATGATACTCAGCTGATTATTTCCATTAATAATAAGCATGCTGAAGCTCAGGGGGACTTAGTCTGCTGCCTCCTGGAAGTGGATGCTGGCACACTATCTAAAATGTCATGCAGACAAAACAGAAATGTTGCTTTTTGGTGGGCCCACAATGGAATGACTGTTTACAACTCTCATTGTTAGGCCCTGCACCCAGGCCTAAATGGGTTGCACAGAATTTGGGCTTCCTGATTGATGATTCTTTCAATGCAGGACCAGGTACATGTTGTGTGTTGGTGCTGTTTTGGACTCCTACGCACTCTACGCAAGACTATTTCCATGGATTCCAGTAGCATGGCAAAGGAATATTGTTCAAGCTTTGATTGTGAGTAGGTTAGATTATGGCAATGCGTTATTTGTTGGTATGGCTGATTACTTGTTTATGCGCCTTCAATCTATTCAAAATGTGACTGCAAGACTGATTTGTAGTAGGGCCAGCAACAGCTCTGCTACTGCTTGTCTTAATTTTCTTCACTGGCTTCCAGAGTTATCTTTAAGTTAGTTTGTCACGTGCACAGAGCACTTTAAGACAGCAATTCTACGTGACAGAGTCACCTTTTACAAGCCAGTGCTTACCCTCTGTTCCACTAATCAGGCTTTGATATATAGCAGGTGAATTAAGAAATCTAGAATGAGTGGTCGCTCTTTTATTTTCTTGGCAGCATCCCAGTGGAATAACTTTCCTTATGATTTACTCTTGACTTTGGATTTGTTAATCTTTTGGAGGATGTTGAAGACTTGGCTTCTGTGATCAATTCAATCAATCAATCATAGAATTTGTAAAGCGCACTACTTACCTGTTATGGTCTCAAGGCGCTGGGTGGTGGGGAATGCTGCTACTGCTCGAAAAGTCAGGTCTTGAGGAGTCTTCTGAAGGACAGCAGGTGGCTGGGGAGGGTGTTCCAGGTCTTGGCGGCGAGGTGGGAGAACGATCTGCCACCGGAGGACGCTCTTCGGATGCGGGGAACTGTGGCGAGGGCGAGGTCGGCGGAGCGGAGCTGGTGGGTGGGGGTGTAGAAGCTGAGTCGGCTGTTGAGGTGCGCTGGTCCGGTGTTGTGGAGTGCCTTGTGTGCGTGGGTGAGAAGCTTCAAGTTTATCCTCTTGTTGACGAGGAGCCAGAGCAGGTCTCTCAGGAGGGGTGTGATGTGGCCGCGGCAAGGGATGTCGAGGATCAGGCGTGCAGAGGCGTTCTGGATGCGTTGAAGTCGTTTCAGGAGTTTGGCCAAGGGCGTTTCCGTAATCCAACCTGCTGCTGCCGAGGGCCTGGGTGACTGTTTTTCTCTTTTCTGTGGGGATCCACTTGTAGATCTTGCGGAGCATGCGGAGGGTGTTGAAGCAGGAGGAAGAGACGGCGTTGACCTGCTTGGTCATGGAGAGGGTGGAGTCGAGGATGACCCCTAGGTTGCGTGCGTGGTCGATGGGTGTTGGAGCGGGGAACAACCTTTACAACGCAACTTTTACAACGCACTACCATTACAACGCATTTTTTACAACGCATAATCCATTACAACGCATGATATTACAACGCATGACACTACAACGCATTTTTAAAAACTACCTTTACAACGCATTCCATTACAACGCATACTACCATTACAACGCATACCATTACAACGCATAATATTACACTATACTATCCAACACTTACCCTACTGATGCACCCCCTGGAGTTAGATTAGTAATTTTTACCCCTATACTATCCAACACTTACCCTACTGATGCACCCCCTGGAGTTAGAATAGTAATTTTTACCCCTATACTATCCAACACTTACCCTACTGATGCACCCCCTGGAGTTAGAATAGTAATTTTTACCCCTATACTATCCAACACTTACCCTACTGATGCACCCCCTGGAGTTAGAATAGTAATTTTTACCCCTATACTATCCAACACTTACCCTACTGATGCACCCCCTGGAGTTAGAATAGTAATTTTTACCCCTATACTATCCAACACTTACCCTACTGATGCACCCCCTGGAGTTAGAATAGTAATTTTTACCCCTATACTATCCAACACTTACCCTACTGATGCACCCCCTGGAGTTAGAATAGTAATTTTTACCCCTATACTATCCAACACTTACCCTACTGATGCACCCCCTGGAGTTAGAATAGTAATTTTTACCCCTATACTATCCAACACTTTCCCTACTGATGCACCCCCTGGAGTTAGAATAGTAATTTTTACCCCTATACTATCCAACACTTACCCTACTGATGCACCCCCTGGAGTTAGAATAGTAATTTTTACCCCTACACTATCCAACACTTACCCTACTGTTGCACCCCCTGGAGTTAGAATAGTAATTTTTACCCCTACACTATCCAACACTTACCCTACTGTTGCACCCCCTGGAGTTAGAATAGTAATTTTTACCCCTACACTATCCAACACTTACCCTACTGTTGCACCCCCTGGAGTTAGAATAGTAATTTTTACCCCTATACTATCTAATACTTACCTTAAATATAATTTAATATTATGCGTTGTAATGGTATGCGTTGTAAAGGTAGTATGCGTTGTAATGGTAGTGCGTTGTAAAGGTATTTTTTAAAAATGCGTTGTAGTGTCATGCGTTGTAATGTCATGCGTTGTAATGGATTATGCGTTGTAAAAAATGCGTTGTAAGTGCATGCGTTGTAATAGTGTGCGTTGTAACGTCATACATCCGTTGGAGCTGTTCCCAGTGCGGTCGGCCACCAGGAGTCGTTCCAGGCCGAAGGGGTGTATCCGAGGATGAGGACCTCCTTCTTGTCCGAGTTCAGCTTCAGTCGGCTGTTCCTCATCCATTCGGCGACGGCCTTCATTCCTTCATGGAGGTTGGTTTTGGCGGTGTGGGGGTCCTTGGTGAGGGAGAGGATCAGCTGGGTGTCATCGGCGTAGGAGATGATGTTGAGGTCGTGCAGTCGGGCGACGTGGGCGAGCGGTGCCATGTAGATGTTGAACAGCGTTGGGCTGAGGGATGAGCCCTGGGGTACGCCGCAGATGATCTCGGTGGCTTCGGAGCGGAAGGGGGGGAGGCGGACACTCTGTGTTCTGCCGGAGAGGAAGGAGGTGGTCCAGTCCAGGGCCTTCTCTTGGATCCCGGCGTCATGGAGGCGTGTTCGTAGTGTGCGGTGCAGACCGTGTCGAAGGCGGCAGGCAGGTCCAGGAGGATGAGGGCCGTGGTTTCTCCGTTGTCTGGCAGGGTCCTGATGTCATCGGTGGCGGCGATGAGGGCAGTTTTGGTGCTGTGGTTGCTGCGGAACCCGGACTGGGACGGGTCTAGGATGCTGTTCTCCTCGGGGTAGCGGGTCAGTTGTTTGTTGACGGTCTTCTCGATGACCTTCGCCGGGAGCAGGGAGATGGGCCGGAAGTTCTTGAGGTCCTTGGGGTCCACCTTGGGTTTCTTGAGTAAGGCGTTGATCTTGGCGTGCTTTCAGCTCTCCGGGAAGGTTGCTGTCTCAAAGGAGATGTTGATGGCTTTCCGGAGATGGGGTGCAATGGCGGTGCTGGCTTTGTTGAAGATGTGGTGTGGGCAAGGGTCTGATGGAGATCCGGAGTGGATGGTGTTCATGATCTTGATGATTTCGTCGTCGTTGATGTTGGTCCAGGAGAGCAGGCGGTTGGTGCGGATGGTGGTTGTGGGGGCGGAGGTCTCAGTGGTTGTCGGGGCGGTCGTGGCGTTGAAGCTGTCATGGATGTCTGTGATCTTACGATGGAAGAAGGTGGCCAGCGAGTCGCACAGGTCTTTCGAAGGTGGGATATCGTTGGTGTTGGAGCTGGGGTTGGAGAGTTCCTTCACGATGCTGATGAGCTCTTTGCTGTTGTGTGGGTTGTTGTCTATTCGGCCTTTGAAGGAGGCCCTTTTGGCTGATCTGATGAGGTGATGGTGTCTGCGGGTGGAGTTCTTGTGGGCTACATAGCTGTCCGCTGTTTGTTCACGGAGCCAGTTCTTCTCCAGCTTTTGGAAGGTTTGCTTGGAGGCCTGGAGGTCTTCAGTGAACCAGCTGGTTTTCTTGCTGGTGTGACTGTTGGAGGGTTTCTTGAACGAGGCAAGGGTGTTGGCACAGTCGTCGATCCACTGTCTGAGGTTGCGGGCGGCGGTGTCGGTGGGCTCGGGGTGGGCTCTGGGCGAGGGTGGTGGTTAGCTGGTCTTCAGTGACTTTGCTCCAGCAGCGGCGAGGCATCTGTTGGGAGCGGTGGTGCGTGGTGGGTTTCCAGAAGGTGAAGTAGATGCAGCGATGGTCGGCCCAGTGGAGTTCGGTGGTGTGGTTGAAGGAGATGTGGGGGTTTGCGGAGAAGACTTGGTCGAGCGTGTGGCCGGCGGAGTGGGTGGGTGTTGTGACGAGTTGTCTGAGTCTGAGGTTGGCTAGGTTGTCGATCAGGGTGGTGGAGTTGGTGTCGTTGTTGTTCTCGAGTTGGAAGTTCAGGTCCCCGAGGAGGATGTAGTCCATGGAGGTGAGGGCATGTGTGCTGACGAAGTCGGCGATGGAGTCGCTGAACTGTGGTCAGGGTCCGGGGGCTCTGTAGGCGAGGGTTCCTCTGAGGGTGGTGTTGGGGTCGGTGTGGATCTGGAAGTGCAGGTGTTCGGCGGTGCTGAGGGTGTCGTCGATGCTGGACTAGACTCTGAGGGTGTTCTTGTGGACGATGGCGATTCCTCCTCCTACTCCATTGGTGCGGTCCCTGCGGGTGATTTTGTAGCCTTCCGGGATGGCTATGGTGATGTCGGGTGCCGAGGAGGGGTTCAGCCAGGTGTCCGTCAGGAAGGCGACGTCTGGGGAGGTTGAGTCGAGTAGGTCCCAGAGTTCAACGGCGTGTTTGCGGGCGGAGCGGGTGTTGAGAAGGATGCAACTGAGGTAGTTGGGTTCTTTCCTGGTCGGTGGGTTGGTGGGTCGGATGCTGGTGAAGCTGCAGTTCCGGCAGGAGAAGGGTCCTTGTGTGCGCTTTTGGGGCGGCCAGGCAGCAGGTGCGTGATCGTCCGGCGTTGAGTGCGTGGAGGGTGCTGGAGTCGTAGCGAAGACGGGCGTCATGGCATTCATGGGGGCCAGGGGTTCTGGCGCTGGGCGCGGTCCAGGCGTGGAGAGGCACAGACAAGCTTGCCTTAGGCGTGCCTTTGGCGCGCCAGCGGCCGCCATAAGAAGGGAAGGTGGGAGGGAGGAGCAGCTGGGAGGAGGGAGTGGAAGAATGGGCAAGCGGGGGGCCAGCTGCAGGGGATGCAGCGGCGTGATGTACGGGGGCAGGAACAGCGAGGGAAAGAAGGTAGAAGGGGCACAGGGCACAGAATATGAGGGGGAAAAGGATGAAACGGACAATTAACAGTGCAGAGGCAATGCAGTACAAGCAGGGGGGCGGGGCCGCAGGGGACGCAGCGGCGGGGAGAAGGGAGTAGGAGTGGCGATATGGAACAGAAGGCAAAGGGTACGGGGCACAGAACACAGAGGGGAAACGGATGAAAACGGAACGGCACAGTGAGGAATTACACAATAAAAATAATACGGAACGGCACAGTGAAGAATCACACAATAAGAATAATACAGTAAACGATAAGATACAGTGTCAGCAAACCTACGGCCAACCACTGGCCACCAGGGATGAGGCGCAGGTGGTAGCCTGCGGGTGGAGGAGGGTCTCGAGCTTGCGGCAGTGGCAGCAGCAGCGAGCAGGGTACACGGGCACAGTCAGGTGGAGCTGCGTGGCGTGCGACCTGCCTTGCAACAGGGTCAAGGGTCGCTCTCTTCACCGCGCAGCGGCCGCCATAACAAGGGGAGGTGGGAGGGAGGAGCAGCTGGGAGGAGGGAGTGGACGAATGGGCGAGCGGGGCCACAGGGGACGCAGCGGCGGGATGAAGGGGGCAGGAACGGCGAGGGAAAGAAGGTAGAAGGGGCACAGGGCACAGAATATGAGGGAAAAAAGGATGAAACGGACAATTAACAGTGCAGAGGCAATGCAGTACAAGCAGGGGGGCGGGGCCGCAGGGGACGCAGCGGCGGGGAGAAGGGAGTAGGAGTGGCGATAAGGAACAGAAGGCAGAGGGCACGGGGCACAGGACACAGAGGGGAAACGGATGAAAACGGAACGGCACAGTGAGGAATTACACAATAAAAATAATACGGAACGGCACAGTGAAGAAATTACACAATAAGAATAATACAGTAAACGATAAGATACAGTGTCAGCAAACCTACGGCCAACCACTGGCCACCAGGGATGAGGCGCAGGTGGTAGCCTGCGGGTGGAGGAGGGTCTCGAACTTGCGGCAGTGGCAGCAGCAGCGAGCAGGGAACACGGGCACAGTCAGGTGGAGCTGCGTGGCGTGGGGAGCGACCTGCCTTGCAACAGGGTCAAGGGTCGCTCTCTTCACCGCGCAGCGGCCGCCATAACAAGGGGAGGTGGGAGGGAGGAGCAGCTGGGAGGAGGGAGTGGACGAATGGGTGAGCGGGGGGCGGAGCCGCAGGGGAGGCAACGGCGGGATGAAGGGGGCAGGAACGGCGAGGGAAAGAAGGTAGAAGGGGCACAGGGCACAGAATATGAGGGGAACAAGGATGAAACGGACAATTTACAGTGCAGAGGCAATGCAGTACAAGCACGGGGGTAGGCCGCAGGGGACGCAGCGGCGGGGAGAAGGGAGTAGGAGCAGCGATATGGAACAGAAGGCAAAGGGTACGGGGCACAGAACACAGAGGGGAAACGGATGAAAATGGAACGGCACAGTGAGGAATTACACAATAAAAATAACACGGAACGGCACAGTGAAGAATTACACAATAAGAATAATACAGTAAACGATAAGATATAGTGTCAGCAAACCTACGGCCAACAACTGGCCACCAGGGATGAGGCAGAGGTGGTAGCCTGCACGTGGAGGAGGGTCTCGAACTCGCGGCAGTGGCAGCAGCAGCGTGCAGGGAACACGGGCACAGTCAGGTGGAGCTGCACATCGTGGGGAGTGACCTGCCTTGCAACAGGGTCAAGGGTCGCTCTCTTCACCGCGCAGCGGCCGCCATAACAAGGGGAGGTGGGAGGGAGGAGCAGCTGGGAGGAGGGAGTGGACAAATGGGCGAGCGGGGGCGGGGCCGCAGGGGACGCAGCGGCGGGATGAAGGGGGCAGGAACGGCGAGGGAAAGAAGGTAGAAGGGGCACAGGGTACAGAATATGAGGGGAAAAAGGATGAAACGGACAATTAACAGTGCAGAGGCAATGCACTACAAGCAGGGGGGCGGGGCCGCAGAGGACGCAGCGGCGGGGAGAAGGGAGTAGGAGTGGCGATATGGAACAGAAGGCAAAGGGTACGGGGCACAGAACACAGAGGGGAAACGGATGAAAACGGAACGGCACAGTGAGGAATTACACAATAAAAATAATACGGAACGGCACAGTGAAGAATTACACAATAAGAATAATACAGTAAACGATAAGATACAGTGTCAGCAAACCTACGGCCAACCACTGGCCACCAGTTATGAGGCGCAGGTGGTAGCCTGCACGTGGAGGAGGGTCTCGAACTCGCGGCAGTGGCAGCAGCAGCGTGCAGGGAACACGGGCACAGTCAGGTGGAGCTGCACGGCGTGGGGAGTGACCTGCCTTGCAACAGGGTTAAGGGTCGCTGTGATGGATAGAGTTGGGCTTATATAAGGTCTAGCCCTGGGATATCCCTTTGGGGATTATTGTGCGCTTTTTAAATGCCTTAAATAAAGAAATACTTGCTAATTAGTGTTAGGGTGCACTGATCACAGGTTGTGCAAGTTTTACCCGTTTCTGTGGTTGACACACATCAAAATGAGAAATAAGGAGCCAATAATGGATATTATTCCCCATTCCAATGTGCACAAACAGCGCCTGCATGCTATTTGTTGCCACAATCTACAGAAGGTTTCAGCCTCCACACACGCCATCTTGGGGCACAATGTGTGTCTGACTTTTTGTCAGATTTTATGCTAAAACAGGATTTTCTGCTCAACACACGTGCCCTTTGAAATAATTGGGCGTAGATTTAATTAACGCTGAATGTTTTTTGGACATGTTGGCCCATAACGTCTTGCCTCTCTGCCATTCTGTTCCTTTAATGCGAAGTGAATTGAATTGGGTAGCTGCTTCGGTTACCTATGTGCATGTGTTTTCTTTATGAACCGAAGAAAACCTTAAATTCAACAACAAAATATAACAAATGACCGCTGTAGGGCTATTAATAACTTGGACTGTAACTTTATAACAAGGTAAGGCATCCAAACAGAAGGTGCTTCTTACACAAAAGCACTATATCTCAACAATTCAAATACCATTATGTCAGCACTGTCAATACATCAAAGCATTCACACTTGCTTTCAACTAGTACATGTGATGTTACATCTGTAGTGTAACAAAAGAGCTGCTTGATCCCCACCATCAAAACCTAATAGGAACACAAATGAGGCGATGTAACCATCCTTTGAATGCCATGATGGACAGCCCACACGAGCAGCGGTAAAGTATGTAAAAGCTATGAAAACCAATTGTTGAAGAGGCTGACCCAAAGACTACTAGCGTTGTAGGCTTCTAATTGAATGTTCTAAAAGATTAATACAAGCTAATACTTTCATTAGTCAGACCAAAACAGAGCCTTCAGTTAATCATTTAAAAGGTTGCGTTTTAACTGACTTTTTCACCTAACTAGAACATCACTTTACTTTTGTTGTTTCAGTAAATTTACAAGGCTTTTTTAATGTAAATTTAGATATTTTTACCATATTTAACTATAACGTCACTTTAATGTTTGTTTTTTCAGTGAATTTCTAGGATGTTTTTAACATAAAGTAACACGTTATTTCCACTCCTCCCCCTCCGTGGGCGGCCGAAAGCCAAGGTGTTCAAGAGTACATAATCCTAGATACCTACAGAGCTCCAAAACAATTAAATGCATTTCCACTTGTTAGTATAACTGTGACCTGTTTCAGCCATGTTTTCTTGCTCAGGCTAACATTGCCCACAGGAAGTGCCCCTCTCTGACACTGAGACCCCTTGCGCTTCGACTTTTCAGGCACGAAATAACTGAATAGCTTGCTCAGATGAAAACTGTTTCCAGTTTTGCTATTGGTGAAGGTCGTTCTTTCATTGTCACCGGCTCCGCTAGTCGCCTGTTTGTTTGCTTTGCATAAAAGTTATCAAGTGACCACTTCTAGAACCTGTGTGTATCCCAGTATATATCTGTTTCATGCCACCATCAATCATTTCAAGGGAGCCTTGCCAACATTCTCCTTTTCTCCACAAAACTTTCAGGCCCAGGTTTACTAGATTATCACGCTGTGCGGTGCAACAGTCGCAAATGCTGCGCCGCGCTGCATGAGGAGAGAGCAGGAGCGCGCAATATTTACAGAAATACAGCACTCTCCACCCCTCTCACTAGCACCAGTGCACGCCACGGAAACACCTTTGCACCATATTGAAGAGTGTCTACGTGAGAGTAGCATAGGTTTTGTACTGGAAGGGTACCCTTTCAGTACAAATACTGTGCTTAGTCTAGGCTTAAATCTTTTCCCACTTTGAATGTATATGTGCTGTACAGTGCAGCACACATGCATAGTCGGAAAAGAAAGGAGAAATTAAAGCATTTCTCTGTGATAGCGCCTGGTTAAAGTGGGCTCTAATTTTTGACACTAAACCCTGTCTACTTTTTTAAGCGAATAGGGCTTAGCGTCAGAAACCTTAGGTGGTGTTGTACGGTCTAGTGTCTCGTTCCCTCTGTGTCACGTGACGCCCCGTCCAATCGGGACGGGCGGCTCCGTGACGCGGAGGGGGGTGGAGACACTGGACGGAGAGCGTTGGCGGTGAGCGGACATCGCCGCTCCTCGTGGGCCATATTATCGGACTTACATATTGTAATTCTATGGAATAAAGCTACACGCTGTCATTATCATCTACCAGTGTCCTCCCTGTTATTCCTGGCACTACAAATGGCGACGAGGGTTCCGGAAGCTGGGCCCACGAGTGTCTCTCCATGCCCTCCTGTTCTTGCTGATTGAAGCGGAGTCCTCCCACGTGGGCGTCTACTGCTGAAGCCCGTCCCTGCTGCATCTAGTGCCTGCCTTGCTGCCTGTCTCGCCTGCCTCCTCGCCTCGTGCTTCTGCCTGTTGCTGCTGTCTCCGGCCCTGAGTGCCAGGTACTTTCTGTTGCTGTGGGGTCTCGCCTGGCGGTGTCTGCGCCTTGCTTGATCCTCACTCCTCGTGCTTACGTACTGTCAAGGCCTTGGTCCTGCTGCCGCGTGGGTGAGCCTGCCCTCCGCGCCACGTGTACCGGGCGCGCTCAAAATGGCGCACGGAGGCAACATTTGTGTCCCGCCTCTCTTCTTGGAGGTTCCCGGCAAGCCATGCATGAAGTGGAAAAGCTGGTTGAGGGCTTTCGAGAACTATATTGTTTCCATTGATGGCACGGGGTACTCGGCAGAGCGGAAGAAGGCGCTGCTGTTCGGACTGCTGGGGAAGGCTGGGCAAGAGGTCTTCGACAGTTTGCCTGTGTTCGTGAATCCGCCTGGTGTTACCACTCAGCTCAACGCGTTCCAGGAGGCGGTGAGGAGGTTGGAGCTGCAGTATGCTGAAGAGACCAACATCATGGTGGGGCGCCACAAGTTCGCGCTTAGGAAGCAGGAAGAGGGGGAGTCTATCGAGGAATACATTGCCTGCTTGCGCGTCCTGGCCCAAGACTGTGAATTTGCGGGCATGACGGACACTTACATCAGAGACCAGGTGGTGTTCTACTGCCACTCCAAGAAAGTGCAGGAACGATTACTGACATGCCGCGATCCTACGCTTCAGGAGGTGGTGGCCATTGCGAAGGCCATCGAGAGATCCCTGGTGTCTGCTGAGGAACTTGCCAAGACTAGCCACGCTACCAATGTGTTTTATGTGCAGGACAGGAGCAAATCCGCCCAGAAGCCTCCTGACAGAGGGGCGAATGATAAAGGGGCGGGTAGGAAGCCGCTCGCTTGCTTCAGGTGCGGAGCGCTGGATCACCTGGCGGACAGTAAGGCTTGCCCTGCGCTTGGCAGGAAATGTACTAAGTGCAAGAGGGTGGGCCACTTTGCTGCTGTATGCAAGACCAGGAAGCCTGCTAGCAGTGTGAAAGTGAGTTCTGTGTACGAAGGTGATCTCGAGGCGCTTGGGGATATAGTGCTCTCGATAGATGCTGAGGATGGGCGAGTGAAGGGGCCCATAGGCTCCGTAATGATCGGCTCTGTTGAGCTTCCGTTCACTGCTGATTCAGGTTCCCCTATTACCCTGATTTCCGACACCACGTTTGATGCGATGTGGCACGATGTGCAATTGCGGGTGACGGATGTAAACCCGAAAGCGTTTGGGGAGCAGGATATAGTGATGAAGGGGTACTTTTCCGATACCCTCACTTTCAAGGGGAGGGCCATCAATACCAAGATTTACGTGGCCGAGAAAGGGAGAAGCCTTGTGGGATGGAAGGATCTGGCAAAGTTGGGAGTGATGCTAATCCCGGGGGCAGCGGACCCCATTGTCCTCAGAGCTGATTGGGTCAATTCTATTCAGGCGGACGATGAACCGGGTGGGTTGTCCGGAGTTCTTGCAAAATTCAGCTCGGTCTTCGCAAATGAAGTAGGATGTGTGAAGGGCTTCGTGCACGACATTCAGCTGAAGGAGGGGGCGATGCCAATCAAGCACAAGGTCAGGACTGTGCCCCTGTCTGTCAGGGCGGAACTCAAGTCTGTGCTGGACAAGTTGGAGAATGAAGGGGTGATTGAAGGTGCCGGTGCTTCGGAATGTGTGTCCGCGATTGTCGTATCGAAGAAGAAAAGATCTGGAGACATCCGGCTATGCGTGGACCTACGTTCCCTCAATAACAGCATCCTGGTCAATTGTCACCCGCTGCCCAACATTCAGGACATTTTGGCGTCGACGTCCGGGTCCCGATTCTTTACCCTGATTGATCTGAAGTCCGCGTACCACCAGGTCTGCCTCACCGAAGGCTCTAAGAAGCTGACCACGTTTGTCACTCCATTTGGGGCGTACAGGTATGTCCGGCTGCCTTTCGGACTCGCCTCTGCTTCGGGGGTGTTTCAAAAGTTGATGGATCTGTTGTTCTGTGACATGGAGGGGGTTGAAGCGTTCCAGGACGATATCTTGATTCACACTAAGGACGAAGCGGAGCACCTGGTGGTGTTGGGCAAGGTGTTGGAGGTTCTGCGTGAGAAGGGGATGACAGTCTCCAAGGACAAGTGCAAATTTATGGAATCCAAGATCGAATACTTGGGGCATGTCTTGACCCCGGATGGGATTGCTCCTAAAGAGGACCTGGTGAAGGCGATCAGAGAAGCTCCGTGCCCTGGCGACAAGGACGCACTGCGGTCTTTCCTGGGGCTCAGTGAGTACTATTCGAAGTTCCTGCAGGGGTACGCGACCACGGTGGAGCCACTGAGGGCCTTGCTGAGGAAGAATGTCAAGTACGCGTGGGCAGCGGAGCAGGACGCGGCATTCGAGGCCGTCAAGAGGGGTATCGCAGAGGCTCCGGTGCTGCAGCCTTACAACAAGGACTTGCGGAATGTGGTCACGGTCGATGCAAGTGCAAAGGGCATTGGAGCGGTTTTCTGCCAGTTCCACGGACAGAAGGAGAATACCATCGCCTTCATATCCCGCTCGTTGAGCGATGCCGAGAAGCACTACAGCACCATTGAGCGCGAGACGCTCGCCTGCGTTTGGGTGGTGGAGAAACTGAAGAACTACTTGTGGGGCAAGGTGTTCGAAATCGTCACGGATCACAAACCCCTGATCTACATGATGGCCGGCGAGGGCCGTGGTAATGGGAAGGCCAGTTCGCGGCTGCTGCGCCTACTGTCCAAGCTGCAGGAATACCACTTCACGATCAGGCACATCAAGGGTGGCCTCAACTGCAGGGCGGATTGCCTGTCCCGCCTACCCGTGACAGGGGACGATGGTGGGTCCCTGGACGATACGGAGTGTGTGGTGGCGCTGGTGGATGCCACGACGATGTGCGAAGGTTCCATATCTGAAGAAGAGTGGCTCGCTTCTCAGGAGAAGGACGTGGTCCTCCGCACCGTGATGGGCCACATGACATCCTATTGGCCTCCCGTGCGCAATCTACACGGTTCCCTCCGGAGCTTCCAGCAGGTGAGTGCGGAACTTACCCTCGAGAATGGCTTCTTGAAACGGCATGAGCTGTTCGTCCCTCCGGAAGGTCTCAGGGGCAAACTGATAAGGATTGCCCACAAAGGTCACCCTGGCGGCACCGCGACCAAGAATCTATTGAAAATGTACTACTGGTGGCCGGGGATGTCCAGCGACGTCTGCGACTTCATAGACAGGTGCGAGCAGTGTCTGAAGGCGGACAAGCATTGGAAGACCAGCAGAGGGGAGCTGCAGAGGGTGGAGATTCCGGCTGGCCCATGGAGCAAGGTCGCCATCGACTTTGCGGGCCCATTTTCACTGCTGCCGGAGGACTGCAGATTTCTCATCGTGATCACCGACTATTACTCCAAGTGGATACAGTACAAGTTCGTCCGAGAGGTTACCACGGACCGGGCGATTCAAGTGCTACGAAAAATCTTCGCTCAAGAAGGGCAACCGAAGGTCATGGTATCTGATAACGGCACCCAGCTGGTATCCAAGAAGATGATGGATTTTCTCGCCCACTCGGGGATCAAGCAGGAGAAGACCCCATTGTACAGCCCGAAGAGCAATGGGCAGGTGGAGAGAATGAACAGGTTCCTCAAAGAGGGAATCCAGCTAGCCCTTGCGTCCAATTTGGATGTAAAGATGTTTCTCGCGGACAAGGTGCACACTTACCACAACACTCCAAATGCCGTTACAGGCCACACGCCTTTCTATTTGATGAGGGGGAGACGGTGCACCAGTGAGCTTACCCCCAAATACAACGAGTGGTATGATGTACGAGAAGACACGGAGGGTGTACATGAGAAGACGCTGAGAGTCAGGGAGCGAATCATGGCTAAGCAAGAGTGTGCAAAAAAGTACGCTGATACCGTGAATAGAGCCAAAGCAAAGGAGGTGGAACAGGGAGATTGGGTCCTAGTAAAGAAGCCGCATAAGGTGATGAAGGGGGAGTCAGTCTTTCAAACTCCTGTACGTGTGCGGGAGGTTAGGAAAGGGGCAGTGTGTTTGGAAAGTGGAGGATGGAGAAGCAAAGATGACATCGTCAAGCTCAAAGCAGGCCAGGAAAACATCATTATGAATGGAGGCCGTGCGAGTGGGCCCAGGAATGACGATAGTGTACCTGAGTGGCAAGAGTACGAGGTTGTGAGCAGGAGTGAACGGGCGGATAATGGTTGGTTGCACACCCCGCCTGTTGACAGAGCTAGCAGAGGAGAATCAGCGTGTCATGAGGAGGTGCGAGTTGAGACAAGTGGTGCCGGTGGGCGTGGTGGAACGAAGTCCGTGCGAGAGTGCGAAGGCAACCAGGGTGTCCAGGAGGGTACCAGATATAGTAGCACGCCATGCGCCGAGGGGCAACCTCGGTTTGTGACTCCTAGGAGGCCTACCAGATCTGTTAGGGCGCCCAAGCGCTTTGAAGACTTTCTTATGACATGATTAATGTTTTGCTGTTTATATTGTTGAAGGGGAGATGTTGTACGGTCTAGTGTCTCGTTCCCTCTGTGTCACGTGACGCCCCATCCAATCGGGACGGGCGGCTCCGTGACGCGGAGGGGGGTGGAGACACTGGACGGAGAGCGTTGGCGGCGAGAGGACATCGCCGCTCCTCGTGGGCCATATTATCGGACTTACATGTTGTAATTCTATGGAATAAAGCTACACGCTGTCATTATCATCTACCAGTGTCCTCCCTGTTATTCCTGGCACTACAGGTGGTTGCATGGGAATGCCATTGGTACATCCCCCTTGGCAGTTGGCGCTAAGTAGTGCAAAGCAGCGCTGTGCACTGCTTTGCGCTATTTTCAAAATATTTTCCAGCGCTAAATAAAAGGAAATTAGTAAAAAAAAGACTTTGATTCACTTTTGTGACGCAAACATGTTGTTAAATCTTAGTAATTCTACCCCTCAGAGTCTTACAGGGTGCCATGAGATTTCTTTGTCAGAAATCACGTGCTCTGTAAATGTATCTGCTGTGTTGTAATAGTTTTTCAATCTTCTAAGTGACTTTGTTAACTGGGCCCATCTTCCACCATCATTTGTAATTTGGCAGTGTTGGGGGGCATTCAACACTGTCCAAAGGTACCTCTGAAATGATCCTCCCTCATCCTCACAGGACATGGTGGAGTTTCTGTCCCCACCCCCCTCTCCGCTCCAGAGGGCGCCCCTGTAATTGGTTTCCTGTGACGGCTGCCGTCTCGAACCCAGCACTTATAAAGTCATCGGTATGTTGTAGACAGGAGCTGCCGCGCTGGCGGGAATCCTGCGCGCGCGGCGGTCGCCCCTCCCCTCGAGAGCACCCCTTGATAGGCAGCGGACTCCTCGAACCCAGCACTTATAAAGTCATCCGTATGTTGTAGACAGGAGCTGCAGCGCTGACGGGAATCCTGCGCGCGCGGCGGTCGCCCCTCCCCTCGAGAGCACCCCTTGACAGGCAGCTGCCTCCTTGGTGGGGAGACAGGCAAGCCAGAGGTTTATTAGGCGGCAAACGGCTTCAAGTTTAGTGGTCAAATGAAGTAGATTTCTGATCAGGAAGGGCCCTGACACCTGCCATTATTTCACCGGGTGCTCGTGGCCGACTTAACGTCACGAGGGAGCGACAGCTTGCCAGAAGCAATTGTCAGTAATAATAGTGTGCCACTCAAGTTTACAAAGCAGGGGTGTCAAGGAAATTGTGTTAGTTTGCCTTTCTTTGGGCCGCCAAAAACATCCTGTGTTTATTTCCGATGTTGGTGGTCTGCGTGAAATAACATAGCATTATTTGTAGGAAGATGCGATGCTAAATCGACGTCGTGCTAATTCGTATTACTTCTGGGTTTTTCTTTCACCATATTGTCTGTGCGTTGTATTCTTGATAGGTGCAAGTGTCTGAATTCTGCGAGGAATAAATCAAGCATTAATGTTTGCCACACATAACTATAAATCTTTACCTGCTGTCTTCAGGTTACAATTAATCCTGAGCAAGGAGCGACCTCGCCCAGTGATTGCAAAACTTACATGGACAGGATTACTATTCTACGGTGCACTCGTACACAGAGAACGCTGACGTAGCAATCCAGCGCCATCAGGGTATTTCCGGATTTCGCTTCAGGCAGCAAAGAAAAACTCCATGAGTTGAACACTAAGGGGCAGATTTACAAGCCCCTTGCGCCACTTTTGCGTCACTTTCCCCACGTTAAAAGTGACGCAAAATTGGCGCAAGGGGAATGTAAATCTGCCCCTAAGTATATGCTTCGATATCCGGTCAGGCTTAAAGTGATGCATCAGTCTCAGACTCTCTACTTTGATTCTACGGAAGAAGTCTTCCAATGGACAGATGAGCGGGTTCAGGTTAAACCACATTCGCCGCCACCCAGAGAGTCTGATTCTTCGCTGAGTGATTTACAACACAAAACTGGTAGAAAGCTGACCTCTCGGCGCTGAAGTTCACGATCCTCCTGACTGAACCCTAAGAAAGCAGCGGGGAGGGCGGTGGAGGCGGGACTCGATAATTTCTGTGAACTGTAATGTTTTTGTGGTAGCAGGGGCGGCTCCTCCATCTGGGCGGAGCAGCGTCGCCCTACGGCTTTCCCGCAGTGCGAGAAAGTAGAAGGGTTTGGTTGGGGGCGGGTGGGTAGCCCTGCTCTAGGGCTCGCGCACTCTGTGGGCGCTGACTGTTTGGTCGGTCCAAGGGCCAACCAAACCAGTCATACGCACTCTCCCTTTTCTCCATGTAGGCTGCATGCAGTCTACTTGGAGAAAATGGCCTCCCATAAATGCCTGTGTGGCCGACGTCCCCGCCAATGACAATGCTGCCATTGCAGCATTGTGAGTGGCTTAGGGGAGGGGAGGGAGGCTGCCTGCTTCCTGTGAGGAGCAGAGAGAGAAGCAGACGCGACACGGGACCGGACCAGACAGGGGAAGGTAAGTGAAACTAAAAAAAAAAATGAAACCTGCCCCCACGTGACCACTTTCCCGCGTGACCCTTGCCCCCCCACCCGTAAGTCATGCCGGCCATGCCCGTATGGTAGCAAATTTATCTCTTTATATAGCACCAGGGCAGCCATGCTATGCGGTCCACGGGAACCTAGGCCATTGAGACAGGCGAGTAGTTGACATCCCTTACCAGTTTGTCCTGCAACAGATACTTCAGGATCCTGGAGTCTGGGGTTGGGGGTGTTTTCTCTGGATAGTTTTGGTTTTGATGATTTCTGAAATTTTTACAATTGCTGTCTGTCGGGCACTTGCCCTCTCAACAACCGACCACACAGTTACAGTAGCCAGATAGATTAAAGTCTGCACGGATCGGTGTGGGGGTAGGGGACAGAATATGGGTACTTCGGGCTGGTGACAAGGAACGTTAATTGCCTTCCAGACAGGGTAAAGAGAGGGGCGGCCTTGAAGCAAGCTAAGAACAGAAAGCAGATATTTTGGTTGTGCAGGAAACCCACCTGATGGGCAACAAGGTCCCATGCCTGGCCTGATGGGGTTCTACACAAATATAACACTTGGGATTCATGAGGGTGTCAGGGGTGTGTGGGTTTTGATTGGAAGCTCCGTTCATTTTCAACATATCAGGACCCGGGCAGATATTTAGTGGTGACAGGGACGCTACATGGAGAACCAATTGCGCTATTCAATATTTATGTCCCTCCCCCACTCTTCCCCTCATTCATTGAACTGTTGACGAGACTGTGGGGCGACCTAGTGGAAGGACTGGTGGTTATGGGGGACGACTAGAATGGAGTCATTGATCTCTCAGTGGATAGGGGGCGCTCACGGGGGGGTGGCCTCAAGTGGCAAGTCAGACACCTGTATCATCTTTTGTTTTGGAGCTGGGGCTTTAGCATGTTTGGCGCACACACAACCCTTCTCAAAGGGGCCTATACTTTTTATTCCTCCCCTCGGGGTCTTTTTTGCTTCCTTTACTATTTTTCCTTTCTGGCAATTACATTCAGAGAGTGAGAGAGATAAAGGTGCTCCCTAGGGGCATGTCCGACCACTCTCCATTGGCAATGGAGATAGAGATGGGCACCGCTCTGCCTGTGTTTTGGTGGCGTCTCTCAACGTAGCAACTGCAAAGCCCCGAGTATCACAGGTATATGGCTAATAGCATAGACAAATACTTTGCACTTAATGCAGACTCAGTACAATCCCTTCAGACTCTATAGGAAGCAATGAAACCCACTATAAGGGGAGTTGATATTAACTATTGCACCGCTGAGCACTGACGTAGAGCCCAAGATGTTGCTCAACTAGAGTCGGAAATCCTAAAATTAGATAGACAGAGCCGCCAGCTGGGCGGCGATGAGCCATGCAGACAGGTCGGCATGGCGCAACAGAGATACCTGTATCTGTACCTGGATCAGGTGCAGATGGCCTGGAAGGCTTCCCAGAGTCGCATTTATCAACGGGGAGATAGATTGAGCCAACTGCTCAACAGGTTATGCCAAGGAACCTATAAGTCCTCCCCTCTTCCTGTGCTGCGCGGAGACGTGGGTACCCTACTCCCTGATCCTAGTATGATTGTGAACATCTTAGCCTCCCACATCAATCAATCAATCATGGTTGGTAAAGCACAACTACTCACCTGTGAGGGTCTCAAGGTGCTGGGGGCGAGGGGGAGTCGGCTCCGTTGAGTGCTGGGGTTATTCGAAGAGCCAGGTCTTGAGGTCCTTACTGAACTAGGGCAATGCTGGAGCTTGCCAGAGGTGGAGAGGAAGGTTATTCCAGGATTTGGCTGCTGGGTAGGAGAAGGACTTTCCTCCTCTTCTGGACTTGTAGATATGTGGGATGGTGGCCAGAGAGAGTTCGGCTGAACGGAGGTGTCTTTTGGGTGTGTGGAGAAGCGGTTGTTCATGTAAGCAATGTCCAAGTCGGAATTCTTCAGACGCAAGAAATGGAAACATGATTTACTCCTCAAAATAAACACTTCTACTTTTTTTTTCCAAACCCAGATTGATTAAAATGCACTGTACCCTCTTCATTGGTCCGGTGTTGTGTAGGCGCTTGTATGCGTGGGTGAGGTGATTGAAGGTTATTCTTCTTTCGACCTCGAGCCAGTGGAGGTCACAAAGGTGTTGGGTGTTGTGACTGCGACAGGGGATGTCGAGGATTAGTCTGGCTGCGGTGTTCTGGACATTCTGGAGTTTGTGAAGTAGTTTCTTCTTGATTCCGGCGTAGAGAACGCTGCTGTAGTCCAGTCTGCTGCTGATGAGTGCGTGAGTGACTGTTTTTCTTGATTCGGGTGGGATCCATCTGAATGTCTTTCGAAGCATGTAGAGGGTGTTGAAGAGGGTCGAGGATACAGTGTTGATCTGGCGGTTCATTGTGAGCGATGAGTCTAGTATGATTCCAAGGTTTCGTGCGTTGTCCATCGGGGTCGGGATTTTGAGGGCGGGGGCCACCAGGAGTTGTCCCAAGCTGAGGGGGTGGAGCCAAGGATGAGGACTTCTGTTTTCTCAGAGATGAGTTTCAGGCAACTGTTCTTCATTCAGGTGGCGATGGCTTTCCTCCCTTCTTGGAATTTGTGTTTGGTGATGTCGGGTTCGTTGGTGAGGGAGAGGATCAACTGGGTGGCGTCAGCATAGGAGACCATGTTAAACCTGTGGTTCCTGTCAATGGTTGCGAGGGGGCTATGTAGACGTTGAAGAGGGTTGGGCTGAGGGAGGAGCCCTGGGACACTCCACAGGTGGTCTCCATCGGTTCCGAGAGGTAGGGTCTGACCTGCTGAGTTCTGCCGGTGGGGAAGGAGCGTATCCATTCTAGAGCCTTGCCTCAGCAGCTGGCGTCGTGGAGTCTGTAGGCTAGAGTGCGGTGGGAGACAGCGTTGAAGGCCGCCAAAAGGTCCAGGAGAATGAGGCCTGCCGTTTCGCCCTGGTCAAGGAGGGAGTGGATGTCGTCGGTGGTGGCGAGTAGGGCTGTCTTGGTGCTGTGGTTGCTGCGGAATCCAGATTGGGTGATGTCCAGGACGTTGTTAGCTTCAATGAATTGAGATAGCAGGCTGTTGACGGCCTTTTCAATGACCTTGGCTGTGAATGGAAGAAGGGAGATGGGCCTGAAATTCCTGCGGTCCGCCAGGTCCGCAGAGTGTTTCTTCAGGAGGGGGTTGACTTTGGCATGTTTCCAGTTATCGGGGAAGATGGCAGTCTCAAAGGATCAGTTGAACATGCATCGCAGTTCGGGTGCAATGACAGAGGCGGCTCTGTGGAAGATGTGGTGTGGGCAGGGGTCAGTGGGTGCTCCGGAGTGGATGCTTTTCATGGTCTTCAAGGTGTATTCTGTCGTGAGCGGGGTACATTTGAACATGGTCTGTTGGGTGGCTTTTCATGGAGAGGGGGCTGCAGCAGTGAGGAGGTTTTGGTTGTCGAAGTTGTTGTAGATCACCGTAATCTTATGGTGGAAGAAGATGCTGAGTCTGTTGCAGAGGTCTTGGGAGAGTGGGACGTCTCTTGTTTCACTGCAGGGTTTAGCACTATGCAGTGGGAGAGGTACTTTCAGAGACACAATTAGAAGAATTTGTATGGGCACTCCCACTTCTCTCATTGTCTTCAGGAACTTGAAAGCTTCTTGACTCCCCGCTTACAGGGGAGGAACTTCTTGCTGCATCATCAAATGTGAACTCTGATAAGGTGCTTGGCCCTAACAGCTTCCCCAGAGAGTACTTTAAAATGTTCATGTCTAAATTCTAGACTCACCTTCTTGCGGCCATGTTGTCTGCAGTAGAGGGTCATGCCACCTGATTGGTGCAATGCTGAAATAGTAGTCCTTCCCAAACCGGGGCGTCCAACAGACGATCCCTCATTGAATTACCCAATTTTCCTGCTAAATCTGGAAGTTAAACTCTTGGCCAAGGTTCTGGCAACTAGATGACTCCCATGTATTTCCTATTTGATCCATCCTGATCAGGCAGGCTTTATGGTGCGTAGGGCCACACGCCACAACATGCGACGCACATATAATGTACAGGTGATGATGGATAGTCTGGAGGTACCAGCAATGCTTCTCCTGGCTGACATAGATAAGCGTTCGATTCTGTAGACGTATCTGTGTCTTCTTCTTCAACATCTTAATTTTGGGCCACGGTATATCCCTTATGTTTGCCTCTTATACACAGCGCTGCCGGCATCGGTGAGGGTGACTGGGGCGAAATCATGCACCTTTCCCATTCAGCGAGGGACAAAGACAGGGTTGTCCTCTGTCCCCCCTGCTGTTCACTATTGTCATGGAACCCTTGGCAGTGTGGGTAGGAATGTATGCACAGGTCAGGGATTTGAGAGGGGGAAGGATTATCTTATAGAATCACCTTATATGCAGATGACATACACTTTTTCATCACACAACCAGATGCGACAGGACCCAGATTGTTGCAGATAATGTGAATATTTGGATAAAGTTTGGGCCTTTTTATCTTCTAAATCTACGCTGTATGTACTAGGGTCGGGTCCGCACCATGTCGATTGGGCCACCAATATATAGGTTGCCAGGGATGGTTTTGAATACCTGGGGGTATGTTTCCCCAATAGCTGCCAAGGCATGGGATGTTAATGAATATAAGGGTGTGGACAGGACTCCCGTTGTCCATAACAGGCCGCTCAGCGATCTTTAAAATGGTTTTGCTGCCCAGATTGTTGTATCAAAAGCAAATTTTCCCATTTGAAATTCCACCGCAGTGATTGCTCCTTCTAAAATCTATCCTTACTAACTTCCTACGGATGGAGGTACACTGCGAGTAGCTTTAAGCAAATATTTAAGTCTGTATACTGCAGGGGCAAAGCGGTACAGATGTTGAATCTTATTACCGGACAGCTCACCTCCAAATAGTAAATGGGTGGTGGTCGGATACCCATGGAGACTCTGCCTATGCCCTTTGCATATTAGCGATGGGAACATTGTTGTCAATTTCATACATTTCTCCAACTTCATCATGCACTTACCCCCTACATTAAATCATTTGACGGATCTTTTCGATTTTAATCTCCAGGAAGGTAAACTACTTATGGGTGATTAGAGGGATCACAAAATTGCAAAGATCGACCAGTCCTTAATTCCTAACCAACCAGACGCCTTTGGGGCCTTACGAGCAGCGTGGGAGATGGATGTGGGAGAATCAGACAGCAAGGACCGGACTGAAGTGCTGGGTTCCCCTAGGGGAGCGGCCATTGCCAAGAGGCTTCAGCCTATTCAATTTAAATATCTCAAAATAGTATATCTATCACAACACCTGTTGTGGCGCATGGGAGTGATTAATATACCGGCCTGCCTCCGCTGTGGGGCTGCGGAGGGTATCTTTTTTCACACTGTGTGGAGTTACCCGATTGTTGAAAGATTTTGGCAGGTAGTGATCACATGAGTGGTGTCCTGTCCTGGCAAATTACACTTCACCCGCAATTGGCCCTTCCCCACCTTACAAATGAGGTGGGCGGGAACAGATGTAAGGTTTCCCTGTTGGGCCTAGGCCTGATGCCAAGTGAGATATTGCAAAAGAGTGGAGGCTGGTTGCTCCTCCATCCCTATCAATCAGGGTGAAGGGCATGGACCATTGCATGGGTATGGAGATAGTAGTATATATGGCTAGGGGATGCCCCCCAAAACATCCCAAGATATGGAAATGTTGGGCGGAATACAGGGGCATTGTCCTGGAACCAGCCCGACGTAGACATTGGCTACTTGATGATGAAACCTGATATTATCTAGGCCCTGGTCGCCCAGTTTAAAGACATCTTAAGAATGACTACATATTTTATATTTGAGATGTGTCTTTCCCTTGCCTTTGGGAGTACTCTTATGGTTGTGGGGTGGGTGGAGGGGCTGACAGACCTGTTCTTTGTTCTGTTATTGATGCAGTATTTTTCTTTATTGCTTTTGATTTGGGACTTTTGTCTGTCCCGTTAGGCTGTATTGTATCTCAAGCAAAACTCTCAAATAAATGTGTCTAAAAAAAATAGATTACTGAGCTAGGAGACCGCAACTGTGTCCGCACCCAGGGTGTCCAGCGTGAGAGTAAATTACATACATTCAGTTCATTTGTGTATATACTTCTTTGTATGGTTGTCCTGGACAACAAGCATGGCTCCAGCCATCTGGGATCTACACTGGACATTCATAGTAAGGGCCACTGGAACTATGCAATTGTGCGGCCGTGGCATTTTCCGCATTAGTACAGATTTGCCGCAATTGCCACACAATCCATCATCTGCTGCATAATCTGCAGATTTTAACAAAAAAAAACATTTTCTAGCTCAAACAGTTCAAGAGTTACAAAAAATGCAATGACGTGTTGCCGCTCAGTGGAAGGTCCTTTGCAAAGCTTGACTGCTCACCTTTCTGTTGCTCATTGCTATATTTGTGTGTTTACTATCTAAAAATGTGCCACATTACGGTGCATAATTTGCCTTTTCTTGCTGCATAATGTACTCACCCCTGTCACATATTTTGGTCCTCCCTGCTGCATAATTCCAGTGACCCTGTTAATCGACGACAGTAAGACAAGCCATGGTATTAGAACTGTTTCAGTGTTCGAAGCATCTGCGTGTACGTAGCGCTGAACCCATCTAACAAGATGTGTAGGACCTTTTGAAAAGACTGCCTGTAGACCTACTAGATCAGTGCCCACACTACAAGCACAAACATTAAAGTATAAATAATAAAGTCAAAAATTGTCAAGGGCGGGATGAAGAGGTTAGGCCTTCACATGGTTTTCTAGAGGCTCTTCTGGAAGTCACACTGTCTGTTTCGGGTGTGACAAGAATTACAGAGGGGACGCCCTCTGTAAAACAGTGAAGGACAGCACCAGAATGAAACATGCTGTGGGGTACAAAAACACTCCAAGGTGCTGGGTCCCAGTTGCTGGGCAGATCTTACACTGCTGAAGTTTTGGAGACTGGAGCAGATACGGAGCTGGCAAGACCAGGGCAGAGTCAGAACTGGAAATAGAGTTCCTGTCACACTCTATGGGCCAGATGTACGAAGCATTTTACCTGTCACAAGCGGCCCATTGGGCCGTTTGCGACTGGTAAAATGCTGTGGGGCATGTAGCAACCCAATTTTGTGAGTTGATAACCTATGACCGAGTCGAAAATAAAGGTTTACGAGTCGCTATTAGGCAGAATTTTTTGCGACCGGGAATGCAGTCGCAAAACATTCACAGTTACCACCAACTTCAATCTGGTAGTAAGCCATCCCCTATGGAACCCTTCCCCTTAGTGAATGAGGGCGCCAACATTTTTTAAGAGCTGGCAGTGGTCCCATGGACCACTGTGTGTCCTTAAAAAATTAAAAGAAAATTTGTAATTGTTTTCATAAAACCTCATCCCATTTTCCTTTAAGGAAAACGGGCTGCATCTGAGAAAAAAAGTTGCTAAATTTAAAAAGCAAACACAGATATGGTAGTCTGCTGTCCTCAGCAGGCCACCATCCCTATGTTATTCCTCATTCCCAATGATTCGCAAATTGCGACCTGCCGCATGAATATTGATGAGGCGGGTCCCTTGCGACCCATTTGGGAATCACTAATGTGTCTGAGACACATTAGTACATTTCATTCTGTGAGTCTCTAATTGCGAGTCGCAAAAAATCGCAACTAGAGACTCGCGAAATGTTAAAGTTTGTACACCTGGCCCTATGTTTACAGTCATGGGTTTTTAATTTAACCATTTAAAAATCATTCCTATCATATGTGTGACTCTACTTAAAAGCCTCAAAAATTGACTAGGTTGTTACATGAACGATCAGGATAAGACACACTGTTTGTGGTGACACGGAATGAGGCGACAATCCTAATTGAAAGCAAAAATGGGCATAGCAGCATCCAACAACAGAGGTAAGCCATAGAAGTTGTGACGCACCAACACAATGTTCAGAGACCCTTTGTATTCTGATAGAACAAGAACCATCTGGCAGGAAGGGCTGGACTCTGAACAGACCATTTGATAGGGGGCTGTTCTCAGAGCATCACATACTGAAATGCGTTTGAGGCCATCTTGTTATGGTGTTTGTGTTTGGAGGCCACCTTGGAATGGTATTTTGCCCTAGGGGAGTACAGCTTTCGTGTATTAATGTTTTAATTCTGTTGAGAACACCAGGATGAGTTTCAGTTTTTTCTTCACTTAATTAGGAACGGAAGAGCACGTACTATGCTATTGTAAAGCTTTGCAGTCACAATTGAAGCCACATTTGCAAATGGAATAAAACATTTTCTTTTGAAAAGTTGAGTCATTTAATGAAAGTACAGTATTACAAATTTCTTCTAAATATACACCTATCAGGTAAGACCCATTCATCCTCTCTCTGAATGCACTCCAGATCTATCAATAATAATACCAGCTTTGGCCATGACTCATCTTACCCTTCGAGCTAATGCAGCACTTGAGACTGGAGCCAAAGCTTCAACAACATAAATGAACATCCGAATGGTATTTCTGCGCTGGAGTGCATTTATCCTGTTTTCATATCCCTTCACTGCACCACATATAAATGTGTGTCTTCCGGTTCAGGGAAGTTCGGGCAGTTCAGGCTGGACTATTTTTTACTGCAACAGGATCAAGACTGGTTTGTATGTGGCTGGTATTGGACCTGATATCCTTGTGTGGTAGTCCCCAAAACCTTTTGCCTTTTGCTCCTTCTGTTTTGCTGAATTTGGTTTGCCTTAGGACTCTGTGCACTTCACCACTGCTAACCAGTGCTAGAGTGCTTGTGCTCTCTCCCTTCTCCACGTGATAAAATTGGCTAACACCCAATTGGATTATTTAATGTAATTGTAAGTTCCTAGAAAAGTGGCACTACATGTACCCAGGGCATGTAAATTAAATGCTACTGGTGTGCCTTCAGCACGATTGTGCCACACACTTAAGTAGCCTTTTAAGCATGTCACAGGCCTGGCACTGCAGCCTGTGCGTTCAGTTTTAAACTGCCATTTCAACAGGCCTAAACCTCCTTTTTAAATACACATAAGTCACCCTAGGGTAGGCCCTAAACAGCCCATGGGGCAGGGTGCAGCATATTTAAAAAGGTGGGCATTTAAGTTTTACATGTCCTCTTAAATTCGTTTTTCACTATTGCAAGGCCTACCTCTCCTATAGGATAACATTGGGTTTTCTTATTACATTAAATAAGTGATAAACCTTTCGTTAAGAACAGTTAAGAATGTCGTGTCATGACCACTGTCTGACCTTCAGGCTGATAAACGCGTATATTAAAAAAGTGTTTTGAATTTGAATATGATTTTTCCTCGCATGTTTGCACAACTGCAGGTTTTGTTTTGGATACCAGTCTTTTAAATCAGTTTTAAACCATTTGTTTGTTAGAGAGCACCTTTGCTATTTTTAAAAGTTGGAAATTATGGGAGGGTGGGCGGTGCTACTATTATTGGAGTTCTCTGGCACTTGCACTTTACAGTGGGCGGGTGGAGCGAGTTTTGGACTTTCTTGTTGCTGCTCGGGCTGCTATTTTGAGCCGGGCAGAAGTCTATTTGTGGGGCCAGGGGATGCCTTCACACTATTTCTATTGTGCCGGTGCGCAGAAGCCGGTCCAGACTGGCTAACCATTGTCTGACCATGGGTCTGATAAACGTGGATATTAAAAAAGTGTTTTGAATTTGAGTATGGATTTTACTCGCATTTTTGCACATCTCCATGGCTTGTTTTCAACACCTGTCATTTGACTAATTTTTAAATCATTGTTTGTTTGACAGAGCCTTTGCTATTTTTAAAAGTTGGAAATAGGCAGGTGGGGTTGGGCTACTAATATTGCAGTTGTCTGGCACTTCCACTTTATTGTAGGCAGGAGGAATGTGTTTTGGACTTCCTTGTTGCCGCTCAAGTCGCTATTTTGAGCCAGGCAGCAGTCTAGTTGTGGGGCCTCGGGATGACTTCACACTATTTAAATTGTGTCGTGCACGGACGTGCACAGCGGGCGCTCCAGAGACTCGCCTAAGACAAGTCTGCGCCCGTCCGCGCTTGCCCCGTGCTCATCGACAGCCATGCTGCCCGTTTTTATTCAAAGTTGGGCCAGCGTATAGCTTACTCTTCGGCAGAACTGCTCTCTTTAAAGCCTGGGATATTTTGTTGAGGTCTTGTGCTACTCCTGGTATTATTTTATACCCTGTTTGTAACTTTCACTCTTGTGATTTGCCAAGCCTGTACATACTTGTCTCCTCGCCTCTACTGGAAATCTGGGAATTTGTTTGCGATTGAGGCCCTGCTTGGCAATGTACATTCACTTCAATAAAATGCTTACACATCTATGATTTACTGTGATGATAAATTGGATGTACTCTTTCTTACTGAAGCATGAATGGCTGACAACTCTGCCTCTGATGTGGCATTAGCTATCCCAGGGGTTATTCTATGATGCACTGTAATAGATTAGGGAAAAGAGGTGGTGGTGTAGCAATTGTTTATAAACAATCTTTTGTTATGTTTCATTTGACTCTAAGGCTCTTTAGGGGGCTGAATCACTTGGATTCTACCTTACATTTTCAGCAAACAAATCCTTAGTCGGGATATTAGTTTGTCGTTTTCCTGGTTATGCAGGAGAATTTTTAGCATCTCTGGATGAGTGTATGTCCAAATATACACTAAAATACTCAAATATCATGGTTTTTAGGGGACCTGAACATAAATGTGGATCAGGTCTCAGACCAAAACAACCAACTATTACTGAAAAACATGGCTTCTGGGAACATGCGACAAGTTGTTTGAAAACAAGGAAACTGTTTTAGATCCTTTTGGAGAGGTACTTTTTTGTCCAAAGGAGATTAGACTTCCTAGAGGGAAGAATTGGTGGCCTTTGGACCACGTATCGGATTACATAAAGGCTAGATTGAGGAAAGCATTAGAGAAAGATGAGAGAAAAGTGATGCGGGCAGAATGTTTGAGACCAATTATTGACGAAAAAGTATAATGACACCAAATTTGGATACGGAGCTAATTACTTATCTGTTTAAGATGGAAAAGGATCCTAGAAAGGGGTTAGAAAGATCCTTAAAACAGCGTCAAGATAAAGGGCATGACATTTTGGGGCCTTTGGCTAAAATATTTGATGCTGTGGAAGAGGCATATATCAAGAACCTGGATTTGGATCTAAGACTATTACGTGCATGGTGTAAGAGAGCCATTTGCTTTTTGGGACACGCAAATGCAGGACTTTTAGCAGAATGAAGGAAGACTGTGCTTATGAGCATAAACCCTAAGCTAGGTGATTTAGCTAACAGGGAGTCTAGTGAAGATGCACGTGGGTTACTGTTTGATGATGGGATGGTGAAGCCATTAAGAAATTGTATTCGTACCTTCACGAGCTTGGATAAGGCGCAGAGTTCAATGCAGAGAGTGTTTGCAAACAATAGTTTTAATGGAAGGACTGGTAGGAGAAGGCAAACTATGTTCTATGTAGGGGAATTTATAGAGCGCAGCTGCTACTCCAAGGAGTGTCCTGGGGCTGGATGCCGAAAAGTAACAGCAGGGGCAGGAAGGAGCTAAGGCTTCCCGAACATGGGCATTGACTTGATGCTTCTAAGGGTCAGAGGCAGTTTGTTCCAAAGTGACGGGCCCAAGAAGGAGAGGGCCTTTCCCTCTGACCTACGTGGGGTACAGGCTAGGAAAAGATTAGTTGAGCGGAGATTCCTCTGTGGGACATAGAACGAGATCCTGTGTTTCAGATAGCCAAGGCCCATTCGGTATAAGGCTGTCTGAGTCACAAACAGCGTCTTGAAGATAATCATTTCCCTCACTGGCAGCCAGTGAAGACTCCTAAAAAGGCTGGATACGTGAACATCCCGGGGGAGCGCGAAAATAGTTCGGTCCGCTGCATTCTGGACCAGCTGAAGCCTATTCATCAGGTACTTGGACATGCCTAGGTAAAGGCCGTTCCCATAGTCAAGATGTGATATGATCAGGTTAGAATCACTTGTTGTCAGGCTGTCAAGAACAGTAGGAATAAAAACTTCAGAAGAAGTCGCAGGAGGGCAAAACAAGTGCCCACTACTGAGTTTACTTGGGTATGGAACAGTAGTTGGCTATCACATTTAAAGCCCAAGTTTTTTACCACCTGACTTTTGATAAGAGGGGGGAGAGCATCCGCTGGCCAGAGGACTGCAAGGGTGTCTCCGCATCTGAACCACAGAAAAGTAGCTCAGTCTTTCCCACATTACATTTGAGTTGGTTCACAGACATCCACCGAAATATCTCTGCGAGGCAGGTACTAATTAGCTTTCCTGGGCAGGGCTCGTTGTTCTTCCATAATAATAATAATAATAATACAGAATTTTATAAAGCGCGAAACAGCTACCTCACAAGGAGGTGTCCCGGCGCTGCAGAACAAGATATAAATGTTGACCAAGAGAGCTAGAGGTGTAAACGCCTAGCGTGGTTGAGCGAAAAGCCAGGTTTTCAGCATGCGCTTAAAGCAGGCTTCAGAAGGGGCCTGTTGAAGAGCAGGGGGCAGGCTGTTCCAGAGTGACGCCACATTTGCCGAAAAAGTCCGTCCTCCCAGCCGTGCTCTTTTTGCTCTAGGAACTGCAATCAGAACCCGGTTGTTGGAACGGAGAGAGCGGGTTTGTGTGTATCTAGGCAATCGGGCTTTCAGATAGTTTGGACAAGTGCCATATAGAGATCTGAAAGCCAATGTCAGTGCCTTAAATTTTATTCTATTTGCTACTGGTAGCCAGTGAAGTGAGAGAAGATGTGGAGAGACCGAATGCTTGAAAGGAATCCGCATTAATAGTCTTGCAGCCGCATTTTGGACCAGTTGCAATCGATGTATAAGGTATTTTGGTAGGCCTAGATAAAGGCTGTTAGCGTAATCCAGCCTGGATGTTACCATGGCATGGATCACTGTTTTTCGGCAAGTTACTGGCAAGAGTCGCAGAATCTTACGTAGATTTCTTAGCTTGCAGAGACAGCAACCGACTTTTTGCTGGACGTGTGATACAAAAGACAGACTGTCATCCCACCGCACTCCCAGGTTTTTTGCCGAGTGGCTGGGCGAGGGAGGTTGTCCCATCTCTACCGGCCACCAAAGATCAGATGGGGGAGGGGGGCCTTTACCGAAAAAGATCACTTCCGTCTTGTTAGCGTTGAGTTTTAGTTTATTTGTGTTCATCCAGCGAGCCACATCTTGGAGACAGCCCTTGAAGCTTGCAAAGGACGCCTCAGACACTTCTGAATACGGAAACACCAGCTGGGTGTCATCGGCATATGAAATAGCCTTGACCCCCCAGTTGGCAATCAGCGTGAAGAGCGGAGCCAGGTAGATATTAAATAAGAGTGGGCTAAGAGCCGATCCCTGAGGGACGCCGCAGCTGAGGGCCTTAGGTGTTGAAGAGGCGGAACCCAGCGCCACCTTCTGTGTTCTCTGGGTCAGATATGACTGTAACCACCCCAGTGCCTGGTCCTTAATGCCTGACTCCGCTAAACGAGACAGCAATATGGCGTGGTCGACCGTATCAAAAGCGGCCGACAGGTCCAGGAGCACCAGCATCGCTGAGTCCCCTGAATCCATCGACCACCTCACTGACTCTGCCACCTCAATTAGTGCCGTCTCAGTGCTGAAGCCGGGTCTAAAGCCTGATTGCGTCTCATGTAATATATTATTTCCTTCAATGAATTTATTCAGTTGGCGCTGGATTAGTTTCTCTAGCATTTTGCCCGGTGCCGCCAGCAGAGAGATCGGGCGGAGATTGCTAAGATCCTTGGGGTCCCCATTTAGTTTTTTCTTTAGCGGGAGGAGAGTGGCGTGTTTCCAGATATTCGGGAACACCCCAGAGGAGATGGACATATTCCATATTTGCTGAATAGTAGGAGCCACGAAATCAGCTATGGAGTTCCAGAGTTTTGGAGGGCAGGGGTCGTCAGGAGATCCTGACTGACAACGGCTAAGTTCTTGCGAAACCAAGTTTAGTGCTATTGGCTCAAATTGTGTCAAAGTAGCGCAATCCGGCAATTTATCGGCTAAGTCCGTTTTTACCGTTTTTTTCTCTGGCCCAAAAGATTCATAGACTTGTTTAATTTTTGAGTCAAAGAAGTCAGAGATGCTTTTACACAGCTTGGTCGACGGGGGAACCTCCCTCTCAACACACCTAGGTTTAAAGAAGGACTGTACTAATTTAAAAGTTTCTCTGCTCGAGTGTTCAGCTTGTTGAATGGAGTCAGCGTAGAACTGTTTTTTTGCCTTTCTAATGGCTTTGTGCAGTTTTTTTGAAGCTTCCTTATATCGGACTTTATCTGGGAGTCCGTAATGTAGCCTCCAAAGCCTCTCCAGCCTTTTGCAGTCCGACTTTAGTGTTCTAAGGTCCTGAGAGAACCAGGGAGCGGACGGGGAATCACGCTTGGATGTCGCGTGTGATGCTGGTGCAATAGAAGCCACCATGTTTCCGACCCAGTCATTGAGTAACAGTGCGTCAGTCTCGACATTTGAGGTGAGGGAAGGTGTGTTCTGGGCTAGAACTGGCCCCATTGTAGCGGGAACTAGCTTCTTCCATTGTCTCTTCCTAAAAGAGCACTTACTTGTCGCAGGTTTGTCCACCGCTAACTTTAGTTTAAATGGAATCAGCGAGTGGTCTGACCATACCATTGGCAACGGTGTCTCTGCCAACACATTGTCAATATTGGAAAATATTAAATCAAGCATGTGTCCCGCTCTGTGCGTGGGGCCCTTGTTAATGAGTCTTAGATTGGCTGTATCCAATGTTGACCTTAGTAAAGCTGCAGGGACACATTCCTCCCTATCCATATGAATATTGAAGTCGCCAACGACCAGAAATTGAGGGTGGAGGAAGGAACTCTGGATGATAATATCCATCAAAGTGATCAGGTGGGGCTCCTCCCCCCCAGGGGGGCGATAGATGACCAATCCCGCTAGGGATAGTTGAGGACCCACCTGAAAGCAAAAGTGTAGACCTTCTAGACCCTGAATAAGAGTAGGGGTTGAAGATGTGAGTATGAGCTGCTCTTTAAATATGACAGCCACACCCCCGCCCCTTTTTTCGCCTAACCGATTGGAGAAGCATATTTTATACCCATGTGAACAGCAGCTGGGTGTCATCTGCATAAGACACAATTTTTGCCCCTAAGGATTCTGCCAAAGTGGCCATGGTGAATCCTTAGGGGCAAATATTGTGTCTTATGCTCATGCAAATTATCTATTTAAGCTTCAGTAGTGCAGGAGTAGTTGGTGGAATTTGATTCTTCTAAGAACAGTCAGTTATTCTCATTTAGACTGCGTTCTCAGAAATGATGTCATTTGAGATGTCGTAACTGTTGTTATGAATGCTATGATTTCACATGCTTTAAGTGATGTAATATGCAAGGGTATAACCAAAGCATGGAAAAGGTGCAAGTTACAGTTAATGTACTGTGGCAAGTGAGGTGACAAAGACTGTGTACGGAGGTGCACGACTTGTAACTGTAACTTTAGAATGTCTATTGTTTGTATAGTTCTAGTGGGTTTTTATAGAAAGAATGACTAGAGTTATCCCAACTATAACTTACTCTTTGTTTTCTCATTGAATATAGATATAATTGTCAGTAAGCATGTTAAAAATGAAGATTTGCAAAGTGTACACAGTATATAAGCAGTAAGAAACTCACTCATACAGCAGCTCACCTCAGAGACAAATTGCTTACCATCACTAAGACAGACTACACCGCCCCGTAGAATTTAAATTGTAAGCATCATAATAGTACATACAAATTACACTGATTTAAATGGACTTGCAAATTCAGCAGGCATAACAACAATGGCAAATTGCATTATAGTAGGCTCGTGTTTAGCTCAACACTGTAGCTGAACATTTGTTGATGTCTACCCTCTCATTTACCAACACAGCTGTTCATTTCCTATTTACTCTGATCTATCACAGTGCCTGCTTTGCATAGTAATGTCATTAAGCATTGTATTGCAGTGATGTGTTACACGTATATGAAGTAAATAACAGAAAAATACCAGTGTCTTATAGTGTTTTCTCTCTGATTGAAAGCATTTGACCGAGGGATGCACATAATCACCAACCCAAGAAAACAACTCCAAAGGGAACAACAATTAAAATCTGGAGGAAAAAACTGAAACACCTGCATCATTTAAAGAAACAAGACCAGGCAAACATTTGTATAGTGACTGGTGAAGACAATACATAAACAGGAGAAACCAAGCAATACGAGTAGAGTCACACACCCTGGAAGAGTACACACACAACAATATATGGGCATTGCTGCCTTGTGTTACTCCAGACTTATCAGTCCATGCAGGACCGTGCATGGTGGCCTCGCGTAGCTTGATAAATTTGACTTTAGTGTTGCCTCGCCCTTGCGCCCCCTCTTGTGTGGCACAAGGGAGACACAACACTATGATAAATATGCCCCCATGTTTGCTGCACTTCCTCGCACTTTAAGCAGCACATACACCTGGACTTTTCAACTGTAACTTACATTAGCTGTATAAAATGTGTATTGCATTTCCTCTTCTTAATCATCTCTTTAAGGGCCAGATGTACAACCATTTCGTTTTGCGAGTCGTAAATTGTGATCTTTTAAGATTATCAATTTACGACTCTCAAAATGGAATATACGAATTAGTCTCAGACACATATAGCGATTTCCAATGGGGTCGCAAATGACCAGCCTCATCAATACCCATGAGGCAGGTCGCAATTTCCGGTCCATTGGGAATGGGCTACAATCACAGGGATGGTGGCCTGCTGCGGACAGCAGACCATCATGTCTGAGTTTGCTTTTTAAATAAAGCAACGTTGTTTCTAAAAATGCAGCCCTTTAAAGGAAAACAGGATGTGTTTAAAAGAAAAAAAGGCAAAGTTTTGTTTTCATTTTTTAAGGGAAGGCAGTGACCTGTAGGACCACTGCCCGCTCTTAAATATTTTGCCTGCCAAACACAAAGGGGAAGGGGTCCCCAGGGGACCCCTTCCTGTTTGTTTGCGACTGGCCTACCACCAATTTCAAATTGATGGTAAACTGCAATTTTTTTTTTTTACTAAATCTTATAAAGCGCTTGGCTACCCAACCGGGCTTCCCATCTCTAATAGGAGACGTAAGGGATGACATACTGCTCAAGTAAAGACATGAGTTTTTAGTTGCTTCCTGAAACTGAGCAAATTGTTATTCGCTCTTAGGCCAATCGGGAGGGAGTTCCATAGCTTGGGTGCCAGAAAAGAAAAGGGTCGCCCTCCGCTTCTGGCCCATTTTATTCTGGGCATAGCCAGAAGAAATTGACTATTTGACCTTACGTTAAGTCACGTGCTTTATTATGGGGAACAATGAATTCCCTCTGAATATGTGGTCTGTGGGAATGCTTTACTTTGTGTACAATACAAAGAGTTTTGAATTCAATTCTCTTTCTCACTGGCAACCAATGAAGACTGACCAGTGTCAAGTGCAATGATTGTGATTTGGGAATATTCAGCGAAATTCTGGCTGCGGCCTTCTGTATACCTGCAGCTTTCTGGTGACATACACAGGGTTGCCAAGATAAAGTGGATTGCCTTAATCCAAGCACGCCAAAATGAGCCCCTGTATTACTATTCTACGAGTTTCAATAGGAAGCCATTTAATTGGTCGCTGAGAGCTTTTAAAAGGCCAAAACACATTCCTACCAATTTCCTGGCTTTCGATGCCATGGTAATGTCCTTATCAAGGAATACTCCCAGGTTTTCAACTTCCCCTTTTGGAGAGGAACGATCACCCAGACATCGGGACCACCAGAACCTCTGTCTTGTCGCCATTTCATTTAAGGCAACAATTGTACATCCAGGTATTTACCTTTTCCATGCAGTCTGCTAAATTGGCCTCAGTTTGACAGATATTAGACACCAAAGAAATGACAACCTGAATATCATCAGCGTATAAGATCATTGTGAAACCTGCCGAGCAAATAATGTCCACTAGGGGACATATATATATATATATATATTAAAAAGAATAGGAATTAAGGGCAAGCCCTGGGGTACTCCACATTTGAGCTGATGGACTTCCGACAGGCAGTTCCCCTCCCTAACCTGAAAGCTTCTATTTTCCAGATAGGAGGTCAGCCAATTTAGCACATTGCCCGTATTTCCTAGCACCTCAAACCTGCTTTGAAGAATAGGAACTATTTGCAGTCGCAAAACAATCATACACCCCCCTGTGACTCGCTATTAGGAAGGAATGCCCTTGGCACCCCCCTTTCTAATAGCAACTGGCAAACTTTATTTTGCAAGTCGGTAATAGGTTACAGTCTCACAAAATAGGGTTTGTACATGCTACAACCCTTTTTAGCAGTCGCAAATAGACTGATTTTCAGTTTGCGACCGCTAAAAATGGTCGTACATCTGTCCCTAAGTTACATCTGACCGGTTCAGCACAGCTTTTCGATAGGATTTCCATGACTACTCTCTTTACACACCTCAGGGAGCGTCCACAATTGCAAATAAGCTAAAAAGTACTTATCCGCAACTTTAACACATAAGTAAATTATGCACCTTTGATTTTTACACTTATGATGGTAATTTTATCTTTTATGAGGTCAAACTTATGTATGTGTAAATCTGACTTAAAAATAAAAAAAAACATTCTAAGTCGGGAACACAGGGGCTCATTACGATGGCAGAGGGACCGCCACCGCCGGCCCGGTGGTGGCGGTCCCTCCGCCATCTGACTCCCATTTCCCCCCGCCACATTAGGATGGTGGGGGGAATGGCTTTGCGACCGCGGCGGTCACAAAGACCGCCCTACACACTTCTGTCACGGCAATCGTCACGATTGCCTGGCGGAGTGGTTGGCATGAGTGAAATGGCGGCTGTGCCTAGCAGGCACCGCCCGCCAGATTACAATGCTGGCCTCAGCCAGCCTTTCCATGGCGGTTGAAAGGCTGGCAGAGGCTGGGTTCTGGGGCCCGTTGCGGGCCCCCTATGTGTGAGGGGAGGGTGTACGTGCACTGGGGGGTACCCATGGTACCCCCTACATTTCCATGCATGCAGTGCCTTCCACGTTGTGCATGGTAATGCACTACATGGCTTTTTTGTATTGCGAACCGTGCTGCAGCCAGCAGCACTGTCCGCAATGATCAGTGCCCTGGATGCCCCTGCCATAGTGGTGGGCACATCCTAATTCACCCAGCGGGACCACCGCCTTACCTGCGGATGGTCCCAGCACCGCAATGATGGCGGGCGGACTAATGTCCACCCGCTATCGTAATTAGCCCCATAGTTTTCAGAGTCATCCAGGTCTACATAGTTATGGTAACATCAGAGCTCTCAAGTTTCCTGTTTCTTTGTGTGAGTAGCTTTTCAATTTGTTTTATTCAATTTTGTACTTCTAAGCCATGTTTAATGACAAAAAGTACACTAATGTAAAGGAAAACCCGGTCTGGAAGACATTCACCAACTGAATGGGGGAAACGTGACACCACAGAAAATGGTCATCACAAATGAACTGTTAAAAGCACATTAGACAACACATTTGTTCTAGCCACACTTTCTTCTCTACATCATAATTTGCCCTCTGTACAGATATCGAAATCAGATTATTTTAAATGTTGAATCTAAATGGTACTCATTGCCAGATGACTCTATCTCTCCATTGAATCAGTGCTTTTTTTCTGGCTGTTCGCAGAAGCACTTATTGAATTCTAGAAGGTGAAGTCCTGGTTCACCTCAGTAGAAACAATTGAGCTAACACACCTGGAAGCAATGATTTGTAAAAGAATAGCTCAGACATGAAGAGAGCTTAATTTGCATACTAGAGGTGTTCCTAGAAATCTGCATGGATCCAATATTCATCGATCTACCTTGGACAATCAATTAATCAACTTGGGCTTATATAGTACGGATAATTACCCACAAGGATATCCAGGCGCTAGGTTCTTGATGGGATCAATCGAAAAGCCAGGTCTTGAGTCCCTTTCTGAATTCCAGGAGAGAGGACAGTGTTCAAAGGTGAAGGGGAAAGTCGTTCTAGTGCTTGCAAGCGAGGTAGGAGAAGGATCATCCTCCACTGTAGCTTTGGCGGATGCGAGAAGTGTGTGTGAGTACAAAAGAGGCGGTGCGCAGGTGTTAGGGAAGGTTGGGAGAAGTTTAGGCAGTGGTTGATGTACGCTGGTCTTTGGTCGTGGAGGGCCTTGTAGGTGTGTATCAGCATCTTGAATTGGCATCTTTTCTGGATAGTGAGGTTCTGAGGTGGGAGGATGTGGAACCATTTGGGGAGGTAAAGGATGAGTTTGGTTGTTGAGTACTGTATCATCTGGAGTCTTTTCAAGAGTTGGATGGTGATTCTATGTCAGGACTGGAGGCGAGGAGTATGCCTTCTTTCTTCACTTTAATGCATAGCAGCGAAGATATAACAGAAAACTACATTTCCCATGGAACAAAGGGAACATGTAGTCAAAACAAGAAAACATGGTAACAACCAATCACAGCACATAAATCCAGTGTCCAATCAGGGCTCAGGCAGCCCAACATAGTCCTTCAACAGTGTCCTCTCCTCCTCTTTCTTTGCTGCTACGCAGCAAGATAAGTACCATTCAGGCTTATTTTCCTTTTTTAGTGCTTTGATGTGGAAAATGTGATTGTGCTTTAGCGAGCGCTGCCTTGCACCGTTATTTTGATTATTCCTGACTTTGTTTGAGTATCGTTTATGCGCCAGCTTTTGTGTTCGCGTGCACTGCTTTGTTTCCTGGTGTTTTTCTAATTGCGCTGGAAAAGCGTTCTCTTTATCTTCAATCTCCCGCAGCGTGTGGGCTACGCTGCGGGTAGTAAGCCGCGGGCACGGTTTCTTCATCCCTACGCGGCTCATTGCTGGTGGTGGTTCCGGTCCTCCCCCGCTAGAGGGCACGGGAGGCAGTGCGGGCGTGGCGTGTCGTTTGATCTCTCTTCAGAGAGTTTCAAACATCGCGCCCGCGTTGTTTAGGAGCCCCGGTCTGAGGGAGACACCTAAACGGTTGTAGCGCGGCGGAAAAACGTTATTGCCTTGCCCCTTCTTTTGTGCCCCACGCTCTGTGCCTTGGCCCAATAATCCTGTTAAAGGGAGAGCCTGTATGTGAAGCTTGTGCTGTTGAACGCCTTGTGAGGTCAAGTACTTTTGTGGGTGCATGTAAAGGGACTTTACCCAGACCAGTTGGCCCTGTTAAAAAGGGGCTTGTTTGATTGTCCTTTGCCAGCATTTTGTCCCTGGGCCTGAACCCGTTTATTTTGCGGTTTCCCCGCACTCTAAAGAATATTTAGGCTGCCACCCAGCCTGTGGAGACCTCTGTTTGCAGGCCCAGTGGGAATCCACTTTGTTTCATTTCACGACTATAGTCGGTCTTCGGCGTCATGGATTGCTATGACGATTATCAGGAGGAGGAAGACCCCCTCACTAATATGCCCTGGGGTGACGCCTTTTATGAGGCAGCGGATACCTCTATTTATAGGACGGTTGACCAGGCCATTTCCCTTAGAGGATAGGCTCTCACGCCAAATAGAGCAGGCCTTTTCCAAACTTTCACAGCAGATTGCCCCCCTCCCCCCCCCAGACTCCAACCACTTCGTCTCAAGACTCTCTCGGCTCCCCTCCACCTAAACGTTCCCGTGAGGCGGGTGTGGATGTGGATGCGTTTGACCGCCTTAGGAAGGCCTTCATGGCTACTTGGCCGGCGGTTCCCCCTGCTCCAGCGCCGGTTTCTCCGACCAGTCAGCTTCCTGGGACATCCCAGGATCCCCCAAGCACCGCAGACATGTTGGAGCCCAATGATATAGTGCACCCGCGGTCCTCTGAGTGGACCCCAGCCAATAAGGTGGCTACTTATGTGGCCGCCCATATCCGACACCCCCTCGAGAAGGAAGCTCGCAATTGTTTGCGGGCAGAGTGCCCTCGCCCCTCCCTGGAAGGTAAAGTAGCTTTGATACCTGAAATTGACCCGCGGATGGGCACTTTCCTCCAGAAATTTATCAGGGACCCCAAAAAGGGGATAGACAGATCCTGGAGGGTCTGCCAGGATAATACTCTTGGACGCTCTAGGCCCGATTACAAAAATACTGGATATGGCGGAAGATGCAAAGGAGTCAGGCTCTATCATTTCCCCCGAGACCCTATCAGGCTGGGCACAACGAGTTGTGATCTTCATGGGCAATGCTAATTGTGCTCTCTCCACAGAGTGCCGCCGGTCTCTTCTTATTAAAATTGACCCAAAGTTAGGGGACCTGGCGGATTCTGAAGAGGGCGCTATCGCCCAGTGTGGTCTTTTTGGCGAGCCTTTTGTGAAGAAGCTCGGTAAATTTGTTAACACCTTCACCTCGCTAGACCGAGCGCAGTCTACAATTAAAAAGGTGTTTCCCTGTGTTTTTCGCGGGCCGGCCGAGGAAGGGGCCGATCGGCCGGTCGTCAGCAACGCTAGACCAACCAGGGAGGCTCCGGACAATACCAGGACCAGTCCAGGTTCGGGAACTTTTACCCCACACGAGGAAAGAGGGGTAAAGGGAGAGGATACCGTGGAGGAGCTGCAGCCTCTAGCCCAGGTGAGAGTTCTCCCTTCTTCCCCATAAGACATAGGAGGGCGGTTGGCAAGGTGTTTTCAGGTTTAGTTGACCATCACGCAAGATGCATGGGTTCTGCAAACTGTGAGGGGTTTTCACATAGAGTTCGAATGAACACCCGTGCAAAAATCCCCTCCTCGCCCTATTCAGTTCTCTGTGCAGGATGCCCTCCTAGTGGACGAAGAGGTTTCCTCTCTTCTCCGGAAGAGCGTTATCTCCCCGGGGATTTTTGAGCAACATTTTTCTGGTCGACAAGACCGATGGCGGCAAGAGACTGGTGATAAACGTGAGCGACGTCAATCAATGGCTTGTTTATCGCCATTTCAAGATAGAGGGGATCCATCTTCTCAGGGATGTTCTCCGGCCCCTCGATTGGATGGTCCGTTTGGACCTCAAAGATGCCTATCTGGTGGTTCCAATCTTCCTGCACCATCGGTGGTTTCTCCAATTCCTCTGGGGTCACCACACTTACGAGTACACGTCTCTCCCTTTCGGCCTCTCGTCGGCTCCTTGGTGTTTTACCAAGGTTCTCAAACCGGTAGTAGAATTCCTACGGTCCTGGGTGTCAGGATGATCGTTTACCTCGACGATCTTCTTTTGATGGCAGCTTGTCCCCGCCGCTTGTTGCAACAGCTTCAGATGGCGGTATCGCTCCTTCAGGATCTAGGTTTTGTTATCAACGAGAAAAAATCTCTGTTGCAGCCTACCCAGAGCATTACATTCTTGGGATTCGTCATAGACTACACTGCCTCCACACTCAGCCTTCCCAGCAGGAAAGTGACCAAAATTCGTCACGAGCTGCGTCGTGTTCTGGCCAAACAACGGATTTCCCTTCGCCAGTTGGCTCGGGTGGTGGGTCTTCTGTTCGCATCCATACAAGCCATCTTCCAGGGCCCGCTTCATTACAGAACTCTGAAACGCCTCAAAGGTTTTGTCCTTCGCAAAGGGTATCCGTATTCACACAAAGTCCTCTTGTCCATCGAGGCAAGGTCCGAAATACAGTGGTGGTTGGACCACATGGAGGCATGGAACAGAAGGGCAATCTTCGGTTCCGCCCCGGACATGGTTATAGAATCGGATGTCAGCAGGCTCGGTTGGGTGGCCAGGTGCAGAGACCTCTCTACAGGAGGGTTACGGTCACCCGAAGAACAGAAGTTACACATAAACTGTTTGGAGCTTCTGGCGGGGTCCTTCGCAGTACGTTGCTGGACGAGAGATTCAGTGCAGTCTTGTGTACTGCTAAAAATGGACAACATCTCGGCGGTCCGTTATGTGAATCATCTGGGGTGTACCAAGTCATAGGCCCTGTCGGATCTGGCGGCAAGTTTTTGGCAGTATTGCCTCGACAATCAGGTCTCCGTCACGGCAGAGTATCTCCCGGGCCGAGACAATCTGGAAGCCGATTTCCAATCTCGCCACTTCCGGGATTCCAGACTCTGGCGCTTGGACCAGTCGGTTTTCGCAAGGCTGAGCGACCTTTGGGGTCCTTTCTCGGTGGACCTGTTTGCGTCCAGACTGCATCACCAGGTCCCGTGTTTTTTCAGCTGACGGCCAGACCCTCTGGCAGCAGCGACGGATGCTTTCCTCCAGAGTTGGAGTGCAGAACTGGGCTACGCGTTCCCGCCCTTTGCAATGATCACGAGGGTAACTGCACAAGTTCGCAGGCAAGTGGCAGATCTGGTTGTGATCACTCCGCTGTGGAGGTCCCAAGTGTGGTTTCCAGTTCTTCTGGAACTTTCTTGGGATTTTCCAATCCTACTCCCCCAGTTTCCGACTCTCCTCATGAGTCCGGACGGGTTTCCCCATCCTCTAGTGTCCACAAACTCACTGAGGGTCGTGGCATGGTGGATTTCCGGAGTAGATGGGAAGCCTCTGGCCTTTCGAGAGAGGCTGAGTCCTTTATCTCTAAAGCGTGGGCGGACAGTACTGTCAAGAGGTACAAATCCACAAGGAATAGATGGACCCGTTGGTGTTTGCGATGGGGTTTTGATCCCTTGGTCACGGATGTGGTCCATATAGTGAATTTTTTTGGCCCAACTGGCCTCCAAGGGTTTGGCTTATCGGTCTATTAATACCTTCAGGTCGGCTGTTTCTTCTGGCCACATCCCAGTGGATGGTGCTCCGGTGGGTGAACACCCCTTGGTTTGTTATCTATTGCGGGGCATACGCCTGTCCCTACCTCCGGAGCCACGTTATTCCGCTCTCTGGGATGTTAATCAAGTCCTTAACCTGTTTTTATCCTGGCAGCAGAATAGGTACCTCTCCAGGAAGGAATTGTCAGCCTAATTGGCCATGCTTCTGTGCCTCACTTCTTGTAGGCGAGTGTCAGATGTACGGGCTCTGGACATCTCTAGCAGAATTTTTACTCCTGATGGGGTAACGTTTACTTTGCTCAGATGCACTAAGTGCCATACCAGATCAATTTCCTACCCACAGTTTCCTGATTCCCCGAAACTTTGTGTGGTTCGTTGCCTTAAAGCTTATGAAGAGATGACGGAGGAGTTCCATCCCCAGGGGAGAGACAGCTCCTCATTTCGCTGCGGAAGCCCTTTAAGGTGGTTTCTTCACCCACTATTGCCAGGTGGGTTCGTTGGGTGATGCAGGAAGCAGGCATCAGCCTTAGCCAGTTTGGGGCACACTCCGCGAGGGGTGCCATGGCTTCTAAGGTCTTCAGTCTAGGGGCGCGTCTGGAGGATATTTTCAACGCGTCAGGCTGGTCTTCAGGCTCCACATTCAAGCAATTTTATTTCAAACCGATTCTGAATATGGCTCATTTGGTTGCGGGCAAGCTTTAAACAAGCATAATCCTCGCCTTCAGTCCTGACATAGAATGAAAAATTTCCTAGCTAACGTAACAGAAAGTTTAAATTCTATTAAGGACTCGGAGGCGAGGATTATCCTGCCCTGGATTCCTGGAGGAGACCCTTCCCCATACTACAGTAAGTAATGTTGTTAATTCAGATGCTTATGACTCTGTTTTTTCTGCATTATGTTTGACTCTTTTGTAATAATTTCTCAGTGGTTCCTCCGTTAACATGTTTCCTCTTGCGCTCAGGCTCGGACTCCAACAAACAGGACGCCTCAAGAGTGGAGAGAGGCTGTCTACGCGCTCAGAAAGAGGAGGAGAGGACAATGTTGAAGGACTATGTTGGGCTACCTGAGCCCTGATTGGACACTGGATTTATGTGCTGTAACCGGTTATTACCATGTTTTCTTGTTTTTACTACATGTTCCCTTTGTTCCATGGGAAATGTAGTTTTCTGTTATATCTTCGCTGCTATGCATTAAAGTGAAGAAAGAAGACATAATCCTCGCCTTAATAGAATTGAAACTTTCCATTACGTTAGCTAGAAAATTTGTCATTCCTGTGTAGAGCGAATTTCTGTAATCCAGCTGGCTGGTGACTAGGGCTTGAGTGACGGTTTTCCTGGTGCAGACTGGGAACCGTCTGAGGATCTTTTGGAGCATGGGGAGGATGTGGAAGCAGGCGGAGGAGAATGCGTTGATCTGGCATTTCATGGTGTGTTTGCTGTCCAGGATGATGCCACGGTTGCAGAGTGGCCTGTCAGTGTGAGTGTGGGTCTGAGTTTGGAGGACCACTAGTTGTCGTTCCAAGGAGAGGTGTTGTTCTGATAGATCAGCGCTTCCATCTTGTCCGTGTTAAGCTTCAAGTAGTTGGTCTTCATCCAGTCGGCAACACTCGTCATGCAGTTTTGAAAGTTGGCCCTAGTGGTGGAGGACTCTTCTGAGAGCGAGAGGATGAGCTGGGTGTCATCTACGTAGGATATGGTGTAGGAGCCATGGGTTCTGACGATTTTGGCTAGGGGCATCATGTATGTGTTGAACAAGGTGGGGCTGCCACACGAACCTTCAGGGATGGCGCAGATGGTGCTCTTGGTTTTGAAGTATAGGATGGTAGGAGTATTTTCAGAGACCCGTGCATTACAGACATATTTTAACGTCCTAGTGATTTGTTTCAGACCCATAGGCGCTGGAAGTAGGGGTGCTGGAGGTGCTGCAGCACACCCAAAATAAATATGCTGGAGTTCAGAAAAGAAATGCCTCTAAATTTTGTTTTCATCTTGTCACATTTGTTATGCATTTAAAGACAGCGGTCAAATGTCAGGCTACGTCTTCTGACAAATTGCTGCTTATTTTTTTAAATAGAGAGTGGAGTTTTACTTTTCCTTCTCTGGATGCAAAAGGGAGTGTGAAAGGAAACGTTACAGAATGTCAATTTTTAATAACTTTTATAACACAACATCAATTAAATATCTGTAAATAAACTGTAAGAATATTTCAAGACATGTCAGCAGTTAGGAAAGCACAAATGTAATTCTGTACTTTTTGCAATACTGAAGTGTGATGAAAAGGAAGATTTAATAGGACCAAAGTTAACCAAAATACTTTACTGGTGATGCGCAAATAATAAATATTTACCGAAACTCGATTTCCACACTCCAATTGTTCCAGAGCCACTCCTCAGACCTATCTGCATACATGCCAATAGACCTGATTCAGGAAAACAAAATATGGGGCGACCCAGTATCCTTAGGAACCCGGGTAGATATAGATTAACAAATAAATAGGTTCCCTTGGGGGAAACTCTGCCATAGCTTCCTAGACAGAAGAAATGCTCTTGGTCACAAAATGATGGATAGAGACCAACTCTTTATTGGCTACCCAAACAATCTTGAGTGCACAACCTTGTGCAGACATAGGGTATACACATTTGCATAAGGTGCAAATATCCACATCAACAACAAATACAGAACTATAGGAGCTCTTTGTGGACAGTACAGTGTAAGCAGGTGGTGTTATATGTAGTAAACAAGAGGTGAGCCGTGAAACATATCAAAAAACAAATGTTGACTTTAATTTGCACAAATTCGTGGTCTGAAAAACCCTGTATTAAGGGTTCCACCATCAATGGAAAAGTCAGAGTCATCCGGAAAGGAATTACTTGAAAAGGAAAAGTGCGTTCTAGAGCCAAGGCTCTGTACTTACTTCAGTGTTGAATGTCATTGGTTATCTGTGTTTTGTGGGAAACAGCCTTCACAATGAGGTTTTTCCATGTTGTACCTTTCCACACATTTTTTGCCATGCATGGTTTTAGAACGCTTATGCTTTTACAACGTATGACATTACCACACATTTAAGTAAGTTTCGGGGGTGTTGGGGCGTTCTAAATAAAATGCGGGTGAAAATTGTGTGGTAAAGGCATGCAAAGTATTTCCCTGCGTTGTTCAGTCATACAACCGTGTTTTGTCAACCTCACTGATATGTCTTTTTTTTAATGCTCAATATATGGCTTAGACTTTTCCTTTGATGGTACTCTTGTACATATCCTCATTTCAGATTGGTGTGCACATTCTATTTGTTTGATTTACAACAGCCACAATCTATATATCTCTGTATAGAAGAGATAAGGTTACCCCTACACATAGTTTGTTAAGTGTTTTTAAAAGATTGTGATTCATTACCAATTAAGAAAGTATATATCTTTATTGTCTTTGATTTAATTTGTTATAGGTGTCTACTTTTCTATGTCCTGATGAAGACTCAATTCCAAAATGAAATACTGGGGTCTAGATATCAGCGTGTTGATTGTTGACATTAATAAATAATTGCGTTAGGTGGAACTCTGAATACAGGGCCCCGCTAACCATGAGTTTTTACAATTTTTTTATACGTTTCACTGCTCACCTCTTGTTCATTAAATATCACACATCCACTTACACCGCGATGTCCACAAAGAGCACCTATAGTTTGCTATTTGTTACTTATGTGGCTATTTTTACCACATCCAAATGTGTATAGACTATGTCTGCAGAAGTTTGTGCACACGATTGTTTGGATATCCATTAAACAGTTGGTCCATTTCCATCATTTTGTGACCACCTGCATTTCTTACGCCCAGAAAGCTATGGCAAAGCATCCCCCAGAGTTGTTAATCAATAGACCTTATTCAGGCGGAAGACTTCCATTTTCCTAAACGAAAAATGGCTTCATTTTGGCTGTTGTCTGCCTAAAACTGCCACTCCTTCAACAGAAGTCAATGGGGGAACATAGTGTCCCATTTTGTTTTTAACAAAATCTCCCTCTTGCCTCTTCTGAAATGTTGGCTTGTATGTATCTGCATCATTCCTCCCTCAGATGATGGTGCGCCTCTGCTTTTACGCTTCCACTTGCCTCTTGGCCCCTCTTGTATCTTGTCATGGTTTATATCGGCGGCGAGGTGCGGATGCAGAGATGCAATTACGTGCAATGGCGCCGCTCACCCCTCAAGCACTCACCTAAGCGGATCCACTTGCATAAAAATGCCATCGAGCTGACTGCAGGCCGAACCGCGCTTTTAAAGTGCCGCAAAAACAAATCACCGGCGGAATTGTAAGGCCCAGAAGGCCTCCTCGAACTGCCGATGACACACAAGGTTTCAGACCTGCCATGAATATTTCATGCCCGAATCAGCAGGCTGACAACCGGGCGCACTATTTTAACCCTCCGCGCAGGGCCTGTGTGCTCGAAGCCGAGCCACGCTGCTGGGGACCCCTTGTAAATCACCGGGCACGACGGCTGGGGCAGCTCTCAAGCACGAGGGATAGTGAGGGGAGCACTGTGGACCCCAGGCGTGGCTGTCACAGGGGCAGCTTCCGGACTGAGACGAATCTGGAGAAAAATAATTGAGGTTTTTTTTTTCTGCGTCATACCACCTGTCAGTGAGCAGAGGCCTAGAATGAGTGCCTGGGCTGGTATCCACCCGTGGATGAAAGGAGGAGGGGGCTGCATAGAGAAGTTACAAGGGGTGAACGTGAACTGTACATATTTATTTTATGAATGGTTTCTACAGGGCCTGGGTCTTGCCTCTGGTGCTGCAGAGAATTTTACGGCAGAAGAAGCAATAAATAAAACAACTGGATTCATACGGTGCATGTTAATCCTGGAATTGGCTTCTTAGCGCCGAATTTATGTCTGTCCCTTCTGAGTCCCTTATGGCCAGACTCAGAGTGGTATGCTGGTATTGTATTTGGTTGTGTGCAGAGTAAGATCTTGTATCCAACCAGTCACTGTGGATTTAGAAATACCCTTCAGTTGCTGTGACATGGCAACGCTAAATATCTATCACTGTCAGAAGGTGCACCTGAGACACGGCGTGCGGGGCAGTCTGTTTGTAGAGGTGGGGTGGTGGTAGTGTTTTAATCTTCGCACCAAATGACCCCGCCTCAATAAGGAATCAGGGGCGTAATTTAGGTCCCCGCAGCCCCTGCTGTGCTGGCCCCTCAGCACAGTGCCCTGGCCGGAGAGCTCCTGTAAGAGTCCGGAGGATGGGGGGGCACTCCACTGAACTTGCAGGGGGGCCCTCTCAAGTTTCGTTACACCACTCGAAGGGATTGAGTTGTAACTGGTCTTCGTGCTTACAGTCACTGTCTTGCATTCCCTGCACTAGGTCTCTGTTTAGAGATGGCTGCCGAGTGAATGGAAAGCTCCTGTCTCAAACTAAATGGAGACAAAACACAGCTTATGATCCTGGGCAACATTCCCAATTCATCCATTAATCTGGGCTGGCTGTAATGATTACGGTCTAGTTGTCTGTGTCCACACTGAACACACACCCCTACATCCGCAGGCCAGGCGTGGCCTGTGGGGAACCAATAAAGGGAAGCGGCCCGCTCGGGGGCAGGGCTTCCGACTGAGACACCGAGTGAGTGGTGGTCTGTCTCTCCCCGTAAGGTGTGCCCCTCGACCCCATATGCCCCTTTAGGCCCAATCCCTAGAGCAAGCTGCCATCAGGACACTGGCGACAAGGGTGGGATCCGGTCCCATGCCCACTTACCCGACAACGGCGAACTGAGGAGCGCTGGGCGGTGCCGGTGACCCCACGCCTCGGAACCCCATCGAGAGGCGAGCGGGACGAAGGATTGTGCGGCCTGACCCCGGTAAGCAGCGAAGTGGCCAGAAACTGCATGCGAGGCCGGAGCGGGAAAGGAAGAGCAAAGCGCGGGGAAGCGGAGCCGCTGTGCGGAGCGAGGCCCACACGCAAGGAAGTCCTGCGCGCATGCGCAGTAACGAGCGGCCCACCCCACCACACGCGAGCAGCGTGAGAAAGCAAACCGGCGGAGGCCCGGTACCACCACGAGGCAGGGGAGGCGCGGAAAAGGAAGAGGAAGCAGCGCGCGACACCGGTGACCCCCCCCCCCCACGGCTGCAAGGAGCCTGCAAGCGTCTCCAGAGGCGCAACAAACAAGCATTGGCCAACAAAAGTCGCTGCCACCTCATGAACTTGCCTACAGCCACCCAAAAGCAAGAGATATCTCAGGCAAGCACAAGCAAGTGCAAAAGGGGCTCACGCACGCCACAGTGCAATAAGAAGGGGCAGAGCGACTCCAACCTCAGGTAACAGAGGAGCAGGGAGTTAAGTGGAAGAGGTACAGCAACCTTGATAACGACCCCAAGAGACACAAAAAGAAGGCATCGGAGTAACTCAGGGACAGCCAAGCCATGGTCGACGACGAACCTGCGGCACCTGCACGCATTCCGTACCAGCATGCTGCGTCTGGAGTTCTGCCACCCTTCAGCGAGGTCGAAGATCCATCAACTGCGTCACCAAGGTGGAAGATCTGGCTGGAGCGCCTAGAAAACTATTTTGTGGCGTCCAGGGAAACGGATGGGGCGATAAAGCGATCTTTGCTACTCCACTACGCAGGTGATGAAATCTTCAAACTATTCAAGCATCTACCTAACACTGGTACGGTGGACGACTATGACGCGGCTGTCCGGGCCATCAACGGTTATTTTGATCCACAGTTGAACTTGGACTTCGAGGTATTCAAGCTGGGGCAGGCAAGGCAGCGGGAAGGAGAGTCCATGGACCGTTTCTACGCTCGAGTGAGGGAACTCGCAAGCACATGCACCAACGAAGACCAACCCAAAGCTATACGAAGGCAGATCATTCAAGGGTGTAGGGACAAGACGCTAAGGGGTTTGATCTTGAGAAAGCCAGGCATCTCGCTTGAAGACATACTAATTTTAGCTCGGTCGCACGACCTGTCAGCGGTGAGGGCCACCGCCATGGATCAAGCCCTGAACAAATATTCAGGGAAAAGCGACAACATCAAGGTGGAAAAAGTGGATGCGGTGATGACGAAGCCAAAGAACAGATACAACAAGGACACCCGGAAGGAAGGTTCCCGGACAAAATGCAGATACTGCGGATATGAACCGCATGCCGCCAAAGACTGCCCTGCACAAGGAAAAACGTGCACGAACTGTGGGATCCCAAATCAATTTGCGTCCGTCTGCCGACGGCGCAACTACACAAAAGGGCCGAAGAAGTTCAAGTCACTGCCGAAAGCAGTGCGGCAACTATCTCTAGACGACCCGACACCCTCGGAAGGAGCACAGGCCCCTCAAGGAAGATATCTACCAACTGTGGACGAATACTCCGACTCCGAAGACAAAGAAGTACACATCATCTCTTTCGCGCGGGAACTGAAACGCAGGAGGCGACCACAACCCACGTGCATCGTCCAACTGGGAGGAAATGAGGTAAAGGCCATAATTGACACCGGGGCCACTGTGAATGTAATGGGACTGCAGCAATTCAATCAACTACGACCCAGGCCACAGGTAATACCTTCCAGGACAAGGATTTTTGCGTATGGGGCCCACACCCCACTCCCGCTGAAGGGAAAGATGATAGTGCCTATCAAAGCTGATGAGGTCGAGGTAACAGCAACAGTCCACATCATCGACAGGGAGGCAGAAACACTGCTGAGTAGTCACACGGCAGAGGATCTAAAGCTGATAGCCTTTGCACATCGGGTCCGAACACACCAGGTGGATGAACTGTTGGCTCAGTTTCCGGAACTCTTCAAGGGCCTGGGGTGCATCAAGTGTGACCCAATACGATTGCACGTTGACAAGACGGTTAATCCAACTGCGTTGAGGCATCGCAGGATTCCATTTCATTTGAGGCCTCTGGTAGAAAAGGAACTGGAGAACCTGGAAAGCCTGGGGGTCATCGAAAAAGTCTCGGGACCCACCCCCTGGGTATCCCCCATGGTGATTGTAGAAAAACCTCGCCAACCTGGAGCCATTAGGTTGTGTATCGACATGAGGTTGCCAAACCAAGCCATCAAGAGGGAACGTCACCTGACCCCAACGATGGACGACATCATTGCCGATGTAAACGGATCACGGTGGTTTTCAAAGATCGATTTGAACGCGGGCTATCACCAGCTGCCCCTGGCCGAGGACAGCAGATTCATAACCACCTTCAGCACCCACCTAGGGCTCCGGCGGTACAAAAGACTCAACTTCGGTATCTCCTCGGCAGCCGAGGTGTTTCAAAATATCATCAGGGAGCTGTTGTCCGGGTTACCGGGAGTCATCAATGACAGCAATGACATCCTCATTCACTCGGCAATGGCGGCCGAACATCACAAACACTTGCGAGACACACTCCGGAGATTGAGTGCTCATGGTGCGACGTTACATAAAGATAAGTGCCAATTCTTTCAGCCAAAAATCGAGTTCTTCGGCTACATTTTCAGTCAGGAAGGGATTCAGGTGGACCCCCGAAAATCCAAAGCCATCAAGGACGCCCGTGCCCCGACATCACCAACGGATGTCAGGAGTTTTCTTTGCATGGCCACCTATTGTGGCCGGTTCATTCCGGGTTTGGCCACGTGGAGCGAACCACTTCGCGCCCTAACGAGAACAGACACCCAGTGGAAGTGGGGATCGAAAGAGGAGGAGGTGTTCCAAGGGATCAAGACGGCACTGCTGGAGAAGGCCACGCTGGCTTATTTCGACCCTAAAAAACGGACAGAAGTACTAGTCGACGCTAGCCCAGTGGGGCTGGGTGCGGTACTGACCCAAGACAAAGGGCCGGGCCAGTGGACAGCCTTAAGCTTTGCCAGCAAAGCCCTCACCCCAACCGAGGCGAGGGCTCCCAAATCGAACGTGAGGCGCTCGCCATTAAATGGGCCTGCAGCCATTTTCATCTATACCTACGAGGGCATCCTTTTGTAATGGTCACCGACCATCAGCCACTGGTGCCCCTATTCAAGGGAACCTCGCCCCATCCGCCCCCGCGGATAGAGAGATGGGCGGTTCAGCTACAGCCGTATGAGATGGAAGTAGTCTATCGGCCAGGAGCCAAGAACCCAGCGGACTTTCTGTCCCGCCATCCACCGAGCCCAGACCAGAAGGGGACGGATGAAGAGTGCGATGAGTTTGCCCAGTGGGTTGCCCTCACTGCATGCCCCCAAAACATGACGCTGGATGACATCAAGGAGGGGGCGGAGACGGACTCGGTGTACGTGAAAACTTTGAAAGCGGTTCGAGAAGGATCGTGGGCTGGATACCTACACCAGGCAAACTCGTGGACGCAAGAAGACAAAGAAGCACTTACTCAGATGTGGCGCATCCGGAACGATCTAAGTGCCACAGAAGACGGCATCCTATTACGAGGCCCGCGGCTGGTCATCCCGTCGGCCCTGAGACAGCGGGCGATCCAACTGGCCCACGGGGGACACCAAGGGACCACCAAAATGAAGTCCAGAATCCGAGAGAAGATGTGGTTCCCTGATCTGGAACGGATGGTGGAGGAACATGTCCGGGGCTGCCTAGCCTGCCAACTCACTGGTGAGCCGGACCGACCCCAGCCCGTCATTACGGAGGATGCCTGCTTAACACCATGGGAGAGAGTAAGCGTGGACTTTGGGAGCTTCCCCGGGGAGGGGCACACTCTAGTCGTGGTGGATGCACACTCCAAATACCCCGTGGTAGAGAAAGTACCGTCCACGGCCTTTGGACAGGTGGGGCCCGCCCTTGAGAAGATATTCTCCATGTTTGGCTATCCCAAGGAACTCCGCAGCGATAATGGACCGCCGTTTCAGGGCGCTGAATTTGCCACCTACCTCAGCCAAAGAGGGATTCGACACATCACACCCCAATGGCCCCAAGCCAATGGCGATGTGGAACGTTTTATGCGTACACTAAATAAGGCATTCCGCATAGCCCTGGTGGAGCAGGCTGACCCGGAGCATCGACTCCATGAATTTCTGAGGGAGTATAGGAGCACTCCACATTGCACCACCCAACGGAGCCCGTGGAGTCTCATTTTCCAAGGAAACAGGAGGGATCTCCTTCCCAGCAGTCCAGAATGGACACCTGTGCCTGCTGACCCGGAAGGGACCCAAGAGAGACGTGAACAAGGCAATCGACGGGCTAGTTACCACCGGAGGGCCGCATCAAAGATACCCCCACCTGAAATGCAGGTGATTCTAAGAAATAGACGACCAGGGGGCAAGTTTCAAACCCGGTTCGAGCCCGGTCTCTGGACCGTCGAAACCACAAAAGGAACTATGGTCACCGCCAGGAGGGAAAGGGAGACAGTGATGAGGAATGCTTCCTGGTTCAGGGCAGTCCCATCGGTGGAGGGTGGAGGTGACACCGAGGAAGATCTGCTCCAAGATGAGAACGCTCTTGAAAGCGAAGAGACGACCGCCGAGGAAGATACGACAGCCACCCGAGGAGAGGCCGCGGCTTCACCAACGCCCACTGCAGCCACTGGTAGCCCTCGGGTCTCAAGTCCGAGCGGATGGGTTGAGGCCGAATCCCCAGCCCAGCCAAAGACTGAGAGACTTTGCATGCCTGCTGAGACCCAACCGCCGACATCATGGGAAACGCAAGTATCCAAAGACTGTGTAAATTAATTGTTATGGATATTACGTTCTTCATGCACGTTCTGCAATGCCGTTGTTGTGGGAAGAAAAGAAACCCCGGAGTTTGGTAGGGATGTAATGATTACCGTCTAGTTGTCTGTGTCCACACTGAACACACACCCCTACATCTGCAGGCCAGGCGTGGCCTGTGGGGAACCAATAAAGGGAAGCGGCCCGCTCGGGGGCAGGGCTTCCGACTGAGACACCGAGTGAGTGGTGGTCTGTCTCTCCCCGTAAGGTGTGCCCCTCGACCCCATATGCCCCTTTAGGCCCAATCCCTAGAGCAAGCTGCCATCAGGACACTGGCCAAGCTGCCTAGACCCCCCTGTGGCCACAGAATCGGCCATAAAAATCTTAGGAATGTGGCTGGAAATTCTTTCACTTTTGACTCTCAAAATGTGAAACTAGTCGCCGCTACTTGTTGGCATGTTGAGCATGTTACCAGAGGCGGCTCCTGAGTAATAGCAGAGAAGCATCGCCTCACCACAGTCGAAAAATAAAACGATAATAAAACAATTTTATTATCCTTTTATTTTTCACTGACAACCGATGCTGCTGGGTCTAGGGTAGGGCAGGGCTGGTCTCTATGGACAGACAGCAGCAGCACTGTAAATGCCCATGTCAATTTGGTCGGCCATCTTAGGACGGCTAAACAAACATCCGTACATAGATTTCTCCAACCCAGCTATATTGTACAGCCGGGTGGACCAATGGCACTGGCTCTCAGTCCCTTAGAGAGCGCCTAACCAGGCGACTCAGACCAATCCTGGCGCTGCTCTCATAGCATGAGAGCATTTCTGGATTGATTGGCGAGTCTGGGAACCTGTGCTGGCCCATGGACGTCTTCCAGCAAGAGAGGAGGACCGAGGCGGTCCGCAGTGGGAGTGGCAGGTAAGTGCTTTTAAAAAAATTAGTATTTGCCCTACCACTTTATTTGGCAGTAGCAGCCCCTGGATGTTATGCAAAATTCTCCCCCGCATCTCAAAAAGATTGGTAGTCCAGACGCTCATCCTATCATGCCTGGGCTGCGGCAACTCACTTAACTTGAGAGCACCTAAAGCTACATTAAAGAAATTGCAGGCAGTCCAATACTCTGCCGCTCGGATATTGTACAATATACCGAGACATCAATCTGCCCATCAAGCCTTACGCCTCCTTCAGTGGCTCCCTGTTGCTGAGAGGATTGCATTCAAATCACTTTGTATTGCCAATAGGGCACTGCTTGATAAAGGACCTGCAATCTCCCGCACTCTGCTGTCTTTCTTCAGACCTGGGAGATTGCTGCGCTTCTATAGCGCCTTTTTGACAAAGATCCCTGTCAATAAGAGGGCTAAATATGGAGGCCGTTCTTTCTCATATAACGCAGCAAAATTGTGGAACAGTCTTCTTTACCTGCTTGAATCTCTCGAAAAGGAATTTCTTTTCCGGAAAGCATTAAAAACATGGCTTTTCCAAAATAAGTCTCTGTAATTTCCTCTTAATATTCTGTGGCACCCTATCAGCGCTGAGACGCCTCCAGGTAGCTATGCACTATGCAGGTACCTATAGAATAGAAGAGCTGCAGTGATGATCATATTGTCACGTGGATACTTCTCCTGGACTAGTGGAATATGTAGACACCAGTTGATAACTATGTTGTCCAACATATCACAATCACGTGTCACGGTTTGCATATGCTTGGCAGGCTGTGGTGCATGATCACAAACTCCAGCTGGAGCAGGAAATGGTATCCACTCTTCTGTTCGAATCATCGCTCAGATGTGCTACATATACTTACAGAGGTTCATCGCATAGCTCTACATATGGCGTTTCCAGATTTGGTGTGCTAGGTTTGCATTTTTTTCTGGAAGGAAATGAGTCTTAGTTTATAGTAAACCAATGCTTTTAAATTTGATTTCCATTTTTTGGGCTTTCCTGGAGGTTTATTTCATTAGTACTCTTTTTCGTTTTTTTATGGTTCCTCATACCTTGGATTGCTTTGACAGAATTTTATTAGATTTGTTTAATTTTTGAATTGTTTTGAGTTTTGGACAACATTTTACCTATGTTTGGTGGATTACTATTTTTTAATACTTGGGTACAGAAAGATCTCCAGCTATAGAACAGTAAGTATTATTTATTTTATTTCCTTTGGGGTGGGAAATGTAATTTTAGAATGTTTGTGTTAATATCATGTGATTGTTATGTGGAAGAGTTTGGTTTATGTGTTGTAGTTATTATATGTGATGTATTGAATTTTATTTTTTTCAATTTTTAAATGGTTATTGTTATATTTTATTTAAAATAATTGATGTATAATGTTATTATTTCAGTCTTTATTAATATTGGTAATTTAATTATTTCTTGACTGATGTATTAAGATATGATATGTATTAATTAAAATAGAAAAATGTTAGGTATGCTGGCTTAGAATTTATCATAGTTGAGGATTTTGGTAGGTTACAATTTATTTTATATTATGTATTTATCAATAATTTCAAAGTAATCTACTCCTTTGTTATTTATGAAGAGTTTGACTTTAAATTGTAGCATATTGTACATTCCTTTGGTTTGTTTGCTAAGTTTAGGGCCCACGTGGATAACAGAGTGTTTCATTCTTAGTTGTTGGTAGTGTTGCTCTTTTTGTAATACTTCTACCAAATTTGTAAAGTGTAGGTTGGATTCTGTCTAATGTGGATTGTAAGGCACTGTACCATCCTTCCACTGCGTTGTTTGTTAGGGCTTCCTGTGCCAAGGTGCTATCATAGACATTCCAGTACAGTATATAAGTGGTTGTAGTAGCAATTACTTATAAGAAAAAAACAAATATAATTACAAAAGCGCAATCCACATTTTGTGATTTATAGCTGCCTTGATTTAATTTATTACTGTCTTTAATCAGGTATTTTAGAATGTGATTCAAATTCAAAGCATTACTTATTTTGGCAAAGCAGTTGTTTCAATATGTTGTGATACAAAAATTACAGGAATAAATTGTTGACGAGATCCATAGAGGATTTATTCCCGTGCTGCGTGAGATTCCACCCCAGCATGCTTTCTTCTGAACTACGTCCCTGAATATGAGCAAGTCGCCTTTTTGAACATTCAGCACAGTCACAGTGCTGTTTTACCTGATGTGCTCGATATGACCTTGTCCTGATGAAGACCCCACCGTGAGGACTAACTCACCCTCTGTTACAGGGGTCGAAACGTAGACTGCTCTACCTCTACACAGACTCTAAAGACAAAAATTGTGAAATACGCATGTACATTAGAGCTATGTGTCTATCCAGGAACTATTGACCTATGTTAGGCCGGGAAGATCGCATACTATGTACAAATGATGTATATATGTCACAACACCCTTTCCCTGTCCTCCTATCACGCATTCGCCACTCCCTACCCATTCTCTTTCTTTCCCACTCACCAAGAGCACTGTAATTTTTGTATCACAACATATTGAAACAACTGCTTTGCCAAAATAAGTAATGCTTTGAATTTGAATCGCATTCTAAAATACCGGATTGAAGACAGTAATAAATTAAATCAAGGCAGCTATAAATCAAAACCGGAATATGGATAATTACAGGTAAGTAAACAATTAAATAAATAAAACGAATTTCGTAGCGTGCGCTGCATCGCATTTTGCGATGCAGCGCACGCTACGAAATTCATTTTATTTATTTAATTGTTTACTTACCTGCAATTATCCATATTCCAGTTTTTAGAACCCCCCACCCTGCCCCTCCCCCGCCCCGCCTTACCGCCCCACGGAACTCCCTCCACGGGCCGCAGCTGCTCAATGCGAGCGGTAGTGGCCATCAGCGAATGCCTGTGTTGAGAAATTTCGGTGGGATGTGGTCTGGAGAAAGATTTTCCACGCTCGCCAACTTAATGTTGGCGAGCGCAAGCAAGGAAAAAACTGGAGATTTTCAGAACTCCACACACTACGCGGAGCACAGAGTTGGAAAAATGTTGCAAACTCTGTGAGTACGGCGGAATTTCACGCCCAGGCCTATTGTATTGTTTTATTTTTGTAATATCTTTTTTGGAGTTAGAAGTAAATTTAATATATTTTTGTTTAATTTAAGTATGTGTATAAAACATTTTCTTTTTATTTTAAGAATTGTTTTATGTTAAAATCGTTTTTATATATTTATTAGTAATTATTTTGTTTTTTGGGCGATATTGTTATCTATATTGTGTGTTTCGATATTTTTTACATATTATATTTTCATTTAAGGGTAACAATCTTTTTTAGCGTCATAAACGGGCCTTTCACTACAGACGCTGCCAATACTTCTTCAAAAGGGCCGCCCTCGCATTCAAGCCCCAGGCACAGCTGGTGCATATGAACTCTGTGAAGCCCCGCCCAGTGCTCACACAAGGCCAGGCACCCAACACACGCTGAAGGCGATGCGGATCAGCATGCTTTGCCTCATGAGCACGCATTATATCCAGGAGATGATCCTGCGTGAGGCGCACTGGATCGCCATGGCAGTGGAACACGCCACACTATGGCGGCCTCATTATCATATTGATTTCAATAGCACGTCTATCCTTCTCCGGACCCTGCACCTATAACCAATTACGTTTCCACACCAGAAACCACTTTCTGATATCTACTTATACACTCTGCCCAGCTTCACTCTCTACCTTCAGGCCGGCGAGGGGGGTAAGTCCCCAGTTAGTAACCTTGTTGGTCCACGTGAGTACCTTCGAATCCGATTTCTTGGATGACATGTACAATTATGTCCTTCTATTTAATCTGTAACCGGTATCTGCATCTTTTACCAGTTGGATTCCGCAGCTAGGCGCGATCCACTGCCCTACCTAAGGGGCATTGCTACCGCTTAAATAGGGGAATAGCCCTGTTTCCGCATAGTAAGACACACTATTACGCATTAGCAAAGTGTTTGGTGTTTAAATGTTTATGTCATTGTGTGCAGTTCATGTGTGTCACCTGCCTGTTTTGTGTTTTTTTTAATGTGCACATTTTACTGTGGTACAACAATGCCCCTCAGCATGTTTTTAGGTCTCGCATAGGCAGCGCATGTGCTGCCTCTACGAGGCATCAAGTAATCACTATTACTACTGGGACTCCACCCATTGCATTTGTCTTTGTTTTGTCGCTTGCCATTGGTGGAATCTGGCATTGCTGTTCTTATCTTGCTCATTGTTGGCTTGTGGTCCGATACATCACTTCCTTTTTCTTCTGTTTCTGGAGAAAGCAGCATCAACCAACTACAGTTAACTTACGCTGCTGGCTGTTATGTTTTTATTTAGGGACTACTTTTTTTCTATGCTGCTCGTATTTCCACATCTGGCAGCTTCCTGCACTTACCCGACCCTGTTTATTTATTTACGTTTAACTTATTCATAATTAAATCACGCTTAAATGATGAAGCCCACGCCGAGGCTCGGACCCTGTTTTCCTGCTCCAAGGTCAGCAGCGTTATTTGTTGAGCCACCTCCTCGCACTGTTTGTTGTACTTGGTTTCAGATGCTACATTTGTCCGTCTCAACCGTGTTTTTTAAAAATGGTATCTGTCTACTCCTCCATTTGTATTATTTTTTTAATTTGTCTCTCCCCACTCCCACTCCGAGATCGCTGTTTATTTTTTAATAATTAAATAATGCAGCCCACGCCAAGGCTCGAACCCTGTTCTCCAGCTCCAAAGTCAGCAGCTTCAGCAGTGCGCGCAACCTGCCATCTGTTTTGGGTCAGGTTACAAATGCTTTCACTTTCGCGTCTTCGCTGCTGCGATTGTTTTCCCCAGCGCGCGCACACCACTCGTTCACTGTCTTGTTTGTTTATTTTGGTGACCATAGACAAATGACGTCTCTCCTGTATTCTACAAGAGTTTTTTTTGTCTTCCAGAGTTTGCGTCTGGGTACTACTCGACAAACCTATTGCGTACTTTGCAACCTTTTGAGTCACGTGGTCTGGTGAGCTCGAGAGATTTTAGAGGCTTGTCCTGTTGAAATCAATGAAGATTAAACATTTGTGGAGGACGAGGAAGGTTTTCAGGAAATCTATGGAGACATTTGGCTTGGGATGATGGTTTAACTGGAACCTTGCACATTTGCATGTTGTCTGTTTGAACAGATAAGTAAAATTTCTATGGAATCGGCGAGTACAATTATACACAGTGCTTTAAATGCACAGGTACTATCCGGCACTGAGTTCCTGCACCTCTTTAATGTGAAAGGGAGAGCACCTGCACTTCTCAGCACTGCTTGAATATATTTAGTGACAGAGTACCGCCACCTCTTAAGAACAAACAGGTACTCTAAAGAGTAAGTACCTGTACTTCTAGATTTCCCTTTAAAGCACTAATTATAAGTAGGGACACCAAGCTTTCAATCCAGTGATAGACATTTCATCCGGACATTGCACGTGCAGTGGCGGCTTTAAAGTGCCTTTTTTCAAGAAATGAGTCATTGGTACTCATGTCTGTGTTGGAAGTGTATTGTAGATGGACACTGTGGTCATAATACTGCAGCTAGTTGCAAACAGCCTCGATTATATTCAAAGGTGAAAAGAGCTACTCGAAGCTCAGTTGATGATACTTTTCCAATATATGTTTAACTTTTAAGTCACAAGCTCTGGCAAGCTTAGAAGCCATTCGAAACAGACATGTCAGATAAAAGTCTTACCTTAACTTTGCAATTCCATAATGATTGAATTTTTTTTTCTTATGAAAATCTATGCTATTTATTAAATGGACTTAATTGATACCCGCTCAATCGAGCATAGCAATCAAATTAATGTTAAGTACCTGCTCTCTACACTTTTCTTCTCTTCCCACCAATACATGCATCGGCAATGTGACTGAAAAGAGCACCAATCTGGTCACCCTTGCACAACACAAAAGTGCTGTGAATGTGGGTGGCACTTCATTCAGCACGCTTCTAACCAAGCACTCCCCCCCTACAGTGTAACGTGCCATCCATCTGCTGATTCACTTCAATGCAATAGCAGGGAAGGAAACTATTTTAATGCAATTACAATACAGTCCTACTACAAAGAATCCCCAGACAATACCTCTTCCACGTTGTGCCCTGTTTACCCTGACACACTATCTCCCCTCCACAACACTGTTTCCAGCCATTCAGACTCCTTGCTTTATCATGCAATCTATTCCTGCACCTGTAATGCTTCTACTTATCCCCAGGGTCAACAGCATTATGCAACACTGGAAAATAAAATTATGTGGCAGAGCTAACTAAATTTCTCTCTACATTCTACGCACCTGCCTACCTGCTGTCCATTTGACCACTGGACTCCCCTCCATATACTGTCCTACTTGAAGCTCTAAATATAAGGTTTTAGCCAGTGCACTGGAATCAGCCCAGTTTACAATAATGACGCAGAGCTATTATTACAATCAGGTAGTGATGAAGATGTAACATCATTTAGATTAGGCAAAAGTAGAGATGAGGGGTTTACTTCTACACCAATCAGTTCTTTGATGCCTGCTGTTAGACGTCTTGTGCTTAACTACATCGGGATCCAACACTCAACCATTCTTGAATGCCACTGACTTAGCAGAGGTATGGTAGATATAGGGCCTAGTACCTCTTAATTTTCACCTTTCAGGACTCTTCATGTTGGCTCAGGAGAAGGAGCATGTTCAAGAACCAAGATAAGACAACAAAAATGAGAGATAACGGCCATGAATGGAGAAAAAAAACACAAACTTTTTCTCTATAATAGAAACAGCCGCAGAGAGGGGACACATGGAACAAAAGTGAATAAATCAGAGGACAACAAGAACCATGGTTACATCGGATTAACAGTAATTGACCAGAATAAAAGACAAAAAACAGTTTGTTTTGATTTAAATACTTATGGAAACAAAAGTATGGCTGCTAGACAAAAGAATCACATTAGAAGGAAAAATCCATTGAATGTTCTACAAAATATTTTTGCAGTGTTTGCAGCTTTGAGGGTGGATGTGGGAAGAAAAGAGGGATACATAATGTTAGCAGTGAAGCAGTGAGTACATGTATTGCTCATACTCGCCTTTGGATAAGGCAGGAAGCAGGCAAGCAGCAGGAATATAGGGAGCATCGTAAATGAGATGCTGAAATGACGATCAGAAATGCTTATTGGTAAATGCAACTTTCTGCTCCAAGGTCAGTTGACTTGTATTACCAGTGCAAGAGTTTGTTCCTGGGGATTTTATGTAATGCTATGCCGAAACAAGCAAAGAGACGTAGAGACAGATTGAAGAAATATCAGAGGACTGAAAAGAGGAAGCGATGCCCTGCAGGACATGTTGTCTTCAGATATGGACTTGAAGCTCCACCCATTTTCCGCCCATCTTTTCAACTGGCTCCTGTTACTGTCGTTTCTAAATGTTGCTTTTGATTCATGAATAGGTTTAGTAGTCCCTCCTTAGTACCACCTTGTCTGCATTTGTAACCTCCTATACGGACTGGACTTTTTACTTGTGTTGTTAAACGGTCTGTTTTATTTACAGTCTGTAAGCACTGTTTTCTTTCCTCCGGACCCGTTTCAGCACAGCACCCGCTTTCACATTTTTATTAACAATAGAGCCAACTTGACAGACAAATGTTTTTTTTTTTTTAAAGCGCCCCATACTGCGCTATCACTTTAATGGCGGCAGTGCACCTTTCTTAAGATGAGCCGCATCTAAAGAAAGGGACGTGGCCACCATTAAAGTGAAAGTGCGGCCTGGGGCACTTTTACAAAAAAAAAAAAATGTGTTTGTTAACTTGACAAACAAATACTTTTTTAAATTTTTTTATAAAAGTGTCACATACCGCACTTTCACTTTCATGGCAGCCAAACACCTTTCTTTAGACGAGCTGCATCTAACAAATAGAGCGCAGACGCCGTTAAAGTGAAAACTCGCATGGGACACTTTTACAAGCATTTGCAATGCAATAGGTTTCGCATTGGCGAGAGTTTAAGCTATTGGCATTGTAAATGATAATGTCTTTTATTTATGTGTTGTTTTTTAAAACATAAATAAAAGGCAATGTAATTTACAATGCCAATAGCTTAAAGTCTTGCAAATACGAGACCTATTGCATTGCAAACGCTTGTTTATTTTGATGATACATCATATACATACCTAAGGAGTGTTCATCCATCAAGCTAGTGGTAACGGTCGCGAAAAGCTATTTCTCTTCTCTTCGCCTCTACAGGTTGGAATATGATTGTCATGTACCGCAGCAGGTACAGTTGAGACATTTTGATTGGGCACATTCACCTCATACTCCTTTGTTCCCAATCAGGTGTAGGGTAGGGGTCGCCACCTGTTCCTGAAGAAATGCCTAAAATCCTGCTGATGCAAAAACCAATGCTTGGATAGATGTGCGCATAGGTATAAATTTTACACCATTTGAAAAAAGTAGGTGGTACAGGTCGGTAAATCCTCCTGAGTATGAAGATGGAACAGTATCTGAAAGCGCTGTCCTCACCGCATGAGGGGCGTCTCCAATTTGCACTCAATAGAGATTTGTAAATAAATTGTTCACTTCTTAATCAATTCTTCTCAATTAACTTTATTGAGTTGTCAGTATTTTGTAGAATTTGTCAATCGTTATTCATGCATAACAGTGATTATCCCTTAATAACATGCATTTTGTTTTACATGTATTCATATACCCAATGCATTTTGGCCTGTTAGCCTTCATCAGGGGCTTAATTCTGGAACACAGAAGAAAACTCGGGTTCAGTACCCTGAATGGCAAACATGCCAAAACATAGAACACAGCGTGAAGCTCGTTAATGGCGTGTGTAACAAAATGAATGGTAAACATTCACGTCGGATTGATGCTGGTAATGGTGAAAAAGAGCCCACATGCTAAAAGTATCCCCAAAACTTAGTGGGTGTTAAGGATAAAGAGTGCAAAAATGATGGAAAATGAACATCGCTAAAAGTGATCAATGTTAAAAGTGAGGAGAGCAATGTACAGAAATAAACACACATCATAGTAGTGTGTTCTGGAAGCGCAATGAGGCCACCGGAATGATTCGCAAAGAGGAAAAGCAAAGTGATCCTCCTGGTGTTAAAGGTAGTGAAAAAGTACATGAATTCCTAGATTCGGATTGACAAAATTATCAACTAAGTGATAGACCAGACCGAACAAGCAGGTTAGTGAAGTGCACCCTTCGGTACCCATATACGCAGTGAAGTCATCATGCGTGAGGGGAAAACCAGTAAACTTGCTCAACACCGTGTTTGTAAACTTGTCGGAAGTGCAACATTCACTGTAAGAAAGGCTGAACGCATAATGAAAATGTTAAAATCATAGGGCGCGCGTTAATCGAAAAGAGTGCATCTATATCATTAGCAGCAATGACTTACCCGTGCTGAAATGGTAACGGCATTGGAAACCAATCCCAAAATTAAACGCGTGTGAATAGCGGATACCGCGTAGGCTTTTTTTTTTTAAAGTGAAAACCTCAAGCAATAGGTGATGTCAGGTGATCGCGAGCCATCTCAGTGATCAAAATAAACGACAGACTCCGAAAGTTCTTACGGAGTGTTCCGCCCCAAACCGGTGCAAGTTAATAAAGATTATACTATTGTTGCAACAGCACAAGCGCTAAATGATAAACAACAGAGTAAGAGTCATCATGTAGACATTGAAAACATTCATAAACGTCATGTAAGGTGAACACCGGCACTGGTGGCAGATTAGCCCAGCACCATGTGACTCTGGGCAATAGCTTGCTTAATCTTCCCGATGGCCCCCAGCGCCTAGAGACCCTTACGGGTGATTGTTCGCGCTTTACAAATGTGGATTATAACATGATTAGCATAACCACTAAACATGAAAGTAAAAATAAAAATAATCCTTATTACTTCATCGAAAAAGTTAGTGTATCTGGCATCAAAGAGGTCATGTGAACAATGAAAACATTCTGTAACATCATGTAAGGTGAACGTGATGAGTATATTTCTCGTTCAAAAAATGACAAATAAAAAGCACTGAAAATGAATAACTAGAGATGAGTGTACCAGGCATCATCCATGCTATTGAATAGTAGAATCTTATAGAATGATATACACAGTATCAAAAAAAGTATCGAAAAAGGTTCAGCACCCAACAATATCACGTTAAATTTCTAAAAAGCAACTGAGGTCCATACGTTCATTCATTCCTTTGGGATTTACAGAGTGTAGGAAATTGATCCTGTGTGTTTCTCGTTGTAGGAGAAATTGAGTATCGTCTCATCCCTGTCTTATTGAAACTTGTTCAAGGACCAAAAATCTTAATTGGCTAATGTTGTGATGCGGTAGAAGGTTCTTGTGGGCAGATTTATGACGACTGGCGCATCCCTGCATATCAGCAGGGATGCGCCAGTTATTATGCGCCACAGCTGCGCCACCATGGATGCGCCGCATTTATAATGCGGCGCACCATGGGGCAAAAACGGCACAGATGCGTGACGCATCTGTGCCGAAAAGTGGCGCATTGCTGGAGTTGCTGGGGGCCCTATCTGTACAATGCTGCGTCAATCCTTACGCCTGCTTCAAGCAGGCGCAGGGTTTTGACGCAGCATGGGCCTAAAAGTGACTGAGTGAAATCTTGTAGATTTCACTCAGCCACTTTTAGGAGGCGTTCCTGCGCCGGAACGCCCCCACCTGCCCTGGAACGCCTACATGTGGCGCAGGGCTTTACAACGTGACGCATCTGGGAGATGCGTCACATTTGTAAATGCCCCGCACCATGGCGCAGGATTTGCGCCACTGCTGCGTCACAAAAGTGACGCAACGGCGGCGTAAATGAGGCGCAAGTGCAACATAAATCTGCCCCTTGGTGTGTATGCTGCTCTTGTGGTCGGTCAGGCATACCCTGATTTTCCGCTTGGTTTTAACCACATAAATGAGCCCACATGGACATTTTAACATGTATATAACATTTTGGCTGTTACATGTAGCTGTCACTCCTAGTTTGATTATCGTTCCTTGATTAGGATGTTTCGGGGTGTTCCCTTTAATGATGGAATTACAATTCCCACAATTCATGCAGGGTACCGTTCCTCGAAAGTTTTTTTCTTTATTATCGATGGGTTTGTTTAGAATCTGTTTAACCTCTTCAGTGCCCATGACAAGATAGTCTTGTCATGGAGCACGGTCGCGCTGTGCCCATGACGAGACTATCTCGTCATGAACCCCACCCACTAATGTAACGCCCGGCACAGGAGGGGGAAAGGGCGTGGCACAGAAGGGGTTAAGATTTCTAGTCCGTAGAAATGCAAATCTTGGTTGGGATTCAAAAATACCTTAGTCTGGTTCTGTACTCAACGTTGGCCAGTACTTTAATATAAGGTTTTTGATGTTGTAACTGCGGGTTGAAAATTTAGAATCAAACACCATTCTGTTTTCATTTCCTTTGAAATCACTACATTTTAATAGACTTTCGCGTGTCTTTGTTTCAACTTTTGTAACAGCTTCCTGAAGTATGGGTTCGGGATAGCCCCTTTCTCAGAATTGTTTGATGCAGGTCGTCATACTTTCTTTATATAGGTCATCATTGGATGAAATTCTTTTTAACCGTAGTAATTGTGAATACGGCAAATGTTTTTTTAAAGACGGTGGATGGAAACTGTGAAAATGAAGTAAGTTGTTCCGATAGTTGGTTGAGAATACACACTGGTGTTCAATTGCCCGTTGCTGTTGGTAATGACAGTGTCAAAGAAAGTGATTTGTTCTTTGTTTATTGATGAAGTAAATTTGATTCTTTCATCCACCCTACTAAGAGTCTCAATGGCTTCTGATAACTCCAAGTGTGTTCCTTTCCATAGCACAAATATGTCATCAATGTATCTTTTGTTTATAATGAGATGTTCAGTCCATTTTTCTTGATTTAATACGTGGTCTAATTCAAATCTGTGCATAGAAAGGTTTGCGTATTCCGGGAGGCACATTGCCCATAGATGTTCCCGGAGATTGAATGTAGAAATTATCCTGCCACTTGAAATAACTGTGAAATAGAGTGAAGTGTAACAATTCCATTAAGAATACTTTGAGTTGTTCTTCTTTCTCACAATTGATTAAAGATGATTCTACTGTAGAGATACCCATGTTGTGTGGAATCAAGGTATATAATGATTTAACATCAATGGTGCATAATATAGTGTCTGCGGTTACATTACTCTTTACGGATTCCTGTTGAACTTGGCCCTTTTTGCAGGGTCATCCCTAAACATTTTGCCTTCCTCCTAGCTTTTTTTCTAACATGGTGTTGGTGGTTTTAGGACTCTGGGCACTTTAGCATTGGTTAGCAGTGCTACGTGCGTGTGCTCTCTGCCCTCCATAGGCTAACATTGGGATCCCCTCCCTTATGGGATATCTCCTAAATGGAATAAAATAAGTATGTCATGTTTGGTATGTGTGGAATGGAAATAATAAATGCTGTGCAATGGTGTGCGCAGATCTATTTTCACTAATTTAGAAATGCCACTTTCAGAAGTTGGCATGTCTGGTTCTAGAAGTGACCGGGGCTGGTGAGGAGTGGGTGGCTCCAGGGAGGGCAGGGTGTCGGGCTGAATAGGAGATCTGCAATTGGAGTAGTGGGCGGAGAAGTCCCCTGTCCCTGAATAGGTCTGTGCCTGCCCTGTCCAATGCTGGCTCTGCCCCCTGTGGTGTATCTGATTACCAAGCCCTAGCTCACAAAAGGAGGAGGGAAGCCTGGTAAACAAAGTGATTGACACCCCTCCCAGAGCCAGTGGGGACTGGAAACTCCAGGACCCTTCCAGGAGCTTCTGCCCCCTTCTAGTAGCAGGGCTGACGGATATATAAATACAGGGGCTGTGACCCCATGTGGTGGTTGTGCTTGTGCTGACTTGGAGGGGCCACTCTGCCAGGAGGAACCGCCTCAGGACCGTGCGTGCTGGCCCCTATGCCCAACTTTGCCCCTCTGCCTTCTGCTGGACCCAGGAGAGACTCTGTTGGAGTGAAGACTGCTGCGCCGGGAGGATTGCCACATTGATGAGTATGACTGTTCCCAGGAACTGCTACTTCATTTCTGTTGAGCTGCCCTACTGCCTGCTGATCTTGCCCAGCATTGACTCTGTTGTCCTGCTTCCTAGCAGCTCAAGGGCGCTATCTTTTGTACCTGAAGGTGAGGAGCCTCTGTCCCCTGCAGCGCAGAGCTGCCCGAGCGTCCTGGGGGAATCCAAGCGTGGGGGATAACCCCTGCACTGCATTTTTGTTGTGCCTTTCTGTTAGAAATGGGATCTCTGGTTGGCTAAGGCTTGCGCCAAAGCCAGGCAGAGACCACCACTCTAGTCAGGGCAAGGGAGTTACACGTCAAAGATAACCCCTGCTCACCCCCTTGGTAGCTTGGCACGAGCAGTCAGGCTTATCCCGGAGGTAATGTGTAAAGCGTTTGCGCACGCAAACAGCAACAACACCTTAGGTACACCACAAAAGGAACTCCACACAAGGTTATATATAAAAATAGCCTTTGTATTGTCATAAATACATTAGAAACATAATCACATAATATACACTGTGCCAACTGGCACTAGGCAATATTCACAGGGGAATTATATACAGGACCAGGCCAATCGGGTCCTGGTCAGAACCATCAGAACAGGTAAGTAGATGCAAATATAAAACACAACCAGTAACTACTGGTATAATAATGATCTCAGCATTATCACATTAGCATTAGGTATAAAACATATCCTGCATAAACATCAGGGGCGTAAATACATTATGCATAAGCACCATAGCATCACATTAGGCATCACCAGCGTAAACACCTTAGGTAACAGATTAGCATAAGAAACAGTGTGCCCCAATCGGGGGCACAACACACCGAACTTGGCCCCAGGCCAACTGGCCTCTCACAGGGGCTCAAATGCCCAATGTCCAGAATGTCCGGGCTGGCAGCGCACGCAGCAAAAGCAAAAGATCAGGCCTAAACATGGCAGCTGCCCACTACTTGCTGGGCAGCTGGGTCAAATGAGCATGGGCACCAGCGTGCCCTCTGAGCCCCTCTCTGGGACTCTGAAACTGGAATGGCCCCAAGTGTTGCAGCTGCCTGTGCTCTCACAGGGCAGCTGAAAGTAGCAATTCAAACTCGGGCACCACTGTGCCCCTGACCCCTCACTGGGGCCCTACGAATAAATTATGGGCACCGTTGCAGCTGTACGCTGCCAGATGGGGCAGCTGGTGAAAATGGCACTGGCCCCCACGGGTCGTCAGAGCCCCTCTCTGGGACTCTAAAGTAAAAATATCCCCCAGGTTGCAGTTGCCCGCTACGGTGGCGCACCTGAAGGTCAGCAAAGTACTGGGGCGTTGGTGTCCCCTCCGGGACTCAGAACTAAAGGAAAGAACTGCCAAAACATTGCAGCGGCCCACAACTGCGGAGCCGCTGGGAAGCCCCCCTCCTCTGGGACTTCCAAAACTAGGCAGTGTGGCTTGTCAGCCAATGGCAGCGCAGCCCTTGCGTCGAGCCTCCAGGCTCAGGGGCGCTTCAGCCAATGGCAGCGCGGCACTCTCAAGGAAGCCCCCGGTCGGCAGCGGTGATTCCTTCGGGGCACAGCACTTCTGCAAGCACAACAGCGGGGTGGGCTCCCGCTGTTTCAAATATCCATAAAGCGGCAATTAGGTGGGGTGGCCACCCGCTTTGTGAATAGGACCAAAAACCGGCAAAAGATACGAGGTGGGCTCCCTCGCCATAAATAGGTGGACTAGCGGGGATCTCCACGCCGGGGATTCCCCTTTCACAATGATCGCAGCTTCGAGCTACAGTTTCAACAACCAGAAGCGTTGCTCCTCTTGAATAGAAATAGAGCGCTCACCAGGGCATAAGTCCAGCGCTCTGCCCAAAATTAAGTAAAGCTTTCCTCCAACTGCAAAGATAAAGCGCTCCCAGGCGCTGTAGCACAAAGTCTCCAGGAAGGCAAAATCAGAGGTTCTTTGATGCTGGGTAGACCCCAGCAACGCGCAGCCAGGCAGGCCAGCACGCAGGGACCCACAGGAAACAGCAGCTGGGTCCCGCGGCGGTTCCTCCTGGCAGAGTGTCCCCTCAAGAACACAAGCACAACAGAACATTTTCATGGGGTCACAGCCCCTTCCTTTATACACATTTTTCCTTTGTTCATACAGCACAGGGCTGGGGGAAAAACCAGATGCAACTGTTTTGGGGGGAGCTTTGGAGCACTTTGTTGTGCTCAGCTCCTCTCTCCTTTGTCAGATGGGGGCTAGATGCTCAGACACACCACAGGGGGTGGAGCCAGCATTGTGGAGGGAAGGCACAGCCCTATTCAGGTCCCAGGTGCAACTTCTCCCTCCCATCTAGATGCAGATCTCTGTATTCACCACTGGGCTGACTCACCCTGGCTCCTGCAATTCCCCACACCATCCAGCACCTGTCAATCACAAGCCAGAAATGCACTCCACATCAGGCAGACAGACACATAGCACACAGAATTGCCAATTTCTAGAAGTTGCACTTCTCCACCAGTCACCATAAATCTGCGCACACCATTGCGCAGCATTTATTCTCACGAGTTCGCACATACTAAACTCGACCATGCACTCCTCTCACACCAGGAATTACCATGGACACACATATCCCCCATGCATTCCTATGGGAGGGCAGGCCAATCTCACCACACGCACTCAGAGAGCGCACACACTTTACTCTGGACCACCAATAGCAGGTCATAGGAAAGGCAAAAGGTTTAGGGGTAAACCTGCCAAAAGGGCCAAGTCCAACACTTTCCTGTGTATTTTACTAGCGGGTGCCCACCCCGCGTTTTCAGCCTTTGCGCAGGAGCCCACCCTGCGATTATGCCCCATTTTCTCCATTGAATTTGCAGGAGCCCATCCCGCATGTGACACCTTTCCAAACTCGAGCAGGTGCCCACACCGCGTATCACTCATAAAGCCCTCTATCAGAACACTCCAACCTACCTCACAACTAAACTCAAAAAAGCTGGCTGTGCCCGAACGCTGAGAAGCACCAACACTCTTCTTCTCATACCCCCCTTCTCAAAAAAACGCCTCAAAATCCTGCTCCTTCTCTGGCAAGGCACCAACCATCTGGAACGCCCTCCCCAAAGACCTTCGATACAACCCCTCCTATGTCAGCTTCAAAAGAAACCTTAAAATTCACCTTCTCTCTAAATTTGGGGTAATTAAATCCCTGATCCCCTCTCTGAATACTCTCTCCCCCCTTCTTTAGGCAATCCCGCCTACCCCTCACACTCTCTCACCCCACTCCTGACACCCTCCACACCCCCCTTCCCCTCACCATACCTTCCCTCTCCCTACTATGTCCACTAAGTCCTCCTTGGCATACTGTAAAATTACTATTTATAACTACATTCTGGTTCTTTCAATTGGTTTTCTGTTTATCTTATATGCACTCTGCTCAATATGTAATCTTAACTATTCCTTTTACTTTTGTATGACCATTTGTATAACTTGTTTCGTCTATTGCTATTGTTGTTTTCTTGTCTATTACCATTGCTGATGTAAAGAGCTCTGATACCCTCGGGTGGAGCTAGCGCTATATAAAACCTTTCAAATAAAATTGTTTTTGATAAGGTAAGTCTTGTCTTCTCTCGATATGGTTTTTTTATTCATTGCGTCATCCACAATCTTAGAAAGAATTTTAAGAAACTCATTGGTTGGATCAAACGACAATTTCATGTAGATGCTGTTATCCTGTACATGATCCAGAACATTCTCCACATAATAACATGTATCCATGATAACCATGGCTCCTCCTTTATCCGCTTGACAAATGGTTATCTCTGGGTTGGATGCTATTTGTTTAAGTTTTTGTCTTTCTTTTTGCATGATGTTAGAAGTATTCCATCTCTGTTGTCTCCTCTGGGCATAAATGTCTGCCCAATTGTAAACTTCTCCCAGCTTGTAATCGATTATGTCTTTTTCAAATCATCTCATTTTTCTTTCATTGATTTCTTTGGTATTATCTTCTAATTATTTAATAAGATCATCCAGTGTTTCATCCCAATTTTATTTGGATATGTTTTCCGTCAGTTCTTGCTTTAACTGATTTATTTATTTGTTCAAGTCTTTCAGAAGTTTCAATACCTCTTCAATAATTAGCCATATGAGGTCTAAGGAATATTTGTTTAAGATCGCCTCCCACTTTTCCGTGAATCTGGTGTTATTCTTACATAATGTGGATTTTGAAGCCATTCTTAATCCTCTGGGGATATGCTGTACGTTATGGTACTTGATTAAGGTACTTGCGTGAAGGTGTTGGTTGGCCACTTTTTTTTAAATATATAAGAGCTGTTTTATGTTTGATTGTATAGAGCCAGTGCTGGTACTGATACTCTCCGTTTCTTCTATCAGAGAATACATTTGTTGAGTTTCATCACTTGTAAACACAAAGTTTTCTGCTCTGTGTTCTGTGAGGTTGGCAATTTATTCATAAGACATTGCTATGGGTGCGTCGTCTATTTACTCAGAGAAATAATGATACAAAAACCAATGCTTGGATAGATGAACGCACTCCCAGGTATACATTTTACACCATTCAAAAAAAGTAGGTGGTGCAGGTCCGTAAATCCTCCTGAGTATGAGTATGGAAGAATATCTGAAAGCGCTGTCCTCACCAGCATGAGGGGTATCTCCATCTTGCACTCAATAGAGATTTGTACATAAATTGTTCACTTCATAATAAATTCTTCTCAATTAACTTTATTGAGTTGTCAGTATTTTGTAGAATTTGTCAATTGTTATTCATGCATAACGGTGATTATCCCTTAATAACATGCATTTAGTTTTACATGTATTCATATGCCCAATGCATTTCGGGCTGTTGCCCTTCATCAGGGGTTTAATTCTGGAACACAGAAAAAAACTTGTGTTCAGTACCCTAAATGGCAAACATGCCAAATAATAAAACACAGCGTGAAGCTTGTTAATGCCGTGTGTAACAAAATGAATGGTGAACATTCACATTGGATTGATGCTGGTAACGGTGAAAAAGAGTCCACATGCCAAAACTTAGTGGGTGTAAGGATAAAGAGTGCAAAAATTATGGAAAACGAACATCGTAAAGAGTGATCAATGTTAAAAGTGAAGAGTGCAAGGTACAGAAATAAACACACGTCAAAGTAGTGTGTTCTGGAAGTGCAATGAGGCCACCGGAATGATTCGCAGAAAAGAAAAGCAAAGTGATTCGCCTGGTGTTAAGGGAAGTGAAAAAGTATGTGAATCCCTAGATTTGGATTAACCAAATGATAAACCAAGTGATAGACCAGACCGAATAAGCAGTTTAGTGAAGTGCACTCTTCGGTACCCATATACGCGGTGAAGTCATCATGCGTACGGTGAAAACCTGTAAACTTGCTCAACACCGTGTTTGTAAACTTCTCGGCGGTGCAACATTCACTGTAAGAAAGGCTGAACGTATAATGGAAACATTAAAATCACAGGGCGTGTGTTAATTGAAAAAAGTGCATCTATATCATTAGCAGCAATGACTTACCCGTGCTGAAATGGTAACAGCGTTGGAAACCAATCCCAAAATTAAATGCGTGTGAATAGCGGATACCGCTTAGGCTTTTTAAAAAAAAGTGAAAACCGGAAGCAAAAGGTGATGTCAGGTGATCGCGGGCCATCGCAGTGATCAAAATAAACGACAGACTCCGAAAGTTCTTACGGAGTGTTCCGCCCCAAACTAAAAGATCCTGCTGAGCCATAAGGCATGAAACATTTGACCCTATGTCACTTATCTTGAAGCTGTCTAGGCACATTGTCCCCTGTGACAGCTCCTGTGTGTTTATCCTTGTCAAGGGGATAACCTTATTAAAGCAGCTCTCTGTAAACCTTAGACTATTTTAAACCACTTAATACACCACCCTACACTTACATCCTCATTTGCACCACGAGGGGCCTGTTGGGCATTGCAGATCCAACTCAACGAGGAGCAGCCCAATGATGAAGCATGACACCCACCTGGGTGTGGGAGGGCAATCACTTCTGATCAGTCATATCCCGGATCCCCCTGAACAGCTCCCCAATCCCAAACGACAGCTTTACATTCTTTCTCTCTCCCTCTATACTTCCTGGAGGACCAGCATCATCCTTTCACATAACTATGATTATTTAGAAGTGTGGATGCTGGACATTGTTTGACTAGTGTGGGGATGCATGTATATGGGTGTGGGTAAAGGCTATCTAGGAAAGAGGTGTATCTGGTGTGCATTTCCTGCAGGCAATACAATTGAAGTAAATGGGAAGCGTAGTTGTTACACCTGCATTTTTCAGCTGGTATATCCCCAGACGTTTTGCTTTTTGGCCTCCTGCTTTTAACCCTGTTTTGGTTGGTTTTATGACTGGGCATTTTATTACTGCTCTCAGTATAAATTAAGTCCTTAGTACAGTGTACTGTGTGTGCTGAAAGGCCTGTAAATCAAATGCTGGTAGTGGGCCTACAGCATTGATTGTGCCACCCACATAAGCAGCCTTGCAAAAGGTTCTCAGAGTTGCCACTGCAGTGTCTGCGCGCAGTCTCTACTGCCATGTTGTCCTCCTGGGAAGTGCACCCACTTGCCAGGCCCTAACCTTCCCTTTTTGTATATGTGAGTCACCCCTAAGGTAGGCCCACAAGGTACCCCTGTGGGCTGGGTGCTGTGAATGTGAAAGGTAGGACATGTCCTGATACGTGTAACATGTCCTGATAGTGAATTTAGTTTTTCACTATTGAAAGGCTATCTGTCCCATAGGATCGAATGGGAGTTTATTTATAACATCCCGTTGGGACAAGATAGAAAGATGGAGTTTAGTATATCTGACCTCAGAATATAAAAAGGCATCTTTTAGTACAGATGATTTTTATATTGTGTGTTTGAAAATACCACTTTTAGAAATGGGGTATTTTATTGCTTAGCCGTACTGTGTGCCTCTGCTGGTTTGTGGATTGACTGTCTGGCTTTGGAGTGACAGGGGCTGGGGGTGTGCATTCACTGTAGACAGCCACTGGAGGGTTGAGGTGTGTCCTGCCTTTCCTTGATGAGTCAGGGCTGGGCATAATAGACCTTGGCTTCATTTAGAGTAGGGGAGGAGATTTCCTTGGACCTGAATGGTCCTGGTCTGCCTTACACAATGCTGTCTCCACCTCGGGAAGCTAGACCAGAGAGGACAGAACTGGTTTTGACTAAGCACAGAGCCTCTCTGCCACAAGAAAACAAAGAGAAATGGAATATAAATATTGGGGCCCAGACCCCAGAACTTTAGAATAATTCTGGACTCAAGAGGAACCCCTGCTAAAGAGAAGAGCTGGGAATGCTGAAGGAGAAGTACTGCCCCTTTGCAGTGTGCTGTCTGGGGTTGGCCTGCAGTGGCTGTTTCTGCCAAGTAGAGGATAAAGACTTTGCTGTTTGCTGTGTCTCCTGCTTGAAGATGATCTCCAAGGGCTTGAAGTAGAGCTTGCCTCCTGTTCTGAAGTCTCAGGGACACAATGACTTCACCACCAGCTTCCCTGAGCTTGCTTGCTGGGAGTTCTGACGTGCCAACTGTTGCCTGTTGCTGTGTTCGGCCTCTGGAGGTTATTCCTGCTTTTGGGATCCTGAAAAGGGATACAATTAAGAGAAACGCGACACATCCGGACCTATTTCCGATGCATCGCCGCTGTGCTACTGAAGAAACTGACGCAGCACCTGCCGCAGCTGGAGTAATCGCTGCACTTAGAATCCCATGCACCGGTCTCCGAAGTCTGAGATCACCACGCCGATTCCGAAGCAGGCCCTGCTGTGCGGCTGCAAGAACCAACCCATTGTGGGACCACTGCTGGAGAGACCAACGCAGCGCCAATGATGCTGCTGCCGCATCAAGAAACTGCGCATCCCCAATCTTCACACATGGTATCTGGGCGCCAAGTCTACAAGAACGCCGAGGTCACAGTAAGAAACTGATGCATCACCTCCCCGCACATTAAGAAACTAACACATCACCTCTGCTTCAGTAAGGAACCAATGCATCACTTGCCCTGCGTGGCAGTAAGGAACTGACGCATCACCTTCCCTGGAGTAAGGAACCAACGCATCATCTTCCCTGGGCATAAGGAACCGACACATCACCTTCTCTGTGGTTGTGTTTGTTTATGATTTTGACACATCCAAGGTACTTTGTGTTGAAAGTGTCAAATCTATAGTTTGCTATGGCCAGAACTGGTTTTGCCTTCTAAGCATTACATTTTAATTATTGTATATTGGATTTTTGTTGTTTTGGTCTAGTTTGGTTTAGATAAAGATTTCTTATTTTTCTAAACTAGTGTGGTGTCCATTTGAAGTGTTTTCACTGTATAACTGTGTGTGTGTGCACAAATGCTTTACACACTGCCTTTGAGATAAGCCTGTCTGCTCATGCCAAGCTACCAAGGGGGTGAGTAGGGATTATTTTAGAAGTGTTTCCCCCTTACTCTGACTAAGAAGAATGCTCCCTACTTGGGCAAAGGTGCAAACCATTGCCAACTAGAGACCCCATCTCTAACTTTAGTCAATTCAGTAACAATAAGCAAACAAAACCGGACCCTAGACAACTTCCTGCAAGTTAGTAGAAAGCAGGTGAACCCACAATATCATCACCACCCAGATTCAATAGTTTACACGTAGCAATTTCATGAAGTGGAACATTATCTCTGTAGAGTACTGTCTCTGGGGTCAATGTCTTATGCCTAGAAGATGAGATGTGTCTTAATTATTTACATTTCAGCATTTTGTGAAGGGGACTGGAGTTCTTGGCCAGCGCTATGAAACAGGTGTGACATACTAGGCATCTCTGACAGCTTATTGGTCAGTGGATGAGACTATGGACCACATATATTGGTTATCAAGTGGCATTGTCTGATGCTCTTGCTTTGCGATTCTGAAAACTGCAAAGACAAGGCATGGCTCATGTCAATGATTTTAAAGCGTTGATGTAGTCGCTGAGTTAACTTTTGGATTCGTGTACATTTCTTGCTCTGGTAGCACCAAAGCCACCACTAAGTTGCAATAACCTATGTAGTGCCGCTACAAGACTGTAAGTGGCTTTTATGAAGCTGAGCCTAAAGCTATCAGAAGCTGGTGGGTTACCTCTTGTGCAGGTCCAGTATGTCTGTGGCCTGCTGAGTATGTTCTCAAAAACGCCAGTCCAATGATGTTGCAGCAATGCTAGATTCTGGCACCTATTTCAGAACCTCTTTTTGCCACCTCTTACAGTCAGGAGTCAGTGTCAGTGGTCTTCAGATTGTTTTCTTCTCTGTAGATTGCTTGGCGATAAAGAGGCATTTGTGAGTCTCATTGTAAAAGGGACTAGTTTCAAGTAGTCAAATTGTGATATGAGAATGGTCACATGGGCAGTGATCTGCTAGTGGTCCATTATAGATGCATATCTCACACATAGTGCAGTCTTAATATCTTTAAGGTGCATATTGTGGGTGATGAAATGAGGACAGCCTTTGTAACTTCCATATCTGTTTGAGCTGTTGATAGGGTATTGGGTCTTCCACTGATTGAGAAGACTGAGCTGCCTATTCTGGATGATTGTGTTTGCAAGCTGTAGTCAGTCTGAAAACAAGAGGCACTGCTGAGGATAAACATCATGTCACGTGAACCTTTAGGTTTCCTGGGCAATGGTGTTGTCGGCTTGACTAGGTGCTGGTGGTTCCATGTTACAATGACTCGTAAGGCAGCCAATGACAGATGTCAGAACAGTTGTAATGTGAGGCTACGGATACACACTTATGAACGCTAGTGAGCTGCTTACCCTCGGTTCTTCTGCTAGGCGAACGCCAAATGCAGAAATGTAGGAGCACTTGGTGAGGCTTAATTAATTGTTGTATCTGTCTAACCCTTGGCTCCTGGGAGAACAACAATACATTGATTGTAAATCTGCATTAAATGATGGTTCGGTGACCATTGTAGAATGCACTGTGGGCCATTTAGCATCTCTTCAGGCGTAATGCCCCTTTTCTAAAAACATTTCTTCAACTGTAGACAACAACAGGATATTAACCTTTTCAAATGCCACATGTGTGTGGAGGCAACTACCATACAGGATGTTCGGTTCTGGAAGGGTCCTTGAGCATATGTTGAATGTGCAGGCTTAATACATTTTGTTGGCTCTCTTTGTCTATATTATTCTCTGTAACTCTCTAAACTCATGTTAAGATAGTCTTCCACAGTAAAGATAACCTCAGGAGTGAGCGGCCAATGAAGAGTGATATCATGCACATTGACGGCAGCGTTACACCCGTGAAGACACTCTCACACATCTGTATGCAGGAACAGGCCTAGGATTCCTCAGTGTGGGCAGGCATCCTCCTTTTCCTTTAGGTGCTAGGGCATAGCACCCTCATTGTCTACTGGCCAACAGGACTGCAAATGGGCTCTATATTGATGCTCGTTGCATTTCTCTCACCCTCACTCGAGGTCCATACACCCAATTGGGAAAAATCTTTAATGACATTGCTTAGAGATTAGAGACTGCTCTGTAAGTACCAGCGCACTGTCAGATGGTAGCATGTTGGATGGTTAGTTACTGGAGCAAAGGGAGTTAGAATACCCTTGTAGGAACTTTAGACTTGCCCAAACCCAGTCATAGCCCTTAAAGCCCATGTCTCTGTTTAGAGGATCAGCTGTTCAGAAAACAGTTGTAACGCTTGAGGAGTAAGTATTAATTGGGTTGCACATTGTTAATGTGTATGTCATACTTGCTGTATTTTGATAAAGTTGTGTGGTGTGATGCAATGATGTTTTAGTTGTGTGACGGGAAGTGCTTATTGCTGCAAACTCAAAGAGATGATGGACGGAGCGCTGAAACTTTTCATACACTCTCCCCTAGTCACTATTAGATCTGGGTTGAATCCATTATCGTTCTTTATCTCACTTCGCCACCCCAGTTCAGGCCCAGCCATAGGCAGATCAGTCTTGACCCTGATCCTCATGGGAACAGTTCAACCCAAAGTGTAAAGACGCCGTCCATCATCTTATTGTGCTTGCTATGCTCGCCCTAAGTGGCCAGGTTATGCCCAGACGTGGGTCCCTTGCTCCATTTGCCCCGGGATTAAAACTAGCCTGGCTGATGAGGGGTGAAACCCCTAAACTGGTCCCAGGATGCTTGTTTCCGGTTCAGGGAGGACCTGGCCTGGCAGTTTGGGCCGGACTGTTCCCATTAGGAACAGGGTCAAAACTGATTTGCATATGACTGGGTCCAAACTGGGGTGGCTTAGTGAGCAGAAGAACAATGATGGATTAAACCCAGATCTGTGACTGGGGGTGAGTGTCTGAAAAGTTTCAGCACTCCGTCCATCATCTTATTGTGTATGCAAAGTGCTTAATGCTGAACAGTTGAAGTTTTTATTGGGTTGGTCATAGCCCAAAATCCCTGGATAAATGAGAATACATTGTGTTGTGATTTGTCTACTAGGTTTTGTGGTGTCAGTGGTGAGGCACCATTGGCTGCACAATTAAGATAGGAACATATAACTTTTTTGTGAGAGCAAGTTGTCATTGATGTGCTGGATCCTATGGCGCAAAAAAAAAACTGCATTATTTGGGGTGATTCTTCACTGGTCGAGGTTTCACTCGTGTGTGTGTCTGGGTAGATAAAAAAGTGTTTATCGCTGGACCATTTCTTATTTGATTGAATTCTTTAGCGAAACGACAAAAAGTTATTTGTTGAAATTGCTTAGTGTTTTTTTTATCATGCTTACTTAGCGTTGAGATAAAGGGTGCGCTTGTAAAAACTGTAAAGTAGGGTGGACAGCTGTTATAGGGTGCTGCGCTGGGATTGGATGATGAGTGTCAGTTTCACGCTGTTATTGATTGATTATGCCAAAGAGAGCTGTGATTGAACGGAAGAAGAGGTATTGCGCTGAGATTGGTTTTTAGCGCTGAACGAGAGTTGTGGTTATAGATATTTCTTCGATCGAAACAAAAAATTTATTTGTGTTTGTTGATATTACCGCTGAAAAATGAAATGTTTCAGGGCTATCAGAGATTTGATTAGGTGAGATGTGAGAGTTCCTGTTCAAGAAGAAGAAGAGGTGCCATCAGAAGGCTCGCCAGCTTGTTATATGGCCATAAATGTGGGGCACTACACATCCTGAGTCAGTGGTATAAGATCAATGAAAGTGAAAGTGCTTTAAAGTTTCCTTGCTATGGCACATTTAATTTGAGAATTATTGAAAATCTGAGAAGAGTATTGTATGAGATGAAGCCATCCCACTTGATGGCTGTGAACATGCAGCTGATGTTAAGCAAAAAGAGAGGTATCAGGGTAAAGTCGAAAATGCAGTTAAAGCTGTTCTAAGGACTGCGGAAGAACAAAAATAGCGAGCTGAAATAATTGAGGCAACTCGGCTGTACACTGCATTGAGGAGTGAGGAACCTCAGAAAGGGAAGAAGAGGAATAAAAAAGAGGATAAATGAGAGAGTACAGAGGGTTCAGGCAAAGATAGTGATTCTAGTGACAACTTTCTGAATGTGCTATTTTCAATACGGCCACCGCCTTGTAGCATAAATGTTGGAACCGGCACTGCCTGGTTGGCTGAAGGGATTTCCCCAGCCAGGGAGAACCTACCGCTCCCATCAAGGGCGGGTGATCACATTTGCTGCATAATCTGTGCTCACCGTCGGGTAGTTTCACACTGAGCACTCAGGCTTAATTCAGAGGCAATGTGTAAAGCAAAGGCACAGCAGTCACTCGCGATAAATACACTGAGCGTCACAAAAGAGGCTGCACACAGGACGTTTGTATTCAACACACATATTTTAATTATTATAACATGAATATCATATATTTTTATGCATAAAACACATTTGGAAATATTACTAGCTATACTAGGCCCACTCGTTTAGTTATGATTAGGCCTGGGCGGTAAATTCCGTTCCGCTCGCAGAATTTGCGGAGTTTGGGTAATTTTGCCTTCCGCGGAGAATGCCTGTTCGCGCATTCAAAATGCGTGTTCGCGAGATATTTCTCCCCGAGCATGCAAACAGCGTTCGTGAAGAAGAAAAAAGCATCGCAAACGGGCGGAACAAGCAATTTTGCATGTTCGCAGAACTTTTGCGTGCTCGCAGAGATTTTTTACCGTTTCGCGGAGCTTTGCGTAGTGCGACTCCGCAAATTCTGCCCACCCCTAGTTATGATATTAATAGTATGCACACTGTGGACAATTCCTAACCTAACCCTCCCAAAAGAGAGAGTGAGAGAGAGCACCCTTATGTTGTGCATGATACAAGAAATATCTACATGCATAAATCGAGAATTTTTTTTATCTGGACCGCGGGCCAGAGCCATGTGGGTAAACCCAAAATTACATTTATTGTGCTTTTGGCATGAAATCAATGTATAAAGCGGCATCGTCAGCCAGTGTTGTCAATCACAGGCGGTACGCAAGCGATTACTCCCACTCACACACACTCACTTTACACTGCTACTCGGTGCAACAGGTATCAGCCAGTCCATACAGAATGCTCTTGCACACATATGCAGTCTGCACCAATATGCAATGCCACTGGTACCCAGCAGGTCAATAGATAACACCATGCAGACCCCTTGGTCCCCAGCATCCCTCCAATCTCCAGTTTATCCCAATTGTCCTATACCCCTGGATGGAAGATAACAAGCTCCGTCTCCTGCACACTGGGTTACACAAGGTCGATCACACTTACTGTGTGTCCTCGGGAAGAAGATGGGGATATGTATTAAGTTTTAATTAGGAGATAGATGTAAACAAGGGAAGTTCACCCACAGGTCTCAAAACACAAAGGAGTCACGCGGTCTCTTGACTCGCTTCCAAACTGTCAATCTCTCTCGCAACTACCTGGCGCCAAGAAGTCTTCAGGAGGAGCAGGGTGTGGGGAGGGCAGTTGGTCCACCTCATTGAAGGTCAGAAGGGAACAACTGATGAATGGGGAATAACACAAGGGTACCTCTAGGCAGGAGGAGGCACCCCGAACGGAACACGATGATCAGGGTCATGCCCAGGCAATCCGGGCAAAGCCTGTGTTGCGCAGTGGGATGAGTAGTACCAGACACTTCAGGTCTTCAAATACGAAGAGTTGCAAATTCTGTACTTCACTGGAAATGAGGCACAATGCCAAGTGCACGTTGAGATGGGTTGCACCAGGTAATTCCAGTCGTACACAATGAGTTGCAAATTCCATGCAGATGCCAGCCGCGGCAAGCTGGACATGTATTTGAAAAATGCATAAGGGCCGATGCGCACACCCTGGCCGTAAATGGCATACTGGGCGCATAGTGAACACCCCCCAGGTACAAGAGCGCACTCTCTGGTCTGCGTTGGGAGACCGGCCCATGTTTCTGAATACCATTTCTCTTCCTAGTCTGTGTAGGAAGGTGCATGCACCTCCTCACTGCCTTGACAGTGAGGATGTGCGCAGGGCCCTGAGGCCACACTAGATAATCGGCCATCCCAGGATTATCCCATGGGAAGAGCCGAAGTCCAAGGCAGGGGCAGCCCTACATGGGGAGTCCCTCACTACCGGGGCAGGGGACATCCATATGTACCCGCCTGCCCTCCAGCCTACCAATTTCCATGCTCCTGTCAGTGCTTCCCAGGAGGGTGCCCTCATGGTATGGGACAACCCACTCAGGGTTGGCTAAGGGGTCAGTGATGCCAACTTGGGCAGGGGCTCAATGGCGCTCCATAGGCCTGCTATGACAGGCCCGATACAGTGTTAACAGGCTATGCAGTGGGTGGCACACTCAGTGCTGCTTCCCACTCCTAGCCAGTGCTGTACCTGCCCCAAGTATGTGGTGTACCTGTTTATGGAGCACATGTAGGGAGGTATGGCACCTAAACCCGTCACATCTGTACCCCCTGCTCCAAATAAGGTGGTTCCAACATATCTCACTCCTTTATCATCATCAATAAATAAGACAGGGCTCACCCCTGAAGAGGAACCCGCTCAGAGGTCACAATGTTCTCACTTGTCCATTTGGAATTCACCTAAGTGTTTTTCAAGCAGTAGTCTCTGGGATGAGATAATATCTAGTACCTCTGGAGTCCAAAACAGTGTTAATTCACAGTGGTTGGATGATTCAGTTAGGTTTTTCAAAGGGTACCCGCAAAAATGTGAAGGTTTGGAATTGATCATTTAATTCCAGTGTCCGAGGAGGAAGACTGCAGTGGACGTGGTAAAATTAAAATTAGAATTGGATCAGTTGATACTAGACAATCTTGATCTTTCCCCTTACATACTTATTAAGAAAGGAACTTATATACAGGTGCAAGGATGTTACTAGGTGTGCTGGAAAAGCTCATGATAAGCTGTCTGATTTGTCTCAAGTACATGATCTAGACTTAAACACTAAGCAGGACTAAATCCTTACAGAAAAGTTATTGCGTATATTTTGATGAATGTGATATAACTAGTATGAGGATGACAGGTATGAAAATGCAAATTAGGGAGTTAATTGGTTGCATCCGGAAATGGAGTGATTTGGATAAGTGGAACGGCAGATGGATTAAGAAGAAAGACCAGAAGAAATTGAAGGTGGTATCCACCACAGAGAGTAAAGGAGTGCCACTTCTGTCTTTGATAGATGGAGAAGGATCTTCAAATTTCCCGCTGAGAGAGGTGGGTGATGGAGGTTACATTCATATACCATGGAGTAGAGGTGATCTTGCTTTGTTCACAAATGATTTCTCTAAATTGAGAGACAAGCTAGTGGAGTGGTACACCCAGGTCGATTGAGTTGTAAAGGTTTTTCAGGTATTGTGGGTGGATTTCAATACCATTTTCGACATTGTGGTACCGAGTGATTTATGGGCAGAGTGTAGAGTGGCTATACAATGGCCAGAAAAGGAGTCTCAGAGAAATCCAATAACTCATGCTCCATCGCCTTTGGTGATAAAAAAGTATCAACGGGTGATTAACTTTTTGAAAGGGGAAGTGCCATTGAAGGATATTGATTGGGTTAAGATTGACCCCGAACAACACAAGAGCCCAAAGAGACTGTGAATGCATTTATGTGAGATTGTTGCAAGTGTTTAAACAGCATAGTGGGGTGGAAAATCCTGAAGCTAAAGACATGGAAGTTTTGTGTCTCGGTTTGTGACAGAATCGAGACCTGAGGTTAGTTTGATGATTTAACTGCATTTAATTTGTTGGCAAAATAAGTCAATTGATGAGATCTTGAGGTAATCAAAATATTGAAGTGATTTGATTTGGACTTGAACCAGAAGTGGTTGAAGGAACAGCTCATGCTGGCTCAGATGAAAGCAGCACTGAGGGGAAGTCAGAATGAAGAATATGTAGGGAATGTTGGTGCTATGCAGGGTGGTGTGCATCAACAGGGAGTTACTGTGATTGTGTGTTGAAATGGTTACCCACAGGGTGGAAGTCGTGGTCCCCTGCTTGACCCGAGTACTGAGATTGATGGGCAACATTGAAGAAATCTAGCCCATGTCATTATTGTAACAAATTGGGCCATTGGAAGAGGGAATGCCATCTTAATCCCAACAGGGAAATGAGCAAAAAGAAGGTTAAAAGTTCAGGGTTTCTGCAACCCCATACAGCCACCGAATATGTCGATGCCAAGGATGTTAATGTTGTAGACTTGTAAAGCGCACAGCTACCCCAGCAACGGGGCGTCCCGGCACTGTAGACCGCTGGGGAACCCGTCCTGGCTAACCCTGTGAGATGGTCCCTTTCTGGGTATCTCCAAGGTGAAACCAGGCATCCCCGGCGTCTGTGGGGGGCCATTGTAGAAATGAGGCAAGCTTAATGCCCAGAGTTGCTGAGTGTGTTCCTGGTTAGAGTGGGTACCGAGGCGAGAATTATCGAGTCCATTTTGACCCTGGTCCACAACCCTGCCGCGTCGGGAATTGAACCCTGGTCCCTGGCCGATTCTCAGATTACGGGTCTGCCGCCTCTAACTAGTGAGCCACACCTCTCCATAGTCCTCTGTATAGTCCTTATATGGTATAAGCTCAAGTGATGCAGATTCCTCAAGCCCGAAGCTTAAATGAAATGTAAAGGGTCCTAGATATATTTCCAACCAGTTCCAGATTTTATTCAGAATTCCTTCCAGAACCAAAATCCATTTCAGCAATTTCTTGTGGTTGACTCAATTGTCGCCTACTGTTCTGATCTGCCACATTGACGGTGCTTGAAGGGGGAGGAAAATTGTGATGCTTGGCGCACTCTTAGATGTAGACCAGTGTGGTCCATTGCGAAAGGCAAAGTGAATGGCCTCCGTGTCATTTCTGATTGACACTGGTGCTAATCGTTCCACTGTTAGAACAGAGGAAGCTCCAGACCTACCCCTCTTGGGGAAAAGAATCAAAGTTGAAGAGTTGCACATAACCAAATGACAAACCCTGCAACACAAAAACTGCCTGTTAGAATAGGGTGCTTTGTAGAAAGGCATCAGTTTGTGGTGTGCTATTCTAGTCCTGTGAATCTTTTAGGATGCGGTTTGCTGTGGAAGTTAAATTGCTCCATTTATTGCACGCCAAAAGGTGTGGAGTTCCAAACCCAAGACAAGGATGTTGATTTCAAATTGGCGAGTCAAGGGCCAGAAAGTAAGACTGTACCCTTTGGTGATGAATCAATATCTGTCACCGTATCTCAAGAGAGATAGGGTCAAGCCTGAAGTCTGGGGCTTCTCAAGAAAGGAAGTAGGTATCAAATAGGAGTTGGGCCTGTCCGTATAAATGTTAAGACTAATGCTGAATCTCCACGAACTCCTCAGTTCAATTTGACTCCTGAAACAATAACTGAGATTACCCCCGGTGATTGAGTCAATGATACAACAAGGCATTTTGAAGGAGATAATGGGGAGTCCATGTAACTCTCCCATCATGTCGCCATCTTTTAAACACATCACAATTATATTTGCATAAGCTCTTGCTCTACCCATTTCGTTGGTTGCTCACTCTATGATAGAGAGTAGCGAGAAACGCTTAGTGACCATAGAGAGGAACCCGCAGGTTAGCGCTCCAGTTAATCGGGATTGCCGATTAATGGCGGCAGCTGCACAGATGTGCAGCTGAAAAGGAGAACTTGCGTGTCAGTTATCTCAGAGGAGGTATTTCATTCCCTTGCACGTTCTTAATGAAACGGAGCCATACTGCGCAAAGATTGTACTGTATTTGAATTACCTGTTTTAAAGTCGCCATCTTTTAAACACAGCACAATAATATATGCACAAGCTCTTGCTCTGCCCATTTTGTTGACTGCTTGCTCTATGATGGAGAGGAGCGAGAGACACTTAGTGACCATAGAGAGGAACCCGCAGGTTAGCGCTCCAGTTAATCGGGATTGCTTATTAATGGTGGCAGCTGCACAGATGCGTCACTGGTGTGTCAAAGGCACGCCTTAAGCAACCCCATATGCGCCCGTCCGCACCTGAACGGGGCCGGGGGCCAGGCACTCTGCCCAAATGCCTACAGCCCCCAAAAGCCATAGAAAATTTACCGCAGAGGAACTTAGGCAGTTTAGGCCCGATGTGTCCCCTCTCTGCGCACACGTTCTAGAGCCGGCTAATCATTTGGGAAAGGGAATGCTGTGTCAAAACTGCAACTTCTCTACGGACGGGATCTTGTTCAATGACTACTGTAAACAAGGTACTCAAGGGAACAACGCCCTCTTAAAAATAGGGTTGATAAACTGCAGATCCCTACCAAGACAGATAGAAATCAGGATGCTAATAGAGGAAGGGACTGTTAATTGTCTGTTTATCACGGAAACCTGGCTCAAAGAGAGCTTGGCGCCAGATATCAATTTGACCCTCCCCCTGGGATATGCAATCAGCAGACAGGACAGGGTGGGAAAAACAGGAGGAGGGGTGGCTATTATCCATAAATCTCAGTTTAGTTGTTCCATCACTCCATTGACACTAGTCAACTGTGATGCCATGCAATTTAGATTATCACTGGCCCCCACCCTCTCCTTCTCCGGAATTCTTGTATACTGGCCCCCTGGGTCAAGTAGCACTTTCCTGCAGGCTTTACCCGGCCTCCTGGTAGCATCCTCTCATTGTTGGAAAGGATGCTATCACAGCGCTTTGTGATCTTAATTTGCAACGTGACGATTCTAACAACCCTCCAGCCAATAGACTCTTATCTGACCTGAAGGCCCTGCAACTCTCCCAGTTAGTGGGCTCAGCCACATATGAAAAAGGGTACATCCTTGAACCCATTTTTTCAAACGACCCCAGACTGCAGGTCCTTACTCCAGTTCAAGTTTCATGGTCTGGCCATTTTTATATCCCCTTTTTGTTTGCAACTCCGTCCACTCCAGCACCGCCGGCAGATAAACGGAATTTAGGCAAGAATTGGCTCACGGCTACACCAACTAGATTAAATGTCTTGAGTCTACGGGACGTTTATACATACCCTATGGGGGTGTACTGAGATACAGGCTTATTGGGGATTGATTGTGGGGGAGCTCAATCAATCAATCATGGCATTTGTAAAGAGCACTACATACCCACGAGGGTCTCAAGGCGCTGGGGGGGAAGCTGCTACTGTTCGAAGAGCCAGGTCTTGAGAAGTCTACTGAAGGTCAGAAGGTCTTCGGTCTGCCGCAGGCGTATGTGGAGGGTGTTCCATGTCTTGGTGGTGAGGTGGGAGAATGATCTGCCGCTGGCGGTCACTCTTCGGATGCGGGGGACGGTGGTGAGGGCACGGTCTGCGGAGCGGAGCTGGCGGGTGGGGGTGTAGAGGCTGAGTCGGCTGTTGAGGTACATTGGTCCGGTACTGTGTAGTGCCTTGTGTGTGTGGGTGAGTAGTTTGAAGGTTATCCTCTTGTTGACAGGGAGCCAGTGCAGGTCTCTCAGGTGGGGTGTGATGTGGCTGTGGTGAGGGATGTCGAGAATAAGGCGTGCGGAGGCGTTCTGGATGCGTTGAAACCGTTTCAGGAGTTTGACCGGGGCTCCTGCGTAGAGTGCGTTTCCATAGTCCAGTCTACTGCTGACGAGGGCCTGGGTGACTGTCCTTCTTGTTTCAGTGGGGATCCACTTGAAGATCCTGCGAAGCATGCGGAGGGTGTTGATGCAGGAGGAGGAGACGGCGTTGACCTGCTTCGTCATGGAGAGGGTGGAGTCGAGGATGACCCCTAGGTAGCGTGCGTGGTCGGTGGGTGTTGGGGTGTTCCTAGTGCAGTCGACCACCAGGAGTTGTCCCAGGCCGAGGGGGTGGATCCGAGGATGAGGACCTCCGTCTTGTCCGAGTTCAGCTTCAGTCGGCTGTTCCTCATCCAGTCGGTGACGGCCTTCATTCCTTCGTGGAGGTTGGTTTTGGCGGTGTGGGGGTCCTTGGTGAGGGAGAGGATCAGCTGGGTGTCGTCTGCGTAGGAGATGGTGTTGAGGTCGTGCCGTCGTGCGATGTGGGCGCGTGGTGCCATGTAGATGTTGAACAACTTTGGGCTGAGGGATGAGCCTTGGGGTACGCCGCAGATGATCTTGGTGGCTTCGGAGTGGAAGGAGGGGAGGCGGACGCTCTGTGTTCTGCCGGAGAGAAAGGAGGAGGTCCAGTCCATGGCCGCCTTCTCTTGGATTCTGGCGTCGTAGAGGCGTGTTCGTAGTGTGCGGTGGCAGACCGTGTCGAAGGCGGCTGACAGGTCCAGGAGGATGAGGGCCGCAGTTTCTCCGTTGTCTAGCAGGGTCCTGATGTCATCAGTGGCGGCGATGAGGGCAGTTTCGGTGCTGTGGTTACTGTGGAACCCGGACTGGGACGGGTCCAGGATGCTGTTCTCCTTGAGGAAGCTGGTCAGTTGTTTGTTGACGGCCTTTTCGATGATCTTCACCGGGAACGGGAGCAGGGAGATGGGTCGGAAGTTCATGAGGTCCTTGGGGTCCGCCTTGGGTTTCTTGAGTAAGGCGTTGATCTCTGCGTGCTTCCAGCTCTCCGGGAAGGTCGCTGTCTCGAAGGAGATGTTCATGGTTGTCCGAAGATGGGGTGCGATGGTGCTGCTGGCTTTGTTGAAGATGTGGTGTGGGCAGGAGTCTTCCGGGGATCCGGAGTGGACGGTGTTCATGATCTTGATGGTGTCGTCGTCGTTGATGTTGGCCCAGGTGATCAGGCAGTTGGTGCGGGTGGTGGTCGTGGGAGCGGGCGGTCTCAGTGGTTGAAACGGTGGTGGCCGCATTGAAGATGTCGTGGATGTCTGCGATCTTGCGATGGAAGAGCTCAATCGTATATTGAAGTCCAAATAGAATTGGAGCCAAGGTTTCTCCTTTTGGGAATTCCAACAGAGGTAGACATCCCGAGGCGCAAACTTGTTTTAGCCAACCTGGGGCTGGTGGTGGCCAAGCGGGATATAGCTAAATACTGGGGGGTTCCACAAATACCTACTGTAGACTAATGGCGGGCAGGCCTGGAGTTATACATGGTCGCGGAACAAGTGACATATAAAGCCCGGAACTGTCCTAAAGAGTTTCGGAAAATTTGGGCCCCGTGGATTAAATATTATGGTTTGGAGGTGGGGGAAGAAGAGGAGGATGGGATTCTGTCGTCCAAAGGACTCGAGGTAGAGGATTGACCGATATACTGCTTGTGTCAATTATGTGTCACCCTTTAAATTGTACTACTGCTTCTGGCTTGTCTTTGTGCCTGTTCCGTTCACACATATGTGTAGATTTGACCATCATAGACGCTCTGTTCCACGCCTACCCTGCGCGGCCAATGTGGATTGCTACGCAATGTGTTTTGAGTATTCATGCCTTGTTTTATGTTTTGACACATTTGAAAAATGCAATAAAAAAATTTAAAAAAAAAAAAGAAAATGTCTTGAGTTTACTAACCCTGTATTGACAAAAGATATTGATGAAGCACATCAACAATGGGTAGAATGGATCAACCATTTAGTAGATATGTGCTTCTGGAAGCTAAGAAAGACAGGACAATGCAACCCAAAGAGAGCAGCTTGGTTTAACAACCAGCTAGCTACTAAAAAAAAAATGAAAGAAACTGGAAAGAAAATGAAGGAACATTTGCCCCAGACCTCAAGTTGGCATACTAAAAAAGCCATCAGACAATATCAGGATGACATCAAAGTTGCACAATCAAAAGTTTATGAGGAAAGGATAAAATGGGCACCAACTCACCCAAAGAATTCTTCAAAATCATGAAATTACTTACCACAACCGAACAAGGCACACACGTGACTCAATCCTCCAAAGAAAGATGCAATGAGCGTGCCACTTTCTTCAATAACAAAGTAGAAGATATAATCAACTCACTGCACCTGAACCTTGTGGATAGCTCTGAAGTAAGTCAAGCAACTGCGTACCTGGAGAACCCATCACCCAGCCTGCCTCTTCTTCCAATATTGAGTACTTTCCCAACACTGAACAAAGAACAAACAAGACTAATTCTAAGTAAAATTAATTTTGGGTCTCCACTAGACCCCGCCCCTCCAGGGTGGGGACCCCATCCTCTCCGTAATGGCAGACCTCATCTCACTCTCACTGAGTACTGGGATAGTACCTCAGACATGGAAACATGCCATTATGAAGCCATTGCTCAAGAAACCCCAACTGGACCCCTCATTACTCGGGAACTTTTGTCCCATCTCACTACAACTCATTCAGGGCAAGGTAGTAGATAAGCATGTTTATAGTATCATCTCACAGGTCCTGGAAGAAAATAGCATCCTACACCAATCGCAAATGGGGTTCCCCCCAGGATATAGTACAGAGTCAGCCCTCCTATCTGTCACAGATGAACTAAAATGTTTCTAGATCGAGGAGGATCGGCCCCTATTATTCATCTAGATCTAAGTGTGGCCTTTGATACTTTGGAGCATAATATTCTCATACAGATTTTACGCGACACCCGGTTCCAGAACAAACCAAAAATGGCTTTCCTCCTTTCTAAGTGACAGATCCTGCCAATGCATGGAAGCGGCCAACCTATCTGACATTTTTCCGGCCCCCAATGGAGTTCCACAGAGCTCGGCGCTTAGCCCAACCCTGTTCAACGTTTACCTGACCCCACCTAGTACAAATTGTACAGGAGTTCGGACTAACCATATAGTGTCTTATGCTGATGACACACAACTGGTAGTATCAGTGTCAGAAGAGTCCAACTCGAATCATCTTCAGCTGGTACCATGCTTGGAACAAATAACCAAATGGATGACCAATTCCAATCTAAAACTGAATGGCCACAAAACAGACCTGATGCTCCTGGGCAACTGCCCAGAGCCCTAGGCCAAAATTAGCTAGGCGGAGGACTGGAGCACCCCCGTACCAAAGCCATCCATAAAGAATTTGGGGATGTGGCTCGACCACAACCTGTCCATGGAAACCCAAGCGATAAAACTCTCATCCGTCTGTTTCAGCATGCTGCACATGACTCATAAGATCATGGAACTCATACCGGAACAGGCAAGAAGAACGGTGGTCCAGGCCCTAGTAACCTCAAGATTGGACTAAGGCAACTCCCTGTATTTGGGTTCTCCCAAATACGTTGTCGACATGTTACAAGTTCTGCAGAACGTGGCAGCCAGGATGCTCCTGACATTTCCCAGGCAGCAGTCAGTCAGATCCTCACTTAAAAAACTGCACTGGCTCCCCATCCAGTCTAGGGTGAGGTTCAAAACCCTTTGCCTCGCTCATAGATCCATGTCCTTCAGGGGTCCAGCTCTGCTAAAAACAATGGTCACCCCCTATGTCGCTAACAGACCTCTCAGGTCCTCATATGACTTTCTTATGATGATGAAAAGGATAAAGAGACCGAGATGGGGAGGGAGATCTTTTACACACCTTGCCCCAAAGCTCAGGAATTCATTGACCTAGGAGCTGAGACTTACCAGGAGATGAAGGAAGTTTCAGAAAAAACTCAAGACCTGGGTGTTCCCTTAATGCTTTTCTCCACACTCTACCTCCTCTCGGCAGCGCTGGGAAGCCCCTGGGCAGCCATGCGCTTTATAGATCACATTAACATAAATATAAGCATGTCCCGGCAGAAGTGTAGAGGTAAGTACCACATAGTACAGGACCTGAGTAAGATAAATAACATTGTTGTTCTCAGTTGCCCTGTGGTGCCGAATCCTGCTTTAGTTTACCGTGATCGATTTATGTCAAACTTTATTCTCTATGCCCTTGCATGAGGACTTTTTACCTTCCTTTTCCAGAACCATGTTTTGGCACGGTGCTGAGTCCCACAGGAGTATGCAGAGAGTCCTTTGATATTTAATTTGGTCCTTAAAAAGAACCTTGAGTCCCTGGTAATGCCCTGTAACTCTGTCTTGGTTCAGTACATTGAAGGCCTGTTAGTAGCATTAGATACCCAAGAAGCTTGTAAACAAGACAGCATTGCATTGTTAAACCACATGACGGAGAATAGACATAAGGTGTCCCGAGAAAGTTGCAGTATTGCCAAAGAGAAGTTCTATATCTCAGACAATACATTGAGAAGGGAGCGAGGAAGGTGTCACAAGAAAGAATCTTTGTGTTTCTAGAAATTAATCGAGAAGTCAGGAAGTTTTTGGAAATGGTGGGCTATTGTTGACAATAGATACCAAACTTTTCCCTCATGGCCAAGCCTTTACAGAGGCTGACACACAAGAATGTTTCTGATCCGGTACCATGGGATAACGATTGGTTGTTTGTATACCTAGAGCTGAGAGAAAGTCTCTGCCATGCCCTGGAGCTGGAACTGCCTGATTATAGTGAAGCTTTCACACTTTTCCACAGTGAGAGAGAGTGCTACGTTCTCTCAGTGTGTACACAAATATAGGAGGTTGCACGGAGACCTGTGATTAATTTTTGTGCTACTCTTGATCCTGTAGCCGCAGGACTGTCCAAGTAGCTGCAGTAGGTGTCAGCATTGAAAGATGTAAAAGTATTGTCATGGGACACCCTCATACTATGATGGTGTCCCACTCAGTGGAAATCTTGCTGATGCTTACGCACACTCAGCATTTGACCTACAGCCAATTGGCAAAATATGAGCAGATTATACTTGATGCAGAGAACATAACCCTGTTGCTGTGTGCGTCCTTGAATCCTGCTACCTTGTTACCCTTGCCTGAGAATGAAAATGATGATGGGGAAGTGGAGCATGACTACCTCGATGCCACGGAGCTATGCACCAAGCCAAGACCATATATATCAGATGGACCATTGGCAGAGACCAATTACATTCTGTTTGTGGATGGATCTTGCCTAAGAGATGATAGAGGAACCCTAACAGCTGCCTACGCAGTCTGTACAGTCAAGGGGATCTCTCCAATGGATGTCTTCTGCACAAGTGGCTAAACTGATCGCTCTTACTAGAGTTTGCTGTGTTTCTGAACAGCTAAGAGGGACTATTTTTTACTTACAGTAGGTATGGCTGTGGTGTGGTTCATGACTTTGAAAAGTTATGTCATATGGGGAATTTATGATGTTGTCAGGATCTCCCATCAGTAATTGGGAACATGTCATGGGATAGCTGGAAAATGCAAAAACAGTTGATGGACAGAATGCAGAACAATGTCATACATTCACCCCAGTACAGAGATCTGGGCCTAAAGCCATCGTTTTTTTGCTCACCATGCCGTTCCAGTTTGAACCCAGCCATATGCAAACCAGTCTTGGCCCTGTGCCTCTTGGGATCAGTTCAGCCCGAACTGCCAAGCCAGGTCCTCCCTGGACTGGAAACAAGCATCCTAGGACCGGATTCAGGGTTTCACCCCTCTTCAGCCAGGATAACTTGATTCCAGTGGCATGGAGAGCACGGGTCCCACGTCTGGGCATAACCTTCCCACTCGGGGTGACAAATGCAAAAACGGCTGATGGACAGAATGCAGAACAATGTCATACATTCACCCCAGTACAGAGATCTGGGCCAAAATCCATCGTTTTTTTGCTCACCATGCCGTTCCAGTTTGAACCCAGCCATATGCAAATCAGTCTTGACCCTGTGCCTCATGGGAACAGTCCAGCCCGAACTGCCAAGCCAGGTCCTCCCTGGACTGGAAACAAGCATCCTAGGACCGGTTTCGGGGTTTTAGCCCTCTTCAGCCAGGATAGCTTGATTCCAGTGGCATGGAGAGCACGAGACCCACGTCTGGGCATACCCTTCCCACTCGGGGTGACAAATGCAAAAACAGTTGATGGACAGAATGCAGAACAATGTCATACATTCACTCCAGTACAGAGATCTTGGCCTAAATCCGTAGTTTTTTTGCTCACCATGCCGTTCCAGTTTGAACCCAGCCATATGCAAATCAGTCTTGACCCTGTGCCTCATGGGAACAGTCCAGCCCGAACTGCCAAGCCCGGTCGTTCCTGGACTGGAAACAAGCATCCTAGGCCTGGCAGTTCGGTTTGGACTGTTCCCATGAGGCACAGGGTCAAGACTGATTTGCATATGGCAGGTTCAAACTGGGGTGGCATAGTGGGCAAAAGAACGATGGATCTAACCCAGATCTTTTGACTGGGCGAGAATGTTTGCATTGTCAGCATTCCATCCATCATTTGTTTGCTGTAACACTTTTCGCCGTTAGTGGGATGGGTGGGCCCAGACGTGGGTCCCTTGCTCACTGTGCCACTGGATTCAAGCTAGCCTGGCTGAAGAAGGGTGACATACCCTGAAACCGGTCCCAGGATGCTTGTTTTCGGTCCAGGGTGGACCTGACCTGGCAGTTCGGTCTGGACTGTTCCCATGAGGCACAGGGTCAAGGCTGATTTGCATATGGCTGGGTCCAAACTGGGGTGGCGTAGTGGGCAAAAGAACGATGGATCTAACCCAGATCTTTTGACTGAGGGAGAATGTTTGCATTGTCAGCATTTCGTCCATCATTTGTTTGCTGTAACACAATGGGATAGCTGGAGGCATTGCATCTGCCTGCCAAAATTCCAGAGGGAGAACTGCAGGGATGCAGGTTGTGTTAAAATAGAGGATGACATTTGGGTTTCAGCGATTGGAAGATCTGTATTGCTGGATAGCTTGCTATCCCCAATGACTAGACATTTTCACCGTCCCGCACATATTGGGAGTGATGCCATGGTCAGGTTGATTTGACAGAATTGGTTTAACCGCCGATTCAGATTGATGGTTGAAGGATTGTTTCACAGATGTGTTGTGTGTCAGCACTCAGCAGATGAATGTAGGGAAGAGATCCTCAGTGATATTAAGCCATATAGGGAGATCAGGAGGGTTAATCGACAGGATGCAGCTATTCTTCATCAAAATGCCTGTGTGCAACAGGCTGTGATATATCCTAGTGATTGTGTGTATCTTCTCACATTGGGTTGGTGCTTACCCAACCAGAAGAAATGATAGCTTCACGGTAGCTAAGTTGTTGAGGGAACTGATCTCCAGGTTTGGGTTCCTGACTACGCTGGAGTCAGACCGAGGAACGTATTTCAATAATGAGGTCCTGAAAATGTTGTGTGCAGCATTACAAGTGGAGCAGAGATTGCACTGCAGTTATCGGCCTGATGCTTTGCCTCTAGTGTTAATGAGTGTTCCCAGAATTCCTGGTCGGTGGACAGGACTGTCTCCACATGAAATCATCATGAGTCAAGCAATGAGACTGCCTGCAGTGCCTGCAAATGCACTTGTAACAATTAAAAGATTCTTTATTAATGCAAGGGACTAGCTGATGTGGTGCATTCTTCCTTCCACCAGGTTGGAGCTACTACCGCCCCACCGCATCAGGGGCAGTGCTATGATCTCAGCCATGATGACTGGGTCTTGGTGAAGAAACACGTTTGGAAAACATATCTGGAACCTCAATGGAAGGGTACCTTCCAGGTGATTCTTGTGACAAATACTGCTGTTAAATATGAGGGTTTACCCAACTAGATTCATGCTGCCCACACCCATAGAGTGGAGTGTCCCATTAATGATGTGACAGTGTCTCTATCAGAAGTGCAGATAGCATGTGATGCACAGCGGGAAGAGGTTAAATGAGCGCAAACAAATATACAAGAACCTCAGAGGTCGGTGATAGTCCAATAACCTCAAACGGCACATACTCGGCCTGAGGGGGAATTTGATTAGTCAACATCTGATGTCAAGACAGGAAGAGAATCTTGGTCTGTGGTGCTGATTGAGCCAGATTTAGACCTTGGCGAAGGACCTAGTGATATGCCAAGCCGAGTGTAAGCTGGAGAAGTCTGGCTGAGAAGGCAAGATGTGGAGGGTAAGTCTGCCTGCAGAACATGTGCCGCCTACTATCCCAGAGGATACTGAGTGTCAGTGAGATGGATATGGCTGAATATTTTGTTAAACCCATTGCAACGTTAGATCTGCTTCTGCTGATAGGCATACTTTGACTTGTTCCTTAACTAGGCTCAAAAGAAACTTCTAGATTTGGTGGAAGACATGAGTATTTTATTTTATTTTACAGAGTTTTATATAGTGCGAACTAGACCCGAAGGTATCGGGTATCAGAGCGCTTTACACAGCACCAGTTGTGTTACATTAGGACACATTTATTTTTGTTAGGCACGAGAGATTAAGTGATTTGCCCAGAATCATGGGATGTTCAGCGTCATTGCCGAGAATCAAACCCAGTTCCCCAGATTTGACAGCCCTAGCCGTTAGGCCAACTCAGATGCAAGATGGAGAACAGGAAAGGACCAAAAGTATGAAACTAAGTGGGCTAAAGAGGAATTAGAACATCAACAGTCAGGAGCTGTGCCTGCACTAATTTTAAATTGGAAATACAAGGGAAAACTTTGTGTGCTATTATCTGTAGTTCACACTAAATGGATAGGACAGAGTGATTGTGATCACATTTTTAAACATGGAGGAAATTGACGTTTATTCATGGTAGGTTAGGATCCTGTTATTCCTGAAGTCTACTATGTTTGTGGGGAACAGGCATATATTACATTGCCCGGGGGGTGGTATAACACATGTTATTTGGCTACACTCTTCCTGAAAATGTATCATGTGGAACATCTTAATGACCCAGTGTTCGGATCACAAGTTAGAACTAAACAGAGCAGCCGTGCTTTTGAAATAGTTAGAGAATTATATGGTTTGATGAATTCATCTGTGGGAGTGGTTTTGAATTATCTAAAAATTAGAAAGCTATCCACTATAGTTGATAAGCTAGCTACAAGTGCCGCAAATCGATTATTTGCTATGGACACTGAAATGATAGCTATAAGATCTGTGGTAATGCAGAACTACCTTGCGTTGGATAGCTTTCTTGTGAAGAAGGGTGGAGTCTGTAATATGTTGAAAGTTCAGCAATGCTCTACTTATATTTCTGATAAGAGTGAGGAAATAAACAAATACATTAGGAACAATGCAGACTTAAGTGGAGATTTAGAGGAGTTGGAAACAACAGGTGCCTGGAAGCGATTGGAAATGGGTTTGCTGTGGTGGGCAAGTGGAGAGATTAGAGGAGTTGGCCTAATGGCTAGGGCGGTCGACCCCAAATTGGGGACACCAGGTTCGAGTCTCAGCAAGGACAGCCAACATTTTGTGATTGTTGGCGATTCACTCAATTTCCCAGTGCCTAACAAAAATGAATGTATCCTCATGTAATGCAACTGGTGCTGTGTAAAGCTCTCTCATACCCGATACCTTCGGGTCAAGTTTGCGCCATATCAAATTCCGTAAAGTTTTTTAAAAAAGTGGTTTGGAAACTTTGGAATTGGGATGTTGGAATCCATTTCCAGACCCCTTATAGTCATTGCCATTTTTGCCAATTTTTTGTTTGTAATTTGTAGGGGATACAAATGTATAAGGCAGAGAGGAAAAGGCAGAATGACGGGAACAAATAGAAAGAGAAAAGATGCAAAACTAGACGAGATTCTATGATGAGATGATATACTTGGAAAACTCCTGACCTAAAATGTCAAGGTTTTATGCAGGGCTCATGTGATAAAATCCATGTGTTAATTGTGATGGCTATCATCACCATCCGAGGGGGAATTGGGGCAATGTAATTTAGACTCCAACTTTATGCATCACAATTTTACAATTATATATGAAAATCTGACTTTATATTTACTGTGTGCTTTAATTCCAGTAATGTTTGTGAAGCATTTAAATGTATTAATGAAATATAATTATCATAGAGGTTAGACATTTAAATGCAAGTGTACTAATGCTCAGTTTAAATGTGAAATCATGTACTCTTTATTCCTGTTTTACACGTTTCTTCACGTTATACCTACCTTGGCTACAGGCCTTGATTGAAATGCATTAAGCCTTGCCAGTGTATTCTTTCTTTCTTTTGCAGGTGCATTATCATGCTTCTCATTAGTTAGAGAAAGGCTTAATATTTGTATTGCACTGTTCATAGTGAGGCCTGAAGGAAAGAACTGGGCATTGAACGTGGAGAATTAATGGTTAAGAGAGGCCTTCTGTTCATCTTGTACCAGGGCGGCAAAATATTCAAGGTTGCGATTTACAATCCAAGTTTCGATGCGATGGGAAACATTTCAAAAAATATATTTTTATTAATTTTATGAAATAAAAACAAGAGACAATAAACAAACAAGTGAGTGACTCCATTCTTAGAGGAGGGAAGATACCAGTTACACACCATGAGAAGACGTTTAGGCATAGTGAAATACTTGGCTGAACTGAACCACCAGACACATAGACTGACTTGAGAGCAAGAGCACATCGAGGCCAAGTCATCAAGCTAAATATACAATGAACAATACAGTGAAACAGGCTTGGCTGCCATAGTTTCATTACCATGATAAAAATGGGACAAGCATCAATCCACCCAGTCAGATCCATAATCCGAGCTAGCCTCCTCCTCATCAGCAAATTTATGAAGTACCCCCAAAAGCTTAATTGCATCCAACGACAACCTCATCAGTACATGCAATATGCATACGCATCTCCTCCGCCACCCACCTATTCAAGGAGATCTCACTGCCATGAAGACAGCAGTGGCGCTCGAGTGCCCATTCAACCGATGGCCACCCTCCGTTTGGCCAGTAACAATGCAAGTTAGGCCATTCTATAAGGAATCTTCCACCTCTTGGGCTTCACCACTACCTCCTAGAGGCAGGCCAATGGAGTCAGAGGAATCGCAATGTTGCTTCTACTAGTTTGTGTACCACCTCCCTTCAGTGCCCCTGAACCAGATCGCAGGCCCAGGACAACTGCAAAAAGGTGGCCCCCAGCGCCCCACATTTTGCACGTTGTGCCTCCCTCAAAGGTTCTATCCTGTTCAAGTGCCTAGGAGTCAATCAATCAATCAATCAAATAACTTTATTCACTGCACTTTAAAGCAGAGGTCAAAGTAAAATCAAGAGAATAAAATACATTTCATGATCATCACAAACATTATAAAATCATAATGCGAAAACATAAAAAATACATTCAATATCATTGCAGGCTCATAGTATCATAGTGAAAAAGAATAATGCAAAGGATTAACTATAAAAACAAACAGTGCATATTGCCCACCCTTCCTTCTGTCTATTCGACTGCTAGCTCATAAAAAGTTAAAACTAATAAAACCAATAATAAAAGAAAAATCCAATCCAATCTATAAACCAGTGCAAAACTGACCCATAGGCTAGCTGCAAACTGCATTCATTTTAAGATTCCGACTCTGCCATATAAAAGACGCCATAGAATAACATACCAGAGGGCAATGCAGCTGCTGAAGAAACAGTAGCACTGGCCTGCACTGACGAAATTTAAATAATTTAAAAAGTGGTAAAATCACCATATTCCTTGGAATTTTATCAAAATGACAGCAGAACACAATGTGCAAATTTGATTGGATGGATTCCCTTCACAGGGACAAGGGGCAAGCTCAGATATCAAATGGCAGTTTGAGGGCTATCCCACCATAAGGGGAAGGTGATTAAACAAAATGTTGTTAATACAAAACGATGCTGTTGGTTCTGAATGGAAAATAAATAAAATTGAGTGCCTTTCTGTGTGGTAAACAACTTCTAAAAGGACACAATAGACTTATGTCTCTCAGCACCTACTCTATGTGAATTAACCTTGGCCAAAATCCTTTCAGTCAGAGTAGACTTTTTGCAGCCCCCGCAAGCGGAGGGGGAGGTGAATAAATCTAATAGGCCTATCTGCTCCAGGGCAGTTTAACATACAATTACCAGGGTATCTCGAGGGCTGCATGAAGTTGTAGGCAATCCTCAATGACGAGATGGTTAAGTGGGACAGAATACCTGACCCAAATCGATTGTCAGAGCAAAAGTGTGGCCAACTTAATGTTTATCCTCGATGTATGGAATACCCAGCTCATCGTGGCCCATTGAGTTTGGCTGTCATCACCTCCTCGAGGTCAAACACTAGGAGTCATATAAGTGCGATGGAGAAAATTAAAGTGAAATAACTTGAACCTATGGTTTCATGACTCTTTCCTCACCAATGCACATGCCACCAATGCACTCACCCAGTCAGTATCTACAACAGGCTCCTCCAGCTCGTGCCTCCAGGCCCCTCGTGAGGCCTAAGGGGTAGCTGCCAGGTCGCCATGGATCATCCTAAAAAATAACAAAATGAGATGCCCCTAGCGAAGCAGGCCACCTAAAATCAGGGAGGGCAAGAGGGCGCAGGGAAACACTTTCCAAAGGGGGCCCAATTATCTAAAGCCCTCCGTTTCCGAGCTGAGGTCAAGCCTGGGCAATCGGGCAGCGGGCATCCCAATCAGACCACGAGGCTGGAATAAGTGAGATTTTCTGATATTAACTCTAAGGCCCAAGACCTTAGAGAAGGCACTGAAGAGCCCCATTAATATCGGTACCGCCTGGCAGGGGGAGTGGACATACACCAGTGCGTCATCCGCATAGAGAGAGATAACATGCATGGAACCCCGCACACAATTTCCCCACGGCTCCCATTCCTTACGCAGGAGAAGTGCCACAGGTGCAATGGCGAGAGCAAACAGGAGCAGCGAGAGGAGACAACCCTGCCTGGTGCCCCTCCCAACCTTCCACCCCCAGTGAGTTTGCCTCCAATCTTGATGAGGACCATGGGGCTAGTGTAGTGAAGCTGCACCCTGCTATAGCAGATGGGACCAAACCACATCCCTCGCAGCACCGCCATCAAAAAAGGCCACTACATCATTTTGAATGCCTTTTCCAGATTGAGAGAAACCAAGGCAAATTCATGATTATCATCCACCGTTTTGTGTAATACGTGCGTAAGCCTCGGGAGATTAAAGGTGATACTACGGTCCGGCATAAAGCCGCATTGGTCTTTGTGGACTAATTTGCAAATCACTCCCACCCAAGCATGATGCCAACAGCTTACATAGAATTTTGACATAGAATGTTGACGTCTGTGTTGGGCATCGTGAGGGGAATATATGATGAGGGGTTAGTGGCATCACCCCCAAGCTTCAGTAGAAGGCAAATAACACTCTCTGTCATAGTGTGCTGAAGTACCCGGTTCGTCTGAGCTTCCAGGAGGGCCTCCAGCAATTTTTCCTGAAGTGTAACGTAGTAGGTCTGATAAAACTCCACAGGGAAGCCATCCCCACCTGGAACCTTGGATCTGTTGAGAGAATGAATGGCTGCACCAATTCCTCCAAGGTAATCTCATTCTCAACCTCCAAGTCCTGTACAAGATCCGGAGCCAGCTCGCCCATGCGATACACCCCATGGAGGTGATCCACGAAGACCCCCAAGATATCCAAGTGACGAGTCACCAATTCCCCAGTGGGAGCGCAAACATGCAAGACAGGAGGAACTAAGATCCATGCCAGATGTCTACTGGATTTGTCCCCTTCCCTGTGGAGATGCTGACGATAAGCCCTGATCATACACTTATCTAAGTAGTCCCAGGTCAACTGCACCTTCCGCTGAGCATGGAGCACCCTCTCCCGTAACTCTGGTGAGAACACCTTGGAGCCCTAAAGTTCTGCCAAACGGCGTTCCCGCACCCCCATCTCAGCCTCCAGTTGACGTTCCACGCCGCAGGCCTCACACATGACTGCCTTGAGAGCCTCCCAATCCATACCTCTGGAAGCAGCAGACCCCAGCTATCATCCAAATAATCAATAAGGGAAGTTGCCAGTGCATTGCAACACAACGTCCTCCAAGAGGTCGGAGGGCATGCCCCAACTGCGAACACGGCGCACATCAGTGCCCCATTGCAATTTAAGCAGCACCGGCACATGGAGACAAACTGTTCCAGGTGCGTCACCCGCAACAAGTTCTGCATGTCAACTCTTCCCACCAGTATGCGATCCAGGCAGCTATAGGTATTGTGGGTCAAGGAGTAACAGGTATACTCACGGTTATCAGGAGGTAAGCTCCACCAACTGTCATGGAACCCGTGGTTACGCCAGGTTACGCATAACCGCTGCAAGGGAGGATGACATCAGTGGCTTAGTACCCTGCCTGGGCAGGTGAAGATCCACATCCTCATCCAGGACACAGTTGTAATACCCCGCCCAAATCAAATACGGACACAAAACTGTCCTTCGTTGACATTAAGGCACATAAGTATTGAGAAGTGTAATGGCCCTACCATCCATTGTGCCCTAGACAAGAAGATAGGGCCCCTCAACATCTGCGTGTGTCGGAAGGTTACCCCAGGAGCAATCCAAATAGCTACCCCCCCACACATAAGAAGAATAAGTAGCTGAAAACAATTGCCCCCTCCATTCCTTTTCCAACCTCTGAGTCTCATCCCCCAGGAGATCGGTTTCCTACAAACAGGCTGTCTGCACCCTGTGACGCTGGAGGGGTGAGTGAACCCTAAACCTTTTAGAGTAACCCTTGAAGCCCCAAACATTTCATGTCAAGACATTTTTACATCCAGCCATTTCAAATCACAAAATGTTTTGGACCAGACCGGAATCTGCCTCCCCTCGAACCAGTGTGCCACAAATACCCTCTTATCTATGAAGAAGGTGTAGGGCAATGACTCGCATGCACTGCAGTCAACAATTTGCACCCAAAAATAAGGAGGATTACTGAATAATGCAATGCCCTCAACATCCCCCACCCCGGACAGACAGTATAATAACAGTGAAACCACATTAACCCCAGGGATTTACTGGAGGGAGGAACTAGAGGCACGGGGCGCTAGGAGCAGGCCAGCCTCCAACACAAAATGTTCAACACAAATGGGGCCACTCCTAGTAAAGTGACCAAAGGTGCTCAAGGGTTAAATTGTGAGTGTGGACATCTCACAAAAAATGAAGGACTGGCCTCACACACCACCAGGTGTCATGCTTCATCATCGGCAGTCTAGAAACTCGGTTTGGTAACGGGCGGGCATTCACCTGACGACAGGGATCCACTTCTAAACTAAGTGGGGGCCTGTGGAAGGTGAATTTTAAAAACCATTACAGTTACCAAATAAGATTTTAATAGGGTATGCGGCTGTATGGTATTAAAAAAGGGGAGATTGCAAATGCTCCTCTCGAGTAACAACTTGGTTGGTTCCTGGTGGTGCGAGAAGAGATAAGGATGTTTCTGAATTTCCTGTTATTTTAATTGGAGTTCACACAGTTAGAGAGGCAGATTTCTTTTAGACTTGGAGAGGTAGAGACCTCTGTGCTTACCTTATTCACTCAAGTGTGAAGCTGTAGGAAAAACACGTATTCCCTTTTTCCAATACTTTTACACTAGTCTCTATTATGCTTAATCTTCTAAACTCCCTAATTAGAATTACTAGATATATGATCCTATAGCTAAACTATGTTTAAAAGAGAGAAGGAGAGTTTCTTTATGGAGCATCCAATTTGATTTGTTTCTTTACTGATATGGCTGTCACTATTCTGTATCTCATTTTATTATGACTCAACTTACTGAGATATTTCAGCCTACCTGCTAGATGGCTGTATCTCCTGAACCTATTTTTGTTCTACTTATATACTGGATTAATTAGTAGTCTAAAATAAAATCGATGTAATCATATTTAGTGATTCTTGGTCCTCATTGTGGAGTCACATTGGCTTTACAAGCCAGAAATGTATTGCTGGTGACTTCTCCCTTACAGTACTTCAAGTCAACCAACAAAGCTCCAAATGACCAATGGGGAAAAACCTTCAACAACTTCACTAAGAGACTGCTTTGTAAGTACCAGCGCGTTGTAAGTGCCAAGGCCTATTTCTGTCCCAGTTCTACCCCGCTTGAAGTGCCTGACCTAAATGTTAGTAAATCTGGGCCCAGCAGTAGATCTGCAGGTTAATCAGAACAACTGATTTCTAACCTCTTTGACCAAAGCAAGATTCTCGAAAGAATTAGCTAGACCGCTCCAAGAGAGCGTGAAACCGAACAGTGTTTTGCATGAGATTAATTAGACCCTAGAGAGACAGAATATCAGATCTCAACAATTTACAAACCAGTGGGTCACAAAATCCAACAGAAGAGGCTGAAACTACAGGACAGGTTTTGACATCAAAGCATGAGGAATCTTTTGCAGCACTTGGAAGAATCCCACAAACCCTGACGCCTGTTGGTTCTTTTACTCATTGTGGTGTAGTTCCCCCTGGTGAATCTGCAGCACCACCTACTGGAACAGGATTTCAACATGCCATAACCAAACCCATCATGCTCATACCTACCACCAAGGGAGAAACCAGAAAAATAAAGTACTCCCGCTGTGAGCCTTTGGCATTAAATGACTGAGCAAAGGGAGTGATCCCGACCCTCCCTATGAAGGATCATGGAAATTCTTCCTCTGAGGAACAATTTGGAAACATGTTCAAAATAATGCATTTGGCAGCATGATGTTAAATGAATTTGACCAAAAACTACACATTTGTCAGAATCGACTTCTTTCATTCATTGTATCCTTCTTTCATTTTCTTTCTTTCCATTTATTTTTCTTTCTTTTCCACTTTCTATTATTACTTTTCCTTTTTTTATCTTTTTTTGTCCAGTCCTCTTTCCTTACATCAGTCCTCCTTTCTACCCTTCTGCCCTTTATTACATTGCTATTTAATTTACTTTCCTTCTTTTTATCTTTGCTTTCTTCTTCCAATTCTTAGTCTTTTCTTATTAATTTCTGCTTATCCCCGACCTATGTGTTTACCCCTACCTATTTGTCCTTCTCCCACTCTTTCCATCCCTCTTTCTTTTTTGTATTCCTTCCATTCATTCTTTCTTGCATCATCCTTCTGTCCTTTAGCTTGCTTTATGCTTTCTATTACTTGTTTCTATTGTCCGACATTCCCTTTTTCTTTCTCTCCTTACATTTATCTTATTCATTTTGTTTGCTCCATCCTATATTTTTTCCTGTGGCCCTTCTTTCCATCCTTCACTCTTACTTTCCTTTGTTTTTCCTTCATTTCCTTCCTTCCCTCCCTTCCCTTTTTTCCATCTTACTTCCTTCTTCTTTCCTACTATCTTACCTTATTTGTATTCTACTTTCCTTATTTTGTTCTCGTTTTCTCACTTCATTTGCCTCTAACTTGTTTTCTATTCTTTGCTGTTTTAGTAATTTTTCTTTTTCTCTGACACTGTTTTGGCTTCTTTGGCACCCTTTGCACGCCACCTCATAGCTTTGCCATTGTAATTTATTCTTGCAGTATTTTTTGGTTTCTGTTAATGTTGTGTAATGAGCCACAAATCAGAGACATGAAGAGCCATACACAATTTAATCTGAGCTAGTGCCACCACAAACTCATAAGCAGAGCCAATGGAATCATGCGCTTCTGCAGTCGTAGCTTTTTCTGCATAATTATGGATTTCCTGCATATGCCACAGAATCAATCATCTGCTGCATAATTTGCAGATTGTATGAGAAACAAATAGCTTCTAGCTCAAACGGATCAAAAGTTAAAGAAAAAATGGCAGCATGCATTCTTGTACAGTAGAAGGCCTTTCACAAACGTTCACTAGTCATCTTTCAGAAACATAGGGGCACATTTATCAACAATGACACAACGCTGCAAAACGCAGCGTTGTGTTCGAAAAATCTGTGCTATGTCGTGACATTTCCCAGCGTAATGGATGCTCCGTATTTATGGGATGGTCACCATGGTGCAAAGACCAAAGATGCTTCAGGAGTTCCAACGCAACAGTGTCAGGAATGGCTCAAAGTTCCATAAAGCAAGTACTCCGTATATGACACAAAACTTATTTGCGTGTCGTAAAGCATCTATACGTGCTGCAAACCAGCTTTGGGTTGCAGGAGCGTTTGAAAAAGCAGCACAATCAACACAGCAATACTCCTAGACACAGAGAAGGATGGAAGGAGTCTCAGGGAGTGGGGAGGGTAACACCTCCAACACAGAAGGCTTCACATCAGCCTTAGGGAAGAGGCAGGCTAATTTCAGTGAAGAGGCGAACCACATATTAATAAGTGGGGAGACAAAAAATTAACATCTGTTTTTCACCTCAAAATTGCTATTAGGGGGAAGGATGCCATATGGCAGTCCATAGTTGACAAAATACATTGTGTAGCATAAACAAAAAGGACCACCCTGGAGTGCAAGAAGAGGTGGCATTACTACAAGAGCAGGACCAAAGAAAAACTGGCCAGGAACCTTAAGAGAGCCATGAGGACCGGAGGAGAACCTGGTGTCCAGGAGGAGTTGGATCCATTGGAGGTGGAATCCCTTATTCCAACAGAGTTGTTAGCTGGAGTGGAAGTGCAGGAGAGTGCTTTAGTAGAGGACCAGCAAGAACTACAGGGTGAGTGAAAACAAGGGACTATATATTAGTAAACTGTAATGCATGGCGACTCAGCAACACACTTTGCTGTGCTGCGGTGCGTGAAACATGGAGGAATAGGAATGCCCTTCATGTTAACTCATCCTTCACATAACTGTTCTTTACTTAGGCTTTACCAACCAAGTCTAGCCCTGCCAAGTTTCCCAGGTCCATGCTTGATGTGCTGCCTCAGTCAAGGTATTTCCTTTCAATACTGGGACTTGTAGTGTTATTCATCCTTTCACAAAACAGGACTACAAGTTACAGAACACAAAGTAGAAATCCTTGACTGGAGCAGCACATCATGCATGGACATGGACACCTGGCAGATCTGCCAGTGCCAATGCAGGCCCCCTTGCACCATGACACAATTGTGCTTGTGTTGGGATCAGGTAGCCAAAAGTGTACTGTAATATAAATCCAGTCAATGTGGCTAAGAAGAGGATCAATGTTCACCAAGAGGGTCTCTAGGTGTTGAGCAGGTGCATGCACTGCGAGTAGTATCACTCTAAGAGCCAGGTGTACAGTTTCTAGTACAAATTCATATTTAACTCAGCTGACCTGATGTGCTGGGGGAGGTTGTCCCAGGTGTAGCCTACCATTTATGAGAACACCCTGCCTCCTGTCTTGCTCATATATAGATGGGGGCATGGGTGACTGCAAGTGATGCAGAGTGGAGGCTCATGATTGATTGGTGGAGGTATAGATGATGGGTGAGCTAGGAGGGTCCCTGCTAGTGCAGTGCCTTGTAGGTGTGGGTTAGCATCTTGAACTGCCAGCATGTTGGAATGGGGAGGTATTATATTTTCCTGAGGTGAGGTGTGATGTGTGCCGCATGGTAGGCTGAGTAATAGTCTGACAGGGGTTTGTAGGTTTGCTTGCCTCTTGTGTAGCAGGTGTGAAGAGATGCTGTAGCAGAGGGCATTGGTATTCTACAGTCTACATGTGATGAGGGCTTGGGTGATGGCCTTGCAGGTGTCAGAGGGAGCCATGTGAAGAAATATCTGACCATGCAAATAATGTGAAAGCAGGTGGAGGTGATTTTGGGAATTTGAAGACTCATGAGGTAGATTTCCAGGATGATAGCTAGGTGTCTGAGGTGTTTGTAGGCTGAGGGTTTCAGGCCTAGTCATGTGCGCAATCAAGGTGAGTACCTGTTGCAGAATATCATCGCTTCTATCTTGTCAGGTTGAGTATAAGCAACTAATCTCATGTACAGTTAGCCATGTTGGTCAATCGCATAATGTAACAACTGTTGGTGGTGCTGGTCTCGCCTGAGAGTTATTGTATGATCTGGGTGTCATCCGTGTAAGTGATGATGTAGAGTCCCTGGGTCTGAATGGTGATTGCCAGAGGAGTCATATACAAGTTCAAGAGAGTGGGGCTTAGTGAAGAGATTTGCTGAACTGTGCAGATGAGCTGCTTGGGTTCAGGGGGAACAGAGTGAGCTTGAGCTGGTGCATACTTCCAATTAGGAAGTAGGTTATCCACTTCAGAGACGATCCTTAGTTCTTAGTGTTGTAGAGTCTGGAGCTCACTGTGTGTGTGTGTGTGTGTGTGTGTGTGTGTGCTACGAAGCAACATGATTGGCCCAAACAATTGGAATCTGAAAGAGACCGTTAGTTATAGATTCCTTACCTTAGAATTACCTCCACGTGTCAGATTGGATCCAAAGAATTTTTTCTAAGCAGTACCCCTGCGTGTTGGAAGGTGGTGTCAGTCGACTCCACGTCCATCGTCGGCTTCTTGGTTGCTGGAATGATGTCGCAGTGCCTACTTAGACTCCGCTTCTGCGCACTGACATCAGTTCTTTCTTTTTCCGCCCCAGCCTAGCACAGATGCGGAGAGCTACCGCTTTAGACATTTTTTGACTAAGCTTTTGTCGACTTCTTTTCTGAGTCTTCAACTCCAGATGCACGATGGATGTCCCATCATCGGACCGGCTTCAAGCCCTGCGAGGTCTATTACAAACTGATGTCTGTGGCGGACCCACGACTTGTGTGCCTCTGGTGCCTTGAGCACGACCACAACCCGAAATCGTGCTCCGACTGCCGGGCCATGAATCCTAAGTCTTTGCCAGAGCAGTCCCGAAAAGCTCTTAGAGGCCCAGCAGTCGGCTCTGTATCATTCCCGGTCTCGCTCAAGAGGAAGGTCTCAAGACCGGCCGCAGAGCCCCCACACCTTGTCGCACTCAAAATCCTCCAAGTCTTCAGGTAAGTCGAGGCACAAGAAGAAGGTGAAGAAGCGCCGGTGCACTTCGCCTTCTCCCCGTCGGTCGGCTGACGCAATGCGGGACCCGGAGCGTCATTGCTCAAAGGCTCCGTCTTCGGTGCCTCCTTTCGGGACGACTCCACTTCTCCCTCCATTTCCAGGAGCCGGAGCGTTTCCTGCCCAGTTTTGTGCATTTTTTTACGAAGCCCTCCTTTCCATCTTTGGGCAGCCTGACTCCGCAGGCACGCCTTCGGGCCCGAAGAGCCGTTGGGGGTCCTGGGCCCTCGATGCCGTTGGCTCCAGAGGACCCCAGCGGATCCAGGCCTGGATCCAGATCGACACCAGTCGATCTTACTCGACCTTCCTGATCCCGGCGATGACGCCCCAGGCACTAAGCAAGAAGTACATTCCAATTATGATGGATGATGTCCAGGCAGGTGTTACTTCCTGAACAATTATAATCCACACAACAATTCAGACCCCTTACGCAATGGTGCAAGGGTGTTTGCATTAGTGGTGTTCAGCAGTTTATGCCACAATGCAGGCAGGGAGCAGCATTCTGTAATAAAAGGTCAATTTAAACACTCACCTACCCACCCCCTTTTACACATTAAGGAAACTATCTATGTTATGCTGTGTGTAAAAATCAAATACAGAGACCCTCTTACAGTGCCTAAAATATAGAAATGGTTCCATTCATAACTCAAAGGTGAGGAAGACTTCCAGACCTCTGACAATGCAACATATACCAACAATTAGGTCAGGACAATTTGTACATCTAGTACTCACCTAACACAATAGTACCAACTCATGACAAATAAATAATATCCAATTACAGAACAATGATTAATTTATTAATTAGTAAATACTATTATCTAAAACCACCTACAAACCCTAACTATCGTACACAAACTATATTTAACACTAGCCTATACTGCCTTATCTAAAACGTAACCTATCTTAACCACTATTGACACACAATAAGTTAAACATCAACCCTCCACCCCCTTAATACATATAGCTCAGTAGAATACAATCATCAACCACATCCTAACCATATACTAACTACACAGAGAAGCCTAAACAAATATAAATTTGTTTGGATTTTATTTTTATATATTTTTTCCCTGAACACAAAACATTAATAAGTGCCATTCCACACCAACACCATATCTTGAGATATATATATGTACAATATACCTTCACTACAATGACATCTCCTAATACAATATGTCAAACTGACCTAAGTAAGGTCAGTGTAGGTGTACAAAATATCTATTTAGTCATACTATAAAAAATATGCATTTGACTCATACCAGTGATCAACACTCATTCAGATGTATCAATGCCAAATTCTAGCCATGGCCCATATGTTCTCTTTTGATGTTGGTCATGCATCATGCAAGGGTGGGTAAGTCTTGACACAACCTATTTGAGATGTCTAGACATAAGCAAGTCCAGCTTGTGTGTCTGTGCATTCCATCAATACCCTCACGGATGATTAGCGCTCTCAACTAATCCATGATTGATTGATTAATAAGTACTTTGGAGTTAGTCAAGGCAGCACACAGTGGTGGTGACTTCCCTTACTCTGCGGCAGGAAGCCAGTCCATAGATGGAAGGTGGGTGTGCCACTGCCTCAATGCTTTCCTTTTGAAGACTTCACAGATTTTGCAGCATTGATAAACCTGGAAACGTGGCATAATGCCTCATATACACCGGTGTACCACAACCAGGAGATAGTTTAGAATTTGGCATTTCTGTACACTCATTCTCCCTGTGCTACATTCAGCAGCGCACAAAAGAAATGCTAAAGGCCTCTCAGGAGTGTGTGTATGCAGGCAGGAATACTCACCGTAATGCAAGTGTGTCTGCGTTGGTGCAAGGCAGGCAAAAGTACCCCACCGGTAGGAAAGGACAGTAGTGCGCTGTATCATGGTATCAATGTGCATTCCTGCATTTTCACTTTACATAGTGCAGCAAGTTGGCTTGCGACCTTGCACTGTATGAATGCTTCACAGAAAAACCACGTAGGGGATATACTGGCCATGAGGCTGGCTTTGATATTCCAATCCATGGGAATTCTAGTACATTTGTCCTGTTGGCCACACTCATGCCAATGACAATGTATCCATGCATGTGAGTCCTACTGGAGCTGCATATGTTTTACTACAATGAGACTGGCACAATGTGGTCTACAGATACACATGTGACTGAGATATGCAGGCTAACATTCACTCCACAGAGGCTAAGCCACAGAACAAGAACCCGCCATGCTGACATCTATCCTCACAATGTGCGTCAGACAAGCTGGGAGCTAATGATCCAAACAACACCTTGGAATTGATAGAGTAGCTGCCCCACATCCCTGCAGCCTCCAGGACATCAGTGTAATTGGTCCTCTGTCACTCCATTTTACGTAGGTTTGACATGGACACCTCTAAGGGAGGTTCAGTCAACCCTGAGGCAGGATTACAACCGTCATACCTCAGGTAAGTATTCATACAGATGAATTGTGCAGACTTCATACAAATTATGCACACTGCTGCGGAAACACATATTAAGATGTCTTTTTGTGGGTTAATTTCACGATCCTAAATACTTGGGGCTGTTACTGCCACATTCCCAGCATCTATCAACTGTGCAATGATTACAATGTGATGTCACCCTTGTAAAAATATTATCATGTTGATTCATATTGGGTTTTGGTCTTATACAAAGGTACGGGTACAGGAACAGGTATGAGGTCTCCAAATTTCAAGTGTGGATCTGCAGGAATATTTACCCACACCTATACTGACACAATATTCACATTTACATGCCTCATTGTCATTTCAAAATGAATCTGTGGACATGTGCTGTTGTGTTGGATCACTGAATGTCATTTCCTGCCACCTGATAAATACCTACCTATACACATTACACTGTTACAACTATTATGGATCACGCACAGACGTCACAGAGCTACAACCATGTTTACTTAGCATCTACACAGGCCCCCTTGCACAATGGCACAAGGGTGCACCCATTGGCACAAGGCAGACAAAAGTGTTATTGTGCTGGGAAAGGACAGGAATGCGCCATAAAGGTAAAGGTGATGCATCCCTGCCCTTTCACTTTGGTGCAGCACAGCATAGTGACTTGCTGTGGTGTGCTGGGTGAAATAATAATAATACATGTGACACTTGGTAAATACATACTAGCCTTACCACAGACATACCTTATACCATGTGCAGTGTGGATGGTGATATGTAAAGTGAATCTAGCCATAGTGGGATTTTTTCTAACCTAGTGTGCAGTGTTCGAATCACCTCAGTGAGACAAAACAGCAATACATTATGTATACCATTACATTGACATGCCAAAACATCCATCAGTTCAGGTTATGGGTAAATAGTTACCCTTGATTGGGGAAGGGTCTTCTTGGCATTACTTGGCACAATGAGTGCTTGCTTCATATAACGCAACACAGCATTGGTGTGCTGCATTGTGTGACCATTTCATACATCTGCCACTTGATTTCTCTCTCTCTTGCCTTGTGTCACAAGGCATCCCCGTATTGCAGCTACCTTTTGTGGTTAAATATTAGCCTAACTAATATTTCAACATTACTACATGCTGATGGTATATAAATACATACCTATAGGGCCTCGAACCCAGCTGATCCAGCAAATCCGCCTCATGGGATATAACATTCGCCAAATGATGTTTCAGCTGGGAAACAGTCCTGTCTTCATGGAGTACCAGGGCCATGTGCCACTGCACCCTTTCCCATCGGTCCTTGCGATCCTTTGAGAGGTAACCTTGGCTTACCCTTGCCCCGGCAACAACCATGTGCAGCAAGAAGTGCATGACCATCCAGATCAATTCACCGGCCTCTCCCTTGTTATAGGTCTTCCCTCTTCCCATCCCAGACATGGCCCTATCCCTCCTTAAAACTCTAAACAAAACAAATAACACTTAAACTCCAAGCTATGCCAAAATAAGTAATACCCAAAATTGAACAAACACTCAACAATACGAAGACCAATACAATTTGAAAATACAACACTATTACACAAAAAGTACACAATCTATAACTAACAGGGAGAGACTAGACACAGACTACACCACAAACAGCCAAAATCTCCTCCAAACTCTCTCTGCACTCCAATAGCAACACGCTCCAACTAACAGACACTAACAGAGAGTGACTGCAACATTTACTCTTCCTGGTCTGCAGACAGCCACACCCATTGCATCATGTCCTGGTTGTAACCAGCACATTCTTGACATTTGCGTTGATTTTTGATGCATTGCTGCCCAAAATTACAATGGGTGATGCACTGCGCAGTGGCACTTTTGAAGCAATGCTGAAGGTCATGCAGTGGCGGCGATACGCTGATTTCAAATCGCGCAACAGAGGCAATGTGCTGGTTCTGACGCTCACAAATGAAACAAAGCATCGGTTCCAACTCGTGCAACAGATAAAATGCGGCGGTTCAACAAAAGATGCATGGCTTCTGCCAGAGCAAACACCTTAGGCCCACTTCCATGAGTCTAGGACTTGGGTAGCACCACTTAGCAGGCCTTATCACCCAGCCAGGAGGCAGAAGGGCAGCACAGCAAGGCAGGACTCTAAAGCTGATTGATCCCACATCAAGATTCATGTGACTTATCAGGGTACACACCTGGATGTCAGCCACAGTCATATATGGATTAAAAGGTTGGTATTGGGCCTACTGCCCCATTCTTTCAGGTTCCCAATTCCACCCAATCTCTCTCTTCCTGTGATGTATCACTGATTCAACACACACTTAGGGGAGCATAGAGACAGCTGGTTCTCCCATACTCCAGTGTATGTCCCACCCAGCTTGTAGCTTTGCCGGACTATCAAACTCCGTCTGGTGGGTTCCTCTACTCCTCATGTTTTCCCAGTCGGCCATGACCTTACCCACAAAGGAACCCAAGGTCCTCTATGTTATGTAGTGGTGCAGGCACTTCTGCACTCAGTGTACAGTAACAGCACATTTAGTGCCCAGTACAGTAATCCTCATGCATTATGCTACCACCAGCATACTGACATGCAGCACACACACTCAGTCTGTGCATACTGTTCAGTACTACAGTCCATTTGTACTTTACTAGAGTGTCACTTTGAACACACACTACCAGCACACACATGTTAACCCTGTGCACACTGCTGCACATTTTGCCCTGTGTATAGTGTATGTCTTGCACAGGTACATGCATTCCGCACAGGATTTTATCACACACACACACTTCCAGATCAACCTGATGTTGGGCAGGAGTGAGTTGAACACACAGCAGCAGAACTTTAGAAGAAGTGAGTGAGCCAGTAGCCCTCACTCCATTGACCTTGGGTTAATGGTCATGTCCACTACTACTGATCCGTACACGGTATGCTGCCACCCCCACACTTGATCTGTTTTACTCCCAGCGAAGGCAGTAGTGTACCACAACTATGAGGATAGGTCTTTGGGTGGCTCTCCTGGTCCTACAAGACTGCAACCCATGACACAGGCCTATGTCATGGCACACATGCATATTCCATGTTCCCCTATTGGAATATACCAGCATCAGTGAACCAGACAACCATACAGTTGCCTCTCAGGGCATGGGTACACAACTCTTACCATGCAAGGGAAATTTCCTACCCAACACCATCATTGCACCATTTTTCAAATAAATGTGTATGTCCACAACCATTTGTGCTTGCAGTATAACACACATGATTCCCACATTACACATCTCCGTATTTCTGACACTCATTGCTACTTCAGCAGTTTAGTATGGTTTGGTACTGGCTATGGAGCCTCCTTGCATTGCTCTGCGAAGCAAAGGAAATGTTTATTGATTCATGTGTGGGAAAATGTAGACCTCACATCAAGCAGCCCTGGAAAGGTGTTACATGGGTCCTGTTTTGTGGATCCTCACACATGCATGAATGCAACCTTTACAAATTAAATTATGACATCTGCACCTGAGACTATGCCTTTGGCCATGACAGATGTCTCCCATGATCTGTGATGGTATCTGTAGCAAGACATGTCTAAAGTAATGTTGACCATTGCTTTACACATGTATGTTAAACATATATGTGTTATTGCACACATTGTCCATGTTGTAAAAAATACAACACATCAACATGCTAACATTCATATTTAGTCATTAGATCACCATGATGAATACTTTTGAATGATTTTATCAGCTATATGAGAATTGCATTCAATACGAATGCAAAATGAAACTTAAGATCAGACTGTCTTGCATACATTAAGGTATTCCTCTATAGGTAGTGACAGTGCCAACTTGTTTGACACTCACACATACATTTGTCCTTATATCGCCTATGATGTCCTTGCTTGCCTACACAACAATTGCACAGCCTTAGATTACTTTACATATATTATCATGGGTATATGCTTAGTAAATGTTGCAGATTTTCAACATATGACTTGGATACTTTATTTGGTTTTATCAATACATCGGTTAATGCTTTTTGTATGGCAAGTTGTCTTACTGATCTTAGATTGACACATAGATAAGGGATTGTAGCCCTTTTGTTATATGGGACAACATGATGTAAATAACTAATTATAAGTGACTTTAGACTACGGCCTGTATTCAATACTGTCTGTATCCACATTTTGTAATGTGATTTTGGCTTTTAGGTGGTTCTGTACTTATATGGCTTGAACATGACATCAGTTATCTGGCAATAGATGGTTCAAATCTGGATTATGTGTACACTGTGGTACCTTAACTTTTTTGCATTTCACCTAGGTAATCTCCTAGTGTATGAAATCTTTCACTGCCTAATTATTGGCTGTGTCAGCTTTACATTAATGGACTGAGATGCAGGAAATGTAGACAACCTGAGTCCCTACATTGTTCTTCTTTCACATTGGTGAGGTCTGTCAATGTGGCTTATTATCTATGTGTATGTTTGGACCTCGAATGTTGGAATGAATGAAAAAAGGTGAGCTTTGCACTTTTGCTATCACATATGTACCTAGAGTTGACATTTACACAAGATTTGATACATAGAATTTAGACGTTCTTTTTCCATTTGTGTTTCTGATGCTTTGATCAGTCTACAGATATGCTGCCATGTGTGACACGTATGCTTAGGATCACATGATTTGTTCAACAACCGTTACTCTAGTGGAAAATTGACAATTGATCCAGACTTGCACCACCTTTGCCCATACACACATCTCAAACTTTGCTGATATTTATCTTTTCAACTCATATTGTATTTAATTGTAGACCACATGGTTTGTATTTTGATTTGTTCAACATCAAGGAACTTGTGGTTCTGCCCCCTCACAAAGTGTGGGATGACAAAACTTATCAAAGTGGGATTTTCTCTACCCCCTTTGCAGGGTCAGTGAGGAGTCACACAATGTGACAACATTGGCTATCTGTTAGAGTAAGTTATTCCCACTATTTGCACATGACACAAACACAGAGATGGTTATTGTGTCCTAAATTTCAACTTCTTAGTTGGTATAATGTATATTTCTACTTCACTTACCAAGAGTAGGCCACTCCCATATCTGCCATTCTGAAACCCCTCATTGATGGTACTGTGGCTGATTGTTTACTTCCAGGAAACTTTACCAGGACATTGATGAACATTCTCAGATGGTCCACTATCGCCTGGACATTGATGGAGTACGTGTGCTTCTGGTTTCTGTACAGGTGCGATGTTGCTGCAGAGTACACATATTGCACATGGCAACATGGCAACAAGCATATGTGGAAATCCAGCAATGGTGTGGAAGCCTTTCTTGGTATCTAGATCTCGTTGGCTGGTTTTTGGGAACAGAAGGTACTAGGGTGTAAGTTTTATGATGCCATCCAACAAAGATTGGAGAAAAGCAGAAACTGATCCCTGTGAAATGCCTGCCAACCTGGCCACTGTGATTTGGAAGGATCCTGAGGCCAACATGTACAGCGCAGCCATAATTTTTGGATGTGGTGGGAAGGCATGGGATCTTGCAGTTGCCTTCTGGAGACTTGGTATTATCTTCTCCAGCAATTCCATGATGGACTACCTGTGAAATGCCTGCCAATCTGGCCACTGTGGTTTGGAAGGATCCTGAGGCCAACAAGTGAATGCTCATTCATCAATTTTGCATGTGGTGAAAAGGCATTGGTTCTTGCAGTTGCTTTCTAGAGACTTGGTATTATCTTCTCCAGCAATTCCATGATGGAATCCCTCTTCAGTCTGTTAAACTGTATGACCTCCGCCTCCTTTAAGGAAATGAGGGATATATGATTCCAGAAAACACACGCCTTCCTACATCGCTGCCTTCATGGTTGTCTCCTAGGTACTTCCAGTTTCAGTATAATGACCTCTATGGCATAGTTGAGCTTGCCAGAGTGTCATGTGATGGTGAGGTATTGTTACTACAGACACTGCGTCATTTCTCATGCCTGGGGCGCTGCTGTACAGCAATTCTGGCACATTTCTAGGTTTGCATTGCAATTGTACATGATGGAGACATGCTACACTTATAAATACTGCTGTGTTGCGGTTGCATTGGATTTTGCACAGGAACGCCTATATTGGATATACGAATTCCTGCTTGACACTGCAGGATTCGGCACAGCTTTTGCCCCAGGAAATCTTAGAAAAAACTACGCCTTTGTGGAGATGCTTCATTTTTTTAATATGACTTACTGCTTCAGTTAGCCTTACGCCACATTACATGGCGCAAGGCCGGTGCAAACCCTTGATAAATATGGCACTTACTTCTGTATTTGGATGGTAAACAGGTACAAATGAGAAGAAATCTTTGCCCAGTCAGTGTTACCACAATTAAAAATTAGGGGTGGGCGATAAATTCCGCTCCGCCGGTGGAGTTGGTGGACTTTTGGTCACAGTTACGGTCAAATTCCGCCAACTGACGCATTGTGTAGTTTTTTCTTGCACGTGGTTCGCGAATGATAAGTTGACGAGCGAGATTTGGCGTCCCCTAGTACGACTTTCGGACAGTTGGGGGGCATCCGGTGCAATTTTCCCAATGCGGGTGGGTGATCACTACCATTTGCAGTCAGAAAGCTGGCAGCTCGAGTAGAAAATGTATCAGAGTGGCAAAAAATTAACTCAAGAAGTCGTGGCCTCTGGTGTGCCACGTGGTACCGTTCGTGATGACGTTTCAGCAAGTAACGAGCTCCTGGCACAAGTAGCATGACGTGCCTAATCCCTCCCATTCGCGGAACTCCGCAGAATCTCACAGAGCTGTCATGCAACTCAGTGAGTTCTGCCCCCTCCCCTGGTAAAAAGGTCAAAATAATGAAGTAATACTATCAAAAAATGTGGCGTATTAGTCTGCTTAAATTTTATGTATTTGCTGCATAATGTAGCGACCCCTGACGCATAATTCCTGTGGACCTGCCCATAACCCACAGCCTCCACTTAAGTTGCTATACCGGTCCTTTACTACGCATTTGCCTACCACTGCCTGCCCCCACCCTGCCACAGTCTGTCTACCTTCAAGATTGGGACGAAAAACCAACAGTGATTGTGGAAAAGGTGATGGCGGGCAGGGACTTCCTGCCTAAGGTAGCCATTTTTAATATTATTACCTTAATGGTTTGAAAGGAGCTGAATTTCAGGTTCTTAAAGGTCACGTTTTACGGTACTCTAAAACGTGAACATACAATTCTGTTGAGAATAACACATCATTTTGTGGGTTTCTTGCCCCACACCGCATCTGGCTGTGTAAACAAGATTCACTAAAAATGGAACATGAAATGAGATTTAGCTGCTTGTTCACTTCAAAGGTCGCCACGTGTTTGCTAGATTTCTCTCTGTTCCTGTTCGGAGTTTGCCTTTTGTTACCCTTCAATCGATTAGCATTATTACTTTTCACTCTTACTGCATTGCTTTTATTTTATTCAATGATCGCTCTTTGACTTCAGATTGTATTTAGACTGCATGCTTCTGATTTTCATTTTACCACCAGTCATTTATTGAATATTTATAATTTTTAGGAAAAATATTTTCTCCTACATGCTCCAGAACACACGGCCTAACGCTTGACAGATGCCATTTTTTTAGTTTCTGCCATGCAGATCCTTCCTACTTGGTAAATAGAACAAATTGTTTGGAAGTGTTATTTTTGAAATCTTTGCTAGCAGGCTCAAAGAATACGAAACAGCTTATGTTTAATATGTGTCATACATAAATTTACCTAAAATATTGAAATATCGTTGTCCTGCTGCTTGCCCTACTTTTAGCCACATTAATCAATTTACTGCATTTTCCATTGTAGCTCTTCACGGACCCCGAAGAACTGGGCGATATTACAGAAACAATACACGAGTGAAAAACGGCAGACCAAATCCATGGGCACATTATTTGCAAGATATGTAATATTGAATGGAGAAAACACATTTTGCTACATTCGATATTCAGAAAGATGGTTGCACCAGTGCAAACATTGGGATTTTATTTTTGATATCATGTGTTGATAAATAATTTTCTATCTTATACATATTTAAACTAAAAAGTTCTGGCTCATGAAGCACTCCTTCGTTGCATTACAATACTTAAGTAATAAAACATGGGACAGACTTATATTGCTTCAAACACTATACCGTATTTAAAAAAAGTTTAGAACTGTTTATTGTACGCTTTGTAGTGTGGAAATTAATCAGAAATCTATATGTGCCATGTTTAACCTAGTGTTTCATACCCTACTACTCAAGTAGCAAACAAGTTACAAAAGGATGTGCCCATTTTATACAGACCTGTGCTTGCATATTAACTCTGACATGTCATATTTGTCGTGACATCCCTCCATTAGCTTCCAGGAAAAGAAACAGTGGCCCTCAGGATCCTGTGCGTAGTTCACAAAGTGATCCATGGCCAATCACCCACATCACAAAGGAGTTCACCCCTCAACATCAGACCAAAATCACCAGGGGCCATATTATACATGCAGCACATTATTTTTGTTAGTGCCGGTTGCACTTTTTTGAAAGGTGCGACCGGCACAAACAAGGAAAATACGTCATATTAGGATGAATGCTCTGCACCCAGGGCAGCCGCCCAGGCAGCGCATTCATGAGAAAAACAGAGCGGTTGCTTTGTTTCACAGTGCAGGCGTGAACCCGCCTGCACTTTGAAGGGGATTAGAGATCTGCTTGCAGGCAGGTGCACTGACTGCACCCACCTGCAAGGGGATGTCTGGGGGGTCCATGGGACCCCCTTTTCTCCCTCCAGGGGGCTGGCATCGGGGGGCACACTGACAGTGCGCCACCTTTTAGGTGACGCACTGTCAGTTTGCCTCCTTATTGCTTCTTTGCCTCTATACCCACGTCTATAATACGGCGCGGCCACAGAGGCAAAGGGATTCATTCATTGGCATGGGGCTGTACCCGCATGCAAATGAGGGAACACCCTCTGGTGATAGCACTGGCGTTATATGTGCGACAGCGATATCGGTATTACAGAAGGGACGCACAAGCATTTATGGCCACTTCTGTATACCAAAGTGCCCCGGAGCGCATAAAGAGGGCGCAAACGCCCGTTGCATCCCCGGGGCACTTGTGTAATACGGCCACAGGACTGCTAGCAATGGACTTTAGATTCCTCTTATGAAAAACATTAAAAGCCACTCCCCCCCTGCCCGTGACGAGGACCGCCCACCCCAAACCAGGAACTTCTGCTTTCTCGCCGTGCGAGAAGGCAGAAACATAAATGGTAGTTATTACCATTTACGTTTCTGCCTTCTCGCACTGCGAGAAAGCAGTGGGGCGACGTCCCCACGCCCCAATGGGGGAGCCGCCACTGCTTTGTCATTTCGAAGACAATTGTTGGCAGGTGTGCATCCTACTTACTATTTACATGGAGTGGGGCCTAATTACTAGAGCATTTATTAGAAGGTAAAATAATACTCCAGCTGGAAGCGCACCACCTGCAGCAAGGCGGCAAAACTTATCAAATAAAAATACTTAATTATTTCTGTGTATTGAAAGTTTTGCATTGTTAGCTCTTGTGGAACTTATATCAATGTTGTCTGTACTACATTTTGACTTCTAGAATATGCAGTGCAGTTCAGAGCATGTCCTAAATGTAAATTATATATAGGAAATGACCATCCTTTGCATGCTGTACTCCCAGATTAATTTCTCTGTCTGTTTTTGCTGGCTGTAGAACACTTTCCCCCTGCTAACCTACAGTAAAGTGCTTGTGCTCCCTCTTTTAACATGAATGAATTGGCATGACCCTAATTGCCATATTTATCATAGCTATAAGTCCCTACCATATGGTACATTGTGGACCCAGGGTTTTGTAAGTTAAATACCATTAGTGGTCTGCAGCAACTATTGTGCTGACTACGATGCCAGTGCAAGCATGGCTTTAGGCCTCACATTGTAAAGTGCAATTCAGCCTGTCAAAATAAACTCTTTTAACAGGTCTAAAACGTCCTTTCAGATATGAATAAGACACCACAAAGTAGGCCTTTTATTCCATTAGTCAGGGTTCACAGAATTTAGAAGTAGAACACATAGAAAACTAATATTAAGCATGTTCTTGCAGTGACTTGCACCTAAAACCTATTTTCTGTGAATGAGGGGTAAAAAGCACCCCAAGAGCATGGACTAACGCCTGCCTAAGCCAACGGCTGTACTGGGACCTCATCCAACATCATGGAGGCCTTCTCAAATACAACTTCCTGACCTGCCCCGCTGAAGAACTTTGTCTTAAATTTTCCAGACTTAATCCAAAGGTTAAATTTTCGAAAGGGTCAAATCTGATTGGTGTAGCCAACATGCACTCCACTGTGGTTCGCCTCTAATCACGCCTATGTCTTGCTTTTCTGCAACTAATTGACCCACTTAACGCTTTTTGGTGCTATTTTGATTAAAAAATTTACAAATTCATATCTCCAATTCCCCTTATTGAAAGGTTCATATTTTGGGGTATTTTTGTTAATTAAATTGTTCTCTATTTTTATAAATTGAAAAGTGGGATTTTTATTCTGTTGTGTTTTAAACTTTTTTACTGTTTTGCTACTTCTAAATGCTTTACACCTTTTCTTAAGATAAGCCTGGCTGCTCTGGGCCAATTACTACCAGGGGCTGAGCACAGATCTAAATTACTGAAATTACTGGACCTAGCAAGATAGTGACATTATCACTTGTGCTGGATTCCCATAGCCCAGTTAGTAATCCACTTTCTCACAATGATGTAGTGCATACATGTATTGGTGTGGAAGTGTGTTGCTGTGCGTATCTAATTATGTGAAAGTATTTTTGTACTGTTTAGTATATAGTTACATGTTTGTGTAAATGTTAACTGAACGTGTGTCTTTGGAAGTATGCAGCATTGTAGGTAATGGTGAATTTGGCTTTATATTAATGTTCTCTCTCTGCTTGTAGGAGTAACAGTTTGCATATGTATGTGTTATTGGTACATTATTTGATAATGCACTTTTGAACTTAATTATAAAATGAGCCAGTAAAGATTATATATACTTACCTTCAATGTGTATGCTATTTTTATTTGGAAGAATTAAAAAAAAAATAGCTTTTTTGTCTCTTTCTAATAGACACACAGACGGATAAGTTGTGCAACATATTCAAGACAGTCAACTGACTTACTTAATAAAATAGAGACAGGAAGTAGATTTTCTTTCAATTTCTTTATTGTTTCAAATGAGCCACGGGCAATGTATTATTTTAAAAATAAACTTGCACTGTAATTATTGGTTTGCTTTCCTATGAATGTATTTTAACTTATTAGTATTTTAATGTATATACTTTCGAAATATTTACACTAATGTCTGTTCTTTTTTTTAATGTTTTAGTGTTCATAAACTTTAACAATGAGCCATACTTGCTTTATTCGAAATGCTGATGATATTTATGGTTTTAACATTGTTAGCCTAGAATTAAGGTAACCCAGAACCATTTTAAAAATAGAGTCAACCAAAGAGATGCTTTTTATGTTTGGAATTCTTTTATATTACGCAAGCATATGTATTTTTATTTGTTCTTAATGTTTGAGAACAGCAGCTAGCCAAATACAGATTATTTTTTTCTTCACAAACATTTTAATGAGGTCATAGAACTCATAAATAAAAAAATTGAAAAAGTTTACTTCCAATTTATCATGTTCAATTATGCAATATGTTTAGATAGTACTGTCATTGTTTTCTACCAATAAATGCGTCTGCTTGTGGCTGTTTTAAGTTTTTGGTAAGCATGTCTTTTAATTAATTTCAACATTTTGCTGGAAACTTGAACATGGCTTACTACAGTTCCCCTAAAGTGCGGGTGCAAATAGCTTACTGAGTGTAATGGCTAGAACAGTTTTCTGAAAGACACACACTTGATGCCCGAACTGCCAAGCCAGGTCCTCCATGGACAGGGAACAAACATGCTAGGACCGGTTTCGGGGTTTCACTCCTCTTCAGCCAGGATAGCTTGAATCCACTGGCACAGTGAGCCCGGGACCCACGTCTGGGTATACCCGGCACACTTAGGGCGAGAAAGCAAAAGACACACAATTGATGGACGGAATGCAGAACAAATCAAAACATTCTCTCCCAGTCAAGAGATCTGGGTTAAATGTATCATTCTTTTGCTCACCATGCCACCCCAGTTTAGACCTGGCCATATACAAATCAGTCTTGATCCTGTGCCTCATGGGAACAGACCAGCCCGAACTGCCGAGCCTGGTCCTCCCTGGACCGGAAACAAGCATCCTAGGACCGGTTTCGGGGTTTCACCCCTCTTCAGCCAGGATAGCTTGAATCCAGAGGCACAGTGAGCCCGGGACCCACGTCTGGGCTTACCCGGCGCACTTAGGGCGAGAAAACAAAAGACCCACAATTGATGGACGGAATGCAGAACAAATCAAAACATTTTCCCCCAGTCAAGAGATCTGGGTTAAATCCATCATTCTTTTGCTCACCATGCCACCCCAGTTTAGACCTGGCCATATGAATGAATGAATGAATGAATGAATGAATGAATAAGACACTTATAAAGCGCATGGCTACCAAAGGCCTCCCAGCGCTAAAAGACACACCTAAAACTGCAAGTGTAAAGAAGATCAGGGAAACAAGAGGGTTTTAAGATGCTTGTGAAAAAGAAGATGATTGACCTCAAGACGAATAACATCAGGCAGCTGATTCCAGCTTTTAGCAGCAATGACAGAAAAGAGACAGCCCCCGCTCCGGACTCGATTGAATCTTGGAACAATAGCAAGATGTTTCGACTCAGAACATAGAGGTCTTCTAGGGACATACAGAGAGATAATAGATTGAAGAATCGGAGGAGAACTACCCACCAGTGATTTATGGGCAATACACAATGCCTTAAATTGAATCCTTTTATCAACTGGCAGCCAGTGGAGTGCCTTAATGTGCGGTTTAGCGGATTCTCTATTGTGAGCCTGCATAAGAAGTCGTGCTGCACAATTTTGAACCGTTTGAAGTTTTTTTATCGTCGAACAGGGGGAGCCCAAATAGAGCACATTGGCATAATCAAGCCTTGATAAAATGAGTGCTGGAACCAGCAGTTTCCTAGCATTAAAAGGCAAGAGGGGCAAGATCCTTCTAATCATTTTAAGAATGGCGTAACAGGAGCCAGCAGCCCTGAACGCCTGAGTCTTAAAACTCAGGTTGTGGTCCAACCAGACTCCCAGGCTTTTTACTTGGTCTTTGGGGGAAGGCATATCTCCCATACATTTGGGCCTGAGAGTACCAATCTCCAGGCTGGTAGTCTTTCCCAGAAACATTAATTCTGTTTTTGCCGCGTGCAGCTTAAGGAAAGAGGAGTCCATCCATGCCAAAACTTTTTCCAAACAATTTGCCAAGATGGACTTGTTATTGTCTAAAAGATTGAGGGACACGATAAGCTGAGTATCATCAACGTATGTGATGATCTTAACCTCGAACGGCTCGACAATCTCGGCCAGTGGATGCATATAGACATTAAAAAGTGTGGGGCTAAGAGAGGAGCCCTGCGGCACCTCACACTGCAGTGGCATCCAATTGTAGGTGGAGTTGTTCTCAAATACTAAAAAGGAGCGATCCGAGAGGAAGGACTCAAGTCATTTGTATAACATACCAGTCACCCCACTCTCTCTAAGTCTCGCCAGTAGCAGTTGGTGATTTCCGTGTCGAAGGCCGCGCTGAGATCAAGTAGGATAATCGCAGCGGAGCCTCCGGCATCTAAGATTTTCCTAGACTCCTCAACAACCGCTAGCAAGGCAGTTTCAGTGCCCTGCTTGGGCCTAAAGCCCATTTGAGAGGGATGAAGGCATCAAATTATTTCCAAAAAAGCAGAAAGAAAAGAATTAACATGCCTTTCGCATATTTTGGCAATCCCAGGAAGTAACGAAATAGAACAGTAATTTGCAAGAACTCCGGGATCCAAGGTGGGCTACTTCAGAAGGGCTCTAACCCTAGCCTGTTTACAAAGGGAGGGGACAATCCCAGAGGAAAAAGAGCAATTAACTAGCTCGAGGATAACAGGAGCGACCAATCCAAATACCTGGTTAAGGATGCGGGGGGAAGGGCCGCGTCACTGGGGGAGCCAGATTTCAGGCGATCCAATTGCAAATCACTCTTGACCCTGTGCCTCATGGGAACAGTCTAACTCGAACTACCAAGCCAGGTCCTACCTGGACAGGAAACAAGCATCCTAGGACCGGTTTCGGGGTTTCACCCCTCTTCAGCCAGGATAGCTTGAATCCACTGGCACAGTGAGCCCGGGGCCCACATCTGGGCATATCCGGCGCACTTAGGGCGAGAAAGCAAAAGACACACAATTGATGGATGGAATGCAGAACAAATCAAAACATTCTCTCCCAGTCAAGCGATCTGGGTTAAATGTATCATTCTTTTGCTCACCATGCCACCCCAGTTTAGACCTGGCCATATACAAATCAGTCTTGATCCTGTGCCTCATGGGAACAGACCAGCCCGAACTGCCGAGCCTGGTCCTCCCTGGACCGGAAACAAGCATCCTAGGACCGGTTTCGGGGTTTCACCCCTCTTCAGCCAGGATAGCTTGAATCCACTGGCACAGTGAGCCCGGGGCCCACATCTGGGCATATCCGGCGCACTTAGGGCGAGAAAGCAAAAGACACACAATTGATGGATGGAATGCAGAACAAATCAAAACATTCTCCCCCAGTCAAGAGATCTGGGTTAAATCCATCATTCTTTTGCTCACCATGCCCACCCCAGTTTAGACCTGGCCATATGCAAATCAGTCTTGATCCTGAGCCTCATGGGAACAGTCCAGCCCGAACTGCCGAGCCAGGTCCTCCCTGGACCGGAAACAAGCATCCTAGGACCGGTTTCGGGGTTTCACCACTCTTCAGCCAGGATATCTTGAATCCAGAGGCACAGTGAGCCAGGGACCACGTCTGGGAATACCCGGCGCACTTAGGGCAAGAAAGAACAATTGATGAACGGAATGCAGAACAAATCAAAACATTCTACCCCTGGCTGATGAGGGCTGCAAGCCCGAAACCGGTCCTAGGATGCTTGTTTCCAGTCCAGGGAGGGCCTGGCCTGGCAGTTGGGCTGGACTGTTCCCATTGGGTGCAGGGTCAAGACTGATTTGCAGATGGCTGGGTCCAAACTGGAATGGCATGGTGAGCAAAAAAATGATGGATTTAGGCCCAGATCACTGTACTGGGGTGAATGTATGACATTGTTCTGCATTCTGTCCATCATTTGTTCTTTTTGCATTTGTCACCCCTAGTGGGAAGGGTATGCCCAGACATGGGTCCTGTACCTTCCATGCCACTGGAGTCAAGCTATCCTGGATGATGAGGGCTGAAAGCCCAATACCGTTCCTAGGATGCTTATTTCCAGTCCAGGGAGGACATGACCTGGCAGTTTGGGCTGGACGATTCCCATAGGGCACAGGGTCAAGACTGATTTGCATATGGCTGGGTCCAAACTGGAATGGCATGGTCAGCAAAAAACGATGGATTTAGGCCCAGATCATTGTCTTGGGATGAATGTATGACATTGTTCTGCATTCTGTCCATCAATTGTTCTTTTTGCATTTGTCACCCCAAGTGGGACGGGTATGCCCAGACGTGGGTACCGTGTTCTCCATGCTTCTGGAGTCAAGCTATCCTGACTGATGAGGGCTGAAAGCCCAAAACCGGTCCTAGGATGCTTGTTTCCAGTCCAGGGAGGACCTGGCCTGGCAGTTCGGGCTGGACTGTTCCCATTGGGCGCAGAGTCAAGACTGATTTCCATATGGCTGGGTCCAAACTGGAATGGCATGGTGAGCAAAAAAACGATGGATTTAGGCCCAGATCACTGTGCTGGGGTGAATGTATGACATTGTTCTGCATTCTGTCCATCAATTGTTCTTTTTGCATTTGTCACCCCTAGTGGAATGGGTATGCCCAGATGTGGATCCCGTGCTCTCCATGTCACTGGAGTCTAGCTATCCTTACTGATGAAGGCTGAAAGCCCGAAACCGGTCCTAGGATGCTTGTTTCCAGTCCAGGGAGGACCTGGTCAGGCAGTTCGGGCTGGACTGTTCCCATAGGGCGCAGGGTCAAGACTGATTGGCATATGGATGGGTCCAAAGTGGAATAGCATGGGGAGCAAAAAAAGATGGATTTATGCCCAGATCATTGTACTGGGGTGAAAGTATGACATTGTTCTGCATTCTGTCCATCAATTGTTCTTTTTGCATTAGAACAGTTTTCTGACCAGCATTAATTGTTGATGAATTTGTGTTATGCAGGAGGTAAGCTAAAGAGGTTTGAATTTTGTGGTAATTGATGGAATGCAGTGGTGCTTACATTATGATATGTCTGATCTGTACCATATTAATGTAATAATTTTTTTGTAGCAGCTAACGGTCTTGGACATATAGCAGTGTCATTGTTCCGTAGTGAAGGAAGGTCTTGCTGGTTTGCATGCCATTTATCCTTAAACACCCTGGGGCATATTATGAGGGCTTTGCGTCATACTTGCACCACGCAACGTGGTACATGCATGACGCAAACCTCTCAGTCATATTTATGAAGCCAGGCAAATTCACTTTGCGTGGCTTCGATAGGTTCCACAAATGTGGAGTAATGGAACGCAGCGTATATCACTACGTTGCATTATTCTGTGCCAGGGAGGCGTTCCATGGGTGTTGCGGTGGGGGTTCCCACCCAACTCCCATGGATTTTGATGCGTTGACAGATTTACTAGAATTGTTAAACCTGGGAATGCACCAGATACGCCTCCCCAGGAGAGGCGTGACAAGGAGAAATATCTTTATTTCTCCTCGATTTCTCCTCTTTCCATGTGCGATGCATTATATAGCACACATAGAAAGAGTAAAACACCATCAATGATTGTTTTTGTGCAGCAAGGTTCCCCTTTATGCACAAAAACAATCCTGCTTACAACACAGGCCCCCTTGGATCATGGTGCAAGGGTGCCTGCGTTGGCGCTAGGCTGCCAAAACTGCGCTAGCCCAGGGGTTAAGTACAGGAATGCATTGTACTGGAATAATATGGTGCAGTCCTGCCCTTTCCCTGTGAAGCAGGGCAGCCCTGAGCCTCAATTCTAGTAAGTATGCCCCCCTTTTTACCCTCATGTATTACCTAGCGTCAAGTGGCTCTCCACTACTGACTTCAACACAAAGGCCTAACGCAATCTCATGTGGGTCATGGCTGCCTAGTTTGGCGATTACCAATTTGTCAGTATTTACCACAGCATTACACAATACAACAATTAAGATATGTTAGCAGAGATATTGTCTATTTTATCGGTGTTGGTAATTAAGTCATTTTGTATAATTTGCACAGTGGTGTCAGACATGCTACATAATCAGATCCAATTAAATACTTTCACCAAACCGAATAGCTCTTCTAAGAGGTACAATTTTATTTATAGCTTTATAAAATTACTGACATTTTTTTTAATGTGTGCAAGGTTTTTGAAGAGAATATTCATGTTTACAAGCATTTCACTCATAAAATAATGAATTCTAAAAAATACAATCTCGTCTACTTAAAGACCATTTGACGGCCCAAGAGAGGACATTAGCAAGGAGTGAGGTAAAAAAGTGAACATTATTAAATTGAATGCAAACTTACTACTGTTTGTAAACAATAAGTTTAATGTTCTTGAAAGATGAAATGCTATTACTCACTGCTTTGTCTACCATAGTATTTTACTGACCGCAGTGATCAATGCGAAAAGACCAAGAGTGCCATTAACTAGCAGCTTGAGTCTCACCCAGCTGCCACTGCTGTTGAAGGAACTTAACTGCTTCTCTGTTCTCAGTATTGTGTTCTTTGTGTCCTGGAGTTAGATGCAGATATTGTACAGAGGCGCACTGACATATTAGAATGGTTGACGATGGGTTATTGTTGTGGTTATTTTATATTGTACTGACAACAAAGGTAACACATTTAAGGTCATCATCACATTTCTCAAGATATTTCCCCTTCCACAAATTCATGATCTCCATCATTCAAAGGCTCACTTAAGTGGTCCAAACCAACCAACCAACCACATGTACTTACTACATCAGTTCTTTGTTTTTGTAAGGATCAGGTATCATAGATGCAAAGTCTCCACTGTTGCCCTTTTCTGGTTACCTCTCTTGTGCGCCTTTGGCCACATTAGCCATTGTACAATGCCAGACTCCAATCTAAAAGAACTAACATTGCCCAGCTTTTGCAAGAGGTTGTGACTAATGTCAAGCTATCCAGCTTTCAGGGAGTAACAAAAGGAGTTTCAAAATATAAATAATTTGCTTTAAAATGGCGCGTAGAAGGGACTGGTGCCATGTTGCATTGCCACAGTGGGTAGGTTCTAAGGAACAGGTTGATTGTTTTGAAGGTAAATGGTAGAGAGTTTTGTAATACTGCATGTTAGCAAAAGTGGTTATTTCAACTTTAAGAAACTTACTTTTAAATAATAGGATTAAACAGTGATAAAGTTTAATATATTTTAATGTATGGTTTTATTTTGTGTCCTAGCTTTGTTTATGAACATGCTTTTAAAGAACGTTTATGTGAATTTTGCAGCTAAGGCTTTCTAATATAAAAGTACATTTGGAACTTGTTTAGCTGTAATTTGCTTCCTTCTTGAAACTACATTATTACTTGCTTCATTGTTCCACTTTTGGTTAGTTCCCAGAACCATATATAAATCCTTTAGTTTTCCAATGTTTTTATTTTGTGATATGAATAGTATTTTACTATTTGTCCTTTACCTTGGTTTATGCATCTATACAGATTCAAAAGTGCTGCCTCTATAAAACATGTAAGTATGGTAGCCTGACAGAGACAGATATGGCTCACCCACCACACCAACCCTGGGACGTCCAAGTCTCTAGGCCACAGGCCTGCATACTTAGTGGAGGCATATTACATGGAACCCTGACCCGGTGGCATATGAAGTGAGGTCCAGGGCGCCGCACCGGTCTACCTCTGGACCTTTTGCCCCCCTCTGCCAGATGCTTTGTCTTCTTACTGCCATCTGCAGCCACAATTTGAACCTGCGCTTCCTCCAGCCCTCATGCCCAGTACTGCGGCTGAGGGCCGGAGGGCCACCTTAAGGAAAGAGAGACCACCGAGTCCCCTAGCCCTCCCATGGAGTCAAGAGTAAGCAAACAAGGAGCACCCAACACAGCCAGGGAACACATTCTGGGTGGAGGACCCTGGGCCACCCGGCATGAATGATTGTGCTCTACACTCTGACTAATGGTGGAGATGTTTAGCCATTGCAAACTGTGAGCCTTTAGCTCAGGCCCTTTTAGCCATAATCAGCCCCGAGAGTGGACATTCCAGTGGCATTACCATGGAATACAACCCAACCTCCACCTTCGTTTCACAATGTCCTCTATTGAAGACTCTCCCTATCTCTCGCGCACGAATATTCAAACCCAGAAGCTCAGCAACATGGCATCCTCTCTTCTTGGAACTTGAGCAGTGGTTGGCCACTTGATGTTTCGCCATACCAGCATGTCAGACATTACTCTAGAAACCCTGATGAGAGAACCTATCTCCATTAAAGCAACGATTGACTGGGTCAGAGAAGACACTAAATCAACTGCTAGTGAACTCAAGTCAATGAGAGTAGATCTTACCACATTCCAATCTCAACTGGCTATGACAGACTGCAAAGTGATGGCCCTAGAGGACTGCAGGACAATTGACCGAGCAGGCGCCCTGCACAAACTATTGAGTCCTATCCTCTGAATTATGGTAGAGATGCCTAACCATCACAAACTGTGAAACTTTAGCTCAGTGCCCTTCTACCCATAATCAGCCATCAGAGCAGAAACTCCAGTGGCATTACTGAGGAGTACGACAAGACACCCATCCACCACCCACATTGGCCTCTCTCTATACGAGACTTCCCGTATCACTGGAGCACAAATGTTGAAACTCAAAGGCTCAGTGAATTGGCAACCTCTCATCTCGGAAGTGGTGGCCGACCACTCTACGCCCACCACACTGGCATGTCGGACATATATGTGGAGATCCTGATGAGAGAAGTTACCGCCATTAAATTAACAATTGACTCAGCCCAAGGAGACACTAAATCGACTGCTAGTGAAGTTACGTCAATGAAAGCAGATTTTACCACATTTCAAACCCATTTGGCTGTGACAGACCACAATGTGATGACCGTAGGGGACTGCATGTCTGTCTGGGATAGAAAACGGGTGTGGGATGTGAAATCTGGTTCCTGCAGACAAATCTGATTGATGCCGAGGACCACAGCAGGTGAAACAATGTCTGTTCCATTGGAGTGCCAGAGGGCAGTAGAAGTGGAGGGCATTAAGGGCTTTCTCACTTCTTTCCTTCCTGAACTACCTGGCCTGGTGTTCTTGCCAACCTTGGAGTTTCAGAGAGCCCACGGGATCTGCTGTCTTTCTAACAGTCAGAGAGACCCTGCAGCCTATAATTGCCTATCTCCACCAACAGGTCCGGCAACCCATTACTGTGGCAGAAAATAACAATGATCCCTTCTTATACAAGCTAGCTACACACTCGCACAATTTTCCTATGACATGATGGTCTGTAGGAAGTTTCTAGCCCTGTGACCAGACCTCCAGGCACTTGCCATTTACTATAAGCTCCGGGAGCCAGCCACTATGTTGATTACCACTGATGGAACCCACAGAGAATTTACAGAACCAGATAACCTCTACAGATTCCTCACCATGCTAGAGGATGGAGACATGGACATCTCCATTAGGACGCTTAGCTGCTGACCTTTGCTCGATCACAAATGACTGCATCTTCAGCTGCTCAATGGACCCGGTATCGGAAACACAGCAATTGGTGGTGGTAATGAAAACGTGGGAGGAGCAGAGCGATAAAATCAGAGACAGAGGCAGAGACAAATCCCTCTTGCCTTTAAAACCTGAGAGTTTCAGACCTTCATTCTGCACTCTTGTTGGGGGGTGAAACCAGTTATAGGTATCCAGCCTTCAGACAGCCAGCTGATACTGAGCGTGTAAGATGCATCCTTGTATGTGGGACTATACTACTGTGTGTCCAGGGGGAGGATTTGGTCATTCTTTTGGATGTGTGATAAGCAGTTGTCGGGGACATGTGGCTCCATACCACTTTCACTAACATCAAACACTGGGGGCAGTGACAGGGAGAGGGGATAACACCCACCCGTTCAATTTAGGTACATATAGTCACCTATTGAGCGCAATTCTATTTGCATTATTCACTAATTGAGTGAATATTGTTTTTGTGAATCGCTCTCAATGTATTTCATTGTATTTTCTTGTTCTTGTTTCCATCAAATACCACAGTTGTGGATCTACTTCACTTACCTCCCCCAGCTGTGGAGAGAGTAGCACCCGCAGCTCACACTTGCTCCCCCACCTACCCATCGTCATACTATCAGTTAGGAAATCAACTGGGTTGCCATGAACCCTACACACCCTAGGCATCTATTGCTAGGTATGTCATACTACATTAAGAGGGAGAAAGTCCTCACCTACCTAGCCACATAATCCCCTGACAGTGTCTTTTTACAGGGTACCCACCTATCATAGACAGAGTCAGCCAAACTGAAATAAGGAATTGTGAGCAGAGTCATCAGAGCCAGCTACGAGGACCTATTAAGTCACCTGACTCTATACTGCACTAGGTGAAATGCCCCAAAAAAGGGCCATACTTATTAGGAAGTCACTCCAATGCACAGTACACAAGACTTGGGTGGACTCTGGAGGACCAGTGGCGTAACAAAGGTCCCTGCATCCCCTGCAGTGCGGGGGGCCCTGAGCTCCAGAGGGCCCCCTCAGCACAGTACCCTGGCCTGAGAGCTCCTAAATGAGTCTGGAGGGGGGTCCCTCCATGTACTTTGCAGGGGGGGGCCTCAAGTTTTGCTACGCCACAGCGGTGGATGCTACCTTTCAGCCAAGTTCAGCATGATGAGTGGGATGATTGGATTGTACCGGGTTGTACATTGTACATATGCCCAATAGTGACAGAACCACCTTCCTTTCCTCTCTGTTCTGACTTATGGCAGAATTTGGCTGATCCAGATTGGTGATTAGAGGTGAATAGAATTTTTCACTTGATCTATATATAGATCGCACAGGCAGTACCGATAATCAATCCATCAATTCTTTATTGTTTAAGTTAATTAAAACCATAATATTGTCACAATGCAAATAAGGTATCAATTGTTTAACAACAAATAAATGATTTAAGATATAAAAAAGATAAGAAAAAAAGAGCATGTTAGTCATTTTATCCTAAAAGCTGGAAATAATGTCCCTATCATGAGACCTGTAAAAATAGTTCGTGATTCTGTATCGTAAAATTGTTGTCAGGATTACGGTTTCATCAAATATTAACATTAAAAACTTTTTAACATTTTAAAATTGCAATAGAGATACTAAACATTACTGGGTTGGCAGTGCCTGCTTCCATCAGCCATATAGTATTTTTCATAAAATAATACAAATTTCATCATTTTACAGGTCAGCTGAGGGTCTGTTGTACCAAGTCCTCTAATGATGGCCGAACTACAAGTTCGGATCCCTCTGTCATTAAAAGCCTTTTTTTGGAGCGGCATGCGTTTCGATTTTAAGCTGGGGCAGACGCACATGAGATGGATAAAATCTTGCCATGCTGCACCGCATAAGCTGCATGTTTTGACGCCTTTATACTTCCATGGAGGTTGATCAGCCAGGCTTGGTAATACCCCAAATCTAATTGCCATTAACTTTCGTTTCAAGTGGGGCGAATATGTTGTACCGAGATATTCCGCCGGTCGAAGTGATGTATAAGATTGAAGAACCATCCAGGCATGGGATCTTTTGGCTAAGATACATTTGTCTTCTAGTGATGATTGTAGCTTAGCCGCTTTGTTTGTTATGCTACGGAAGACTTGGAAGGAAGGGTTCTGCGCCCAAAGTTCGGTTGTCTCGGTTTCATTCAATGCCATTTTCAGGAATTTGCCGTAACTCGAGCTTGGATCGTCTTCCTGGGGTCGCCACAAGGCGTCATTTAAGGTATTATGGGGCATATTATCAAGGACGGCGTTAAAAATATTCGCCGGTTTAGCGGCAGAAAACTGCTCTGGTGTGAACATGGGCTTCTATTGGAATTCTCTGCGGCATATTATCAAGCCCATTATCGCTGCTTTAGCAGCAGTTTTCTGCCGCTAAACCGGCGATAATTTTAACTCCGCCCTTGATAATATGCCCCTTGATCGGTTCTGCCAGAGTTTGTACCAAATTTTAATCGTGGCGTGTTTCCTCCCTATATCCTGTTTGATGAGGCCGAATTCCGGTGAAGCTGTCTGAGGAAGACTAAAGACTTTTTTTATAGGCCTATGTTTGCAGAGAGTCTAGAAGTTTTCCGTCTTTACCATTTAACACTATGCTTGCATAGGTTACTGCAGGGAGTAGTTTAGCGGCCATCACTGCTATTAGTGGCGTAAAGGAGGGACCATATGCTTTTTTTGCAAGGACACAGAAAGCATGAATAATGCTGTTTCCTTTTTTTTCCAGATATTGTTTCTGAAATTGAAAATGTAATCTATTGTCAATATATACCCCCAGGTACTTATAAGTACTGACTATTCCAAGGCTCGTCTCTCCCAGTTTGAATTGATACTGATGTCGCGTACAATTCGTGAGTGACATAGTTTTTGTTTTGGTGTTGTTCATTTCCAAGGCAAACATTAGTAGCTCATTAAGTGCTCTCTGTAGGCCTATTCTAGCTAGACTAAGCAAGACTATATTGTCTGCATATGAGAGGTGCGTTATGGGCAATGTTGCCAGACGCGGAGGATGTGTATTTGCCTAATCCAATCGGGGTGAGAGATCTGCCATAAAGAGGTTAAATAAAGGGGGGGCTCGTACACAGCCTTGTTTCAGTCCGATATCTATTTGTATCTTCCTGGACAATTTTGTGTCATTTGCTATTTTCACACGGACCCACATACACGTATGCAGTTGTATAATGGGTCGTAACATTGTTTTCGGGAGACCCAGGTTCTGTAGTTTACTCCATAACAGACCGCGGTTCAAACGGTCGAACGCAGCTTTGAAGTCTATAAAACACAGTTGTAGTGGTCTATGCAGGCGTTTGCACTTATCAGCTAATGTGGTAAGGGCTATTTGTTGTTGTGCCACATCCTTTGCGGAACCCTGTTTGGTTGAATGGAATCAGCCCTTTTATGTTGGACCATTCTACCAAGCCCTCCAGGATTAATGAGGCAAAATATTTTGCTTCCACATCAATAAGTGAGATTAGCCTGTAATTTGCCGGGTCTGCCCTGTCACCTCCCTTGAAAATCGGGTTAATAATTGACCCTTTCCAGCTTGGGGGGAGGGTATTTGTTAGACCAATATCGTTGTAGAGACCTGTTAATGATTTTGCCCAATAGTCGGGATCACCCCTGAAGATGGCCTATGGGATGCCATCTGGGCCTGGGACCCTGTCGTTGCGACCCTGTTTTATGATTCTGGAGATATCTTCTACGTTGTAATGTTGACTTTCCAGGGCTTGTGGTGGGGCTAGGGTGGTACCGAGGTCTTGTGGTCCAGGGTGTTTCTTCCCAGAAAGTTTAGGGTCCAGAGATTTACTGTTACTGTTTGTTACGCTTTTCAGGAATATTGTGAGATCTTCAAATATTTTACTTAAATGAACTACCCAACCAGTCTCTCTTACAGAGGCTTTATTTATTACTTCTATTGATCTTGTTGTGCCATTTACTAATTCCCAGAAGAGCCTGTTGTTTGTTTGTTTAGCACAAGAAAGTAACTTTGTCCAGAATGTCTCCTGTTGTGCCTTCTGGTCCTTCCAGATTTGATTTTTGTACTGCCTCTTGATGATCTTTATTTTCTCCCAGGCGTGATTTGGGACTTTCTGTAAGTTATTTTTCCTCACCGCCTTTCTCAGTTCTTTTCTTAGAGAGTAGGCCTTGGTTGAAATATTTGCATTGGGCTTAAACCTTCTGTTCTGTGTATAATTAATTTTGGGTGCTTGAATTAATAATTTGTTCGTGAAGGTGAACCAGTTCTCTACTGAGTTGTTGCCGGATGTGATCTTTGTTTCAATTATTTCTTTTGCTAACATTATTAGTTCTGGCAGAGTTTCTACTGACCATCGAATACGTTTCACGTTAGTTGTAGTTGGTTTGCCCATCTCAATGGGAGCAGGGCGATGTTTTAGATAGCCTGTTTGCAATTCGAGTAACTGACATGAATGGTCACTTTGGGTTGAGTACTTGATCGTATATTTCACCACACGGGCCAGTAAAGCAAGCGTTACAATTGTATAGTCTAAAATTGACTGGGAGTGGGCACCCTGATAGGTCTATCGCGGAGGAGTGTCATCTTTTGTTCTTCCATCTAAGACTCGCAAGCCAAGATGTTCTACTGCCAGAACCAGCTTTTGCCTGTTCAAATTGTGTCTCTTTATTGCAGAGGATGATTGTGGGGGAACAGACCATAGCTCGTTATCCGTTGTTAGTTGCTCATCATAATCTGGTGTATAAATTAAATATGAATTGTAATCGCCAGTTATTATTATCTCCCAAATTGGGCTGTCAAATCTGATTGAGGTGATTATTGACATCAGTTTTTCAGACTGTGCCTCTTTTTTCCTGGCGTTCGGGTGAAAATAGAGGTTGATTAATATTACTGTTGTTGTCTGATTTTTAGGCCCTTGGACCATTTTAATTACTTGTAGGTCTGATGTCGTACTAGGTAGCTGTTCAGTTTTGATATTTAGAGCCGTTGATATATATATTGCTAAACCACCCTTTGGCCTTCCATGTTTATGTGTTCTGGTTGCCGTTACGTGGTGGAGTGTGATATTGGGCACTTCCTTGCGCTCCATCAGCCATGTTTCTTGGAGTGCAATGATGTCATAATACTCCCAGTATGTCGGAACAGTGTTGTCCTGTAGTTCTCTTTTTGCACCTGCGATGTTCCAGGATAAAAGATTTACGGTATTGTTATTGGTGCTTTTTCCCTTTGTGGCGAGTCATTCTATTTTCCGGACGTTTAGGGCTGAGGCCATCCAGTTCCATTTATAAGTGTCTTGTTGTGGAGTTTGACTGCCTGTAATATCTTCGGAAAGGTTTGTTTTTCCTCTTGCATTTTGTAGTACTGAGTACACTGGGATGTTGTGTTCCTCTTTTTTTGGTTTCTTTGGCACATTTACTAGAGGTGGAGGATATCGTGGTTTTGTTGGTCTTGCCATTGTAATGCCCCAACCTTCAAACTCTTGTCTGGCATTCATTATTAGAGCCACTATTTCATCGTTTTTCCAAGTCGATAGTGTTTTTTACGTGCTACTGTTTTTTTCTTGAGGAATAAATTCAATCGACAATAGGTCTGTGGTGGTCAGATGCTTTAAGGTTGGGATTTCAGCTACAAGTCTCAATATGTTCCCTCTATTGAGAAAATCTTGTTGCCTCTGAGAGATGTAGTGGGAGGTTAATATGATCTGCTTATTCAAAGTGTTTTCTTGATCAGGACCCTTGACCCTGTCACCCGGCAGGCAGGTCGCTCCCCTCACCGCCACGCAGCCCCTGCGCCTGTGTGTGTCCTGATCCTCGCCGCTACTGTTGTCCGATTTGCCTCAACCCTTGTGCCTTTTATTTTCTTTACCCCTGTGCCACTCACCGCTACTGTTGTCCGATTTGCCTTAACCCTTGTGCCTTTTCTTTCTGTCCTCGCCGCTACTGTTGTCCGATTTGCCTTAACCCTTGTGCCTTTTCTTTCTGTCCTCGCCGCTACTGTTGCCCGATTTGCCTTAACCCTTGTGCCTTTTATTTTCTGTACCCCTGTGCCACTCTCTGTCTGTTCCCCGCTCGCTCTTGGTCTCCGCATTGTTGTTGTTCCGCTGTTTTGCCCCGGTTCCCGCCGCTTTCCCTTCTCGCCGCTGCATCCCTGCGGCCCCGCCCCCTCTCTTTCCATTGGCCACCCCGCTCCCACCTACCAGCTGCTCCTCCCTCCCTCTGCCCTCATATGGAGGCCGCGCAGCGGTAGAGAGAGCGACCCTTGACCCTGTCACCCGGCAGGCAGGTCGCTCCCCTTCACCGCCACGCAGCCCCTGTGCCTGTGTGTGTCCTGATCCTCGCCGCTACTGTTGTCCGATTTGCCTCAACCCTTGTGCCTTTTATTTTCAGTACCCCTGTGCCACTGACAGCTACTGTTGTCCGATTTGCCTTAACCCTTGTGCATTTTCTTTCTGTCCTCGCCGCTACTGTTGCCCGATTTGCCTTAACCCTTGTGCCTTTTATTTTCTGTACCCCTGTGCCACTCTCTGTCTGTTCCCCCGCTCTCTCTTGGTCTCCCCATTGTTGTTGTTCCGCTGTTTTGCCCCGGTTCCCGCCGCTTTCCCTTCCCTCCGCTGCGTCCCTGTGGCCCCGCCCCCTCTCTTTCCATTGGCCACCCGGCTCCCACCTCCCAGCTGCTCCTCCCTCCCTCTGCCCTCATATGGAGGCCACGCAGCGGCCGCGCAGTGGCCGCGTGCAGCTGGCGCACCGAAGGCGCGCCAAAGGCAAGCCCGTCTGCGCCCGTCCGCGCCTGGACCGCGGCCAGCGCCAGAACCCCTGGCCCCCGCCGCCCCCACCGCCCCCGCAACACCAGACTACACTACGACTCCAGCACACTCCACGCACTCAACACCGGACGACTCCAACCCTGCCACCTGGTGTCGCCAAAGCGCACCCAAGGACCCTTCACCTGCCGGAACTGCAGATACACCAGCACCCAGCCCGCCAAACCACCAACCAGGGAACCCAACCACCTCAGATGCATCCTCCTCAACACCCGCTCCGCACGCAAACACGCCGTTGAACTCTGGGACCTCCTAGACTCCACCGCCCCTGACGTCGCCTTCCTGACGGAGACCTGGCTGAACGCCACCTCAGCACCTGACATCGCCATAGACATCCCGCAGGGCTACAAGATCTCCCGCAGAGACCGCACCAACGGAGTTGGAGGGGGAATCGCCATCATTCACAAGGATACCCTCAGAGTCTCAACCAACACCGATGACACCCTCACCACCGCCGAGCACATGCACTTCCAGATCCACACCGACCCCAACACCACCCTCCGAGGAACGCTCGTCTACAGAACACCCGGACCACGACCACAGTTCTGTGACACCATCGCCGACCTCGTCAGCCCCCACGCACTCGCTTCCACGGACTACATCCTCTTGGGGGACCTGAACTTCCACCTCGAAAACAACAACGACACCAACTCCATCGCCCTGATCGCCAACCTCGCCAATCTCGGACTCAAACAGCTCGTGACGACAGACACCCATGCCACTGGACACACGCTGGATCCCATCTTCTCCACCAGCCCCCAGGTCACCTTCAACCACACCACCGAACTCCACTGGACAGACCACAGATGCGTCCACTTCACCTTCAAGAAACACACCACGCACCACCGCACCCAACAGCTACCACGTCGCCACTGGGGCAAGATCACCGAGGACCAACTGACCACCTCCCTCGCACTGAGATCACTGGCCGACCCCACTGACCCAGACACCGCCGTGACCAACCTCAATCAATGGATCAACAACTGCGCCAACACCCTCGCCCCATGCTAGAGGATGGAGACATGGACATCTCCATTAGGACGCTTAGCTGCTGACCTTTGCTCGATCACAAATGACTGCATCTTCAGCTGCTCAATGGACCCGGTATCGGAAACACAGCAATTGGTGGTGGTAATGAAAACGTGGGAGGAGCAGAGCGATAAAATCAGAGACAGAGGCAGAGACAAATCCCTCTTGCCTTTAAAACCTGAGAGTTTCAGACCTTCATTCTGCACTCTTGTTGGGGGGTGAAACCAGTTATAGGTATCCAGCCTTCAGACAGCCAGCTGATACTGAGCGTGTAAGATGCATCCTTGTATGTGGGACTATACTACTGTGTGTCCAGGGGGAGGATTTGGTCATTCTTTTGGATGTGTGATAAGCAGTTGTCGGGGACATGTGGCTCCATACCACTTTCACTAACATCAAACACTGGGGGCAGTGACAGGGAGAGGGGATAACACCCACCCGTTCAATTTAGGTACATATAGTCACCTATTGAGCGCAATTCTATTTGCATTATTCACTAATTGAGTGAATATTGTTTTTGTGAATCGCTCTCAATGTATTTCATTGTATTTTCTTGTTCTTGTTTCCATCAAATACCACAGTTGTGGATCTACTTCACTTACCTCCCCCAGCTGTGGAGAGAGTAGCACCCGCAGCTCACACTTGCTCCCCCACCTACCCATCGTCATACTATCAGTTAGGAAATCAACTGGGTTGCCATGAACCCTACACACCCTAGGCATCTATTGCTAGGTATGTCATACTACATTAAGAGGGAGAAAGTCCTCACCTACCTAGCCACATAATCCCCTGACAGTGTCTTTTTACAGGGTACCCACCTATCATAGACAGAGTCAGCCAAACTGAAATAAGGAATTGTGAGCAGAGTCATCAGAGCCAGCTACGAGGACCTATTAAGTCACCTGACTCTATACTGCACTAGGTGAAATGCCCCAAAAAAGGGCCATACTTATTAGGAAGTCACTCCAATGCACAGTACACAAGACTTGGGTGGACTCTGGAGGACCAGTGGCGTAACAAAGGTCCCTGCATCCCCTGCAGTGCGGGGGGCCCTGAGCTCCAGAGGGCCCCCTCAGCACAGTACCCTGGCCTGAGAGCTCCTAAATGAGTCTGGAGGGGGGTCCCTCCATGTACTTTGCAGGGGGGGGGGCCTCAAGTTTTGCTACGCCACAGCGGGGGATGCTACCTTTCAGCCAAGTTCAGCATGATGAGTGGGATGATTGGATTGTACCGGGTTGTACATTGTACATATGCCCAATAGTGACAGAACCACCTTCCTTTCCTCTCTGTTCTGACTTATGGCAGAATTTGGCTGATCCAGATTGGTGATTAGAGGTGAATAGAATTTTTCACTTGATCTATATATAGATCGCACAGGCAGTACCGATAATCAATCCATCAATTCTTTATTGTTTAAGTTAATTAAAACCATAATATTGTCACAATGCAAATAAGGTATCAATTGTTTAACAACAAATAAATGATTTAAGATATAAAAAAGATAAGAAAAAAAGAGCATGTTAGTCATTTTATCCTAAAAGCTGGAAATAATGTCCCTATCATGAGACCTGTAAAAATAGTTCGTGATTCTGTATCGTAAAATTGTTGTCAGGATTACGGTTTCATCAAATATTAACATTAAAAACTTTTTAACATTTTAAAATTGCAATAGAGATACTAAACATTACTGGGTTGGCAGTGCCTGCTTCCATCAGCCATATAGTATTTTTCATAAAATAATACAAATTTCATCATTTTACAGGTCAGCTGAGGGTCTGTTGTACCAAGTCCTCTAATGATGGCCGAACTACAAGTTCGGATCCCTCTGTCATTAAAAGCCTTTTTTTGGAGCGGCATGCGTTTCGATTTTAAGCTGGGGCAGACGCACATGAGATGGATAAAATCTTGCCATGCTGCACCGCATAAGCTGCATGTTTTGACGCCTTTATACTTCCATGGAGGTTGATCAGCCAGGCTTGGTAATACCCCAAATCTAATTGCCATTAACTTTCGTTTCAAGTGGGGCGAATATGTTGTACCGAGATATTCCGCCGGTCGAAGTGATGTATAAGATTGAAGAACCATCCAGGCATGGGATCTTTTGGCTAAGATACATTTGTCTTCTAGTGATGATTGTAGCTTAGCCGCTTTGTTTGTTATGCTACGGAAGACTTGGAAGGAAGGGTTCTGCGCCCAAAGTTCGGTTGTCTCGGTTTCATTCAATGCCATTTTCAGGAATTTGCCGTAACTCGAGCTTGGATCGTCTTCCTGGGGTCGCCACAAGGCGTCATTTAAGGTATTATGGGGCATATTATCAAGGACGGCGTTAAAAATATTCGCCGGTTTAGCGGCAGAAAACTGCTCTGGTGTGAACATGGGCTTCTATTGGAATTCTCTGCGGCATATTATCAAGCCCATTATCGCTGCTTTAGCAGCAGTTTTCTGCCGCTAAACCGGCGATAATTTTAACTCCGCCCTTGATAATATGCCCCTTGATCGGTTCTGCCAGAGTTTGTACCAAATTTTAATCGTGGCGTGTTTCCTCCCTATATCCTGTTTGATGAGGCCGAATTCCGGTGAAGCTGTCTGAGGAAGACTAAAGACTTTTTTTATAGGCCTATGTTTGCAGAGAGTCTAGAAGTTTTCCGTCTTTACCATTTAACACTATGCTTGCATAGGTTACTGCAGGGAGTAGTTTAGCGGCCATCACTGCTATTAGTGGCGTAAAGGAGGGACCATATGCTTTTTTTGCAAGGACACAGAAAGCATGAATAATGCTGTTTCCTTTTTTTTCCAGATATTGTTTCTGAAATTGAAAATGTAATCTATTGTCAATATATACCCCCAGGTACTTATAAGTACTGACTATTCCAAGGCTCGTCTCTCCCAGTTTGAATTGATACTGATGTCGCGTACAATTCGTGAGTGACATAGTTTTTGTTTTGGTGTTGTTCATTTCCAAGGCAAACATTAGTAGCTCATTAAGTGCTCTCTGTAGGCCTATTCTAGCTAGACTAAGCAAGACTATATTGTCTGCATATGAGAGGTGCGTTATGGGCAATGTTGCCAGACGCGGAGGATGTGTATTTGCCTAATCCAATCGGGGTGAGAGATCTGCCATAAAGAGGTTAAATAAAGGGGGGGCTCGTACACAGCCTTGTTTCAGTCCGATATCTATTTGTATCTTCCTGGACAATTTTGTGTCATTTGCTATTTTCACACGGACCCACATACACGTATGCAGTTGTATAATGGGTCGTAACATTGTTTTCGGGAGACCCAGGTTCTGTAGTTTACTCCATAACAGACCGCTGTTCAAACGGTCGAACGCAGCTTTGAAGTCTATAAAACACAGTTGTAGTGGTCTATGCAGGCGTTTGCACTTATCAGCTAATGTGGTAAGGGCTATTTGTTGTTGTGCCACATCCTTTGCGGAACCCTGTTTGGTTGAATGGAATCAGCCCTTTTATGTTGGACCATTCTACCAAGCCCTCCAGGATTAATGAGGCAAAATATTTTGCTTCCACATCAATAAGTGAGATTAGCCTGTAATTTGCCGGGTCTGCCCTGTCACCTCCCTTGAAAATCGGGTTAATAATTGACCCTTTCCAGCTTGGGGGGAGGGTATTTGTTAGACCAATATCGTTGTAGAGACCTGTTAATGATTTTGCCCAATAGTCGGGATCACCCCTGAAGATGGCCTATGGGATGCCATCTGGGCCTGGGACCCCGTCGTTGCGACCCTGTTTTATGATTCTGGAGATATCTTCTACGTTGTAATGTTGACTTTCCAGGGCTTGTGGTGGGGCTAGGGTGGTACCGAGGTCTTGTGGTCCAGGGTGTTTCTTCCCAGAAAGTTTAGGGTCCAGAGATTTACTGTTACTGTTTGTTACGCTTTTCAGGAATATTGTGAGATCTTCAAATATTTTACTTAAATGAACTACCCAACCAGTCTCTCTTACAGAGGCTTTATTTATTACTTCTATTGATCTTGTTGTGCCATTTACTAATTCCCAGAAGAGCCTGTTGTTTGTTTGTTTAGCACAAGAAAGTAACTTTGTCCAGAATGTCTCCTGTTGTGCCTTCTGGTCCTTCCAGATTTGATTTTTGTACTGCCTCTTGATGATCTTTATTTTCTCCCAGGCGTGATTTGGGACTTTCTGTAAGTTATTTTTCCTCACCGCCTTTCTCAGTTCTTTTCTTAGAGAGTAGGCCTTGGTTGAAATATTTGCATTGGGCTTAAACCTTCTGTTCTGTGTATAATTAATTTTGGGTGCTTGAATTAATAATTTGTTCGTGAAGGTGAACCAGTTCTCTACTGAGTTGTTGCCGGATGTGATCTTTGTTTCAATTATTTCTTTTGCTAACATTATTAGTTCTGGCAGAGTTTCTACTGACCATCGAATACGTTTCACGTTAGTTGTAGTTGGTTTGCCCATCTCAATGGGAGCAGGGCGATGTTTTAGATAGCCTGTTTGCAATTCGAGTACCTGACATGAATGGTCACTTTGGGTTGAGTACTTGATCGTATATTTCACCACACGGGCCAGTAAAGCAAGCGTTACAATTGTATAGTCTAAAATTGACTGGGAGTGGGCACCCTGATAGGTCTATCGCGGAGGAGTGTCATCTTTTGTTCTTCCATCTAAGACTCGCAAGCCAAGATGTTCTACTGCCAGAACCAGCTTTTGCCTGTTCAAATTGTGTCTCTTTATTGCAGAGGATGATTGTGGGGGAACAGACCATAGCTCGTTATCCGTTGTTAGTTGCTCATCATAATCTGGTGTATAAATTAAATATGAATTGTAATCGCCAGTTATTATTATCTCCCAAATTGGGCTGTCAAATCTGATTGAGGTGATTATTGACATCAGTTTTTCAGACTGTGCCTCTTTTTTCCTGGCGTTCGGGTGAAAATAGAGGTTGATTAATATTACTGTTGTTGTCTGATTTTTAGGCCCTTGGACCATTTTAATTACTTGTAGGTCTGATGTCGTACTAGGTAGCTGTTCAGTTTTGATATTTAGAGCCGTTGATATATATATTGCTAAACCACCCTTTGGCCTTCCATGTTTATGTGTTCTGGTTGCCGTTACGTGGTGGAGTGTGATATTGGGCACTTCCTTGCGCTCCATCAGCCATGTTTCTTGGAGTGCAATGATGTCATAATACTCCCAGTATGTCGGAACAGTGTTGTCCTGTAGTTCTCTTTTTGCACCTGCGATGTTCCAGGATAAAAGATTTACGGTATTGTTATTGGTGCTTTTTCCCTTTGTGGCGAGTCATTCTATTTTCCGGACGTTTAGGGCTGAGGCCATCCAGTTCCATTTATAAGTGTCTTGTTGTGGAGTTTGACTGCCTGTAATATCTTCGGAAAGGTTTGTTTTTCCTCTTGCATTTTGTAGTACTGAGTACACTGGGATGTTGTGTTCCTCTTTTTTTGGTTTCTTTGGCACATTTACTAGAGGTGGAGGATATCGTGGTTTTGTTGGTCTTGCCATTGTAATGCCCCAACCTTCAAACTCTTGTCTGGCATTCATTATTAGAGCCACTATTTCATCGTTTTTCCAAGTCGATAGTGTTTTTTACGTGCTACTGTTTTTTTCTTGAGGAATAAATTCAATCGACAATAGGTCTGTGGTGGTCAGATGCTTTAAGGTTGGGATTTCAGCTACAAGTCTCAATATGTTCCCTCTATTGAGAAAATCTTGTTGCCTCTGAGAGATGTAGTGGGAGGTTAATATGATCTGCTTATTCAAAGTGTTTTCTTGATCAGGACCCTTGACCCTGTCACCCGGCAGGCAGGTCGCTCCCCTCACCGCCACGCAGCCCCTGCGCCTGTGTGTGTCCTGATCCTCGCCGCTACTGTTGTCCGATTTGCCTCAACCCTTGTGCCTTTTATTTTCTTTACCCCTGTGCCACTCACCGCTACTGTTGTCCGATTTGCCTTAACCCTTGTGCCTTTTCTTTCTGTCCTCGCCGCTACTGTTGTCCGATTTGCCTTAACCCTTGTGCCTTTTCTTTCTGTCCTCGCCGCTACTGTTGCCCGATTTGCCTTAACCCTTGTGCCTTTTATTTTCTGTACCCCTGTGCCACTCTCTGTCTGTTCCCCGCTCGCTCTTGGTCTCCGCATTGTTGTTGTTCCGCTGTTTTGCCCCGGTTCCCGCCGCTTTCCCTTCTCGCCGCTGCGTCCCTGCGGCCCCGCCCCCTCTCTTTCCATTGGCCACCCCGCTCCCACCTGCCAGCTGCTCCTCCCTCCCTCTGCCCTCAAATGGAGGCCGCGCAGCGGTAGAGAGAGCGACCCTTGACCCTGTCACCCGGCAGGCAGGTCGCTCCCCTTCACCGCCACGCAGCCCCTGTGCCTGTGTGTGTCCTGATCCTCGCCGCTACTGTTGTCCGATTTGCCTCAACCCTTGTGCCTTTTATTTTCAGTACCCCTGTGCCACTGACAGCTACTGTTGTCCGATTTGCCTTAACCCTTGTGCATTTTCTTTCTGTCCTCGCCGCTACTGTTGCCCGATTTGCCTTAACCCTTGTGCCTTTTATTTTCTGTACCCCTGTGCCACTCTCTGTCTGTTCCCCCGCTCTCTCTTGGTCTCCCCATTGTTGTTGTTCCGCTGTTTTGCCCCGGTTCCCGCCGCTTTCCCTTCCCTCCGCTGCGTCCCTGTGGCCCCGCCCCCTCTCTTTCCATTGGCCACCCGGCTCCCACCTCCCAGCTGCTCCTCCCTCCCTCTGCCCTCATATGGAGGCCACGCAGCGGCCGCGCAGTGGCCGCGTGCAGCTGGCGCACCGAAGGCGCGCCAAAGGCAAGCCCGTCTGCGCCCGTCCGCGCCTGGACCGCGGCCAGCGCCAGAACCCCTGGCCCCCGCCGCCCCCACCGCCCCCGCAACACCAGACTACACTACGACTCCAGCACACTCCACGCACTCAACACCGGACGACTCCAACCCTGCCACCTGGTGTCGCCAAAGCGCACCCAAGGACCCTTCACCTGCCGGAACTGCAGATACACCAGCACCCAGCCCGCCAAACCACCAACCAGGGAACCCAACCACCTCAGATGCATCCTCCTCAACACCCGCTCCGCACGCAAACACGCCGTTGAACTCTGGGACCTCCTAGACTCCACCGCCCCTGACGTCGCCTTCCTGACGGAGACCTGGCTGAACGCCACCTCAGCACCTGACATCGCCATAGACATCCCGCAGGGCTACAAGATCTCCCGCAGAGACCGCACCAACGGAGTTGGAGGGGGAATCGCCATCATTCACAAGGATACCCTCAGAGTCTCAACCAACACCGATGACACCCTCACCACCGCCGAGCACATGCACTTCCAGATCCACACCGACCCCAACACCACCCTCCGAGGAACGCTCGTCTACAGAACACCCGGACCACGACCACAGTTCTGTGACACCATCGCCGACCTCGTCAGCACCCACGCACTCGCTTCCACGGACTACATCCTCTTGGGGGACCTGAACTTCCACCTCGAAAACAACAACGACACCAACTCCATCGCCCTGATCGCCAACCTCGCCAATCTCGGACTCAAACAGCTCGTGACGACAGACACCCACGCCACTGGACACACGCTGGATCCCATCTTCTCCACCAGCCCCCAGGTCACCTTCAACCACACCACCGAACTCCACTGGACAGACCACAGATGCGTCCACTTCACCTTCAAGAAACACACCACGCACCACCGCACCCAACAGCTACCACGTCGCCACTGGGGCAAGATCACCGAGGACCAACTGACCACCTCCCTCGCACTGAGATCACTGGCCGACCCCACTGACCCAGACACCGCCGTGACCAACCTCAATCAATGGATCAACAACTGCGCCAACACCCTCGCCCCCCTCAAGATCTCCACTACCGACCACACCAACAAGACAGCCGCCTGGTTCACCGAAGACCTCCGGATCTCCAAGCGCACCTGTCGGAAGCTGAAGAAGAAATGGCTCCACGACCGAACACTAGACAGCCACACAGCCCACAGAAACGCCACCCGCAGACACCACCAACTCATCAGGATCGCCAAGAGAACCGCCTTCAAGGATCGCCTAGACAACAACTCCCACAACATCAAAGAGCTCTTCAACATCGTGAAAGAACTCTCCAACCCCAGCTCCAGCACCAACGACATCCCACCATCGCAAGACCTGTGCAACTCCCTAGCCACCTTCTTTCACCGTAAGATCGCCGACATCCATGACAGCTTCAACTCCGACACCCCCGCACCCACCACCGAGACCACCACCCCTACAACCACTAGACGCCTGACCGCCTGGTCCCACATCAGCGACGAAGACACCATCAAAACCATGAACTCCGTCCACTCCGGATCCCCATCGGACCCCTGCCCTCACCACATCTACAACAAAGCAAGCACAACCATCGCGCCCCACCTCCGGAAAGCAATCAACAGCTCCTTCGAGTCAGCAACCTTCCCGGACAGCTGGAAACACGCCGAGATCAACACCCTCTTGAAAAAGCCCAAGGCGGACCCCAAAGACCTCAAGAACTTCCGGCCCATCTCCCTGCTACCGTTCCCGGCCAAAGGGACAGAGAAGATTGTCAACAAACAACTGACCCGCTACCTCGAAGACAACTGCATCCTGGACCCTTCCCAATCCGGCTTCCGCAGCAACCACAGCACCAAGACCGCCCTTATCGCCGCCACTGATGACATCAGGATCATGATGGACAAAGGGAAAACAGCCGCCCTCATCCTCCTGGACCTATCAGCAGCCTTCGACACAGTCTGCCACCGAACCCTATCAGCACGCCTCCACAACGCCGGAATCCAAGAGAAGGCCCTGGCCTTAACCACATCCTTCTTCTCCGGCAGAACCCAGAGCGTCCGCCTCCCACCCTTCCGCTCAAAAACCACCGAGATCATCTGCGGCGTCCCACAGGGGTCCTCCCTCAGCCCGATGCTGTTCAACATCTACATAGCACCACTCGCCCACGTTGCACGACAACATAACCTCAACATCATATCCTACGCCGACGACACCCAGCTGATCATATCCCTCACCGAAGACCCCCACACCGCCAAAGCCAACCTCCACAGAGGAATGAAGGCCGTTGCCGACTGGATGAAGGACAGCAGACTGAAGCTGAACTCAGACAAGACGGAGGTCCTCATCCTCGGGTCCACCCCTTCAGCCTGGGACAACTCCTGGTGGCCCACCTCGCTAGGCGTGGCCCCGGAACCCACGGACCACGCACGCAACCTGGGGGTCATCCTCGACTCCACACTCTCCATGACCAGACAAGTCAACGCCGTCTCTGCGTCCTGCTTCAACACCCTCTGATTGCTCTGCAGGATCTTCAAATGGATACCCCCCGACACGAGAAAGACCATCACCCATGCCCTCGTCACCAGCAGACTCGACTATGGAAACTCCCTCTACTCAGGAACAACAACCAAGCTCCTGAGACGACTACAGCGAATCCAGAACGCCTCGGCACGACTGATCCTCGACGTCCCCCGGCGCAGCCACATCACACCCCACCTGAGAGACCTGCACTGGCTCCCGGTCAACAAGAGAATCACCTTCAAGCTCCTCATCCACACACACAAAGCACTACACAGCACCGGACCTACTTATCTCAACAACAGACTCAGCTTCCACACCCCCACCCGAAACCTCCACTCAGCCAACCTCGCCCTCGCCACGGTTCCACGCATCAGAAAAACCACCGGCGGCGGCAGATCCTTCTCCTACCTCGCCGCCAAGACCTGGAACACTCTCCCCACCAGCCTACGACAGACCCAGGACCTGCCGGCCTTCGGTAAACTTCTCAAGACCTGGCTCTTTTTCCTGTAGCGGCCTCCCCCCCCCTCCCTCAGCGCCTTGAGACCCTCACGGGTATGTAGCGCGCTTTAGAAATTCTATGATTGATTGATTGATTGATTGATTATTGTCCAATGTTATTACTGTAGGTGCTGAGTGTTGTAATACCTCTCTTTGATTGATTCCAGATCTATCGCATGTTTGCGTATTGATTTTGATTGTGAATTTTTCCTTCGGTGCATCTTATTTTGGGGGTCTTCTTTGCTCCATCTCTGGGCTGCCCTTTGTTTGCACTTGGTTATATCTGATATCAGATGATCGCTTCATAAGAGTCTGTTCCGATACCTCTCTTCCATTGATTTCGGGTCTATCACCTGTTTGCTTATTGATTTTAATTGTAAAGCTTGTCTTCCTTGCATTTTCTTTTGGGGGGCTTCTTTGCTCCATATCTGGGCCTCCCATTGTTTGCACTGGGTTGTTCCTGGTATCAGATAGTTGCTTCACAAGAGTCAGTTCCGATGCACATTTTTTTTGCTTCTGTCTTCCTTTGTTTCCAGTGGTTTGCTATTAAAGGATGCTGTTTGGATTTGTGTTTGGTTTGTCTGAATCATACCGAATGATTCATCTGTTTGTAGATTGTGACTTAATGACGTTGACGAGGTGTGGTGTCCTTGTTGTTGCTCTTCCTTTACTATGGTCCTCTGTTCTGTATGTGTACTTGACAATTCTTGACTTGTTTGTAATTTTTTGGTTTCGAAGATATGAAACCATTTCCTGCTGGTATTGGTGTCTTTTATTGTGTTCTGATTGTTCTTCCTGGATTTCCTTGCTCGTTTCCTCTGTCTCTTGGTTTGCCGGCATATTTCTGTCTTGCCTTGGCCATCTAGTAAGGCCGGATGAGAATTAGCTTGAGCCGTGTCTTTATCTTTCCCCCTTGTCCCTTCACTGATAATCTTTGGTCGATCACTTATGTGTAGTATCTTAGGTTGTTCCTTTCCAAGATTACTGATGTTATTTTTAAGACATGTAGCTCTGTATGAGATTATTGGTGAATCTGCTATGATCAGTACATTTGAATGACCAGCGAGGGAAGTTTGTTTGTTTGTCTTTGGGGACTTGCTGGTAAGATTTGTGTTTATTGTCCGACCATAACCCGTCTTTTGCCTTTCATTTAAGATACTTGTTAGAATTGCTGGTACATTACTTAGCTTATCGATTATTGGGCCACATACACAATCTTTGCCTGCTGCTGCGTTTGTTTCTCGCTCCTTAATTGTCAAGTCCGCTAGCATTTCCAATTTCGTATTAATTCCTACGATGTATGAGGCGATTATATTCATCAAGTCAATCTGTGTGTCTAACTTATCTGATTGCATATTAAGTACTGTTATTGTGGTTTCTAGCACTTTTAATAGTGATGAATATGCTGACTGGTGGATCCCCTCTTTTATTTCCGATGCGGGCCCTGCTTCGCTTTTGTCTCTGCTTCTATCTCATTCCTTTGCTTTATCTGCTATTATTATGTTATTCTCTAAATGACTTGTTGTGTTGGAGCTCTGTTGCAACTGTGCAGTCAGATCTTGTTTGTTTCTTTTTGCGTTATGACTCATTTGGCTCTGAGTTTTGATGGACTGTTCAAATGTACTTGATATTTCGATTATTGGTAGCGAGTGTTCTATTTTCTTTTCTCTTGTTTCTTTACTCTTTCCGTTCTCCGATTGGTTAAGAGTCTCATCTTCCAATGCCTGCAAGAGATCAGTGTTGCTTGATAGTGAAATTGAGCACATCCATGAGTTGTTTTGCTCAATATTTACTGATTTTAGATTATCTGATGTTTCCAAATGTGTTTCCTCTGACATTTGTTTAAATGGTACTAGATTTAATACTGATTTTGGTGTTGAATGTGAATAGTCAGAGGCATGGACTTGTGCCTGTATGACTAAATGACTGCTGTTTTGTTGGTCGTTCACGATGACATTTTCCTTTGTTTTGCTGACCTTCTGTGTGCTTTTGATCTCCGTGTTGTTAGACTCAGTTCTTAAAAGATTTTTTTGTGGTGTCAATGGGTTCGGAAGGCCCTCCAGTTGACCTGTTTCTGAGAAGATAGCTGTCGTTGAATCTTTTAGAAACATGAATTTCCTATTGGGAATCGGTTTCCCAAATATAGAATACTGTAAAGGAATTAATGGGCTTGTCTTTTCTTGAGCTAGTTTCCCGGGTGACTCATCTATCTCCTTGGGTTTCTTGGAACCTTGTTTTCCTGTTTTTTGTACTAGTTGCTTTCTGGATCTCCCTGACCTCATTTATTGCTTTTGTTGCCGTTTGTTCTTCGATGGTTGTTTTCCTCCCTAAGGGTGCAGGTTGTTTATCTGAAGTTTTGAGCCAGATTTAAAACTACCTGCTCCTATTTTTTTTTTGCTACTTCAGCAACCAAATCCAGCCAAGCCTGCCAGACTCCTGTTGGTTGTACTCTTTAGGTTCTTTGGATTCTTTTCTCTTTTCACACTGCTCTTGCACTGTCCAGCCAGGAGGTCCATACACTCCCCCACACTCCTCATACAATGGTGCAAAAGTTTATCAGAACCTATGCACTTGTGGTCCCTCTCAAAACCACCGCCTCAGGTTTAACGTGCTGCTGGCTATGGCTGTGTTCTGTAGGGTGTAAACCGATTTGATGACCGTGCGACTGGTTTACAGTTGTTATGTGGACATGCAGTCAGCGTAGAAGGATTGCGGATTTGCGAATTGTGGGTCAAAGTTCGAGAGCTGGGGGAGACACCACACCACTCCAACTCCAGACTCGGAGGGTCATGGATACGGTCACTGCAGTTCACTCAGGCCCCCTGCCGCCCACTCATGGAGGCTGGGGAGCCAAGTCGACAGTGCCCCGCTGGGTGCTAGGAGCTGTGAGCTCTGGATCTAGGGCTTAGTGCGTCCTTCTCGCCTTCTGTGCTCAGAAACGTGGGGCTGATACTTAGTTCACACTTACTTCATTAGGGGGGGAACTTCCTGTGCCACTCACCGCTGGTCGAGGAGCCGGACCTCAGCCACAGCCAGAGCACAGAGAGGCCCGTGAGCTGTCTGCAATCTGCAATCCATGGTGAAAAGCAACCTCTGTCCACCAGCTGCCAGGTTCCTCGGGAGCGCGGTTGCTTTCACTCGCTTGCTCTCACTTCACTTTGCTTTGCTTGCTTGACCCCCGCTCGACCCCCGCAGCCACTTGCCACTTACTTGCTGGCAACTTGCAGGGGGAGTGAGAGGAGAAATAAAAATCCGTAGGCTGGCCCCCAAAAACTGCGTTTTTTGGCGTTTTTTTGGCGGCGGCGGTTCTCTCAGAGCGCCGATCACGGTTCCTGGCGACTGCTCCTCCTTGGACACTGCCAGCTGTGTGCAAAAGCCGGACAGGATCCAAAGCTCAAAGACTGAACAAAAACATGGATGCTGAGGCAGGAAGCAATGTAACGCTGCTTGCAGTAATATGACACACCGGAGCTGTCCGTGGAAAGGGAGACCTATCGCCAAAGAAGGTACAATCCTAACTGATGTTGTGAACCTGTGGCATTTGTATCATCCCAGAGGCAGGGATTGCATTGGGTGTTCATGGTTTATGCTTGAGGATCAACTGTAACCTACTGAATGCTTGCTGTATTACAGGACTGTAGAATACTGGAATTGGAGTTGTCTGATCATTCCCCAGCATGACTAGTCCTGCACCTGGGTCATTACACCAAGGTTTGAGGTAGGAGTTTATTTGAACTCTACTCCTGTTTCATGAACCACCAGCACATCAACCATCCACTATCCTGCTCCAACCGCTTCTCCTGAAACTCCTGCATTCTACCCACGCTGACACCCTGCCAGGACCCAGCAGTCATGGCCGAATGGCCGAACGCTGGAGATTCAACATGACCAAACGCAGGAGACTCAACATGACTCACTATATAGTCCTAAATGATAAGCTGAAATTGGCTGCCCATTTACGACAATACTTGACGGACAATGAGACATCAGTTACATTCCCACTCGTCCTATGAATGGCAGGGAAGGTTGTTGTCCATGGTGCCCTGATGGGAGACTCAGCCTTACGCAAAAGGGAATCTGTAGGTAAGCAAAAAAGATTCGAATCAGAGGTGCGTGCACTGACCACAGATCATCCTTCTCCTCCCCTTTGTGCCAGTTGGAGAGGGCTAAACTCAATGTAAGCCTGCTATTTACTTTCATGGTGGAATACACTCTGCTCCATTCAAAACAAAGACATTATTCGCAGGGAGAACAGGCGGATTTCCAGCGATAATCGCAGTGTTTTGTGGCTAACGCATGGATTCCTATCGCTTTGGAGATAAGCGTTGGTCCAATAGAGGCATAAAGATCAGATGAAATGTGATCAATTGGGTGATATGGGAAGAATGCTGCATACGGGCAGTGGACAAATTATCTAAGGAGGGCGATTTTCATTTTCACCCATTCCAAGAGTTGCGCACAGCTTATGCCCCACTCAACTCCTATAACAAAATTGGGTTTAGGCTGAAGGCAGTAAAGCTAAGCCTCTAACATGATACAACAACAACGATGCCAATACTGCAACTCATCTTTAAACTCATATTCAATTGTGAGGGAACATCTTGAAGAAAACAAAATGGACCTTAGACCTCTCTTTCCGTTGATTTAATCAATGAATTTTTATTTAATTTCCATTCTTTACACCTTCCATTTTAGAAATTAATCAAACCTCAACAAGCTATTAATGAATACTAATACAACAAGTTTCATACTACAACATTCTTTTTTCACTCCATACATTCTATTCATACATATCTGTCATTTATTCGCATTCATCTCACACATTCAAAACATACATCAACTTAATTCAGCATAACTGGATTCACATTTTATAAAAATCTTTTCATATAAGCCACAGAAACAATGCTAAACAAAGTCGTCACTATGTTCAACACTTTTTAAATGAATTCATAGTTCTTATGGCCAAATATCAAGGTCTACGCGTTTCAAGACCCCTTCAATCATGGGGCTCTCATCAGGACCTGTAAACTAAAAGCAAAAAAACTTTTTCAGTATAGCTAGAAACCCAATTCCTCTTAGTGCAATTAGAGATCTTATTAACAACTTGGATTACCTCAATAAGATGATGAATAGATCAGCCGATCTAACAACCAGGAAAAATCTAAATGTCGGAAACAAAACAGATGGTGGAGGGCAGGAGTCAAGCCTAGGGTATATGTCAAAAATGTAATCTCTCATTCATTCTTTTATACTCATTTATTACTTACATAGTAACATTTGATTTCTTGCTCTAAATCGGGGTGTGTCTTTTATTGTTTCTGTACCTAAAATGAAGTGAACAGAGAACTTCTTACTTCTATCTCTGGTATCCAGTTACACCCAATGTTCCGTTCTAAATTTATTGACACATGACTTACTTGAAAAAACGTTACTTGAACAAGCGTTGGTGAAAGGTGAAGATATCAAATTCAGTCTGAATCATTCAAAAATAAAGATCCCTTTCCTAGACGTAGAGGTATATCCAGCTGAAAATGGATTGGTTACTACTTTATTTAAAAAGCCAACTGATCGTAACAAGGCGTTACAGTTTACAAGCAGCCACCCTAGGAATTTAAAAGAAAATCTGCCCTACGGGCAATTCCTACGAGTCAGACGCAATTGTTTTTTCAAAGATGAATATATGTTACATGCAACAAAACTACTTGAAAACTTGAAAAAAAGAGGCTACCCTAAACAATTGTTAAAAAGGGGCGATGAAAAGAGCATGGTGGACTCCAAGAGAAGTTTTACTTGAAAAAAATGAAAAACCACCACTAGAAAGAATCGTCTGCGTCTCTACATTTTGTCCAAATTCAAACATTTTGAAAAAGTCATTAATCAAAATTGGCATCTGATAAAGAATTTAGACCAATCATTAAAGCTTAATCCACTCTTTGCTTTAAAAAAAGATCGCAATATAGCTAATCAAATAGTGCGAGCAGCAATGCCAAAAATAAAACAAAACACATTACGAGATTATGTAGGACTCCCACCAGTACTTGGTCACCACAAATGTGGAACTGGTATCTGCTACGAGTCTACAGAAGAAGGGGTCCTGTTCGAACATAATTCCATCTTCTGGAAACATGAATCTTTTACTAATTGTAAAAGTAAGTTTGTCATCTATGGGATTCGTTGTACCTGTAACCTATTGTATATAGGTAAAACAAACCAAGAGATCCGAATAAGAATTTCTCAACATAAATCGCGGATCAATAAAAATGTCCAAACAGCGCCATTGGTCAATCATTGGAAAATCAATAACCATTTAATTAAGGACCTTAAATGGACAGTGATCTCGAAAGTCGAACAAGATGAGAGAGGAGGAGACCTTGAATTAAAATTGTCAAGAAGAGAAGCTATGTTGATAGTAAAGTTCAATACAGCCACCAATGGACTAAATGAGCTTTCAGAACTCTATAAATTGAGCTAATTATCAGCTCTTTATACTCCATAAATCGGGGCAATTCCATTAAGTGTCTTTTTCTGGATATAACGTCACTGATTTTGCAATTTGTTAGAATATAGGTTTCAATAAAGTTTCTTTACTTAAAAAAAGACCGAAAATTAACCTATTCATATTTTCACATCCCAAACCAATTTGACACTAATATACATTGCTTTTCATGGTGTTAAAGTATCGAGTTGATTTCAATTATTTGCATATAAATAATTGAGAGAGCACCTCAGTATATGCTATAAAAACTACAACTTCCGTGATCAAACTACAATACGTCTCAGGACGTAGAATCACGTGACTGCAAGCAGCGGTAACTAGATAAAACACCGAAAGAATTAAAGTAAGCATATTTTACAAGAGTGTTATGTAAGGAATTATAACATCATGATGACAAGCTTAACTTAGTATTTTTATAGTGGATTAATTAAGACAAAAAATCTTAAAAATGCGGAAGTCTCTCTTCAATTTCCATTAAACCACTACTTCTGTAAATATAACTGATTCCGCCACGTTAAGCGACACAAACAGAATCGGCACGAGCAGGTCCGCCGAACGCAGCAAGAAAGAACAGCTTTTTACGTATTTGAAGGATTCAGGTACGTCCATTACATCGAGTGCGATTTGAGCAAAAGATATAAGTTTAAGGATGGAGATAATGTCAACCTTTGATTTCTTATAGTCGACGATAAAGAACATAAATATAATCGAAGACCAGTCAGTGTGCTGGACTCAACGAAAGTGACTAACATCTGCCGGCCAAAGAATTAAGGTACTTTGTCTAGTGATATACTCCTTCAAAAGAAGTATCGGTCCGCTATAATAAATTAATATACTTAAGGCTTGTTCATATCCTTCACAGCTGGTCATGAGATCGTTTTGGTCAACTGAATATAACCACCTTTCACCAACGCTTGTTCAAGTAACGTTTTTTCAAGTAAGTCATGTGTCAATAAATTTAGAATGGAACATTGGTTGTAACCGGATGCCAGAGATAGAAGTAAGAAGTTCTCTGTTCACTTCATTTTAGGTACAGAAACAATAAAAGACACACCCCGATTTAGAGCAAGAAAGCAAACTTACTATGTAAGTAATAAATGAGTATAAAAGAATGAATGAGAGATTACATTTTTGACATATACCCAAGGCTTGACTCTTGCCCTCCACCATCTGTTTTGTTTCCGACATTTAGATTTTTCCTGGTTGTTAGATCGGCTGATCTATTCATCATCTTATTGAGGTAATCCAAGTTGTTAATAAGATCTCTAATTGCACTAAGAGGAATTGGATTTCTAGCTATACTGAAAAAGTTTTTTTGCTTTTAGTTTACAGGTCCTGATGAGAGCCCCATGATTGAAGGGGTCTTGAAACACGTAGACCTTGATATTTGGCCATAAGAACTGTTTCTGTGGCTTATATGAAAAGATTTTTATAAAATTTGAATCCAGTTATGCTGAATTAAGTTGATGTATGTTTTGAATGTGTGAGATGAATGCGAATAAATGACAGATATGTATGAATAGAATGTATGGAGTGAAAAAGAATGTTGTGGTATGAAACTTGTTGTATTAGTATTCATTAATAGCTTGTTGAGGTTTGATTAATTTCTAAAATGGAAGGTGTAAAGAATGGAAATTAAATAAAAATTCATTGATTAAATCAACGGAAAGAGAGGTCTAAGGTCCATTTTGTTTTCTTCAAGATGTTCCCTCACAATTGAATATGAGTTTAAAGATGAGTTGCAGTATTGGCATCGTTGTTGTTGTACCACTCAACTCCAGGGCCTGGCGCTATAGGCAACTACGACACTTTATGAGCCATGCACTGGAACTTAGCTCAAACCCATTCCAGGATTCCACGCTTTGGAAATACGTACTCACTCGTTGACACTCTAGGGGCAAAGTCACAAATTTATATCAGATCTTAATCAATGCTGCGCACTCCTTGACTACTAGGGCCGTGGCTAAAGATTACTGGCAAGGCAATACTCAATACTTTGACGAAGACTGAATAGACCTCATGGCATCCTGGTATAATGGATTTCCTATGGAGTGTAGTGTCAACATAACTAGAGAGGCATGACTAAACCTACGTAATATATCACACGCAATACATGTTAATAAACAGAATATTACAGTCAGCAACACCTTCCTGAGCCTCAGGGCAGTTATGGGTTACTGGCCTCAGATTGTGTCAATCATCTCCTTTAACCACTACCATATGACTGCACCTGTGTAATATATATGCATGGATATATTTAGCCATGAACATATATATTGAATATTAATTTGAACCAATACCATGTTATTTGGAACGAATATACCAGTAAACACAGATTCACATATTTATTGCGAAAGTGCAAGGGTGATGTTACCACAAGATGCTGTAACAAATTTTTTTTTTAAAACAGCTGAATGCCTCCATATTCTATACTAGAAAACAAGAACTGGAACCAGGTCAGAATACCCAGTTATTCTGATTTTATCTCACTGCATAGACTTAACCCCCGGTGTTCTTGTTATGTTTAAACATTGTTGGTTATATCTGTGCTTAAAAAGCAGCATGGCATTCACCATACATTCAGATATGCTAGGTGGACATATTACTATTGTTGAGGGACAGGAGGGGCGTAGTGACACACTCAAAACTTTACCTCTTGTGAATCATGGTCCTTTCCCAAACTTAACAATATTAATAAATAGCATAATACACTCGGTAATGCTTTCATGGGGTCTCAGGTCAGTCATGGGTTACTGGGCTTAGATTTTGACAATCAGATCCTTTTACCTCTACTTACCTCCAGTTGAACCCAAAACTATATTCCAAGTACACGCATTTGATCTTGAGGGGTATCAAAGGTGAACAGTCCAAGGCCCAACTCATTCTCAGAGAGCTGGTGTTGGATTGAGATTCAGGACTCCATAAACAACCAATACCATTTCATATTTTCCTTTTCCGAATCGGTCTCTCTGACACGGAACGGCTGTCGGAAACTGACTTTGGAGGCCTGTCGCAGGCCCTCCTTCCCCCTAAGGCCTTCGATTGGGGCCCATGAGGGTACCCATGGGACCCCTCTTACCAACCATGCACAGTGTGGCAGGCACCATGGGGTGCCCACCACAGGGTGCTAGATTTTCTGCAACCACCCCTTTCTTTAATGGGGGCCTATGTTGTAGGTCAGCACACAGGCTCCCATTGAAGTCAATGAGAGTCTGACCGAACGGTGTTCGGAAACATTGTTAACGGTCGGCCAGACTCCCCGAACGCGAGTGGGTCAGAAACGATTCCGACAAGGAGTCGGTCGGAATGCTTCCCGACCGACATCGTGATGAGGCCCAAAGTACGTAAAGCACATGTGATAATGTCTTCTCCCAGAAGACTACAAACAATTCACAGAAATGGCGCAAGTGTGCATAATGAAGAATTCGGCAATCAAAAAAACTGAAAAAACATTTTGTGCTAGAAAAGAAAATGAAAAAGTCAACAATTTTACAATTCTTTGCCATAAAACTCTTGAAATAACTATATATCTGATGAGCTTCAGTTATCGATGGAGAAGATTAGACGAGCCTGGGAGCCATAGAGTAATTTAGGGTTATATTCTAGTGCAGGGGTACTCATAGTACGGCCCGCGGGCCGCCAGCGGCCCGGCAAGCCTTCCCTGGCGGCCCGCGGACCTTGCAGACATCGTACCTGTGCACCGCCGGTTGCAGCAGCGCGGGGCTATGGGGGCCGGGCGATTCTTTTAAAAGCCAAGTCACTTGTTAATGAGGCTTTGTTGTATTTCATCTCTTCTTAGCGCCCCTGCATCTCCACTCAATCAGCGGGGAGATGCAGGGGCGCTAAGAAGAGATGAAATACAACAAAGCCTCATTAACAAGTGACTTGGCCTTTAAAAGACCTGTGAAGTACTTGGGTGCGGCGGCTGTTTGTGTTCCAGGGAAGGTGAGGTGACGGGGAGGGGGGGGGGGAGCAGCTAGTGAGAGCAGCAGGTGAGTTTAAAGCGGGAGGGAGAGACAGCGTGAGAGAGACAGACAAGTTGGGAGAGGGAGGGGGACAGAGGGAGGGAGGGGGACAGAGGGAGAACAGATGGAGAGGGAGGGAGACAGAGAGTAAGTAAATTCCAGCTACTGAAGCAGAGAGTCTGAACAACCCTCTTAGTACTGGCGAGTGTTTTGAAACGCATGGCTTGCAGCTGCTGCTGGTATTGCTAACTCATACAGTATTAGTGGCATTATTTTTTTCTACAGTGTTCAAAGCTCATTCACTTGTGCCATGGGTGCCATTTGATTTTCTATGATGTCACTGTCATGCCAGCTTTCATGTGATGTCATACCAGCTGATACCCTGAGTCTGTTAGCATACAGAATGCAGATGGGACTCACAGTGCAAATCCTCTATTTTTATGTGATCTACTTGTTTCCGCAACCTCCTAAAAAGAGAAGGGCAAACTACATGCTGTAATTCAGCCGCGTGCCACCGACGGCTGCAAAAATAACTGTCCCACATGTTTCATGGACAGTTAAAGTAATGCCTGCTGTGATTAACTGCAAGCAGCCAATTAGAAGGCTTCTAAAACGTAGCCCTATTCCTAATGGTTGAAAAGGTCCTTGTGTTTAGGCCATTATGATTGACTGCTGGGAATTAACCAGAATTGAAAAGTGTATAGCAAATGTGGAGGGAGAGACAGCGTGAGAGAGACAGACAAGTTGGGAGAGGGACGGAGACAGAGGGAGGGAGGGGGACAGAGGGAGGGAGGGGGACAGAGGGAGAACAGATGGAGAGGGAGGGAGACAGAGAGGGACGGAGACAGAGAGAAAGGGAGACAAACTGATTGAGAGAGAGGGAGAGAGATAGAGAGAGGGAGGGAGACAGGGAGAGAGAGAGAGGGAAGGAGAGAGAGGGAGAGGGAGGGAGACAGAGAGGGAGGGAGATAGAGGGAAGGAGGGAGACAGGGGGAGGGAGGGAGACAGGGAGAGGGAGGGAGAGAGGGAGACAGAGGGAGGGAGACAGAGAGAGAGGGAGACAGAGAGACAAACAAAGTGATTGAGACAGGGAGGGAGGGAGGGAGACAGAGAGAGGGAGGGAGACAGAGAGAGGGAGACAGAGAGAGGGAGAATGATAGAGGGAGGGAGGGAGACCGAGCTAGATAGATAGATAGATAGATAGATAGATAGATAGATAGATAGATAGATAGATAGATAGATAGATAGATAGATAGATAGATAGATAGATAGATAGATAGATAGATAGATAGATAGATAGATAGATAGATAGATAGATAGATAGATAGATAGATAGAGATGTGTGAATGCCGGGTCTGGTGGCTCAGTGGACGAAGGCGTCTGCTGCAGGGGCCTGTGTTCAACCTCATGGTCACAGTTTATTTTTTTTTGCTCTAGCCCCGCCCCCTCCCCCACTGCCCCCGCCCTCACCGGTGCGGCCCTCGGCCACAAACCACACTGTAAATTTGGCCCCCGAGAGAAAGTTTGTGAGTACCCCTGTTCTAGTGCATGCTGCAAGGGTGCCTGTTTTGGTCGCTTGGAAGCCCATTGTGGTCCAGCGCAGGGGAAAGGACAGGAATGTGCTATATTGCCTTAAACACTCTGTATTCCTACACTTTCCCAGTGACACAGCGCAGCAAGGTGACTTGCTGGGCTGCGCCACTTTTTCATAAACATGCCCCTTAGAGTACTTTTCCTCCTGGACATCCTTTTTTAGGTAGCAAAAATAATGGACAGGTGAGAAATACATGTCCTAAATCATGTGTTATGTTATTAATTTTTGTAGAGCGCAACATTTATCCCAAGTGTCCTGAGCTAGGTATGAATAGTGCACAGAAAACCCCAAAATATGTATATTCAGTTACAAATACATAGAAAATGCAAAAGCTTTTCTAAAAACCTATCCTAGACCTTTTGAAACATGGGCTGGCTAAAGACAGTACTGTTCCAGAGCAAAAAAAACGCAAAGGAAGATAGGAAAACTTTTATACTTGAATATATATGGGCCCTTGTGGGTAGAATGCCTGATGGAAAATACAGAAAGTATTACCCCCTTAACTGTTGGGGATTCCCCTACCCCTCCCCTATTTTGGGGAAAATTAGGAAAAGTTGCTCTGCAAAAAAGTGTCTGTTTTTTCCTTAAAAATTGCATCAACAAAAGATTTGATGCACTAACATCACCAGTGTCCCAGCTTTCAGGTACATGCAGAGCTGAATCATAAAAACATTTTTTTTACCACAGTTTTGGCAGTGGAAACTGACTCTTTCCTATTTTTTGTGATTTAAGCCTACTTTTTGCTTGTGGTGGAAACCCATTTAAAAACTCATGGGTGATCCAAGAGAACTGTAGCTTTCTGAAAAGTAGACCAACTTCTGAATTCAACAAGGGGTCATGTGTGTAGGTCCCGCAACGGTTTCCCAAAGTAACTAACTTTTGAAGTAAAGAAATAATGAGAATGATTAGGAAAAAACAGCCAGTTGGTTTTATCTGTAACATTTTGTAACGATGAGCGATTAATTAAGCAATAAACCATTGCATACGTAGACCCTTCTGGTTATAGGTTCTCCAATAACTCAAAGTACCCAAAGCCAATAACTGCGCTGCACTATACAATGGTTTTTCACTGTGTACCGAGTATAGACCAATTCCGATGGTGAAATATGTAGAATGAAAAATCGGTTTCAGGGAAACCTACGTATTTCGAAAATGGGCACACAATATGGACTTTAGGAGCAGTGGTTATTTGTCCATCTCTGAATTTGTGGGCACCTATAATAGCATGTGATTCAGAGTGCATTTTTTACATGTCTTCTTTCTTACAAACTGGCTTACATTTGGAAGGCACAAATGCATCAAAATCCAATTGATAATAACAAATGTTCTACCATTCTATGTTCCTCATGTTTCCTGATTAGGAATAGTACCGCACCCACAAAGAGGGTAGCTGTGGATTTTGAGCCCTAGCTCAACTGGCACCTAGAGAAACCTAAGCAAATCTGCACATTTTTTAAACTAGATACCAGGGGAAATCCACGATGGAGTGACTAAAGTGACTCTGACCAGGTTTTCTTACCCAGAGGCCCCTGCGAATCTCAAACTTTAACTAAAAAAAAACTTTTCCCTGATGAAAAGTTCTAGAATCTGTGGGGAGTCACAAACGTCTTTCTACCCAGCATTTCCCTAAGTTTCCTGATAAAAACGGTACCTCACTTGTGTGAGTCAGCTTAGTGCCCGTGATAGAAATTTGCCCAAAACACAAGTAGACATCACATTTTTCCACTCAAAACTGACCCTTTTTTAAAGTGGGTAGCTGTGAATTTTGTGCTATAGCTCAGCCTAACAAATCTGCACAGTTTTGAAAACTAGATACCTAAGGGAATTCAGGAAAGGGTGACTTGCATGCCACTGAGCTGTTTTTGTACCCAGAATTCCTAGCAAAACTCAAACTTTGGCTAAAAGAAACACATTTCCCTCACATTTCTGTCATAGAAAGCTCTAGAATCTGTGGGGAGCCACAAACTTCCTTCCACCAAGCATTCCCCCACATATTCCAATGGAAATAGTACCTCGCTTGTGTGGGTAGGCCTCGTGCCCATGACAGGAAACAGCCCGAAACACAGAATGGAAACATCACATTTTTCCACTTGCTAATAACCCTTTTTTTGCAAAGTGGGCAGCTGTGAGTTTTGGGTCCTCGTTCAGCCGGCACCGAGAAAAACCAAGCTAACCTGCACATTTTTTAAAACTAGAGACTTGGGGCATTCCCAGGTGGAGTCTTTTGCATGGCTCTGACTAGGCAATTTTACACGGAAGCCCTTGCAAATGTCAAACTTTGGTAAGGAAACACTCATTTTCTTCACATTTCTGTAATAGGAAGTTCTGGATTCCAACCATCCTGAGTTCCCAAATGTCCTCCGATAAGAATGGTACCCCACTTGTCTGGGTGGGCCAAAAGATCACCACACAAAAGGCACTGAACCGCTACATTTATAGATAAGATGTAGGGGCTGTGGTATTTGGGGGCCGTGCCGGTGCACAACCCATACAAATTCATGAACTACAGACATTTCTTTAAACTAGACAACCAGAGGTTCAAGTAATCTCATGAACGATGTCATAGAATATGTCATGAGTGATGTTGTATGTGAGGTCATAAATAATGCAAGGCGGGAGGAAGTTATATGTATTGCTGCTATCTATAACTGGTGAATTTCTGTGGTCATTTTAGTTCAAAACGATTTTGTTGTTCCTGAGAAATCCCCTAAACTTAATGGTACTTTAACCTTTGGATTTTTCTGTGATTTTCTAAGGCTTTTTAAAAACAGAAACATCTTTTTATCACACCTAACTATAACGTTACTTTAACCTTTGTTTTTTTAGGTAATTTCTAGGATTTTTTCTAAGCATTTTTATAAATGTGTGCATGTAAAACAACCGAATAATAAATCATGTGTATGGACGATATTCTGAAAAGGAATTGCTTTCATATTGTAACTTAACAGTAAAGGGTGCACACTTTACAAAATGTTTCTAAAACATGACGTTTGATTATAAATAGGGCTCTCGGTTTTATCTGTATTTATCCATATTTATTTTGAGTTTTGTGTTAAAAAATGATGCAGAAACTGGTATATTTCCACATTTATTTCTAAATAAATATGAACTCATGCTTGAATACCTTCCAGGTCTCAGTGTTACGAACATCCGAAGAAGATAAATCAATGCGCCTTATGTGTTCAAATGTGCAAATTCCAGTATCACATTTGTGCATATCTACTGCTCTTAAAGCCTCAACTAAAATCCCTTTCTTTTTTAACCCCATACCTATCAATCCACACATCTATTGGCCTGGCAGTCATAACAGAGAGTATTTAGTATCACTGAAAGCAACCCAATTTCCGTTTTTATCCATATTTAAAAATAAATACAGGCAATGAGACAAATAATTTTCTGTCTGTATTTATCTGTAAAAATCAGTAAAAACAGAAAACTGGGAGCCTTAATTATAAAACAGAGTAAAACACCAATATTTGAGATGAGATTGTCTATGGCCTCAGTTCTTCTGCGTCTCTTAATGAGTCATTTCCCCAGCAAGTTAATTAATATCGCAATAGCATACTTTTATTAGCCTTGGTATGTGTTTTTACATTCAAGTTGTAATTATAATTCAGAGAGTAATCAGTTTTGTTTATATTGTATACTATTAAGTTTCATTTTATAAATCTATTTTTTAAGTGTGTAATTACCTACTAGAGTTCTATATTTTGTTTTAATCTACTGTTTACAGTTGTTTTTCATGTGCTCCATTATTATTTAAAGATAATCTGTGAAAAGGGAGTCATTAAAATATGGTTTTAATATATATATAATTTTTTTAGAAGGTGATCAATCTTATGAGATGCTCATGGGAGTCGATCACACAATCCCTGGCATGGACTCTGAGAGGGATATTCTTTCTGGTTGAGTCTTGTGAGTTCATCCATTTGGGATTAATTTAAAAACTGTATTTTACTGAAATTCTGAACAAACTACCAGATTACAGAAGTTGATTATATTAGTAAAATTGATTAGGATTTGCTCCATTGATTATATACAGCAATAATATTTTTATGATTTTGCGAGACGCCTGCAGAAGTTGAACCCACAATCCCCTGCATAGACTCCTAGTGGGCTGTACTTCCTATTCTGCTCTCCTGATCTACATGCGCGAGCATGCATTTGAGTTAACAACAGTATTTTCTTGTTATTATGAACAAATTAAGACATTAGAGATTTTGATTAACTTGGAAAAATTGATTACAAATTGTTCCACGAAATATATAAGCAAATCTTTGAAATGAAGCCAGGTGCCAAGAAAGTTTTTGCAAAGTATGTTACTTGTAAACTTTGCAGCAAAGAGTTCAGCCGGAGAAGCAGAAATAAACAATACAGCATGAGCATCACAGGGATGTGGAGACACATGATATCAATACATTCGCAAAGGCTTCCACAAGCAGAGTTGGCTCGTGCTGCAGAGCTCGACAACTCTACATTGGCTTCAACATCATTTGAACCTGGAAATACTGTGCCTGTGCAGGTTCTAAGAACACAAGTGTACAATAACCCTGCTTTTCATCAGAGACAAGCAGCTCTTTCCAAGAGAAACGTGTCTAAGAGCTCAAGTGCCCCCTTAGGCAGTATTTTTTTTTTTTTTTATGTTACAGGTTTTTTTTTACAGGTTTTCTCATATTTGTTTTTAAGGAGATGCTGCTGGTGTTTGTTTAGCATTTCAAGTTGTATATTTTGTCATATCCTTTAAAAAAAATCCAAATACCAAATACATTTTAAAAATGTTTGAAAATACAATGTTTTTTATAGTTGTTGAAAACTGTAAACAAAACATCTCTTTTCCGAGCTACCCTATAGTTTCATAATATATGTTCTTTGCATTTTGTCTCAATTTTTTCCCCTCTTAAAATCTCTCACAAAACTATTACAAGAGCCACAGAGGAAATCCCTTGCATGCAGTCCAAGGGGGCAGTGTCTCTTGGTTTGTTCTTGTGAGCCTCTCGCAAAATCGTACTTTTTATAATGGACAATGCATTTACTATATCCTGATGTAGTATTTATAATTTATTTACACTAGAATAGTAACAATGCTTTTAGTTTAATGAAATGCAATCCATTATAAATTGTTGGGACCACTAAATCACTCAGATTTATTTTAAAAATCTCTTGTTTTACTTGCAATACTTATGTTTTATTAGTAGGGTGTGAGGCAAAAGTAGACTCTCAAATGAGACCTTTTCACTATATAAAAACACTGCACAATGGGGTGTAAGGAGACCCTTGTTTCTCATTGACACCTCTCCACAGCCTAACAAATGTTTATAATAGACTATGGGGAGCGACTGGCCTCTCCTGTGAGACCATTTAGGAAGTTAACAAGTATGTAGAGTAGAGTGTAAAGAAGCACTGTTTCTCCACTCACATCTTTTTCCTGGCTCAGCAGTGTGCATTGTAGGATGGAGAAGGTACACAACTCACATGTAAGATCTTACTATTTCTTTGTAAGTATAACAAGTACTAAGACCTCTCCCCAGGAAATGAACCATATATATTAGGGTGCGGGAATGGATTTCACTGTACACAACTCAACCTAGAATGACAGACTTATACAGTAGTGTGAAAGGGAAACATTCGTCTCTCCTTTAAGACCTATCTTCAACACAACATGGATGTGCAGTATGGTGTGGACAAGTAGTGGCCTCTCGGCTGACACCTCTCCCTAGACCAACAGGGATACGCAGCGGTGTCTGGGAAGGGAATGACCTGTCCGCTAACACATCTTACCAGAGAGAGAGGTGTCTGTAGTAGGGTCTGAGAATATGTATGTTTCTGCTCTTACCACTTCCCACCTTCCAGGACTACTTATGGCGGCTGCTGGTACACAGAAGGTGCCCCAAAGGCAAGCCCGTCTGCACCCATCTGGGCCTGTCTGCACCTGGCCTGTGCCCAGTGGCAGGAACCCTGGCTCCTCAGCAATCCACCGCTACATCACAACCGAGTTCCAAGTCCTGGACCACGGGGTCCGCAACAGCAACTGCTGCATCACCTCCCCGAGATGCACAGAAGGCCCCTTTACCTGCCACTGGCACCAGTTCACCTGTAACATCAAGACCTCCACTCTGCCTCCTTTGTTCACCAGCCACACACACCACTCTGGGCCACTTGGAACCCATCTTTACAGCCAGTGACAGAATCAAATTAATCCACACCACCAATATTACCTAGACTGACCACAGCATCAGGCACGTCGCCATCGCAAGCTCACCATGACCCACCCCCCAGACACACCCGCCGCAATTGGATCAAAATCACAGAGACCTAATGAAGACCCAATGGACTACAGCCCTCAATGCCACTCGACCCTTCACCACCAGCAACCATCCAAAACTTTCCTTACTCGATCTCCCGCTGCGCTGACTCCATTGCATCCGTGAAAGCAACCAGCACCAGAAAACTCTCGAAGCACGCCAGTTGGATCACCCCGAACTCCATACCCTCAAACGTGAGTGTAAGGGACTGGAGAGATATTGGGGATCCAGCAGGGAACCCCTCAGACCTCACCACCTTCAAATCGGCCCTCAGCAACTACCACCACACCTCAAGCATCTTATCCAGCACCAATCACACTAAAGAAAACATAAGCAGAGTCAGAGAGTTCTCCTGCCCGTCAGCCACCAAGACCACAATTCATCCTTCCCAAACCCTCTTCAACTCCCTGTCAGACTACTTCCACAATAAGATATCAGACATTTACGGCAACTTCGACCCACAGCCAACCAACCTCGCCCACCTCCTGGCTTGCACTGGCAACTCCAACAGCCACCTCACTCAATAGACACCGCTCACCACGCGAATTGCCACAGCCATCATGGCCTCCATCCACTCTGGCACACTGACAGACCCCTAACCACACTATGCCTTCAACCTGGGACAAAAGGAAATATGCAGCGCTGTCACCAACATCCTCAACTCATCCATCACCACAGCTACCTTCCCTGATGCCTGAAAACACGCAGAGGTGAAACACCTTCCTGAAGAAACCCGCAGACCCCAACCAACTCAAGAATTACCACCCTATATTGCTGTTTCCCCTCCCAGACAAGGTCCTGGAGAAAGCCATCAACCACCAGCTCTCAGACCACCTGGAAGAACATAACTCTCTTGATGCCACCCAGTCTGGATTCTGCTCTAACCACAGTACCGAGACTGCCTAATAGCTGCAACCGATGACATCAAATCCCTCCTCGACCTTGGCAAGACTGCAGCCCTGATCAACCTCTTAGCAGCCTTAAATGCAGTCTCCCACCACACCCTTATCACCAGACTCCACCAAATCGGCATCAGAGAAAATACAGAAAAGAAGAGCATCATCTGCAGTATCCCTCAAGGATTCCACTTCAACCTCACCCTTTTTAATGCCTACTTGACTCCACTGGCCGACATCGTCCACACCCATGGATTCAACATCATCTCTTATGCTGATGACACCCAACTAATCTTATCTCTCATGGAAGAAACAACCACAAACAGAGTCAACTTCCAGAATGACATGACCAACATCACTGACTGGATGACTGAACATGGATAAGATGGAAGTGCTCATCTTCAGAAAGAACACCTCCCCATGGAATGACACATGGTGGCCCACTGCATTCGGACCCTCACCTACCCCTACCAGCCACACGCAACCTCAGCATCATCCTGGGCAGCGACCTCTCCATGAAGCGGCAGGTCAATGCAGTAGCCTCCTCCTGCTTTCACTCTCTCCACATGTGTCATAAGATTTTTGGATTGCCACCTCGTGGAATGACCTCCCACTCCACCTCTGAACCTCCCCCTCACTCGCTGACTTCAGGAAGGGACCAGAGACCTGTCTCTCCTGGATACCCCCAGGGTGATAAGCCATGCTATATAAATACTGATTGATAGATTCCCATTCTGTCAGGTATGCATTGTGTAGGCTGATAAGAGTAACTGCCCTGTTGCTGACAGATCTCGTCTGCATGATAAATCTGCGTGGTACATTGTGGAAAGAGACTAGCCCCTCTACTGTGAACTATGTATTAGATGATGAGTGTGCAAATTAGAGTATGAAAAGGGGCTTACCTCTCTGATCACAGCTCTCCCTAAGATGACAGATGTACAAGTGAAGTGTAGGGATGATATTACCTCTATGCGGAGAAGTCTGTCTTCCAAAATAAATATAAAGACTATGGTATGGAAATTCACTACCCTGTCAGCTGAGATATCTTCCCAGAGTAACATATGTGCAAAGTAGACTGTGGGTAGAGACTATACTCTCCATGCACACATCTCTTCATAATGATGAATGTCCATGTTAGAGTATGACCCGTTCCGTGCACGTGTCGGCCAACGGCCGTCGCAAGCACTACCTGGCTAGTGCTGCACACGTCCGTTGGCCGACACGGCCCCACCTACTCATTAGAACTCCCGCACCGCGGCGGAATATGAGCCGCGGTTAAGGAGGTAGAATGGTTGTCGTGCACAACTGGTGTCCATATTGATTGTAGGGGCATACTCACCTCTCTTTCAGACATCTCCCAATGGCAACAGTAATACGTAATATTGTGTGCACTTAGATGACAGGTGTGTGTGGTAGGGTGTATCGAGAAAGACTGGCATCTTTACTGAGACCTTTCTTTCAGATGACGGGTGTATGTAGCAGTGTGCAGGGAGGGACTATCGTCTCCTTTCAGATCTCTCAGATGACATAGTAGTGTGTGGGGAGGGACCCCCTCTCCTTTAACACCTCTAGTTCAGATGACGGGTGTCAATATTATGGTGTGTGGATGGGCTGGCATTCCTTTCAGAGCTTTGTCTCAGATGACAGGTGTGCCTAGTAGTGTGTGGGGAGGGACTGCCCTCTCCTGTCAGACGACCCCTTTTTCAGATGATGGATGTGCATAGTAGGGTATGCAGAGGAACTGGCCTCTCCTTTCTGACGTCTCTCTCAGATTACAGGTGTGTGTGGTAGGGTGTGTGGAGAGAGACTGGACTCTTTCCTGAGACCTCTCGCTCTGATGAAGGGTGTGTGTAGTAGTGTGGTGCAGGTAGGGACTATCCTCTCCTTTCAGAACTCTCTCTCAGATGACAGGTGTACATAGAAGTGTGTGGGGAGGCACTGACCTCCCCTTTAATACCTCTCTCTCAGATGACAGATGTGCGTAGTAGTGTGTGCAGATGGACTGACCTTTCCTTTTTAGAGCTCTGTCTCAGATGACGTGTGTGCCCATTAGTGTGTGGGGAAGGACTTGCCTTCTTCTGTCAGACCTCTCTATCCGAGATGAAGGTGTGCATAGCAGGGTTTATTGAGAGAGACTAGCCTCTCCGCTGATTCCTCTCTCACAGATGACGGATGTGTGTAGAAGTGGTTCGAGAGGAACTGTCCTCCACGCTGACACTCCTCTCTGTAATAGCTGTGCATAGTAGGGTGCGGGAGGAGACTGAACTCAACTCTTACTAAGCCAATGGGAGTAAATAGTACAGTCTCATAAACACCATCTCCGGTAATACTCCTTCCTACAGGAGCAAGTGTGCACACTACAGTCTATTCAAAGATCACCTACTCCTCCTTACTGTTCACAATCCCACGAGAGTCTCATGAGATTGTAACATTTTTTTAAAAATAGACTGAGACTTTTTATCCTCTATCTCTTACACACTCCCTCTCAAAAGTATGGACCACAATATGCATTCCTGCTAATAGAGTGTATTGAGAACTCATCTACTCCTTGTTACTAATCAGGAGCCTGCAAGAGTCCTGTGAGATTGTAAAAATAAGTTAAAAACAATGCACATTTATTATCTTCACAGTAGCCATCCCTTACAAAACTCAGCTCTAAATCTAGAGAGACAGCATGCCTCTCTGCTGCCCCCTTACAGCTTTTTCACTTTATTTCCACAACACCTCGAATTTCTCACAGTAAGCAGTAATGGTTACCATTACATTTCCAACATTCCAACAGCCAGCCAATCAGAGCGTTCGCTCTTGTGGGACTATTGGGAGCCTCTCACTCCCACGAGAACGTAAATGCCTATTTTTTCTTTCGCACTCTCTCTGGACACCCACGGGACACTTAGGAGCCCAACTGTCAAAATATACAATTATTATTATTGACACTAAACATCTCAAAATGTACTGAACCGATTTACACCAAATAACAAAAAGCACAATCAAAAGTTTTAGCTTCCTGATGAATGCGATGCAATTCTGTTAAGCAGTTTTTGCTGTAGCTTGTCTAAAGAAGTCTATGGAAAATGCAAGGGGATTTTGCATTTTGGGACCCATTCACACCCCTCTTACTGATCACCCCAAAACTTTACAGGAAGGAGCTGAGGTGGATGAGCTTTTATTTTGCAAAGTTTCCGAACTTAAACTGCTGAATGGAATTACACCAAATTTGACACAAAGCTAGATCGTGGTCCATAGGATCACTTTTTGCTATTGATGCAAATCCGTTCAGTAGTTTTTGAGTTATCAAGGGTAAAAAAAATATAGATATCTAGGGACTAGAATCATCCGCGTATCCGACAGATCTCAAAATGAGATCTGATTGGCTGGCACCACTTCAACCAGGAAGTGGTGTCAGCTATCTTGATACTCGGACTCAGCTGAGTCCCAAGCAAAAAAATGAGAGGGAGCGTGGCACGCAGCCCCACTCCCTGGGCCTATTACGGCCCTGGGACATCATCCACTGGGGCCCAGTCAATGATTAAAGGGGGAGGGGCATGCAGCCCCACTCCTGAGCTGATATTGGCCCCGGGGACCCCATCCTCTGGCCAATAATTAATGAATAATGGGGGAGGGGGTCACGCTGCCCCCTCCCAAGGCCGATTTTGACCCTGAGTTCCCCATCCCCGGGGCCCAGCCAATACAGAGTGTGTGCCCTGGTACCCACACAGGGCACCCGCCTTGTTAGGAACCATAGAGGGAGCACCAAGGCCCCTGTGGCCCCATCCGGCAGCTTGCCTCCAGCAGGAGCTGGCAATGCTTCTGCCCAATTGCAGCCGGGTGATGGGGTCTTGGGAGGGGTGTTGTGTACCCCCCTCCCAATTCACTTTAATGGCCCGGCCCCAGCGGATGAAGTCCCTGGGGCTGAAAATGGCCTGGGGAAGGTGGCCACGCATGGTCCCCTAGTATATTAATAATAACCCCCCCCCCAGGATTCACGGAACCTCTGTGAATTTGTGTCAACATTTTTTTGTAAACGTTGTGTGACACCACCACCAGGTCTAGAGGGTCAGGGTATTCTACCCTGCCCACCTATGTTCTTTTTTTGGGACTTGATCAAGCCTGAGTCTCAAGATGGCTGCCACCACTTCCTGGTTGAAATGGTGGCAGTCAATCAGATCTCATCTTTAGATTTGTCAGAATTGTTGACCCTCTGAGTCCCTAGATATATATGTATTTTTTTTAATTACTTTAAACTACTGAGCGTATGTATACCAGATTACAAGTAGTGCTCCTTGTGGACGAAGATCTAGCTTTCTGCTAGATTTGGTGTAATTCCGTTTAGCTGTTCGGGCTGTAGTCATGCCTAAAATTCCTATGGGAAATTGCATGGGGAAAACATATTTTGGGTCCCTAATTTTTCTCAGCTCCCACTTGACGAATCACCCCGAAACGTTCCCGACAGCAGCTGAATTGAGTGACAGACTTGTGTTAAACATTTTGTGAAGATCTGTTAAATGGCGCCAAAGTCGTTAGCAAAACAAAAAACACCTTTCTTATGGAAACTGGGTCCTACACAGACACACACACACACATATGTGGCAGTTGCCTGTAGGTAGTTATAGTTAGTACCTAGTTTCGATAGGAAGAGCATTTTTTGACTTGTCTATAACCTTGACTAATCTTCATGAAATTAAAAAAAAAAAGTGTCAAAGTAGGTTCTGTATGTCATGGAACGTTTGGGGGTTATCCATGCAGTGGGGACTGAGAAATAGGGGTGCAAGATAAGGGTGTGTTTGTAATGTTGATTCCTACAGGAACACGTTGTCGAACCTAGAGCCCGAACAGCTGGACGAATTGCACCAAATTTGGCAGAAAGGCAGATGTTGTTACGCAGATTGTACTTTTTGTTATTTGGTGCAAATCCGTTCAGTAGTTTTTGAGAAATATAAGTTGAAAATGATAGTATATCTCTGTTCGTGGATATTTCGCATCGATTTTGCGATTAATCGTGACTGCGCGCGCTAACCTGAAGAGACATCTGCGGCCGCCATTTTTTCTTTTTGGAACGGTTCCCGGGGCTAAAAGTTTCTGTGAAAGCAAACATAAGGGGACGGGGTTGAGGTAATTGAACACATGTTTACAGAAATATAAGTGTTAGTAACACAAGTTATGTGTCCAAAATAGATATTCGCGATGACGAGGCGATTGCCAGCACAGGGACGTTGCGACTATTGCAGCGACACCGCAAAGATTTGTAGAAATATAAAAAAATATCTCAGTGAATCAATAATACACATTGAATTATATTAAAATTCTGATAAATGTTTTTATAGAGATATTTAGATAGTGATTTATCTAGTGTGATGGTTAAAATTAATTTATATAGTTATAATTTTTGAGTGTGGTGGTGGCTATTGAAGTCTTGCTTTCCCTTTCCGCTTTCGGGCCATATCTGCGGGATTGCGATTACCGGCGTCATTGGGATCTCTGGCCTCACCGTGAAACTGGAAAATAGGTTTTAGAGATGGTTGTTCTAGAAATAAACTAGAAAAACATGAGCTCGAAGTGTCCAGTAATAAACCCATAGTGTGTAAAATACTGTAATGTGTGTGCATATATGTGTATTTCACTTTACAGTAAAGGTGCAATTGTCGCAGTTGGCGACATCATTGATTTTAAAGAAACTTAGTACAAAAACATGAGTTTAATCATTTTTTTGAAGAAGCATGTATATAGTAGTGCCGCAGGAGGGCCTCAACTTACCTCAGCAGCGGCAGCTGGGGCAGGGACAAGATGCACAAGCGGTGCTGTGTGGAGGGGGAGTGACCTACCTAGCAAGGTCAAGGGTCGCTCACCTCACCGCGCAGAGGCCGCCATATATGGAGAGGAGGGAGGGAGGAGTAGCTGGGAGGCGGGAGGTAGGGGAAGCGAATGGACAGTCAGGGGGCCGGGCCGCAGGGGATGCAGCGGTGGGAACGGGAACGGCGGACGGCACGGGGGCAAGGGCACAGAATCACAGGGGTCACAGAAGGAGAAACGGGGCACAAATCGCGGGGGTACAGAAGGAAAAATGGGGCACAGATCGCGGGGGCACAGAAGGAAAAACAGGGCACAGATCACGGGGGCACAGAAGGAAAAGCGGGGCACAGATCACTGGGGCACCGAAGGAAAAACGGGGCACAGATCGCGGGGGCACAGAAGGAAAAACGGGGCACAGATCGCGGGGGCACAGAAGGGAAAACGGGGCACAGATCACGGGGGCACAGAAGGAAAAACGGGGCACAGATCACGGGGGCACAGAAGGAAAAACGGGGCACAGATCACGGGGGCACAAAAGGAAAAACGGGGCACAGAAGGAAAAACGGGGCACAGATCACGGGGGCACAGAAGGAAAAAGAGGGCACAGAAGGAAAAAGAGGGCACAGATCACCGGGGTGATGATGGGAACCGAAGGAAAGAAGGGTATAGGAGAGAATACAGGTACAGGGGGAAGACAGACAACAGCAGTCACAGACAGCAAAAGAGAAAACGATACGGGCAGCGCAATGAACAATAGAACAGACCTAAGGCCTACCACTGGCCGCAGGAGGGCCTCAACTTACCTCAGCAGCGGCAGCTGGGGCAGGGACAGGATGCACAGGCGGTGCTGTGCGAAGGGGGAGCGACCTACCTAACAAGGTCAAGGGTCACAGATATAGCTCTTATGTTATGTTTTCGGATTTACAGTATTGAGACACTGCATGTACTTTTAAACTTTGGTTGATGTTTATTTTAAAATGTATTACAATAGGGATAAGTGAGAACTGAGATATGGTGCAGCTATATTGTACAAGAAGGTAATATTAAACATTAACTAATAAATTAAGTTTTGGGTTTGGTTTGGGTTTGGTACATTGAAGTAAGTGTTGTAGTTATGTAGCTAGGTTCATATTTAGATTTAAAACTGCAACATAACATAAAACCTTTTTTGTATTATGTGCAAGCAGGTAGTAAAATAGTCAGTACATTGTCTAGAATAAAGATTCAAATATACTAATTTTTTATTTTTACAGAACAATATCTGCATAACTAAAGACAAAATGATACAAAAGCTTGAAAGATAAAGGAACAGAAGCAACTACAATATTCATGCAGAAATGAGACACCAATGGGCAAAATGACAAACATTGATGAAAGAAAAAAGAGCTACTGGCAATAGGACAAAGTCATTTTTTATAAATATATGTGGACAGGAAAGAATGTAACAAATATGGACACACCTTAACCAGGACACATAAGTTGCTTAAGGAAATCAGAGCCAGGATGTTTCGTAGGAGAGTAGTTATAGATCTACTGAGAACTATGAAAAAGTATAGAAGAAAGAGAGAGGCACTGAAACAGAAAGTACGAGTTGAGAGAGTAGTTGATACGGTCTTTGCTTTGAAGAAGAAGCTTTTAATTTTGATTATGAATAGAATGAAGGCTCTTGACAAAATGGTGTTGTGCATGAGGAGACAAAACCAGAAAAAGATTAGTGAATAGAAGTACAGTTTTTAGTGGAGAATGGTTACATACATCTAGTACAGAAGATTTCTTTAATGAAGAAAGCTATCTTCAGGATTATAGATTAGTTCATGCTAGTGAATAAAGAGGACAAAGTTATCAAATGAAGAATGGCACTCCTATAGCGAAAGAGATGATGGTGCCTAAAAATGTAGAACAAACTTTAGTTAGCAGACTATACTATGTGAGAACTTCTGTTTTATGTTTAGGTGAAATGAATCCAGCACTTTTGCATGGTACTGTGCCAGATGTAGAAAAGGTTTGTGATGATGTACAGTTTCGCTTCTTTGGTCCTGAGCATGATTCTAGGGAAAATAAAGAGTTGTTAAGAGGAGGAGTTGCAGAACAAGACACAGATATTACAGCTGATAGTTTTAAAGAAGAGATTACAAAATTTAACACAGTGTAGTCTGAAAAACCAGAGTATGTTTGTATATGTTGTAGACGTACTCACTACACGATTCAAACACTGACTGTTGACTTGTATTTAAAAAGTGAAAAAGAAAACAATCATAACTGGCAAAAGTTAGCTGTGAATTTATTTGTAGAGGAACACTTTGACTTGTTCAGCAGAGCACGGGTCGAGTCCCCTAGAGTCTCCTTTCTACCTTTGCCATCTGGCATCTCACCTCACTTTTGCCTATTTTATTTTTCCTTCTTATTGTGCTTTAATTGTGCCTTTGCCCTCTTTCATTGTTATCTCTTTTCACTGTGCCGTTGCTTTCTTTCATTATTATTTCTTTTCAGTGTGCTTATTTTCCCCACTCTTGCGACTTCCCTTTCCATTTTATCCGGCTTCCCGCAACCCCTTCCGCCTCCCAGCTGTTCTCACCCTACCCCTACTTAATGGCCGCTCCACGCAGGAGGCAGACAGCTTGGCACCAAAGGCAAGCCTGTCTTCACCCATCCGTGACCCACCCATGACCAGCGCTAGGAATCCTGGTCCTCTGACCCACCAGTGCTATGACTTATCAACATTCCACGGACTCAACAAAACAAAAACTGCCAGCTGTCAACACTGAACACCACCCAACACCAGTTTTCCTGCCAACACTGCCCCCGCTCCTTCACCCACCTCCAGATGCCCACCCTCAACCCACTGGATGCCAGCGCACCCAAACCCCTAAGCTGCATCCTCCTCAATGTTTTCTCCCTGCACAGACATGCAGTAGACATCTGGAACCTCCTTAGCACCCTCCTGCCCAATGCCGCATTTGTCACACAAACCTTGACCAACACCAGCGCTGCACCCAACATCGCAACCGCCATCCCCAAAGGATACAAGATAAAGAGGAAGGACCACCCCAAGCACCCTGGAGTCAGACTCGCCATCGTACACAAAAACTCCATACGACTCACCACATCCAGCACGAACGACTCCACGTCCCCCATTGAACACCTGCATTTCCAGATCCAGATTAACCCTAGAACTACTCTACGAGGCAACCTCATCTATAGACCTTTGCCATGTTCACCAATACCATCGCAGACCACATCGCACCCCACGCCATCCCATCCCTGGACTTTGTATTCCTCAGAGACCTAAACTTCCACCTCGACAACCCCAGCGACCCCAACTCCACCGTCCTCCTGGACAACCTCGCCAACAGTGGACTGAGACAGCTGGTCACCACCCCCACCCACAAGTCAGGACACACCCTCATCCCCATCTTCGTTGGAGGACACAACTTTTGCTTCAGCCACACCACGCAACCCATCTGGATGGACCACCACTGCGTCCATTTCGCCTTCTCCAAGCCCACCACAAACAGCCCCACACCTCAACCCCTGCACAGGAACTGGAGCAAGATCACAGAGGAGCACCTCAACTCCGCCTTCAACCATGCTCCTCCCCCCACCACAATCGGCCCCATCTCCGCAGCCAACGCACTCCACAGATGGATCACAGACTGCACAGACACTCTCGCCCTCCTCCGGAACTCTGACATTCAAGGAACCACGAAAGCCACCTGGTTTACCACCGACCTTCAAGAATACAAGCGCATGTGCCGACGACTCGAGAAAGCTTGGAGGAACAGCAAACCTCCTGAAGCACGCTCCGCCTACAACACCGCCATGATAGAACACCACCAACTCATCAGAACCACGAAGAGGAACTTCATCCAGAACAGAATACTCACCAACTCCCGCCACTCTAAGGAACTCTTCAGCATCATACAAGAATTCACCAAACCCCCCAGCGAATCCTCTGACATCCCACTCTCCCTGGAGCTCAGCAACAATCACGGCTCCTTCTTCCATTTCAAGATCAGAACTCTCTACAGCTACTTCGACGAGCAGAATCTAGACACTGACCCTAACACTGACCCTACTTTTCCAACCGACACCGCACCTCAGGCCACCATCACCGCCTGGACCCTTGTCACCACAGAGGGACCGCCAAAACCATGAGAAGTATACACTCAGGAGCACCCACCAACCCCTACCCACCCCACATCTCCCACAGAGCTGCCTCCACCATCACACCCGAACTACGACATACCATCAACTGCTCCCTCGAAACAGGCCCTTTCCCCAACTAATAGAAGCGCGCAGAGTTCAAGCCCCTCCTTAAGAATCCCACTACAGACCCGACGGACCTCAAGAACTACCAACCCATCTCTCTTCTCCCCTTCGCAGCCAAAGTTACAGACAAGATCATCAACAACCAGCTCACTAACTTCATAGACCCAACTCAAATCCTCGATTCTTCCCAATCCAGATTCCGCAGCAACCACAGCACCGAGACCGCCCTCCTAGCCACCATGAACGACATCCACACCCTCCTAGACCAGGGCCACACGGCAGCCCTCATCCTACTACACCTCTTAGCGGCCTTTGACACCGTCTTCCACCGCACACTAACCACCAGACTCCACGACATCGGCATCCGGGGAACCACCCTCAACTGGATTCACTCCTTCCTCACCGGCCGAACCCAAATAATCAGACTCCCAACCTTCCACTCCGAACCCACAGAGATTAGCTCCTGAGTACCCCAAGGATCCTCACTCAGCCACACACTCTTCAATTTCTACATGGCTCCTCTTGCCACCATCGTCAGAAAAAACAGACTCAGCATAGTATCCTATGCCGAGACATCCTCTCCCTCACCAACGAACCCGACATTTCCAGACACAGATTCCAGGAAGGCATGAAAGACATTGCTTCCAGGATTAGCAACAGCGGCCTAAAGCTCAACTCAGAGAAAACGGAAGTCCTTGTCCTCGGGTCCATCCCCTCAGCATGGGACAACACCTGGTGGCCCACCACTCTCGGTGAACCCCCCACACCCACAGACCACACTCCCAACCTTGGCATCATACTCGACTCCTCCCTCACCATGCACCGACAGATCAACAACGTATCCTCCACATGCTTCAACACCTTCAAATGGATTCCACCAAAATCCAGAAGGATTGTCACCCATGCACTCATAACTAGCAGACTGGACTACGGGAACATCCTCTATGCCGCAATAACAAATCTCTACTCCTCAAACTCCAGACAATCCAGAACACCTCAGCTAGACCTGTCCTCATCAACCCATGACAACACAACATCACCCAACACCTATGAGTCCTCCACTGGCTCCCTGTCGAAAAGAGAGGGACGTTTAAGCTCTTCACTCATGCCTACAAATCGCTTCACATCAGACCCCAATACCTCAATGAAAGAATCTCCTTCTACGCACCCAAGAGAAGCCTCCGAACCACTTATCGTGCCCTAGCTGAAATACCACGCATCAGCAGAGTCAGAGTGGGGCGGGTGATCCTTCTCCTACATTGCAGCCAAGACCTGCAGGAACTCCCACTCAACATCAGACAAGCCCCCACACTGCAAGCTTTCAGGAAGAGCCTCAAGACCTGGCTCTTCAGATGAGAAGAAGCTGCCCAAATACCCCCCAGCCCCTTGAGACCCTTGTGGTTGAGTAGTGTGCTTTGCAAACCCCTGATTGAATGCTAGTGAGCTGCTCACAATAAATTCATCGTAAAGAATGTTCAAGATTGTTAGTTTTTTTAAAACACTCACAGTCACTGGGTGATATCATCAGTGATGTCACTGATCATGTAATGAGGGATATAATATGTGAGGTCATAAGCAGTGCATTGGGGGGCGCAAGTTATAGTTAGCTCAGCTAACCATAACTGCTGAATTTCTCTGGTTTTGTACGAGTGAAATGTCAGCCTAACAGTAACGTCTCTGTAACATTTGTTTTTTTCAGTGAATTTCAATGGTTTTTTAAAATTCTATTTGACTTGTCCATACGCAAGTTACATGTATGTACTGTTACAATAAATTAGAAGATAATAAAATGCCCGCTAATGTAGAAAAACTATGAGGGGCCCAAAAGAAAAATACATTTATGATTCTTTGCAGCTTGCGAATGGCTGTTATGGACTGCTCTCTGGAAAAAAAACAAAGGTTACAGGGACGTTATAGTTAGGCTCAGATTTCACATGCACAAAACCAGAGAAATTCAGCAGTTATAGTTAGCTGAGCTAATTTTAACTCTTCCCTCCGCAATGCACTGCTTATCACCTCATATATTATGTCACTCATGACATTGTCAGTGACATCATGAATTACATCACTGATGACATCTCAAATGACATCACTCAACACCACTGATGACATCATCCAGTGACCCTAAGTATTTATAAAAAGTGTATGAGTGTAAAATACATATACCAAAGTGTATTGGAGAATCAGTGGGTGTATAAGTGCCTGTATGGATGATTCAGAGGGTGTGTGCTGACTGTATAAGTGAGTGATTAGGTTTCTCAGTTAATGTATGGGTAAGAGACTAGGGGGCATATGTATCAACATCTCCATTTGCGATTCTCAAATAGCGATTTTTAAAGAATCTCTATTTGAGAATTGCAAAACGGGATGTATTTAAACAATAGCAAAACTTTTGCGATTTCTTAAAATTCCTTAATTGCGATTAGCAAATTGCGAAATCGCAATTAAGGAATACCTTCCCATTCATTCCTATGGGCCAGGAGACCCATAGGAATGAATGTGGAGTCGACGGACTCATGGTTACGCACCTGCGCGCTAAGAGAGGTACTAGACCTGATTATGTTTTTAGCAGCTTACACAGCAACCCCACTCTCATTTTCCTACTCCCTGCTGACGAGAGGCAACTACCTCGAAACACGTGTCCAGGGATGGCACACGCCACGCATACTTGCACGCACTCTTGAGCATAGGTGTATCCGCCGACGCTGACCTTCAGGGACCATTTTCATTGGGGGAACACGACTGGTAGGTGTAGCAGTGTGCGACCAATCTGATGTAACTTTATATTCAGGCTCCCTTGAGCCGGTGGAGTCGACGGACTCATGGTTACGCACCTGCGCGCTAAGAGAGGTACTAGACCTGATTATGTTTTTAGCAGCTTACACAGCAACCCCACTCTCATTTTCCTACTCCCTGCTGACGAGAGGCAACTACCTCGAAACACGTGTCCAGGGATGGCACACGCCACGCATACTTGCACGCACTCTTGAGCATAGGTGTATCCGCCGACGCTGACCTTCAGGGACCATTTTCATTGGGGGAACACGACTGGTAGGTGTAGCAGTGTGCGACCAATCTGATGTAACTTTATATTCAGGCTCCCTTGAGCCGGTGGAGTCGACGGACTCATGGTTACGCACCTGCGCGCTAAGAGAGGTACTAGACCTGATTATGTTTTTAGCAGCTTACACAGCAACCCCACTCTCATTTTCCTACTCCCTGCTGACGAGAGGCAACTACCTCGAAACACGTGTCCAGGGATGGCACACGCCACGCATACTTGCACGCACTCTTGAGCATAGGTGTATCCGCCGACGCTGACCTTCAGGGACCATTTTCATTGGGGGAACACGACTGGTAGGTGTAGCAGTGTGCGACCAATCTGATGTAACTTTATATTCAGGCTCCCTTGAGCTGGTGGAGTCGACGGACTCATGGTTACGCACCTGCGCGCTAAGAGAGGTACTAGACCTGATTATGTTTTTAGCAGCTTACACAGCAACCCCACTCTCATTTTCCTACTCCCTGCTGACGAGAGGCAACTACCTCGAAACACGTGTCCAGGGATGGCACACGCCACGCATACTTGCACGCACTCTTGAGCATAGGTGTATCCGCCGACGCTGACCTTCAGGGACCATTTTCATTGGGGGAACACGACTGGTAGGTGTAGCAGTGTGCGACCAATCTGATGTACATGCCCTAAGGGCATGTATGTGCGCCACGTGGCACTTTGTGAAATTCAAAAAAGTGCATTTTGAAAGGAAATCGCAAATTACCACCAACTAGAAGTTGGTGGTAATTTGCGATTTCTTAAGGATAATTCGCACAACTTGGGTGCGTGTTACATATCATTTAAGAAATCGCATTTTGCGATTTCTTAAATGCTTACGCAAAATTAAGAAATCGCTAAATTAGCAATTCCTTAATTTTGCGATGAGATATTGGCTCATACATCCCGATTAGCGATTTTTTAATCGCAAACGCTGTTATTTTGCGAAACGCAGCGTTTGCGATTAAAAAATCATTTGATACATATGCCCCTTGGGGGCATATGTATCAACATCTCCATTTGCGATTCTCAAATAGCGATTTTTAAAGAATCGCTATTTGAGAATTGCAAAACGGGATGTATTTAAACAATCGCAAAACTTTTGCGATTTCTTAAAATTCCTTAATTGCGATTAGCAAATTGCGAAATCGCAATTAAGGAATACCTTCCCATTCATTCCTATGGGCCAGGAGACCCATAGGAATGAATGTGAAGTAATTCTCAAATTGCGATTCGCAATTTGCTAATCGCAATTTGAGAATGATTTCAAAGGTGCAAGGGTGTCATGATGACACCCTGAGGCACCCCTGAAATGAGCATGTGTGTGCAAATGGCGCACATACATGCCCTAAGGGCATGTATGTGCGCCACGTGCCACTTTGTAAAATCCAAAAAAGTGCATTTTGAAAGGAAATCGCAAATTACCACCAACTAGAAGTTGGTGGTAATTTGCGATTTCTTAAGGATAATTCGTACAACTTGGGTGCGTGTTACATATCATTTAAGAAATCGCATTTTGCGATTTCTTAAATGCTTACGCAAAATTAAGAAATCGCTAAATTAGCAATTCCTTAATTTTGCGATGAGATATTGGATCATACATCCCGATTAGCGATTTTTTAATCGCAAAGGCTGTTATTTTGCGAATCGCAGCGTTTGCGATTAAAAAATCGTTTGATACATATGCCCCTAGATTGTGCGAATGTCTGTATCAGTCTGTCAGTTGCTATCTAAGTGGCTGTATGGGTTGGTGAGTGGGTATGTGAGTGGCTGTATGGGTGATTGATTGAGTACCTGCATAAATGTCTGTGTGGTTGGGTGAGAGGGTGTCTGACTGCTTGCATGGATGAGTGAGTGGGCAAGTCAGTGGCTGTATGGATTAGTGAGTACATAAGTGAAGGGCAGTATAAGTGACTAAGTGTGTGCATGGGTGTGTCGGTGGGTGAATGTATGTGTCAGTGGTATATGGATGAGTAACTGTATATGTGAAAGGCAGTATAGGTGAGTGTTCAAGTATGTGAATGACTGTATTTGTGACTGAGGGATTGTGATAGTGGCTGTATGGGTGAATGTGTGCTTGTCTGAGTGAGTAAATATGTGTTAGTATCTGTATGAATAAGTGAGTGGGTGTGTGTATAACTGTCTAGGTGAGTAAGTGGCTGTGTGATTGACACTATGGGTGACTGAGTAGGTATGTGAGTAGCTCTATGGGTGACTGACAGCGTGTGAGTGGCTGTATGGGTGTATGAGTGGATATATCAGTGGCTGTATTAGTGAGTGAGTTGGTATATCAGTGGCTGTATGGGAAGCTGAGTTGATGTGTGTGTAGACCTATGAATCTGCGAGTGGATGTGTGAGTACTGGTATGGGTGTGTCAACTGTTTTGAGGACAGAACTGCGGAAGTTGAAGTGGTTGCATGAAAGGTTATATTAGAATGTAAGTGGGTGCATCAGAGATTCTGTGGATGATGTCATCAGTGATGTCATCACTAATGTCATTTGAGATGTCATTAGTGATGTTACTGGCCAGGTCATGAGTGATGTAAGATGTGAGGTCATAAGCAGTGCATTGAGGGGGCACGAGCTATGATTAGCTTAGCTAACTAACTATAACTGCTGAATTTCTCTGATTTTGTGCGTGTGAAATCTGAGCCTAACTTTAAGGTTTTTTAATTTAATTTCCTAACTATAATGGCCCTGTAATCTTTGTTTTTTTCAGTGAAGTTCAAAGGTTTGATTTAAATGCTAATTCCTGACTATAATGTCCCTGTAACCTTTGCTTTTTTCAGTGAATTTGTAACGTTTTTTTAAATTCTCTTTCCCAACTATAACGTCAATATAACATATGATTTTTATTACATTTTGTAAGGTTTTCAAATGACATTTTCTATCTAAAATAGCTCTATAAGATATATTTTTATAAGCTTGTATTTTCTTCAGTGGATTAATAAGCGTATTTTTTTTTTGCTTTAGATGTTTTATATTCGTGACGATAAATCGCAAAACAAATGCAGACATTAAACAACCACCACATAAAAAAATTGTAACCTAAAAAATGTATTCTAACTATTACAATACACATATTACTAACTTAAAGAACATGTTTGTATACACATTTTTTTAGTTACTTTTTTAACAACTGTGTTTGAACCCTACTTCCTGTTTTCATGACTATGCAAAGAGCCGTGATGACTCCGATAACCGCGATGATTGCACCTTTTTTTAGGGGGTGCAAAACACATATAAGCAGACATTTTACAATATTTTAGACACTAGGGGTTTATTACTGCACTGTTTAAAGTCATATTTATGCAGGGTGTTTGTATAAAAACAACCATATAAACCAATTTTCTTTTTTCGCAGTGAATTCGGGCATCGTGTTGATATCAGTAACCACGATCGCCTCGAATACGATGTGAAATGACAAAACAAATGTAGACATTTAATAGCCACCACCACATTCAAAACGTATAACTGCAAAATGGATTATAACCAACAGACTGAACACATCACTATCTTAATATCTGTATAATAGCATGTACAACTCCCTTCATTTCTCTATAACACAATGTATAACTTTTTCAGTGTAATCTATAACTGCATGCATCACTATATCAGTAAGTCTCTCATTCACTGTATAACTATTTCAGTGAATTTGTAACATGGTGCATCAATCAATGCTTTTGTTAAAAACTGCTTTACTGTCTCAGTGCATCTATGAGTGGGTGCATGGGTGTCTCAAAGGGTCTATGATTAATTGCATGACTTTCAGTCAATCTGTGAGTAGGCGCATGAGTGCCTTTGTACACTTGTAAGTAAGTATATAACTGCCTGACTGGATCTGTGAGTGGATACATGAGTGTCTAAGTAGGTGTCTGAGTGGGTCAATGAGTGGGTGCATGATTGTCTGAGTGGGTCTTTTACTAAGGACATGAGTCTCAGTGGGTCTATGAGTGAGAGTGTGAGTTTCTGAGTGGTTCTGTGAGTGGGTCCGTGGGTCTCTAAGTGGGACTGCGAGCACGTGTATGAGTCTCTGAGTGTATGAGTGAATGGGTGCATACGTCTCTGAGTGGGTGTCTGAAAGGGTGTATAAGTGACTGTGTGTGCAAGTGTCAGAGTGGGTCTGTGAGTGGGTTTATGAGTGTCTGAGTGACTGTGAGTGGGTGTACTAGTGTCTTAATCTGTCTGTGAGTGGCTGAGTGAATGGTTTCATGTATGAGTGTCCGAGTGGTTCTGTGACTGGGAAGGAGAGCATAAGTCTCCAAGAGGGTGAGTGAATGGGTGCATGTATGAATGTCTGAATGGGTCTGTGACTGGGAGGGAGGGTGTCTGGGTGGGCCTTTGAGCAGACACATGAGCCTTGGGTGGGTGCGTGAATATCTGAGTGAGTTTGTGAGTGAGTGTGCGACTTTCTGAGTGTATCAGTGAGTGACTGAGTCAATAAGTCTCTGAGAGAGTCTGTGACTGAGTGTAAGAGTGGATGTATGAGTGGATCTGTAAGTGGATGCATGAGTGTCACAGTGGGTCTATAAGGACATATGTGAGTATGTGAGTGGTTAACACAGACCAAGGGTCCTAAGTCCTCTTACTCTTGTTTCAAATCCTCTCATTACTATGTGGGTATTCACTCCAATTGGGTTCAGACCCTTGATACCCCAATTATACAAATGTTCAAAGTAGAGTAGGAGTGTTTTCCCATGAATGAATAATCACAGTCCTCTCCATTTGTATGTAACTTCCATTCTTTAATAGAGAGTAAACTACTTGATATCCTAAAAGAGTTGAAGAACAGTCAACACATGTTTCACCCCCTCGGGCTAATCTGCCTGGGGCTTTCTCAAGGCTGTAAAAATAAAGATGTAATCCAAATAATATTTTTTCCAATCCTGTTTACCAGGGAAACCATCACCATAGGTAAATGTGAGGAGCAATCGTTTCATTGTGCCGAAAAAGTGATTGTAAGTCATTGAATTTGGGACACAGGTTGGTGCAGTGAGATTCAGGAACGCAAGTTAGTGCTTTAGGTGCCTCGGGAACTATCGATCTGGAAGCATTCAGGGTCTGAGAGAGTGAGCAAAAAAATACAAGAGATATTAGTTACAGGAGTTAGTGACCCAGTTGTAAGTAGTATGAACAGTGCCTCATTTATAGGTACTTGATATCGAGTCATTATTAGAACAAGGTCAATTGAGGTGAGGAGCTAACGGTATTCCATTCTTATAGTCACCTGATTGGCAGCATTGTGTGTTAATATATGGATCTCTGGGTGCTCTTTTACATATATCTTATTATGTAAGGGATATAGGTGCTGAGATAGTAAAAATTATAAATTAACCATTGCACCAAATCTTACATTTTGAACAACAAAGTTAGTCTCTTCACATCTTCAGTAAATATATAGTTACGTATCTGTATGTGTCTGTAAATAAATGCAACAAGAAGGCAAATAGGACAGTGTTTTAATAATCCTGTCAATGTCAAATATATAGTCTCATTATCTATCTCATCTAATAAATCGTGGACACCACGTATTAATTAGGGGAATGATTCAAGCTTTCAAAATGTTAATTTTGGGTGATCTGTCTTTTAAAAACAAAAACCATTACACCAAATGACATTTTTAAATAGTACTACTACATATAAACACATAAAATCATTGGCTGAATTTTACAAAGTTAATCTATAAGGTACTTTTGGGCGTCGAATATTTACAATTTCATGTAAAACGAAAGTTTAAGAAGCTCATGTCTTTCTAACATCCTTGTTATTAAACGGCTTTTAACTCTTCGAGATTTTCTGGTTGTTCGATAGTTTTTGAAAAATCTTTTTTGCTCTCCACAGAGTTTCAACCGATTTCCTTTAAATACACATTTAAAAGTTTCATCCCCCTGCATACTAGGGTGATTGAGGTCCCGGCGAGCCAGGTGATTACAGCTTCTCTACTTGATCCTATATTCAAACTATTCAGTAGCGTTTTTAATAGTGACTTCCATTCCTTTAATAACTTTGGGCATACGCAAAAAATGTGTTGAATAGATTCATCTTTGTATCCGCATAGTCTACAATCTCGATTTTCCCTTTTATCCTTCCATGCTGGGATTAAGTCTTTTGCTTCCCACATGCCCAGATGCAGCCTCATAAATTGATGTTTTAGGGTAAGTGAGAAATAGGCTGATAAATATTCCTGAGGCTTTCTTTTCCCATTTGAACTGATAACCGTCCAGGCATGCCGTCTTTGCAGTAAGGTATTCTCATCCGTTGAGTGAGACAAGGATTTTATTATGATGTTGAGTAGTTTGTTGGACGCCTTTTTTCCTATGCTGAGATTCCAAATATCTTGGGCAGAGAGGTCCTTTATCAACTTGTTTAAGTAACTACCCCAGGATCCTTGCATTTTCTTTTCTTTTTGTCTTTCTATTTCTTTCCAGCATAGGTGGTCTCTGGTTCCGCTTGCAGAAGCACGAAACCTCCAGCATAATTTCATGAATGCTCCTCTGCTGCGAAATTCCTGATTTAATAAGCCAAACTCTAGCCGCACCTGGGCACGCAATGCACTTTGTTGGATCGGGAAGACTTTTTTATAGACTTTTGTTTGTATTTTATTCAAGGCCGGGATGTCACATCCTTTCATTATTTCAGTGCCGTAGGTTACTGTTGGCATTAACTATGCCTGCATGACTGTTAATAAATTGCCGTATGATGGACAGCTTAGTTTCTTTTTTAATACGTTGAAGCCATATATCAGGTTTTGAGATTTTGACCTCATTGAAATGAGCTGTGATTTATAGCTTAATTTTCGTTCTACCAAGAATCCAAGATGTTTGTAGGAAGCGACTGCTTCGACTTCTTCCCCTCTATATGCCATATGTATTTCTTGTTTTTGTTTTTGGCATCCACTAGCCGTACGATCTTTGTTTTTGATAAATTCAATTCTAGCCCTTGTGCTGTCAAATAATTGGCTAAGGCACTCATTCCTCTTTGTAAGCCGATTGGCATTTGACTTAGGAGTACTAAATCGTCGTCGTACTGAAGGCACCTAATTTCCTCATTAACTATCGATGGAGGATGAGTATTGATTTCCACAAGGGCGTCTTCAAGATCAGATATATACAGATTAAAAAGAGTAGGAGCTAACACGCACCCCTGTTTCAGACCATTTTGGGTGTATATTTTCTTTGCTATCCACCGGCCATCTCCTAACTTTACCCGGCTCCATGTGCTTGAATATAATTCTCTGATGGCCTTTAACAGATTTATGGGGATGCCCCAGCTGGCCAGTTTTTCCCATAGACGTTTACAGGGCACGCTGTTGAAAGCTTGCTTACAGTCCACAAAACAGGCGAACAGGCAGGTGTTCTTAAATTTAACTTTTTCGGCTAACAATGTTAATGCTGTTAGGTTTGTTAAAGTGCCTGCTCCCGCCCGAAATCCTGTTTGAGATCTTGGGATGCAGTTGTAATCACCTGACCATTTTTTCAGTTGTGTTAGCAAGCAACTTGCATATAACTTTGCTTCTACACCAATTAAAGCGATGAATCTGTAGTTTATCGGCTTTGTTGATTTTCCCCCTATAAACATTGGCTGGATAATACTTCCCCTCCAGGATTCAGGGATTCCATTAGTCTTAAACAACTCATTGAAGAGTGGGGTAAAGTAATGGGCCCAATATAAAGCGTCTCCCTTGAAAAGATTATACCCAGTTCCTTGGGGAAGATTGGGTTGCCCTATTGTTGTTTCTCCTTAGAAAAGGGCATTGGGGATTCCATTGGGTCCTGGTGCGCCCTCTGAATTTAGTTTCTTTATGATTTTGATTAATTGACTTACTTCTGTTAATTTGTCGGGATTTTTACATTTCGAGGCAATGGGTTTATTATTCACATTGATGCACACAGGGAGAATCTGCATATATTGTTCTGCACGCCTCCTGCTGTTCTTTTTTACTAATTGACTAACTGGAGTTGATTTGAGCTTTGGTTCTTTATACATACTCATTATGCGAGTTACCCATGCCTACTCATTTATCCCTGCGTTTTGATGTCTATTTTTCCCGAGTGTCAGTGAATTTATCTGATACCAGAAGTGTTTTCCGTTCCGTTGTTTACTAGCCAGAAGGAGTTTATTCCATATTGCGACTTGATAACTAGATTTGGCTACTCAACAGTTTTTCTTATATTGTTTTCTTAATTTTTTAAGCTCGCTTCTGTCGAGTTTTCCCCCCATTTTTAACTGATTTGAGACTGCTCTTAATTTGCACACTATTAGGGTTTTTTGCTTACGTAGTTCATGATTGAACCAGGGATGGTGACTGCTTTTCCGCGTGTACTTCCTGTGGTGCCTAGTGGAATATTGACTCTTGTTATCCGCAAAGCATTCCATTAAGGTTCCCATTAAATTCTCCCAGGCTCTTAATCTTTCTCCCTCACTGGCTTGTGGTGGATCTGGGCTTGCGGATTCCTCTGAACTTTCTTTGCTTGTGCCCGCTTGGCGGTATACTTCTGCCATCACCTTTTCAATCCCTATTCCACGCCATTTCAGTCTTTTTAAATTATAGGCTCGAGGCGTGGAGAGTAGATTTTTTGTTGCTGTCAGCCTGGCTGTAAATTGCTCCAATTGCAATAATTGTGGCATATGATCGCTCTCTATGAGTGGTACAATGTGGACTTTTTGCGTCTGTCATATTCATGTTCTCATCTTTTGTCTCCTTGCTTGGATGGATGTAGACATTGAGTAGTATTAGTATTGTACAGTACCATTATTTTTGTGCTGTTCCAGCTTAGTTACAAGAACCCAATTCGTCCCTATGGTTAGTTTTTCTAGTGCCCAATCCAATTTGGTCGAGAAATACGAGAACAAACCGCCCTTTGGGTGTCCAAATTCTGCTGATTTTATTGCTGGCTCATGATGGCCGGTAAAGCCTATTATATTGTTGGGAGTTATGCTCCACGTTTCTTGGGCTAAGATGATATTGTGCGCATGCAGGAATTCCAATGCACCGGGGTTTCCTATAAGATTTTCTAGGCCGTGGGTATTCCAAGAGATACCAAAGGGGATGATGGACGGAGCGCTTGAGCAAATCAAACACTCACCCCCAGTCAACTGATCTGGGTTTAATCCATCATCATTCTTTAGCTCACTCCACCACCCCATTTCAGACATGGCCATATTCAAATCTGTCTGACCCTGTGCCTCATGGGAACAGTCCAGCCTGAACTGCGAAGCCATGTCTTCCCTGAACCGGAAACAAGCATCCTGGGACCGGTTTCGGGTTCATAACCCTCATCAGCCAGGCGATCTTGAATCCAGTGGCAAAGTGAGCAAGGGACCCACGTCTGGGCATACCCTGCCAACTTAGGACGAACAAAGCGATACCAAAGGATATGATGGATGGAGCGCTTGAGCAAATCAAACACTCACCCCCAGTCAACTGATCTGGGTTTAATCCATCATCATTCTTTAGCTCACTTCACCACCCCAGTTCAGACATGGCCATATGCAAATCAGTCTGACCCTGTGCCTCATGGGAACAGTCCAGCCCGAACAGCCAAGCCATGTCTTCCCTGGACCGGAAACAAGCATCCTGGGACCGGTTTCGGGTTCATAACCCTCATTAGCCAGGCTATCTTGAATCCAGTGGCAAAGTGAGCAAGGAACCCACGTCTGGGGATACCCTGCCAACTTAGGGAGAACAAAGCGATAACAAAGGGGATGATGAACGGAGCGCTTGAGCAAATCAAACACTCACCCCCAGTCAACTGATCTGGGTTTAATCCATCATCATTCTTTAGCTCACTCCACCACCCCAGTTCAGACATGGCCATATGCAAATCAGTCTGACCCTGTGCCTCATGGGAACAGTCCAGCCCGAACTGCCAAGCCATACCTTCCTTGGACCGGAAACAAGCAACCTGGGACCGGTTTCGGGTTCATTACCCTCATCAGCCAGGCTATCTTGAATCCAGTGGCAAAGTGAGCAAGGGACCCACGTCTGGGCATACCCTGCCAACTTAGGGCGAACAAAGTGATACCAAAGGGGATGATGGACGGAGCGCTTGAGCAAATCAAACACTCACCCCCAGTCAACTGATTTGGGATTAATCCATCATCATTCTTTAGCTCACTCCACCACCCCAGTTCAGACATGGCCATATGCAAATCAGTCTGACCCTGTGCCTCATGGGAAAAGTCCAGCCCGAACAGCCAAGCCATGTCTTCCCTGGACCGGAAACAAGCATCCTGGGACCGGTTTCGGGTTCATAACCCTCATCAGTCAGGCTATCTTGAATCCAGTGGCAAAATGAGCAAGGGACCCACATCTGGGCATACCCTGCCAACTTAGGGCGAACAAAGCGATACCAAAGGGGATGATGGACGGAGCGCTTGACCAAATGAAACACTCACCCCCAGTCAACTGATCTGGGTTTAATCCATCATCATTCTTTAGCTCACTCCAACACCCCAGTTCAGTCATGGCCATTTGCAAATCAGTCTAACCCTGTGCCTCATGGGAACAGTCCCAAAAAGAACTATTGATGGACAGAATGCAGAACAATGTCATACATTCACACAAGTACAGAGATCTGGGCCTAAATCCATCATTTTTTGCTCACAATGGCATTCCAGTTTGGACCCAACTATAGGTAAATCAGTCTTGACCCTGTGCCCAATGCGAACAGTCCAGCCCGAACTGTCGAGCCATGTCGTCCCTGGACCGGAAACAAGCATCCTGGGACCGGTTTCGGGTTCATAACACTCATCAGTCAGGCTATCTTGAATCCAGTGGCAAAGTGAGCCCAGACCCACGTCTGGGCATACCCTGCCAACTTGGGGCGAACAAAGCGATACCAAAGCGATATCTTGGGTATTCCAAGAGCAAATGTTAGTGACTTTTTGAATTTCTTGTGGTGCTTTGGTTTGTCAGGATAGCGAGTTAAAACGATGTTTCTGAGGCCCCATCCTATTGTCTTTGGTCACTTGTTTGGTTGTGTTAAATTCATCTATACTCCGTTCGAGCGGGTCTTTTGTCAGGGGCCTTGTAATTATTAAGTTCTCGAAGGCTTTCTGATTTGTTGCTGCTCCTATGGCACATCTCAGTAGGGATCCCTCACTTTCCTTTATGGGGAGAAGTGGACCGGGTAAGCGTGGGGCCTCTATCCTTTGTAGTTCTATGCCCCAAGCCTTAAACTGTTGCTGATGAGTCATTATATGCGCTGCAATTTCTGGTGACGACCAAGTTGTTACTGTTACCTCTCTCTTACTCATGGATGGATGTGGTTTAAATTTAATCGATAACAAATTGGAAGAATTGATATAGGCTATTTTCCGTACTTCCTTTACCAGTTTTATGATTGTACCTCTGTTTAAGGTATCAAAGTTACCTCTTGAAATGTAGCTTTGGAGTAACACCATTTTATTTAATTCATTGACCCGTGGTGTGTTTGAACATTGCTGCTGCAGCAGTAGTATGTCCTCACCTTCCGACCTGCGGGAACATCTTGTTCTAACTGCTTCTTTGGTAATTACCCGGAGCCCTGATCTCCTTTGGTCGTATCCCTCTGATTTAGTATTACCTTCCTTTCTGGTGATGGAGGATTCCAAACAATTATGGGCCATGAGGTTTTGCCTGTTGGGTTATATCTCTTGTTCAGCTGATTCTGACGATGATCCATTTTCAGTATCATTTTTATTGGGTAAGTTGGTTATTCTCTCATTTCCTGTAGGATTGATTCCTTGGGTGATAGTTTGTGGGGTTATAGATTCTGATTTTGTTTCGTTATTTAAAGTACGTGACCTGACATTCTTATGTTGCAAGAATAATGGCCATATTTTGTTTTATTGGGCTGCTTTCCCTTTGTTCCATGCTTTTCTTTGCCTCTTTTGTTCTTTCTTTCTTTGAGAGCACAGGCTTAACCTCCGCTATTTCTGTATTTTTGTTATCCTTTGTTCCATTTGAGTCGGGGTTGTTGTCTTTTACCTTTGTGTTGCTTTCACTTATTTCTGTTAAGACGGATATTTCCAAAGTAGATGTTTGCGTTGTTTGTGTGTTGTTTGTATCTTTTTGTGACAGTCCTATTGATTTCTTTGGCAAAACCTCAACTGCCCAGTCTTTTTCTTTTTTGGATGAGCTGGTAGCTTGGGCTCTCACTTCCGTCAATATGTCCGTCAGAATAGTTGTTACTATTTGCGGATTTCCACATGTCGATGTGCACTTGCAAGTGACTTGCTGCTTGTAGTTATGCTGTTGAGCTCTCGTGATCAGGTCGTTGAGTGTCTGTAGCTTCTTGTCAATACCTACTATGTATATTGCCATTATGTTTAGTAGATCTACTTGGAGATAATGTTTATCCGCTTGGTGGGAAATTGCTGTTGAGATTGACTCCAGTGTTGACAATAGGACGCCCCAGGTACTGGGAGGGGCTTGATCTTCCATGTTTGTTGGGTGAATAAATTTGATTGGGGATGATTGCTTGGTTCTAGATATTGGACCCCTAACTGAAGTAAGATGTCTGAGACCTTTAACGTTTTCGTTATTAATGGAAGCAAGCTTAATAGTGACCCTTTTTTATAAAGTTAGAGGGCTTTCTGTCTTGCACACGTCTATCCCTTCTATTTGGAGAGGTGTAGTTGACACAACCTCTCCTATAACCGATGAGGTCCATTGATTATTGCAATTTTGTGTCCTCCTTTTGGGTAAAGGAGAGGTTGTTTCCGACAATTCCAATGGATTGGGGTCAAGCGCTTTTCCTTGGGCGGGTGAATTTGATGGCTCCTGTTGCTGAATTTGACTGGATCCCTCCCCCTGCTCTTCCCAGTTACTAAGGTCGAAGGACAAGAGAGTTTCACTTGAGTTATGATTGTGAATTACTGCTTTTGTTGTTATTTTTCTAACTGAGTTTGTTGCTTTGTGCGTGCTAACTGAGCACTTCTGAATTGAGATGTCCATGGATCCTTCGTGGCTTTGTCCGTCCTTTATGGCTGCTTCATCGCTTATTAAATGTAAATCCATTCCATTTTCTTGATCAGACTGCTGTTTTATTAGAGATGCACCTTTTGGATTTGTTTTCCATCAGTGGTGTCCCGCTGTTTGAACTTCCCTTGTTTGTTGACCCTTGCGTTTAGGAAGTCTGTTATCTTATATCCCTCTTTCCTTTTGCTATGGACCAGCCTTGCTTTCTTCGTAGCAGAAGCCTTGCTGGAAGATTTCTATTAATTTTCGTTCTTTTCATTTATGACATTCTGGGGTGTAACTGAGTCCTGTTGTTGCTCCTATCTGGGAGAATCTTTCCTTAACCTCTTTGGATGTCTCCGATTCCCTTGTGAATAGCTGTGACCCTGGTCCTTGACCTGGTCCTGGGCCTGGGCCTGGGTGGCTCTATTTTTTCCTGAGCGCATTTCAAATTCCCTTACTGCGCCTTTATCGCACTTCTTGCCGTTACCTTTTCCCTTGCTGGATGTTAAAATGACCCCTGACTTTTTCGTTTTTCTTTTGCTCTTTTGCTCCTTTGCTCCTCCGGTCTTTCGGTCTTGTATTTAAGTGTCGACAAATACTCTGTAAGCTGTACTCAAGCTGGAACCTCCGGCAGTAATTTGTGCGTGTCTTCTCTATTTTTATTGATTTTTGATCTTTTAGATGTATTTAGTGAATGTTACTTGTTTCTACTGGGGGCCTTTTGGTAGTTCTCAGTAGAAATTTGATAAAGATAATGATTGGTAATACCGGCTGCTGGACGCTCACCACCCTATGCACCTTTTTCTTGCATCGCATGCCATCATGACGCACGCGACGTTACGCCACATGCGTTCACTACGCACGACGTTCCATCACGGGTGCCATTGCATCGCGGGCGCTGTTAGAACACAGGCGCGGGTACACAGGCGACAGGGGAGACAACGTTGAAACCAGGTAAGGTCGACGCTGGTTTAGGGTTTAGGGTAGTTTATGAGTAGTGCAGTGGAGGGGGGCGGTTTAGGTTTTAGGGCTTAGGGTTGATTGTTGTATATGGGAGTGTTTTAGGCTTTAGGGTTAGGGCTTAGGGTTAGGAGGCATGTATGCTAGTGTTTTAGGCTTTAGGGTTAGGGCTTAGGGGGCGTATATGCTAGTGTTTTAGCCTTTAGGGTTAGGGCTTAGGGTTAGGGGGCATATATGCTAGTGTTTTAGACTTTAGGGTTAGGGCTTAGGGCTTATGTTAGTGTATGGTACTGTTTTGCCGTGAGTGTCGGGCGGAGTGCTGGAATGCGTGGTCTTTGTGTGCGTTGTAAATGTCTTTTGCATGCGTGTGAAGGCATCGTGCGATGTTGTGGTTTGCGTGGTGAATGCATGTGGGAACGCCGGTTCTTGTTCTCATCTAATTGCCTACAAGAACCCACTCTGGTCGCCAGGATCTTTTTACTTGCCTAATAGCGTAGGGGGAAGAAACACAATTATCATATCGTATTTACCGCAATTTGACATCTCAGAAAAGAAGACTCATGATCTGGGAGGTTGACCTTTTATTATCAGCAAAAACATCTGAATATATAGGCACCTCAATACAAGGCACAAAAGATAAATGGGGACTAATACAAATGCCAGTCTACGAAGTATCCGCATACGACTAAAGATAAACAGAATTACAGCTTCCAAAAGCATCAAGTACCCTATAGCAATTGTGATATCAAAATTTGCAGTCATGAATCAAATCATTACTGTCCCTACTCTATTCTAAGGTGACATCCCTACTCAACATTCCCTTTCAGGTGAGGATTGCATAAAAGGTGTCAGCAGTGAAACTTCCTAAGAAGTCTTCACCATATGAGAGCTCGATCTGTGATGCTCCTTTCGGTCTCTCTCCTAAGTCTCGTCTGCCCAACCCACGGGGCTCTGTCCCTAATACAAAACCCCAAAAAGCTTTACACGCCCTTCAGCACACCCCTCCAGGCAGCTTCTTCCTTCAGTATATTTCCATTTGGATCCTTTCATCTTCCTTTCCATGAATTCGACCTTGTTCCCAAGCCTTCTCTGTACCAGGAGTTGCAACTTTACATTCCAATCCACTCCCTTCATGTCTACTCCTTCTGTCTCCATTCCATTCGAACAAAGACTCATTCTAACTAACGAGCTACATGGCCTTGTACCTGCAGCCAAATGCTGAACAGAAAAATCCCTAACATCATGAGGTTTCACAACTCTCTGCATTTTAAGCTTTGCTAAAATCCTGTCGTCCTAATAAAACATGGCTAAAATAAACAAAGGCCTTCACTTTACATATATGGGTAGGCCTTACTAAACATACTACAATTACCAATTCTAATTATTCGTCTCATACTTAAGAGAACTACCTTCTTCATTCCTCTAACATGACTTAATGTCTCTTAATGCATGACATTTTTATACTAAGAATTACACATATACCAATGAATTTCAAAATACCAAGTGGCCTTTCTCTTCTCTCGAGGCCTGTTTTACTTTCCTACTTTTCTATTTCAATGAATACATTTCCATTATACTTGGATAACATGCTCAGTTATATGCGGGTGCTGACTAACAATGAATATGGTGCACCCCTACAATTTTCGCATCAGCAACGCTCTATCAGTTCCCCCCTTTGATGACAACTTGTCATCACACAAATTCATTCATACGGAGGTGGTAACCAACGCATTTTGTCGGAAACCCTCCATTCTTTTTAGGTCCTGATACTGGTTATCTTGCATATGCGCCATTCGTCTTTCATATCCCCTGAGAATCCTCTCAGCTCTGTTTCCTCAGTACCACTGGTACGCTCTCACAAGTCCCCACAATCAGATCACACAAACCACCACAATCAAAATTGGTTTCAGCACATATCCAAGAATTCCCTTTCCGAAATCTGCAAACCAGCTTCCCACATGTCCAAATCCTTTTCCAATCTTCTCCCACACATTCTCTTCTGCCAATATTGCAGCTTCTTCATGAAGTGTGGTAATGTTGACTATATATTTCCTCAGCTCTTTGCTGTTGTCTGGAATATACGTGCAACATTCTTGAACCTTCAACAATTTACAGACTCCGCCCTCTTTTGCCAATAATACGTCTAATGCAAGACGATTTTGTAAAACCATTGTCCTGATCGATAACATCTCTCCATCCACCAGCAACAATGACTTCGCTGTGTTCATTGACAACTCATCAACCACAGTTGCTAACTTTCGTATTTTCACATCATTCAAAATCACACCCAGACCGGGTATGATTGCTCCAAAGATATCACCAATCACAGCTCCCGCACTTGCATCTCTCCGTGCTCTAGAGTGGTGTCCTGTTTCTAGCAGAGTCAAGTCCTCCGCATGGTATATCTTCGGAAAAATAACAGCCAAATAACAAGTCCCATACCACTGCTCAGGCAACCTTACATAGGCATTCCTTCCACACACATAATACACTGTCGGGATGACCTGTATCTGACTCTGCAAAAAGTTCTTAGCTGAATCTTCCATAGTAAAGGTATGGGCACATGTACTGTGTCCAACCCAGATTTTGTCCTTGTCAGACTGAGGACGAGCAACACACAAATTTCCCTTTTGCACTTGATCTAAAGCTGTGGGTCCATAACTTCCCCTTGACTTATGCAGTTTCTCTTCCTCTGTCCAATCAGTTGATTTCTTTCCCCCATCCTTATCTTGGGTTAATTTTCTATATCTGTCTGCAACTTGGCCAATAAATTTCTTTTCAGTGTCTGACACGGAACATGTCAAATTATTTCTATGAGCATAAGCAGTATCTAAACTTTGAGTCGGTATGAAATAAGTCCGAAGTCTTTCATGTGACTTGTAATAATCATACTTATTCAAATGCTTAAACGCTGGTACGTCAGGCAGTACTGTGTCATAATTAGAGAAATAGTACTCGAACTGTTTCCTTTCGTAAAACAGACTAAGCAATAAACTGCAAGAAATCCCATAAATCAATGGAAGGTGATGGTATCTAATACCCTCATCTACAGAAGCAGGCAACTGCATGCACACATAGCAATCCTTCGCATCCATCGCATCAACGTACTCATACAACAACTTAGCATATGCATTGAGCTTGAAATCACCTTTCGACAAATCCATGTGTAACATGCGACTCTCTTCTAACATCATAGCCCTTTTATCTCCTGAAATATCCTTCTGGGTACTGGGAGTGACAGGTGCAGGTGTTCCCAGCATCTTCCCCTCTTCCCTATGGGCCACTGCATACGAAGTTATGACTACTGCAAATATAACAGCTATGACTACCCCTTAAAGTGTACCTATCACTGTCTTCGCCCTACGTTGTGAATTTCTAGGCTCTGCCATTTTTCCCCCACGCTCAGAATCCAGTTCGATAATAATGGGCGAGAGTCTCTTCCTCATTCAGGCTTGTATCAATGCAACAATTATCCCCTGTAGCTAATTTTCTTCTTCTAATGTTCAGTTCTCTACTTTCTTTCGGATCAGCAAAGGCTCCCTTGCTTTTGCTCCTTCTCGACAAAGTTCATCCCTAATCCAAAATAACGGCAGATCCCAACAGCTCTAGGACTCCTTGCAAAATTTCAAGTTTGAGAGTTTTCAGTTCTTGGGGAGAAGGTACCACTGCAAAGTTCGGGAAAGCCAATGTATCCAAAATCAGACCACAAATGTTACTCAGGAGTGGCGGATCTGGAATATGGAGAGTCAATACTCCCTCGATCTCCAATCCTGGGATCTTCAGCAACACTTCCGCCCTCAGAGTCGGTGGACCGCTGACAAGAGTAATCGACCTCAGCCTCCCCGTACTCATCGGTCCTAGCATTCGTTGCTACGTATGTCCACTCAGGTGAAGCGTACCTGTGACACGGCACTCTGGCTCTCCTCGACCTTCTCGGAGCCTCCGGATCTTGATCTTCCTCACTCTGTTCCGACTCTGCCACCTCCGATACTGGGGCAAGATCTCTTCTCGGTGTCCCTCTCGAATTTACCCGTCTCAGACTCACGGGCCAAACTCTTTCTGCTTCTGAGACACCCCTTCTCTCCCTTCCGATACCCTGTGCACTACCTTCTTCTCCAGCAGTATTTGGCTCCACTCCGCCGAATGCACCTTCTTCTGCTTCTGGTTCTGATTCGGAGTTTCTCTCTCCCTCGCTTGCAGCTTGTTCCATTGCACAACCAGCTGCGTCAGCCACCCTTACAGCTTGACTTGCCCTCTCAGATGGCACTGCCACCTCAGCTGGGTGTTCGTTCACGAGAGGGGCTGTATCTTCTAAGGGTGCTGGAACTCTACGGGTATGGGAGGCATGCACCCAGTTCGGTAGTCCCCCACACTTCACTGCAGTATTTGTAACCAGAATAATCTGGTAAGGGCCTCTCCAGCGAACATCCAAGCAACTCTTCCTCACGTGCTTTCGCACCAACACCCAATCCCCTGGGCACAGGTCGTGGCACAGATCACTTGCGGCCGGAACAGCTACCGCCTGCACCTGCTGGGACACAGAATGAACCATATCAGCCAGGCCTTTACAGTAGTCGAGAATTACATCATCAGTGATATTTATCAATGCAGAGGCTGGTATTGCTGGCACACGCATCGCTCTCCCCATCAATATTTCGTGGGGTGACAATCCAGTTCTCCTATCAGGCACACTTCGGAGACTCATCAGAACCAAAGGTAAGGCATCTGGCCACTTCAGAGGAGTTGAGGAGCACACTTTTGCCATTCGGGGCTTCAATGTCCCATTAACTTGTTCTACTATCCCAGAAGCCTCGGGTCGGTAACTGCAATGTAACCTTTGATCTATGTTCAGGGCAGCACAAAGCAATTTCATGAGTTCGCTGTAGAAGTGCGTTCCTCTGTCCGATTTCAAAGGGGTCGGGAACCCGAACCTCGGGATGAGCTCTCTCAACAGTAACTTTGCTACAGTTAGAGTATCACACCTGCGTGTCGGGTAAGCCTCCACCCATCTAGAGAAGACACACACTACGACTAATATGTATCTCAACCCATTACACTTGGGCATCTCAATGAAATCTAACTGCATCCTGTTGAAAGGGCCACCTGACCTCCCTATGTGACTCATTGTCACAGCTGTCTTTTTCCCCACATTCATTTGTTGACAGGTGACACATCTCTGACATACAGCTTCGGCTGCTGCCCGAAATTTCGTATTGTACCATGTTTGCCGAAACACTCGCACCATCGCATCCCTGCCAAGATGCACAGCACCATGTATCAATCTTGCCATTGGATTCAACAGACATTCCGGCAACACCGCTCTTCCATCACTCCAAACCCAAACATCCACATCTCCCTTCTCACATCCTGCTCGCACCCAACTATCCCGTTCCTGGTCAGACACCTCGTCTTGCAATTGTTTCAACTCTTCCCATGTATCTGCCATTGCCAACATCACACTGAGGTCAGTTGTTTCTTCATTTCCCCTTATGTGTCGTTCTGTAAAGTCGCACCCTTGTTCTGCACAAAATCGAGCAACTTCGTCTGCATAGTTATTTCCCAGAGACACAAAATCATTTCCCTTCGTATGAGCAGAACACTTCACCACTGCGATTTCATCAGGGCCTTGCAGCGCCTCCAACAGTTGTCTCACGTATTCTCCATTCCGAATGGGTGACCCAGATGATGTCATGAACCCCCTCTGGGACCATAACTGTCCGAAGTCGTGAACGACACCAAACCCGTACTGGCTGTCCGTATAAATCGTTATACGGATCTGGTTAGCGGCCAAACAGGCACGAGTCAAAGCAATGAGCTCAGCCACCTGTGCGGAGTATACTCCTTCTAGACAAGCGGCTTCGACCACTCCGGTGATAGTACAGACAGCAAAGGCTGCTCTCAACTGACCTGTATTGTCTCTTAAACATGAACCGTCTACAAAGAATATTTCGTCTGGCTCGGCAAGTGGTTCATCCACAATATCAGGTCTGGGTTTGGTGCACAATTCAGTCACATCGAGGCAGTCATGATCCTCACAATCTTCATCATCTATATTCGGGATCGGCAACAATGTGGCAGGATTTAAAACAGAACACCTCTTCAACGTTACATTCTCAGCAGCTAGGATGACTTGTTCATAACGTGTCAATCTATTATTCGTGAGGTGTTGTGTCTTAGTCCTGGTCATCAACAGTTCAACAGATGGTGGCACATGCACAGTAAGCGGATGACCCATTACAATGCTCTCACATCTCTCGATACTGACACCTGTTGCAGCAACGTATCTGAGACATCCGGGCAACGCAGAGGCTACTGGATCTAGTGTAGCCGAAAAATAGGCAACTGGTCTACGGACATTCCCATGAACCTGAGTTAACACTGCCAATGCGCAACCTTCTTTCTCACAGCAAAACAATGCGAATGCCTTCTTGTAATCAGGCATTCCCAACGCTGGCGCACAGCACAAGGCTTCTCTTAGTTTCAGAAAGGACCTTAAACAGTCTTCATCCCATGGTACCGGATCACTCACATCCTTGCGCGTCAGCCGCTGTAAGGGCTTCGCTTCAAAGGAGAAGTTCGGGATCCATTGGCGACAGTAGCCAACCATTCCCAAGAACATTCGAACTGCCCTCTGAGTCGTAGGGACGGGCATTCTCAAAATAGCATCTATGCGATATGGAGATATCTTTCTTTTGCCTTTCTCAATCCGATGACCCAAATACTGTACTTCACTCAGACAGTACTGCAATTTATTTGGAGACACCTTATGCTCATTCTCTCCTAGGAAATTCAACAGTGCTACTGTATCAATCCTGCAGGCGTCCTCCGTTTTTGACGCCACTAGCAAATCATCAATGTACTGGACGAGAACAGACTCTTGGGGAAGCACCAGACCTTCAAGGTTCTTTTTCAAAATCTGATTGAAAATAGACGGGCTCTCAGTGTACCCCTGTGGGATACGACACCATGCTAACACACGATTTTCCAGTCTAAACGCAAAAAGAAATTGGCTCTCCTCATGCAGAGGAATCGAGAAAAAGGCTTGACACAGGCCAATCACGGTGAACCATTCCGCATCACATGGGATTTGGAACAGGATCACGGATGGATTCGGTACCACGGGACAACACGGGATTACAATCTCATTAATTCTTCGCAAGTCTTGCACAAACCTGAATTTCCCGCTCGGTTTCTGCAATCCCATTATGGGCGAGTTACACGGACTACCCCTGATTTCTCTCAAAATCCCTTGCCTAAGCATGGACTCAATTACGGGTCTGATCCCCTCAATAGTTTCCTGTGACAATTTATACTGGGGAGTTCTTGGGTATTCTACATTCGTTTTGACTCTTATTTTCACTGGATCTACGCCTTTAACTAGTCCGATCTCTTCCCCACTAGGGTCCCATACATCAACTGACACAGACTCCCTCAAGTCTAAAGGGAGTTCCTCCACTGTGAGTGCAGGATACATTTCCACGCACCAACGCTGGTTCGCAACCTTAAAGGTCGCATCATCGTCTCTTGTCTGGACTTTCACTCCATTCGGGGTGCAATAGATGGTACAATTAAGCTTACACAATAGATCTCTTCCTAACAAACAGACTGGACTAGAATCGCACACCACGAACTGGTGTCTGTCACTGAAGTTCCCGATCCTAATCGGTATTGGTTCCGTCAGTGGGCTAGTCAATTGCTTATTCGCTACCCCAACAACTTGGATTGTCTGGCCAGAAAGGGGTAGATACGGGATCACTGCAGATCTTACAGTCGATCTTGTAGCCCCTGTATCAACCAAAAAGGTCGTAGGGTGGCCATCGATCTCTGCTTCTACAAAGGGTCCCTTCTGATCTACTTCTAGGACCGCTCTAAGCGCACAATCATCGTCTCCTCCCCAGCAAGATCTCGTTGCTGGATCGGAATCATCTTCCCCATTCACTTCGAATAGGGGCATCTGTACGTATGTCCGAGCTCCCTGCTGCATATTCTGTATTCTAGGCGGTCGGGGAATCTGTACCTGCGGAACATTCGTCCCCCCTGTTGTCATTCTAGGTTGCGTCACTACAGGGAGTGCGTCTGGCACTGGAACATGGGTCACCTCTTCTTCCTGCTGCATTTGATTTAACGGATTAAAAGGACACTCGCGTCTCCAGTGTCCAATCTGGTGGCAAAGGTGACAAGCTGTGGTCTTTTTCAACACTGCCACATCTATTCCGGTCTTAGGATCTACTCCTCTCGGCCTCGCCTGTCCTTGAGCATTCTGTGCTCCTCCTTGATAATTTCCCTGCCTCCTTCCCAACGTTCCTCCGGTAGACTGTCCCTGAACTGCGGTCTGCATCTGTACTAATAGCAGATTGTCTTTCAATTTCTTGTGCGTAGACTCAATCTCATCACTGCAATATCTAGCATATCGGAGAATCTCATCCACAGGCTTATTCTGCCAACAAATCAAATGTTGCTGTATCATTAGACTAACCTCTGGCCTCAATCCCAGCACAAACTTGGACACAAACTGTCCCATGTCTTTGGTATCCAATGCCTCCAAACCACTGTACTGTTTAAAAGCCTGCAAAAGCCTCTCGTAAAATTCATGCACTGTCTCCTTAGGCTCTTGTACAGTCCTATCTATCTTCACCCAATCGGTGTCTTGAGGTGAGACCTTCGATTTCAACCAAGTGATTACCTGTTCGAACTTTTTCATCACTATCGGCGATGGACCATGTGTAATCAAATCCCTATTGGGCTCTGAGGCTGGCCATTCAATCGCAACCTTACATGCCGACCACAGATCCCCCGGGATCACGATGTCAAACAAAGTATTCAAATCAATCCACAGTACCTTCCAGATTTTGACAAAGCGATCAACTTGCTTGTACCACTCCACAGGCTTTTCCCTTAGCCGGGGAAAATCATTTGTGAAGGCCGCTAAGTCCCCTCTACTCCAGGGTACATGTACGTACCCTCCATTCTGTACCTCCCTTAAAGGGAATCTCCCTATTGCCGTCGTCCCTCCACCCGGAGGTGGCGTCTCTCCCACGACTCCTCTAGAACTTTTCTTCTTGGACCATCTTTCTTCCCACTTATCACGCATGATCCATGCCCGCATTGCTAAAATCAAATCCTTGACATGGGTTCTCAATCCCATGAGTCTCTTGTCTTCCAATTCCTGATCACTATACTGTAGGCGGTGATCAACGCTTTAGTTTTCGACAAATCCACCCCATATCTTTTTGCTAACTCTGACAATTTCTCATGAGCTGTGCGTGCTTTACGAGTCACATCTTTCGCTAAAAAGAGTAACTCATCTTGTTCGTAAGTTAGTATTCTTTCCAGGGGTAGATTTCCACCTATTATCTCATCCAACTCTGCCTTTAGCCTTACGACGTCCAACATTTTCCCTCTCAAAGCTCCCCTCAGCACCCCTCGGCAGGCTGTATCATCCCTGTCACTGTACTCACATTCTCTTTCTTGTGGCCTACCCTCTCCTGGTCTGCCCATGGGAACAGAGCGATTTACAATCGCCCCTCGATCCCTCTCTGTGTCTAACACACCTTGGCTTTGAGTTCTCACCGGTGGTGTCCACATTCTCAAATCTGATCTTGACTCCACTAAAGACCTAGGTCTAGTAGGTCTCGATTCTCCCTGTCCTCCAGAGGAGTCAGCTGTAGCTGGCATCGGCGTGCTCCATTCTATAGGCTTCGGAATCCGCTCTATTCTCCTCACCGATCCATTTTCCTCTACTCCATTTCTCGCCCTGCCCTCTGAGTGCTCTAAACTCCCTGCCGGTTCTGGCTCAAGCTCATACATCGACTCAATAGGCCCGATGATAACTGGTATTTTCAGTGCATCTGGTAACCTCACTCCTCTCCCCACCTCCGTGCTGCCTACAGACTTATACCTGATATTCTCGGTTCCCATAGAGATCTTTCCTTCTACTCTTACTTCCGATCGGGGTACTGTTCCCCTACACTCTTCTTCTTTCGTCACATTGCCTTCTGAGGCATCGGGATTGTATGGAGGTGGTCTCTCGGATAACAACCTTTCTACCAGGCTATCATCCGTGTCACTGTCTTCCTCCCCGTCTACTGTCTTTTCCTTTGATTTTCCTGTCGTCTCTAATAAGGGATATAATTTATGTCCCTCTATTGCCTGCATTCTCCATCTTTTCTCCGCTGCATCCCATCTAGCATCTTGGAACGCCTGAACTGACCTTTTCACCCTTTCCTGATTTCTGCCTCTCTCTTTATCATGCGCTGCTCTAATCCACGCATGTAGTGCTTCAAACTGTGTGGGCCTCGGCATAGGTCGTAAAGCTGCCATCACAGTCTTCAGCTGATACAACACTGCTAATCTGAATGAACCATACCGTGGGAACGCTAACTCTCCTTCTCCTTGAGTCATTTTATGCCAATTTTCAAACCAAACTATGGTATGCAACCCTACATTTCTTGCCATGTAGTGTGCTGGCGTGTCCTCCGGAGGGGCCTCCGCACCCTCTCGAGTAACCACATGTTCATCCCCTCGACACAATTCTCGGAAAACTTTAAAACATTTCATAATAACCAAATGCTAAACGCACACGATCTCTGTTTACTTCCTGATATCTGTCCGCCAATGACAGCGCGAACTACACCAACCAGCCTATCGCAGCGCGACACCTTCTGACGTCACTGTTCCTCACTCGCAGCAGTTCCCCTCCTGCACACCGCTCGTCTCACCCTTGCATTCGTCCCATTCACACGCTGAAATAACCATTTGATCCCAAACAAGTTACTCCTCTGGCTGTCCGTCCACAGCCTCTGACTGTCCGTCCACAGCCTCTGACTGTCCGTCCACAGTCTCTGACTGTCCGTCCACAGTCTCTCGAAATTGTCGACCTCGGTTGGTTACTGTCTGTCCCTGCCGGGCAGACAGATCGCCTCTGATAGGTTACAAATACTCAATTCCACATACAACAACCCACGACCAGCGTCAGGTTGTCACACACTCATACATTCACTCCCCCTATCTCGGTCCAGGTGATCGATGGTACCTCACGATTAATGGTCAACAAAATCTACCAGGGGTGTCTTCTACACCCTCTCGCTTAGGCTTCTCATCGCCTAAGACTTTTCCGGGCTGCGCGCGCTCACAGCCTGATCTCGCAATCACACAACATTCACACTAACTCCGCAAAACATCTCACATAACACAACACCGCAATGTACAACATCGTATCTTGTTCATACTCACTCTTCGAGCTTCTGCTTGCTGCCGCACTGCTACTCGCCATCTATGTCTGTCCGCCAGGTCGTCTGCCGTTCGCCCTCCGATGATTCAACCTCACTTATCATTGATGGGCCTCAAGGATCACTTATCCTAATCTCAATCCTCCCTCACTATCAGAAAGAAACCATCCTCTGCTACCAACTGGGAACGCCGGTTCTTGTTCTCATCTAATTGCCTACAAGAACCCACTCTGGTCGCCAGGATCTTTTTACTTGCCTAATAGCGTAGGGGGAAGAAACACAATTATCAAATCGTATTTACCGCAATTTGACATCTCAGAAAAGAAGACTCATGATCTGGGAGGTTGACCTTTTATTATCAGCAAAAACATCTGAATATATAGGCACCTCAATACAAGGCACAAAAGATAAATGGGGACTAATACAAATGCCAGTCTACGAAGTATCCGCATACGACTAAAGATAAACAGAATTACAGCTTCCAAAAGCATCAAGTACCCTATAGCAATAGTGATATCAAAATTTGCAGTCATGAATCAAATCATTACTGCCCCTACTCTATTCTAAGGTGACATCCCTACTCAACATTCCCTTTCAGGTGAGGATCGCATAAAAGGTTTCAGCAGGGAAACTTCCTAAGAAGTCTTCACCATATGAGAGCTCGATCTGTGATGCTCCTTTCGGTCTCTCTCCTAAGTCTCGTCTGCCCAACCCACGGGGCTCTGTCCCTAATACAAAACCCCAAAAAGCTGTACACGCCCTTCAGCACACCCCTCCAGGCAGCTTCTTCCTTCAGTATATTTCCATTTGGATCCTTTCATTTTCCTTTCCATGAATTCGACCTTGGGTCCCAGGCCTTCTCTGTACCAGGAGTTGCAACTTTACATTCCAATCCACTCCCTTCATGTCTACTCCTTCTGTCTCCATTCCATTCGAACAAAGACTCATTCTAACTAACGAGCTACCTGGCCTTGTACCTGCAGCCAAATGCTGAACAGAAAAATCCCTAACATCATGAGGTTTCACAACTCTCTGCATTTTAAGCTTTGCTAAAATCCTGTCGTCTTAATAAAACAAGGCTAAAATAAACGAAGGCCTTCACTTTACATATATGGTTAGGCCTTACTAAACACACTACAATTACCAATTCTAATTATTCGTCTCATACTTAACTGAACTACCTTCTTCATTCCTCTAACATGACTTAATGTCTCTTAATGCATGACATTTTTATACTAAGCATTACACATATACCAATGCATTTCAAAATAACAAGTGTCCTTTCTCTTCTCTCAAGGCCTGTTTTACTTTTCTACTTTTCTATTTCAATGAATACTTTTCCATTATACTTGGATAACATGCTCAGTTATATGCGGGTGCTGACTAACAATGAATATGGTGCACCCCTACAATTTTCACATCAGCAACGCTCTATCACATGCGATGTAACGGTGTGTGCGATGTAATGAATGCGATGTAGTGGTGTGCGTTGTGTTTGTTTGCGTTGAATCGTCATACATCCCTGCTGGAGGGGTCTGCTGACTTCCAAATGCTGGCTCACAAGCTCCCATCGAGTGCCTGGCTGTCCGCTTTTGACCCGTGCAAACCCGCAGCAGACCAGACCGGGCCGGACAAAACGGTGAGAATCCGGGCGGCGGCAGCGGCGGTCTCTTTTGACCGAGTTACGGCCGTTCACTCCTCGGTGGCAGATGTCAAGTGAGGAGCGCGGCAGGGCAGTGAACTGTGGGCTGCGAAATGCGGGCTGCGGGCGGGTGGCGGGTGTCTCACACCGCACTGTTTCACTCGCGCTGGCTTCCTCACTCGCTTCCTTCCAGCCGTAGCCTCGCTGAGCTGACTGTGCGGCTGACTGTGTGGCTGTGAGGCGGGTTGCACGGGAAACCAGGAACAGCTCTCTGGAGGGGCTCGGTTACCCAGCACCTCGATAGAGCAATGAATCAAGGGGGAATGTGATTCTATGCAGAAAACTAAATACCTGTTGATAGTTATAGGAGAACTAAAGTCTAAAGACAGACTAAGCAAGGTGCCATGACTGTTCCATCGGCGAGAAAAGGTCTGTTGTATGTAATGTATTAATGGGTATTCACAGTGTCTAATTGTGTTAAACCATTTTTCATAAAGTGCAGCTTTAGTGTGCTTAGCTGCAGGTTTTAAGGCTAAATCGTAAGGCGCAACTCAACCAGAGCACCTGATTACGAAGCAGATAATTATTGTTTAGAAAACTCTATACCACAGTAATGCTTGCTTTAATTGGGCAAAGGTTACAGTACGTTCTGAAGTAGGTATAGCACTAACTCATATGGACGTAGCTCTGGGGCAGAACCCCGATTACGAGGCAGATCATTTGGGTTTAAAAACTCCATAACGCAATATATTTATCTTATTTCTAGCTACAGTTTGTTCTGAGGCAACAGAGCTACCCTACCTTAGTCTATGGGTTAAATCCCCTTGACTGCATTCACCATATTGGTTAATGATTTATACAGCATTTTTTGTGTTTGCAGCTGGAGGACAGGTTGGGCGCCTTCCAGTAATTCTATGGGTGCCATCTTGCATTGTGGTTCAACTATAGCAATTCTTCTTTATACCCAAACTAAAGTGATCTTTTGCTCCTAATGAGTGAGGGTACACTTTCATAAAGTCTCTTGAACTAGTGGGTTAAATTAGTTTCTTTCAATAAGAATAGGAGTTAAGGGGTGGATACCCCCCACAGTTATTTTAACATGATGGTAATCGAGGGCCAATAATAGTCACTCGTTATCATATTGTTCTCAGCGAGGTGTGACATCTTTAATATTTGGATCAAAACATTGTGAAGCGAACCTCCCAGCTTTCTTACAGGCGTCATCTTAAGGTGGAGCTTCAGTGAATGTAAGTTACACTCAAGTCAGAGAAAAAATATTTCACTGCTCTGGTCAGAACAGCCAGAGTCAGCAGTGTCAGTGTGGGCAGGGTCAGATTTGGTAATGTCAGTGGGCAATGTGACTCTGAAGTAGGAAGATCTGGATTTCAGGGTTTTCAATGTCTGCGTTTGTAGATTTAATGCACAATATCGAGGCTGCAATGTCATAGCAGTCTTTTGCAGGGTGTGCTGTATCCTTTAGTGTTGCATGGAGGCGGCGTAGGCCCTGAATAGTGTTATGCACTTTATATGTTGTTCCACCCTTATGATCAGATGGGGGTCATTCATGGGTGCCTGTAATCCGCAAACTAAACTCACCATTGATAGATTCAAGACGTTATTCAAAAGTCAGTGTTCTCCATGCTGGAACATATTCTGTTCAATTAGAGCCAGTAGTGCCATTCTGCATCCCTGTTTAGGCCACTTTCACCTGTCTCATGCAGAAATATTAAGGTACTTTCTTCTTGCTGTAGTTTCAGTTTGACATCTCCTTAACGTTGGTTCAGTTTTACATTAAGGAGTCCTCAGAAAGAAAAGTTTCTGTGATGCTGATAAAATGTTTGAAAATGTTCAACTAATGGTGGTTTCGTGTGCTCTTTATGAATGTTAAAATAATGCTCCTGTATCCGTATTTTTAGCGATCTAGTGGTTCTTCCAATATTGTGCAGGTTACAGGGATAAGTTACTAGATAAACCACTTTGCTTCTGTCATAGTTTATGAGGTTTCTTATGGTGAGCATTTTTGATTCTTAGTTCTTTTGTTTATGATGTCCCGAATTTGCAAATTGAACAGTTCCTGCAGGTTTAGAAACCTTTTGGTGGTTGAAGAAATGGGGTTCATGATTTTTTGTCATTAAGAAATGAGGGGGCCAGTTTGCCTTTCAGATTCAGTGCCTGTTTGAATCTCAGTTGTGGGAAGTTGGATATGCTATCATATAAGATTGTGTTTTCTGTTAGGAGGGACCAATGTTTCTTAAGAATTCTCCGTATGTGTTGATGTCCATTCCTGTATGTGGTGATGAAGCAGGTTTTTTTTTCGTCTTGCTTTTAGCTTCATATAAGAGTGAATTTCTGTTTAATGTTGAAAAATTATGTTGAGTTTTCGTGAGTGAGTAACATAGCCCCTTGAACTCAGGTGTTTGGTAATCTCCTTGGATTGATGATCATGGTCTGTTTGTTTACTACAGTTTCTCCTTGCTCTTCTGTATTTCCCGTTTGGGATATTGGAAATGGTGTTTTGTGGGTGGCAACTGGTTGCGTGGAGTATAGAAATGGCTGCTGTTTTCGATAAACCATGGTTTGAAGGCTATTTCCCTCCACGTAGATTGTGAGGTCTAGAAATTCCATTTTTCTCTTCAAGATGGTGTATATTACCTCAATACCTCATTTGTTAGCGGAAAAAACATCAATAAGTTGTTTTAAGAGTATTTCACTCCCATGCCAGATTTGGAGGATATCGTCAATGTATCAACCCCCAAAAACTGTTTTTTCTGTCTGATGTTCCTGATTTTCGTTCCATAACCAGTGTTTCTCTACTGCACCCATTAAGAGACAGGCATACGGTGGGGCAATTTGTGCTCCCATTGCAGTCCCTTGTAGTTGTAAAAAGAAATCCCCACCAAATAGGAAAAGTTGTTTTTAAGACCGAATTCAAGCATCTCTAAGATCATTATGTTTCTCTCCAAATAGTGTGCAGTTGTTTTTGACCTCTTCGATTCCGTCTTGATGTTATATTGATGTGCAGAGGGTAACTACGTTAATTGATGGCAGTAAATTGTCGGTTTTCCATCCAACATCCTGTAATTTCAGTAAGATGTCTTTTGTGTCCCTGATGTAAGTTGGCAAAGTTTTCATGAATGGTTGGAATTCATCATCAAAAAATGTCCCTAACTTAGAGCAAACTGAATTTATGGAAGCAATTATTATTCTACCCATTGGTGGGTTGCCTGTTTTTAGGTCTCGCCTGACCCAGCGCATGCGCTGGTCTGGCGAGACTTATTGAGAGGGCTCCAAAAAGTGCTACCAGGCCAGCCTAGAGCTACAGTGCATGTAAGAGGGGCGCGCGCGCCGCGCTTGACCGCGATTACTTTCACTTTCGCGGCCACACGGCCGCTTTGCATAGCTAATCGGTCTCACTTTTGGGACCTTATAAGTATTTAGTTATGCAACTGTTGCATAGCTAAACACTTATAAGGTCCCAAAGGCGAGACCTATTGGCTATGCCAATGCTTGTTTGAATTTCGGGAAGTAAATATAGAGTTGGTGTTGTAGGATGCTCTATCCAGAGAAATAGTTTTTCTTCCCATGTAATGAGGCCTTTGTTGTACCATTTCTGGATTAGATCTTTCAGGCAACTCTGTACTTCCTTAGTTGGATCTTTAGGTAGTTTTACATAGCAGTTTTTGTTGTTTAGCTGTCGATAGGCTCATGACAATAGTCCTCTTCGTGTTGAATGTCAACATTGGCACCCTTGTCGGCTTCTTTGATGATTATATTGCTGTCCTGACTTAGTTCTCATATTGCTCGTTTTCGTGTGTATGTTATACTTGCAGGAAGAAATTTCTTCTTGTACTAGTATTTCTCATGTTCCTAGTGATGTCTCTCATTACGGCTGTGAAAAAAAGCATCAATGCATCAATGGTATTGCCTGGTGATAGTTGTGGCATAAAGTGAGACTTGGCAGACAGTCGGGAAGTTTTCATGTGTGAAGTAGCGATCCCCAGTTCCAATGCTGTGTCCATTGAGTGTGTGAGTAGGTCTGTAAGTGGGTGCGTGAGTCTCGGAATGGGTCTGTACATGGGTGTTTGACTCTCTGAGTGAGTCTGTAAGTGGGTGCATGAGTATCTGAGTGGGTCTGTGAGTGGGTGATTAGTGCCAAACTGGTTCTGTGAGTGGGTGTAAGAGTCTCTAAGTAGGTATGAAACTGTATGCATGAGTCTGTGACTGATTCTCTAACGAGGTGCATAGGTCACTGAGTGGGTCTGTACATGGGTGCGTCACTCTCCAAGTGAGTCTGTAAGTGCTTGCTTGAGTACCTGAATGGGTAGGACAGTGGGTATATCAGTATCTGAGTGGGTATGTGGATGGATATATAAGTGTGTGAGTGGGTATGTGAATGGGTCTATGAGTGTCTGAGTGAATGGACATAAGTGTGTGACAGTCACTGGCTAATGTGTACAAATATATATTTTTTCATATTTTCACCAATAGTTGCAGTGTTGCCGCAATAGTTGCGATGTCCCAGTGACGGTACGGGGAGGTCGCACTGGTGGTTGCAGTGATGTCATGAATATCGCATGTGATTTAAAAGAATTATTTTGGACACATAACTTGTGTCACTAACACCCCCATTTCTTAAACATGGGGTCAGAGTACCTTTAATCGGACCTCTTATGTTAGTTTTTCAGAAATTTTCAGCCCCGGAAACAATTCCTGATCAATAGCATGGCAGCCACAACTTACTGTTCGGGTTCCATCCAGCCAAGCAGGGCATTCCCGCTAGTGCGTGCATTCGCGAAACCACGAAACCACTGCGAAATATCCGCGGCCAGAGATATCACTATAATATTTGGCTAAAATTTCTCAAAAACTACTGAATAGATTTACACCAAATAGACAAAAGGCACTTCCTTTAACCAACATCTATCCCTCTACCAAATGTGGTGTAAATCAGTTCAGTAGTTCGGACTGTAGGTGTGGCTAAAGCTTCCAATGGGAATTAACATTACAAACGCACGCTTATTTCATGCCTGAAATTCTTGGTTCCAACTGAACGGATCACCCCCAAACTTTCCATGACAACTGGTAAAAACGTTGACACTTTTTGGGGAAATCTTCATTAAGATTGGTCAAATGACATCAAAGTTATAGGCAAGTCAAAAAATGCTTTTCCTATGGAAACTAGGTCCTAACTATAACTACCTACTGGTGACTGCCAGTATGTAATATATATTATTATAGTTACCTGAGCTAACTATAACTTATGCCCCTTCAGTGCAGTGCTTATGATAGGCCTGCGCGGTGAACTCTGCTCCGTTCGTGGAGTTTGCAGAATTTTCTGCACCTAGCGCTCCGTGGAGCTTGTGGAGTGCAGAAAACTCCACTCAGCTTAGTGCAGCGGAGTTTTTTCCCTGCTCACACATGGTAAGTTTGCAAGCACGAGCTGCAGCTCGGGTAGAATTTCTACCTGAGCTGCAGAAAAACCAGCGCAAACAGAAGTTCGCAAAACTTCGCAGAGTTTTTTTATCACTTTGCGGAGTTCTGCGTAGCAAAACTCCGCGAACTATGCCCAGGTCACCCATGACATGATCAGTGACATCACTGATGACATCTCAAATGACATCAAGGAGTGACATCATCCCAGGACTGAAAGTGTTTCATAAATGTTTCTGATACTGAAAGATTTATAATAAACTATAGCATGAGTTAAATTTCTATTCTTTCTGTACTAGTAGTTAGTTATACTATTTCTAGCATATCTGAGTGGCTGTGTGATTATGTATTAGTGTGCGATTGGATGGCTGTGTGGATGTGTGAGTGGGTATCTCTGTCACTGTAAGGATGTGTTAATGGTTATGTGAGTAGCTGTATGGGTGAATGAGTGGCTTTGTGAGTGGCTTTATGGGTGAGGGAGTGGGTGTGTGAGTAGTTGTATGGGCGTGGGAGTGTGGGAGGGGTTGAATGGATGTGTGAATGGGTATGTAACTAGTTCTGTGGATGTGGGAATGGTTGTGTGGCTGAGTCAGTGGCTGTATGAGTAGGTGAGTTGGTGTGTGACTTGCTGTATTGGTGAGTGAGTAGCCGTGTGAGTAGCTGTATGGGTAAGTGTGTGGGTGTGAGAGTACCTGTGTGGGTGAGTGCGTGGCTGTGGGAGTTACTATATGGGTGATTGAGAGAGTATGTGAGTGTCAGTATGAGTGAGTAGATGTGTGAAAGGCTCTATGGGTAAGTGATTGGTTGTGTGAGTACTCTAATGGGTATGTGAGAGGTTATGTGGGAGTGGGTATATGAGAGGTTATATGGGGCATGAATGGGTGTGTTACTGGTTCTGTTGATGATGTCAGTAATATCATTTGAGATGTCATCAGTGATGTCACTGACCAGGTCATGTGTGATGTAATATGTTAGGTGATAAGCAGGGCATTTGCGGGGGGGCTAGGTTATAGTTAGCTCACGAAACTATACCTGCTGAATTTCACTGGTTTTGTACGAGTGAAATATGAGCCTAACTATAATGTCCCTGTAACCTTTGGTTTTTTCAGTGAATTTTTAAGGCTTTTTGTGGCTGAGTTGTGGTGGAAGTATGCAGCTGCACTCCAAGAATTTCACCAGGCAGCTGTGTATTAGTTGAAAAGGAGGGTAGCGAGCACGCACCCCTGCTTCAGGCCGTCGTTGGTTGTGATTTTAGAGGATACAGTGCTGGAACCTGTTCTCACCCGTACCGAAGTATCAATCAATCAATGAATGAATCAATCAATCAATCAATCAATCAATCCATCAGGGATTTGTGAAGCACGTTACTCACCTCTGAGGGTCTCAAGGTGCCTGGGGGGAGGGGCGTGCAGCTCCGAGTCAGCTGAAGAGCCAGGTTTTGAGGCTCTTCCTTAAGGTGTGCAGAGTGGGGGAGTGTCTGATGTTGATAGGGAGCTCGTTCCAGGTCTTTGTCATGATGTAGTAGAAGCTTCTTCCCCGCTCTGGCACTGCAAATGCGCGGGGTTTCGGCGAGGGCGAGGTCGGCAGAGCAGTGGTCTCTCTTGGGTATTTGGAAGGAGACTCATTTGTTGAGGTATTGCGGTCCGGTATTGTGGAGGGATTTGTAGGCGTGAGTGAGTAGCTTCAAGGTTACTCTCTTCTCGACGGGGATCCAGTGGAGGTCTCGCAGGTGCTGGGTGATGTGTTCAAGTCATGGGAGGCCGAGGACGAATGTGGCCGCGGTGTTCTGGATGGTGTGGAGTTTGCGGAGCAGGGATATGTTGATTCCGGCGTAGAGGGCGGTTCCATAGTCCAGTCTGCTTGTTATGAGTCCATAGGTGAAAGTCTTTCAGGATTCGGGGTGATCCATTTGAGGGTCTTGCGAAGGATGCGAGGGTGTTGAAAGCAAGTGTAGGTGATGGCGTTGATCTGTCGGGTCATGGTGAGGGAGGAGTTGAATATGATGCAGAGGTTCCGGGCTTGGTATTTAAGTGCAGAGAGATAATGGCCCGAGCAACTGCCGGGGCAAGCCCCTCACCTTTAGTTTTCTCCAAAGGATTTTCCGGTCCACCTTCTCAAATGCTAAACTGTAGTCAATGAAACAGCTGGAAGGAGGAGGCTGGCTATTCTGGGCTGTGATGTTATAGATCGTAGAAGCAGCAACATGGAACCCGGTTTGGAAATAAGGCAAGATGTTATTTACTGAGACCCACTCCACCAGCAGTTTGAGAAGAGACAGGGCATAGGCTTTGGTATCTAGGTCCAAGAGGGCTATAAATTTCCTTTTTTGAAGATTGGGCAGAGGGTGGAGCCCCTCCATGAGTCTGGGATCTGTGCGGCAATGTAGGCTTGGTTGAAAAGGGGCACATTGAATATGCTGGCTAGGAGGCCTGTATTTTCAGACCTGAGCCTGCATGGCCTGAGCTTGAGTTTATTCAGGCATGTGGTATGCAGTCCCCCAGCTGGGAGCGTCACTAATGCCTAGTACTTTGCCCTTTCGCACCCAGGATTCTTCAGGAAACCCGTTCCTCCTGATGCAGTTGGAAGATCGAAGTTTATTGATGTAGTACCAGACATGGGCCAGACTTTTCTCTTGCAACATTTCGTGTATTTCTAGCCCTTAATTTTGCTCAGAGTTTATCTTTGCTTCCCAAGTTAGTTTTTTTAGTATGTTTTGCGTAGATTAGCACTGTTCGTTGCGGAGTTTGTGGTGAGATTTAGTTTGTGAGAGCGCGTTGCCCTCCTTAATGCTTGTGCAGTGATAATGCCCCTGTTATGCCGCTTTCAGAACTGGTCCTTCTTGGGGGTCATGTGGTGCTGATGGGCGGCACCAAATCCCACCTGGTGGACCCTTAGCTTAGTTGTTAGGTCATCCCATTTTGGGTAGGGGTCTCCCAAGGAGTTTTTGGTGAATTCTAAGATTCCGTCTTCCAGCTACTTGCCCATCTTGGAGGTGTCTGATGCTCCCCATTTGACTCTCCTGACTAGTTTGTGTGTTTCGGTCCACTTCTGAGACACTGGTGGCCGTTGTGGCATGTAGTCGCTTTCAGGGTGGTCAGAGATCTCCAGTTTGACCAGGTGACTGGCTGGGGGGCTGATAGGAAAATTAGTCTATGGTTGAGATCCCTTTGAATGTAGCGGGGAACTGAAAATGAGTGTCTTGTGCCTGAGAGATTTGTTCGGCAGAAGGTAGATCATTGTTAGACAGAAGAGTGTTTATTGTTTCCTGCTCTTTATTTTTATGTGAAGAGTTGTAGGTGCACCTCAGTGTCCTGTCAAAACCTCCCACTAACATGGTTTCAAGTGTAGCAACCTCACCAGGAGATCCTCCAGGCTGTCATGAAGGTGTTTGGAAGCATGCAGTTTGAGGGTTTTGGTTACATTATGGTAGCAGTTTCTTAGGAGAAGGACAGTATCTTTCTTCTTACTTGATATCTCAGAAATTAGGGCTGTTTGCCTGTCCCAGGAATTACGATGTAAGGGAATGGCCTTGATCTTGCGGGAGTGTTTAATAAAAATGTAAAGGCCTCCAGATGGACAGCCAAAGAGATTGGGGAATTTTGCTGGTTTGAAGGGCTCATGGTAGCTATATAAAACAGATGAAGTAAGAATCCATGTATCCTGTAGGCAGAGCATATAGCTTGTGTGCAGATAGGTTAGCTCGGGTTTGCATGTTCCAGGAAGTGATTGTGAGTTTGGGCTTTGGCTGAGAGGTCCAAGCATGAGAGCTGCCTTGGAGGTACAAACTAGGAGCAGTTCTCTGTAATCCTTCAATGGAAGCTGCCTGGCTGGCACCACCCATTGAAGTTGTTGTTGGTACTTGTAATGCATCTTATCAGTTGTTGGTTGTTAGCACATGAGACTTTGAAGATGTTTTCAGCTTTTGAAGTACTTGGGAGCCAGTCGTGGGTGGCTTACCATGTCCCCTCAGCACACTCTTATGAGGCCTTGCAGTGTCTTCCTAAAGCAGCACATGCAGATATTTTTGAGGGTGAGGCTTCAAGAGCTTGATGCCCCACCAGTCGAAGGTTCTTGCTTCCCCTAGGATGAGGTCCCTTAGGCTCGCTCCTTACCATGTGGTGATAATGGACTCTGAGGTTCCTTTATCGGGAATTTGAGCAAACATATGGATGTTAAATCAAAGGAGGTTAGCCCCCTAAGGACTGGGATATGTTAAAATAGGCGTAGAATATTGTTCCTGTTGAGTATATTGTGCAAGCTCCATGGATATAATGCAAAATAAAAGCCAGTTGTTGCTGTTTGAGGGTGCTTGTATTAGAAGACTCTCCTGGTCCTAGGGGTAGAATTTGTTGAACCCGAGGATGTTGAGGGGTTGATATCTGAGTTCACCAGAGAGGAGGCTCGGCGAGTAAAATGAGGGCTTGTTTGTGTCACCGATCACACTTCGACCATCAAGCAACTAGGCATGATGATGACTAAAGAGGGTTGATTGGCTCTTATCATTTGGATGCGAGTGACGTGCCCCCTGGACGTGATTATTGAGTGATAAAGGGTTGGACCAAGCTGTGTTTTTAGTGGTGCTAGCAAAAGTGTGGGTGTCAATGCCAGGTGCGCTGTTGTTTGGTACGACGTGCGACGGCTCGATATTAGTGCTTATGTCTGTTTGTTTTTCGAAGACCACTGTAGTGGTAAAGATACCCTTGGTGCCAGTGGTTTGGTGTTAGGTTTAATGGCCCGATTGATCCTTTGGGTGATCGCTGTAGAATAATTGTGTGGTATGCTTGTTAGAAAGCGTCGGGGGATGACTCCTGAGCTCAGTCCCATCTGAGTAGTTCTGGGGGAGGATTACCTTCTGCTTCATCCCTACCTCTGGGTGTGAGAGCTCCTCCCAGGTTTTCTTATTGTGTGTGTTGAGCGGCCCAGTGGTGAGCATAGGAGCTTCTACAGCCTTAAGTTCCAGGTGGATGCCTTGGGTCTCTCACTGCTTTTGTTGTTTTTTTAGGAGTAATTTTGTCGATAGTGACTACCTTGTGCTTGGTGTTCTCTGTTTTTGGTGTCAAGCTCAATTTAAATATCGGAAAAGGCTTTGTAGACCCCTGTTCCTGGTCCACCTTATTGGTGTTCCCTCTGCCTGAGATCCAGGATCTCATAGTTTCAAGGCATTGCTTTTTGACTGTTTTTTAAGTTTTTTTTTCTTCCTTCTGGAGGTAATTGGTTTTATTGGAGGTGGAGATGAGATTGAGGGGTCCCTTTGTAGAGCTGGTTCGTCTTCCTTAATTAAGCTCAGGGAGGTTGAGACCACAGTGCTACAATTGTGGGTGGATGTCCCTGTGCCTGTCGTCTACAGGGAAGGTGTTTCTGCTGTGAAACCGGCGGAGTGCGTTAACAGTTTGGAAACAGGGTCAAGCCCCTTTTTGGGGGAAGGTGGCCTCCCCTGGATAGTGAAAGTGTAGTACTCTTGTTTTTGGTTGGTGTGGAGAAGAAGTTGCAGGTTTTTTAGGGTTTTCCGGTGCAGCAGATATTGCTCTCGACATGGTTTATGAGCGAGCATAGTATTTCGGGAAGAGACAATAGTTTATTGATCAATGGGGAGCATAGGCATATTTTATTGACTTCCGATAGCCCGATACATTTTTTCCTTGGAGGTTGGCCTGGAGCCCAGGTCTGCTACGGTTGAGGCCATTGATTGAATTAGGTCTATCTAAAGTTCCATCTTCTGGGAAATGTCAAAGGAGTGCACTGCCGATGGTGTCTTGCTTGATGTGTCAGTGAGACTGAGGCTCAGGGGACCTGGGAGCGGGGGATGCTTCTATCCTGTGTTGGACTGCTGGAGCAGTTTTGGGGCTTTCTGCAGAGTATAGATGTTTGGGCCAATGAGGCTTCAATGTGGGCTTCCAGTGTACCTAGGAAGTGGTCGGATAGATTACCTAGCTCATGCTGTGGTATGCTTTCCCTCCTTTTCATTTTTATGGGCACTTGGGTGTGGTTTTACTCTGGTGTTTTGCTGCCCAGCTGGGAACCCTGTAGTATCTCCTCGGATGTTGGCAGAGAGAAGGAGTTAATTGCATGTGTGTTCACCTGGGCTGTTGTTGATCTTAGCGTGCGTATGCTTAGGATGCTTGGCGAGGCTTCAATGTTCCAGGACCCTCTTGAGCAGGGAGATTGATTGCCTCCCTTTGTGTCTGGGTTTGCCAGTACATTGGCCTGGATCAACGTTAGTTTGTCTGGGGAGGGATGGAACAGTTGGAGAGGCTCGGAGTGTCCCGAGGCCACCTGCTGTGGGTTTGGGTAGGAGCAAGGCATGTCGGGTGATGGCCCGGCTGGAGGTCTGTTTGTGGAGCTCATGGATTTGTCTAGTGCTGGTAAGTTCAGTTGGGCCTGTGGGGGTGAAAACGGGCACACCTGAGGTGGAGCCTTGCTGAAGTATTCGCTGATTGGCCCCTGTGACGATTTGGCCCCTGAATCTCCTGGTGTGGTAGAAGGGAGGGCTATGGGTTCCAGCTCAGGAGGCATGGCACTTGCAGCTAGGGAGATGTCCGCTCGGAGAGTGGTGCCCTTCCTCCGAGGTATTCTTTTTCTTTTGGGCATGGCCCCAGGGCTTTGCATGTGTTCTGGCTTGTTTGGAGAAAAACGACGTGACGTGACGTGGCTGAGACTATGGTAGCGCCGTCTTGCTATCCTGGCCCTTTCCTGTGGGGCTTGTTCCAGATGGATGGGCAGGGCATGAGTATGCTACTGTGGCAAGGCTGTGGCAAGGCTTCCTGTACAGTGCTGGGTGTTATAGTTGATGTTGTTGGCTGTAGTTCCCCAGCGCTGTTTGGGGTGAGCTGGGCACAGTAGATATGGGGCGATTTCAGGAGTTTATGGTTGTTGTTGTAGCTAAGACTGCTAGCCTTTTGAGGTGAGACAGGAGTGAGAAGCCTGATTTTGGCTCACGGATAAGGCGGGTGCAGGTGAGGGGTAGCTCCAGGGGGCTTGCAGACTGCACCTGAGCCAAGTCAGACGGTTATTACAATGCGTCCCCAACTTGGGGGCGGACTCCTTAGTGCACAGCGTAAATGAGACTCAGTGGTCTAGTTCAATGTTCAAGGTTTCACTCGTGTAATCCATCAAGATCCAAATTAAAGTTTATTCAACATATTATCATTGAGATTTATTCAATTTGCAAAAAAGATTCTCCATATCTTCAAATATTCCAATGTATTAAATCGATGATGCCGTCCACATTATATATCCCCAATGCATTTCGGGCTATTACTGCAGCCCTTCCTCAGGGAATAGCTCTACAAATTAAAGAAAAAATGCAATGCTGTTAATGCTATACTACTGTGTATTGCAATTGTGCGTTGTTAACTTACAAGGTGAACAAAGTATCTCCATGTCAGTATCCCAGGTGACAAACACTATCGCAGTCCATGGGTCTTAATAAACATAAATCAAACGTGGTGGTAAAATTGTGCAAGTTAGAAATGCAGCTAAGCTGCGGGTCGCGCTATTAATACAGGGGTTTAATCAACCGATATAAGCGTCACCTCGGTGGGCGGTATCTAAACACTCATGTGAACAGTAAGTCATAATTAATACCATTCCCCATGCTATTAACGCTAATAAAAACTGAAGTATCACTCACTCAATATGGCGAGCTGTAAATCAACATCAGCGACAATCTGTTAAAGTAAGCGCGTGTCAATACCGCTGTGATTCAATGGTGTCTCCAACATAATGTATTAAACAAAGTGCTCAAAAAGAGCTACTCACGGTATGCACAATTCCGCGGGTTAGCGGGTCAGGTAGACGAGCTCCGGTTAAGCGAGCTCCGGTCTGTTCGCGTAGTTATGCCCGGAGTAGTTTAGTGTGATTAGTAGATGTGTGTGTTGAAACAAACAAAGGACTAAAGTGTCCAAGATGGAAGCGGCTATCTTGGGTAGGTAAAAGTCGCGCCATGTGGTGTAAACTACAATACTAGAGCCGTAAACTCAAGTCTGAGGTGAAGGCATTAATAACAAACTGATTAAAGTGAATCAAAGTAGAAGAATGGTACGCAGACTGCTGCATGGAAAAAATAGCAATTGCTCACAATAATTAATGAAATATGGCTATGCAACATGTAGACATATCAAATACCACCATATTTTAGATACACAGTGCGTTATAAATAACATAGGAATTCCATGCGATCATTGAGTCCGTGCGGCTGCATGGTCGCCATATATCGGATCCAGAAGTTCCCCCGTTTCAATAAAGTATTCTTATTATTCCTGGTGGGTGCAACCTGTTCAAGTATCAAAAATCTTAATTGGGCGACTGTATGGCCAGATTCAAGAAAGTGCGCTGCAACAGTGGATATGGAATTTCTTGTCCGTATGTTACTTTTGTGCTCTAGAATCCGCACACGAATTTTTCGCTCGGTATGTCCAATGTAACATTTGCCGCAAGGGCACTTCAACATGTAAATTACATTGGCCGAATTACATGTCGCATTCACTCGCAATTTAATGGACTGCCCTTTCATAGGGTGGTGTGTGATGTTCCCTTGTATACAGTTGTGGCAATTGCTACAATTGTAGCAAGGTTTGAGCCCTTTGTAGGTATCCGAATGAGTTTCCGACGTTCGATGTGTCAACATTTCCTTGAGATTCCGTCCCCTGGTATAAGCAAAGATAGGTTGTTGGTTGAATATTCCTAGAAAGTCAGGTTCCATACTCAATAGGGGCCAATGTTTGGATATGATTTTCCTGTACTGATTACTTATGACAGAGTATTTAGAAACCACGACCATGTGTGAACTCGGTGTTTTAGGTTTGGTTTTCAACAACTTGGATCTGTTGATCCCTTCACAACGGGCAACCGCCTTGTCAAGAATGTCTTGTGGATAGCTACGTTGCTTAAATCTTTCCAACATGTCATTCATTTCCACTTTGCTTTGGGTCTCACTGGAGACAATACGTTTCACCCGCAGCAGCTGCGAGAATGGTAAGTTATTTTTTAACCCTAGACGATGGAAACTCTGATAGTGAAGTATTGAATTCCGATCCGTGGGTTTACGGAAAATCGTGAGACCGCCCCACTCATCGCCACATATGACATCCGCACCCTCCTCGACCAAGGCCTCACCGCGGCCCTGATCCTACTCGACCGCTCTGCAGCCTTTAACACCTTCTCCCAGCGGACTCTCACCGCCAGACTCCACGACGCCCAGCATACAGGGAACTGCGCTCGACTGGCTCCGCTCCTTCCTCACCGGCAGAATTCAAATGTCATGGCTATGGGCTGCGGCTCTAGGGGCACTGTCACACCACAGAACTGGTAGTGGTGACAGTGGCAGGCGCATGAGCAATAGACACTCTTACTCGTGCACCATGTTTGGCCGTAACAAACTCTATGGTAAACTACACTGTGTCACCCCTTTACCACGTTACTGGTGGATCTGTCATCGATGCGAGAAGAAAAAACCCATCAAGTGCAAAGATGTGTAAAAACAAATCTAAAAAGACAGTGCAAGGAAGGTTTTATTGTGATTATTATTATTTATTTTGTTTTTGTTAACGTCCAACGTTAATTGCCTGTACGTTCATTTGTGTCTGTATTATAATTTATGCCGAGTTTCCCTCATAGCCATACTCTGGGCCACGCCCCTCCCATCTACGTCCTGGAAGCGTGACAATCCCTTTGGGCGGGTCCTCTCTATAAAAGGAGGCCATGCCCGATTGTACACGCTCGTTATCCCTCAGCTTCACAGGACGGCGTCGGCGGCCATGATTCCCGAAGGCTTTAGCGGTCACCTTGGCGGCTCCCGATTTCACGGCAAGGACTCTGGCGGCTGTGAAGCAGAACTTGAGGGATTAGCGCTGAATGATGAAAATAATTAATTCAGCGGTTCCTGGTAAGAGCGCTCCATTTTTTTCTTAAAGAGAAATTCAAACTTTTATCTCGAATGAATTTTGGACAGTACATTTGCAGATTGGTCACAATCATGAGAACAGTGAAATGTTGCAACATCTTTGTTTAGTTAAATAACTTCTTGAACATAAAAGGATAAGTCTTGGACAACTTCAGAGAAACTGAGAGAACTATAGAAGGCAATTACCTTTGTGTACTAAGTTGCGTGGCAGGTCCCGCAGTTCGTCGTGTTCAGAATAGTCAAAGGAAGCACACAAATTCTGGAAGGTTCTTACAGAGGCATTCATAGAAATAACTTTAGGTATGTATAACTGCACCCATGTTTAGACTATTTTAGAAGCCTAATAATAGAGAAAGACCTCAATCCCTGTGCATTCTCTTTTGTAGCTTTCTCATCCTCATCCTAAGAACACGTCTGATAAAACAGTAGGGGAGATTCAGATGATTATGTCTAGCTAGTATCAATCTCTTGCTAGTTTAGCAATTAGGTTTTGATTTTAAAAATATCGAATTATAATTCTCTTACAGATCTCCTTCCCTGCTGTTCCCTACCCAACACCCTTTACCCCGCCTAGCCACTTTAATCCTCTGTGTCACAACGACAAATCAGAGTTGGAGCTGCCTGGAGGTGGACCCTTTTAGCATCATGCAAGCCCCGAGGAACGTCACCTTTGACACCAAAGAATCAGACTTCTGCCCTCTTCTCACTTCGGAGTACCCCAAGGATCATCGTTCAGCCCCATACACTTCAACATCTACATTGCCCCCCTTGCGCCATCGTCAGACAGCATGGGCTCCGCATAGTATCCTACACCGACGACACCCGGTTCATCTTCTCCCTCACTAAGGACCCCCTCACCACCATACTCTGCTTCCAGGAAGAAATGAAGGACGGCACATCCTGAATGAGCAGCAGCTGCCTAAAGCTTAACTCGGAGAAGACAGAAGTCCTCATTCTTGGACCCTCCCCCTTTGCATGGGAAAATACCTGGTGGCCCACCACCCCCGGCTGCGCCCCCACCCCCACGGACCATGCCCGGAACCTCGCCATCATTCTCGACTCCTCCCTTACCATGACCCGACAGATCAATGCCGTCGTATCCACCTGCTTCATCACCCTCAACATCCTCCGCAAGACCTTCAAATGGATCCCCCTCGAATCAAGAAAGACCCATGCACTGATAACCAGCAGACTGGCCTATGGAAACACCCTCTATGCTGGGATCAACAAATCTCTGCTCTGCAAGCTCCAGACCAAACAGAACACCGCAGCCAGACTCGTCCTCGGCATCCTTTGACACAAACACATCACCCAACAACTGCGAGACCTCCACTAGCTTCCTGTCGAGAAGAGAGTAACCTCCAAGATACTCACCCATGTCTACAAATGCCTTCACAACACCGAAACCCAATAGCTCAATGAAAGAATCTTCTTCCACGTATCCAAGAGAAAGCTGGATATTTATCCAGAAAGTGTGCTTTTTGAGATTTGGTGTACATCTAATGAGCCGTTTTAGAGAAGTTCAGGCTTAAAATGTATAGATATCTGCTGCCCCAGGACTCCCATCCCGTGAGATACCTCGAACCATCGATACTAGATTTAGGCAGTTATTACTACCGGTGATGGCCTTCTTTTGATTGCTTATCACAGTACACTGCACATGTTTCTTACTCTTTGCAAGAAGAGCAATGGATTTTTCTTTTTAATTAAAGTTTATCTAACAATTTTATTTCTAGAACACGAAATGTCAACTACGCAACTTGCCATAGTTGTATATTAACTGGAACAGCAGTAGTAATATCTATGGGAGAACAGAGACACAATTGCGTTTAATAATCAGTGATTAGTGAAGGTGAGAAAAAAAGAGAAAAATAGGATGCAGAAATAGAACACGTTTACACCTTGTTGACAGCTCAAAGCCCTCCAAGTTCTGCTTCTGTTCGGAGTTTTAGCAGATGAGTTAAGCAACTGGCTTCTAAATTAGACAAAACAGCTTCAGAGAGGCTTTTAGGTCTCGGTGTATGTGTTGATGCCTTCTGCTATTAAACAGTATTTTGAAATAATTGGAAGCCTTCGTTAAAATATGCGATAGTATCTTGTAACCCCAGGAAGGGACTTCAGAATTTATAATAAGCTTTAGTACCTTGTCAGGGGAATTGCATAAACGGGTGGAAAAAGGATTCAGAAAAGTATGTGTTAAAACAGTAAATATAAAAAGCATGCTATCCACGTATCTGTGCACCGACATTGACCAAAGCTGAATATTCAGAGATCTTGAACACATTCCTACAGTCAGTGCAATTCAGTTGTTGGACTGATTATCATTTGCTGATGACCGCAAACTGGTGATTACACTAATACATTGCATTGGCCTATCATCAGCAGACACTTATTAGTCAGAACATTGTGAGTCCCCCTTAAAAGAAGGAACATTCCTGCCAACGCTGAAGCAGCATGCACACCTCCTCTGACAACAACCCTGGCCTCGGAAGACCCACAACTTGGAAGACTGACATCCAAGGGTGAATGTGTTGAGGACATTATTTTTAAGCCAGTGGCAGCTGTGCTCCATGGGCGTCCTTTCTCAAATCAGCAGCTGAGTTATACCAACCAGGCTGTAGCCTGGCAGAGAAAGTGCCATCCTAGGTTCTGGATGGTGCTTGGCATATCCTGGATGGAGGTGACCCCCAACCCCTGATGTTACTGGACCTCTTCTCAGCAGATCTTGCATCTGCTGAACCAGGGGGTGGGGAAGAAAATAGCACTGTGCTGCGGTGGGTCTCAAGTTTCCCCACTGTAAGGGTCCACTTGGTGCAAATAGGATCTGCTGCAACCCCTGCTTTCTTGTTGTTCTGTGCAGTGGCGTAACAAAACTTGAGGGGGGCACCCTGCAAAGTGCATGGAGATCTCAGGCCAGGGTTCCGCCCCCTGTGCACAATGCTGGAGGAGGCCCCATGGACCTAGGGGGCTATTGTTACGCAACTGGTTCTGTGTCTCTAGGTCCAGTCTTATCGCTGCCTTGTTTCTTGTTTCTGTGGATGTGCTGGAGCTATGATACCTGGGAATGGCATAATCTTCCACCGATTCATGAGTGATACCCACCATCATCATTGCTTACTTGAATAGCACTTAAACCACTGGGCAACTAAGTGAAAAACAGAGAGGCAGCCATCCAGCCCCATTGAAACAGGCCAGTCTTCAGAACGTCCTGGAATGGTAGCAGCAGGGTTGTTCAGCACAAATATGCAAGTGGTCTGCTCCACAGCAGTGTATCATGGAAAGGTTTTTTCACCAGCCATCATCCTCCCCATCTTGGGTAGGACTAACAGCTCTCAATTGATCCTTTTTAGTGTGGTGACAGGTAGTGTTGCATTATAAATAAAGTCTGGTGACGGCCACATGGTTTTACAAATCTTGTTTTTTTAACAACTCACACAGCCACCTTTTGGAACAAATTAAGTATGTCAATATTGTTTTTAGCTGTGCCCATCAATAGGGAGTTGCCAAAGGACATCTTTACTCCAAGTATAGGTCTAGTCACCAAGAACCTCTAAGACGCCTCTAAAAAGGGGGTGTTGGACCTGGCTCTTTCTGCAGGGTCACCCCAGATCTTTGCCATCCTCTACCTTCCTTTTCTGAGCCTGTTTTTCTTAACTTTTAGGACTCTCTGCCCTTCACCTTTACTAATAAGTGGTAAAGTGTTTGTGCTCTTCCTTCTAAACAAGGTAATACTGGAACACACCTGATTGGTACATTTTTTAGTTCCTAGCATATAGTACTACATTTAACCAGAGCCAAGAAGTCAAATGGTACTAGTGGGCTGTATTACTCATTGTGCCACCTACTGAAGTAACCTTTTAAAACATATCTGAGGTCTGCCACTGCCACTGCCACTGCAGCCTTTAGTACAGTTTTAAACTGCCATTTTGGCCTGGCAAAATAAACCTTTTTCCAGGCCATGATACCCCTAAGGTAGCCTATAAAGGCTCACAGGGCAGGGTGAATGGTGTTTAAAAATTAGGACATGAGTGTTTAAGTTCTACATGTCCTCTTAGTAAAAATCTCCTATAATCGTTTTTCACTAATGTAAGGCCTATCAATCCCATTGACTAACACTGAGTTACCTTATTACAGTTAATAAGTGCTAACTTCAGGTTGGTAACAGACAGAGATATGATGTTTACTACTCAAACGAATTGTCATTTAAAATTATCTTTAAGGGTAAAGTCAGATTTTAAGATACTATTCTGAAAATAGCACATTTAGAAAGTTGGTATTTTTCTGCCCAAACCAATAGAGCCTTTCTGCCTGTGTCCTAGGTCACAGGATTTTAAATGACTCTCTTGTTGTGGGTTGTGTAATGATTCTAGATAGTGAGTCAAATGTAGTTTCGGTGTGAGGGTAGAGGGTCCTCCTGACGATATGGCTGGGGAGGAGCTGTACCATGCCCTGACTACCTTTCAAAACGCACTGCCTGCAGCACACACAAAGGAACCTGAAACTAGGCCTGCCATTACCTGTGTTACCCAAGACAGTTTGGATCCAGGACCCGGGGAAGTGTAAGAACTGTCCAGAGCCAGTTTTGGGGGGTAGGTCATGGAATTCTCTCACACAAATGATGGCACATGGTATAAAGGTGCGATCTTCAAATCTTATCAGAACATTCATGGACATGTGGAAGATTCAGGCCGGAAGGAATGCTCTGCCACTGGGAGGACTGCCTTGCTGGCTGAAGAAAGAAGATTGGACCTGCCTGCCTTGGGTCAAGGCTACTGGAGTGGCTTCAAGCATCAATTGACTAACCTCCTGCATGAGATACAGGGACACAACAAGCTTCAAGAGGCCTCCCTGCAACTGCCCAGCACCCACTGACCTGCCCGATACCTGCTGCTGGTCTTTGCTTGGGTGAGACCTTATTTCCAAGAAGTGACTCCAGGTCCTGCACCCTTGACTGGCATCAGTGAGAGCTCCTCCTAAAAGAAAGATGAAGAAACAAGTTTTGGGCTCCTGATGACCATGAAGAGACTTCTTTGCACCAAGAATCAACTGCTCCTGGCAACTGCCAACCCAAAGCTCCAGTGGGAGTAGCTGTTCATGCTACAGCAAATACTGTTTGCAACGCTCAACCTAGTCATTTGCGCCAAAAGCCTCCTACATTCGGAACCCGCCAATGAGAACGGTATCCTTCGCGCATGACTTGAGAAGGTAACCCTTCATTGAGACTAACCTGATCCATGTATCCAACCCGCACGCCATCGCAGTCAGCTTGAATTTGTGACATCTCCCTGGTCTAGCACGACCAAATAACAGCAAGTGGCGCTTTATGTTTTTTGGAACTATTTTAACAAAAAACTTACAAAATTAATATCACCTACTCTACTGCTTGGAATTTTGTAATTCTGGTATAATGTAATTTATTACAAATTACTCTATATTTCTAAACTGGATTAGGATTTTTCTTGCGCTTTGTGTTTTCACTTTTTACTGTTTAAGTACTACATAAAATAGTTTACACATTGCCTCTAAGTTAAGTCTGGCCTCTTTGTGCCAAGCTTCTAGGCAGTTAGGCACAGGTGAATTTGCAGAATTGTGTGGTTCATCCTGACAAGGATCGTGTTTATTATGTGAGTGAATCTTCTACCCCTCTCAACTAATAGCCCAGATGGGTTTTAATATGATAGTGGGACGCCACAGTAGTTGCATTTGATTGGCATTTCACAGACGTGCAAGACTCAAGATTCAAACTGTACTGTTCATTCTTAACTTTATCTCCGATTTTGATTGCTGTAATATGAGTTTTGCTTGTGTGATAAGTTTCTTTGATCGCCCTCAATATATGATCATATCATATTAAAAGAAATTTACTTTTCTTTTAAACTCCATTGATTTCTATGTATCTATTGTTGATTTGTGTGGCAAAAAGCATTCACCAAATGCCGATCCAATTCCAAATCTTCCAACAGTGGGGATATAATTTGTGTATTGTTCTCATATTTGTGCATACCAACGTTCCTCAATAGTTAACATAGTACTTTCCTAGAAGCATAAATCAGTAGAGAGAAGAGAAATGTATAAGGTAGAAAAGATTTTCTTTGGTAAAGTGTAAAAACAGTCCAAACAAATGTATCTTTGACAAACATGAGCAATAATCAACAGTACCACAAATCAGTATTACAAATTCTTTATATCTGAATCAATTTGTAACAAAAATACACAAATGTAAATACTTGCAGCTTTTCTTAAAAACAAATTTCCATTAAGAATAATTTCAATTAGGTGTAAATAGAAGTACCACAGGATTAGTTCCTCAATTCACAAAATGATCTGAACAACATTTTTGGATAGTTTATGGATGTTTATTTGTATTAGCTCAAGATAATTGTTGAATAGACACTATATACTTACAGACTCATAATAATTAATAATACTTACCAGTTGTGCTACTTTTGAGTACTCCCACTCCAGTGAGTGCAACAGTAGGGAAAGTGTTGGATAGCGTAGGGGTAAAAATTACTATTTCCAACCACCCCAAAACCCATACCCACCTTAAAAGTTAAAAATCTCCATTAATTACCTTATAATGCGTTGTAATGGCATGCGTTGTAATGCTATGCGTTGCAATGGCATGCGTTGTAGTAACATGCGTTGTAATGGCATGCGATGTAAAGGCAGTTGCCTTGTGAGTTGCGTTGTACAAGCAGTGCGATGTAATGACTGCGTTGTAATCAATGTTTCCCTCATGAACTCAATCCACTCTGATGCACCCTCGATCCGCTGCCCTCACCACATTTACAACCTAGGTAGAGAAGAAATCAGATTCAACCTCACAGAGATCCTCAATACATCCATCACGACAGCCACCGTGGAAGCACGCAGGGGTCAAGCCTCTCCTGAGAAACCCCTCTGCTGACAACAGCGAACTGAAGCATTTCCGACCCATCTTGTTACTCCCTTTCTGAGCCAAAGTCTTGGAGAAAGCCATCAACCACCTGCTCACAGAATACCTCGAACAGAACATTCTTGTCGAAGCCTCCCAATCAGACTTCCGGACCAACAATAGCACAGAGACCACCTTGATCGTGGCTACCAATGACATCAGACGTCTCTTGCTGGAGAAGCGGCGGCCCTCCTCGACCTCTCCGCTGTCTTCGATACTATCTCCCTGCACGCCCTCATCACCAGACTCCACCACTTAGACATCCAACACAAAGCTCTCAACTGGATCGCCTCCTTCCTCTCTAGCTGAACACAGAGAATCCATCTCCCCTGTACCCAAGAACATCATTTGCAGCATCCCCCAGGGCTCCTCCCTCATCCCCACTCTCTTTAACACCTACATGATGCCTCTAGCACACATCGCCTGCTCTCACGGATTGAACAACATCTCATAAGCCAGTGACACACAGCTTATCCTCTCCCTTACAGATGACACCAACACCACCTGAGCCAACTTCCAGAACACCATGTCTGACATTGCCAACTGGATGAGGGCCAACTGCATAAACTCAAACCTGAGAAGATGGGGGTACTCATCTTCGGAAACCACTCCTCACTCTGGGAAAACTCCATTTGGCCCATCGCACTCACCCTGCACCTGCTCTCTCCAACCACGTCTGCAACCTTGGAATCGTCGTGGACAGCCACCTAACCATGAAAAAAAAAGTCAACACTGTCTTCTGCTCCTACTTTTACATCCTTCGCATGATCCACAAGATCTGCCTGACTAGGGCGTTGCCTCAGCCAACCAAAAAGGGAAATTTCTAACAAAGGTGCTAATCAACCTAGAGCCTATACTTTAAAAAAAGTGTGCTATTCCCATTGTACTAGACATGTTGAAAATACGGCATACCAGGTCTCCAGAATGTTATGGAAAATTAGTGCGGAGTACCTTACGTACCTCCAAAGAAGACCTTGCAACTTGAAGGTCAAACGAGTCCTTTGCAGATGTTAAGGCCACATCTTTCTGAAATAGTAAGGCTTTCAGTTTGTGCAGGGCATCAAAATGTGCATTAGTAAGATTTATCGAAGGCCAAAGCGTCACCTCCCTAACTAACTGTACAGGCAGGTGGAAACATTACTTGTGTACAAATGGAAGTGGACACAACCGTCACCAGATAGGCAGCCCCTGGTTTCATCCCACAGCAACCGGGACTGTTTAGTATCAGGTAACTCCCATTAGAAAGCAATCTGAAAGCTGGATGTATCATGGCCACCGGTGAACCTTTCAAGTAGAAAGATAAGTTTGCCATGGAAGCAATACAGGCTTTGTGAAGAGGAACATCCTTGCACACTAAGGATTTCCTTAAGGTATTCTTGCAGTCTGAGCCATTGAAAAACGCTTCAGTTTCCCTATTTTGACACCGAAATCTGAAAGGTAGTTCCCAAATCTTATGCACAAACCCTTCCCCTAACGCTTTGTATCTACCCACTTGGTGGTATTGCAGAGAGTACTAAAAAATAAATGTTGATATCGGCAGGGTGATGTAACCATGGATTATCCAACCCACAAATGGTGTTCAGACTACACGTACTGCATGTCAGACCTGCTTGTTTTAAATCCCTCAATGTTATCTAGGAATTGTGCCTGACATCCGTTCGTGTCTAGTGGCCAAACTAACCATCGCTTCCATTAGGGTCTGATAAATTATATGTGCCATTACGTAGCATGGTATCTAATTTATCCTCACTGTGTTTTGTAAACTGCTAGTTTTAAAAACATGCGAATGCGGGAATTCCTGGTGTGTTCAACTCTTTCATCTTAGCTAATACAAGACATGTTGTTAGTTGCACAGTTTTGTTCAGGAAAATCATTTGTTGTGGTATTAGGCATGCTGTAAACAAGGCCTCAGTTCCCTAAACGTGCCTGTCTTTTGTCCCCCAAATTGATTTTACATCTATTGTGTCCCTCCAAAAGTCAAAACTTTGTAGAGACAGCTGGGAAAGGTAAGAAACAGAATATATCAGATTGGTGTCGGTCAGCATATTTTTCTTTTTAGTTGAAGGTGCATAAGATGCAGGATCAGATGTATCTTACGCAAAAAAATATGCAACCTTCTGTGTAAATGTTTTTAAACTCCCCCGTGGTGGAGTAGGGCAATGTTCCCATTGTGTGTAATTTAAAACAGCATATGGAATACTTGCTTTATGCAGAAAATGATGACCCTAATGTTGAGAACAAAACATTTCATCATAATTAGAAGTACCTTCATACAATTCATTAGAAGAAAACACAGTAAATTGCTCTAGATCTTCTATCATTTCATGCATTGTTTCAATGACCCAATTGTTAGGAACAGTACTGAGGTAATAACAGCATTCAACAATATTTTGAACAGATATGGAATTTGTAAAAGTTCTGTGGGGTCATACATATCATACTATCTCAAACAATCCCACCAGGAACTAGAAAAGCAGAAATGTTCACCAGGGAAAAGTCTCTTCATTCTTGGTGTGCTGACTAATGAGATTAAAGAACCAAGTTCGCCAGTTGTACTGCAGAGCATTCTGGGAGATAATTTCCATTCAGAATTAGGAAAAAGACTGCTACAAAACCAATCCAGAGGACCAGGAAAAGTAACAAAATTAAATTGTAATCCAAAGGTATATCAATGGAGGAAAACAAAATGTCAGTTTCAGCCATATATAAAAGACGTGCCCTTTTAGCCCAAATGATAGAGGTGGTGGTGGTGGAGAATAAGATGAATCTGAAGAGAAGTCATCAAAGTTTATGAAGTAGCCAGAGACAGTTTGGTCTACTTTTGGCAGCTCACCAGATTTTGTAGAACTGGGAGTTAACTCAATCTGTGGTAAATTGACGTAGACCATGTTCTTTTCAGGTTTTCGAATTGATATCTGCGTTTCTGTTCTATTTATCTGTACAGTTGTTGTAGTTGAAGCAACAGGTAGAAGGCATACTTCGTTGTTATTCATTGTTGTCTTCCGTTGGAGAGAGGATGCTTCATTAGTTATCATGAGGCACAGGGTCAAGACTGATTTGCATATGGCCATGTCTAAACTAGGGTGGCATGGTGAACAAAACAATGATGGATTTAACCCAGATCTCTTGACTGGGGGTGAATGTTTTGATTTGTTCTGCATTCCGTCCATCAATTGTGTGTCTTTTTCATTAGTTATCAAAGCTTCCATCTGAACTTTCTGTATGGTAGCAGGACGAGGCAGGTAGCTACTCACAACTGTGGCTCATGCACTTGTGCTTTTGAAACTGGACTACTTCAGCACTACCCTTGTGGGCCTCCCAAAACCTGACTTGCGTCTCTGAAGGCTACACTTAATGCAGCAGCTAGGCTCATCAAGGGATCTAAAAGAAGTGATCACATCACCCCTGACCTTTGAGCTCTGAATTGGCTACCATTTGAGGCCAGGGCGCACTTCAGAATTGCTTGCATGACTCATAAAGTGCTGCACCATAATACTGCTTCCTACCTGTCCCAGAATCTGACCCTTTTAAGTGGAAACAGAGTACGAGCTCCCTACTTCTCAAGCCACACAAATTCAAGAAAAAGAAAACCCACAGCTGAATGGTCCCATATATTCGGAACTCTCTTCCTTCTGAGATCAGATGCAAACCATCAAAATTCCTCTTCAGGAAAGAAGTAAAACAATTTCTATCTAACAAATTCCTCTCTCACGGAGGACTTGGCCATGCCCCCATTCGCTGTCTAGACCCCAACCTCCTTTTGTCGGCTGCATCTTGTCACTCCGTAACATGGCTGTGTCTTGGGCCATGTTACACTATACCCCTCACCTAAATCTATACATCACTACCTTGGGGAAAACTGTGCATCTACTCTCCCCACCCACGCTCCTCCCTACCATACCTACCTCAGAACCTTTGGGTACACAGTCTATCGTATTCTTCTTTGATTTATTGTCGCTTTGTATTTATATTTGCACTTTATGTAACTCAGGTATTGTTGTTGTTCTATTTACATATCCCACTGTATTTCGCATACTCTTTTTTACTGATACGATATATTTTATCTACTCTCTATGTACCTTATGCTACTGCTGTTGTGCTTACTGTGTAAAACACTAAGCTGACATGAACGTAAGCGCTAAGATGCTATCTTTATTCGATACCTCGGTGGAAAACTGTGCATCTACTCTCTTCTCCCTCACATCTCCTTACCTCAACTACTTCAGAACTGTTGTGTTCACATATCCTACTGTCTATTGGATTCTTCTTTATTATAATGTTGTTATGTATTTTTGTTTACGCATTATGTAACTCAGATATGTCCTTCTATTTTGTTTACATATCCGAACTGTATACTGTTTACTCCTTTTACTGTTACTATATCGTTTTTTATCTATTCTCTAGGTACCTCATGTTATTGTTATTGTGCTTACTCTGTACATCGTTCTGATACCTTCGGCTCATGCTCACTCTATACAAAACTCATAAATAAATAAATAAGAGACAAATCTCTTGTCTTTACGACTGGCAAGAGGCAAAAGAAGTACAGTTCTAGTACATTCATCAGCCAGGACAGGTACAGGATGGCCCAAATTCTTTCTTGTCCATAATTTCCTCCCTTACCAGATCCCCAACCTTTAGAACCCAGGCAGGTTTTGTCAGCACTTGCTTCATATCCCCAGTGATGGTGTGTTTTACTCGGACGTTCAGTCAGTGTAAAACAGCCAAACGTTCATTCAGATCAAGTGGTGGTTTTGCCACCACTGTGTTGGGCTTGTCGAGGTCTGGGACCCACATCTGTACATCAAATCGGATTTCATAGAGAGTCTGATCACCCAGGGATTTTCTTGGCAGATTATTGAGTGCCCTCTGGACCCCATATAGTTGATGGACCTAACTGCAGCCTAGTACCCTAGCAGTTAAAGACTGCCTTAAGTCATGGTTTTCCCTCCTCACTACCAAATTTCCCTTAAGATGGTAGGGAGAAGAGCAACTCAGGGTCACACCCAAACTTCCCATAGCCTCTTTGTAAGCCCTAGAGCTAACCACCGGACTGTGGTCGGAATGTAATGTGCCTACTGCATATGTCCTGACAAGGACTTGCAAATCCGTTATAACAGTTCGGGAGTCATCCGACCACTGTGGCCATACCTACAGGAATAGAGAGCAGCAATACACTGCTACCAAGATTTACTTGTAAGCCCTATCTAATGACAAAGGGCAACAGTGGTCCAAATAAACACAAGCCAGAGGCTTGTTTGAAATAAGTAGAGGTGTCTGGGGTGGACGCGTCATAGTGGAATCCTTGCAGATGACGCATTTAAGGACAAAGTCCTTAGTCTGTTTATAAAGACCTGGCCACTAGTAGCGTTGCTGCATTAATGATATTGTATCAGCCACCCCTACATGTGCAGATGCCAGACCCTCATGTGCAGTTAGTATTAAACCCATCCTGCGATCGGTGTTTGGTATTACTCAATCTCCTACTCCAGAAATGTGAGCATATGGGATGTTTTGTGCATCTAACTTGCAGGAGTACTTGAGTGGAAAGCCTTCGGGAGGTGGGTATCGTTGCAAGCAGCATTGAGATCCACCATGATGTCTCTATTTATCCTCGTACTTGAATGAGTAATTACAGCAACTGCTTCAGGGTGAACTGTTGTTTTCACTGCTTCATCAGCCATGAAAATCCCTGCAACGTTAACACCAGCGTGTTGATGACTCAATTTGTGTATAACATAAGTCCGAGTGAAGCATTCTTTAAACTTTGCCACCTGCTCTCAAACCCTTTTGTGCTTGATTGTGTACCCTTTTGAATCTCTGAATCCATTCAGTGCTCCAGTAGTGTACATATTCATTGCAAGACTGAACACAATCATATAAATGGAACACTATAAGTACGGCGAATCTAGGATCCGTATTCCCCAGTGCCAGAGTTAGAGCCTTTAGTTCGCCAAATGTGCCTTGCAGTCATCAAGTGACTGTGTGTAGATTTTCTCAGGCTGGACTTCTTCGTCGTGCATTCACCCTTCCACAATTGCACACACTGCTGATGTTTAGTCCCTACGGCAGGTTGGGCAAAACCATCAGTATATAACATGTAATCAAATCATTCTAAAGGCATTATTTCATTAGGCAGAGGATATTCTTGTTCGTACTGCAGAAAAGCTTGCAGCTGTAGTGTAGAGTCGAATCTGTAAACTTAATCTGAGTGAGTTATCCCATTGAATCCATTGTGGATGTAATGCTTTAGCGTTCGGGAACGCTTGCTCTGGTGACGGCCTCTAAGGTCTGCACTGGGGTCACGAGAATGATGTGTTTACGCTGAGCCAGGACTCGCTTTCTTACCACAGCAGTCTGTACTGCTGTCAGTATTTTTTCTGTAGGTGCAAAATGCATTTCAGCATTGGTGTACAAATGCCATTGATATTTAATTGGTACAGTGTAACCTTCTTTGAATGTGACGTCTTTGTATCCTGATGCCCCCACAATGATGCAGCTCACTAGGTTTGTTGTGCTTACAGGTGTATGTAAGTGTTTCGAAGCTAGCCTGTCAGCTTGTTCGGAACATAAAATATTTGTGTCTTCCTGAGTCCAATGTGTACTGGAAAAGTCTGGATGTATCAAGTCGTAGAAGGGTTTAACACGTTCTGCGTAATATGGAATGCAGTTCTGCCAAAATGTAGGAATCCAAGTATGGATTGTTGTCTTTTCTATGTAGTTGGAGGTTAAAGTAGTGCACACTTCTTTAAAAAATGTGTCTCAAGGCTTTTGCCTTCACTTAACAACTCATATCCCAGAAAAAGGACATTGAGGCGAGCAATTTTTTGATTTTTCTAAAATTTAATTTGTAGCACGTGTCAGCAAACCCCAGAATTATGAGTCTACTCTTGTCAAGTTTTCCAAGAGGTCATCATCCATCAGATATATGTCATCAACATAGGACAATGCCTGGCCATAAACATTTTTAGGTAGCTCTGTTAATCTAGATTAATACAGTCCAAGGCCTATTCTTATTCCCCTGAGGCAATCAACAGAATTGCGTCTGAGAGTCTGATGCTGAGAAAACAATCAGATATCTGCTTCCAGGCACTATATTTTGGCAGAAGAATCAATTTGAGACATCAAGTTTTAGTATTTTTTCCACACTATGTTTTTCATTAGTGCGGCACTGTGTGCATTTTGAACTGCAAATGTGCGAGTAGCTGTGTTTAAGTGTTTGTAGTCTAATACTAGACCATATGAATGTTCGGGTTTCATCACAGGAAACAAGGGATTATTCATTGATAAGGTGCTACTTTCTATTACACCTAGGTATTTAAGTTATTTGAGGATTTCCCTAACTTGTTTTTTAGCTTAATATGATATTTTCTTTGAGTTGTCCTCAGTGGTATTTCATGGTAAGGGGAACCGTCATCCTATCCCACGGTATAACGTAGGAGCTAGCACTAGCACCCACTCCTTAGTATATGAATGTTTAACTGATTCTGTAACGAGGTCGGAAAAACTGGCAAAAGTACTGTTTTTCCCTTTGGGCAATCCATTCCAAAATCAGGAGGCCAATCCATTTTCAGCCAAAAGAATGTCATGCTTGTGTGTTAAGTCCTCCTAAAAGAGAATGGTAATGTTTCTCGGTGCGTCCCCCTCCAATTGGACTTGCATTTCATATAAACTATGTGGGACACTTACCCTAGAATGTGGTGTTTTCACCGTGATATGCTCACTCAGCGCTACTCCCACCAGACAATCCATCAGGTTCTTGTGAACAATTGTGACTTCTGCTGCACTGTCCAGCATTGTCACTGCCCATTTACCACTAAGAACCAATGTCCTCAATATTCGGGGCATGCCTGACCTTAGTCCAGCTACCTTCTTGTTTTTTAATTGGGGCTTGGAAGGTTTGGGTTTGTCTTCTTGTTTAATGATGTAGTCAAACAAGGGTTGTGAGTCCTTCTTCGGTTTGACGTGCTCCACCGATCTGCACTCTGACCATCCACCTCTATCTGTAAGTTTATCGCATGACTCCTAAAAGGAACAAGATGAATGTGTATCAGTGTCCTGATACCTGTCAGGTGGTCTAATGTTGTCACAGTTGCACAGATTATAGAGTTTTTCAGTGGTTTCCTGTGTAGGAGACCCACCCCGTGATTTCTCTTTATCTTTTTTTTTCTTATTGTCCCACTTTGTTTTTGTAGCAGACCCGAGTGCTTGCTCAGAGCTATCCTTTTTAGAATTCCTTTTCAATTGTGGTTTACCAGGTCCGACTCCCAAATAATCTCTACCCAGCGAAGCATTGGTTTCTTCGATAATTTTAGGTAATTTGCGCCCCTGTTGGGCCAGAGCCAAATCCATTGGGTATTGGTGTATAGCTAAAGCTGCTGCTTCCCCCTTTATGTTACCTAACATAATGGCGGATACTGCGGCAAAATTGCCCATCAGTTACATCCCCACGTACAGGGCAGGTGCTGCCCCGTACTCATTCTGTACTGTTCTGTACTACTCAGCTGGCTAAACGGAGGCTTTGGTTCTGGCTTTGCAGGAAACAGATTCAGAATTCCCTACTCTTGTAGTGTGTGATACCTATTACTGCGTCCAGACCTTTAACGATAATTTAACTTATTGGTGTTGATTGAATTCAGAGATTCTAAAGGAAATACTATTAAGCATAAGCATCTTTGGGGGAACGTGGCGGCTCTTAAAGACAGTTTGCCATGGGATCATGTGATCCACACATTGAGTCATCAGCATGTTGGTGTACACGTTGCAGGGAATTTCATTGGCTAATGAAGCAGCCAAGGCAACTATTCAGACTACCCTCCTCGCAGAGTGTTCCGCAAGCAACTGGGATGATGGTTCAGCACGTAGTTTACTCACAATGACAGCAAGTGCTCCTCAGCCTAAACCCAGAAATGCTTGTTTATTTATTTAAAAAAAGCATCCTTGCTCCAAGCTGAGACCTTAGTCAAGTCATCATTGTTCATGTTCGATAGATAGCTGCGTCACTGCATGGACGAACAGCAAACAATCACATTTGCACAATGTATGTTCAGACCTTGTACAGGATGTTCAAGGTGTTGTGATAGTGTTCTTACAAAGGGGAATATGTAAGCAAATGTAGTGCAGTGTCACGCATGCAATGTGTGTGGAAGGTTAATGTGTGAAGGAGAAGGCAACTTAAGAAAATCATTTACCTGTAAAATGATTGCCAACACCATCTATAACTCTGGAGGTTTAGGAGTTTAGATGCAGTACTGTGAGCTAGCAGGTCCAACATTTACTGATGATATAAGAAGATTCAATCCCTGTATTATGACGTTTTGTTGGTCAGATCCGCAGTCCTGCTAAATCCTTAGGAACTGTGTAACGTGGCACTACCAACGTTTTAGAGTTGGTACCTATCTAATGGGTCTCCTGAGTAGCTTCTTGAGTGCGTCCAGGGACCCTTTTTTGCCTTTATTCAGAGACATCTGTGGTAATAAGGAGTTTATCCTTCTCAGGTTTAACACAGTCACAGACACTAGCTCTCATAAATCATTTGGTTAGGCTGTATCGACATCTGATGCAGTACATAATGCGCACGCTAAATACTGCCCCTGCAAGTTTTCCTCAAGCTGGACCACCACAGTAAGAGTAGCTACAATAATGTTATTATAGGTAAAATCCCAGCGAAATGTGATGAAATTGCCACAGATGTGCAGAATTCATCCTCAGAACAGGAAGTGAGTGAGAACTCTTCCCGAAAGCGCAACAGAGGACATGATAGTTCACCAGACTCTTCAAGAGTTTCTGGTGGCAAGACCCACCTACAAATATGTACTCCAGATTTGTTGGCTTAGCCCTACGGATAGAATTTATGATTTGGGAATACAAATTGAAGGCGACATACTGCGCCCTATTTAAGTAATGTTCTGAGTGACTTTGGCTAATGAATATGACACTCTTGTGGCTAAGATTGATTGACTTCTGGAGTTTGTTCTGAAAGTTCTACAAGGGGAGGATGTAATGATCCCTTCCTTTTCCATTCTTGTCCTGGAGGAAGTGAAAGCTGCAGAATGGGCTCATGTGCAGGTCCCAGCTTTATATTGCAAGCAATCAGGTTGAGAAAAATACTCATCTTATCATGATATACCTATAAGGTGCAGCCCACAGGTGCAAGCACACTATCCAATTAAACATGAAGATACATGATACATGATGATTCTATCACAATTAGAATACCAAGGTGTGATTGAGTCTTGTTTCTTCCCTGTAAATAATCCATTATTTCTAGGGGTGGGTGTAATTTGCGTAGTCGCGCTACGCAAAGCTCTGCGAAACGGTAAAAAATCTCCACGAGCACGCAGAAATTCCGCGAACACGTGGAATAGCTTGTTTGTGATGCCTTTTTCCTGTTCGCGAACTCTGTTTGCATGCTCGGGGGGAAATATCTCGTGAACATGCATTTTGAGAACACGAACACAGCATTTTGGGCAATTCCGCGTTCTCCGCAAACGCGAAATTACCCAAATTCCAGAAATTCCGCGAGCGGAATGGAATTTACCGCCCAGGCCTAATTATTTCCAATCCATAATTCTGATCATTCTTATTGTATAGTCTTTGACTATCGACATTTAAGCAGTCACACATAGACGTTTGCCATACCAAACTCCCACAGCATGGGCTTGATGAATAATATAGTTAATAGAAAATGCAAAACTACATTGGACATTCCCAGATGTATTTTCTGTAACAATGTGGCACCAAAAATTTGGAATTTGACCGCTTTCTCCGCATCGGGAGCTCAACAACAGTTCTGTTGACTCCCACAGGGCTATAAAAACAGTCCAGGTCTTATTCTTATTGCTGCCTGAGTGATGTCATTCTCACAAGAAATTGACTCAGAAGCATTGTCTTACTTTGCTGAAATTTACATCATGGACGATGATTTAAACATGCATTTATCCAGAGTGGATAAAATTATTCTGCAATTTGCCTACTGTGGCTATAAATGCAATTTTCAAAAATCTAAAATTGCCTTTCTCAGTGCTCTTTTTTAAGGATATGAGTTATCAAATGCAGGCAAAGGTTTGGCTCCACAATTGTTAGAGAAATATGCTATGTTGCAACCACCAAATTCATTAAAAAAGCTTAAATCACTTTTGGGATTTCTGAATTTTGGTATAACATACATACCAGATTATGCACAATGGGTTAGACCGTTGTACAATTTGATTAGTCCTACATTTTCTGATAAAGAGTGGACTGCTGAACATACTTGTATTCCCTGGAATATTTACAGGCAGACATGCTTGAGTCTAAACGTTGAAATGCTCGTGTTAATTCTACTAACTTGGTGAGCCACATAATTACAGGTTCCAATGGGTACACATATGGTTTTTTCAATGAAGGAGAAACAGTGCTGATTGCTTATAAATCACATTCAATACTGATGGTTCAGCCCCCCTGGTGGTTGGTACAAAGTACAAGTACTCAGCTGTGTGTGCTGCAGTTGAAGCTGTCATGAAGGATGGAGTTTTTCAGGCACAAAGGACATATACAGAAACTTTATGTTACTGTATTGTTCAGCTGGCTAAATGGAGGCTTTTCCTCTGGCCTTGCAGAAAACGGATTCAGAATTCCCCACACTTGTAGTGTATGATTCCTATTACTGCATCCATGCCTTTAACTATAATTTACCTTATTGGTGTTTCATTGAATTCAGAGATTCTAAAGGAAATACGATTAAACATAAGCATCTTTTAGGGATAATGGCGGCTCTGAAAGACAGTTTGCCATGGAACATGTGATCCACACATTGAGTCATCAGCATGTTGGTGTACACGTTGCAGGGAATTTCATTGGCTGATGAAGCAGCCAAGGCAATTATGCAGCCTCCCTATCTATCTAAGAATCCCTATCTATTGAGTCCTCAACTGTTCTCTTTGCCTGCATTCCTGGGGTGGATGGTCGGGTGATCCTCAACTGGGATGGCAGGTTAGAGTTAATAATAAAAGCTCATAGGGTTTGATGTATGCCCATGCAGGTGAGGCAGCTACTGTTTATCTGTTACAGAAATGGTACTGGTGGCAGGGTATTTATCAGCAGACCAGAAAATGTGTACTTTGCTGTGACATTTGTCAACAAATTAAAGGTTTCACCATTGAATGCCCATTGCAGATACGGCTTTTAGCTTCAAATAAGCCACTACAGTGTGTCTATTTAGATCATTGTGAACCACTCCAACCGCTCCATACAGATACTGCCTACAAATATATCTTAGTGGCAGTTGACACTTGTTTTCTGTTTCTATGGGTGTGGCCACAGTTATTGACTGTTGCTCTTACTGTTATTAAAGATTTGCAAGTCTTTATTGATACATATGCATTGGCAACATTCCACTCGGACTGGGCCCGGCTTTTGCCTTTAAGGCATACCTGGACACTAAGAGCACCCAGGGTGTTGCTGTACATCATTCCGCCACCTATCATCCTGAGGGAAATTTGATAGTGGAACGGAAGAACCATGACCTAAAGCAGACCGTAACATTTAGAGTATTAGGTTTAAGTCATAGTTGGATTCATCACCTGTGTTGTGTACAGAGAGTTTTAAATAATCTGCCTGGATGAATGTTGAGTAGTCATACTCCATATGAAGTTTTGTTTGGGGCTCCAAAGTTTCCACCAGATCTTGATAACAGGTGCAGAGGCAGAGGATGCACCCTTTGACATCAATGAACGTTTCACTGTTTTACAGGAATTACAAGACTTCCGAGATGAAAACTTAATTTTAATTTCTAAACAATCTGCCACTGACGAAGTGAAGGTGCAACCAGCAGTTTCTGCCTGGATTCCTAAGGATGGGGATCTAGTCAGAGAGAAGATTGTAGATAAAAAAGAGTTTGGCGGCTCCTATTGTGCAACAGTGCATGTCCTTGCCATTCATGGTACTTGAACTGTGATATTGCCACTGCTTGCTGATTGTAAACAAGAACAACAAGTTTTGATTGATTTGATCAAGTTATACCATCTGGCCGGTTCTCCATAGTTGGCCATGAGGATATCTCGGTAGTTCCTTTTCACCTCTCCCTACCCTGCTGAAAATCCTTCTAGCCGCAATAGGTAGTCCTAATCTTACTACTCCCCGGCTGGGGTCTTCAGATGCTAAACTTTCAATCATACAGGATGATGATAAAAACACAGCATGTTTTTTGATGGGATTTCACCATTTTCTACTGCTGCTACTTCCGATGACGTGTATTATCAACTGCCTTTGGAGGTGTCTATCTGCTCTCCTTCACATAACGAGGCCCCTGCTTTCACTCAGACTGCCTCTGGTTATTATGTCAGCATTGATGATTGTTCTTCAGACTCTTCGCATGCCTCCTTGTGTGGTGTGCATGGACTATTCTTAGTCTAAAACAGACATACCTGATTCCTTCTATGTCCTATGGTTAGATTTTTCTTTCACTGTTACATCTCAACCTTCGGATCGGATTTGTTACAGTCTTCTTTCTGCTGTTAAATGGACACTATAGGTCATATTTACAATAAAATGACGGCGTGCGGAGCTGCGACAAATTGTTCAGCGGCATGCTCCACCATTTCCAAAACACAGGGATGTGCCATATTTACAACAATACACAGACCCCTGTGTTTTTCAGACACTCTTGCGCCGTAGTGCAAGGGTGCCTGCGTTGCAGGGGATGATTGTTTATGTGCAGGAAGGTCTCCCTTCTGTAAATCGGGGGCAGCATCATGAAGCAATGGGTGTTGCAGTGGAATGCCCAAAGCAACACCCATTGCACGCCCCTTTCACTCCGATACCTCCATGAAGGGGTACCATATTTACAATGTGGAATTAAGCCACAAAACGTGGATTACACCACTTTGTAAATATGGTGCAGGGCATAGCGCAATGGGAACTTCACAAAAAGTGACGTTATTCCCTAGCACGTATGCTCCTTTCTCCCTAATTGCTAGCTCCACAACTGGTAGATGAGATGCTTACTCCCTGTTCTTCTTCACATAAAGTCTGTAGAGACTTGTCCCGTGTGAACATTACTGCATTCCCTTCCGATGATGTTATTGTATGGGATAAAGTTCCCTATGATATCTAAGCAGTTAAAGTCGATATAGATTATATCATTACCCTAGGTTTAACCTCTTGAGTGCCCATGACGAGATGGTCTCGTCATGGGCCGCGGTTGCGCTGTGCCCATGACGAGACTATCTCGTCATGAACCCCGCCCGCTAATTCAACGCCCGGCACAGGGCGGGGAAAGGGCGGGGCACTCAAGGGGTTAACAGGTTCTATTTTGGATGAATGGGATGTTGTGACTGCAACTATTGTCTGAATTGGAATCATACACAGCATTGGAAATAAGGATTTGTATTTGAATTCTGCAAATTATTGTGAAATGCTTTGTTATCATCATTATGCCCATCTTTCTTACACAGAGCTGGTACACCATGTGCTGTTTTTAATTATACACAGTGAAGACACTGTTTTAGATGGTGTTTGTGGTCCCTTAATAAGCCAGTTACCAGCACGACACATTGCACTGAGTGCCATTTGCACATGTGCAATATAGTCCTGCATGTATATGTAGATCCACATTTCCAGGAGTGAACATGTGAGTGGGCACATTGTGAGTTTTGTGGCTGGACAGCTGTGGTATTCAAAACTGCCTGAGACAGGCAGCATATTTGAAGGCTTGGCTGAATCTCGCATTGTATCTCCTTCAGGAAAGTAGGATGATTCAGGTGCTGACAATGCAGGTGATGACAGGGCGATTGACAGGGACAGATGTTGTCTGAACAGCCATCTCTGTGTCCACCACAATGTATAGTATGAGAGGAAATGTTCAATTAGTCTGGAGGTGGCCTCCTAGGAGAAATGATTGGACCATTTTGTTGTACAACGGGGTCTTTGCCATGATAAGCCTGACATGGGTGATCAGTGACACCCAACACACTTTGAAGGATGGTCAGTGACTGCGCCATGGCCTTGTCCTAAGAGGAAGGAACTGATCCTTGAAGAACCCAGGGCTGAATAGCCGGCACCAGGCCTTGTTGAGTCACAAGACACAGGTGCCCCAAGGCTCTCTAAGTCAACAGCCCATCTTTACAAGATGCACCACGACACCGAGATTGATGAAGAGCTGCTGGACCTGCCGAGTCCTTCTGTAAGTAGCAAGTGGGTGACGCATAGCAAAGAATGAATAAGGGCCAGTAACCCTTAGCACAGGGCCAATGGACCCACTTCCAGACTTGTGTTTGAGATACTGAAGCCAGCAACAGTGTTGTTGTAAAGGATTGTTTATGTATTCCGCAACATGGTGTACAGGTACCAGCCTTTCCATAGGGTTTTGCTGCATTAAGAGCTTTGTTGCTGGGGATGGGACCCCTCACTCTGCATGCGTATGACTTCTTTTTGGGGTATATTTCGAAATGAAGGGCTTCTGGTACATGCTGCCCAGGATGGTACTGTAAAATACTGTGCAGTATTACCTTAGCACAATTAACACAGCGCTACATTTGTAAACAGGTTATGTTTATAAAAAGCACAACAAGAGGGGGAAGAGCATACCACCTGGTTCCCAAACTGTTATATATTTTTAAACTCTAGCACTATTTATAACTAATAATACCCCTCTAAACACAACTAATTCTTCATAAAGTGTTTTTAATCTCTAATTTAAACATGTATTGTTTCTCCAAAAGTGGTGAATAGTCTCTTAGATAGCTATAACAAGACACAGTCAATAGATTGCCAACTGAAAGGTTGCCTTGTGCATTAGCTTTTAATCTCTTAAAAAGATATTTCCTAAAGAAATGATCACACTAAACCTGGCTGCAGTGTTGTCACTCTTTTTATTGGGTTATTGAAAAATCTGATATCCCCTGAAGAAGTGTTTCTTCTTTGAATGGTGTTTGAAGTATTTTGAGATAACCCCCACTGCAGTGCTCTCTGTAGCCTTCATGCAAAATTCAGCTCTGTATTGAGATACAATTGCTTAAAAAGAGTTTGAATGTGTGCACCTTGGGAAATAATTTGTCTGCCATGAGTACAGACAGTGGGAGGGCGTCATACTTGCCATGGATTCACCTCACTATATATAAAATTTCCCTTGGGTGTCCACAAACACAAATGTACTCATAGACTCATATTCACAGTTTGTCACTCACAGACGCACTTGGTCACACTTACACTTTCACAATCACTGGCCCTCCCTCACAGCAACTGGCATATAGGGGCCTTGATCTGCACTCAAGGGTTATAGGTGTTCCGCTTTAATGGTGCAGCTAGTGCGGTTGTACCAGAGTGTCTGGGCCCTCCTGCTGCACCATGGCTATAAGCACCCCTGACTCACTTCCACTCCCTCTCCGAATCTCTCCATCAGTCATTCATTCTAACTCACTAACACTGCCTTGCTCACTCCCTTTCCCTTTTTTTCACTTATTCATACTCATTCTCACTCAATCATTTATTCTCACTCTTTCACTTTCATTGACATTCTCAAGCTCACCAAACTAACACACAATCTCACTGAATCTCGTTCTCTCTTAAGCACAACAAACAATCTTTCACTCACACATGCAGAGAGAAACAATATTGAATTGTTCTTTACTTACCTTTCTTCCTCTGCTGGCAAGTCAGAGGCTCACTGGCAGCAGCAGTGCAGGAATCCTGCACTGAACAGTGTAACCAGCAAGCCATGACTCCTAACGAGGAGTCAGACAGAGCAGTAGGGCCAGGTTTAAGAAGAAGACCCACCTGCAGTCCTCTCCCAGCTACTTGATAGGACAGAAAGCCCAGCCCTATAAGTAGCTGGGATAGTGCTGAGGATACCGCCCCTGCTGCTCTGTGTGGCTTCTGATTGGCCTAAGGGATGCACTGATTAGCAGATATACTGTGCTGAGGCATGCGCAGAATGTCTGCTAAATAAAACAAGCATTTGCAATGCAAATAGGTCTCGCATTTGTGAGTTAGAGCTATTGACGTTGTAAGTGGCAATGTTTTTTACCTACACGTTTTATTTTTGGAGTGAATGTATGTAGTGTGCAAAATCCCTTGGAAAGGTCCTGCACTTTGTAATAAATATATTGAAAAAGATTCAAAGTGTGGATTGTGTCAACAATTGTTTGGCACGTACCTCATGGGTGAAGTGTCGCCACACATGCACACCGTGGTGCTTTACTAATGCGAAACTCATTAATAAAATTAGTGCTTACAGACTAATCAACGCAATCGGATTGGAGCATGTGAATCCGAAGCCCGGCTACTCTTTCATTTTCTAGACTATTCGACTCACTCTCCTGCGTCTTGGTTATCCTCGAAACACTGGGAGGCAATAAAGTTTGCCAAGGGGGCGGGGGGCATGGGGGCTTCAGGGGTACATGAAAATGTATTCATTACCTAGTTGTCAAAGGTCGCCCGGTGCTATTAGTTAAAAGTGTGCAGATATTGAGAGTACTCGCATCTATGAGAAAATCGACATTAACTAAACAAAATGCCAGAATGCATGTCAGTTTTCACAGTGTTTTACACAGTACTGGTTGCTTGGTTTCATTGCATTCATTTTTGTATTTACTCTTTTACACAGCATCCAAAGTAAGTTACCTAACCCTAAAGCCCCGAGTTGTTAAATGACCCATAGAAGGGAGTATTTTACAGTTGAGCAAATGTGTCCAAATGTAAATTTGGTAGTGCCATGGAATGACCTGCCAAATGAGGTACTCGATGAGCAGGTATTTAACTACACGTTCAAAACGTACGGTATTGTGGCTGTTGTTTGTTTGTACACAACCACCTCTCTGAATGTGTTTATTAACACAGAGCTCAATCTACCAGACAGTGCTCACAGAGGGGCCACTAAGCACAGAACAAAATGTATTCATTTATCCTGAGTGTGAAGGCACCCGGAAGGCTTAGGGATCTCAGCGCTTCTACAGACTCTGCCATGCTCCTCTGCACTAGCAGGGCACAGCTCAGAATCTGCCGCTTCTGCTAAGAATAGGTGAGGGAGATGAGGTTGGGGCATACAGTAGTTGCCAGCAGATTTCCAGTTTATTGAAAGTGATGATTCTGACGTGAGGCAATGGAGACTGACTTTGTCTGTTTGTCTGCACCAGTCTATTTCTCTACTATCTACCGGGCTCACTGTCATGTATCCATTCATTTATCTTTTTTAGAGGTGCGCGAGCCAATATATTAATTAGCAGGTGGAGCCAGCCAGAGACGAGCCAAGCGTATACGAGCCAGTGGGCGAGCCGTGAAAATGATCGGCATGTTAATCATACATTAAACATGATATAAATGTGCGATAATGTCTCTTCAGAATTAAAAAAAAGTGCTTTTCTTTAGCGTGTCACTTCAGTACACAAGATTATAGCACTAAATTGAGAGGAAGTTATTAAAAGTGCTAGTTTTAAGAATGAGGTAAAACACTGCTGCTATTCCCGCCCGACAACAATGCCATTTGTGAACTAAGAGGCGTCAGTTGCCATGCATACCCCGCATGTTGCCTAGAGTCTTATTATATATAGAGTAACATTAAAATCTAGTTCATTAAACACAAGAAGTTTTTGTACAGCACGCATCTTGAACTCGCATATTTCAAGGTGGCAATAATAAAGATAAAAACGGAAGTGCCAGCATGCAAGAAAACACGAACAGGAGTGGAGGGAGGCGGGCGAGGGTGAGAAGTCACAGACTGAGGGAGGGGGAGGTGGGGTGGGGAGACAGGGAAGAAAATAGTGTTAGGGGCCAATAGCCGTGGATGGATACAAATGATGAATGAGGAGGGACTAACAAGCCTCAAACCAATCGGAAGGCAGCATTTAAGACAAAAGCCAATGGGCAGAGAGTGGACGGAGCTTCCACAAAGCTTCCACACTACAGTATACACTGCATAACTCGCCAAGCGATGGTAGGGCATTTGCGCCGCAACGCTAGGCAAGACCTAAAAGAAACTAGTGTTAGGAGTAAAGGGGCCAAAAGCAATGGAAGGAGACAAATGATGAATGAGGAGGGACTAACAAGCCTCAAACCAATCGGAAGGCAGCATTTAAGACAAAAGCGAATGGTCATAGAGTGAGCGGAGCTTCCACGAAGCTTCCACACTACAGTATATACTGCATGCCTCGGAAAGCGATGGCAGCACTTTTGCACTGCAATGCTAGGCGAGACCTAAAAAGATTGTGCCTGTATGAGGGGACATTAGTTGAACCACAACCCCCACATGAGCAAAGCAGACATCCATCTATAGAGTGCTGTGTTTTTAAACAACAGTCTATAGCGGGATCAGTACTCAGCCCCCTCCTCCTCCTGCCATCAGGAGTCTGTTGGAGATGCCTAGAGTAGCCCTGCACACTTCCGAGTTCTCATATACGCAAAAGTCGTGCTTGCATGGACATTGCTAAATTAAATTATTACAAGTGTGAGCAGAGTCTCTGTTAATTATGTGGCGGCTCACATGTTGCAGGGCTATGCCCAGAAGTCCCTGAAGAAGAGCACCCCAGGACGGTACAAATCTTATTAACATTTTATTTTGGTCTGGCTGTCTTCAGCGACAGTCCTATGAGTGATACTCTGCAGAACAGAAGCACTTAACTCTTGAAAACACCTTCATTTCTGATTTCAAGATTAATTTGAAATGACTTTACACATAGCAGACTGTCACAATGTACCCCACTAATGCATGCTAAACAAGCAGCGAAACCCACATGTGCAGGGCATGGTGTGAGCTGAGCCCAATTTTAGCCTAAATAATATGGATTTATCTTTGCTGATGCAAAGGATCTCAGTTGTGTATCTGCCTGATCAATAGTGGCAAGGGGGATGCACCCAGCGATTATCTAACACAACCCTGGCATGTTAATTGCGTCCCTGAAGGATTCATTCTGAGGCTCAGCTGCCAGGATGCATAATGGTGATATTTCAAAGCTCTATCCGTCTGCTGCTTCTCGGATTGCATGCTAATAGCGCTAATCTCTAGATGTTCACTGCCTATTGGGCTAGAATGCAGCTAAATGCAAGACCATTGAGGAAAGCACAATCCTAATTGGTGCTTAATCTGGAGGGAAAAAAATGGTGTAAGAGCTAATTAGAAACCCACTGAAGGTGCTTCCAGACACAGAGTTTGCTGAACACCAAGGGCCGCATGTAGTCAAATGTGTATTAAATTTTCTATTTGGATTTACACACCTGTGCTAAACTTCGTTTGTGCTGGAAAGAAGCTCTAAAGCAACACAAAGTAGCGCTGGCGCTGTTTTGTATCATGGGTGGTACATAGGCGTTTCCATTCAACTACCCATGGGTTTTGACACAGAAACATTTACAGACACACCTTGGTGCTAAAAAACATAAAGCTTCCTTGAGGCTGACGTTAAAAAGGGGATGTTTTATTTCTCCTGCCATTTCCGACTTTGCATGTGTGATGTATCTTCCAGCGCACATATAAAGTGGGAACAGTGTGAAAGGTTGTCTAAGCATGGAATTTTGTTTTAGGCAGGTTCCCTTCAATATAAAACCTATGCTAGACATTACACAGCTCTGGTGTAAAGGTGAGTGCGTGGCGCTAGGCAGCCTGATTGTAATTTGTAATTTGTAATTTGTGAGGGTATTTGAAGAGCGCAACGGTCGCTCCGGAAGGAGCATCTTGGCGCTGATTTCCAGGTAGAAGATCAAGTAACTTCCTAAAGGTAGAAAGGTTAGATGGCTGCCATGGTGTAGTCGTCGGGAAGATTAAAAATCCAAGTTTTTAGTGCTTTCCTGAAGTGTTTTTCTTGGGTTAAGGACCTCAGGAATTTGGGCATGCTGTTCCAAGCTTTAGTGGCAAGATGATTTAAGGTTTTGCCACCTTTGGTTTTCAAAGAGGACCTAGTAGGAAGGATTAGATTGTCCTTAGAGGAACGCAGGGATCTGCTAGGGTTGTAGTGAGGGAAAAGCTTGATAAGATATTTTGGCCCGGAGTGATTAAATGCCCGAAATGCTACAATAAGAATCTTGAAAAATATTCTTTTGTGCAGTGGGAGCCAATGTAAAGATTTTAAAGCAGCGGATATTGAAGATTTTCTGGGTAACTTCAGAACTAATCTGGCTGCAGAGTGAAGTACGCTTTGGAGTTTTTTAAGTGTAGCTTTCTTGGCGCCAGCCAGAAGACCGTTGCGGTAGACCAAGCGAGCAAGAACTAGGGCCACTGCGACGGTTTTTCTAGAGTCTATTGGCAAAAAGTCAAAAAACTTTTTTAGAGATTTGAAGATTCCGAAACAACGGCCGGCCACAGTCCTCACGTGTTGGTCGAAAGACAGATCAGTATCATACAGGACTCCAAGGTTCCTTGCAGTTGTTACAGTCTGGGGGGGAGCAGCTGAGTCTTCAGGCCACCATAGGCTAGGACAAAAATTGACATTTTTTCCCATAGGGAGGATCTCGGTCTTGCTGGAATTACATTTTAGATGGTTTAGATCCATCCAATGAAAAACAGCTTTCAGACAGCATTTGAGGTTCTGCTCCTCCTCAGTCGAGTGTTCCTCTAGGGGCACAATGAGTTGCGTATCATCGGCATACGATGTTACGAGTATGCCGAATGACTCAATCAGAGAGATGAGTGGAATTAGGTAAATGTTGAAGAGGAGAGGGCTCAGGATGGAGCCCTGAGGGACTCCAGATGAGACCCTCTTCTCTTTGGAGAGGAAAGGACCTAGGGCGATCGTTTGCGATCTGTCCGTTAGAAAGGACGTTATCCAAGCTAGAGCCACCTCTGAGATACCAATATCTGTCAGTCTGCTAATCAGAATGGAGTGCGAGATAGTGTCGAATGCCGCCGTGAGGTCTAAAAGAATGAGGACGGCATTCTTCTTCTGATCCTGCAGCAGCTTTATAGAGTCTGTTAACTCAATCAGTGCAGTTTCTGTAGAGTGATGTGGGCGAAAGCCTGATTGTTGGGGATGGAGTACATTGTGTGCTTCAAGATACCTTTTAAGTTCTCTATAAACCGTTTGTTCGGTGATCTTTCCTAGTGCTGGAAAGAGCGATATTGGGCGGAGATTAGTAAATTCAGAGGGGGATTTGATAGATTTCTTCATCAGGGGTTTGACTATTTCCTGTTTCCACAGGCGAGGTACAATTCCAGTGCTAAGAGAGGAATTAACAATCTTGTTAATAATTGGGTTCACCACGTCAATGAGTTGATGGAGTATTCTAGGGGGACAGGGGTCAGAGGGCGAACCAGATTTGCATGCCAAGATAATTTCTCTAGTTTGATCTAAATTAACTGGAGTGAAGTTTTTAAGACTTCCAACAGAGATTTCTTTCTGGGCGGATTTACTTAAGGTCTGTGTTACTTGGGGAGGAGGAAATTTTTTTTGGATGGCATCTATTTTCTCCTCGAAGAAATCGGCAATCTGGTTACAAAACTCTTGGGATGGTGGAATTTCAGGTTGTAACGCTCTGGGCTGGGTGAACGTCTTCACAATTGAAAACAATGTTTTTTGTTTATGTTTGGACTCATTAATGGCGTTTGTATAAAAAATTTTTTTAGCTGTTTTAATGTTGGAATGATAGGTTTTCCTCAGCTGGATATATGAAAGTTTGTCTGCCATTGTAGGAGAGTAGGGTCTGCTATCCTATGGTCACCCCAAATTTTTGCTTTTTGCTTCACTGGTTTTTGACATATTGAGGCTGTGGGCCTGCCAATCAGACCCCCAGCCTGCTGTTCTCTCTACTAAATTAAAACTATGCACCCTAGGTGCATAACCAATTGGAAGTGGATCACCCTGTCAGCCCCTGTACCAGTGTACACTAGGTACCCAGGGCATTGGTGTACCCAAGGCCTGCCAAGGGCTGAAGCATGTATTACGCCACCCCAGGCTTGGCCTAACAATTTGACACAACTGGCTGATCACTCAGCTGGGGTAAGTTGGTGTAATCACCTCTTACTTAGGTGTAGTATACCTATACCTAACCTTAAATGGGACACCTGGTAACCTATAAGTCACTCCTATGGCGGGCCTTAACAATCCTGAAGGCAGAGTGCTTGGTTCCATGTGAGATGGTGCTCTGGCATGAGCTGAGCCTGTCTGCAGTGGTCGGAACAACTTCCTTCTACTGTTTCCAGATATCGTCATACCATATACTCTTAAGTGCATTATGAACCTCGCGGTTAAATGCTAACTTTGGTTTGGCTTTATCAAAACATGTCGAGTAAGGTGTCATACGAATTGGAATACTAACCCCTCGCCAATTCTGGCGACGGGGTTAGCATTCCACCCTTCTAGAGGGACACGACATGTACAGTACCTGAAACCCGGGTAAAATCAGACATAGCCTCAGCTCCACAAAATGGATGCTGCCACCACAGACACAAGTCTGCCCTCCTGCTGCTGGGAGTCCTTCCAGCTTGGGAGGTGTGGACAAAGGGTTTCCTGCCAGGGGAGGTGCGTGCACCACCCCCGACAGGATTTTGTGTATTGGTCAGGTAGGGCTTGAAAGAAACCAGACATGCCTGTGGCTCACAAGGAGCCTCGGTGCATATGCCAGTTCAAACCGGTCCTGGGGCACACCAGTCCCGGGCCTGGGGCAAGCTGGACAAAGGATTGGGGGTGTAACCACCCCCCTTCCTGGTCCCACCCATAGGGAGGGACCTAGCAGGTAGTCCGGCCCCTAGAATCCGCTTAAAGGTAGGAGCTGTGTCCTAAGACTTCAGACATCCTGGAATCAACTTAACACTAAGAAGAAGACGGGAACTTCGACGCTCTGCTGCACAGAGGACTGAAGCCAATCTCCCCTGTGGTCAGGGAGTGACCACCTTGCTAACGCAAGCACCATCCAGCGAATCAACGTCTGCTTTGCCGCCGCCTCCCGCCGGAGCCCGAGCCCAGAGACTGACAAGACCTGGACCTCCAGACCTCTCACCGCCCGATCCACAGTCCCTGAAAAGAGGAGACCCGTGGAGGCACCGAGACACGTGGAGCCAGCCATCTTGAAACGACCACGACAAGCTGACAAGTGCAACAACTGAGGCTCCCTCCAAGTTGTGCTTTGGGATCTGAGAAGCCCAACACCCGAGCAGCATCTGCACCAAAGGTGAGCCCTCCAGCATCTCCACGATCTGCGTGGGGCCCTTCTGCATTTTGCCACTCGACGCGCCTAACCGGTTGCTGGCCGCTGGCTAGTAGCCATCTTGGCGACAAACTCTACGAAATACACCGTTGGTCTGGTTGCTCCAGACTGGCCCTTGCTCCCCTCCAAAGGAGCAGTCCTTCTGACCTTGCTGGTCAGAACCATCAGCTTATTTCATCTCCTACAACAATTGCTTTTGCCAAGGCTTGTTTGCTTCGATCAAGTCGCCGACACCGCCGACAGCGAGAGCCTGCATGGGACAGCTCGTGAACCGACTCCTGGAGGTCGTCGACCTCCAGGGACCACGTGGCTGCAGAGACAAGCTACACCTTTCTTCCTGTTTGCACCCGACATTGCCTGGTACCCACCTGGTGCCACGCCGGTCACTGGCTAGTGACTGTGAACACTGTCCCCTCTGCTTACAGGTCTTCAACATCTCCAATCCACTCTTGGATCCACTGCATCTCTCCCGGACCGACCGCCTGCAGCATCTTTGTCTTCAGGCTCCACGGAACAGATAGAAGAAACCCGACGCACTTCGAGGCCTATGCACCCGCTTCCTGTGGGTGAGGTAAAGCTGGCACACCTGTGCCCAAGTGTAGTATTACATCTCTAGTGCCTGGGTTCCAAATCTTGAGTTCCTAGTCCATCCGGAAGATCCTCTTTGCAGTAACTTTGTACTTTTTACGCACCCATTGAAACCTATGGGAGCACGCGTGTGACTATTTGCTCTGCACACGCCACCCGTGGACCTCCTGGTCACTAACTGACGTTAGCTCCTTGTAGGCCCAGCGATTCTATAGGCCCTAGGCCTTTTCCCTTTTCTGTTCGTGGTACTTATACCACTATTTTAGTATATGGTTTGAGCGGCCACCAGGGCCTATCCATATAAAGTGCAACTTCTGTGTATTCTACTGTAATCTTGTTTGACGATTTGTGCTCCTGTGCTCATAAAGAGACTAGGGGTTACTTTGAGAAATAAATACATATATATTTTGAATATATATCTGTGTGGTGTCCTTTCATTGGTATAAAAGGGGGTTACATTTGGTAAAACAGCTGGCTTAACACGCTTCACGAGTTTAGCCTTAAAGACTGCTTAGCCTACGCTACCACTAGGGCAGCTAGTCCGAAAAGGTTGACTTACAACCACACCATAAGGGTTGCTTGGCATGGTACAAGGTGATCACTTTAACTAGTGAGCATCATATACCAGGCCAACTTCTCACATTGGTGAGCAGCGGTTGGATTTGAGCTTGCTGTGTTTTACCATTGTAATCTCTTGGTTACCAATCGAAAGATCACATAGGTACCTGTAGGTACATATAAAACAAGATTAGATATACATAAGTTCTACTGAACTTAGTTGTTGTAGAGCAAAGGGAGTAGCACACCCTGACTACAACTACTAGATAGGTTTAGTAGGTAAACCCAAGTGTAGGTAGATTGCAACACATCCACCCACACTTAAGAGCAATGGCCGGGGCAGAGGGGTCCACTGTACCCATCTCTGTTGAGAGTGACCCCCAGAGGGCACCATCCAGCTTTGCTACCCTTAACCAGAATGAGCTCAGGCATTTGGCAACTCTTAGAGGCCTTAAACAGCCCAAGAACCCTACCTCTGCTGAGCTCAGAGAACTCTTACAAAATGATGAGAATCAGAGAGAACTCAGGAAAGCTTCCCAGTTAGCCCCCTTAGGGTCAGGAACAGGAGGCCCCCCTTCTGAAGATGCTACAGAGGTACCCAGTTCCAATAGCCATCCCTTAGATGAGAATCATACTACAGGGGAGGAAAGTGGTGAGGATACAGAAAGTAGTGATGATGAAGGGAGAACTAGCCCAGTGCCAAGTGTTATACTTGGCCCAGCTAAACTAAGGCTATTGGGGATTGACAGTGGGTTTACCCCATTGGATCTCCCCAGTGGACTTAACACAGGGCTTGGGAGGCAAAGGAATCGCTCAGGTGACTCCAATGCTTCTCATGGCTCTAGAGGCTCTCAAGGTCACTCCAGGAAAAGGATGACCACCCCTCAGAGGAGGGAACATGAGGCCAGAATGCAGGAAGCCCAGCTGAGGATCAGGAAGCAGGAGCTAGAGGTAGCCCTGATGGAAGAAAAACTGAACAAGGCTAGGCAACCTAGAGAGAGTGGGTCTATACCCACTGGTGGCAGCATTGTCCCTAAGGACAAAGATAGGGTCTTTGATAATAGGAACCTGTCTAAGGTTGTGCCCCCCTACAAAAGTGGGGATGACATCCACAAATGGATAACTGCTCTTGAGAGAGCCTGCAAAGTACAGCAGGTTCCTGAAGACCAGTGGGCAGCAATCCTCTGGCTCTCCTTTGAAGGAAGAGGCAGAGACAGACTCCTCACTGTTAGAGAAGAGGATGTCAGAAATTACAGAGTCCTGAAGAGTGTTCTGGTAGATGGGTTAGGCTTAACCACTGAACAGTACAGGTTGATGTTCAGAGACACCCAAAAGACACAGACTCAGGACTGGTCTGAATATGTTGAATGTGCCACTAAGGCTTTGGAGGGTTGGTTGCTGGGAAGTAAGGTATCTGATTTTACAGGATTGTATAATTTGATGATGAGAGAACAGATTTTAAATAACTGTCAAAACCAGCAACTGCATCAACACTTGGTTGACTCTGATCTGACCTCTCCCCAATAATTGGGAAAGAAGGCAGACAAATGGGTCAGAACCAGGGTTAAGCAAAAGAATCAGAACCAGGGCCAAGGGGGTGATCAGAAGAAAACAGACCAAAAGGGTGGAGATCAGAAATCTAAAGACCAGAAGTCTTCAACAGGGCCCCAAACTACTGCTAAGGAGGGTGGGTCCCAACAACAGTCCAAAAAGAAGAAAGAAGGTCAAAAGAAACCCTGGTGCAATCATTGCAAAAATACAACTCACTGGACTAGTGATTGCAAAAAGGGTGGAGCCCCCAACACTGTTGCCCCTAAGGCACCTGCTCCCAGTACTACTGTTAGCAGTGTTGGTCCCCAGACAAAGGGTGTAGTGGGAATCACTATGGGAACTGAAGGAGATTCTGACTTAGACAGAACCCTGACACAGGCAGTCTTGATCTGTGATGGGGACATTGATTTGTCCCTGACTGTGAGCCCCAGTAACCTGGGCAAGTACAGACAGACTCCTTTAATTAATGACAAAGTGGCTCAAGCCTACAGGGACACATGTGCCAGTGTCACTGTGGTGACACCAGGCTTTGTGGACCCTGGACAGTACATACCAGGTGAGAACTACCTGGTGACCAATGCCAGCAATGCCACTACTTCACATAGTGTGGCAGTTGTTAACTTCTCATGGGGAGGGGTAACTGGCCTCAAAAGGGTTGTGGTTAGTGCAGACCTCCCAGTAGAATGTTTGTTGGGCAATGACCTAGAGAGTTCTCTATGGTCAGAAGTGGAGTACAGGACTCATGCAGAGATGTTAGGTATATCATCACATGTCCTTGCTGTGACCAGGTCACAGGCCAAAAAGTGCCTCACTGAACCTCAGGTCTTGGATCCTGGAACAATGGACCAAGCACCTACCAAGAAGAAGAACAGGAGGGTCAAGGCTGTGCCTTCCCCCCTGCCTCAGAGTGATGATCAGCCTTCCCAGGAAGCTGATCTAGAGGACCCTGAAGGAACTGTCCCTGAAGAGCTTGAACCTGATCAGGTTGAGTTTCTGGGGACAGGGGGACCTTCAAGGGCTGACTTGAGGCAGGCTCAGTTATCCTGTCCCTCTTTCGAACCCCTCAGACAGCTGGCTGCTGCTGAGGCTGCTGGGAATGCTCAAGGTACCCATAAAGTGTATTGGGATGAAGGGCTCCTTTATTCAGAGGCTAGAGACCCCAAGCCTGGTGCTACCAGGAGGTTGGTTATACCTCTGCAATTTAGGGGCTTCCTTCTTACCTTGGCCCATGACATTCCTTTAGCAGGACACTTAGGCCAGAACAAGACTTGGGACAGGCTTGTCCCTCACTTTCACTGGCCTCATATGAATGAAGATACAAAGGAGTTTTGTCGCTCCTGTGTGACCTGCCAAGCCAGTGGCAAATCAGGTGGCACAACAAAGGCCCCCCTAATACCACTACCTGTGGTGGGGGTCCCCTTTGAAAGAGTGGGAATAGACATAGTGGGTCCCATGGATCCTCCCACTGCATCTGGGCACAGATTTATACTGGTGGTAGTGGATCATGCCACCAGGTATCCAGAGGCAATTCCCCTTAGGACCACTACAGCTCCTGTTGTGGCCATGGCCCTGCTGGGAGTATTCTCCAGAGTGGGGTTTCCTAAGGAGGTAGTATCTGACAGAGGTACCAACTTTATGTCAGGATACTTGACAGCTATGTGGAAGGAATGTGGTGTCAACTACAAGTTCACCACCCCTTATCACCCACAATGCAATGGGCTTGTTGAGAGATTCAACAAGACCCTAAAGGGTATGATCAAAGGATTACCTGAAAAGCTCAGGCGAAGATGGGACATCCTTCTACCCTGCCTTCTGTTTGCTTACAGAGAGGTCCCACAAAAATGAGTTGGCTACAGCCCCTTTGAATTGTTGTTTGGGCACCCTGTAAGAGGCCCACTGTGTTTGGTGAAGGAAGGATGGGAGTTACCTCTCAAAAAGCCTAAGCTAGACATAGTGGACTATGTACTTGGTCTCCGCTCCAGGATGGCTGAGTATATGGAGAAGGCATCCAAAACCCTTGAGGCAAGCCAGGCCTTACAGAAAGCTTGGCATGACCAAAAGGCTGTCTTGGTTGAGTTTCAGCCAGGACAGAAGGTATGGGTGTTGGAGCCAGTGGCCCCAGCAGCACTCCAAGACAAATGGTCTGGACCCCATACAATCCTGGAAAAGAAGGGAGAGGTCACCTACTTGGTCGACCTAGGAACTCCCAGGAGTCCCCACAGGGTACTCCATGTTAACAGGCTTAAAGCATATGTTGACAGGGCAGACATGGGCTTGCTCATGGCTACAGATGAGGGACAGGAGGAAGAGAGTGACCCTCTCCCAGACCTGTTGTCTCAGAACCCTGAAGATGGCTCAGTTGAAGGAGTGACCCTTGGAGGCAACCTCACTGCCCATCAGCAGACTGAATGTAGACAGGTTCTACAATCATTTTCACATATGTTTTCCTTGATACCTAGTCAAACTGACTGATGTACCCATGTGGTGGACACTGGTGACAGTCTGCCTGTAAAGAACAAGCTTTACAGACAACCTGACCACGTCAGGGACTGTATAAAGGCTGAGGTACATAAAATGCTGGAATTAGGTGTCATTGAACCCTCAGAGAGCCCCTGGGCTAGCCCAGTGGTTCTGGTCCCCAAACCTCACACCAAAGATGGCAAGAGAGAGATGAGGTTCTGTGTGGATTACAGAGGACTCAATGCTGTCACCAGGACAGATGCACACCCTATTCCAAGGGCGGATGAGCTCATAGACAAACTAGCTTCTGCAAAGTTTTTGAGCACATTTGACTTAACAGCTGGCTATTGGCAAATCAGATTAGCTGAGGAGTCTAAGGCCAAAACAGCATTCTCAACCCCAGGTGGGCACTACCAGTTTGTGGTGATGCCCTTTGGTCTGAAGAATGCACCTGCCACCTTCCAAAGGCTGGTGAACCAAGTCCTTACTGGGTTGGATGACTTTTGCGCAGCATATCTTGATGACATTGCTGTCTTTAGCTCCACCTGGGAGGATCACCTGATCCACCTGAAGAAGGCTCTTGAGGCTCTGCAAAGGGCAGGCCTCACTATCAAGGCTACTAAGTGCCAGATAGGGCAGAGTAAGGTTGTATATTTGGGCCACCTTGTAGGTGGAGGCCAAGTTCAACCACTGGAGAGTAAGATACAATCCATCAAGGACTGGTCCCCTCCAACCACCCAGACTCAAGTTCGAGCTTTCTTGGGCTTGACTGGGTACTACAGGAAGTTTGTTAAGAACTATGGGTCCATTGTGACTCCTCTTAATGATCTGACGAGTAAACAAACAAACGCTACAGCGTTCAAATCGGCTGTGCGTGAGAAGAAGGAGCGAATGGCTGCTGCCCCAACCAGAGTAATGAGGGCGGTAAGCTTTGTATTGTCAGTGCGCAATTAAAACATAGCAAATTAAGTGACACCAATACAATTTTTAAAACCAGGAAGAAACAAGAAATCGTACTGCCACCTCCCTTGCTTCCGCCTCAGGAGTGGGTTAGGAAATCGACGTGAACGCTAGTAATCAGCGTTTTTATAGGCTGTGCAGGGGGGTGTGGCCTCAAGGGGGCGTAGTCAGCGAGCACGCCTGTGGGAATGGCGGCCGCTCGAGTAAACAAACAAACGCTACAGCGTTCAAATCGGCTGTGCGTGAGAAGAAGGAGTGAATGGCTGCTGCCCCAACCAGAGTAATGAGGGCGGTAAGCTTTGTATTGTCAGTGCGCAATTAAAACATAGCAAATTAAGTGACACCAATACAATTTTTAAAACCAGGAAGAAACAAGAAATCGTACCGCCACCTCCCGGCTTCCGCCTCAGGAGTGGGTTAGGAAATTGTGTACCAAGGAGAGAATAGGAAAGTGCCAAAACTCTGTAGATATGGTGCAATCCTGCACCTTTCTTCTCAAGCAAGGAAGCACAGCAAATTTGGCTGCTAATCTGCATTATGTGACATCCTTGTAAATCTGTGGTAAGGCAGCTGTGTCTTTGTGGCACCTCATGCCTTTCTTCCATCACCCCTCACTTCCTCTTGATTATACTCTTGCAGTTTCTTTTTTAATCCCTGCTTTCTGCCTGTGTGACTGTCTTATTATCCTTTTCTTCATCCATCTTTCTCCCCTTTGTGCCTTTCGGGCTTTCGCTCCTGGGCCAAAGTGCAATAAATCCACGAAAAAGAGTGCCAGTGCCCACCACCTGCAACCACCGGCACAAATCAAGCCCTAGCCCTAATGATAGGAAAGAAGGTCAGGAACACATTATAGTTTCCTTGACCTCACAACTGGGAGAAGCCCTGACCATAAATGTTAAAAAGGCTAGGGATTATATTCAATCTTTGTTCCTTAAATTACCGCTGTGGAAAGAACATTAATTCTATTATAACACCTGCGGCTGGAGTATAAAGATTTTTACTGATACATCTCTATAATCTTTGCCTTCATGAGTTTAATAGAATCCAAAACTCTTGTCACTTTAGTGGGGAAGGTTTCCACTTTCAAATATTACTGCTAGTGATCAATATTTTAGTCATCTGAACCACCCTTGAGGTGGAAAGCATCAAAGTGCTGGAGTGATCTGGGCTAGACTGCTGCGACGGTTTTTACCCAGCAATCCCTAAAGAGAAGTCTAATTTGTAGAAAAAATTTAAGTAAAACCTCCATGCTAAGCTTAAACCTGACAATATCAGACCATGACCCCTCTTCCTTGGAAACCTGCTCATGGGTTCCTAGGAGCAGATTTCAAAATTAAGATTTTATGTAAAATGTACCAAGCACATGAAGGACAGGTGACTTACTGCAGCATTCCCTCCTCCTCTTACTGCTTTCCCACCCACCCACTTGGATCCAGCAGCTACGGGTCGATCCGCAGCCATGACAGCACATGGGCAAATCCAACAAAGTACATATGAACACTGGGGGACAGAGACTTACTGCCAGATGTACAAAGCGAATTAGCGGTTGGCACAGTATATTCCACGGGTTGCGACCGCTAAATCACTTACACATCGGTGGCAAAAAACATTGGGGCAGATTTATGTTGCACTTGCGGCACTTTTGCGCCGCCGTTGCGTCACTTTTGTGACGCAGCAGCGGCGCAAATCCTGCGCCATGGTGCGGGGCATTTACAAACGTGACGCATCTCCCAGATGCGTCACGTTGTAAAGCCCTGCGCCACATGTAGGCGTTCCAGGGCAGGTGGGGGCGTTCCGGCGCAGGAACGCCTCCTAAAAGTGGCTGAGTGAAATCTACAAGATTTCACTCAGTCACTTTTAGGCCCATGCTGCGTCAAAACCCTGCGCCTGCTTGAAGCAGGCGTAAGGATTGACGCAGCATTGTACAGATAGGGCCCCCCAGATCATTGCTGGAGCTGCGTCGCGCTTGCGACGCAACTCCAGCAATGCGCCACTTTTCGGCACAGATGCGTCACGCATCTGTGCCGTTTTTGCCCCATGGTGCACCGCATTATAAATGCGGCGCATCCATGGTGGCGCAGCTGTGGCGCATAATAACTGGCGCATCCCTGCTGATATGCAGGGATGCGCCAGTCGTCATAAATCTGCCCCAGTGTGTGAGTCAAAAAACGTATTCCGACTCATAAAATGGATTCTGCGACTTATACCGAATTGAACTTTGGAAGAGAAGAGTAATGATCGTTCCTTCCAAATAGCGAGTCGGTATGGTATGTATCAATGGTCTGTGGCCATAATTCCAGTCGCAAATCATTGATCTGTTACTGATTCCCAAGTGGAGGTAGTAACGGATTCAAAAAGGGGGAGGGGTCACTTCTGAACCCCTTCAGCTATGGGAATCAGGGTGGCAGCTTTAGTGTGTAATTCGGGCTGCTTAAAAAAAGGTTTTCTGTGGTCTTTTAATGCAGTCACAGGGATGGTGGTCAGCTGTCCCTAGTTTGCCTCCATTCCTGAGATTATAACAAGTGGTAGAGGATTGCAATTGCAGCCTGCCTAACGTATAATAATTAGGAAAGTTGTTTTGTGGCCATCCTTATTTCGTGAACTGACCTATTAGTACATAGGTTGGTTCATTAAATTGAGTATGTTGTAAAAAGTTGGTTCGCAATTGGCGACTGCGTTTTGCATACAGTTTGCATTGTACATACATCTAGTCCTAAAAGCACAGGGATACCTCCCTTCATGCGAAACCCTATTGGGACCTCTCCCACTAGACTATGCATTGAGACCACAGCCCCTTTGTTAAGATGAGTCAGATCTCACTTTATAAGGTTTTTACAACCCATCCTGACTGATGGGGTAGCCACCTTACCTAACCACAGCGGCCTGAGGGGCACTGCACTGTGCTTGAGAACAACTTGCTGCTCGTGTAAACTGTATGGTGCACAGCCTGGTGCGTGGCAAGTAACATGTTAGTACTATACAAAACTCCAAAGAAGATAAACAAAACCATATTTGAATGCAGCTTAAATGGGCATATAGGGTGTCACCATCAAAAAGCTTCTGGGAAGTATGATATAAAAGAAGAAATTAAGAGCGCTTTAACATAGGAATAGTGGTCAAATCTGATGGAATTTCCAGCCTTGAAATACTTTTTTTTCCAACTAAATGCTTTACACATCCCCATCAGGTTGCATCCATTTTGTAGAACCAACTAGTGTTTGTAACTACTAGCACAAAGCCTGATCTGTGTGGTTACTAGCGGAAATTAAAAGATATCCAATCTGATTTGTGAGCCCACAAATCAGACACATTCAGGTCTGACGGGTTTGTGACACATTCATATTAATATATTCAGAGGGGAAGATTTACAAGCCCCTTGCGCCACCGGTGCATCACATTGTGCGACGCACCAGCTGCATAACCTGCTGAGTGATATTTACAAGCACACTTAAAGCCACCCTACGTGACTTTACTGCGCTTGTAAATATCGCCCCTTTTCACGCAACTCTTTGCGTGTTAGGGGCCTGACATGGGTGTTGCTGTGGGTGTTTCCATGCAACATCCATGTCCACTGATGCATTTCCAGATTTACAAGTAATCCTAAATCTGGAAATGTGCCAGAATGCTACGCCACCCTTAGGGGTGGCGTTGCAAGGTGCAACAGGGAGAAATGTTTTCATTTCTCCTCGTTTTTTCCTCTTCCAATGCGTGCTGCATTCTACAGCTGCATTTTGCAGTATGCATTGGAAGAGGAAATCACCTCAATTGATGTCCCTTCTTGCACAAAAATAATCTCCCCACAACGCAGTAATCCTTGCACCATGCCCTTTTCAGGTCCACCTATGACAGATTCATACCAGTGATATACATATGATACAAAGCTGAGAGGCAGTGGCTCTGGGCCAGGGGCTGGATGGGAAAGAGCCCCACCTCATCATAAGGCATGCACTCTGGCCAGTGCCCTGTACTACACCCACACTGTTCATAGACTACAGTAGCATTGCACTGTGCTTTACCCGCTTACCGCCCACCATGGAGCTGCTAGCCTCCTGAAGATGGGCCCTCTGACACAGACCTCCTCTGCTGATTATTACTCATGGCTCATGGAGGCCAGGTGCATGGTCCTCCAGCTCATCGTTCCATAAAAGGCTGGAGGAGGTCAGGTGCATGGTCGTCCAGCTCATCGTTCCACAAAGGGCTTTAGGAGGCTTTGTACATAGTCCTCCAGCTCATCGTTCCACAAAGGGCTGGAGGAGGACTGGTGCACAGTCCTCCAGGTCATCATTCCACAAAGGGCTGGAGGAGGCCAGGTGCATGGTGGTCCAGCTCATCATTCCACAAAGGGTTGGAGAAGACCAGGTGCATGGTGGTCCAGCTCATTATTCCACAAAGGGCTGGAGGAGGCCTGGTGCATGGTGGTGCAGCTCACCATTCCACATAGGGGCGGAGGAGGCCTTGTGTATTGTGGTCAAGCTCATCGGTCCACAAAGGTCTGATGCATTGCTGTGGTGCACAACTGTGCATTATGTTGTATATTGGGAAACGTAGTTCTGACCATTGACTTCAACTTGCTCTAACTCCATCTTGGATTCTGACTCGGTAGGGCCTGGGTTCTGCACACACAAGCAGGTCCCCAGCTTACTCAGGGTTATTCAGGTTATTTGCGTTCAAGATTGTTTTCTTCTTTGAGGATGTTTAATGTACCTTTTGAGATGTTTGATACTTTCTCGAGCTTTACCAAGATAAGGGGCTGGAACAGGTGGGGTGGGAAGCGCAAGGAGAATGTGAGAGGAATCCTTTGCTTTGGAATGCTTTCAGGAGCCTGGCCAGATCCGGTGAGTTCCCTTGACATAGAGGGGGTCTTTTAGAAACTTCTTGTGCACTGAGAATATTATATATCTTTACCTGTGTTTGTGTCTGTGTGTACATTAATTTATTCATTGGTTCTTGTTCATTGCCATACATTTTTATATGTGCGTTATCATAATCTGTCATCTGGTATCCTGTTCAATAAAGACACTGTTTCAATAAAGGTATTTAATTCGGCACCAGCATTGTGAGTTTTGTTATGTAGTGCTTTTATATTTCAAACTTACACCCTGAAAGGGTTTCATTTTGTGCAATTTGGTTGTACCTCGCTCTTAACAGCAAAGCACTACAATGGTTGTCCAGCTCATTGTTCCACAAAGGGCTGGAGGAGGCCTGGTGCATGGTACTCAAGCTCATCGTTCTGCAAAGGGCTGGAGGAAGCCTTGTGCATGGTGCAGGCATTGAGGTTGCATCACAGAATGGCGGTTCTGATGAGCTATGGGCTGCGATGCGAGGTCCTGCGTGGAGGATGTGTGCGAGGTCCTGCATCGAGGATGTATCACGGGACAGCACCACTTGGGGGGCAGGACACACAGCAGGCAGAGTCCAGATGCAGGATTCAAGGTTGTTAAAGTCTTTTCTGTCCTTGAGGCACTGATCATGAGGCCAGCCAACAAGCCCTTGGAGTCACTGTGGTGGTTTTGGGTTCAAGCTGGCGGTCCAGTCCTTCTCACTAAGGCAGCAGAGCAGTAGAGCAGCAGATTAGCAGTCCTTCTTGCAGCAGAGCAGCACAGCAGTCTTTATAAAGTCTTCTACAGGTCCAGAGGACTATTGAAGAGTTGGGTCTGAGGATTCAATATTTACATCCTGTGCACACTTTGAAGAAATCCAAGCTTCTAGAGTCCTCCCCCAAAAGGAGTTTCTGGAATTTCCTGCCTAGGTGCCCCAGACTCAGACTGTCTGGGAGGTGCAAACGACTAGTGTGAAACCCTCTGATAGTGTGCTGAAGCTCTGCCCCCTATTAATTCAGAGATGGCCCATCCTGCCAACACCTTTTCCCCCTTTGTCTCACTGTCTGGGAGTAGTACACAAAGGCCAACTGCAGGCAGCAAATTGTTCGGATCAAGAAAAAGCCAACTGTGTCATTTTTAGAACTGTGACTTAAAATCCAAATTTTACTTTAAAGAAGATTTTAAGTTACAACTCAACATTGTTACCTACTCCCACTTGAAAGTTATTGCTTGTTAAATTTAATAAGGTAAACCGATGTCATCCAATGGGAGAGACATGCCTTGCAGTAGTGAAAATCGAATTTAGGAGTTTTTCACTACCAGTACATGATAATGTTAAAAATACATGTCCAACTTTTTAAGTACACTGCACCCTGCCCTTTGGGCTGTTTAGGGCCTACCCATGTGGCTTATATGTATTAAAAAGGTAGGTTTAGGCCTGCCAAATCTTTATTAGATCGAAATGGCAGTTAAAACATAGTGCAGGCCTAAGACAAGCTTAAAGGGCTACTGAAGTTGATGGCACAGTTAGTGCTGAAGCCCCACTACTAGCATTTAACTTATGGGCTCTGGGTACGTGTAGTACCACTTTACTAGGGACTTACGCATAAGTTAAATCTGCCAGTTGGGTGTAAGCCAATTTCACCATGTTTAAAGGATTGAGCACACATACTTAAGCACTGATTACCAGTGCTAAAGTGCACAGTGTCCTAAAACCCAATAAAAACGGTTCAGAAAACAGGAGGTATAAGGCAAAAGGTTTGTGGATGACTCTACAGAGAAGGCCAAGTCCAACAACAAGAATATGTATATACTACTAAACACATTTAATATTGATAAACTTTGATTTTAGTGAAACTGGATTAGATAAGAAGGGATATAAAATTAGTTCAGAATATAGCAGAAAATATCTAAATTATTATGATTGAAATATTATCAGAAAGATGTTGACTTGATCCTCTTGAGGAGAGCATAGCAAAGAATCCAAAAGGATTGCCTGTAGCAAATGGACTATTTTTAAGACAAAGGTTCGAGTTACAGAATTGTTTTTGAGCAACTTGAGAATATCACAAAGCATTGAGCAATGTTAAAGGGGAATGAGTCACTACAAATAGTCAGGTTTTGAAACTAGGGTTCAAAGTGATTCATTATTATACAATTATTATCTGTGATCAAGCAAACATCAGCCTATAAAATTGCTTTAGCCCATGACATGATGTGATGCTTCATAAACATGTATGCACAGGTATGTTTATGTGTGTATCTGTACATATTATATATACACCTATACGTATATATACACACACACACACACATATATATATATATAAATACACATACATATATATATATATATAGAGAGAGATGGGTATAAATATATATGTATGTTCTTGTGTATATCCACTGCTGATGACGTCACATGTTACATCACTCATGACATGGTCAGTGACATCACTCATGACATCAATGATGACATCTGAAATTACACATTGTGGATTGCGGTCGCTCAAGTTATAGTTACCTGATCTAACTATAACGTGGAATTTCATTGATTTTTTACGAGTGAAATGTACAGCTAACTATAACATGTGTGAAACCTATGGTTTTTTAAGTGAATTTGCAAGGTTTTGTAAATGATAATTCCTAACTATAACGTGTGTGAAACCTATGGTTTTTTCAGTGAATTTGCAAGGTTTTTTAAATGCTAAGTTATGTATTTATTTTTTATTTTTTTTTCTGGTTTTTCACTATGCGCACACCCTGCGCGCACGGTGCACTTCGCGCACCGAGCGCCCACGTTGCGCAGTCCATGCCGTGCGCGCCTCGCCTTTTTTTACGCAGTAACATTTGTTTTTTTCTCCCTTGTGGGTCCTTTAATTTATTTAATAAATGTGATTGTTACTTCTTTATTTTTTTTTTTTTTTTTTTTTTTGCCGTGTGCGTAAGGTAAGCTTACCGTACGCGTACCCCGCGATTTTTTTAAAAATTATTAAATTTATTTTTCGTACTTTTGGGTCTTTCTTGGACCCCCTGACAAACACTAGGGGGTCTGCAACTCTCTTCGTTGCCCCCGTTTCACGTTCCCCACCTTTGTTTCTCAGTGCGAGAGACAGAAAATGGCGGCCGACACTTCCTGATTTCGACCGATTCGAATGTTTACAGTCATGTAACCACCAATCAGAATTGAGCTCGCGCACGGCACCGTACGCGTACGGTAAGCTTACGGTAAGCGCACGGAGCGCGCTTACAGATATATATATTGATTTAAATGCTATTTTCTCAGGACCTACTGAACAGATTTACACCAGACCTACAAAAGGCACATCCTTGACCTGGGGACTACCTCTCTGCCAAATTTCAAGTAATTCTGTTCAGCCGTTCGGGCTGTAGCTGTGTCTAAAGGTCCTATGGAAAAATGCATGGGGAAAACGCGTTTAGGGACCCCTTTTTTCTCAGCCCCCGCTTGACGAATCCCCCCGAGACTTTCAGGGTAGGAGCGGAGCGCAGCGCCCCATTAGTTTTGAAAATTTCGCGAGGATTCGTCGACCGGCGCCAATGTTATTCCAAATAGAATGTTGCGGATTTCCTATGGAAACACGGTCCTAACTATAACTATCTACTGGCGACCGCCAGTAGATAATATATATATATATTATATATATATATATATATATATATATATATATATATATATATAGTCCACAAACGGTTGGGAACACCCGCTGTCTCCAAACCAAAGGGCGCGTCGAAGTCTGGACCTTTTTTGGGTGTGGTGCTGCTCAAAGTGTCGCGCCACGGGGTAAGATTTGTCCCCATTTTTAATGGCACGCAGATGTTGCAGTACCCTCTTGTGTACAGGGAGGATGGTGCTGCCTACGTACTTCAAGCCACATGGACACTGAAGCTAGTAGACAGCATAGTCTGTTTTGCAGGAAAATCGTCCCTTAATTTGTTGGTGAGACTTCTGAGCAAAGCCTAATGGGAAACTGGTGGTATTCTTTCCAAACATACACGCCTTGCATTTTGAACATTTAATAAAACCATCCCTTCTGCTCAACCATGAAGTAATCAATGTCCATGTGGCTTGAAGTACGTAGGCAGCACCATCCTCCCTGTACACAAGAGGGTACTGCAACTTCTGCGTGCCATTAAAAATGGGGACAAATCTTACCCCGTGGCGCGACACTTTGAGCAGCACCACACCCAAAGTGCTGAAGGTCTCTTTTACTTTGTAATCAATGCCATTCCAGTAAATATAAGGGGTGGTGATCGGGAGAAGAAACTGCGTAAACTTGAATCCAGTTATATCATTAAGTTAAACACCAAGACCCCAGATGGTCTAAATATGGAAGAAGACCTACATACCCATTTATAGGTTCCTCCTGACTCTTTTTGGTTTTAACTTTTGTTTTTTTTGTTTACATTTGGGCACTGTTGACACGGACATTGAAAAACTATAGGTTAAAGATCTGTACATACAGGTTTCAAATTAATTTTGCGTTACTTGAATTGCCTGTGGCCCACTGGGGCTAGATTTTGGGGATCGCTCAACTGTTTAATGTTTTAACTATTGCATTGGGTAATATCTAATTGTGACCACTGGGTCAAAAATAATTAATTAATTATTATAATTTTAATTTTACACCATGCCTAGTGTTGGTTTTGCAATGGTTTTCAGCTATGTGAAATAAGCCTAGGCTGTAATGTAGACCACCATGGTCGCAATTGTGGTTGAGCGCGCTTTGCAAAAGTACAGCATATTGTATAAATGCAATTTTCTCAAAGAACGGGATTAGAATGGAAATAATTTACCCAACTGTTTATCTGAAATAGTTGTTATGAATTTAGCCCATAATTAGGTATTTATTCAAATTTATTTCAGCAAAACCTGCGTGTTGTATTGAAAAAACTACCAGTCTGTTGTCTTTTTTTTTATTGTTGTAGTTCAACACGTGACTCGTTCACGTTCACAGTTAAAAATCCATGAAAACTTTAATGAATTGCTAGTGAACAAGCCTGCAGGACAGGCGAAACACGTCTAGCATTTTCAGCTGACATTAAAGGAATTCTGCGCACAGGCAGGGTGTCAATTGCTTTCTATATATATATTACCTACTGGCGGTCGCCAGTAGGTAGTTATAGTTAGGACCACGTTTCCATAGGAAAACCTCAACATTCTATTTTGAATAACTTTGGCGCCGGTCGACGAATCCTCGCGAATTTCTCAAAATAGGTGGGGCGCTACGCTCCGCTCCTACCCTGAAAGTCTCGGGGGGATCCGTCAAGCGGGGGCTGAGATAAAAGGGGGGTCCCAAAACGCGTTTTTCCCATGCATTTTTCCATAGGACCTTTAGAACGAGCTACAGCCCGAACGGCTGAACAGAATTACTCAAAATTTTGCAGAGAGGTAGTCCCTAGGTCAAGGAAGTGCCTTTTGTAGGTTTGGTGTAAATCTGTTCAGTAGATTCTGAGAAAATAGCCTTTAAATCAATATATATATCTGAGCCCGCTTACGGTACGCTTACCGTACGCTTACGGTAAGCGTACGGCGGCGTGCGCGAGCGCGATTCTGATTGGCTCTTAGATCTTAGTAAACATTCGAATCGGCCGAAACCAGGAAGCGGCGGCCGCCATTTTGTGTATTTCACTCTGAAAAAAAAGAGTGAAAACAAGGAAAGGGGGCAATGAGGAGAGTTACAGACCCCCTAACAATTGTAAGGGGGTCAAAGAAGGACAGAAAAGTACAAAAAAAACATTTATTGATTTTAAAAAAAATCACGGGGTACGCGTACGGTAAGCTTACGGTAAGCGTACGGTAAAAAAATAAAAATAGATAAATGAAAAGCAGATTTAAGAGTTTAGATATTAGGGAGCTCTAAAAAGAGCTGTTGTGTTTATGAAGTCATTTTTTTAGTGGTACCTACAAGTAAGTACCGATGCAGAGTCTAAGGTTCAAAAGGAAGACTCTGTTCCCTTCATCATTGAAGTGCACACCATCTCCTCTATAAATGTCTTGCATGTCATAACGCAAGTTGTTGTGGTAAATGGCACCCATACCATAGTCACGGAGGAAAGCAGAAACAGATTTGTTGACGTGCTTTCTTGCTTTGTCAATCTGTGGACAGAAATGATTGGACCAGTTCCATTTTTGCCTTTGGCATATGTTGGAAAACACAAAGGCAGTTTTAGGGAAAAGTGAAAACAGTTGTGCAAAGGTGTCCTTCATAAGCATTTCCAGACCTACCCCAGTCAAAGTGCCTAGGTCATTGCCACCACAGTGCACTATTATGAGGTCAGGGTGTTGGATTTGAATGAAGGATTTCACCAATGGCATCAATTGGTGCCACTTTAACCCTCTCTGACCAATCCATTTAATGTCTACATTTGGCAAAGCAAGGTCTCTCACCATATCTGTTTTCTCTGCAAACTTTTCACTCCAGAAGACATAGCTGTGCCCTACAATCCACACTGTGAACATCTTCAAAGGAGAACTGGATGCACTCAGGAGGTGTCTTTCAGTAGAATGGCAATATGAAAAGAAAGACAGTTTGGAAATGGAGGCATACATATTTTTTTAAAACAAAAAGAACTGATTGGCTGTTTCATACCATTCCAGAATAAAAACTAGGCTGTATGTGAAAATTAATAGAAGCATGTTTTGTATTGGTACAAAAAAATGTGTAACCAAAGAACAGTACTATGGATTTGCTGTTAGGTTTGAAAAGTCAAGCACTCTTGCTCTGTGGAATTGAAACATTGTGTGTCGAACTTCTGACCTAACTGAACACAGCAGTGTTCCATGAGCTGTTGCTATGGTAGCAGGCAGAAGTCAAGTTGGGGGAAGGGTACTAGGCAGAAGTCAAGTTGGGGGAAGGGTACTTTTGGAAAAGGGTTCGTTTTCAACCAATAGAAATGTGTGAATACATTTGAAAAAAAGGGGGAAGCACTGAGATTTGAAACTTACATGTATATGTGTGGAAAAATAGAGGGAAAGTTTGCCATTATCTGGTTCTGCTGAGAGGAGAGAGGTGAACACAACAGAGATCCTGGCTCTGATAATCTGCTGTTTGAGTGTCACATTTCTTTCACAACTAACTAATTTTAAAGGTGAGTTTACAGTTTGAGAGGGGATGTATGTGGTAACTTAAGAAATGAATAATAGAAATGGGAATTGTTTTTGTTGTAGTTACACATGGTGGTTTCATAATGTGTCAGTGTGTAAAAGTGATTTACACTTGCCCCGAAAAAAAAAAGAGCAGTAAGTGTGCTTTCAAATTGGCAAAGAAATTTCGTTTTGGGACTAATGTGAAAACATGACTCTGTGTGCATAGAAGAATTATAGGCAGAGATTTATTGCGTCTTGCTCTGGTGATTTCACAGTTGGATTAGATGGAAAGGGGGAGCGAATTATTGGGGGAAGAAGCAGAGGCTTAGCACACACCCATGTCCTTGCCGTGTATAGTCATGCACAGTATTTACAAGCCAGTGGGGTTTTCAGGTTTAAGTCTGTAATGCAAATACATTCAGCATCACTAAGGCTGGTTGCCCTTGCTGGAGTGTAGGCAGTCACAGAGAATGCACATGGTGGTGGTCTGAAAAAAAAACAGCTTGGACACGTGCAATTAAATAAATCAAAAATAGTGGTTTCATAATGTGTCAGTCTGTAAAAGTGATTTCAAATTGTAAAAAGAGATTTTCACTTGGCCCGAAAAAAAAAGAGCAGTAAGTGTGCATTCAAATTGGCAAAGAAATTTCGTTTTGGCACTAATGTGAAAACATGACTCTGTGTGCATAGAAGAATTATAGGCAGAGATTTATTGCGTCTTGCTCTGGTGATTTCACAGTTGCATTAGATGGAAAGGGGGAGCGAATTATTGGGGGAAGAAGCAGAGGCTTAGCACACACCCATGTCCTTGCCGTGTATAGTCATGCACAGTATTTACAAGCCAGTGGGGTTTTCAGGTTTAAGTCTGTAATGCAAATACATTCAGCATCACTAAGGCTGGTTGCCCTTGGTGGAGTGTAGGCAGTCACAGAGAATGCACATGGTGGTGGTCTGAAAAAAAAACAGCTTGGACACGTGCAATTAAATAAATCAAAAATAGTGGTTTCATAATGTGTCAGTCTGTAAAAGTGATTTCAAATTGTAAAAAGAGATTTTCACTTGGCCCGAAAAAAAAAAGAGCAGTAAGTGTGCTTTCAAATTGGCAAAGAAATTTCGTTTTGGGACTAATGTGAAAACATGACTCTGTGTGCATAGAAGAATTATAGGCAGAGATTTATTGCGTCTTGCTCTGGTGATTTCACAGTTGCATTAGATGGAAAGGGGGAGCGAATTATTGGGGGAAGAAGCAGAGGCTTAGCACACACCCATGTCCTTGCCGTGTATAGTCATGCACAGTATTTACAAGCCAGTGGGGTTTTCAGGTTTAAGTCTGTAATGCAAATACATTCAGCATCACTATGGCTGGTTGCCCTTGGTGGAGTGTAGGCAGTCACAGAGAATGCACATGGTGGTGGTCTGAAAAAAAAACAGCTTGGACACGTGCAATTAAATAAATCAAAAATAGTGGTTTCATAATGTGTCAGTCTGTAAAAGTGATTTCAAATTGTAAAAAGAGATTTTCACTTGGCCCGAAAAAAAAAGAGCAGTAAGTGTGCATTCAAATTGGCAAAGAAATTTCGTTTTGGCACTAATGTGAAAACATGACTCTGTGTGCATAGAAGAATTATAGGCAGAGATTTATTGCGTCTTGCTCTGGTGATTTCACAGTTGCATTAGATGGAAAGGGGGAGCGAATTTTTGGGGGAAGAAGCAGAGGCTTAGCACACACCCATGTCCTTGCCGTGTATAGTCATGCACAGTATTTACAAGCCAGTGGGGTTTTCAGGTTTAAGTCTGTAATGCAAATACATTCAGCATCACTAAGGCTGGTTGCCCTTGGTGGAGTGTAGGCAGTCACAGAGAATGCACATGGTGGTGGTCTGAAAAAAAACAGCTTGGACACGTGCAATTAAATAAATCAAAAATAGTGGTTTCATAATGTGTCAGTCTGTAAAAGTGATTTCAAATTGTAAAAAGAGATTTTCACTTGGCCCGAAAAAAAAAGAGCAGTAAGTGTGCTTTGAAATTGGCAAAGAAATTTCGTTTTGGCACTAATGTGAAAACATGACTCTGTGTGCATAGAAGAATTATAGGCAGAGATTTATTGCGTCTTGCTCTGGTGATTTCACAGTTGCATTAGATGGAAAGGGGGAGCGAATTTTTGGGGGAAGAAGCAGAGGCTTAGCACACACCCATGTCCTTGCCGTGTATAGTCATGCACAGTATTTACAAGCCAGTGGGGTTTTCAGGTTTAAGTCTGTAATGCAAATACATTCAGCATCACTAAGGCTGGTTGCCCTTGCTGGAGTGTAGGCAGTCACAGAGAATGCACATGGTGGTGGTCTGAAAAAAAACCAGCTTGGACACGTGCAATTAAATAAATCAAAAATAGTGGTTTCATAATGTGTCAGTCTGTAAAAGTGATTTCAAATTGTAAAAAGAGATTTTCACTTGGCCCGAAAAAAAAAGAGCAGTAAGTGTGCTTTGAAATTGGCAAAGAAATTTCGTTTTGGCACTAATGTGAAAACATGACTCTGTGTGCATAGAAGAATTATAGGCAGAGATTTATTGCGTCTTGCTCTGGTGATTTCACAGTTGCATTAGATGGAAAGGGGGAGCGAATTATTGGGGGAAGAAGCAGAGGCTTAGCACACACCCATGTCCTTGCCGTGTATAGTCATGCACAGTATTTACAAGCCAGTGGGGTTTTCAGGTTTAAGTCTGTAATGCAAATACATTCAGCATCACTAAGGCTGGTTGCCCTTGGTGGAGTGTAGGCAGTCACAGAGAATGCACATGGTGGTGGTCTGAAAAAAAAACAGCTTGGACACGTGCAATTAAATAAATCAAAAATAGTGGTTTCATAATGTGTCAGTCTGTAAAAATGATTTCAAATTGTAAAAAGAGATTTTCACTTGGCCCGAAAAAAAAAGAGCAGTAAGTGTGCTTTGAAATTGGCAAAGAAATTTCGTTTTGGCACTAATGTGAAAACATGACTCTGTGTGCATAGAAGAATTATAGGCAGAGATTTATTGCGTCTTGCTCTGGTGATTTCACAGTTGCATTAGATGGAAAGGGGGAGCGAATTTTTGGGGGAAGAAGCAGAGGCTTAGCACACACCCATGTCCTTGCCGTGTATAGTCATGCACAGTATTTACAAGCCAGTGGGGTTTTCAGGTTTAAGTCTGTAATGCAAATACATTCAGCATCACTAAGGCTGGTTGCCCTTGCTGGAGTGTAGGCAGTCACAGAGAATGCACATGGTGGTGGTCTGAAAAAAAAACAGCTTGGACACGTGCAATTAAATAAATCAAAAATAGTGGTTTCATAATGTGTCAGTCTGTAAAAGTGATTTCAAATTGTAAAAAGAGATTTTCACTTGGCCCGAAAAAAAAAGAGCAGTAAGTGTGCTTTGAAATTGGCAAAGAAATTTCGTTTTGGCACTAATGTGAAAACATGACTCTGTGTGCATAGAAGAATTATAGGCAGAGATTTATTGCGTCTTGCTCTGGTGATTTCACAGTTGCATTAGATGGAAAGGGGGAGCGAATTATTGGGGGAAGAAGCAGAGGCTTAGCACACACCCATGTCCTTGCCGTGTATAGTCATGCACAGTATTTACAAGCCAGTGGGGTTTTCTGGTTTAAGTCTGTAATGCAAATACATTCAGCATCACTAAGGCTGGTTGCCCTTGGTGGAGTGTAGCACTGTGGACATGGGCTTTTTATAAAATCTGAAAAGTGGTTTCATAATGTGACAGTTTGTAAAAGAGATTTTCACTTGCCCAAAAAAAAGAGCAGTTTGTGTGCATTCAAATTGGCAAAGAAATTTCGTTTTGTGACTATTGTGAAAAGAAATGTAGTAATATATTTAAATACAATAACAGATTTTTTTTTTAGTTTTTTTCAGGTATTGCTGAAGAACAGTGAACAAAATTTAAGATGCCTACAAAATCTCGAGTTCAAAAAACGCTAAAAAAAAAACTATATTTGAAGACAACTGGAGGACCAAAGTTAGTAGAAGATGCTGGGAAAAAGAAAAAATCTTCTGGTAAGCAAAAAAAACAATTTCTAAACAAAATATTCAAAACAAAGAAAAATGTACAAAATGTCTGTTCTCGGAAAAATGTAACAAAACATAGAGAACAGCAAAAAATTGAGAATTTTGTTAATGCAAATATACCTTCTGCAATTGAAAAGTTTAACATAAGCAGAAAAACAGCATTTAAAGAGATACGTAGAAAAATGTTTCAGAGAAGAGTTATGTCCAATTTGATAAAGGATATAAAGAAATATAAGCAAAAGGCTAAATATTACAAGAGAAAAAAAGAAATTGAAGCCATTGCAGCAAAAGCATTAGAATTAAAAAGGAAACTATTCATATTAATTTTGAATAGGATGCGTACATTAGATAAAATGGTTAATGTACTGAAATCACAAAGCAAAAGCAAAAGAGTAGTGAACAGAACAAACTTTTGTAAAGTGTTTTTAGGAAAGTGGATGCATAGTTCAAGTAGTGAACCTTTTTTTAATGAAGAGAGCTATTTTCAAAGTAATAGTTTGCTGCATGCAGTTGACACCAGAGGTCGTTCATACGAAGTAAAAAATGGTTGCATAATGGAGAAGGAGATAATGGTTCCAAGAGATGAGGTACAAGTGATGGCAGATGAGGCAATGGGGAGACGTCCTAAAGCCCCAGTGTACACTTGGAATTGTAGTAGTATTTGCACTGTGCGTCAGGAATCTATTGACAGATTTCGAGAGTTTCTAAGAGAATATAGTAAAAAAAGTGTAAAACAAAAGATTAAGGTGCTTCAAAGTCTGGATCCATGCAGAGTGAGAGAGAATACTGGTTTGCAGGGTCATTCTCTTGCTTGTCTATCTAGAAAAGTGTGCAATAGTGTTTTCCATCATTTTAGGATGCTGGCTGTTCATCATACTGGAATGAGAAAGTTTGTGAGACGGTTGTATTTTGCCAAAAGTCCAGCAATAAAGTTAAATGAATTGAATAGGGCTCTGTTCCGAGGAACGGTATCAGATGTAGAGAAGGTTGTTGATGAAATTCAGTTTTGTTACTTTGGTCCTGAACAAAACAGTGCAGAGAAGGACACAGTAAATGAGGCAGAAGTGGAAGACAATGTAGAACCCTCTGTAAGTAACACATTTAATGATCACATAACAAAATTTGCAATAGTCTCTAATGAAAGACCAAATTTTACTTGTATTTGTTGCCGCAGAACTCATTATAGAAAACAAACTAGGAATGTTGATCTCTACAGAAAGAGTGAAAATGAAGATAATTATAAGTGGAAGGATTTTGCCACATATATATTTCTAGAAAATTGTTTTGAATTGGGTGAAGATCAGCGTATTTGTAAATACTGTTATAACAAGTTAGAGGAAAATAGAATGCCGACCAGAGCTGTACATAATAATTTAGAATTGGATGCTATTCCTGCTGAACTTTCTGAATTAAATACATATGAGTCTATACTCATTCAATGTGTTCATCCGTTCCAGACCATAGTACGTATGGAGCCCAAAACTGGTAAATTACCTCCTTCAGATTTACTGAGAGGTTTAAAAGGTAGAGTGGTGTATTTGCCCTTGGATTTGAAAAAAAATATGGAAACTATTGATGCGGATACTTTGGAAACTGAACCATTAATTATTCTGGTTAATGGTGTACCTACAAAGAATAAGAAGATTTGGCAGGAGCTGGTAGATGTGCGGAAAGTACAAAGAGCAAATTTGTATTTGAAAAAAAATAACAAATGGTATGAATCAATTTATATAGAAGAAGAAGAAGAAGAAGAAGATTTACAAGGAGACACAGAAACACCAACTGGACAAATTGAAAAAGTGGACAAGTCAAAGGAAGAAGAAATTTATGAACATTTTAGCATACATCCTCTCCATTCGAAAGAAGTTATGGGAGACAATTTTGATCTCTTTCAGATGAAGAAAGCAAAAGGAAATCCCGTGAGTGTATGGGAGGAGAGCTTGGAAGCTCGATGTTTTCCCCAGCTGTTTCCTAAAGGAAAAGGAGGACGATACGATGAACGTCCAGAACAGATTCCAGCTTCAGAGTATCGAACTACAAGACTATATGCTGAAGATCCCAGATTTCGACAAAGTATTCCTTATTTGTTCCATCTTTTATTTGAAAGCGACTTGTCTGCACTGTCTTATGCAGTAAATCACATTTTAAAAAGTGGAGTACATTTACAAAATGTGTCTGCTAAGGATTTTATGGAGAAAGTGCAGCACCGAGATGATCATTTGGAAACACAACTGATCAATCTGATGGCTTGTCAGCGTGGGACAAATGAATATTGGTACCGACGCCATGGTGAACTAAAATGCATGTTACGCAATTTAGGAACACCAACATGGTTCCTTACCCTAAGCTGTGCCGAGTACGCTTGGGATGATTTACTGGATTTTCTACGAGAGGCCAATTCAAACATTAAAAACATCGAATACAAGACAGCAGGAGAACTGTGCTCATTGGATCCGGTTAATGTTTGCAGATATTTCAATCATAGATTTGAGGCTATGATATCCTTCATCTGCAATAAAAAAAATCCACCCCTTGGAGAAGTAGTGGATTTCTTTTGGAGAAAAGAGTACCAGGCAAGAGGTGCTCCTCATATTCATATGCTGCTGTGGATCAAGGATGCCCCAAAGTTTGGAACAGATACTGATGAAGCAGTGTTATCTTACATTGAAGAATATGCAACATGTGCTATACCTAAAAGCACAGAAGAGAACAAGTTAAAGGAGCAAGTTCTACGTTTCCAAAGTCATCGGTGTGGAAAATACTGTCGACGGAAATACAAGAGCAAAGAAAAATACTACACTAAATGTCGATTTGGATTTCCTAGACCTGTTCTTTCAAATGGAAGAGTCAACAGTTTTATGTCAGCTGTGAGACATACTATCACAAGAAAATCACCTAAGAATACCTACAACCTTAAAAGAAAAGAAGAATCAAAAAATATAAATGACTACAACCCAGTCATTTTATCCATGTGGAACGCTAACATGGATATACAGTATGTTGCTGACAATTCCATTGCTGTTGCTCGATATGTAACGTCTTACATTACGAAATCAGAAAAAACAGAATTGAAGGAAATGTGGGAAGAGATTTCTCACGAGAAGACTGTCAGTAAGAAGCTGTACAGTTTCAGTTTGAAGATGTTATCGCATCGAGAAATTGGATCCTACGAATGTTCAGATAGGTTATCTTCTGCAAGTCTCTACTCGAAGTCAAGAAGAATAATTTGGGCAAGTTTAGGCCTTGCAGCAATGAGAAATCGGGTACTGAAATCTGTTGGAGAAATTGAATATTTGGCTGAGAATGACCCAGAAAGTACAGATATATTGAAAACAAACATGTTGGACACATATTATCCCAAGAGAAGTCATCATCTGGAGAACATGTGTCTGTATGAAGTGTTACAGAACTACATTTATTCACGGAAAGCTGCAGAAGACATCAACAGTGGAAAATATAAAGTTGTTGGTGAAGAAGGATGTTTGGTGAAGCAAACCAAAGGAAGTTTGATAAATCACCGGAAGCTGAGTTGCGACACTACCGACAAGAAAGAATTTTACTACTTGGCTCTTTTACAGTTGTTTAAACCATGGCGTACAGAGGATGAACTACTGGGAGAATTCCAGAGCTATGAAGATTCTTTTAATGCTTGCAAAGACAGCATACAATGCAGTACATTCTCAACTTATCTGCAAATGTTAAATGAAGAAATTGAACAGGAAACTACAATTGCAGCAGAAATAGCTAGAGACAGTTCTCAGGACAGCCAAAGTTCAGGAACATACAGTCAAGATCCCCTAGGACAACCAATCGTTGAAAATGAAGCATCAATAGCCATGAATGAAGTGGAAACGGCTATGAATCAAGGTCAAGAAGAATTTATAGACTTAGAAAATTTGGAAAGACAACTGAATCAAGAGCAGCAACAAATTTATGAAGAGATCAAAAACAAAATTGATCACGGATTTCTACATATCAAAAAAGAGTGCTCATGCACATCATTTCATCCAATCAGGATGTATGTAAGCGGACAAGCTGGCACTGGAAAAAGTTTCCTAATTAAAGTCATCAGAAGCTACCTAAAGCAAAAAACGGATTCTACTTTGTCTTGTGTGGTTACTGCTCCAACTGGGTTAGCAGCATATAACATAAAAGGAATCACCTTACATCGTTTGCTAATGTTACCAGTGGAGCATGAGAACAAAATACAATTCAACAAGCTAACTGGAGAAGCATCCTTGGAAGTTTCAAGAGTATTGAAGAAGATGCAAGTTCTCATTATTGATGAGGTGAGCATGGTATCAAACTTAATGCTTGCCTTTGTGCATTTAAGAATGCAGCAAATTTTGAAGACAGACTATGACGTGTTATTTGGTGGAAAACACGTCATAGTTTTTGGGGATCTTTTGCAACTTACTCCAGTTAAAGGACAACCAGTGTTTAATACTGTGACACATGAAGACACGAAGAAGTCATTGGGAAGCATTGGAAATACAAATATTTGGTCCTTCTTTGAGTACAAGGAACTTACAACTAATATGAGGCAAGCAAACGATGAAGAATATGGAAGTATTCTGAAAGATATCAGGATTGGACTACTCACAGAAGTTGGGAAAAAAGCATTACAGAGTCGGCTGCTACATAATTTATTTCCAAAGGAAGAAATAGTTGCAGAGAAAATATACAAGAATATTGCAGAAAACAAAAGTGTCATCTGCTTAATGCCAACTCTACGTGAATGCTCAATATTTAATGAGGAGCTTTTGAAATTGGAAAAGGAAGACATCAGGAAATTGGAAGCAGTGGACAAAATTGAGGATGGAAGAATTACTGTCACAGTAACAGGCAAACTGAAAAATAAATTGGACTCACTAGAGAAGAACATCTCCAAAACAGCAGGATTAGAAAAAAATCTATATGTTTGCATGAACTGTAGAGTGTTTTAAGGAGAAATATGGATGTTGAGAAAGGCTTAGTGAATGGAGCGATGGGAAGAGTTGTGGGTTTTATTAATTATCAGAAAAAAGAAGGAATTGAATGTTTAAAAATAAAATTTGATCAGATAGAAGAAGTTAAAGATATTTGTCGTTGTACAGTTCGTTTTATGCTTGTGAAAGACTTATATGTACGTAGGAAGCAGTTTCCGTTTTCACTAGCATATGCTGTAACTATCCACAAGTCTCAAGGATTGACTGTAGATTGTGCATTTGTGAACATTGGTTCAACTGTGTTCAAAGAAGGTATGGCATATGTAGCTTTGTCACGAGTCAAAACATTATCAGGTTTATTCATGATAGACTTTGATGACTCAAAAGTTAGTGCTGATACAAACTGTGTAAAGGAGTATAATAGATTAAGAAGAAGCTATGCTCCTCATTTAGGTCAGTATCCTGTGTTGGAGAAACGTGTAGTTTCTCGTAAAAGGAGAAATGAGAATATCTGTAATGAAGATATAGAGAAGAGGAAAAAAAAGAGGAGTGATGTAATTGCAAGCAAAAAGAAAAAGGAAAATGAAGAACAGGTTGTAGGATGTCATTTTGAAAATAGCTCTGGTGTCAACTGCTACGCAAATGTAGTGCTGAATGTTGCATTTTATCTGGAAAGTTTGCAAGAGCAGATAATAGTAAATCAGGGAAAAAGATTCTGTTCAGAGCTGAGTCTCCTTTTTCAAAAGCTGAGTAAAGATAAAACTCAAATAGAAAGTGCTACTGACATTAGAAAACTTTTAGATGTATGTTCAGGACGAACACAGTTTTCTCAAAATGAACAGCAAGATGCACACGAATTTTTGATGTATTTTCTTCAGGTAGTGGAAGAAGAAGGAGTTCCCATTGACATTTTTTTTGGTCTCTCTTATAAATGGGAACATAGTTGTGATAATTGTTATAATATATGTGGCTCTATTGTTGATAATGAAAGGTTTATTTATTTGACATTGCCAGAGAGTAAAACAGTCACTTTTGCAAAATTAGTTAAAGATGCTAATCATAGCATGAAATGTGGTGAGTGTAATTCTGACATGTTATCAACATTAATTTTAAGGGAATACGGACAGTATGTAATTTTAATGATGCAACGATGTAGAGCTGATGGATCAAAATTGGATACTTTAATAAAGAAGTTTACAGGACAGCAATTATCAATTTCAGGAAAAACTTTTGTAACTGTTGCAATAATTTTCCATGATGGACCTACTGTTACTTCTGGACATTACACAGTTTATCTAAAATGTGAAAAAGGCTGGACACTGTGTAATGATTCCCAATTGATTTTCAAACAACGTTTGCCTTTTGATTTAGCAAATTCCTATCTAATCTTCCTGAAACCTAAATTTTAGAGAGACTTGGCAAGATCTGGACAAAATAATTTTACCATTTTACTGGATTACCATTGCAATTTTGTAGAAAAAATATTTTTAAAATTATCATTTGGCCTAAAGGAAAGATAACCAATTGTAATGTGGACTTTTTTAATTTTTAATGCAATTTTGAAAAACCAATAATTTAGAGATAATCGGTAACTTCTGCACATTTTAAATTTTGGAATGCTATTGGACTGCCATTGGAATTTTTTTCAAAAATGATTTAAAAAATTACTATTTGGCCATGTGGAAAAGTAAGCAATTCCATTGTGGACTAAATAAATTATTCAAAAAATTTTCGTGAACCAAAATGTTACAGAGAATCGGTGAGATCTGGACAGATTAAACTTTAGAATTTTAATGGATTTCCCTTGGAAATTTATTCCAGGAAAAAAAAAAAAATACTATTTGGCCTAAAGGAAATAAAATCAGATGTATTTTGGAGTTATTTGAGATATAATATTGTGATTATACTTCTCAAACAAACATATCAGACGGTATTTTAAAGAAAAAAGTATTGTTTTTAGATGATATTCTTTTAGAATAATATGCATTTCTGTAATGATAAGTTTAAGTGAGAAGAGATTCTGGGCTTTTTTAATACAATCTTTGAGATTGTTAATTTTTTTTGCCCGCTGTAAAATGATGAATGCAATTGCTTTCACAATTTATAGTGAAATGCAATATATTCTGAAAACAGCAAAAATAAGGCAAAAATATTTTTTGGTAAAAAATGTAAATATGTGTACTGTATTATAAAATGGTTTAAAAATATTAATACTTTTTTCTTTATTTTCAGATCGATATAGAAAATTTTCGGAAACTACAACCATTTTAAAAACTATTTTTTAAAAAAACAAATGAATAAATATTTTTTTGAGTGAGTATGGTAAGTCAATAATAATAATTGTAGTCTCTCAAGGACCTTGTAATGTGATAAATGATTTTTAGTGTTTTTTTTAAAAAATAAAAAAAAAGGTACGCTTACCGTACGCGTACGGTAAAAAAAAAATAAAAAAAAGTTTTTAAAAACATGTAAAAAAAAGATGAAAGATAAGGTTGGCTCTTAAAAGAACCGTTGTGTTCATGCAGGGACAGAGGAAAGGAAGCATGGGAAAATCATTCAAAGCTACAAATGTGCTGATCTATTTTGTTGTTCACTAGGGAAACACTGGTCTCCCTATGACAAATTAGACCTTTACAAAATGTGCAATGAATATCAACCTTCCGAAATCGAAGGTTCATTTCCAGAGGGCCAGCAAAAGGAGATTCTCCCCCCACAGATGAAGGGCTCACCTGACCTGCAGAAGAAGGAGTAAGCTCTGCAGATGATGGTCCAGGCTGAGCTGCTGTGGATGTACTGGCTCGTCTTTCTGAAGAGTTACCTCCAAAAAGATGACCATGTGTCCTTCTGTGTACATCCTTGAGGTGTCTCTTCATGGTGTGATTCCCAAAGGAATACTTCCTGTCAGGATTACCTCTAGAAAGTACACGCTGACACAGCCTGCAAGTAACTAAGGGTGCATTCACCTTTTGCTGGCCTTCTGGAAAAGTAAAATAATCCCAAACATAAGAAGGCTTTACTTTCCTCGCTCTCTGCCTCAAGACAGTGCTGCTGGTGCTAGCCTCACTCTCAGAAGGGCTCTGCTGTTCTGCCATCGTATCCCAAAGACAAACCAGCTCCTTCTCCTAAGGGATCACAAGCAGAAATGAGGGGAATGGGTGTGGTGTAGGAGAGTTCTAGAACTGAAAGTACTTTCAACCAATCAAAAGTTGTGTTTCATGATCACATGACCTACCGTACGCTTACGGTACGCTTACGGTGCGCTTACGGCAAAAGTACGCATGCGCGTAAAAAAGACACGCGCTTCCGCGCATGCGCATAACAGTCACTCCCCGGCACTTCCGCGTAACGTGCGCGTGTGGCGTAAGCGCGCACGCGTCCCACGCGCAGTACGCGCGGCTACGCAAAGTACGTAACTATACGCAAGCAGCGTAGATAGATTACGGACGTTGCGTAAACCGTACGCTTACCGTGAGCTTACGGTACGCGTACTATAAAAAAAAAAAAAAAAAAAAAATCTGGAAAAATATTTTACATGTTTATTTTAAAAAATATATATAAAAAAAATATTTAAGGATTTTAAAAATTTAAGCATAGTCTTTATAAAAGGTAAGAAAATAAAATTAAAAATATGTTTGAAAAAAATGAAGAATAAAAAAAAAAAATAGCATTTAAAAAACCTTGCAAATTCACTGAAAAAACCATGGGTTTCACACACGTTATAGTTAGGAATTAGCATTTAAAAAACCTTGCAAATTCACTGAAAAAACCATGGGTTTCACACACGTTATAGTTAGGAATTAGCATTTAAAAAACCTTAGAAATTCACTGAAAAAACCATAGGTTTCACACACGTTATAGTTAGGAATTAGCATTTAAAAAACCTTAGAAATTCAGTGAAAAAACCATAGGTTTCACACATGTTATAGTTAGCTGGACATTTTACTCGTAAAAAACCAATGAAATTGCCCCGTTATAGTTAGTTCAGCTAACTATAACTCGCGCGCCCGCAATGCACTGCTGATGACGTCACATATTACATCACTCATGACATGGTCAGTGACATCACTCATGACATCACTGATGACATCTCAAATGACATCACTGATGACATCACTGATGACATCATCCTTGTGATAGAGTGGCAGACCTCCTCTCACCTTAATATAAGCTTTGATACACACATTCAAAAATAGAGACTAAAAATTTCAAAACAATGGACATACCAATACCAGTTACAACAACCTCTTCAGTAATTCTAAGATCCACATACACATCCACTCATTCACCAACAGTCCTATACAGTCACTCATACATGTACTCACTCATCATATGTACTCATACACCTATACATCCTGTTACATAATGCCACTCATCCATAGAGTTACTCACACACATAGTCACTCATGCTAATAAAGAATCAAACATACATTCACCTGCATATACAGTTATACACACACCACCACACTTACTTCTACGGAAACTTACACATACTTAGTCTTTTAAACAATCACTTATAGAAACACATACTTATTCATACAGGAACTCTTTCAATCTCTCCCTCTCACATATACTCACATATATACACCAATAGTCACATATACTAGTTTAAAACATATGTAGTTACTCCTGAAGACACTATTGAGACAGTCTTTCACTCACTAACACACCCATACACACACTCATCCACCCATACAGTCCTGCACACATGCTGTCTTCAACACATACAAACAGTGAGTCACTCATTCATGCACCTATGCACTACGTAATACCCCCCACCGAACCATACAGACACTCAGACTGATACTCAAAAAAACAACTAATAACCTATATAGACACCCATGTAGCTACTCACCAACCCATGCAGCCACTTATACACAAAGTGAGAGATACACTTAATCAGTCAGTTACACAATCAATTTTTCAAAAACAAATCATCCATTTAGACACTTATATACCCATTTATTCTTCCATCGACCTTGAGATATACATATATAAAACATATTTAATTTTCAGAAAAACACACATTCACTGGATGATGTCATCAGTGATGTCATCAGTGATGTCATTTGAGATGTCATCAGTGATGTCATGAGTGATGTCACTGACCATGTCATGAGTGATGTAATATGTGACGTCATCAGCAGTGCATTGCGGGCGCGCGAGTTATAGTTAGCTGAACTAACTATAACGGGGCAATTTCATTGGTTTTTTACGAGTAAAATGTCCAGCTAACTATAACATGTGTGAAACCTATGGTTTTTTCACTGAATTTCTAAGGTTTTTTAAATGCTAATTCCTAACTATAACGTGTGTGAAACCTATGGTTTTTTCAGTGAATATATATATATATATACATATATATATATAGACGTTATAGTTAGGCCGACATTTCAGTTGTACAAAACCAGAGAAATTCAGCCGTTATAGTTAGCTTAGCTAACTATAACTCACGCCCCCGCAATGCACTGCTGATGATGTCACATATTACATCACTCATGAAATGGTCAGTGACATTACTGATGACATCACTGATGACATCTCACATGCCACCTGGCGCTCTGCTGCTAGTGGATGAAGTCCACTTTAGTCCTGAAGTCCTCAGGAAACAAGCGGACCTCTTCACCTCACCAGCAGTAAACCAAGAGGCGCGTTTGGTGTAAAAAGGGGCATGGCCTCTGACCACCTCTCAGCAATTTCACTGTGTGGGGCTTACTGGAGGTTCCTGGTGGGCTAGTTGGCCCCTAAGGACCCTTAGAATTCAAGGGGACTTAATCCTCCAATCCGGAATGCGCCAGGAGCCCGTTTGCACAGTGATGCAAGGAGGGGGCAGGACCTCTGGCGAGATGCTGGCTTCTATTTTTTTTATTGTTAAAAGGGGGGTGGTGTGGTCCCCCTTCTCTTAATATTTTGTGGGCTCTGGGGACCCCATCCTCCAGGGCCTGACCCATAAAAATAAAAAAAATAACGGTAAGGGGGCCACATGGCCCACCTCCCGAGGCCGATTTCGGCCCTGGGGACCCCATCTCCCGAGGCATGAGTTCGTTTTTTTTGCAAATTTATATGGGAGGGGGTCACTTTTGGCCCCGGATACCCCATCCACCGGGGCCTGGCCAGGTTTTAAAAAATATATATTCTTATGGGAGGGGGGCTGCGTGGCCCCCCCCTTCCCATGGCCTCTTTTGGTCCCAAGGACCTCATCCCCTGGGGCCTGGCCTCAACGTTGGGGACCTCCGGGAGAGTGCCAATGCCCCCATGTTGCCAGCCGGCTCCCCACCTCCTACGGGAGTCGGCATTGCTTTTGGTCAAGGGGAGTAGCTGACATACAGCTCGCCTTGCCCGAAAGCAATACTGCTTTGCTTCATGGAAGCAAGAGCAGGGCTTCCATAAAGCGAAGCAGAGTTTGCAATGACAGGGCAGGAGCAGTGCTCCAGTCCTTTCATTGCAAACTGCAATGTCCCGGGGTGGGCACCCCGGGACATTGCCAGCGCCGGACCTGGGGGTGGCAGTTCCAGGGCCAAAGAGGGCCCCCCTCCGAACAAGAACATTACCCCAGGGAGGTTGTGGTCCCCGGGGGTCTGCAAAGGACCCATATATTTCAATAATTAGTGCCCCAGGGAGGTGGTGGTCACCGGGTAATTGTGGGGGAGCTCGAGCCTGCCCACACATATTATTTGTAATAGCCCTAGGGAGGTGGCAGTCCCCGGGGCGGCCCATGAGGCCCCCGCCCATAATTGAAGAAAGCCCCGGGGAGGTGGCGGTCTCAGGGTGTTGGGGGGTCTGCAAGGCCCCATGCCCATAATTCATAAAACATGGGGAGGCTGCTTGCCTCCCCACGCATAACTAATAAAGCTTCAGGGAGGTGGCGGTACCTGGGGTTTTGGGGGCTCCTGCGGCCCCCGCATATATTTGGCACATTGTCCCCGGGACCTGGCCCACTCAGGGGCTTATTAAAACAAAGCGCGGGAGACAGCGCTTCATTTTTGTTGGTTTTTTTCGACCGTATTCGCGCACCCAGCACGAATCCGGCCAAAAAATATATTTTTTTGAATGCTTTTTTTAGCCCTGACCAGGCCTAGGGGGTCAGGGTGTTTCTACACTGCCCCCTTTTCTTCATTTTTCACCTAGAACCGAGTCACAAGATGGCTGCCAACATTTTCTGGTTTGGAGTGTTGGCAGCCAATCAGAAACAAGCTCGTGCTCGGGAGGGTTCCCGAATCCACCTGATATCGATATTTTTTTATTTTTTTATAATTCTATTTAACAACATGAATCGGTGCGGATACATGAATCAAGCGGATAAGTTACAGACAGGAGGAATTTATTTGGCGACATATTGACAATCACAGTAACTGCAAGAATAGAGCAATGGAACATCACAGGATACAGTCTTTATGGTGAGGACAGGTCATCAGAGATGGTGCTGCGTGGGGGACTACAGATCTCCGCTCGGTACGTGTTCCATGTCGCCAGATTTGAGACCACTTCTTGGGGCAGCCCCTCACAATGTACACTGTTTTCTCCCGGAACATACACCAGTCCATGTGTTTCTTCCATTCTGTTATGGTGGGTGGGTTTTCTGGCTCCCCATAGCTGGGGTAAATTTCTTTTTGCCACCATGAGGCCTAGCGTTACCCAGATCTTACCCATTCTGTTCAGGTCGGTGGGTTCCCACACATTCAGTAGGCATCGCTTCACTTCAGGGCGGATGGCCAGTTCCAACACTTCGCCATGAACTGCATGTATTTGACGCCAGTATCCCTGATTAAGGTCACATTCCCATAGGATATGCATAAACGTTCCCTCATAACCACATTGTCTCCTGCATTACCCCCTTCTGCCCTCCCCATACGAACCAGGCAAGGTCCAGCAACGTACACCCTATGTAAGATTTTAAACTGGACAAGTCATAGCCTGGCTAAAATATGCACTTCTCTTGGGGAGGCCAGTGCCTCTTGCCATTCCTCGTCATCCAGTTCGAGGCCATCCCTTTCCCATTTTACCCTGGCGCCCTGGAGAGGGTCCGCAGTGTTGTTTATCAATTTTTTATATGTGAGGGAGATTGCTTTCTCTGGTAAATATCCATCAAGCAGCATATCCTCGAGAGGTGTCGATTCTGGTGGGGAGGAGCCTTTAGTTAGGTGGGACTGTAGTGCATGTCTTACTTGGAGGTAACGGATGTATTCTGGGTTGAGCTCATATTTCTGTTGCAGGAAGGCGAATGTCATGACGTCGCCCTTCACCCACATGTCCCCAATAGTAGAGATCCCTTTGAGGTCTCATTTATCAAACCGTTTCGACTTCCATAGATCACCTAATCTCTCGGAGTCCCAGAGGGGTGTTGCTAGCGTCAGTTTCCGATCCCATCCCAGACTTTTGGTTGCTGCGTGCCAGACCTGAATAGAGCGTTTTGTCGGCCCTGTAAGGGGGAATCGCTTTGGCCTAGAATAAAGAGCTCTGTTATAATTCCCACCTGGGAGGAGCCACCGGTCCATGGCGTGGCCCGGGTCGTCCATTCGGCGATATGGGCCATGATTAATAGCTGCAATGTGGGCCGCCCAATAATATTTCTTGAGGTCTGGAAGACTGATCCCACTGTCATACCAGTTGAGGGTGAGCTTGTTTAGCACTATTCGGGGTTTCCCTCCCCACAGCAAGTTCCTCTGCAAGTCCTTAATTTCCCTAAATTAATGAGTAGGCACTGGGTCAGGGTAGTTTTGTAGCGCAGATAGGAAGCAGGGCAGGGACATCATCTTAAAAAGTGCTGCCCTGCCCAGCAGAGAGAGAGGAAGTGACTTCGATGCGGTAATGTCTCGCTTCACTCTTTGCAGTGGTGTAAGTAGGTTGCAGTCATAACGGAGCTGTGAATTCGACGTCACGTAAATCCCCAAGTATTTAAAGCCCACTGTGGTAGTTTGAATGGGGCAGCCCTTAGGCACAGCGGGTGGGTCCCCGTGAAGGACGTAAATAAGAGATTTACCCCAGTTAAATGAGTATCCAGAGAATCTGCCAAAGCTTGCAAAGATGTCGAACATTGCATTCAGTGACACTTTCGTAGAAGCTACGAACAGAAGGATGTCATCTGCATATAGCGAGATACGGTCTTCCCATGTTTCTGCCCATCGTAGTCCACGTATAACTGGGTCGCTGCGGACCCATGCCGCCGGGGGTTCCAGGACAAAGGCAAAGAGGAGGGGGATAGCGGGCAACCCTGGTGGGTTCCTCGACCCAGCGCAAAGACTTCAGATTTTTTGTTGTTCACTACAACCTGTGCCAGGGGCTCCAAATAGAGGAGTTGATCCAATGGATAAACCCAATCCCAAATCCCATCTTTGCTAGCACAGCAAAGAGGTAAGGCCATTCGATGTTATCGAATGCCATCGATGCGTCCAGTGAGACTATAATCGCTTGTTCTCGTATCGTGTCTAGTCATCCCATCACTCCATGCACTCTACGGAGATTCAGCGGAGTGTTGCCCTGGGGCATAAAGCCCGACTGGTCCGGGTCTACCTGCCCGCTGATCACTTTAACGAGACGATTAGCCAGTAGCTTAGCGAGGACTTTGGGTTCGGCCTTAAGAAGAGAGATAGGCCTATATGAGGTGCAGTTTGTCTTAGATTTGCCCTCTTTATGAATGGTGATGCGCGTGGACATCCTCTGATCTAGCGGGAGTGTCCCCTGCTTCTTACTTTCTGCAAACATGGACCGCAGGTGTGGGGCTAGTTTGTCTGGCGCCAGTTTATATAGTTCAACTGGTAGGCCGTTGAGACCCAGTGCCTTGCCTGACTGGAGGCTTCTGATCGCTAGTGCAATTTCGTCATTAGTGAAGTCGCTGTCCAATAGTTCCCTGTCATCAGCTGACAGAGCAGGAAGGACAATGTCCCTGAGAAGGGACTGGGAATCCTCTTCTGTGTAGGATGTGTGCGTGCGATAGATGTCACTATAGTGGGCAGCAAACGTATTGGCAATAGCATCGGGGTCTGTGATGGATTGTCCATCTTTATCTAGCAATTCTAGCACCAGCCTTGATGCTAGTTCTTTCCTGTCTAGCCCTGCTATAAGTTTCCCTGCCTTGTCTCCAAGGTCGTACACTCTGCCCGCCGTATCCCTCCGGCCATCGCTTTATATTCATCCCTTTTTAGTTGCAAGGTATGGAGCTTCACCTCCTCTTCCAGTTCCCTTTCTAGTCTGAGGACTGCACTTTCCCCAGCCACCATTAATTTTGTCCCTGCGTGCTCCAGCTATCAGGGAGAGTGCCTGCCCTTGTACCACTGACTTAAATGCCTCCCACAGTGTCTGGAAGGAGTCAACCGTGCCTTCATTTTCTTGGAAGTACAAGTCCATGGCTTGCAGTAGGGCCTTACGCACACTTGGGTTGCGAAGATGCCATGGATTTATAGGGGCTATCCTACCTACCCCTCCCTGTCCTAGCGCCAGATGAGCCCATAGTGGGGAGTGGTCGGAGATGCTGCTCGCCATGTGTCTGATTTCACGGATATGCGTTTTGTGGGATGCTGGGACGACAATGTAGTCTATTCGGGAAAGGCTATTATGTGCCCCGGAGTGAAACGTGTGTTGGACACTATCTGGATGGTATGCCCTCCACCCATCCATTAAGCTGAGAACCTCTAGGAAGTCTGGCAACCATCTGGCTGATGTCCCAGTGTCTCGCGGGGGATATCGGTCTAGTGTGCCTGAAACCACAGAGTTGAAGTACCCTTCCATCAGCAGCAGGCCCTCCAGTAGTGAGGGTAGCACAGCTCCTAAGTCTTTGAATGTGCGGGTCTGAAGGCCTGGTGGGACATAGATAGACATGCAGGTGAGCGAATGTCCCTCCCACTGCCCAGTGATACCTACATATCTCCCAAGGTCATCCGATCATGTAGATTGGACCATAAATGGGAAGGAGTTTCGCATCAGTATTACCACTCCTTGTGAGCCAGTAGTGGAGCCTGCGTGGGTCACCAGTTTGTAGCCCCACCTGTTTAGTGCCTTGCAGTAATTTCTCACTAAGTGCGTTTCTTGAAGAAGGATTACGTCTGGGGCATGTCTCCTAATATGCTGTAATACCACACAGCGCTTAACCTTTTCCCCAAGCCCATTTACGTTCCAGCTCAAAAGTATAATTTTGCAGTTCCCATGCATGTGCATAGAAATGTGTGAAAGTCAACAGTTCCTCACATGGAACACTATCTTTTCGTGCTGATTCATTAAAAACAGAAAAACTATCAACGCCCCAATCCCAACAACCCTCCTCCCTGCTCCCCTGCACTCTGGGCCTTAAACTGCCCATAAACTCAAACATGCAGAGTGCCTGTCGCCCAACTAAGGAACTAAAGGTAGAAATGTGGGGGGTAAAGTGAATGCTATGACTCCCCAACTCTCCCAAAGCAATCAATGTTCCATCACTCCCCGAGAGGAACGAGCCCCAAGAGTCATGTCCCATCAAACATGGTTAGACCCAACGATCCAGCAGCGGTCTCTGTTGCATGGTACCTGTGTCCACCGCCAACGCAGAGGAAAGTTCAGTAAGGTGATGGGTCCCCTTGCGCCCCGGAACTGAGTCCCATCTTCTCCATGGGCGGGTTTGCTGGTCTTCTCAACAGGAGTTCTCTTTAGCTCCCCGCCAGCCCTCCAGCCATTCCGCCACAGTTTCCCGATTATCAACGAATCAAGCCCTACCGTCAGCCTCCACGCGAAGTCGTGCCGGAAACAGCATGGCATACTTCACACCTGATATTTTTTTATTTTTTTATTTCTCTGGAACTACAGAACAGATTTACACCATTTAGAAAAAAGAACGCTTTCTGAACCAAAGCCTACCTTTTTGCCAAATTTGGTGCAATTCCATTCAGCATTTTGGGCTATAGTTTCCCAAGGAAAATAACATGGAGAAAATGCGTTTTGGGACCCCCCTTTTTTCGCAGCCCCTGCTCGACAAATCACCCCGAACATTTTAAGACAGGAGCAGACCTGAGCGAACCATTAGTTTTGAAAATTTCACGAAGATTCGTCAAATGGCGCCAGAGATATTGGCAAAAGAAAAAACACTTTTCCTATGGAAACTAGGTTCTAACTATAACTACCTAGGTAATATATATATATATTTGTGTGTGTGTGTGTATATATATAGGTGTGTATATATATATATATATATGTATGTGTGTGTGTGTGTGTGTGTGTGTGTGTGTGTGTGCGTGTGTGCGTGTGTGTGTGTGTGTGGGGGGGGTACAGACAATCATCAATACTGTCAAAATAAAACAAGAACAGCTAAACCATACCAACACAATTGGTTTGTAATGCACCTCCTTCTAATTAAAGACACGAGTCCTTGCAATGTGTACCTCCTATATTCAAACAAAACAATGAGCCTTATGCCCCTATCGTGTGCAACACTAATGCCCCTGCTGCTCCAAAGGGGCGGTTAGTTTAACCAAAATACACTTTGCCCACTTATAAGCAGTCAACTTTACAAATGTTCATCCAATGTTAGTAGTATTCAAAAAACTCCTTTATTCTTCTTTCCAATTATGTAATGTACACCAGACAGCCAACGCGTTTCGTTCTATTTTGAAGAACTTCATCAGGGCTGTAAAACACATTTAAAAATAAGTATATAATACATTTAAATAAATACACATTACATTGACATACATACAAAGACAGAAAACAATTGCTTAAAAATATTTTTCTCATCACACTATTTTTAACCTCATTTAACAAAATTAATGCTAATTTCATTATTTGTAGCTTTGTTTATATAAATATTTTCTCTATTGCGACACACCCATTATTTCCTAACAGGGCTTGTTTATTTACTAAAAGCAATTTGGAGCACAAACCACCAAAAAGTAAAACATTTTGTTGCCACATTATAAATCGTGACATATAATCATGGTTTGAGCAAAAACAGAAGCAAGAGAGTACAATGGAGTAAAATAATATGAATATATATTATTTTATTATATTATTTTATTATTATTATTAATATTATTAATAAGTGCTAATACGTCCAAGAAAGCAGTGGCTCAGATAGGAGAGAAAAGAAAGCTAAGGAAAAAACTTCTCCCTCCAAGTCATGGTTTTTAGTATGACCTGCTACTAGATCATTTATCATGTTTTGTAACCCAGTCTTAGAAGCACAACCCTATGAGCGGAAGAACAAAGATACACGTACCGAGTATATTGTTGTTTGCAAGATGAATTGCTAACGGGGAAGGAATCATACAGTTCGTTCCACTCTAAACTCCCGATTTATCTTCCCCTTCCGTCGACACCACAAAAAACTGAGACTACATTTGTCTATCATGCCTGGAAAGCATAAAAAGATAATTTGTTTGCATAAAGATTAGTACAATTGTATTCATAATCTGAGTATAGCTATAGTTTGTTTTCTCTTAACCCATTTGAAACCCACATCGATATGCATTCAACCACCACAACTGGTCCAAATCAACTGCACAGGAGCATCAAAAACCTCATCTTACCAATTAGGCCATTGTGTCAACGTCCAATTCCGACAAGCGAAACAATTATTAAAAGGCTGATGTGCCTGAAACGAAGAGAGTAACCAATCAATACAACTCGACTGTTTGTCCATTTACACGGTGGTTGCTACATATATCACACCCCCTGTGTTAAATGTGCCTACTCTGACACATTATATCTCAATACCCTCAGTTTAGTATCAAGACTTCATATAACCGACTCATCAATTCACATGAACTGAAACAGAAGAAATTCAAGTACCCGAAATAACGATTAGGCACAATCTGGGGGCATATTTTAAATTAGCAATCCCCCCTGTATGAAAGCCCCCTTCCAGCAGTAAACATGAAATGCAAGGCCTCAAATAAAACAATTATACCCAGATAGAAAATTCCCTGTAATTATCTTAAAACACAGAACCCAAAAGAACTCTCGCTCTCACCAAATAACGCGGTTCCGATCTTTAAAGCGTGTAACGTTTCCAGTCCTCAAAGAGGACGCCCGATCCCTTTCCCTCAATTTAAACACCTGGTCACGTCCAATGACGTCAGCCACCGTATTGATATTCCTCATTGAACGCCATAGAGGGGGGCTCTTAAAATTACTTAACCGATTCTGCTATTATCGTATCCCGGGTCCTTAGGGAGAGTCACAAAATAAGCTCAAATGCGCCTACAAAATAACAAAAACTTTATTTACCAACTCCCTAACAAGTATCGACCATCATTTTGGCCAAGAACGATTACATTAATCTCGTAAATAACATTCGATTTTATAAAAAATAATACATGTCCCTACTTTTTGGGGCCATGCAAAAATTGAGAAGTGAAATTTTAAAACGCGGTTTACTAAAATAGCGGGTTTCAAGCAAGCACTAATGTCGAGTTTAAACTTGTGAAATATGGTCGAATCAAACCGTTTACAGTAGCATTCTTTATTAGAATCCTGCAACCCCCTATACGTCATCATACTAAATTTTAATAATGTAACCAACGGAAGTCTGAACTGGGTCTTGTCAGCCCATAAGCTGTTTTGCATATTTATAAGACCTCTGGATCCATCTAAGTTGAAACCATAACATAATCAATACACTTGTAATAAATTAATATTCAGCTATTTCCTTACAGAACAGTGAGCAAAGGATAACATATGAACATTATGTATCTACGATAAACAGCGTTACCTTATTTTAGTTCAAAAGATCAAATTATATACAGCTTGATCCTCCACATTTGTATTTGTGCAGCAGAGGAATTACAGCACATAATCATCAGGTTTTAACAAACATATAATGTCTGTATAGACCACATTATCACATTGTTGCCTTAGATGACATGTTGCAAACAAGCCTTGGCCCTAAATTTATTCTATACATTGTATATCCCTAAGACACTAATATTAGAGGATTTACCACCAATTACATAAAGTAATGTAGATCATCATCCGTATTATGCCCCATCTTTGTACTGCGTAGACGGCAAATCCACCCAGCTTCATTCTGTCGGAGGGACAGCTCCCTGTCTCCTCCCCTCAGTCCAACCGGAGTGTGGTCAATGCCATGAAACCAGACCTCCGGCCTTGCCCCATGGCATTCGTTCATATGTACTGTCATTGGGTATCTAGTGTCTTGCTGCCGGATCGCCCTTATATGTTCCTGAATTCTGATTTTAAAGGCCCGAGTTGTGCTACCCACATATATTATATTACAACTGCACCCTATTACATAAACGACATGTGTTGTTTTACATGTGATGGTATGCCGAATTTTATATACTCTAGGGGTATTGTAACTAAAATTCTTCATTTTGTTCTTGCCATATTGGCAGACATTACAATCAGTACATGTTAAAAAAAACATGTACCTGAGTTGGCAGCCACTTGTTTCTTGTCTTCTTAGATGTCACATAGCCCGGACATAATATGTTTCGCAATGTCCTGCCTCTTCGATAAGTTACTTTAGGCTTCAATGAGATTTCTCCCATGACTCCTGGAACTTCCTGTAGTAATTTCCAATGTTTGGAAAGAATTTTATAAACCCCCTGACTATGTTTGCTGTATTTTGTGACAAAGTTTATAGGGGACACTAGATTTTGACTAGCACCTAAGGTACTCACCTGTTGTAAAGTGGACTCCCTTGATTTGATCAAGATCTTTCTTTCTGCATTGTCCAGTACTCTGGGTGTGTACCCTCTTTTTGCAAACATCATTTTAGTGATTTTTATATTTTCAATGAATACATCAGTATTATTGCAGTTTCTGCGCACCCTCACCATTTCTCCATATGGGATATTATTAATAGTGGCCTTCGGGTGTGCACTTGAAGCATGTAGTATACTGTTACTTTCTGTTGGCTTGCGATGTAATTTGCTATGGGTTTTATTCTTCACCACATAGAATGTAATGTCCAAAAAGTCCATCTGGTCCGTTGCATGTGTCATTGTGAGTTCACATTAAATGGATTATTATTGAGGAAAGTGTGATATTCCTCCAGTTAGTCAACTGTTCCATTCCACAAAAGAATAATATCGTCGATATACCTCCCCCAAAAGATAATGTTATCTGCCCAGGGGAGGCATATCGACCACATGCATGTTCCTTCTCCCACTACCCCATGAAAAGTCCTGAGTACAATGGAGCAAATTTTGCTCCCATCGCGGTACCTTGGGGTTGGTGGTACCACTGGTTGCCATGTAAAAAGAAGTTTTTGGATAAAAACAGCTCTGTCATCTCTAGAAGCATTTCATTGTGTTCAAACCACTCTGCTGTTCTCATTTTAAGGTAGTAGCCCAAAGCACGTATTCCTAGATCTTTCTTAATACAAGTGTATAGACTAGTTACGTCCACAGTGAAAAAATGTAAATATTCGGTCCATATGACATCCTCAAACTTATTGAGGATGTCCTTACTGTCCTGAATATAAGCTGGTAAGTTTTTTACTAATGGCTGTAAATATGAATCAACGTACTCAGATAGACGTTCCGTTGGAGAGTCACTTCCAGCAATTATAGGTCAGCCTGGGGGGAATTTTCCTCCTTTATGAACTTTTGGAAGAATGTAGATACAAGGATAACATGGTTTTAAATTACCCTTAAGTATCTACATTCATCATCCGTCAGAACACCCTTCTCTCTCCAGTCCCCCAATTTCATGTTAATAAAAATAATCAAATCTGGCATCGGATTATACGGAATTGTCTCATAACAAGCCTGATCCGCCAATTGTCTCATTATTTCACCCATATATACAACTTTTTGCATGATTACTACGTTTCCGCCTTTGTCGGCTTCATGTATTACCAGATTTTCATTGTTCTTCAAAGTCTGTAAGGCCTGTTGTTCGGCCTTAGTCAAGTTGAATGGGCCCTCATCTCTACACCGTTCACCATTTAAAAGTTTGTGAAAGTCTTCAGTGACATGAGTTTTAAAAAGATCAATATGAGGATGAGACACCTGGGGCATAAATTTAGATGTAATTCTTAACCCACTATCTATATCTGTTTTGGGGCAAACTCCTAGTTCCATATTTAGTTCTTCCCTGGTAATGGGAGTTTCCTCATTCAAAGACATTAGCAAATGAATGTCCTCCACCTCCCCCACCGTATATTCAGAGGGCACACATTTTGAAACACTAGGCTCATTACATTTCAAATTGACATGAAAAAAATGTTTTAATTTCAAAATCTGTGTAAATTTGTGTAAATCAACAATAACATCAATGATCTTACATGTCTGCGTTGGACAAAAGCCATGACCCCTTTGCAATACATTACATTAATCTGTAGTAAGGCAATAGTTCGAAAGGTTAACAATTGACAAATTAGCAGTTTTGGACAACAGTGTGTTTGAACCAATTGCAACCGTATCTGCAGCAGTGGCACTATCTACTTCTTCTTGGATGACCGTAAGTCTACTGCTAGTTTTGGCAAGTCTTTTTTGTTTCTTTTGCCAGGCGTCGCTTCCCCGCCTTGTCTTCCGTATCTTATGGGTTGTTTGCTGTTGAAGCGTAGCCTTTCCATTTCTAATAAAAAAATACTTTTTTCCTGTGGTATGATGATATCATTTTTTTCACTTCCTGACTGTAAACTTTCTGTGGAAGTGAAAGAACCACTGCTGACTGATATAGATTCAGACACCTCATCCCTATTTCTCTTTGCTGACTCAGTAGTTTTAGGAATGTCATATTTCTTTACAAACGTATATATCCTCCCCTCTCGATAGTCTGCCTCATCTCTCTGTAATATATTAATTGTCCATGTGGAAAAAAAGCGGCATCCCTACTTGTAGAGATTGACAAATTTGAAAAGGAGATCGAAGTGAACCCACTTACTGAGGTGGTGAAAAAGAATTATGAAATCCTAGAAAAAGTGATGGAGGAATATCAGATCTATCAAAGGGATAAAAAGGCTAAGAAAATACAGAGGGATGAGGCAGACTATCGAGAGGGGAGGATATATACGTTTGCAAAGAAATATGACATTCCTAAAACTACTGAGTCAGCAAAGAGAAATAGGGATGAGGTGTCTGAATCTATATCAGTCAGCAGTGGTTCTTTCACTTCCACAGAAAGTTTACAGTCAGGAAGTGAAAACAATGATATCATCATACCACAGGAAAAAGTAATTTTTAATTAGAAATGGAAAGGCTACGCCTCAACAGCAAACAGCCCAAAAGATACGGAAGACAAGGCGGGGAGGCGACGCCTGGCACAAGAAACAAAAAAGATTTGCCAAAACTAGCAGTAGACTTACGGTCATCCAAGAAGAAGTAGATAGTGCCACTGCTGCCGATACGGTTGCAACTGGTTCAAACACACTGTTGTCCAATACTGCTAATTTGTCAATTGTTAACCTTTCGAACTATTGCCTTACTACAGATGAATGTAATGTATTGTAATACTGATGTATTCATTGAAAATATAAAAATCACTAAAATGAGGTTTGCAAAACGAGGGTACACACCCAAAGTATTGGACAATGCAGAAAGAAAGATCTTGATCAAATCAAGGGAGTCCACTTTAAAACAGGTGAGTACCTTAGGTGCTAGTCAAAATCTAGTGTCCCCTATAAACATTGTCACAAAATACAGCAAACATAGTCAGGGGGTTTATACAATTATTTCCAAACATTGGAAATTACTACAGGAAGTTCCAGGAGTCATGGGAGAAATCTCATTGAAACCTAAAGTAACTTATCGAAGAGGACGGACATTGCAAAACATATTATGTCGGAGCTATGTGACATCTAAGAAAACAAGAAACACATGGCTGCCAACTCGGGTACATGGTTTTTTTACATGTACTGATTGTAATGTCTGCCAATATGGCAAGAAGAAAATGAAGGATTTTAGTTACAATACCCCTAGAGTATATACAATTCGGCATACCATCACATGTAAAACAACACATGTCGTTTATGTAATAGGGTGCAGGTGTATTATAATAAATGTGGGTAGCACAACTCGGGCCCTTAAAATCAGAATTCAGGAACATATAAGGGCGATCCGGCAGCAAGACACTAGATACCCAATGACAGTACATATGAATGAATGCCATGAGGCAAGGCCGGAGGTCTGGTTTCATGGCATTGACCACACTCCGGTTGGACTGAGGGGAGGAGACAGGGAGCTGTCCCTCCGACAGAATGAAGCTGGGTGGATTTGTCGCCTACGCAGTACAAAGATGGGGCATAATACGTATGATGAGCTACATTACTTTATGTAATCGGTGGTAAATCCTCTAATATTAGTGTCTTAGGGATATACAATGTATAGAATAAATTTAGGGCCAAGGCTTGTTTGCAACATGTCATCTAAGGCAACAATGTGATAATGTGGTCTATACAGACATTATATGTTTGTTAAAACCTGATGATTATGTGCTGTAATTCATCTGTTGCACAAATACAAATGTGGAGGATCAAGCTGTATATAATTTGATCTTTTGAACTAAAATAAGGTAACGGTGTTTATCGTAGATACACAGGGGCCGATTCCGATTCCGGCCGCAAAACGAACCGACCGACACGGACCCGGACCGAATACCGACCGACACGGACCAGCACCGTACGACCCGTGCAGTACGATGCAGCGTGTGTGAATTACAACCGACACGTACAGAATACAAGCCGTACGACCGAGCCGTAGGGAAAATAGTGATCTGGCCAGAAAACCGACGTGATTTTCACAGACCGACCCGAACCCGGAATGAACCCGACCGACCCGTACCCGCGATGTACGATTAGCGCAGTACGATGCAATGCGTGTAGAACCAGACCGACTCGCACGGAGACCAAGACGCACGACCGACACGCACAGACAACCCGGCACACAAGCAATAGTGACCGACGCGACCGACGCGTACCAAACACAGAAGACAGGCAGCGTGAACGAGGCGGAGAAGCCCGCAGGAGACAACAGCAGCGTCCGTTTCCGTCACATAAACGTCTCCTTCATGCCTACAAAACACAAAGGAAAAAAGACAAAAAAAGGACCAAACCAGCAATGACAAAGCCAATAAATACCAAAAAAAAAACATGGGACAAAGACACACCCACAACTCCAACTATATAAAGGACTACAATCACTACCATCATCCCTTGCAAACAGGAGACACAGCCAGCAGCAAACACCAGTACACAGCAACCACAGACACACTCACAACTCACCCATCACACAACTAACACACCATCAGCACCTCATACAAAAGCACACACACATACACACAGCAAAACCAACACCAACCCACCATCACTTGCACCCTCACACACACATCACTCATCACCACCACCCATCACCATGCCTCCAAAGAAGAATCCAAAGTTCACAGATAGTGAGTTAGAAGTGCTGGTAGACAAGATCATCAGAGTAGAGCCACATTTGTTTGGTACATTGGTTCAAAGGACCCCCATCTCACAGAAAACCAAGATGTGGGTGAGGATTGTGGACAAGGTGAACGCACAAGCACCAGCAAGGCGCACAAAGGACGACATCCAGAACAGGTGGTATGACGTGCGCAGGAGGGTCAAGAAACTGATCGAAAAAGATCACGCCCTGAGTCAGTGCACCGGCGGTGGCCCTCCTGCCAAACCAGTCTACTTCAGGAGCTGGGAGGAGAAGGTACGGGACATCCTACCACCAGAGAGCGTCCATGGCCTAACACACATCCCAGAGCCTGGTGAGTACACAAACAACATACCCAAGATTGTGTGGCAAGGGGACAGTGAAACCATGCACCGCAAGCAAAGCTACACCAACCAATAGATAATCCGCCCAAGATGTGTATGCCAGTCAGACAAACACAATACCTGCCATCTCATAGTGACTGGGAACTGTGTCATGACATGCACCAACCTACAAACAAATAGAGCAAGCCAGTGGCACTAAGCCAAATTCACCCTGCCAGTTTGCCACCACAAACACACCACCTCACAGTGCAGCTGACTGTCAGGAAGGAATCATGGGGATGCAGGTGAAGTGAGTGTAGCCAAAATCATGATGGGTCCTGTAATCACAGATAATGCACACCCTCCTGATTGGCCCATCAAGACCTCTCAGAAACATGCCCACATCACAGGGAGTGGAAAATGACTGACAAGATGGCTGACACTGGGTCCTGCTGTAGGGAGAACAAGGCCCTGCTAGTGCTTGTGTGCAAATCAGAAGCAGGAAACCACTGACTGACGTCCTGAAAGACCACTTGCACGCCCTACAATGGAAGCACGTTTCATGATGGGAAGGAGGACTGACAGCCCTAACCATACTAATCAGCATGGGGAGACACCCCCCCCTCAACACAAACTCCACACAACTCACTGGGTACAAAGCATTGACACACACCTAATTGAAATATCAGCAAAAGATACCCCGTACTGGGTGCTGCTGTGTGAAGCACAGGGGCTCACTTGGGACTTGTAGCCAAACAAACACCAGGATTTCACAGTCAGCCATCTTGCCATTGCTGTCACACCCCCTCACAGGGAAGCAGAGTCAAGAGGGAGGAAGTATGGGCATGCTGGGAAGGTGGGTGTAGCCAAGAGTATGATGGGAGTCGCAGTCACAGACAACCTACACCCACCCACATGGCCCAGCAAGATCAAACTGAACCATACTCGCCTCACAGGGAGTGGGAAGGGACTGACAAGATGTCTGACACTGGGTTCTGTTGTGGGGAGCACAAGGCCATGCTGGGAAATGGCCAACAACAAACATCAGGACTACACAGTCAGCCATCTTGCCATTGCTGTCACACCCCCTCACAGGGAAGCAGAGTCAAGAGGGAGGAAGTATGGGCATGCTGGGAAGGGGGGAGTAGCCAAAAGTTTGATGGGAGTCACAGTCACAGACAACCTACACCCACCCACATGGCCCAGCAAGATCAAACTGAACCATACTCGCCTCACAGGGAGTGGGAAGGGACTGACAAGATGTCTGACACTGGGCTCTGTTGTAGGGAGCACAGGGCCATGCTGGGAAATGGCCAACAACAAACATCAGGACTACACAGTCAGCCATCTTGCCATTGCTGTCACACCCCCTCACAGGGAAGCAGAGTCAAGAGGGAGGAAGTATGGGCATGCTGGGAAGGGGGGTGTAGCCAAGAGTATGATGGGAGTCGCAGTCACAGACAACCTACACCCACCCACATGGCCCAGCAAGATCAAACTGAACCATACTCGCCTCACAGGGAGTGGGAAGGGGCTGACAAGATGTCTGACACTGGGTTCTGTTGTGGGGAGCACAAGGCCATGCTGGGAAATGGCCAACAACAAACATCAGGACTACACAGTCAGCCATCTTGCCATTGCTGTCACACCCCCTCACAGGGAAGCAGAGTCAAGAGGGAGGAAGTATGGGCATGCTGGGAAGGGGGGAGTAGCCAAAAGTTTGATGGGAGTCACAGTCACAGACAACCTACACCCACCCACATGGCCCAGCAAGATCAAACTGAACCATACACGCCTCACAGGGAGTGGGAAGGGACTGACAAGATGTCTGACACTGGGCTCTGTTGTAGGGAGCACAGGGCCATGCTGGGAAATGGCCAACAACAAACATCAGGACTACACAGTCAGCCATCTTGCCATTGCTGTCACACCCCCTCACAGGGAAGCAGAGTCAAGAGGGAGGAAGTATGGGCATGCTGGGAAGGGGGGTGTAGCCAAGAGTATGATGGGAGTCGCAGTCACAGACAACCTACACCCACCCACATGGCCCAGCAAGATCAAACTGAACCATACTCGCCTCACAGGGAGTGGGAAGGGAATGACAAGATGTCTGACACTGGGCTCTGTTGTGGGGAGCACAAGGTCATGATGGGAAATGGCCAACAACAATATCAAACTCTGTCTGTGACAAGCTGGGAAAAAGCAGTGTGCAGGCAGGCATCTGTTTGAAAAGTAGAAAATGTCATGTATGTGAACCAACGATGCATGTAGAAACATAAATCACATTGTGTGTCTCTTCCAAACACAGGTGGTGCTGGGCACCCGGCACCAAATGACGAGGATACCCAGTCCCAGACTCTGGTAGACACTGAGCTCTCTGGTCTGACTCTCTCACTGTCCTCTTCGGATGACGACGACCAACCTGGCCCCTCCGGTGTGTGCCATCATGCAGCACCAGCAGCATCAACATCTGGCCCCCCTGTACCCATGCTTCCAGCATCTGGACACCGACAGGGCACCCCTGCCAACACGGACAGACCAAGGACAATCAACACCCACAGCACAGGGACACAGGAACCCCCGGAAGCTACTGCCAACACCACCAGCAATTCCACCCAAGGGGTCCCAGTGTCACCTGGGCGTGCCGCCGCTGGTCCTTCCCGTGTGGAGAGGGGTGCTGGGAGGGGTGGGAGGCACAGGGCACGCCTTGCAGAGGGGTCTGGACTGCATGATGACCCCCAACTGGCACACATCTTAGATGCGTACCAGGATAGCACCGGAGGATTTGGCCAGGTAGTGGGGATCCTCAAGGACATGCAACACGATCAGGTCGCCCACCATGCCCGCATAAAGGCCAAGTGGGATGACATCACTGCGGTGCATCAGGACATACTACAATGCCTCCGCCAGATCAACACCAACCTGTCCACACCCCCCTGTGTGCCCCCCACATCTGTCGCAACACCATCTGCCAGCGCCACAGGGAGGGAGGAGGCACTGCAGAGGCCTGCACATTAGGATCCCCCCCGCCCCCGGAAGAAGAGGGGTCGTCCGAAGAAGGACATGTGAGAGGCAGATGTTCCAACACATCCCCCAGGGCCTCCAAACCTGTTCTGGACAATGTTCTTTGTGCACAACCCGTTCACCTTGTCCAATCGCACACAACTCACCCACATGACATGGAGGGTTCATGTTGGGCCAATGTATCAGATGACTGTGCACTTTACTCTGGACATTTCATCTACCAGCACTTCCAACTCCAATGTGAACTTTGGATTCCCAAACCACTGTACATCACCCACCATCCTGTGCATTTCCCTCACACATGTTTGTAAATAAACTCACCAGTACACCATACTTGCCTCTGTTATGATTCCAACTTGTCATGTTCAGGGAGATGTTGATCTGTTACACAACACAGTGCATGCCAAATACTGCAACAATGTGACCAACGTAAGGTGATTCATGGGGATGTGAAACATGTGAGTGACACACACCACTATGGCAACACAAAACATACTCACCATGGCCATGTTACTCATCACACACAATGATGTTGACCTGAAACACATTGGCATGCACAGACACAACACCAAGCCCAGTCAGTGGTAACAAGTCCACAGGTGAGGTAAGCAGATGTCACTCAGATGTGGAAAGACAGACAACGCACATAGCAAAGCGTAGCACAGGTTCATTACACATCAGCAACACGTTTATTCCATACTAGTTGCACGGTTATTCTATGTAACAGTGGACACACGCTCCCAATGTGTTGGAGAATGGAAGTCTAGGGATGTGTGGTACATCAGTTGATGGGAATTGTCAACTTCTACACTAGTGTTGGCTTCTGGGTGTTGGGGGTCAGTGTTGACCACACAACAGGCAAAGTACCCTGGAAAGGACAGACAAGATACAGTCAAAAGCACAGAAGAACAGGAGAGAAATGTAAAACACATGCACAAAACATGTTGCAAAACACCTACACAAACACTAGTTAGCAGTACTACCCTATTGTGGAGTACACACCACCTGAATGGACACATCACAGCACGCATCCAGTCAAGTGGCACACAGACACACACAGACAGCAACAGAGCTGGCTCAACACATTCCAGGCTACCTCCATACATTCACATAACAACCCTGGAAACTCACATTCAGGTGAAGAAGTTGTTGATGAGCTGGGAGCGGACGTCACCATCATCTTCATCATCACTGGCATCTTGGCCCAGGCCGGGATTCTCCACAGGTGCCGGAGGTTGGTTGTAGTTATCGTCATCCTGGATGAGAGGCACCTCCTTCCGCACCGCCATGTTGTGTAGCATGCAGCAGAAAAGGATTATTTTGCACACCTTTGCAGGCTCATATGGGAGGGCCCCTCCGGTCTTGTCCAGGCAGCGAAAGCGGCTTTTCAGGAGGCCGAATGTCCGCTCAATCACCCTCCTGCTCCGACCATGTGCCTCATTGTAGTGCAGCTCAGCTGGTGTCACAGGGTTCCTGAGGGGTGTCAGCAACCACGGCATGTTGGGGTATCTGGAGTCACCTACACACACAAAAATGAACAAGTAGCTGAGTTTTGTAGGAGTGCGGAATGCAACAGTGACAAACAGACACAATGAGAAACAGTCAGTACACACCACACCGACAAGCCAGGCATGCTGAGCTGGCATCTGTGACATCAACGTTGCAATGAGACTACTCCTAATAATGTAGGCATCTTGCGCAGAATCAGGGAACCATGCACACACATGTGTGATCAACATGTCAGCAAGACAGGCCACCAGAGCATTGATCGAATGGTAGTGCTTCCTGTTCCGGTATGCCTGTTGTGAGAAGTTGGCCTGGTATATGATGTTCACTAGTTAAAGTGACCACCTTGTACCATGCCAAGCAACCCTTATGGTGTGGTTGGAAGTCAACCTTTTCGGACTAGCTGCCCTAGTGGTAGCGTAGGCTAAGCAGTCTTTCAGGCTAAACTCGTTAAAGCGTGTTAAGCAGGCTGTTTTACCATATGTAACCCCCCTTTATACCAATGAAAGGACACCACATAGATATATATTCAAAATATATATGTATTTATTACTCAAAGTATCCCCTAGACTCTTTATGAGCACAGGAGCACAAATCGTTAAACAAGAAAGTATCACAATATACAGAAGTTGCACTTTATATGGATGGGCCCTGGTGGCCACTCAAACCATATACTAAAATAGTGGTATAAGTACCACGACTAGGAAAGGGAAAAGGCCTAGGGCCTCTAGAATCGCTGGGCCTACAAGGAGCTAACTTCAGTTAGTGACCAGGAGGTCCACGGGTCGCGTGTGCAGTGAGGAAAGTTACACGCGGGCTCCCATAGGATTTCAATGGGTGCGTAAAAGTTCAAAAGTTACTGCTAAAAGGGTCTTCTGGTTGAACTACGAAATCAAGACTTCAGATCTAAACATTAGAGATGTCACTCTACACTTGTGCACTGGAGTGCCAGCTTTACCTCACCCACAGGAAGCGGGTGCATAGGACTCGAAGTGCGTCGGGTTTCGTCTATCTGTTCAATGGAGCCTGGTGACAAAGATGCTGCAGGCGGCCAGTCCAGAAGAGATGCGGTGGATCCAAGGGTGGATCGGAGTTGTAGAAGACCTGTAAGCAGAGGGGACAGTGTTCACAGTCACTAGCCAGTGACCGGCGTGGCACCAGGTAGGTACCAGGCGATGTCGGGTGCAAACAGGTGGAGAGGTGTAGCTTGTCTCCGCAGCCACGTGGTCCCTGAAGGTTGATGACGTCCAGGAGTCGGTTCAAGAGCTGTCCCACGCAGGCTCTCGCTGTCGGCAGTGTCGGCGGCTCAAAAGAAGCAAACAAGCCTTGGGAAAAGCAGGAGTCATAGGAAATGAAGAAAGATGATGGTTCTGACCAGCAAGGTCAGATGGGCTGCTCCTTTGGAGGGCAGCAGGGGCCAGTCTGGGGCAAACAGACCAGCATCGTAGTTTTCAAAGTTAATCGCCAAAATGGCCACTTGCCAACGGGCCAGGGACTGGGCAGGCGCGTTGAGATGCAAAGTGCCGAGGGGCCCCACGCAGATCGTGGAGATGCTGGAGGGCTCATCTTTGGTGCAGATGCTGCTCGGATGTTGGGCTTCTCAGGACCTAAAGCACAACTCGGAGGGAGCCTCTGTTGTCGCGCTTGCAGCTTGTCGAGTGTCTTTACAAGATGGCTGGCTCCACGTGTCTCGGTGCCTCCACGGGTTCCTTCTTTGCAGGGACTGTGGATCGGGCTGTGAGAGGTCTGGAGGTCCAGGTCTTGTTGGTCTCTGGGCTCGGACTCCGGCAGGAGGCGGCGGCAAAGCAGACATCGAGTTGCTGGATGGTGCTTGCGTTAGCAAGATGGTCACTCCCTGACCATAGGGGAGATTTCCTTCAGTCCTCTGTGCAGCAGAGCGTCGAAGTTCCCGTCTTCTTCTTTGTATTAAGTTGATTTCAGGATGTCTGAAGTCTTAGGACACAGCTCCTACCTTTAAGCGGATTCTAGGGGCCGGACTACCTGCTAGGTCCCTCCCTAAGGGTGGGACCAGGAAGGGGGGTGGTTACACCCCCAATCCTTTGTCCAGCTCGCCCCAGGTCTGGGGCTGGTGTGCCCCAAGACCGGATTGAACTGGCATATGCACCGAGGCTCCTTGTGAGCCTCAGGCATGTCTGATTCTATTCAAGCCCTACCTGACCAATACACAAAATCCTGTCTGGGGTGGTGCACGCACCTCCCCTGGCAGGAAACCCTTTGTCCACGTCTCCCAAGCTGGAAGGACTCCCAGCAGCAGGAGGGCAGACTTGTGTCTGTGGTGGCAGCGTCCATTTTGTGGAGCTGAGGCTATGTCTGATTTTACCCGGGTTTCAGGATCTGTACATGTTGTGTCCCTCTAGAAGGGTGGAATGCTAACCCCGTCACCAGAATTGGCGAGGGGTTAGTATTCCAATTCGTATGACACCTTACTCGACATGTTTTGATAAAGCCAAACCAAAGATAGCATTTAACCGCGAGGTTCATAATGCACTTAAAAGTATATGGTATGGCGATATCTGGAAACGGTAGAAGGAAGTTGTTCCGACCACTGCAGACAGGCTCAGCTCATGCCAGAGCACCATCTCACATGGAACCAAGCACTCTGCCTTCAGGATTGTTAAGGCCCGCCATAGGAGTGACTTATAGGTTAACATGTGTCCCATTTAAGGTTAGGTATAGGTATACTACACCTAAGTAAGAGGTGGTTACACCAACTTACCCCAGCTGAGTGATCAGCCAGTTGTGTCAAATTGTTAGACCAGACCAGGGGTGGCACAATACATGCTTCAGCCCCTGGTAGGCCTTAGATACACCAATGCCCTGGGTACCTAGTGTACACTAGTACAGGGGCTCACAGGGTGATCCAATTCCAATTGGTTATGCACCTATAGTGCACAGTGTCAATTTAGTAGAGAGAACAGCAGGCTGGGGGTCTGATTAGCAGGCCCACAGCCTCAATATGTCAAAAACCAGTGAAGCAAAAAGCAAAAATGTGGGGTGACCATAGGAAAGCAGACCCTACTCTCCTACACAACCCCCCCCCCCCCCCCAAACGCAGGGACATTAAACTAGCCTTGACCAGTCTCGTCTTCATGTCCTAAGTGGAAGTACCTGGAGAGACCATCTGCATTCCCATGGTCTGTACCTGGCCGGTGCTCCACTGTAAAGTCCATCCCCTGTAGGAAGAGGGACCACCTAAGCAGTTTGGGGTTTTCACCCTTCATCTGATTTAGCCACAAGAGGGGCTTATGGTCGATCTGAATCTTGAAGTGAGTGCCAAACAAGTATGGCCTCAGCTTCTTCAGGGCCCACACCACAGCAAAGGCCTCCCTCTCAATAGCTGACCAATTCTTCTCTCTGGGGGTCAACCTTCTGCTAATAAAAGCAATGGGTTGGTCTTGACCATCTACATTAAGTTGTGACAGCACAGCTCCCACACCCAACTCAGAAGCATCTGTTTGGACAATAAACTCTTTGGAGTAGTCAGGACTTTTCAGGATAGGTGCAGAGCACATGGCCTTCTTCAGGTCATCAAATGCCTTTTGACAGCTTACTGTCCACTGAACCTTTTTGGGCATCTTCTTGGATGTCAGATCATTAAGAGGAGTCACAATGGACCCATAGTTCTTAACAAACTTCCTGTAGTACCCAGCCAAGCCCAAGAAAGCTCGAACTTGAGTCTGGGTGGTTGGAGGAGACCAGTCCTTGATGGATTGTATCTTACTCTCCAGTGGTTGAACTTGGCCTCCACCTACAAGGTGGCCCAAGTACACAACCTTACTCTGCCCTATCTGGCACTTAGTAGCCTTGATAGTGAGGCCTGCCTTTTGCAGAGCCTCAAGTACCTTCTTCAGGTGGATCAGGTGATCCTCCCAGGTGGAGCTAAAGACAGCAATGTCATCAAGATATGCTGCACAAAAGTCATCCAACCCAGTAAGGACTTGATTCACCAACCTTTGGAAGGTGGCAGGTGCATTCTTCAGACCAAAGGGCATCACCAAAAATTGGTAGTGTCCTCCTGGGGTTGAGAATGCTGTTTTGGCCTTAGACTCCTCAGCTAACCTGATTTGCCAATAGCCAGCTGTCAAATCAAATGTGCTCAAAAACTTAGCAGAAGCCAGTTTATTTTATCTATGAGCTCATCTGCCCTTGGAATAGGATGTGCATCTGTCCTAGTGACAGCATTGAGTCCTCTGTAATCCACACAGAACCTCATCTCTCTCTTGCCATCTTTGGTGAGGTTTGGGGACCAGAACCACTGGGCTAGCCCAAGGGCTCTCTGAGGGTTCAATGACACCCAGTTCCAGCATTTTGTGTACCTCAGCCTTTATACAGTCCCTGACATGGTCAGGTTGTCTGTAAAGTTTGTTCTTTACAGGAAGACTGTCACCAGTGTCCACCACATGGGTACACCAGTCAGTTTGACTAGGTATCAGTGAAAACATATGCTGAAATGATTGTAGAACCTGTCTACATTCAATCTGCTGATGCTCAGTGAGGTTGCCTCCCAGGGTCACTCCTTCAACTGAACCATCTTCAGGGTTCTGAGACAACAGGTCTGGGAGAGGGTCACTCTCTTCCTCCTGTCCCTCATCTGTAGCCATGAGCAAGCCCATGTCTGCCCTGTCAACATATGCTTTTAACCTGTTAACATGGAGTACCCTGTGGGGACTCCTGGGAGTGCCTAGGTCCACCAAGTAGGTAACCTCTCCCTTCTTTTCCAGGATTGTATGGGGTCCAGACCATTTGTCTTGGAGTGCTGCTGGGGCCACTGGCTCCAACACCCATACCTTCTGTCCTGGCTGAAACTCAACCAAGACAGCCTTTTGGTCATGCCAAGCTTTCTGTAAGGCCTGGCTTGCCTCAAGGTTTTTGGATGCCTTCTCCATGTACTCAGCCATCCTGGAGCGGAGACCAAGTACATAGTCTTTTAGGCTTTTTGAGAGGTAACTCCCATCCTTCCCTCACCAGACATAGGGGGCCTCTTACAGGGTGCCCAAACAACAATTCAAAGGGGCTGTAGCCAACTCCTTTTGTGGGACCTCTCTGTAAGCAAACAGAAGGCAGGGTAGAAGGATATCCCATCTTCGCCTGAGCTTTTCAGGTAATCCTTTGATCATACCCTTTAGGGTCTTGTTGAATCTCTCAACAAGCCCATTGCATTGTGGGTGATAAGGGGTGGTGAACTTGTAGTTGACACCACATTCCTTCCACATAGCTGTCAAGTATCCTGACATGAAGTTGGTACCTCTGTCAGAAACCACCTCCTTAGGAAACCCCACTCTGGAGAATACTCCCAGCAGGGCCCTGGCCACAACAGGAGCTGTTGTGGTCCTAAGGGGAATTGCCTCTGGATACCTGGTGGCATGATCCACTACCACCAGTATAAATCTGTGCCCAGATGCAGTGGGGGAATCCATGGGACCCACTATATCTATTCTATTCCCACTCTTTCAAAGGGAACCCCCACCACAGGTAGTGGTATTAGGGGGGCCTTTGTTGTGCCACCTGATTTGCCACTGGCTTGGCAGGTCACATAGGAGCGACAAAACTCCTTGGTATCTTCATTCATGTGAGGCTAGTGAAAGTGAGGGACAAGCCTGTCCCAAGTCTTGTTCTGGCCTAAGTGTCCTGCTAGAGGAATATCATGGGCCAAAGTAAGAAGGAAGCCTCTAAATTGCAGAGGTATAACCAACCTCCTGGTTGCACCAGGTTTTGGGTCTCTAGCCTCTGAATAAAGGAGCCCATCATCCCAATACACTTTATGGGTACCTTGAGCATTCCCAGCAGCCTCAGCAGCAGCCAGCTGTCTGAGGGGTTCAAGAGATGGACAGGATAACTGAGCCTGCCCCAAGTCAGCCCTAGAAGGTCCCCCTGTCCCCAGAAACTCAACCTGGTCAGGTTCAAGCTCTTCAGGGACAGTTCCTTCAGGGTTCTCTAGATCATCCTCCTGGGAAGACTGATCATCACTTGGAGGCAGGGGGGAAGGCACAGCCTTAACCCTCCTGTTCTTCTTCTTGGTAGGTGCTTGGTCCATTGTTCCAGGATCCAAGTCCTGAGGTTCAGTAAGGCACTTTTTGGCCTGTGACCTGGTCACAGCAAGGACATGTGGTGATATACCTAACATCTCTGCATGTGTCCTGTACTCCACTTCTGACCATAGAGAACTCTCTAGGTCATTGCCCAACAAACATTCTACTGGGAGGTCTGCACTAACCACAACCCTTTTGAGGCCAGTTACCCCTCCCCATGAGAAGTTAACAATAGCCACACTATGAGAAGTAGTGGCATTACTGGCATTGGTCACCGGGTAATTCTCACCTGGTATGTACTGTCCAGGGTCCACAAAGCCTGGTGTCACCATAGTGACACTGGCACATGTGTCCCTGTAGGCTTGAGCCACTTTTGCATTTACTAAAGGAGTCTGTCTGTACTTGCCCAGGTTACTGGGGCTCACAGTCAGGGACAAATCCATGTCCCCATCACAGATCAAGACTGCCTGTGTAAGGGTTCTGTCTAAGTCAGAATCTCCTTCAGTTCCCATAGTGATTCCCACTACACCCTTTGTCTGGGGACCAACACTGCTAACAGTAGTACTGTGAGCAGGTGCCTTAGGGGCAACAGTGTTGGGGGCTCCACCCTTCTTACAATCACTAGTCCAGTGAGTTGTATTCTTGCAAGATTTGCACCAGGGTTTCTTTGGACCTTCTTTCTTCTTCCCTTTAGGTTGTTGGGACCCACCCTCGTTAGTACTAGTTTGGGGCCCTGTTGACGACTTCTGGTCTTTGGATTTCTGATCTCCACCCTTTTGGTCTGTTTTCTTCTGATCACCCCCTTGGCCCTGGTTCTGGTTCTTTTGCTTAACCCTGGTTCTGACCCATTTGTCTGCCTTCTTTCCCAATTCTTGGGGAGAGGTCAGATCTGAGTCAACCAAGTGTTGATGCAGTTGCTGGTTTTGACAGTTATTTAAAATCTGTTCTCTCATCATCAAATTGTACAATCCTGTATAATCAGACACCTTACTTCCCAGCAACCAACCCTCCAAAGCCTTAGTAGCACATTCAATGTATTCAGACCAGTCCTGAGTCTGTGTCTTCTGGGTATCTCTGAACATTAACCTGTACTGTTCAGTGGTTAAGCCTAACCCATCAACCAGGACACTCTTCAGGGCTCTGTAGTTTCTGACATCCCCCTCCCTAACAGTGAGGAGTCTATCTCTGCCTCTACCTTCAAAGGAGAGCCATAAGATTGCTGCCCACTGGTCTTCAGGAACTTGCTGCACTTTGCAGGCTCTCTCAAGAGCAGTCATCCACTTGTGGATATCATCCCCACTTTTGTAGGGGGGCACAACCTTGGACAGGTTCCTATTGTCAAAGACCCTATCTTTGTCCCTAGGGACAATGCTGCCACCAGTGGGTATAGACCCACTCTCTCTAGGTTGCCTAGCCTTGCTCAGTTTCTCTTCCATCAGGGCTACTTCTAGCTCCTGTCTCCTGATCCTCAGCTGGGCTTCCTTCATTCTGGCCTCATGCTCCCTCCTCTGAGGGCTGGTCATCCTTCTTCTGGAGTGACCTTGAGTGCCTCTAGAGGCATGAGAGGCATTAGAGTCACCTGAGTGATTCCTCTGTCTCCCAAACCCCTGGTTAAGTCCACTAGGGAGATCCAGTGGGGTGAACCCATTGTCAGTCCCAAGTAGTCTTAAGTTAGCTGAGCCAGGTATAGCACCTGGCACTGGGCTATTTCTCCCATCAGAACTACTGCTACTATCAGACTCACCCCCTTTGTCATCCCTGTCCCTATGCTGATCCTCATCATCTGTAGTCTGATTCTCAACTAAGGTTCGACTGTTAGAAAGGGGTACTTCAGTAGCATCTTCAGAAGGAGGGCCTCCTGTTCCAGTCCCTGAGGGTTCTAACTGGGAGGCTTTCTTGAGAGCTCTCTGATCTTCATCAGCTTGTAAGAGTTCTCTGAGTTCAGCAGAGGTAGGGTTCCTGGGCTGTTTAAGGCCCCTGATATTTGCCAACTGCCTGAGCTCATTCTGGTTTAGAGTAGCAAAGATGGTTGGTGCCCTCTGAGGGTCACTCTCGACAGCGATGGGTACATTGGACCCCTCTGCCCCAGCCATTGCTCTTAAGTGTGGGTGGATGTGTTGCAACTACCTACACTTGGGTTTTCCTACTAAACTTATCTAGTAGTTGTAGTCAGGGTGTGCTAATCCCTTTGCTCTACAACAACTAAGTTCAGTAGAACTTAAGTATATAACTAATCTTGTTTTATATGTACCTACAGGTACCTATGTGATCTTTCAATTGGTAACAAAGAGATTACAACGGTAAAACACAGCAAGCTCAAATCCAACCGCTGCTCACCAATGTGAGAAGTTGGCCTGGTATATGATGTTCACTAGTTAAAGTGACCACCTTGTACCATGCCAAGCAACCCTTATGGTGTGGTTGTAAGTCAACCTTTTCGGACTAGCTGCCCTAGTGGTAGCGTAGGCTAAGCAGTCTTTGAGGCTAAACTCGTTAAAGCGTGTTAAGCAGGCTGTTTTACCATATGTAACCCCCCTTTATACCAATTTAAGTACACCACATAGATATATATTCAAAATATATATGTATTTATTACTCAAAGTATCCCCTAGACTCTTTATGAGCACAGGAGCACAAATCGTTAAACAAGAAAGTATCACAATATACAGAAGTTGCACTTTATATGGATGGGCCCTGGTGGCCACTCAAACCATATACTAAAATAGTGGTATAAGTACCACGACTAGGAAAGGGAAAAGGCCTAGGGCCTCTAGAATCGCTGGGCCTACAAGGAGCTAACTTCAGTTAGTGACCAGGAGGTCCACGGGTCGCGTGTGCAGTGAGGAAAGTTACACGCGGGCTCCCATAGGTTTTCAATAGGTGCGTAAAAGTTCAAAAGTTACTGCTAAAAGGGTCTTCTGGTTGAACTACGAAATCAAGACTTCAGATCTAAACATTAGAGATGTCACTCGACACTTGTGCACTGGAGTGCCAGCTTTACCTCACCCACAGGAAGCGGGTGCATAGAACTCGAAGTGCGTCGGGTTTCGTCTATCTGTTCAATGGAGCCTGGTAACAAAGATGCTGCAGGCGGCCAGTCCAGAAGAGATGCGGTGGATCCAAGGGTGGATCGGAGTTGTAGAAGACCTGTAAGCAGAGGGGACAGTGTTCACAGTCACTAGCCAGTGACCGGCGTGGCACCAGGTAGGTACCAGGCGATGTCGGGTGCAAAAAGGTGGAGAGGTGTAGCTTGTCTCCGCAGCCACGTGGTCCCTGAAGGTTGACGATGTCCAGGAGTCAGTTCAAGAGCTGTCCCACGCAGGCTCTCGCTGTCGGCGGTGTCGGCGACTCAAAAGAAGCAAACAAGCCTTGGAAAAAGCAGGAGTCATAGGAAATGAAGAAAGATGATGGTTCTGACCAGCAAGGTCAGAGGGGCTGCTCCTTTGGAGGGCAGCAGGGGCCAGTCTGGGGCAACCAGACCAGCATCGTAGTTTTCAAAGTTAATCGCCAAAATGGCCACTTGCCAATGGGCCAGGGACTGGGCAGGTGCGTCGAGATGCAAAGTGCCGAGGGGCCCCACGCAGATCATGGAGATGCTGGAGGGCTCACCTTTGGTGCAGATGCTGCTCGGATGTTGGGCTTCTCAGGACCTAAAGCACAACTCGGAGGGATCCTCTGTTGTCGCGCTTGCAGCTTGTCGAGTGTCTTTACAAGATGGCTGGCTCCACGTGTCTCGGTGCCTCCACGGGTTCCTTCTTTGCAGGGACTGTGGATCGGGCTGTGAGAGGTCTGGAGGTCCAGGTCTTGTTGGTCTCTGGGCTCGGACTCCGGCAGGAGGCGGCGGCAAAGCAGACATCGAGTTGCTGGATGGTGCTTGCGTTAGCAAGATGGTCACTCCCTGACCATAGGGGAGATTTCCTTCAGTCCTCTGTGCAGCAGAGCGTCGAAGTTCCCGTCTTCTTCTTTGTATTAAGTTGATTCCAGGATGTCTGAAGTCTTAGGACACAGCTCCTACCTTTAAGCGGATTCTAGGGGCCGGACTACCTGCTAGGTCCCTCCCTAAGGGTGGGACCAGGAAGGGGGGTGGTTACACCCCCAATCCTTTGTCCAGCTCGCCCCAGGTCTGGAGCTGGTGTGCCCCAAGACCGGTTTGAACTGGCATATGCACCGAGGCTCCTTGTGAGCCTCAGGCATGTCTGATTCTATTCAAGCCCTACCTGACCAATACACAAAATCCTGTCTGTGGTGGTGCACGCACCTCCCCTGGCAGGAAACCCTTTGTCCACGTCTCCCAAGCTGGAAGGACTCCCAGCAGCAGGAGGGCAGACTTGTGTCTGTGGTGGCAGCGTCCATTTTGTGGAGCTGAGGCTATGTCTGATTTTACCCAGGTTTCAGGATCTGTACATGTTGTGTCCCTCTAGAAGGGTGGAATGCTACCCCGTCACCAGAATTGGCGAGGGGTTAGTATTCCAATTCGTATGACACCTTACTCGACATGTTTTGATAAAGTCAAACCAAAGATAGCATTTAACCGCGAGGTTCATAATGCACTTAAGAGTATATGGTATGGCGATATCTGGAAACGGTAGAAGGAAGTTGTTCCGACCACTGCAGACAGGCTCAGCTCATGCCAGAGCACCATCTCACATGGAACCAAGCACTCTGCCTTCAGGATTGTTAAGGCCCGCCATAGGAGTGACTTATAGGTTAACATGTGTCCCATTTAAGGTTAGGTATAGGTATACTACACCTAAGTAAGAGGTGGTTACACCAACTTACCCCAGCTGAGTGATCAGCCAGTTGTGTCAAATTGTTAGGCCAGACCAGGGGTGGCACAATACATGCTTCAGCCCCTGGTAGGCCTTAGATACACCAATGCCCTGGGTACCTAGTGTACACTGGTACAGGGGCTCACAGGGTGATCCAATTCCAATTGGTTATGCACCTATAGTGCACAGTGTCAATTTAGTAGAGAGAACAGCAGGCTGGGGGTCTGATTAGCAGGCCCACAGCCTCAATATGTCAAAAACCAGTGAAGCAAAAAGCAAAAATGTGGGGTGACGATAGGAAAGCAGACCCTACTTTCCTACACAACCCCCCCCCCCCCCAAACGCAGGGACATTAAACTAGCCTTGACCAGTCTCGTCTTCATGTCCTAAGTGGAAGTACCTGGAGAGACCATCTGCATTCCCATGGTCTGTACCTGGCCGGTGCTCCACTGTAAAGTCCATCCCCTGTAGGGAAAGGGACCACCTAAGCAGTTTGGGGTTTTCACCCTTCATCTGATTTAGCCACAAGAGGGGCTTATGGTCGATCTGAATCTTGAAGTGAGTGCCAAACAAGTATGGCCTCAGCTTCTTCAGGGCCCACACCACAGCAAAGGCCTCCCTCTCAATAGCTGACCAATTCTTCTCTCTGGGGGTCAACCTTCTGCTAATAAAAGCAATGGGTTGGTCTTGACCATCTACATTAAGTTGTGACAGCACAGCTCCCACACCCAACTCAGAAGCATCTGTTTGGACAATAAACTCTTTGGAGTAGTCAGGACTTTTCAGGATAGGTGCAGAGCACATGGCCTTCTTCAGGTCATCAAATGCCTTTTGACAGCTTACTGTCCACTGAACCTTTTTGGGCATCTTCTTGGATGTCAGATCATTAAGAGGAGTCACAATGGACCCATAGTTCTTAACAAACTTCCTGTAGTACCCAGCCAAGCCCAAGAAAGCTCGAACTTGAGTCTGGGTGGTTGGAGGAGACCAGTCCTTGATGGATTGTATCTTACTCTCCAGTGGTTGAACTTGGCCTCCACCTACAAGGTGGCCCAAGTACACAACCTTACTCTGCCCTATCTGGCACTTAGTAGCCTTGATAGTGAGGCCTGCCTTTTGCAGAGCCTCAAGTACCTTCTTCAGGTGGATCAGGTGATCCTCCCAGGTGAAGCTAAAGACAGCAATGTCATCAAGATATGCTGCACAAAAGTCATCCAACCCAGTAAGGACTTGATTCACCAACCTTTGGAAGGTGGCAGGTGCATTCTTCAGACCAAAGGGCATCACCAAAAATTGGTAGTGTCCTCCTGGGGTTGAGAATGCTGTTTTGGCCTTAGACTCCTCAGCTAACCTGATTTGCCAATAGCCAGCTGTCAAATCAAATGTGCTCAAAAACTTAGCAGAAGCCAGTTTATCTATGAGCTCATCTGCCCTTGGAATAGGATGTGCATCTGTCCTAGTGACAGCATTGAGTCCTCTGTAATCCACACAGAACCTCATCTCTCTCTTGCCATCTTTGGTGTGAGGTTTGGGGACCAGAACCACTGGGCTAGCCCAAGGGCTCTCTGAGGGTTCAATGACACCCAGTTCCAGCATTTTGTGTACCTCAGCCTTTATACAGTCCCTGACATGGTCAGGTTGTCTGTAAAGTTTGTTCTTTACAGGAAGACTGTCACCAGTGTCCACCACATGGGTACACCAGTCAGTTTGACTAGGTATCAGTGAAAACATATGCTGAAATGATTGTAGAACCTGTCTACATTCAATCTGCTGATGCTCAGTGAGGTTGCCTCCCAGGGTCACTCCTTCAACTGAACCATCTTCAGGGTTCTGAGACAACAGGTCTGGGAGAGGGTCACTCTCTTCCTCCTGTCCCTCATCTGTAGCCATGAGCAAGCCCATGTCTGCCCTGTCAACATATGCTTTTAACCTGTTAACATGGAGTACCCTGTGGGGACTCCTGAGAGTGCCTAGGTCCACCAAGTAGGTAACCTCTCCCTTCTTTTCCAGGATTGTATGGGGTCCAGACCATTTGTCTTGGAGTGCTGCTGGGGCCACTGGCTCCAACACCCATACCTTCTGTCCTGGCTGAAACTCAACCAAGACAGCCTTTTGGCCATGCCAAGCTTTCTGTAAGGCCTGGCTTGCCTCAAGGTTTTTGGATGCCTTCTCCATGTACTCAGCCATCCTGGAGCGGAGACCAAGTACATAGTCCACTATGTCTTGTTTAGGCTTTTTGAGAGGTAACTCCCATCCTTCCCTCACCAGACATAGGGGGCCTCTTACAGGGTGCCCAAACAACAATTCAAAGGGGCTGTAGCCAACTCCTTTTTGTGGGACCTCTCTGTAAGCAAACAGAAGGCAGGGTAGAAGGATATCCCATCTTCGCCTGAGCTTTTCAGGTAATCCTTTGATCATACCCTTTAGGGTCTTGTTGAATCTCTCAACAAGCCCATTGCATTGTGGGTGATAAGGGGTGGTGAACTTGTAGTTGACACCACATTCCTTCCACATAGCTGTCAAGTATCCTGACATGAAGTTGGTACCTCTGTCTCATCCTAAGGCTGCTCGTGTGTAAGGGTAGTGTCAGACTACATTTTTAACATTTCCTGTTTTCTATTTTCTTTAAAGTTAATTTGCGCCGCTTTTCCCTGTTTTTATTTACCCTCTTTCTTGCACTATAAATTGGTTCCCTCACCGCTGCTTAGCGGGTTATCCCCAGCGCGTTAGGCGCCTGGAATTGTGCTCTTTTAACAGGCGCCATCTTGGATAGGGAAGGCTGCTAGTTTTCTAGGCGTCCCAGCGCTCCTGTTTGCAGGTGGTTCCTGAGCACAGGCAATTACATAGGGAGCCTTTATAAAGGGCCCTCTAGGTTGGTCTTGCATCCTAAGGCTGCTCGTGTGTAAGGGTAGTGTCAGACTACATTTTTAACATTTCCTGTTTTCTATTTTCTTTAAAGTTAATTTGCGCCGCTTTTCCCTGTTTTTATTTACCCTCTTTCTTGCACTATAAATTGGTTCCCTCACCGCTGCTTAGCGGGTTATCCCCAGCGCGTTAGGCGCCTGGAATTGTGCTCTTTTAACAGGCGCCATCTTGGATAGGGAAGGCTGCTAGTTTTCTAGGCGTCCCAGCGCTCCTGTTTGCAGGTGGTTCCTGAGCACAGGCAATTACATAGGGAGCCTTTATAAAGGGCCCTCTAGGTTGGTATTGCATCCTAAGGCTGCTCGTGTGTAAGGGTAGTGTCAGACTACATTTTTAACATTTCCTGTTTTCTATTTTCTTTAAAGTTAATTTGCGCCGCTTTTCCCTGTTTTTATTTACCCTCTTTCTTGCACTATAAATTGGTTCCCTCACCGCTGCTTAGCGGGTTATCCCCAGCGCGTTAGGCGCCTGGAATTGTGCTCTTTTAACAGGCGCCATCTTGGATAGGGAAGGCTGCTAGTTTTCTAGGCGTCCCAGCGCTCCTGTTTGCAGGTGGTTCCTGAGCACAGGCAATTACATAGGGAGCCTTTATAAAGGGCCCTCTAGGTTGGTCTTGCATCCTAAGGCTGCTCGTGTGTAAGGGTAGTGTCAGACTACATTTTTAACATTTCCTGTTTTCTATTTTCTTTAAAGTTAATTTGCGCCGCTTTTCCCTGTTTTTATTTACCCTCTTTCTTGCACTATAAATTGGTTCCCTCACCGCTGCTTAGCGGGTTATCCCCAGCGCGTTAGGCGCCTGGAATTGTGCTCTTTTAACAGGCGCCATCTTGGATAGGGAAGGCTGCTAGTTTTCTAGGCGTCCCAGCGCTCCTGTTTGCAGGTGGTTCCTGAGCACAGGCAATTACATAGGGAGCCTTTATAAAGGGCCCTCTAGGTTGGTCTTGCATCCTAAGGCTGCTCGTGTGTAAGGGTAGTGTCAGACTACATTTTTAACATTTCCTGTTTTCTATTTTCTTTAAAGTTAATTTGCGCCACTTTTCCCTGTTTTTATTTACCCTCTTTCTTGCACTATAAATTGGTTCCCTCACCGCTGCTTAGCGGGTTATCCCCAGCGCGTTAGGCGCCTGGAATTGTGCTCTTTTAACAGGCGCCATCTTGGATAGGGAAGGCTGCTAGTTTTCTAGGCGTCCCAGCGCTCCTGTTTGCAGGTGGTTCCTGAGCACAGGCAATTACATAGGGAGCCTTTATAAAGGGCCCTCTAGGTTGGTCTTGCATCCTAAGGCTGCTCGTGTGTAAGGGTAGTGTCAGACTACATTTTTAACATTTCCTGTTTTCTATTTTCTTTAAAGTTAATTTGCGCCGCTTTTCCCTGTTTTTATTTACCCTCTTTCTTGCACTATAAATTGGTTCCCTCACCGCTGCTTAGCGGGTTATCCCCAGCGCGTTAGGCGCCTGGAATTGTGCTCTTTTAACAGGCGCCATCTTGGATAGGGAAGGCTGCTAGTTTTCTAGGCGTCCCAGCGCTCCTGTTTGCAGGTGGTTCCTGAGCACAGGCAATTACATAGGGAGCCTTTATAAAGGGCCCTCTAGGTTGGTCTTGCATCCTAAGGCTGCTCGTGTGTAAGGGTAGTGTCAGACTACATTTTTAACATTTCCTGTTTTCTATTTTCTTTAAAGTTAATTTGCGCCGCTTTTCCCTGTTTTTATTTACCCTCTTTCTTGCACTATAAATTGGTTCCCTCACCGCTGCTTAGCGGGTTATCCCCAGCGCGTTAGGCGCCTGGAATTGTGCTCTTTTAACAGGCGCCATCTTGGATAGGGAAGGCTGCTAGTTTTCTAGGCGTCCCAGCGCTCCTGTTTGCCGGTGGTTCCTGAGCACAGCCCTATATATTCCCGCCATGCTGACGCGCAGCGTGATCGCGCAGCGTGTTCGCCGTAATCCCGCCGGAGTCACGCCAGAGTCCAGCCCGTCTGCGCCCGTCCGCGCTGAGGACGGGCTGGATGGCGGAGGAGTAGATGACTGCGTGCGGGTGAAATCGAGGTCAGTATATACGTGGCAAGATCTTGCATTATTAAAACCGTCCACACTCCCTTGCCATCATAGGTATGCTCCTGAGGGATTTTTGATATCCCCAACCTGTCCCTGTTTTGGTCCCCCTGTTCTGCGAGTATCCCCATTAGCTGAGGCCCAGAGGCCCAAATTCGACTCTAGGGCTAGGACTCACACGGGTTTCCTTTTGAATGCGAGGTCCTTGGTTAAAAATAATCTAGCTTTTAAGGATTTCGTGTTGTCCAGAGTCCCGGACTGGGTTTTCATAACTGAGACCTGGGCAAAGGATTCCTCTGGTCCTGATCTCGTGGAGGCGGTTCCCGATGGCTATATTTTAGTCAGAATGGACAGAACGGGCCGGATGGGGGGAGGGATTGGTATCTTGCACAGGGACCATCTGACCTGTCACATCATTCCCCTAGATGATCATCAGGAGTCCTTTCAGGCTCTCCAATTTTCTATTAATGGGGATTATGGAGTGCCGTTTAAGGGCCTCCTGATCTACAGACCCCCAGGGAGCAAAGTAGACTTCTGTAGTCAAATGCTGGAGGTCCTAGAACCACACTTCGGTTGTGACCATCTCACCGTTCTGGGGGATGTAAATTTTCATCTAGAGAAGGTGGATTTGCCCGAAACCCAGTCTCTTTTGGATACTTTCTCGGGGTGCGGTTTGACACAGCTAGTCAGAGGCCCCACACATTTGGCTGGCCATACGCTGGATGGGGTTTTCTCCAATGACATGCGGTTGGTCACTGAATTGCCTATCCCCCTTTCATGGTCAGACCATTATGCAATTCCTCTGGTCCTTACAACCTCTCTGTCCAGTAATAGGGGTAATTTGCCTTCCAAGTTTGAACGAAGACGTAACTTAAAAAAGTTATCCAATAATCTACTCGCTCCCAAGCTTGCAGGGCTTTTGATCGCCCCGGGGGAGGAGGTAACATCGGCGGTGGAAAGGCTGGAGAATGGGGTTACTTTAGCCCTGGACGAACTTGCACCGGCCATCTTGTGCTATTCGGCCAGAAGAACTCCATCCGCCCCTTGGTTCTCGGAACCACTCAGATTACTTAGGCAGGGATTACGGCGACAGGAGCGTCGTTGGCGGTCCAGTGGGTATGTGTGTGAGAGGGACAGACATAAAACTATGTTGAGGCTATATAAGAAGGAGGTAATAAAAACCAAACAAGAATATTTTACCTCTCTTACTGCCTCACTTTCCTCACCTAAAGATCTTTTTAAAATCGTGGACACGCTTACCTCACTAAAGATGCCAGACCCGGTGGTGAGCTCACAACAGCTGTGCAATGATATTGCACAATTCTTCAACACCAAGATTGTGGATATTTATTCAGCTCTGGAGCTACAAAGGGTGACTCTATCTATCCCCTTAGACTGTGTTCCGCCATCTTTATCTGAGGAGGTGCCCTCTGGAAGTTTGTCTAGTTTTCCCTCTCTTTCCCTACTGGATCTTGAAGGCCTCTTGACCAAGGTCAGGTCGGGTTCCCCATTAGACCCCTGCCCCCTTAAATTCCTCAAACAGTGTAAAGACTGTCTTCTTCCACCATTATTGGGTGTGATGAATGGGGCAATTAAGGAAGGGACCTTCCCCCTTCAGTGGAAGAAAGCGGTGGTCAAGCCTCTTTTAAAAAAACCCTCTCTTGACCCGGGTGTGCTTAAGAACTTCCGCCCTATCTCGTTGCTTCCAGCTCCTGCCAAGATGCTGGAAATCCATCTAAATAAGCATCTTGTTGATTTTCTGGAAGCCCATGATAAGCTGGACCACTCGCAGCACGGCTTCAGGAGAGAACACAGTACCGAGTCTGCCCTTACTATCGTGCTCGACACCATTCGCACTAGGGTTGATAAGGGACTGACTACTCTCCTCATCCTCTTGGATCTCTCGGCTGCTTTTGATACCCTGTCTCCCTCAGTATTAACATCAAGGCTGAGGGAGATCGGGGTCAAGGGCACAGCACTTAGTTTGCTGACATCTTTTCTTAATCAGAGGGAACAGAGGGTAAAGCTGGGGGATTTTCTGTCTCCATCCCTTCCTGTGCTTTGTGGGGTCCCTCAGGGGTCGGCTTTAAGTCCGACCCTCTTTAACATCTATGTTACCCCACTGGCCAGGCTTATTAGATCTTTTGGGATGGAGGTTATCTCCTATGCTGACGACACACAGATTCTGCTGTCCTTTACCCAACCCACTATCCAGGCTGCCTCCAATTTTAAAAACTGTTTGAAGGCAGTCGCTCAATGGATGGTGGGTAATTCATTGAAATTCAATGGGGATAAGACAGAGTTTCTGGTGTTCGGGGGAAAGGAGGATTTCTGGTCAGCTGATTGGTGGCCGCCCTCTATGGGGGTGTGCCCTACACCGTCGACCCTGGCCAAAAATCTGGGCGTTTTGATCGATCCCCTTTTGAGGATGGATCAACAGGTAAGCAGGACCATCTCCACCTGCTGGGGACTGATAAACATCTTACGGAGGATCAGGCACTATCTGTCTTTCCAGGCCAGGAAACAAATTGTCCTGGCATTGATTGGGTCCAGACTTGATTATTGCAATGCTCTTTATTTGGGCATCAATAAGGGCTTGGTGACCCGTCTACAGATGGTGCAGAACGCTGCCGCTAGACTGGTCCTGGACCTGCCTAAACGGGCCAAGACTCATCAGGCAAGAAGGACCTTGCATTGGCTCCCTATTGAGTCCAGGATATCCTTTAAGTCCCTGACTTTGATTTATAGAGCCTTGGCAACCAATCGGTCTGGGGGTATGAAGGATTTGCTGGTCCCCTACATTCCCCCCAGAACTCTCCGGTCGTCAAATAAACTTCTGCTTTCAGTGCCCAGGATACGTAAGGCTAGGTGGGGAGGTAGAGCTTTTTCAACTCTTGCTCCCAGGCAGTGGAATTCCCTGCCTTTGGAGATAAGATCTCTTCCATCGGCTCTGGCTTTTAGGAAGGCCCTTAAGACCTGGCTTTTTGCCAAGGCCTACGCTTAGATACGATCTGCCTCTTTTTCGAACTGTTTTGTTTAGGCGCCTTGATGCCTTCGGGCTAAGTAGCGCGATTACAAGTTTCCATTCATTCATTCATTCATTCAGAAACCACCTCCTTAGGAAACCCCACTCTGGAGAATACTCCCAGCAGGGCCCTGGCCACAACAGGAGCTGTTGTGGTCCTAAGGGGAATTGCCTCTGGATACCTGGTGGCATGATCCACTACCACCAGTATAAATATGTGCCCAGATGCAGTGGGGGGATCCATGGGACCCACTATATCTATTCTATTCCCACTCTTTCAAAGGGAACCCCCACCACAGGTAGTGGTATTAGGGGGGCCTTTGTTGTGCCACCTGATTTGCCACTGGCTTAGCAGGTCACATAGGAGCGACAAAACTCCTTGGTATCTTCATTCATGTGAGGCCAGTGAAAGTGAGGGACAAGCCTGTCCCAAGTCTTGTTCTGGCCTAAGTGTCCTGCTAGAGGAATATCATGGGCCAAGGTAAGAAGGAAGCCCCTAAATTGCAGAGGTATAACCAACCTCCTGGTTGCACCAGGTTTTGGGTCTCTAGCCTCTGAATAAAGGAGCCCATCATCCCAATACACTTTATGGGCACCTTGAGCATTCCCAGCAGCCTCAGCAGCAGCCAGCTGTCTGAGGGGTTCAAGAGATGGACAGGATAACTGAGCCTGCCCCAAGTCAGCCCTAGAAGGTCCCCCTGTCCCCAGAAACTCAACCTGGTCAGGTTCAAGCTCTTCAGGGACAGTTCCTTCAGGGTTCTCTAGATCATCCTCCTGGGAAGACTGATCATCACTTGGAGGCAGGGGGGAAGGCACAGCCTTAACCCTCCTGTTCTTCTTCTTGGTAGGTGCTTGGTCCATTGTTCCAGGATCCAAGTCCTGAGGTTCAGTAAGGCACTTTTTGGCCTGTGACCTGGTCACAGCAAGGACATGTGGTGATATACCTAACATCTCTGCATGTGTCCTGTACTCCACTTCTGACCATAGAGAACTCTCTAGGACATTGCCCAACAAACATTCTACTGGGAGGTCTGCACTAACCACAACCCTTTTGAGGCCAGTTACCCCTCCCCATGAGAAGTTAACAATAGCCACACTATGAAAAGTAGTGGCATTACTGGCATTGGTCACCGGGTAATTCTCACCTGGTATGTACTGTCCAGGGTCCACAAAGCCTGGTGTCACCATAGTGACACTGGCACATGTGTCCCTGTAGGCTTGAGCCACTTTTGCATTTACTAAAGGAGTCTGTCTGTACTTGCCCAGGTTACTGGGGCTCACAGTCAGGGACAAATCCATGTCCCCATCACAGATCAAGACTGCCTGTGTAAGGGTTCTGTCTAAGTCAGAATCTCCTTCAGTTCCCATAGTGATTCCCACTACACCCTTTGTCTGGGGACCAACACTGCTAACAGTAGTACTGGAGCAGGTGCCTTAGGGGCAACAGTGTTGGGGGCTCCACCCTTCTTACAATCACTAGTCCAGTGAGTTGTATTCTTGCAAGATTTGCACCAGGGTTTCTTTGGACCTTCTTTCTTCTTCTCTTTAGGTTGTTGGGACCCACCCTCGTTAGTACTAGTTTGGGGCCCTGTTGAAGACTTCTGGTCTTTGGATTTCTGATCTCCACCCTTTTGGTCTGTTTTCTTCTGATCACCCCCTTGGCCCTGGTTCTGGTTCTTTTGCTTAACCCTGGTTCTGACCCATTTGTCTGCCTTCTTTCCCAATTCTTGGGGAGAGGTCAGATCTGAGTCAACCAAGTGTTGATGCAGTTGCTGGTTTTGACAGTTATTTAAAATCTGTTCTCTCATCATCAAATTGTACAATCCTGTATAATCAGACACCTTACTTCCCAGCAACCAACCCTCCAAAGCCTTAGTGGCACATTCAATGTATTCAGACCAGTCCTGAGTTTGTGTCTTCTGGGTATCTCTGAACATTAACCTGTACTGTTCAGTGGTTAAGCCTAACCCATCAACCAGGACACTCTTCAGGGCTCTGTAGTTTCTGACATCCTCCTCCCTAACAGTGAGGAGTCTATCTCTGCCTCTACTTTCAAAGGAGAGCCATAAGATTGCTGCCGCCTGGTCTTCAGGAACCTGCTGCACTTTGCAGGCTCTCTCAAGAGCAGTCATCCACTTGTGGATATCATACCCACTTTTGTAGGGGGGCACAACCTTGGACAGGTTCCTATTGTCAAAGACCCTATCTTTGTCCCTAGGGACAATGCTGCCACCAGTGGGTATAGACCCACTCTCTCTAGGTTGCCTAGCCTTGCTCAGTTTCTCTTCCATCAGGGCTACTTCTACCTCCTGTCTCCTGATCCTCAGCTGGGCTTCCTTCATTCTGGCCTCATGCTCCCTCCTCTGAGGGCTGGTCATCCTTCTTCTGGAGTGACCTTGAGAGCCTCTAGAGGCATGAGAGGCATTAGAGTCACCTGAGTGATTCCTCTGTCTCCCAAACCCCTGGTTAAGTCCACTAGGGAGATCCAGTGGGGTGAACCCATTGTCAGTCCCACGTAGTCTTAAGTTAGCTGAGCCAGGTATAGCACCTGGCACTGGGCTATTTCTCCCATCAGAACTACTGCTACTATCAGACTCACCCCCTTTGTCATCCCTGTCCCTATGCTGATCCTCATCATCTGTAGTCTGATTCTCAACTAAGGTTCGACTGTTAGAAAGGGGTACTTCAGTAGCATCTTCAGAAGGAGGGCCTCCTGTTCCAGTCCCTGAGGGTTCTAACTGGGAGGCTTTCTTGAGAGCTCTCTGATCTTCATCAGCTTGTAAGAGTTCTCTGAGTTCAGCAGAGGTAGGGTTCCTGGGCTGTTTAAGGCCCCTGATATTTGCCAACTGCCTGAGCTCATTCTGGTTTAGAGTAGCAAAGATGGTTGGTGCCCTCTGAGGGTCACTCTCGACAGAGATGGGTACATTGGACCCCTCTGCCCCAGACATTGCTCTTAAGTGTGGGTGGATGTGTTGCAACTACCTACACTTGGGTTTTCCTACTAAACTTATCTAGTAGTTGTAGTCAGGGTGTGCTAATCCCTTTGCTCTACAACAACTAAGTTCAGTAGAACTTAAGTATATAACTAATCTTGTTTTATATGTACCTACAGGTACCTATGTGATCTTTCAATTGGTAACAAAGAGATTACAACGGTAAAACACAGCAAGCTCAAATCCAACCGCTGCTCACCAATGTGAGAAGTTGGCCTGGTATATGATGTTCACTAGTTAAAGTGACCACCTTGTACCATGCCAAGCAACCCTTATGGTGTGGTTGTAAGTCAACCTTTTCGGACTAGCTGCCCTAGTGGTAGCGTAGGCTAAGCAGTCTTTGAGGCTAAACTCGTTAAAGCGTGTTAAGCAGGCTGTTTTACCATATGTAACCCCCCTTTATACCAATTTAAGGACACCACATAGATATATATTCAAAATATATATGTATTTATTACTCAAAGTATCCCCTAGACTCTTTATGAGCACAGGAGCACAAATCGTTAAACAAGAAAGTATCACAATATACAGAAGTTGCACTTTATATGGATGGGCCCTGTGGCCACTCAAACCATATACTAAAATAGTGGTATAAGTACCACGACTAGGAAAGGGAAAAGGCCTAGGGCCTCTAGAATCGCTGGGCCTACAAGGAGCTAACTTCAGTTAGTGACCAGGAGGTCCACGGGTCGCGTGTGCAGTGAGGAAAGTTACACGCGGGCTCCCATAGGTTTTCAATAGGTGCGTAAAAGTTCAAAAGTTACTGCTAAAAGGGTCTTCTGGTTGAACTACGAAATCAAGACTTCAGATCTAAACATTAGAGATGTCACTCGACACTTGTGCACTGGAGTGCCAGCTTTACCTCACCCACAGGAAGCGGGTGCATAGAACTCGAAGTGCGTCGGGTTTCGTCTATCTGTTCAATGGAGCCTGGTAACAAAGATGCTGCAGGCGGCCAGTCCAGAAGAGATGCGGTGGATCCAAGGGTGGATCGGAGTTGTAGAAGACCTGTAAGCAGAGGGGACAGTGTTCACAGTCACTAGCCAGTGACCGGCGTGGCACCAGGTAAGTACCAGGCGATGTCGGGTGCAAACAGGTGGAGAGGTGTAGCTTGTCTCCGCAGCCACGTGGTCCCTGAAGGTTGACGATGTCCAGGAGTCAGTTCAAGAGCTGTCCCACGCAGGCTCTCGCTGTCGGCGGTGTCGGCGACTCAAAAGAAGCAAACAAGCCTTGGGAAAAGCAGGAGTCATAGGAAATGAAGAAAGATGATGGTTCTGACCAGCAAGGTCAGAGGGGCTGCTCCTTTGGAGGGCAGCAGGGGCCAGTCTGGGGCAACCAGACCAGCATCGTAGTTTTCAAAGTTAATCGCCAAAATGGCCACTTGCCAATGGGCCAGGGACTGGGCAGGCGCGTCGAGATGCAAAGTGCCGAGGGGCCCCACGCAGATCATGGAGATGCTGGAGGGCTCACCTTTGGTGCAGATGCTGCTCGGATGTTGGGCTTCTCAGGACCTAAAGCACAACTCGGAGGGAGCCTCTGTTGTCGCGCTTGCAGCTTGTCGAGTGTCTTTACAAGATGGCTGGCTCCACGTGTCTCGGTGCCTCCACGGGTTCCTTCTTTGCAGGGACTGTGGATCGGGCTGTGAGAGGTCTGGAGGTCCAGGTCTTGTTGGTCTCTGGGCTCGGACTCCGGCAGGAGGCGGCGGCAAAGCAGACATCGAGTTGCTGGATGGTGCTTGCGTTAGCAAGATGGTCACTCCCTGACCATAGGGGAGATTTCCTTCAGTCCTCTGTGCAGCAGAGCGTCGAAGTTCCCGTCTTCTTCTTTGTATTAAGTTGATTCCAGGATGTCTGAAGTCTTAGGACACAGCTCCTACCTTTAAGCGGATTCTAGGGGCCGGACTACCTGCTAGGTCCCTCCCTAAGGGTGGGACCAGGAAGGGGGGTGGTTACACCCCCAATCCTTTGTCCAGCTCGCCCCAGGTCTGGGGCTGGTGTGCCCCAAGACCGGTTTGAACTGGCATATGCACCGAGGCTCCTTGTGAGCCTCAGGCATGTCTGATTCTATTCAAGCCCTACCTGACCAATACACAAAATCCTGTCTGTGGTGGTGCACGCACCTCCCCTGGCAGGAAACCCTTTGTCCACGTCTCCCAAGCTGGAAGGACTCCCAGCAGCAGGAGGGCAGACTTGTGTCTGTGGTGGCAGCGTCCATTTTGTGGAGCTGAGGCTATGTCTGATTTTACCCGGGTTTCAGGATCTGTACATGTTGTGTCCCTCTAGAAGGGTGGAATGCTAACCCCGTCACCAGAATTGGCGAGGGGTTAGTATTCCAATTCGTATGACACCTTACTCGACATGTTTTGATAAAGTCAAACCAAAGATAGCATTTAACCGCGAGGTTCATAATGCACTTAAGAGTATATGGTATGGCGATATCTGGAAACGGTAGAAGGAAGTTGTTCCGACCACTGCAGACAGGCTCAGCTCATGCCAGAGCACCATCTCACATGGAACCAAGCACTCTGCCTTCAGGATTGTTAAGGCCCGCCATAGGAGTGACTTATAGGTTAACATGTGTCCCATTTAAGGTTAGGTATAGGTATACTACACCTAAGTAAGAGGTGGTTACACCAACTTACCCCAGCTGAGTGATCAGCCAGTTGTGTCAAATTGTTAGGCCAGACCAGGGGTGGCACAATACATGCTTCAGCCCCTGGTAGGCCTTAGATACACCAATGCCCTGGGTACCTAGTGTACACTGGTACAGGGGCTCACAGGGTGATCCAATTCCAATTGGTTATGCACCTATAGTGCACAGTGTCAATTTAGTAGAGAGAACAGCAGGCTGGGGGTCTGATTAGCAGGCCCACAGCCTCAATATGTCAAAAACCAGCGAAGGAAAAAGCAAAAATGTGGGGTGACCATAGGAAAGCAGACCCTACTCTCCTACACAAACCCCCCCCCCCCCCCAAACGCAGGGACATTAAACTAGCCTTGACCAGTCTCGTCTTCATGTCCTAAGTGGAAGTACCTGGAGAGACCATCTGCATTCCCATGGTCTGTACCTGGCCGGTGCTCCACTGTAAAGTCCATCCCCTGTAGGGAAAGGGACCACCTAAGCAGTTTGGGGTTTTCACCCTTCATCTGATTTAGCCACAAGAGGGGCTTATGGTCGATCTGAATCTTGAAGTGAGTGCCAAACAAGTATGGCCTCAGCTTCTTCAGGGCCCACACCACAGCAAAGGCCTCCCTCTCAATAGCTGACCAATTCTTCTCTCTGGGGGTCAACCTTCTGCTAATAAAAGCAATGGGTTGGTCTTGACCATCTACATTAAGTTGTGACAGCACAGCTCCCACACCCAACTCAGAAGCATCTGTTTGGACAATAAACTCTTTGGAGTAGTCAGGACTTTTCAGGATAGGTGCAGAGCACATGGCCTTCTTCAGGTCATCAAATGCCTTTTGACAGCTTACTGTCCACTGAACCTTTTTGGGCATCTTCTTGGATGTCAGATCATTAAGAGGAGTCACAATGGACCCATAGTTCTTAACAAACTTCCTGTAGTACCCAGCCAAGCCCAAGAAAGCTCGAACTTGAGTCTGGGTGGTTGGAGGAGACCAGTCCTTGATGGATTGTATCTTACTCTCCAGTGGTTGAACTTGGCCTCCACCTACAAGGTGGCCCAAGTACACAACCTTACTCTGCCCTATCTGGCACTTAGTAGCCTTGATAGTGAGGCCTGCCTTTTGCAGAGCCTCAAGTACCTTCTTCAGGTGGATCAGGTGATCCTCCCAGGTGAAGCTAAAGACAGCAATGTCATCAAGATATGCTGCACAAAAGTCATCCAACCCAGTAAGGACTTGATTCACCAACCTTTGGAAGGTGGCAGGTGCATTCTTCAGACCAAAGGGCATCACCAAAAATTGGTAGTGTCCTCCTGGGGTTGAGAATGCTGTTTTGGCCTTAGACTCCTCAGCTAACCTGATTTCCCAATAGCCAGCTGTCAAATCAAATGTGCTCAAAAACTTAGCAGAAGCCAGTTTATCTATGAGCTCATCTGCCCTTGGAATAGGATGTGCATCTGTCCTAGTGACAGCATTGAGTCCTCTGTAATCCACACAGAACCTCATCTCTCTCTTGCCATCTTTGGTGTGAGGTTTGGGGACCAGAACCACTGGGCTAGCCCAAGGGCTCTCTGAGGGTTCAATGACACCCAGTTCCAGCATTTTGTGTACCTCAGCCTTTATACAGTCCCTGACATGGTCAGGTTGTCTGTAAAGTTTGTTCTTTACAGGAAGACTGTCACCAGTGTCCACCACATGGGTACACCAGTCAGTTTGACTAGGTATCAGTGAAAACATATGCTGAAATGATTGTAGAACCTGTCTACATTCAATCTGCTGATGCTCAGTGAGGTTGCCTCCCAGGGTCACTCCTTCAACTGAACCATCTTCAGGGTTCTGAGACAACAGGTCTGGGAGAGGGTCACTCTCTTCCTCTTGTCCCTCATCTGTAGCCATGAGCAAGCCCATGTCTGCCCTGTCAACATATGCTTTTAACCTGTTAACATGGAGTACCCTGTGGGGACTCCTGAGAGTGCCTAGGTCCACCAAGTAGGTAACCTCTCCCTTCTTTTCCAGGATTGTATGGGGTCCAGACCATTTGTCTTGGAGTGCTGCTGGGGCCACTGGCTCCAACACCCATACCTTCTGTCCTGGCTGAAACTCAACCAAGACAGCCTTTTGGTCATGCCAAGCTTTCTGTAAGGCCTGGCTTGCCTCAAGGTTTTTGGATGCCTTCTCCATGTACTCAGCCATCCTGGAGCGGAGACCAAGTACATAGTCCACTATGTCTTGTTTAGGCTTTTTGAGAGGTAACTCCCATCCTTCCCTCACCAGACATAGGGGGCCTCTTACAGGGTGCCCAAACAACAATTCAAAGGGGCTGTAGCCAACTCCTTTTTGTGGGACCTCTCTGTAAGCAAACAGAAGGCAGGGTAGAAGGATATCCCATCTTCGCCTGAGCTTTTCAGGTAATCCTTTGATCATACCCTTTAGGGTCTTGTTGAATCTCTCAACAAGCCCATTGCATTGTGGGTGATAAGGGGTGGTGAACTTGTAGTTGACACCACATTCCTTCCACATAGCTGTCAAGTATCCTGACATGAAGTTGGTACCTCTGTCAGAAACCACCTCCTTAGGAAACCCCACTCTGGAGAATACTCCCAGCAGGGCCCTGGCCACAACAGGAGCTGTTGTGGTCCTAAGGGGAATTGCCTCTGGATACCTGGTGGCATGATCCACTACCACCAGTATAAATCTGTGCCCAGATGCAGTGGGGGGATCCATGGGACCCACTATATCTATTCTATTCCCACTCTTTCAAAGGGAACCCCCACCACAGGTAGTGGTATTAGGGGGGCCTTTGTTGTGCCACCTGATTTGCCACTGGCTTAGCAGGTCACATAGGAGCGACAAAACTCCTTGGTATCTTCATTCATGTGAGGCCAGTGAAAGTGAGGGACAAGACTGTCCCAAGTCTTGTTCTGGCCTAAGTGTCCTGCTAGAGGAATATCATGGGCCAAGGTAAGAAGGAAGCCCCTAAATTGCAGAGGTATAACCAACCTCCTGGTTGCACCAGGTTTTGGGTCTCTAGCCTCTGAATAAAGGAGCCCATCATCCCAATACACTTTATGGGTACCTTGAGCATTCCCAGCAGCCTCAGCAGCAGCCAGCTGTCTGAGGGGTTCAAGAGATGGACAGGATAACTGAGCCTGCCCCAAGTCAGCCTTAGAAGGTCCCCCTGTCCCCAGAAACTCAACCTGGTCAGGTTCAAGCTCTTCAGGGACAGTTCCTTCAGGGTTCTCTAGATCATCCTCCTGGGAAGACTGATCATCACTTGGAGGCAGGGGGGAAGGCACAGCCTTAACCCTCCTGTTCTTCTTCTTGGTAGGTGCTTGGTCCATTGTTCCAGGATCCAAGTCCTGAGGTTCAGTAAGGCACTTTTTGGCCTGTGACCTGGTCACAGCAAGGACATGTGGTGATATACCTAACATCTCTGCATGTGTCCTGTACTCCACTTCTGACCATAGAGAACTCTCTAGGTCATTGCCCAACAAACATTCTACTGGGAGGTCTGCACTAACCACAACCCTTTTGAGGCCAGTTACCCCTCCCCATGAGAAGTTAACAATAGCCACACTATGAGAAGTAGTGGCAGTACTGGCATTGGTCACCGGGTAATTCTCACCTGGTATGTACTGTCCAGGGTCCACAAAGCCTGGTGTCACCATAGTGACACTGGCACATGTGTCCCTGTAGGCTTGAGCCACTTTTGCATTTACTAAAGGAGTCTGTCTGTACTTGCCCAGGTTACTGGGGCTCACAGTCAGGGACAAATCCATGTCCCCATCACAGATCAAGACTGCCTGTGTAAGGGTTCTGTCTAAGTCAGAATCTCCTTCAGTTCCCATAGTGATTCCCACTACACCCTTTGTCTGGGGACCAACACTGCTAACAGTAGTACTGGAGCAGGTGCCTTAGGGGCAACAGTGTTGGGGGCTCCACCCTTCTTACAATCACTAGTCCAGTGAGTTGTATTCTTGCAAGATTTGCACCAGGGTTTCTTTGGACCTTCTTTCTTCTTCCCTTTAGGTTGTTGGGACCCACCCTCGTTAGTACTAGTTTGGGGCCCTGTTGAAGACTTCTGGTCTTTGGATTTCTGATCTCCACCCTTTTGGTCTGTTTTCTTCTGATCACCCCCTTGGCCCTGGTTCTGGTTCTTTTGCTTAACCCTGGTTCTGACCCATTTGTCTGCCTTCTTTCCCAATTCTTGGGGAGAGGTCAGATCTGAGTCAACCAAGTGTTGATGCAGTTGCTGGTTTTGACAGTTATTTAAAATCTGTTCTCTCATCATCAAATTGTACAATCCTGTATAATCAGACACCTTACTTCCCAGCAACCAACCCTCCAAAGCCTTAGTGGCACATTCAATGTATTCAGACCAGTCCTGAGTTTGTGTCTTCTGGGTATCTCTGAACATTAACCTGTACTGTTCAGTGGTTAAGCCTAACCCATCAACCAGGACACTCTTCAGGGCTCTGTAGTTTCTGACATCCTCCTCCCTAACAGTGAGGAGTCTATCTCTGCCTCTACTTTCAAAGGAGAGCCATAAGATTGCTGCCCACTGGTCTTCAGGAACCTGCTGCACTTTGCAGGCTCTCTCAAGAGCAGTCATCCACTTGTGGATATCATACCCACTTTTGTAGGGGGGCACAACCTTGGACAGGTTCCTATTGTCAAAGACCCTATCTTTGTCCCTAGGGACAATGCTGCCACCAGTGGGTATAGACCCACTCTCTCTAGGTTGCCTAGCCTTGCTCAGTTTCTCTTCCATCAGGGCTACTTCTAGCTCCTGTCTCCTGATCCTCAGCTGGGCTTCCTTCATTCTGGCCTCATGCTCCCTCCTCTGAGGGCTGGTCATCCTTCTTCTGGAGTGACCTTGAGAGCCTCTAGAGGCATGAGAGGCATTAGAGTCACCTGAGTGATTCCTCTGTCTCCCAAACCCCTGGTTAAGTCCACTAGGGAGATCCAGTGGGGTGAACCCATTGTCAGTCCCAAGTAGTCTTAAGTTAGCTGAGCCAGGTATAGCACCTGGCACTGGGCTATTTCTCCCATTAGAACTACTGCTACTATCAGACTCACCCCCTTTGTCATCCCTGTCCCTATGCTGATCCTCATCATCTGTAGTCTGATTCTCAACTAAGGTTCGACTGTTAGAAAGGGGTACTTCAGTAGCATCTTCAGAAGGAGGGCCTCCTGTTCCAGTCCCTGAGGGTTCTAACTGGGAGGCTTTCTTGAGAGCTCTCTGATCTTCATCAGCTTGTAAGAGTTCTCTGAGTTCAGCAGAGGTAGGGTTCCTGGGCTGTTTAAGGCCCCTGATATTTGCCAACTGCCTGAGCTCATTCTGGTTTAGAGTAGCAAAGATGGTTGGTGCCCTCTGGGGGTCACTCTCGACAGAGATGGGTACATTGGACCCCTCTGCCCCAGCCATTGCTCTTAAGTGTGGGTGGATGTGTTACAACTACCTACACTTGGGTTTTCCTACTAAACCTATCTAGTAGTTGTAGTCAGGGTGTGCTAATCCCTTTGCTCTACAACAACTAAGTTCAGTAGAACTTAAGTATATAACTAATCTTGTTTTATATGTACCTACAGGTACCTATGTGATCTTTCAATTGGTAACAAAGAGATTACAACGGTAAAACACAGCAAGCTCAAATCCAACCGCTGCTCACCAATGTGAGAAGTTGGCCTGGCATATGATGTTCACTAGTTAAAGTGACCACCTTGTACCATGCCAAGCAACCCTTATGGTGTGGTTGTAAGTCAACCTTTTCGGACTAGCTGCCCTAGTGGTAGCGTAGGCTAAGCAGTCTTTGAGGCTAAACTCGTTAAAGCGTGTTAAGCAGGCTGTTTTACCATATGTAACCCCCCTTTATACCAATGAAAGGACACCACACAGATATATATTCAAAATATATATGTATTTATTACTCAAAGTATCCCCTAGACTCTTTATGAGCACAGGAGCACAAATCGTTAAACAAGAAAGTATCACAATATACAGAAGTTGCACTTTATATGGATGGGCCCTGGTGGCCACTCAAACCATATACTAAAATAGTGGTATAAGTACCACGACTAGGAAAGGGAAAAGGCCTAGGGCCTCTAGAATCGCTGGGCCTACAAGGAGCTAACTTCAGTTAGTGACCAGGAGGTCCACGGGTCACGTGTGCAGTGAGGAAAGTTACACGCGGGCTCCCATAGGTTTTCAATGGGTGCGTAAAAGTTCAAAAGTTACTGCTAAAAGGGTCTTCTGGTTGAACTACGAAATCAAGACTTCAGATCTAAACATTAGAGATGTCACTCTACACTTGTGCACCGGAGTGCCAGCTTTACCTCACCCACAGGAAGCGGGTGCATAGGTCTCGAAGTGCGTCGGGTTTCGTCTATCTGTTCAATGGAGCCTGGTGACAAAGATGCTGCAGGCGGCCGGTCCAGAAGAGATGCGGTGGATCCAAGGGTGGATCAGAGTTGTAGAAGACCCGTAAGCAGAGGGGACAGTGTTCACAGTCACTAGCCAGTGACCGGCGTGGCACCAGGTAGGTACCAGGCGATGTCGGGTGCAAACAGGTGGAGAGGTGTAGCTTGTCTCCGCAGCCACGTGGTCCCTGAAGGTCGACAACGTCCAGGAGTCGGTTCACGAGCTGTCCCATGCAGGCTCTCGCTGACGGCGGTGTCGGCGACTCAAAAGAAGCAAACAAGCCTTGGCAAAAGCAGGAGTCGTAGGAAATGAAGAAAGCTGATGGTTCTGACCAGCAAGGTCAGATGGGCTGCTCCTTTGGAGGGCAGCAGGGGCCAGTCTGGGGCAACCAGACCAGCATCGTAGTTTTCAAATTTGATCGCCAAAATGGCCACTAGCCAACGGGCCAGGGACTGGGCAGGCACATCGAGATGCAAAGTGCCGAGGGGCCCCACGCAGATCGTGGAGATGCTGGAGGGCTCACCTTTGGTGCAGATGCTGCTCGGATGTTGGGCTTCTCAGGACCCAAAGCACAACTCGGAGGGAGCCTCTGTTGTTGCGCTTGCAGCTTGTCGAGTGTCTTTTCAAGATGGCTGGCTCCACGTGTCTCGGTGCCTCCCCGGGTTCCTTCTTTGCAGGGACTGTGGATCGGGCTGTGAGAGGTCTGGAGGTCTAGGTCTTGTTGGTCTCTGGGCTCGGACTCCGGCAGGAGGTTGCGGCAAAGCAGACGTCGAGTTGCTGGATGGTGCTTGCGTTAGCAAGATGGTCACTCCCTGACCATAGGGGAGATTTCCTTCAGTCCTCTGTGCAGCAGAGCGTCGAAGTTCCCGTCTTCTTCTTTGTATTAAGTTGATTCCAGGATGTCTGAAGTCTTAGGACACAGCTCATACCTTTAAGCGGATTCTAGGGGCCGGACTACCTGCTAGGTCCCTCCCTAAGGGTGGGACCAGGAAGGGGGGTGGTTACACCCCCAATCCTTTGTCCAGCTCGCCCCAGGTCTGGGGCTGGTGTGCCCCAAGACCGGTTTGAACTGGCATATGCACCGAGGCTCCTTGTGAGCCTCAGGCATGTCTGATTCTATTCAAGCCCTACCTGACCAATACACAAAATCCTGTCTGGGGTGGTGCATGCACCTCCCCTGGCAGGAAACCCTTTGTCCACATCTCCCAAGCTGGAAGGACTCCCAGCAGCAGGAGGGCAGACTTGTGTCTGTGGTGGCAGCGTCCATTTTGTGGAGCTGAGGCTATGTCTGATTTTACCCGGGTTTCAGGATCTGTACATGTCGTGTCCCTCTAGAAGGGTGGAATGCTAACCCCGTCGCCAGAATTGGCGAGGGGTTAGTATTCCAATTCGCATGACACCTTACTCGACATGTTTTGATAAAGTCAAACCAAAGATAGCATTTAACCGCGAGGTTCATAATGCACTTAAGAGTATATGGTATGGCGATATCTGGAAACGGTAGAAGGAAGTTGTTCCGACCACTGCAGACAGGCTCAGCTCATGCCAGAGCACCATCTCACATGCCTTCTCTGCCTTCAGGATTGTTAAGGCCCGCCATAGGAGTGACTTATAGGTTAACATGTGTCCCATTTAAGGTTAGGTATAGGTATACTACACCTAAGTAAGAGGTGGTTACACCACCTTACCCCAGCTGAGTGATCAGCCAGTTGTGTCAAATTGTTAGGCCAGACCAGGGGTGGCACAATACATGCTTCAGCCCCTGGTAGGCCTTAGGTACACCAATGCCCTGGGTACCTAGTGTACACTGGTACAGGGGCTCACAGGGTGATCCAATTCCAATTGGTTATGCACCTATAGTGCACAGTGTCAATTTAGTAGAGAGAACAGCAGGCTGGGGGTCTGATTAGCAGGCCCACAGCCTCAATATGTCAAAAACCAGTGAAGCAAAAAGCAAAAATTTGGGGTGACCATAGGATAGCAGACCCTACTCTCCTACACCTGCTCATGTGCCTGTGGTGGTATCAGGGCAACATGTGTCTCATCAATAGATCCGATGACGTTCGGCATCCTCCCCAGTGTATAAAAGGCATCCTTTATTTCAGGGAGTTCAGCTGGGCTTGGGAACTTGATATACAGGTCGAGGAATTGCAACATCCCCTCCAAGACATCGCGTAGCACCCGACTAAACATCGTTTGCGACATACCACCAGCAGTAGCCACAGTGTAGTGGAAGGTACCGGTAGCAAAGAAGTGCAGGGCTGCCATCACCTTCACCTCCGGGGTCAGTGCTGTAGGGTATGTCCGGCCAGGTAGCAGATGTGGCGCCAACTGCTCCGCCAACTCCGCAATCAGTGGCTTGGTGAAGCGGTACCGTCTGATGCAGTCGCGTTCCTGCATGGTTGCAAGGTCTGGGAACGGACGATGGACAGCTGGTGCCCTGCAGTACAGAGATGCACAAAGGAAGATTGTCAGTTCATCCACCCATGTGGCCATGACCATGATCACTATCACATGCTAGTTCATGACATTACACAATGTACTGAGGTGTGTGCTGTTGGGCATGGACACATATGTCACCTACAAGACCACCACCTCACATCTCAATTCCACATGTCCACATGAGTCCCATGTAGTGCAATGGCCAATCATCTGGCTGTGTCACCCAACCTATGTGCTGCTGCAATGTTAAAAAAACACACCACAGTGACAATTGAGGCCGCATGTCTCCCAGGCATCACAGATCTTTGCCATGCAGAAACCCAGGCTCCCTGTATTGCCACATCAACACAGCAATGGACATGGCGTAGCACATACACACCACAAGGCAAGCGCAAGTCCCACAGGTAGTGGCCCCTGTAGTTCCTGCCGGCCCTACATGTACGTCTCTTAGACACACACCCCATCAAGGTTGATTCATATACCACATGGATGTGGAGACTGTCACCCATTGGTAACATTTGATCAGACACATCTGAGACACAACATGCACACAGACTGTGGGTGCACATCAGTATTGTGGCTACAGGTCTCACTGTGACGTACATGCCATCACCCCCAGGACTCAGGGTGGATGTGACATGTCCTACACATATCCAACCTGACACTGTGGCCTTGACTCATGCCCATTACTGTCCAATTGCACATCACAGTGGTAATGTGCACAACACACAAAGGATTCTGCCCCCATGTACATGTGCACAGCCTGGGAGTGGCTGCACAAAGTGCCAGCCAAAAAAACAGCTGTGGCCCCCCCAAACACCCAGGGAATGCAGCCTCACATGCCATGGGACACTGTGTGGCCAATGCTGTAGTGTGGCAGGTGTGCACAGGTGTCCATGGCCAGTATATGTGTGTTGTATCCGTATAATAGTCACACTAATGAGGTCTGACACGGGTGACAATGCGTACGCATTGCACGGGTCATGTCCGAGCCGTGCGTACGCTTTGTCATTGAATGCAATGAGGTCCGACGCAGGTGACAATGCGTACGCATTGAACGGGTCATGTCCGAGCCGTGCGTACGCTTTGTCATTGAATGCAATGAGGTCCGACACAGGTGACAATGCGTACGCATTGCACGGGTCATGTCCGAGCCGTGCGTACGCTTTGTCATTGAATGCAATGAGGTCCGAAGCGGGTGACAATGCGTATGCATTGCACGGGTCATGTCCGAGCCGTGCATACGCTTTGTCACTAAATGCAATGAGGTCTGACGCGGGTGACTATCATGCATACGTGTCGGACAGGCATGGTCCGAGACAGGCATATGCCTTGGCCATTGAATCGTATGTAGACGGGTGCATGTGTATATTCAAAATACGCGTTGTACAGTCAGTTGAACGAGCCGGGCGCACTCATTGGCTCTGGACTGTCATGGAGATGGATGCGGATTCAAAACTTGTATGAGTTGTGCACTGGAAATTCAGTTGGATCCCTACAACAATGTTGCAATTTCAAGTGTTCCATGAAGGTGAAGATTTGAACGATGCGGAAGGCGTGTACGAGTCGTACTTTTAAATGGATTGGCCAGATTCATAGAATGCAAACGTGTTGGACCTATCACTTGGGGCACATGGCACATATTCTGCCTCTGCAGCACAGATATAAGGCTGGATGGCCCCCAGGGAGCTCACTTGACTGCACTACATACTACTGGACCACATCCCTGCTACCACTGCTGCTGTCTATGCATCCTCTGGCTCCTGCTATGGCACGTACTCTGGAGAGGGCCCCAGCCTTCTCTGAGGAGGAGAACAAGGCCCTGCTGGACGGTCTCCTTCCAGAGTACAGAAATCTCTATGGGAAACCAGGGGAGCAGGTGAGTGTGCAGTCCACTGCCTTCCTAATTATACATATTGTCTGACTAGCAGTACTATCAGTGTGTACACCAGTGGCAAGCATTCTCAATGACTACTTTCATCCCCCAACGTGTGTAGGTACATGCAATGAACAGTTTTCCTGCTGCTAAAGTGCATTATTGCAAGCTTAAACTATCTAGGCATTGTTAACATGTCAGACATGCATGTGCTTTTGCAATCCCCATGGCTGCACTACCTGTGTAATTTATTTCCCTTTGTGATGATGACATGTCTATCCAAATGTGTGCTGCAGCAATCTGGGGCATGTGTGTTAATGTACTTTTCACTTTGTCCTCCTCACAGGTTGATGCCCACCAGAAGCAGGAGATCTGGCTGACCATCGCCCGGGCTGTTCATTCTGTGGGGGTCTACAAGCGTCGGATCCGCAACTGCCAGAAGAGGTGGCAGGACCTTCGGGGCTGGACCCGGAGGGTAGCTAGAGTCCAGCTGAAGCTGTCACCTCCATGCAGGAGGGGTGGACACCGGACCCTGACTCCCCACATGCTCCGTATCCTGGCGGTGGTCTTCCCGGACCTGGATAGCCAGCTGAAGGCCAGACAGCAGCAGGAAGGGGGTGAGTCCATGTCTGATCTGTGTACTATGTCTGACGTGCAAATAGCAGTCTTTTGTCCTGGTCAAACTTCCACATTATGTAGCTCTTGTAGTCCCAAACTCAGGTCCCTCATTTGTGTGATGCGCCCTCCTCATCTGTTCCACTGGTGTGGCCCCTACAATATGTTGCTTGTGTCACTAGGGCACTGTGTCCCTGCAGTCAGCTATGCTTCAGGTACCGGTCAGCATCAGTTCCCGTGAATCTGTTGTGTGTTTCATGGGTGGGTCAATTGTTTTACACAAACATGTGATCTGTGTGTGCCCTTGAGATGTGTACCAATTGCTGGTCTGACTCGCAACATGTGGCTGGGGTATTCCAAACAAACCCATACAGCAGGGGACTCCAATGTTTGGGCCTCAGGAGTATGTATAGCAAGTATGCCACACTTGCTTAGCCACCTGACTACTGTCCAGGGCCACTCAGTTTCATTTAGTCCTGGCCAGTCATGCCCCCTCAAGGGCATTTAGAAACACTCTGTAATCCCACTCCCGTGTATGAAATTGCAGGTTGTGCTCAGTGACACGTGCCCTCAGGTGTCTGCCTCTGTGTCATTAGGGTGTGGTTTGTTGCTACGTACAACTAGGGTGTCCATGAGTCAGAGGGTCAGCATGACGTCTGCAATGTGACTGTGAGAGACAAGACCTGTGTGACATATAGGTGTGTGATCATCTGACAGCGCACAATGGTGTATGCAACTGTGTCCTTCATGCAGCTGGGTTACATGCATGGCAGACTGTGATGTGTTAATGTACAGGGATTAGTGTTTGCTGCAACTCATATGTCTGATTTGCATGATATGGGGTCTTCTGGGTCCTGGATATATTGTTTGCATGGGATGGGCAAGTGCACTGGTCATCTGCTGAGTTTGCTTTACCCCAGAGCTATGATTGTGAGTCAGTGCATATTGTTGTTGTCTGGATGCCCTGCCCCTGTGACAGGAGACAGTGTTGACTGACTTTCAGGGCATCCCAGTGCCATGGCATTTAACTTGCTATGAGGGAGCCTGCATTGTGCTCAAGTGTGCACCATGCACCACATTGTGGCATTGCCCATTAGGACAGGAGTACATCATAGTGTGTGTTGCTGACATGCATCACAAGCATGTGGAATGAGTCTCTACCCATCCCTTCATCCGGACACCTGTACTGAGTCAGTAGCAAGAGATGTGCTGTGTGTATAGTGACATACTCCTACATGTTCACTTGCATGTACAACTAATGTGTGGGTGGTGCATGTTGGCACATTGGGATGTTAGCATCCAACATGCAACGGACATATGTGTGAAAGTCAAGGAGGGATATGTGTGCCATGGTTGATGTTGAGAATGACAATTGTCTTATCCTAAACAGTGGTGGCACTTTGAGCTGTGTTCAGCTGATGATGCCAGGGCTTGCCCTGTGATGTGATGTACTCACTGTGGTGTGTGCAGTCGGTGCAGGTGACTGATGTTGTTCTCTTAATTCCTATTCCTATCCCTATCCAGATACATCCACGGCCACAGGAGGGGACAGCTCCACGGACCAGGAGGAGCCACAGAGCCTTACAGGGACAGAAGGAGAAGAATCGGGTGGACCCAGTGGCACGGAGGGCGAGTGTAGCCACACAGAGGAGTCGTCAGCACCACCCCTCCCAGCTGAGGGCCACAGCAGCTCTGAGGATGACTCCCTTGTGGAGGGGGTGTCAGCAGCCACCAAACCCCAGCTAGTGAGGCTGTCCCCGCCACCGCCACCACCACCACCAGCACCACCCCCCTCCCATCGGCTCCCATCCCAGAGGTCCCTGTGGGCTCCCGTGTTCGTGAGCATGTCTTCTTTGTGCCAGGCACCGCACACCCTGCCCCTGTGTCCCCTGCTGCCCTGAGTGAGGAGTCTGTGGACTTACTTCGACAGATCCATGTAGGGCAGACTTCGATGCTGAAGGTCCTCCATGCACACACAGGTCTGTTGACACAACTGGTGTCATTCATGTAGGGCATTTCCTCGGGCATGTCTGCCCTAGAGAGGATCAATCAGTCCGTGGCATCCATCCTGATGGCAGCAGTGTCCCTCCTCCAACAGTCCCGCACCCCTCCTACCCCTGCACCACCCACGATTCCTAGCACCCTACCTGTCCCAAGAACAGAAACCCCCAAACCAAAGTCTAGACGTGCACACAAGCAAGCACAGGGGACTGATTCCACACTCACAGGGGCTGGTTTGCTGACACACACACAGTCATCCACAACCCCTCCCCAGTCCTCCGAGACCTCTCCCTCCCAGCCCCCTTCCCTTGCCTCACCTGCAACCCCATCCCCCCAGAAGCTCTTCCTCTGTGAACTTGGCCTCTTCCCCACTGATCCTGCAGATCCTGATTACAGGAGAAGAGGAAGTCCCCACACACAGAAGGGAGTGCCCCTCACACCCGGACACCCTCCCCCAGGCGCAGTCAGACAGAAACGCCCACCCGCAAGTCCCCCCGGTGCCAGAAGAGCAAGACCCCCTCGCCACCACGCAGCCCCAAGGCAAAGTCTCCGTCCTCCATCCCCCAGGCCACCACTCCAGAGGATCCCCCACCACTCCCTGCCCCGGGTTCCCCCACGCACAGATACACCATCCCCAAAATGCTAAGGCCATCCCCCCTAGCACTTGCTCCTCCACACCTGGTCTGCCACTGATGTGGGGACTGTGTTCCCCCCTTGCCCAACCGACCTCACCTGTCCCCCATTCCACTCCCATGGATGTAGGCACTGCTTTGGAGTCCACGACCACCCCGTCTGACTTGGGCACTGTAGTGGTGAGCCAATCCACTCCATCTGACCTTCCCACTGGAGTTGTGCCGGCACCCACCCCATCTGACTTGTGCCCCACAGTTGTGACAGCACCCACCACCTCAGTCAGCTCCACTGTAGTTGCAAGTGTCTCGCCTGCATCCACCACCTCTTCACTGCCTCTTTATGCTGCGCCCTGATCCTGTCCCTGCGGTGCCTGGTCTCCCCCCATGTATGCTCCTCCGAGGGATGACCCCGGTCCTTAGCAGTGCAGGCAAGCAAGGTGTGACAGTTGTCACTCTACTTCACTCCTTGGCATTTGGACATGGACTGGCATTGGCCTTTTGTTTGCACGGACGTTTAGATTTTCATATACTGAATTTGTCACTCAAGTTCACTCCTTGGCATTTGAACTTGATTTAGCCATACATTATGTTGATGTTGTTTTACATGCCCTTGCACCTGTAATGCTTGGTTTACAATGTTGAATACTGATGTGTTGATGTGAGGTACTCCCTGTGGTCCATGAGATATGTATCCTATTCTGGTGGGTATCAATGTCATCCATTGCAGCTACATGGGTGTGTCAGGATCACCTATTTGTGTACATTTCTCTGTGAGCATTTCATTTGCATGGTCACATCTGTGGCTTACACCCCTGCACATATGATGTGCTTCCCATTGTCCAATTTGTCACTTTCACATACTTTGTGCTCATCAACACTGGACCTACAGGTGTGGGCATCATTGTAATAGGAGCAACTGGGGCCTCAGTGCAAATTGCTAGACATATGTTTTTGGTATGTGCAGATGACTTGGGGGAGACTCACGTACCCAAGCTGTTGTGACAAGAGCCTTCATTGTGTGGTAACTGATGGCTGACTGACCAAGTGTTCTGCAGACATGAGTGGGACTTGCGGTGAATATGTTAGGCACAGCTGGGCTCGCACAGGAGTTGGGTCCCCTCAAGTAAGTGTGTTGTCCAGTGACATGGCCTGGGACCATGGTGTGTGTTGTATGAGCATGTGTGTGTGTCCACATCCCTGTTCATACATAGACAGTGTTACCTTGATATGTTCCTGTTGTTGATGCTTGCTGAGTGGTACTGGGCTCATCCCATTACTTTTCCAATGGGCTACCAGATATGTGGGTGCATGACACACTACTGTTAATTGGTGTATCATCAGTGGTGATGATGTTGTCAGACACAGATGGGACACAGTCATTGTTCCTCAAGGCACCTGTTTATTTGCTAAATCATGTATTTGTCCCTAGGTGGTAGTTTTCAGTGATTGAGACATTTGTATGTGTGTGTGACTGCTCCCACTTGTCGGGTTCATGGCTGCGATGCTAGCAGGTGTCAGCATGTGTGCCTTGTGTTTCTCCTTGGCATCTGCATTGTCCTGGGACTGTGGCAGGGATTCTGAAGGTTACATGAGCTTTGAGGTTATGGCCATGTACCGCATACTGTGCAGTATGTCTGTCATTCTCCAGGGTTGTGAACTGTCCTTGTGTGATGTGTGTGTGCACCTTAGTTCCTCCCAACATTCCTGTGTTTGTAATGGGTGCATGTGCAATGTCACCTGTCCATGTGGGCTTCACAGATACACATTGTTGTAGTTCAGGGTGTGTGGTGTAGAGGGTGGACTGATGTGAATGTTTGCATAGGTGGTCCCCTAGCTCCCGTTTGTCCATGGATGAGGGGCCAGGCTGAGTGATTCGTGTTTGTGTATGTGTGATGTACGTTTGTGGCACAGGACACATGTCTGGGTTTCCCAGTTTGTACGACATCTGCCTTTAGCATCCCAGTGGAGGTGTCATGCATGCTTGTGTCACCCCAATGTCTGTTCCCTGGGGGTAGTGGTGTTGTGTGTCAGTCTCTTGCTGTGTTAGTTGGTGTTCATTCCAGCTTGTGTCACATGTGTCTGTTGTGCTCCCTTTCATCTCCCAACGCCTGATTGCCCACTGAGGGTGTCCCAATGATGGTTTACTTTTGTATGGCACTGTGTCCACATCTGTGTCACTGTGGTTCAGCCCCCCTCATGTGTTGTGTAGTTGCCTGGGGATACTGTGACACACACACACACAAGTTGTGTCCGATGTGCAGTGTGAGTTTGCCTGTTTGTGTTTGTGCATCTGCACCAGTGCATTGGTATTGCTGTTGTGGGCCTTTGTCTGGATGCTGTTTCTGTGATTTTCCCTGCTGTCCTTGTGAGTCATTTCACATCATTGTGCACATTCATCCTGGTTGTTGGGTGCCATTGCTGGCATGGAATGTGAGTTTGGGATCTGACACCTACAGTCTACACATGTTGTTTAGATTGGTGTGTCTATTTTCGAGATGTGTGCATGCTTGGTGATGGTCACTTCTGCTGTTGTGTCATTGCACGCTGTATGCATTGTCAGCCCCCATGTGTGGTGCTTGTCTGCACATGGCCGAGAGTGTGTTATGTTTCCACAGCACTGTCAGCCTCACCACATCTCTGTGTGTATGGGACACAACCACTAGTTTGCCCCAGAAGTGTTTGATGTGTTGGGAGCAGGAATCATACATGCTGTTTGTAATTTGCAGCTTTGACCATGATGACACTTACCTTTTGGTCACTGTGATGAGGGGGGTTTAGTCCCCATCACCACAATGCTCGACATCTGCTGCATTTTGGGAGCCCCCACTTAACTTCTGTTCTACACAGTGAGGGGGTGTTCTTTTTAAATTGCCACAGTGCTATGGTGATGCTTGCCTTGTGTATATCACACTCATGTGTTGGTCACACATGTGCTGTTACTTACATTGTATGCTCGTAGCAATAATCACTGTTGTGGGCATTTGTCACAGACTACACACTGTTGTCATGATGTTAGGGGGATGTATTTTGCGGACATACCTGTTTTTGGAGTATGCTGGATGTGTTGCGCATCACCCATCCTATGGCTGGGGGTGATGATGGGCAACATCAGCCAAATGGGTGTAGGTGGCAGTAGTGATGGGCAACGGGTCCACTATGGGTGGGGGTGGCTGTAGTGATGGGCAACATATTCCCTATGGGTGTGGGTGGCAGTAGTGATGGGCAACAGGTCCCCTATGGGTGGGGGTGGCTGTAGTGATGGGCAACATAAGCCCTATGGCTGGGGGTAGCTGGGGTGATGGGCAACATCAACCATATGGGTGTGGGTGGCAGTAGTGATGGCCAACAGGTCCACTATGGGTGGGGGTGGCTGTAGTAATGGGCAACATAAGCCCTATGGCTGGGGGTGGCAGGGGTGATGGGCAACATCCGCCATATGGGTGTGGGTGGCAGTGGTTATGGGCAACATGTCCCCTATTGGTGGGGTGGCTGTAGTGATGGGCAACATAAGCCCTATGGGTGGGGGTGGCAGGGGTGATGGGCAACATCAGCCATATCGGTGTGGGTGGCAGTAGTGATGGGCAACAGGTCCCCTATGAGTGGGGGTGCCAGGGGTGATGTGCAACATAAGCCCTATGAGTGGGTGTGGCAGGGGTGATGGGCAACAGGTCCCCTATGAGTGGGGGTGCCAGGGGTGATGTGCAACATGAGCCCTATGAGTGGGGGTGGCAGGGGTGATGGGCAACGTAAGCCCTATGAGTTGGCAGGGGATGCTCAGACGTGAGTCCCTTGCTCACTTTGCCACTGGATAAAAGCAAGCCTGGCTGAAGACGGCTGAAATGCCAGACACCGGTCCTAGGAAGCTTGTTTCCGGTCCAGGGAAGGCATGGCTTGGCAGTTCAGGCTGGACTGTTCCCATGAGGCACAGGGTCCGACTGATTTGCATATGGCCATGTCTGAACTGGGGTGGCAGAGTTGGCTAAAGAACGGTGATGGATCAATCCCAGATCTGTTGACTGGGTGTGAGTGTTTGATTGGTTCTGATGCTCCGTCCATCACCACCCCCTTTTGAACCGCTATGAGTGGGGGTGGCAGGGGTGATGGGCAACACGAGCCCTATGAGTGGGGGTGGCATTAGTGATGGTCAACATGAGCCCTATGGGTGGAGGTGGTAGTGGTGCTGGCCATACAACCCCTATGGTGGCCTGTTGTTAGTGGCCAGGATGTGGATCCCCTGTGTGTGTGTGCCATTTTGCGGGTACGTGTCGTTTGTTTGTGTTGTAGGTGTCTGACTTACCGCCTGCACCGTCGGCGTCGGTCTCTGAGCCGGTCATAGATGTAGAGTACTGGTATGACCTGCGCGATGGGATTCATGATGTGTTTGTGTCGTACACGCTGCTTGTTGCTCCATTTCGTACCCGCTGCAAGATGGTCCGTCTCGTAGCAGTGGATTGATTTGTGGCGCGAATCGTAGCTGATATGCTTGTTTTCCGGATGCTGTGCTGTGCCGTACGTGACGACCCGTCCGGCGCGTAGGAAGTACGCATTGTACTTGTCATGCCGGAGACTGCTATGGATACTGCTTCCGGGCGACTCGGTTCATCTTTAGGAGTTACGGCTCGGACGGAGAATGGGGCTTGATTCACAGCCTACGTGTCGGTCGTGTTTTTGGCAGTTATGCGCATCGTACTTACTCTACAGGACGGACCTGCTCCGGGTACATGTCGGTCGAACGGTAAGGCTACGGACAGCTGTCCGACCGGCTATCGGAATCGGCCCCATAATGTTTATATGTTATCCTTTGCTCACTGTTCTGTAAGGAAATGGCTGAATATGAATTTATTACAAGTGTATTGATTATGTTATGGTTTCACTTAGATGGATCCATAGGTCTTATAAATATGCCAAACAGCTTATGGGCTGACAAGACCCAGTTCAGACTTCCGTTATAGTATTAAAATTTAGTATGATGATGTATAGGGGTTGCGGGATTCTAATAAAGAATGCTAACGTAAACGGTTTGACCATATTTCACAAGTTTAAACTCGACAATAGTGCTTGCTTGAAACCCGCTGTTTTAGTAAACCACGTTTTAAAATTTCACTTCTCAATTTTTGCATGGCCCCAAAAAGTAGGGACATGTATTATTTTTTATTAAATCGAATGTTATTTACGAGATTAATGTAATCGTTCTTGGCCAAAATGATGGTCAATACTTGTTAGGGGGTTGGTAAATAAAGTTTTAGTTATTTTGTAGGCGCATTTGAGCTTATTTTGTGACTCTCCCTAAGGACCCGGGATACGATATTAGCAGAATCGTTTAAGTAATTTTAAGACCTCCCTCTATTACGTTCAATGAGGAACGTCAATACGGTGGCTGACGTCATTGGACGTGACCAGGTGTTTAAATTGAGGGAGAGGGATCAGGCGTCCTCTTTGAGGACTGGAAACGTTACACGCTTTAAAGATCGGAACCGCGTTATTTGGTGAGAGCGAGAGTTCTTTTGGGTTCTGTGTTTTAAGATAATTACAGGGAATTTTCTATCTGGGTATAATTGTTTTATTTGAGGCCTTGCATTTCATGTTTACTGCTGGAAGGGGGCTTTCATACAGGGGGGATTGCTAATTTAAAATATGCCCCCAGATTGTGCCTAATCGTTATTTCGGGTACTTGAATTTCTTCTGTTTCAGTTCATGTGAATTGATGAGTCGGTTATATGAAGTCTTGATACTAAACTGAGGGTATTGAGATATAATGTGTCAGAGTAGGCACATTTAACACAGGGGGTGTGATATATGTAGCAACCACCGTGTAAATGGACAAACAGTCGAGTTGTATTGATTGGTTACTCTCTTCGTTTCAGGCACATCAGCCTTTTAATAATTGTTTCGCTTGTCGGAATTGGACGTTGACACAATGGCCTAATTGGTAAGATGAGGTTTTTGATGCTCCTGTGCAGTTGATTTGGACCAGTTGTGGTGGTTGAATGCATATCGATGTGGGTTTCAAATGGGTTAAGAGAAAACAAACTATAGCTATACTCAGATTATGAATACAATTGTACTAATCTTTATAAGATTGGTTTTGCAAACAAATTATCTTTTTATGCTTTCCAGGCATGATAGACAAATGTAGTCTCAGTTTTTTGTGGTGTCGACGGAAGGGGAGGATAAATCGGGAGTTTAGAGTGGAACGAACTGTATGATTCCTTCCCCGTTAGCAATTCATCTTGCAAACAACAATATACTCGGTACGTGTATCTTTGTTCTTCCGCTCATAGGGTTGTGCGTCTAAGACTGGGTTACAAAACATGATAAATGATCTAGTAGCAGGTCATACTAAAAACCATGACTTGGAGGGAGAAGTTTTTTCCTTAGCTTTCTTTTCTCTCCTATCTGAGCCACTGCTTTCTTGGACGTATTAGCACTTATTAATAATATTAATAATAATAATAAAATAATATAATAAAATAATATATATTCATATTATTTTACTCCATTGTCCTCTCTTGCTTCTGTTTTTGCTCAAACCATGATTATATGTCACGATTTATAATTTGGCAACAAAATGTTTTACCTTTTGGTGGTTTGTGCTCCAAATTGCTTTTAGTAAATAAACAAGCCCTGTTAGGAAATAATGGGTGTGTCGCAATAGAGAAATTATTTATATAAACAAAGCTACAAATAATGAAATTAGCATTGACTTTGTTAAATGAGGTTAAAAATAGTGCGATGAGAAAAATATTTTTAAGCAACGGTTTTCTGTCTTTGTATGTATGTCAATGGAATGTGTATTTATTTAATTGTATTATACACTTGTTTTTAAATGTGTTTTACAGCCCTGACGAAGTTCTTCAAAATAGAACGAAACGCGTTGGCTGTCTGGTGTACATTTCATAATTGGAAAGAAGAATAAAGGAGTTTTTTGAATACTACTAACATTGGATGAACAATTGTAAAGTTGACTGCTTATAAATATCTGGACTATGTGGTGCAATCTATAGTGGGCAAAATCATCAATACTGTAGTTACTTGGATTCACTTACAATACAACTACTTAAGAGTACCACGCAATGTCATAAAAAGATCTATTTGAACACAAGGGTTAAGGGTTCCCGGTGTATTCTAAGACTTTTATGTTTTGGGTAAAATGTAAAATTAATGATATAAAATTATACCATGCTCCAAAACATATCGATCAAAACGAATTATTTTGTGAGTTTCCCATAAGATTTATGACAAAGAATAAGGAATGAAGCTATCACGTGCATGCATCATCTGGATAAGGTGCATGGGCATGACTGCGATGAGAGCACAGCAGAATATTAAAGAAAACTGCTTGCCACAAGTAGGTCTGTGTTTTCAAAACTAAAGTTTGAATCAGCAATATGGCTTTAAAAAAAATGCAAATAACAGGAGAAACGTAATGTGATGAAATTATGGGGTGGGTAAGAAAACTAATATTAAAATTAATTATTTTATGTGAGGTCTTTAAAACCAGGGTAAATGGGAAGGGCCAGCGAATGGAGTGAGCAGGTGTCGTGAACCATGTGGAGTTAAGCCTTGGTGGCGGCATTTTATATTTGTTCTGCATAGAACCATGAGTGAGTTTGTGATACCAGTTTGCCTCTAAGCAACAGCAAGCACCAATCCACTTAGCTTGAGCACCTCTCCTGTTGTCCGACCGGCTCTGGGGCCACCATGGCAACCATACCTACCTCACCTTCCCCTTCCTCTCCATCTGCTCTACTTGACTCACTCCCACACATCTTCTAAAGTACAAGCCAGCCAAGCACCGGTTTAACACTTGCATTAGAGGTGGGGGGTAAGTAAACAGGGACCTTTGCAAGAAGATATCTAAAATTCAATACATAAAATACATGTAAAATACTTTCAGCAAAGATGATTTTAAACCATTTATGACACACAGCAGTCTCAGTGATACCAATATTAGTAGAGCAAGAAGCACTACCATTAGGCTCCCTAAAGAGAACACATAAATGTATCTTAACAAGCTGCGTAAGAGTGCCTGAGTGACGTAGAACCAATGCTTCACGTGCTTGTTGTTTCAGGCCCTTTTCAAGTAACATTTACAGAGGCTGTTGGGTCAGAATTAAATTACTGCATATGGTACTCATGTGTCCTGGCAAAAACAGGGTCTTTTTTTTTGCTATCGCAGGTTTACAACTGAGGTGACCAAAGCAACATTTACTGCCATGGTGCATTTAAGTGTACCTTAAAAAGTACTTTTACTCCATTGTGCAGCTCGGTCTTACTCCCATCCAGTTGTATTCTTTGCATCAGTTAGGGTCACGTTGACAAACCTTTTTGCACACAGAAGTGGGAAGCGTGTAAAGCATTGATGTGGGACAAATGTGAGAGATCCTGGTTCACTGAAGTGATGTCAGTGGATATTTGCACCTGCAGGTCGTACTTACCAGTGTGGACAGTTCTCTATGGCAGAGGGATTGGGGGGGAGGGTTTATATGTACTGGAGGCTATAGGGTGGGGACAGATTGGGCCATGTGTCAGCTCCATTCATCCTGGTGCCCACTTGGAAACCACCATCGTAGCAGTTGCATGTCGCCCCATGTCTGGTGTTAGCACAGAAAAAACATTTTGCCACTCACTTTAATATATCCAAGTTGCTTTCACGGCAAAGCAGATATTGTGTGAATTAATACACAACTCTACCTTTGCTTAAAATGTTCAAAATTTTACTTTGTATTTATATGTGTGTGTCGGGGGGAGGGTGTGTGTGTATGTGTGTGTGTCCTATATTTATATAGGATGTATTCTATTTATTTATATATATCTAGACACTCATATACACATGCCCAAATGCCCAAAATCTCTTGGTAATTGGTCTCTTGTAACTAGCGCCAGCAGTTTCATCGATCGCAGTGTGAGATGCCAGGTATCCCTGTAGGGGTGGCCAGGTAAATTACTGGATCATATCCTGTGGGTATGCACAAACCTTTCTCTGGCATTGCAGGAGTATGTATGCATCTGGCATTTGTATAGCTAAAAGGCTTACTGGCAATTCACGTCTTAATTTTCCATCTGACAAATTCTTACCTGTTAAATGGTCTCTCTCGCCTTCAGCTAGCCTTCTTCTATGGTTGTGCCTACATCTTCCCAGCAGATGTCTGAGGTCCGACTCTGAGAGCCTGCTAAAAACCACCAGAGTAAAAAGGCCAGATGGAGGGGAAGAGCTTTTTCCCACCTCGCGCCCAAGTTGTGGAATTTGCTCCCACGGGAGATCAGATTCACAGTTGCTGAGGCAACATTTCGAAAAAACCTGAAAACTTGGATGTTCACAAACTGTAACTAAGCCCTACTCTGCCCGTGATCATTCCATCAGTTCATCTGCCTAGCGCTGGGAAGTAGCCACGCGCTCTATAAATCCTTTAAACATTAACATTAACATTAACATATGGTTGTCTATCATCCAGAAGGACAGGCTGCTCCCTTATGTACATGTTTGCAAAACTGTATTCGCTCCTTTCTCTTCAGTTCTCTAACTTAGCCATTTTAAATAACTGCGACAACTGAATTGATGTACCTACCCCTAAGAATTACCCTTAAGTATTCCCAGACATTTTTTCAAGTATTGTATGTTTTAATTTTCATCAGAGTGTCACTGCCACCACCAGCTCTAAGGTTCAATTTTAGATTTAATATTGGCCACTTACTGGCCTCCTTCTATAATTGTTTGAAGATCTGAGTATATTTCTTTCTTTTTTCTGTGAGATGTATTAGAAATTGGGTTACTGGTTGACTGGGGTGTGAGCCCTGGTCAAGCAGCAACCACAATCCTAGTCAAGGTAAGGCAGAAGAAAACCCCAAAGGAATGTGCTCAACCCCCTGGTAGGTTGGCACAGAGCAGTCAGGCTTAACTTAGGGGCAACGTGTACAGAATTTGTGCAACACTTCAAACAGTAAAACAGTAAAACAAACAAATAAAAAACCCCACACCGGGTTAGAAAAAACGAGCAACATTTCTATACATAAAACAAGACCAAAAAGCAACAAAAAATCCAATCAGTAGAACCAGAGTTATGAATTTTTAAAGAATAAACTGTAAAATAGTCCCCAAAAGTGAAACATGCCAACCGTGGCCATTTGGTCGTGCTGGACTGGGATGAAGTCAAAAGTTCAGGCCAACCGCAATGGAGTGCGGATTGGATACAGTCTGTGGTTAGTCCCGCTGAAGGTTTACTTCTCAGGTTTTGTGCCAAGAGTCATGTTGATGTTGGAGAGGGTCGCAGGGAGCAAGGAAGGCATCGCAGGCAGTGGTCGGCGTGGTGCAAAAAGTAGGCCATGTGTCATGGACGGGCGGCTGGACCTTCACTGTGATGGTCCTCTATGGGTAATCAATGCTTGCTGTGCGAAAAGATGGGCTGACAGCAGCTTGCTCTGAATTTTTGGTGTGCGCATCGTGGTTCTGGTGCTAACAGGCCCATTCACAGTTGCGAAAAGCACAAAAGCTTAATTTCAAGATCCACACCAAGGGTTCAGGACCTGAGAGGCACGACTTGAGGGTCAGGAACTCACTGCTACTGAGTCCAGGAACTGGTTGGGGGCCTTCTATCTTTCTGAGGCTCAATCAGGCGGCCAGCAGACTTGCCTGTTGAGTTACTCTGGGGTCCTGGGGTCAAGATGAAGTTGGAGGTCCAGTTCTTCTTCCCCAGGCAAGAGGGCAGCAGGTCAGCACAGCAGGGCAGCAGGTCCTTTAGAGTAGCAGTCCAGCAGGGTGGCAGTCATTGTGGCAGCACAGCAGTCCTTGTTCCTGGCAGAGTATCTACAGGTCAAGAAGTTTACTGAAGAGTTGGTGTCTGAGGTCCCTCTTTTATAACCTGGTACCCTGGTGCTGGAAGGTGGGATACGCTTCTATACAGTGGCTCTGAAGTGCATGGCATTCCTGATTTCCATGCCCTGGATCCAAACTGCCTGAAGTGAAAATGCAGGGTTGTGTGAAGGCAGAGCACATGCTATTCAGTTATAAGTGGGACTGTGCTTAGCTCACCCAATCCAGCCAGCCGATGGTCCACTTGGGCACACCGAATCCCTCTATTATGTGACTGCCTGGGAAGAATTCACAAAGTGTGTCAGTTACACCCAGTCATGTGACCCAGGCAAGGCTACAGGTACAAAAAGGCTGAGGACAGAAAAATGGCAACTTTCCAAAAGTAAATTGTTTTACAATTGTGATAAAAAATCCGACTTTACCACTAAATAGGGCTTTTCACCCCAATTACAAAGAAACAAACATGAACTGGTTATCTCCTACCATTTGGAAATTGCACATATAAAATGTAATAAGGCAACTCCAATGTTATCCTATGGAAGAGATAGTCCTGGTACTTGTGAAAAACGAATTTAAGAGTTTTTCACTGCCAGGACATGTGTTACTTAAAAGTACATGTCCAACGTTTTAAATACAGTGCGCTCTGCTCTTGGGTTGCCCTATATGTTTTAAAAAGGAAGGTTTACCTTGCAAAAGATTTACTTTGCCAGGTTGACATGGCAGTTTAAAACTGCACACACACAGGCTGCAATGGAAGGCCTGAAACATGTTTAAAGGGCTACTTAAGTGGGTGGCACAAACAGTCGCAGGCCCATCAGTAGCATATCATTCACATGCCATGGGTATATGAAGTACCACTTTACTAGGGATTTACAAGTAAATTAAGTATGCCTATTATTATAAGCCAATCTAACATGTTTTAGGGAGAGAGCACAAACACTTTAGCACTAATTAGCAAAATGGAGGCAGTACAGCAAACAGTTTGGGGAAAACTACCTCAAGGCTGACAGGTCTAACAGGATGTCTATCATTCCTCCCCCTAGTCTGCCCATCGGTGCGTTCTTGGATTAAGTTTCCCTATAAACAATTTTCTTGCACCTTTCTTAATTCAGTTCCTTCACTTGTTGTTGTTGCATTTGTTGTTTGGTGAATCTATTCCCTTAATTATCAGCACATAATTTCACTCGCTCCTCTATAACATCCTCAGTGCTTTACATTGCTCATTAGCCTTATATTGAGCTCTAGATTGGACTTCTGGTCTCCCTCTATGAATCTTTCCAATATTTTGCCATCACCATGTATTTTCTCTTTGCACTTGACAGTCTGCTTTCCCTTTTAAAAGAACATTTCAAAATAATGCCTCCAAAAGAAATGCACCAGTGAGAATTGAATGAGAAAATATATAGAAAAAGAAAATTAGAGCTTCATGCCTGGACGTAAATACAAAAAATAATAAATCTTTATAATGCATACAAAAGTGTAACTATAAAAATATTGCTATAAAAATATTTGAGCAGGTAGATAAAGGGAATCAAAAAGTCAGTGAACACATTTATACACCAATGCTTCATGGATAGCAATGACCAGAGTTGCCGTTTCAGTCTCTTAATTGCATTTGCCCGTGAGACCCTCTTTAGGACAAAGAAGGTTCCCTAGACAACTTTAGAGCACTCAACAGAACACTATCTGTTATTGGCAAAAACACATGAAAAAATATCTTCTTCACAAATCACTGAATAGCAGTACTCCACTCCACATCCAAGAGTATAAATCGATCCAGAGTAGAGGATAATTGGAGTATAATTATTAAGCCCACTCATAAAAAACTTTCTGAAGTAATTAGTGAATTTCAACATGCTGTTGCCAGTGTTGCACTCCAACTAGACGCGGTCACTGGCACTGCGCTGTGTTATAATGGTGCCCTGACTTGCAGGGCAAAAAGTATATGATTGGCGGGAGTAGCAGAAAGGAAAACAGGAATGGATGAATAGATGGTTGAAGTAGGGTGACCAACCATCTGTAAATTTCAAGAACCGTCCATAATTTGGACCTCACATCCATTGTCCATGAGGATCCCTTATACGGATGCCTTTTGTCCGAAAAGAGCTGTTCCCCTGTGAGAGACCTCAGATCCCTGATGGGGCGCCTGGAACTCATCTTTGGAGCACAAGAGCAGCCCCACCCCGCCCATTGTCATTCTGTCACATAAGGAATGACAATGGGCCAGTTTGGGGTGTTACAGCGTCTGGTGGCCCCCTCCTGCAGCGGTCTAGGGCAGGGCATTCTCCTAGGGTTAAATGGAACAAATGTACAAAACAAATGTACAAAGTTAAAAAGAAGAGGTTATAGTTCTCACACAGTCTCATCATTTCAGAGCTGAATCATTTGGATTGCTATGTAAAACGAAGCCATTGTTGTTGCTCTTTTACTATTTTATGCAACTAACATCCATTGGAAAAGCCAATAGTCATGACTTGTTGTGGGTCTACTGTTACTGGATACAATGAGAGAAACAGCAAAATATCAGCACATTATGCTCAGTACATATTTTTAGCAGAGGTGTTTTAAGTGACGCCCTTAATTACATCAGACACGCCCCTTGGAGAGACCCCCAGTTTTTTCATCCCACTTAAAGCCCTGGAATCAACACCATGTCACAGTCACCTCATGTTCTTACACTGTGCATCATGCATGACTTCCAGGTTCCCAGATTGCCTATGTGCAGAATCATAGTGAACCCTCCCTCACCCCACGCCCTGCTTTAGTAACTACAACTAGGGTGAAGTTCTTGATGGGCCTCTTCTGTCCGAAGCTGGATGGGTGGGTAGATGGGTGGATGGGTGAGGGTTGGATGGAAGGATGGCTGGCTAAGTGAAAGGGAAATGAAGAGAGAAAGGGAGGATGGATGGATAGATGAGTGAAAGCATGGATGAATGATTGACAGAATGGATGGGCGAATGGGGGCATGGATGAGTGACAAGAAGAACGCAAAGATGGATGAGTTAAAGAATGCATTCATGAGTGAAAGGGAGAGTGGAAAGAAAGGTCCCAATGGATGGTTAAGTGAAAGAGTGAATGGGTGGACAGATGAGTGACTGGGTGGATGGATGAGTAAGTGAAGGGATGGGTGAAAGGGTAAATGGTTGAATGGATGAGTGAATGGATGGATGGGTGGAAGAGTAAATGGATGAGTGAAAGGATGGCTTGGGTGAAATTGTAAATGGTTGGATGGATGAGTGAATGGATGGAGGGGTGGAAGAGTGGATGGATGAGTGAAAGGATGGATTGGGTGAAAGGGTGGATGGATGGATGGATGAGTGAAATGATGGATGGAAGGATAGATGATGGGTTTGCAAATAGTTGAAACAGTTTGGGTATGAATGGGCACACAGATGGAGGGACAGAATGAATGGTGAAAAACTGAATTATGGATGAAAATATTAATAGGTGACAGAATGTAAACTTGGTGGATATCAGGGGTTTGATGGAATGATGATTGGCTAGATCCTTGGACAAGAGAGCTCTTCTGGGGAGAGTTGTGATGATTTACTTTGAATTCTTGGTGCCATAAGAGCTTTAGTTCAAAGTGGGAGGTATTTACATTTCCTGGCCACTCCCTTGTCTATGTGTAACTATTCTGTATTTGCTGTGTTCTTATGTGTGGGATCTATACATCATGTAAATGACATTTTGAGTGACTCCCAACTGCTACTTGAAAGTTACACTAGTAATTGTATTGCATGTTTTGTTTTAGGTGTGAGGTTTTAGGGAGAGCCTCATAGTGCCATGAGCTGAACTTAGATGTATATTGTGTTTGTAGTAACAGGCAAGGCGTCAAAAATAAACTATGTAATAGTGTATTGACAGTGCATTCTTTAAGAAAGCTGCAGGGAAAATCACCTTTGAGACGTCTGTCAGCTTGTGCAAGTCTCTGCAGGCCCCATAAGCAAAGTCAGATTCCATATTTTAAGTTCCACTTGCTGAAACACCCATAATGCGTCCCCTATAGTGGGTTCATCACAGCAATCCTCCCTTCAGTTCACCTATGCGTGCCGCTTTACATCTCACGATGGCACTCAGATATAAGATGCTAGTAACAGTCTGTTCGAGCAGATCTTCCTGAGCACTTCTCGCACCAAACATGCCTGCTCAGGACCATTAGTTATAAACAAAATATCAGAATGGACAACCCAGTGTAGTAATCATATAAATAAATTATTATCATATGAAATACCACATAAAGACCTGCACAGTTGCTCAAAGCTGCACGCATACTGAGAAACTGTGAAGTGCACGATTGTCTTAACCTAATATAAAACCTATTTTTAACTTGTACTTAAGTGGTTGTCTATTTTACTTACGTTTATACTATCCTGCAACGTCCTCTGATGTGTCTTTAAAACGTACATTTTGTCCTGAAGTGTTGTCTTAAATTTTGACCCTCTGTCCTGAATTTTTGTCCTGAATTTTGACCCCCTGTCCTGTATATTTGTCCTGAATTTTGACCCTCTGTCCTGAATGTTTGTCCTGAATTTTGACCCTCTGTCCTGTATTTTTGTCCTGAATTTTGACCCTCTGTCCTGAATTTCTACACTTACCATCCTGAATTTGCACCCATGCCAGTTGGTCACCCTAGGTTGAAGAGACAAAGCAAGCAAGGAGTCTGCACAGGGAGATGCTGTAGTGAATGAATGGGAGAATGAGGCAGAGAAGCAGAGGGAAGCTAATGTGTCCCGGTGATGCGGGTGCATTATCTCGCACACCGATGCTTGCTCCTGGCGAGGCCCGAGCACAGTCCACTGGGCTCTACATGGTCATCTCTTAACCTATCCAGGGAGGCCGGATACAAAACTCCTGATTTAGAATCCGTCGTGAAGCGAGGGGCAAGAAGGCCTGAGTCCTAATAACACACCATGTATCCAAAAACGTTTGCACTTGATTTACAGAATACAGCAAAACAGGGGGAATAATATTTGCTAGCAATTCTAGTGCCCACTTTGCATTTGTTGTGACCTTATTTTTAGGACATGCTATATATAGACAGCATTTGCTATCTACCAGATTTCATGTGATCACAAGCACAACATTCACAGAGAGGGGCGTTGGAGCAGCCACTTGCTTGAAGGAAGTATCTGTCACATTTTGGATTAGTCGAAATGAATATTTTTCTTTGATGATTTACAGCAATTTCACTGGTGCACCAGGGGCCATATTTATGGCCAAGTCATTCGGTGCGGTGCAGCCAGTCACCTGGCTGCGTGGCCCGGCATGGCATGTGATGCGCTGCATTTCAATCAAAATGGCGCATTCCTGTCTTTCCCCCTATGCTGGTGCCCGTTTGGCAGCCTAGCACTGACACAGGCACCCTTGCACCATGGTGCAAGGGTGCCTTCGTTGTGAGGAGGATTGTTTTTGTGCAGGAAGGGGAACCTTCCTGCACAAAAACTATTCTGAGAGGCTTTTTCCTCTTACTATGAGTGCTGCAGAAGTCAGCACACATATAAAGACGAACAAATGAGAAGAAATACACATATTTCTCCTTGTTACGCCTCACTTGGGGATGCTTAGGTTTTTGGCACATTCCCAGGTCTACCACTTCTAGAAAATCTGAGACTGTGTCAAAATCCATGGTTGTTGTGCCGGAAGCCCCATGCAACACCCATGGAAACGCCACCCTGGAGCAGAGTGATGCAATGCCGCGATGTGCGCTGCATTTCATCATTCGAGATGCAACCACTCAGGGCAACGCAAGGTGGCCTTGAGTGACTTCATGAATCTCATTTTTAATTCGCGTCACTCTTGCACCATGTTGCGTGATGCAAGAGCGATGCAAACAGGCTCATGAATATGCCCCTAAGTGTGTAGCCATACCTAAGAAGCGCATCCTCTGCAGTATATGACATGTGAAGGTAGTGGCGGCTACTAGGGATCAGAAGTGGTAGGGCAATCTGGGGGGCTGAAACGAAAAAAGAAAAGATCACTTACCCGTGTACGGCCACTGCCTCACCTCTGTCCTCTTCTGTTCCTGACTCCTGGCAGCACACAGGCTCCCAGACTCCCCTAAGGCAATCAAGACGCTACTGTCATGCTTGTAATACAGCAGCATCATGATTGGTCTGAGCAGCCTAGTCTGCCACTCAGACAGTGCCTTGGAGCCTGGGACTGTGTGCCTTACAGTCGGTGGAGAAATGCTAAGTGCGCATGACCGTTTGACCGATCTAAGACGGCCAGCAAAACCGTTATGCACACTTAACATTTCTCCACCACTCCTCATTCCTGCTACCTGCTGCTGTCTGTCAGGGCCCCGCCCTGGCTCAGAACTGAAAAATAAAGTGATAATAACATTGTATTATTATCATTTTATTTTTCCTTTTTGCTCTGCACATTGAGAAGTGGGGCGATGTCTCTCCGCCTTTCCGAGGAGCCGCCCCTGTATGAAGGTACTTGCACTGCTGTGGAAGTACATTATTATGATTTTTTTTTATTTATGTTTATGGGAAAACATTGGAAGAGATGTGCTCAGAGCCCAATCAGGCTAAATAAATTATTGACTTGCTACCATGATTGTGAAGCTCACACTCCCAATGAGGCAACAGTTAGTGGTTTGTTCCCTACTGTGTGTGGGTGCAGCCGGATAGAAGTCCCCTGTAAAAGATCTTGACATCTGCCAAAAGCCCATGAACAGCACCTCAAGCCCCATATAGATTAATGAGCTAAATTGCAAGCTCAGATGGCCAACAAAAGTTCACCCAAACTGCTGCAAGGTTTTAGGGCTGTGTAGGACATCAGACATGTCCCAGAGAAAATCTCACTCTGTGCACAGAGAGGAAGACTTGCTCCCCCAGGACAGTGGCAGATCTGTCCGCTGAGATACAGGCTGCGCTTGATCCTTGTATCAGATGCCTGAAGGCATGTCAAAAGATTTCCTTGTGCACTCTTGTGTTAACATTCAGAAGCACTGGAGGCATCTGTAAGTGAGGAGGGGTGTCAAAGCGGTGGCTGTGGCGCTCCTCTCCCATACTTCTGAGTTGCGCACTCATGGATGGTGTGTGCGGAGCTGCTGTGCCCTGGGCAGTACAGTGGCCACCAATGACCCATGAGAGAAGAGAGTGTGGGGTGGAAGATCCTTCCAGGGTCTCCTCTCATTGCCTGCGGCCGGCACAAGCCCCGGGCACCCATCCCAGGTGCGCATTGATCCACGGTCGAGAGGCAGGTGGACCCAATGGCAGCTACTCTGGCTACAGAGCCATCACACATCACACCTCTTCAACACTGGGATCCAGGGGCAGGTGGACCTAGTGGCAGCTACTCTGGCTGCAGAGCCATCACACCAGACCCCAGGAGTCCGCCCGTGGACTGCAAGGCTTCGCCGAGATCTGCATCAGCGCGGCGGTGGGAAAGAGTGCTTCTAGGAGCATTCCTTTTTGAAGAGGTTGATGTCAGGATGGGGCAAGTGGCATGGGTAAAGGTAAAAGCGGATGAGCAGGTTGTCAACATGGAGGTAAACAGAGAGCGAGAATTCCAGACTCTGCACTCCAGTAAATAAGTCCTGGGCAGATGTTATTCTTACCCCTGGACCTGTGAGTAACCACGGTCAGCCTACACCTACCTGTACACCATTTCTGAAGCCTCCTTAGATATCCTGGTGCAATGAACTGGAGTATACTTTAAACAAGAGTGGCTGATTGTCTGCCTGCGCATCATCCACAGTCCCTCCCTTGCCAAACCCTCTTGGTTCATTTCAAACCCCTTTGCCGATGCAATTATTTCCTATGTACAATCTTGGTAAAAAAGCAGGGCTAGCAAAATTGTGTATTTTCTTTTTCGGCAGTTTCGCACATTTCCATGAACATTCCGTAAAATTAGAATTGTGATTTGCCAGAATATTATAGCACTTGTTTTATCCAATCACGCTCCTCACATAAAAGCATCTCGTGAGATACATCAAGGAGACCGGCTAGGGAAGATTTCTCTCTACTAGAGGTTTTCTGGCCCGTGACTGGTGTGTCCTGTTGTACCAAGGGCATCTGTAGCTGATTACCTCTGTGAACGCTTGATTTTACCTCTCAGAGCCCACATCTAAGAACACACTGTCATGGTTTCAAATGATGCACTAAAACTCCTTCTAGGTGGCGAGCAAGACCTAGGTGAAGCTTCACATTTTGTTTTAATATTTCAATGTATTTTTGTCTTTTTAAGGGAGATTGTTAGATGACATATTTTGTTTCAAAGTTTCATAATAAACTCTTCCTTCTTTAGAGAATCTAGGGCCAGATGCATTAACAAACCATTTTGCGATTTCCTAATTGCGAATCCTTGCGATTCGCAATTAGAAAATCGCAAAATAGAATGCATGAAAGTGTGTTTAACACTTTCTGGCCCACATGCATCAAAAAATGTGTTTGCGATTTCTTAATAGCGAAAAATAAGGAATCGCAAAACCGAATGCAGCAATGAAATCGGTAAATATTTGCGATTCGGTAAAATTCGCAAATATCATTACTGATTCTGTGTTTACCGAATCTGTAAAGTTCGCTATTACAGAATCGAAAATTACCAATTACCCATATTGCTGCATTGCGATGACATCACAACCAGGAAGTGTTTCACTGATCACACACACCTGTACACAGGTAGAGGAGGAGGAGGAAGACTGCCGGAGCACACCCCGGAGGAACTGTTTCTGAAAAAGAGCTTTGAGAAAAACACATCATGGCCACTGAAAAAGCACAAAGAGAAGGAGAAGGCAGGAAGAGAAAGATCAGGTTCAGTGACAAGGAATTTGAAATCCTCACTGAGGAAGTTGTCCAGAGACATGACCAGCTGTTTGGGAAACAATCCCTGCATGTTGCAGAGTCAGTGAAGAGGAAGATTTGGCTTGGGATACAAGCCAAGGTAAATGCTGTGTGGGTGACACACCGTGACATACCTAACCTGCAGAAGAGATGGTATGACCTGCCCAGCTGAGCAAAAGAGAGGGTGGCAGACAGGCTAGCTGCAGCCAAAAAACAGGAGGGGGACTATCTAGCGAGCGCCCAAACACCCCACTGGAGGACATGGTGGAATCCACTTTGCAGCCAGAGGCAGTTGTTGGTGTGACACAGATCGACACCTCAGGACATGCGCGCACCTCCGAAGGTAAGAGCACAGCTAAACATGTTTGTATGTCAAATACAATCACAAACTGACCCAAATGCATACCCTGCGTAGTGTAGCACACCTGAGTCCAGTCCACCTTTTACTTGCAAAACCCAAATGCACTGTGGGAGTTGTAAGAGAACAAATGTAAGGGCAAGGCATGGAGGGACTGTGCAGCAGAGTACAGCAAGGAAGTGACAACAGTAGACTTTTTACATTACAGAAGTAGATTTTATATAACTGTGCAGGCGCAATGTTGCAAACAAGTGCAAACAAAAACTAACTGAACTTGCACTGTTCTAATCACAGATACAGCACAGGATAGTGACATGGCTGACGACCACGAGTACGAGGAACACATGGAACAGCAAGATGAGGGACAACAAATGCCAGCATCCTCACCCATACCTGCTCCCACTCACCGCAGGAGAAGAGTACAACCACTCCCTGATTTGGAGAGTGATGAGGACAGCAACACAGGAGCTCACACACAGCAGCCTGCACATACACCACCATCACCACCACCAGCGCCAACAATGTGGCGCCGTTCCGTGTAGTTCTGCAGGCAAAGGTCCAGGGCATTCCTCACGCATGCTGAGGACGATGGCGAACCCACCGCAAGTGTTCTGGAGTCCAAGATGCTGAGGGTCCGGTGCCTGCAAGGGAAGAACATCCATATCATGCAGGGCCAACTGGGAACAATGTCAAGACACATGTGTGGTATTCATGACTGCCTGAGGGAGATAACTACTGCAGTAGTTGAAGGGCACAGGGCGAACAGTGAGAGATTAGACCATGTTGCGACTGCCATTGAGGATATGTGCAGGTTGAGCATGTCTCAAATGGCAGGAGGCATCAGACTTCAATGGGACGCATGCAAAGTTACACCAGGGCCATAAATAGGCTGCGTCATACTATAGCTCAGCTTTCAAGGCGTGCAGTCAGCATGCAGGTGAGGATGACCCACTGCTGTGGGGATGTGGCCAGGGGCCTCATCCAGGTCACCACTGCTGTGGAAGGACTGCAGATTGCAGCAGCTAGTGGAAGCCTCATGCATGCGGGGGGGGACAGTGAGGAGGGCTCCAGCCTGAGCAGCCTACTGGTACCTGTGTCACATGGCAGGAGGCGCAGTACCAGGAGTCAAGCCGGCACAGAGGGGTCAATGACGGGGGTAGCAGAGCTTACTGACAGGGCCACAGGTGTGCGTGGCAGGAGAAGTAGACAATTGGACATGTACCAATCTGGTGACGTAACCAGAAATATGTATCCTGTCCACACTGATGTTGCAGTGCCCAGACAATGACATTTGATTGTCTGCACCCACACTGCACTTGTCTGACAATGGTATGTGTGCATCAACACAACTAACCACCTAACAAAATAAACCTTTACGCAACTACTGTGTTGTGTCGTGATTACTCACCTTAGAAGTAATGTTGTGTGATTCCTGCCCGTCTCCGTCTCCCCTCTGCTGCATTTGGACCGCATGCTGCTTGGTGTGGTTGTCTTGGGTGGATGTCTAGTTCTGGCTCTCTACCAGGGGAATGCCCCTATTAGTGGCAACGTTGTGCAGCATAGCACATGTAGCAACAATTTTACAGCATGTCTCCGGCCTATACTGTAAAGCCCCACCGGTTTTGTGGAGGACGCGAAACCTGGATTTGAGTACACCAAATGTCCTCTGAATCACATTGCGTATCGCAATGTGTGCATGATTGTATCGCTGCTCCCTTTGTGTTGTAGGATTCAGATAGGGAGTGAGGATGAAAGACCTCACAGTGTATGCACTATCACCTACAGCATGTGAAAAATAGATATACATTAGTTACTACTATCTGTCACCATGGCGGACAGGTGTGTAAGACAGTATTACATCTGTTTACCCAGCAAATATCCTTCTCCAAATTCACCCGACAGCAGACGTCTGTGTATGTCACTATGCCAGAAGATGTAGGAGTCCTGTGCACTGCCAGGGTAACTTGCCACTATGTCTGTGATTATTGTTTTTGAATTGCAGATTACTTGAATGTTCAGTGAATGGTATGATTTCCGGTTCCGGTAGATGTGCTCATTCACTGAGGAGGGACATATGGGTACATGCATCCCATCAATGCAACCAATGACATGTGGGAATTGTGAAACCTGATAAAAATCTAATTTAGTTTGCATCAATTCCTGTGGTGTTGTGGGAAACCTAATGTGGTGGTGTATCCTCTGCAACATGGCATTTAGGAAAGCGTTGAAGAAGCGCGATAGGGCACTTTGAGAGACACCTCTAGCTGCTGCAATTACTCCCTGGAAGGTCCCTGAAGCTAGGAGGTGCACAGAGCATAGGACCTGCACATGGGTGGGGATGGCATGTGTCCTGCGAGTCTGACACTGCAGTAGTGGCTTTAACTCAGCAATGAGATCTAAGATTGTGTCAGCATTCAGCCTATATTTATCATAAATCTCTTCCTCCGTCTGCCATAGCAGAGTGACGCGCACTCTGAAGATTCTCTCCTGTATCCTCCTTCTTCTCTATGCTGCTGCTCTTAGCCTCATCCTCCTCGCCATGACGTAGAGTGCTGCCATTGTGAGACACTCTGATGCATTCTGGGACCGTTTATGTAGTTTGCTGATGATTTACACCTGATTTGTTGCATGTGAAATTTTTACCACCTGATATGATTTGTTCTTATTTAGGAGATGCAATATGCGATTCTTGACAAATTTTTTATTTGCGAATTCTTGTTGCATAGGAGTTTGCGATTTTTTTATTTGCAATTCCATAATACAGAATCGCTAATACAGATTCAGAAATTTTGCAAAAAGTAAGGTTTTCTGCAAATTTGCTTCATGCATAGGAAGAAGCTATTTTGCGATCGCAAGCGGCCTTTTTTTGCGATTTGCAACATTTGCGATTGCAAATTAGCTTGATGCATGTGGGCCCTAGCGATTCCTAGGGGATCACAAATGACCTACCTCATGAATATTAAAGAGGTAGGTCACAATTTGCGACCTACTAGGAATCGCAAAAATCAGGGGGATGATGGACTGCTGGGGTCAGCAGACCACCATGTCTGAGATTGTTTTTAAATAAAGCAATCTTTTTTTGTTGTAAAGTAGCCCGTTTTCCTTAAAGGAAAACGGGATGCTTTACAAAAGAGAAAATGAAAACTTTTCCTTTCATTTTCTAAGAGCAGGCAGTGGTCCGCGGGACCACTGCCTGCTCTTAGAAAATGCATTTACAGACATTCACAAAGGGTAAGTAGGTGGTAAAATGCAAATGTTTTGCGACCGCATTTCGGTCGCAAAACATTCATGCATACCGATGTGATTCGGTATTAGGAAGGGACGCCCCAAGCACACACCTTCCTACTAGCGAATCGCAAACCCATTTTGCGATTCGGTAACAGGTTATCGAACCGCAAAATAGGGTTTGCTGCATCAGAAGGACCTTTTTTTGCATTCGCAAACGGCCGATTGTGCAAATTAGCCGCTTGCGAAGGAAAAAAATGATTGATGCATCTGACCCTCAGCCACATTTTTTGGCTTAATGCTGCCTTGTAAATATTGCCCCCTTTAACGCAGTTTTCTGCGTTAAAGGGTCGTGCAAAGGGTGTTGCTGGGGGCGTTCCCAGCAACATCCATGGCATTTTGACAATGCCCCAGTTTTACAAGAAATTATAAATCTGAGGCAGCGCCAAAAACGTATGCATCCCCAGGGGAGGCATAAGGGAGGCACAACGAGGAGAAATATCTTTATTTCTCCTCGTTTTTCGTTTTTCTATGGGTGATACATTCAGCTGCACACATAGAAAGAGGAAAAACCTCTTCTGATTGTTTCTGTGCAGGAAGGTTTTCCCTTCCTGCACAGAAATAATCATCCCCGCCGGTGCTGGGGAAATGGACAAGATTGCGCTGTATCTGATAGATACGGCGCATTCCTGCCCTTTTCTTTTACCGTAGGGCAGCGCAGCACGAAGGCCTGCGGCGCTGTCCTACGGTAAAACCTCATAATTGAGGCCCATACTATATTTTGACGCACTGCAGCGCAGCAAGCCGTCCCGCTGCGCTGCTGTGCATCAAAATAAAAGAGCAGGAATGCGCTGTATCTGCAAGAAATGGCACATTCCAGTCCTTATCCCCTGTGCCAGTACAGAGAAACCAGCCGTGCGCCCGTTCAGACAGCCTTGCACCATGTTGTAAGGGTGCCTGCGTTGCGGGGGGTGATTGTTTTTGGAAGGGAAACCTTCCTGCATAAAACAATCATTGATGGCAGAAGACTGCGGCGGAAAACGCCATATTTTCAAGGCGGCGTTCAGACACGCAAAGTGACTTTGTGCCACCTTGCAAATATGGAAAATGGCACTGCACCACAAAAGTGACGCTCCGGCGGCGGTGAGGGCTTGCAAATATGCCCCAATACCTCAGAAAATGCTGAACTTTAGCAGCTATTGCCTCTCACTCCGACCCATTACCAAGCGCTATCTCATGCTGCAGAGTTACCCTCACCTGTATCTAGAGCAAGCTTTGCAATAGCACACTCAGCTCAAGAAGCAATATCCATGCATTCATGCCAGGTATGTATTGTAAATCAAAACGGAGCATGTCACTTAAATGGGCATTTTCAGTGTCAGCAGAATCCTTTTCAAGGATATCTTGCCCTGGCCAAGTGCCTGCCTGTGAATTATTGTCTGCTCATACTTGACGGTGTGTTATTCTTCAGTCCTATTAACACCAGTGCGGTTCAGGGTGTCTGAAAATGAACAAACAGCCCACATTGTCATGCTTCTGATAAATGCCAAGGCTTACTGTTCACGCTCCGGTGCCAGCAAGACCAAGTTCAGACCATGAGAAAAACTGCGGGCACTTTACGATTGCTGGGGTGGTGCAAACCGAGCAGCCACCTTGGAAATCTGCAACACTTATTACGTATTAGACAGCTCAGTGGGTTGAGCGCTCGCTGCAGGCAACTGTGTGTAACTGGCAAATCACAGGCCCAAATCCCAGCAAATGTGTCCGGCTCAGACTTCCATCCTTCCGAAATTTTTAAAATGAGTACCAATGAGTAGGTCAAAATTATCAAGCCTGTTCTGAAGTATGCAGTGACAATAAAAACAAGCTTTGGCAAAGCCAGTAACGAAAGTGCTTCTCTGCTGCTTGCCGGGTGTGTACGTGTGGTTGGGTCAACGGGTGAATATTCCGATTTTTTTATGAGCGGATGTCCCTCGGTCTGTGACCAGGAGCCTTCTGGTGATTCCCAGCGCGTCCGCTTGACTAATTGTGGGCTTTAATTGAGGTGACTCTGTGTTACCTCATGTAGCTCCTCCCTACTGTGATCTTGTGTCAGTCAGAACAGGTTGGGTTCAAATGTTTAACATACAGCAGTACGTCATCAAGCGCTACCTTTTCGACAATGTAGGAGGTCTCTCAGATCTTCCAGGGCTCACCTTCTGGATGTTCCTCTGATAAAGAATGCCAGGGTCTGTGGCAGGGCTCTCTCAGTTCCACAATAAAACCATGGAACCTCCAACAGAGCAGAAACGTGTCATTTGCAGTTTAGGAAGTATTTAAAAATGTGTCTCTGTGATAAGCAGTCAGAAATCTAAGGTGCTTGTTTTTATTTTCCGAATTTGTGAGCGCTGAGATGCCCACAAGGGCTGTAGTGCGCTCTATAAAATAGGGCAATAAATAAATAGTTTCATGTGTGAGTGACTGAGGGCGTGGATGGATGAGTGACTGCAGCGATGAATGAGCTAAAGCGCCAGGCAGGGTATGCCCTCTGTATATCGAAGATAGAATATCAAAGTATACAAATATCAGGGGCAACATTTTAAATCCAAAATATGGAAGTTAAGTAAGTATGGATATTCTATACCTAACTCCACATATATGTAACTTGATATCTTCAAGGTACGTAGATGTGGAGTTAGGAATCATAGATCTATAAGTCCTCTATATGCCTTTCGATATTTTGTCCACAATATTCTTGTACATCGATATTCGTAGACTTGATATTCAGAAGAACAATTCCAGAACGGAGGAACTTCTTACCATTAGCAGCAGAGCACATCCTCCAGTATCTTGGCCGTGGCCAACTATGCACTCACTCATTATTCACTTTCATCCATCCATGCATGCACATTCTCACCTACTCATTCATCCACCCACACATCTGCATATTTGCTCAATCATTCATCCACCTATTCACTCAATCATCCAATAGCTCATTCTCGCAGTCAGCGTATATTCACCCATTAATCATCTATTCAATCAGTCACTCATTCATCCGTCTATGCAATCACTCCTCAACCCAAACAGAGGCTTATTCTCACATTTGCACATCCACACGCTGAAGAAGCACTCTCACATAAGAAATAGTCAGACCTATTGGCTTTGCCAATACGTTTTGTTCTTGTAGTTATCACTTTTTAAAGTGTGTGATGCAATTGATTGCAAAACAAATTAGTGGTAGTGTTATAAAAGGCACACATAACGTCTGCCTTCTCTTTAAGGGCCCTCATTACAAGAGACCTTTTTATTTCAATGAAGCCAGTAACAATGGTTACCACCCCATCAGAATTGTGGGTTTTTTGCTTCAAACTGGAGTTTTCTGTTCCTGAAAGCAGCTGAAATCACAGAGTGAAATTCCGGCCCAAAAAGAGGCACTACATGGGAAATTGGAACCACAAGTATACATTCCTTCCTTCTTTCTTAGTGGATCTTCAGAGTCTAATTTGTCATTTTCCACACTCCCAGCGTTATTAGTATCACCAATAACGGTAACTCGAAGGTGAGTAAAATCCGGCCCATTTCCCTGGTGACTCATATTAGGGCCTATATGGCATGGTATGTTAATGGTATTATGTGTGTCTACTAGCCCTAATAATAAGAATCAAAAGGAGAGGGAGGAAAGGTACTGGAGCCAGTTCATTTCCCCTGGTTTATATGTTTTATCAAAGAGAACTAGCTCTGGAGTGGGTGCTCCCAGCATATGTTTGTTTTGGAAAGGAAACACATTATGTTTATAGTAAGGCCCTCACTCACCAACCTAGTTGGTGACATGCTTCATCATCGGGCCCCACCCAAGGCACTGCGTGCACCTTGGGTGTGCTACGACGCCTGGATACTTTCCAAAACAAACATACGCTAGGAGCACCCACTCCAGAGCTAGTTCTCTTTGATAAAACATGTTTACTATCCCTTACATGCCCTGAACCATAAGACTTTAAAGAAATTAAAGAAGTGTATAGGTGAAATAGCTGAAATGCTTCCCATTACACATTACTTCACGGAGGCATTTAGGATTTCAGTGTACATTGTCTTTTTAGGTCTCACCTAGAACAGCAAGCATTCATTGTCACTTGCTTTTAGACCACAAATCAATTACCATTGTTTGGCTTCATTGTCACTCTTATTTTCTTCCTTTATACTGGTGAGCGTGTCTGTGCATGTCGGTCTCACTTGGTCTCCATATTTTTGTTTTCCTCCCTGGAGCATGGACCAAGTACTGATTAACTTCTTGATTAATGTACTTCCGCGCTGCTTGCAATCGGATTGTGTGACCTTTTATATTAGTGTGTATTGTTTGTTTGTATGTTCTTCTGACATGCTTCTATATCTTATTTGTTTAGCTTCTTTTATGCCCCTTCATTTTTGCTTTTACGCCTTCGACCGGTCGCTCCCCTCGCTAGTTATTTTCTTTGCAGATTCTTCAAAACTTTACTTTCCATTAAGCCACTTTTCCCTAGCCAGTCTTTTCTGAGCCATATATCAAAATAATCTATTACATTTTAATTACATTACAACATGTAACTTTCACTAACAATGCATTTGTCTATTACTCATCCTCGTTTTGATCACATACTGTGTAATGCCACCTAAGCCAGCGTAAGTTACATGTTTTTAAATTGTAAAAACTGGTGATATCGGCAAATACATGTGTGCTGTTAACATTTTATTGGTTGTACGCCTCAATAACATGCCATACCCTACTCATACCATTATATACTATACAATACCAGGCCATGACATGCCATACTATACAATAACAGACCATAACATACCATACTATACAGTAACAGACCATACAATACCATACAATACAGTGACAGTCCATATCACACCATATTGAAAAATAACAGCCCATACCATAACATGCCATACAATAACAGCCCATCCCATACCATACCATACTATAAAATAACATGCCATACCATGCCAAACCATACCATACCATACCAAACCATAGTACACTTTAAAGGCTGTACCCTATCATATGGTCCAATCAAATCACACTGCCCTCCATTTACCTTTGCCCACCCCTGAACCCACAAATCATCCTCACCCCCTTTACCCGTCCTATCCCTGAACCCTCAAGTCACTCTCACCTCCATTTATCTCTACCCACCCCAGCTCTCAAGTCACCCTCACCTCCCGTTACCTCTACCCACCCGTACCCTCAAGTCCCCCTCACCTTCCTTAACCTCTACTCACCACTGAACCCTCAAGTCACCCTCACCTACTGTTATCTCTACCCACCCTGTACCTTCAAGTCACCCTCACTTCCACTTACCTCTGCCCACCCCTGAACCCTCGAGTCGCCCTCACCTTCCTTAACCTCTACTCACCACTGAACCCTCAAGTCGCCCTCACCTCCCTATAACTTTACCCATCCCAAGACCTCAAATCACTCTCACCTCCCTTTACCTCTACCCACCCCTGAACCCTCAAGTCACCCTCACATCCCTTTACCTCTACCCATTGCTAAACCACAAAAACATTTTTTTTAAATAACATAACAAATATATAATTAAACAAATTCTTATCTGAATGATAAAGTACTGTGTGATAAAGGTACAACTACTTACCTGTGTGGTACTTACCTGCATGGTAAAGGCTATGAGGTAAAATATGTTTCTCCTCAAGCAGGACACAGATGTTTTAGGGGCACATTTGGTTGTTTGATGACCTGCACCTCTTTCACAGTTTGTCCCCTCTCCATACCTTATACTTTAAGCCTCGCCTGACACAGCACATGCGCTGTTGTTGCCAGACATTTTTTTTTAACTAAGGAGGCTTAGAACCTGTTTTTTGCTTACCATTAGTTGGATTCATGGTCACTCTAATTTCTTGCTTCTTATTGTAGAGGAAGACAGGAGAAGTTCTGGTTTTCTTTTGTAGATTTATTTACGGATCAAAACACCCACGACCGGAGCCATCGTCCAATCTGGCATTGCTGAGATTTTTCGCAACCGAGCGGCAATGCTCGAGAATGTACAAAAGTACATAAACGACAATAAGATTGACCATGAGTCGCGTGGTAGCACGCGACTCATGGTAAAACATAATATTATAGCATTACAACATCTTCCCCCTTAGAGAAGCAAGTAAAAAGAACGAAAGCTACAAAGTGGAACATGAAAACATCTGTTGTGAGATATGAAAATAAAGAAATAACAATGGTGGAAACAAGTAGGCATTGTCTTTCTAAAACAAAATCCCTTAATTTACAAGAAAGTTGTCTAAGACATGAGGCCTTTTTAGAAATTGCCTCTGGCGAATCTCTAATGACTGTGACATGAGGTTGAGAAGTTTGAACGGTTACTGGAACCAAAGGAACATCAGAACTCACCTCTTTTCCCTGACTCAAATCAAATCAGTCACAATGTTCAGACTCTGAAATGGTATGTTTACTGATCACGTCAGCTTAGGATGGTGTAACTTTTACTAAAGCCCTTTAGTTCCACCATCCCTTGTTGTCAAGAAGAGCAGAACCTCTACTTACTTGTATAACCAATATTGGTGAGGCTAACTTTGAACAACCTTTAACCACCTTTCTAGGGTTTTTAATGAGAACCCAATCTCCTTGTTTTAAAGGTTGGTCAACAGAGTGTTTACCAGCATCAAAACGTGCTTTCATGGAATTCTGTTTGACCTTTACATGTTCTTTAAAAGATGTGGAATCATGTGTGGAAAAGAACCCTGCTTGTCTTTCTCATAAAGCCAACTGCGATTTAAATGAGTGTGAACCTTTCTTTTTCTTAAAAGAGTGAAAGGAGCGACACCTGTAGTCGTGTGTGGAGTAGAATTATATGCCCACACTTTGTCATGCACGAAAGTTAAGAGGTCTTGCCTAGAAGAGATTGCGGTTTGTATACCCTCCTTAATGATCCGTTACCTCTTTCAACCAAACCATTAGAGGAGGGTGAGTACAAAGCAACCTTAAAATGGGAAATGTCATGCTTTTTGAGAAAAGAACACATCTTCTGTGAAACAAAATGCATACTATTGTCTGTCACAATAATTTTGGGAAAACCTTCAACATCAAAAACAGTTTGCAAAAATGTAATCGCATTCTCAGTTGTAACTCCATTACAAAAGCGATAATATAGCCATATGGAGTGGTAATCAACCAATAAAATTAAATACTTGTTTTCACTGGACAAGTTTTCATAGGGGCCAGAAAAGTCTAATCCCACTTTATCCCAAGGATTCTCAGGAAGTGGAACAGGATGCAGAGGAGTAGAGAGGGTCTTCCAATGTTTGTCCAATAAGAGGCGTTCAGCGCAATTGTCAATTAATTTCCTGACCTGAGCATCCATGGAGGGTGAACCAATAAAATTGTTTAATCCTGTGGCAGGTTTTTGTGATCCCTAGGTGTCCTTGATGTGCATTTTGAATGATGATATGGCGTAAGGATTCAGGTGGAATAAACAAATCGTGTCGCATTACAAAATTTCAAACCACAGATAACTCATCAGACACATTCGCAAAGGATCTAAGTTCAGAGGATAAAACTCTGCGCTCAGGCCATTTATTTGAAATGAAAGTTTTGACTTTGGTAATCAATCAATCAATTAATCAGGGGGTTTATAGAGCGCGCTACTCACCCGTGAGGGTCTCAAGGCGCTTGGGGGGGGGGGGGGGGCGCAGCTTTGGATCAGTTGAAGAGCCAGGTCTTGAGGTCCTTCCTGAAAGTGTGCAGTGTTGTGGAGCATCTGATGTTCTCCGGGAGCTGGTTCCAGGTCTTGGCCACGGTGTAGGAGAAGGCTCTCCCGCCTGTTCTGCTTCTGGGGATGCGGGGGACCTCTGCTAGGGTGAGGTCGGCGGAGCAGAGGTTCCTCTTGGGTACGTGGAAGGATGCTCTCTCATTGAGGTATTCGGGTCCGATGTTGTTGAGGGATTTGTAGGCATGGGTGAGGAGTTTGAAGGTCACCCTCTTCGCGACGGGGAGCCAGTGGAGGTCTCATAAGTGTTGGGTCATGTGTTCGTGACGTGGTGTCCCGAGGACAAGTCTGGCAGCGGTGTTCTGGATGATTTGGAGTTTGTGAAGGAGAGTTCTGTTGATTCCGGCATATAGGGCGTTGCCTTAAACCAGTCTGCTGATTATGAGTGTGTGGGTGACTGTCCTTCTGCAGTCCGGGGGGATCCATTTGAAGGTCTTGCGGAGGATGCGCAGGCAGTTGAAACTGGTGGAAGCGACGACGTTGATCTGGTGGTTCATGGAGAGGGAGGAGTCGAGGATGATGCCGAGGTTCCGTGTGTGGTCTGTAGGGGTGGGAGGATTCCTGAGGGCAGAGGGCCACCAAGTGTTGTCCCAGGCCGAGGTGCAGGGTCCGAGGATGAAGACCTCGGTCTTCTCTGAGTTGAGCTTCAGGCAGTTGTCTTTCATCCAGGCTGCTACGGTCTTCATACCTTCCTGGAATCAGAGTCTGGTGTCTTCGGGATTCCTCATGAGTGAGAGGATGAGCTGGGTGTCAATGGCGTAGGATACGATGCTGAGTCCATGCTGTCTGATGATGGCAGCGAGGGGGGCCATGTAGATGTTGACGAGCGTGGGGTTGAGTGATGAGCCTTTGGGTACTCTGCAGTTGATATCGGTGGGTTCGTAGAGGAAGGGAGGGAGTCTGATCCTCTGGGTTCTGCCTGAGAAAAAGGATAGGCTCCTTGTATCCCTGAGTAGTGAAGTCTGGCTGCGAGTGTGCGATGTGAAACGGTGTCAAATGCTGTGGAGAGGTCTAGAAGGATGAGGGCTGCAGTGTGTCCCTGGTCGAGTACCATGCTGATGTCGTCAGTGGCGGCGAGGAGGGCGGTCTCGGTGCTGTGGTTGCTGCGGAATCCAGACTGGGAGGCGTAGTGCTAAGTGTATTGTCACTGTCGTACGCTAAGTTCCACTCACATTCAGAGACAGGTAAACATTCAGAAACAGCATCGATGGCTTCAACTACGCACTCGACATCGTCAGCTGCCTCAGGAACTTCACTCAAGGACATCCTTGATTAACAGTCAGCCCTGAAGTTTTTTCCTCCAGGAATATGTTTAATGATGAAGTGAAATTCCTGAAGTTTGGAAAGTAGCCGTACTAATCTTGCGGACGCTTTATTTGAGCAGCTATTTGAAAGCATATGCTTGAGTGGCTTATGGTTGGTATTAATTTCAAACTCACGACCCCAAATATAGGACTTGAACTTGTGAATTGCCCAAACGCATGCCAGCGCTTCCCTCTCGATGGTGCTGTACCTGGTCTCAGCTGACTGAAGAGCCCTGGAGGCAAAGGCAATAGTATGTTCTTTACCTGATATCCATTGTCCTAATACCGCTCCTAATCCAGTAAGGCTGGCATTAACAGTAAGGAAACACTTAAAACCATCTAAGAATGGATGCAAAGCTGGGGAATTTTCAATGAGTTTTTTAACCTGGTCAGAGACTCTCTGTAGACCATCTGACCATAACAACTTTACACCCTTTCTTAGAAGAGCTCTCAAGGGTTCCACAATTTGAGCATGACCCTGCATAAATCTAGCGTAATATTCTGCTGGACCTAGGAATGAGCTCAAGGAATCTCTATCATTAGGGGGTGTGGCATCTCTAATAGCTTTTATGAGAGAAAAGTTTGGTTTTATGCCATTGGGTGAAAGTGTATGACCTAAATAATCGAATTCTTGTACTGCAAATTTGCACTTGTCGTGTCTGACTGTCATTCCAACATTTTTCAGTGTATTCAAAACCTTGATGAGAGTTTTGTCATGCTCTGTGAGATTACTGGCAAAAACAAGAATTTCGTCCTGGTCGGCCTGTACGCCAGGAATGTCTTTCAATAAAGTGTCCATTAACTTTTGAAAGACGCTAGCCGTGGAAGCTAGACCAAAAGGTAATCTGCAATATTTGTAAGCCCCAAATGAGGTTACAAATGTGGTCAGATCTTGAGATTTTTCAGACAGGGGAATCTGGTGATAAGCGGATTTGAGATCTAATAAGGAGAAGTACTTGGCCCCACCCAAATTGGATAGTAAATCGTGAATTTTAGGTAGTGGATGACAATCCACGATGATATTGTTATTAAGGGAGAGCAAGTAAGCACATAATTTGACATCGCCGGATTTTTTGCGAACTAAAACTATGGGAGAAACCCACTCGGAGGAATTGCATGGTGTGATCATTTCCTCATCACATAAGTCCTTAAGAGTTTTTTTTAATTCATCTCTTGCACTCAAAGGACGAGGTTGAACTTTGTGAACGATGGGTTGTGCATTAGATTTAAGGCGAATTTAATGCTCAAAGCCTGTGACGCTGCCAACCTTATTTTCATAAACAGAAGGAAATTGGCTTAGTAAAGTGTTAACATTGTAATCCGAGACAGACAGATTGGAAACATTAACATCCTCAGATTCATGGTAACTATAGCAATCAGGTGTAATATCTCCCAATGTGACAGGTTGATCTGTACCAGGTTTGAGATACAAACCCATCTTAGCTAAATCTAACCAACCTAGAATGTTTCTTCCCTTAAGAGCAACATAAGCTTTGGTGAAGGTGCGTCTGCCAAGACATTTAATCCTAGAATGAAAGAAACCCAACATATCTATTTCTTTTTCACCATAAGCTTTAGGGTTGACATCAGATTTGGTAAGAGAAACGTTACTACTTCAGTTTGCATAAAACGTAGGGGCATATTATCAACCTACAGCTTAGCGCGATTTTAGTTATTGCCGGCTATCGCTGGCTTTTATCGCTGAGACAGCGCGTTATTATTATTACGCAAGGAAACACATGCTAAAGCTTGTTAGCGTGTCCTCGTTAATACTGCGATAGAATTATCGCCACTTTTCGACCGAAAACAGCAGCTAAAGCAGTGATAATTGTCTTGACAATATGCCCCGTAGAGTCTGAGAAAATGGTGATAGGAGAACCTGAGTCCGCTTTCACTTGTAAAGGCATTGTTCCAACCAAAAGCTCACAACATGGGACTTTAACTTTAGAAAGGTCAACAGAGTCACATTCGATGGATAGCATTACATTGTCACGTTTTTCTGAACAAGACTCAAGATTCTCGTTAAATTCAATATTGTTGACCCCGGTGAATCTCTTCCCACTTCTGCATACGGCTTGAAAATTACCAATTTTCTTGCAAGATGAGCATCTTTTGCCAGAAACAGGACATTTAGGAAAATTCCCGAGATGGTTTCTTGAGCCACAGCTGTAACAAGTCATCGGTTTTCTAGGGAGCTGATTAGATGATTTGTTAGCAAGATTTACAGAGCAAGTGGAAGAAGAGCATTCATCAACTAAATGAACACTTGATTGTGACTGACTTTCTTGTAAAATTTTAGAAGAAATGGTTGCACGTTCAATGCTTTTGGCAATGTCTTCAGTTTCAGCAAACGCGGGATTTTTGCAACTCAGCAAACGTTCCTGAATTTTTTTTTTAAATGCAGGATAAAATGAAATGGTCTCATATGCACATATCTGTGCTTGCATGTAGACGGTAATATTCTGAGTTTAGCAATGTAATCTTCAACACTTTCCTCCAAACATTGCTTTCGTTTAAAGAAATTGCAGCGTTCCAAAACAATGCTTGGCTCTTTGGAATATTGTTTGTTTAAACGAGCATGGGCTTCTTGGTAAGTCCCAATTGTCACCTGAACCAGCGGGGGCAGGAATCACTGGAAGTTTTTCAAAAACTTGTTGAGCTGCAACCCCTAGGCATCCATATAAAATAGCTACTTTACGGGGAGGAGAGTATTTAACTGCATTGATAGCAGCAAGATAATTCTCAAAATCTTTCAACCACTGGCGCCATTTGAGAGCTGGCTTACCAGGAGTTTGTAAAAACGGAAGTGGAGTTTGAAACTGTTGGGAAGAAGCCATAACTGTATATACTGTCACTTGCAATAAAGGTTTGAACAATAAGTATATAAGTTTTAACTAAAGCGTGCTTAAAACTGAGGAATGAATGTGCAATAGGCTTTGTTTAGAAAATAGTTAAAGCGTGCCTATCGCATGAAGGTAAAACAAGCGTGCTTATAGCTGGAAAATACAAATGACTTTCAAAGTTGCAACAATGAGCGTGCCTATCGCTGTGAAGAATGAGAGGATGAGTAAATCCGAAAGTGTGCCTACCACTGAAGGAACAATAGGCAATATGTGTTTGAAAGCGTGCCTATCGTTGTGAAGAATGACGGGTGGAGTTTGTATTAAAGCGTGCCTATCGCTGAGAACGCAATAGGCAATTTGTTATACCATACTTAATTGTATAACATGTACTCCAGCCCTGCTGCCTCTAGCTGCTCAGCCAGAGCATGAGATGGTCATGGAATGTTGGTGTGTCTGTGATGCGTGGAATGCCTGGGAGATCACAACACAATTCATGTTTAAAAGCGTGCCTATCGCTGTTAAAACGAAAGATGGCCGCCTGACTCCGTAACCAGGGTAACGGTTGCACGTTGGTTTCTGAGGCTTGTGGGCTTGAGCTACTTCAGAATTGCTTGCTGCGTTCCAAGGCAATAAAGGGAGACGTGCGTGAATGCGCGTGTGAAAGACGCGCTAAAGCAGAGGAGCACGAGCGAAGACAAGCTGCCTATTGCAACAAACTGCGTGAACAGCAAAAGCGGGGTGAAAAGGTCATAAAAATTTGTCCAACCGTAATCCTGTAGATTAGTGAGGTGTACAACTCGCTGGGTTGTGAGTCACGCAGTATGGGTGATGTAGATGGTAAAGTTGTTCCCAGGGAATGAGGGAGATGAGATGGTGTCTCGGCGGTGGGTGCGAAAGTTCCTGCTCGTCGCCAAGCTATTGTAGATGAAGACAGGAGAAGTTCTGGTTTTCTTTTGTAGATTTATTTATGGGTAAAAAACACCCACGACCGGAGCCATCCAGCCACGGAGAATCTAACGTCCAATCTGGCGTTGCTGAGAATCTTCGCAACCAAGCGCCAACGCTCGAGAATGTACAAAGGAACATAAACGGCAATAACAACGACCATCAGTCGCGTGGTAGCATGCGACTCATGGTGAAGCATAATAATATAGCATTACAACACTTCTATCTCCTCAATAAGTACCAGCTTCACTTCCTCTTTGTTTATTTGACCCTACCTGGGAGCTTGGCCCAAGCACAGCTTCTCATGCCCTGTGTCCTTCCAATCATCATCAGAGGTACTTTTTTTCCTTTTCCTTGCCCCTCTGCCACCCCCACTCCCACATTATCGCTTGCCCTGCCCCCCACTCTCCTCATGCATTTTGCCTGGTCTGGTTTGCCCCTTCACTGTTGTAGGGAGTTTCAGCAAGCTGAGGTGGATGCTTGCCATGGTGCCACGCTGCCTCCCCCTCCCAACAACCTCCCCATCCACAGGGACTGTAAATGATGGTAGCTCTGGCACAGAGCACCATCCGAGACCCTCTGACAAAGGACTTCATTTGTTTCTCAGTGGAAACGATGCCTCATTGATACAAGCCCTAAAGTCTGTTTTCTACCGTGAAAAGGGATTGGTTTTTCATTGCGTGCCTGAGGTTTCATTTGTCAATTTTTATTTCTCTGCCAGGTGATTCTTCAAGAGTCAGCGGACGAGGAGATTATCACAGGATATTTACAAACTGGGATATTTCTTTAAATCCAGGCTGCACACACAGAAGGAAAGCCAAGGCAACGGGAGTCGTGTGCTAAGGAGATTTGCAGAGCCCTGTCAGTGAGCATAACAACTTACTTTCCTCTTCTTCTGCTTTTATTCGCAGTAAAGCCCGGACTTTTTCCTGGGTTATGAAATCAGTAACTCAAATGTCTGCTGCACGGCCACAGTAGAGCCGTTCTGTATGTATCTGTCCAAGAACAAATGTAGTAACGTAAACAAGATAACATAGTATATAATAACACAACATGAGAATACTACAAACACCTCTCAATGTATGGAGACTGCAAGGGGCCATCTGGTGAATGATGTCACAATACATCTCAAAACCTCGCTGACATCATCAAACAAGCGGGCATTCTAGAAGGCCTCCTGTTCCTGACTGTGAGAGACGCAGGACTGAGCTACACAAGATGTCCCTTGTGGACCCGCTCCCTTGGAAAGGTAACCAGCGTGCCAATGGACCACCGGAAAGGCCTAAGAAAACACTTAGGGGCAGATTTACTAAGATTTTACGCCAAGTTTGCATCACAAAAGTGACGCAAATCGGCGCTAAATCTTTTTGTCCTATTTTCTTTCCAGCGCTGGAAATAATGTGAACATTATGCGCCGCTTTGCATTACTTAATTCCAGGGGGTATACCATGGGTGGTGCATGGGCGTTCCTATGCAAACACCCAAAGTTTCTGACGCTAAACCAAATATACTAAATAAAGTAGATAGGGTTTAGCGTCAGAAATAGTGCACCATGCAACCAGGCACAAAGAAGGAGAAATGCTTTTTTGCTTTCTTTTTTCTGACTTTGCATGTGTGCTGCACTGTACAGCACACACACAAAGTGTGAACATTTTTAAAATTAGTCTAAGCATAGTATTTTGTACTGGAAGGGTATCCTTTCATAACAAAACCTATGCTTGACTCACGGACACACCCTTGCACTATAGCACAGTGGTGTCTGCGTGGCATACGGCCGGCCGCACATATCCGTCCCGGCGCTAGGGAGAGGGGAGGAGAGTGCCATATTTCTGTAAATATGGAGCTCTCTCCTTCTCACACAGAGAAGCACAGCATTTGCATATATATATACATAAGCTGTTTTAATTACTTTGTGACATTGGAGAACATCTCCACCCCTCCTGCGGGGGGATGGGGGGTTGGGTTTAGTGCCACCACTCCCATGTATGCTTATCATCTCACCCCCTAACGCAGTTAGTTGAACATAACCTGGAGCGAGGGCCCTGCGCACTGGCACCATCCGAGTGGCGACCCACCCCATTATCTCAACTAACATTTAAAATAGGCACACCTGCCCTGGTGACACATAACCCTGACTGAGCATCCCATTCTGACCATGAAGTATACACCTCTACAACTTAGAGGCTAACAGTCTGGGTTCTTCTTCACCTAACGCAGCAGCAAGAATACATGTTTAGGTATCCCTTTAAAATGAGGCACTTATTAGACTTGATAACATTCCTAATGCATTGCAATTACAACCTCTAAAAGGCATCCCAGATGAAATCACAGGATTAAGCATATACACCCTAGCAGGAATGCTCAGCAACATAACCCCTCATTGCTTATGATCTCTCATTGCACATGACTTCCAGTCCCTCGACAGAAATAACATTGGTCAATGCACCTCATAGAAATAACATTAGTAATGCACTTCTCTTGCAATTGCACCTCTTCGCCTCCAGGGGATGCCTTTCTCTCGACATCCTGAACAAAACCCTTCATCCCTTGGTGCACTTCTCAATACACCCCCAGCTGTAGAACAAAAGTTCCAGCCCAGAAAGTGATTCAATGCTGGCTGAGCCCTGGAGGGGTTATTTCTGCAGAGTCCCCAGAGACTTAGGGGAGGGAATTTTTTCTCGTTGTGCTGGGGGAAACTGCATTGCTCCTGCAGCTCCCCCTGCACCTGGGTACTCACTGGGTGGGTACCCCGTTCTCCTGGGGCCACCCCAAACAGAGAAAACGCTATTTTTCCCTTGCAGACCGGTCCAGGCCAGCAAGGCATTATGGGCGATTCCTCTCTTGGCAGTAAATATTTGATGAGCGGCTCTCCCGCTATGCCGGGGAGAGCAGCGCTAGCGCTGCCGGCGGCCCTGTACCTCATTTACTCATCGTTGGGGGTCCGGTCCCACCCGGACCCCTGCTACCAACCGGTGAGTGGTATGCTGCGCGGCTCGGGGAGCGCACCCCCGGCCGCTCCTGCTGCGTCCCTCTTCTCCACTCTTCTGCGGGGTCCCGGTCCCACCGGGGAACCCCGCGTAGCTCCATCGTTGTAGGACAGCCAGGGGAGCCCACCCCCAGTTGCCCCCGTCGGCTCTCCGCTCAACCAGCATCCTCACGTGCTGCCATTGGAGCCGGCACCGCAGTTCTGGACTGCCCATTCCGGCAACAGACATGGAGGATGCGCTGCTCCTGTGGGACCCCGGAGGAGTGCGACGGCACTCCCCCTGCCTTCCTCATGCTGCGGGGGAGTGCGGCGGCACTCCCCCATCCTCCTCTACTCTTCAGGGCCTGGGGATGGGGTCCCGGGCCCCTGGGCCATTTTTCACAGGGAGCGTGATGGCGCTCCCCGACTTAGTTACTACGCCGGGGGCCAGGGTGGGATCCTGCCACCCACTTCACCAATCCTCACAGGGAGCGCGACAGTGCTCCCCGGCTGCACTTGCTTCGGGGCCCGGAGATGGGGTCCCGGGCCCCTCTTTCCACCTTCACGGGGAGCGCGACGGTGCTCCCCAACTTGCGCTTCTTCGCTGGGGGCCAGGGTGGGCTCCTGGCACCCTATGGAGACAAGTTTACAGTGTGTGCGACGGCGCTCCCCGGCTTTGCTTCGGGGCCTGGAGTTTGGATCCCAGGCCCCCAGAGACCTCTTCGTGAGGGGAGTGATGGCACCCCCTGCCCTCCTTTGTTGCCAGGGCGGGCTCCTGGCACCCTATGGAGACAAGTTTACAGTGTGTGCGACGGCGCTCCCCGGCTTTGCTTCGGGGCCTGGAGTTTGGATCCCAGGCCCCCAGAGACCTCTTCGTGAGGGGAGTGATGGCACCCCCTGCCCTCCTTTGTTGCCAGGGCGGGCTCCTGGCACCCCGTGGGCACACCTTCACGGAGAGCGCGACGGCACCCCCTCCTCTTACTTCATGTTTTGGGCAGCCCCTGGGATTTGACCCTCCCCAGTGGCATATCCAAGACCGGCGACGGAGCCTCACGTCCTTCGTCGTCGGTCTGCCAGAGGTCAAAGGTCACCTACCTTCTGTCGGGCATATCTCAGACCCCAGGGGTCCGATCTTCGTAATTCTGGCCTCTTCTTGTTCCTGGCGGCGCTTCCCAGCCACTGGGAGCCCTCGCCTTCGCCCTCCTTGTCTCCAAGAGGGTGCACTCGGCAAGGAGCGATCTTCACTGGCTCCCTGCGCCACCCTTTCACCTGGCTCTCCTCCTGGGCCTCTCTTCTCCTTGCGCAGAGGCCCAGGCTTCTGCTCACTAGTCCTCTCCTGGTGCTATTCAGGATCCTGGGACAGTCAGGGGGTTCCTCCTTCCAACTGCCCATGGCGCAAGGCTCCAGCACCCTCTGCTTCAGCATACCACACCCCAGAGAGAGCTCCTCTTGCTGTGCAAGCTCTTTTAAAGAATTGGGGAGGGTCTGGCAGGAAGTCTCTGTTTGCCCTATCAAACAGCGACACATCACTTCTCTGCCCCTGCTCCCTCCTTCCTGCCCAGGCCTCTGGGTTTGTTCAAAATGGTGTCGTCCAGGGGTCTCATGCCCTCTGAAAGCCCCTTCCCCCCTTGCTGCCTTCTCTCCAGAGCAGCTTGGTGCCTGGCACCAAGTGTCAGCTGCTGATGGATGAACCTGTAGCTCCACTCATCTTCTCTTCTTGGAGTGGAGGCCCTCACCCTTGGAAGGCTTGTGGTGTAGGACTGGGCCTCGGAGGCTACAGCTTGAGGAGGAAGATCATTAATTCAGCCTGGCAGGCCCTGGTTATGAGCTGACTCAGAGAAATACGACATTTCTGGATGACCCAAAAGCAGTACAGATATGACTTTGGACTCTGCAGAATACCTCTTCTCACATAATTTACAGTGGACTTTTGTGCGTGTCTGGAATTTGTAGGCCCTAGGGAAGTAGAACTAGCCCATGTGCTCCCCATCGTCATAGGAGAATAATGGAGTGGAAAACAGTAAAGCACACTAACTTTCCCTGGCGTGTTTCTTCCCACTGTATAAAGCCTATTCCACGTCACCACCCAATTCTGCAGGAGTCCTGCCACACCATTCACTTTGTAACTGCTCCTGGGCTGCGCACGCCGTTACACATGTGCACACGCATGTACACACATGTCTGCATGTAACCAACCCGGTGCCCCTTGCTCTGGCTGCAGCACAGAGGACTACTCGCGCCAGGTGGACACCGGTAAAAATATACATGCAGTCCCATGCGCAGCCCCTAAACGCGTGCACACGCATGTACACATGTGTCTGCATGTAACCAGCCCAGTGCCCCTAATTCCAGCTGCAACGCAGCGGCCTAGTCAAGCCAGGGGGACACCAGTAAAATCCACACGCAGTCTCTTTCATCCTGAGTTCACTGAGGGTGAGTCCCAACTTATGAGGCTCTCCCACAGTAAAAGCTCCACAATTAGGTGCTCAAAAAGCGAAAAATCCGGGCGGCTCAGATGCTCAGAACCCCCTTCTAACGCACACCCTCTTGCTGGTCTTGTAATTACTAAGAGGCTATACCATATGAAGATGGATGTTAAGCCTAGCTTCACAGCACAGACATCTGCACAATATAGGTCTTTACAATGAGCATACAGTAGGGTTTAACTCTGCCTAAAAGACTGTACCTTTCTCACTTCATGCGATTGGCTGTTTGGTGTGTAATTCTGCCTCCACTGGAGTGACTGCATTGCAAATTTATGAAGCACTATTTTATACCAGAGAGAGGGAGCACACTTGAATCAATTATTGGTTACCTCTCTATCCCTCCTAAATGGAAGGGGACTCCATCGTTGTTTAACTCTCACTCACCAAGGTTCATAGTAGCATGATTCATCATTGAATCCTAACCCAGATACATCTGTGCAAGGGCGGGCACAACCTTGAATCTAAAGGATCTTGTTTTTATTTTTTGGGGATCTTATATTTAAAAGTGCTTACAGGTAACCTAATGATTTACCGTAAGTTTATTTTCTTCCAGGATGCATTGGCAAGATCAAAAACATAGGTGATGTTATCTAAAAAGATACTCTTAAGGGAGATTTTGGGAACACAAAGAGATCTGACACACGATCCTCCTTTGGATGCTAAACAGAAAGTCAATTAATGGAAATCAAAATCCCTTCCCACAAAAATCGTTCCGTTTGATGCCTAAAACCCTGCAAGTACTCAAGTGCTTTATCTTCAAGAGTAAGCAATTTCAGTGGTAAAAAAGATCTCCAAGCTCAATATTAGCAATAAAGGAATTCAGAAGCAGTATATAGGTGCCACCGCAACACCTTATATGACATTTTAATGAGAGAAGCATGCAGACGCCATTGCTTTCACTCCATGTGATGTCTGAGAATCCTACCAGAATCAGTACTTACCATCGGGTATGTATATCGTGACACAAATTCAAGATTGTTGACCTTGCATTAAAAAGAAATTTGATTTTTGCACCACTTCCCAAGCCCATGCTGAACTCTAATTACAAATGGTAAGTGAAAAATTGGGAACCTCAGAGCAGGTTATAAGACACCAATGTATTCTACTGATCATAGGTAGAAGATGATCTTCTCTCAAGGCCGATCAGCGTGCATTAAGTCATCTGATGGGTATCTACAGGGCCATGTTTTAGTCCTTTGTCCACCATGATATTATTATTTGTTTGGCGTTCCCTAGTACCCATTCACACTTTGTTTCAGTATCTCAACCATAGATGCATCACGCCAGTAGGGCACAAACAGGATCCTATTAAGAAACCGTCAGACCACAAGAAATCCAGATCAGCAGTGCCCAACGCCACCATGGCACACGATACAAGTGATGACTTCTTTAGCAGTGTTTACCACAAGCAATGTTAAAACACAGGTATTTGTGAAACTAAGTCATCTTTTCTGAAGCCAATGTCAGATTGGCTTTTTTAAATGATTTTGCTGGACCATCAAGAAATGCTGTCTACCAGTGATTATTTCTGTTAGTGCCACCTCCTTTCTTCAAAGTTGTCACAAAGATCTACCTTGCCTCAAGACAGATAACGGATGTTAAGATATTGTTGGCAAGTGAGTCACAAGTTTAGGCCACATCAGTGTCCATTATGGAGACATTCATCCTCAAGGGCTAGTGGTGTGCCTTTCTCTTACTTGCTTAGAAGATGAAAACCATGTGTATTTATTTTCATATTTTTGCTGGACACTCTTTATTGCTGACTTTTAAACCCTGCACACTGGTGCTTTACTCTCCAATGCCCAGTTTTCATGCGTTGACTCCTAAAACATAGAGAAATTGACTAAGCAGTAATTGGTGTATTCAACTTTTCTGTAAAGCGATAGTATATGGTGCAGGAGTAGTCCCATGGCAAGGCCCAGCTCCTGTTTCTGTTCCAGAAGCCTAGTGAGAGCTAGGTTGCTCCAGGTAGCAGTAGACAGATTGCAGCTGTGATTACTGCAACCCCCATTAGCTGAAAAATCTAGCACTCAGCCTATTCATCAGGCTGTAGGCTATTTCATAGCACAAAATTCACTTTTGCCTGTTTTGCACCAGTGTTTTTACAATTTTTTTGTGCAGCTGTGTAACTTCACCTGTACGCTTTGTTTTTTGGTGAATGGGGCATGCTGAGTGGAACGGTTTCATTGGAAAGGGGTTGGCCGCAATCCAGATGTGTATTTGTGTGGTTTGCCACGTGCCTCCCTCCTTTTTCAATTATTTAAAAATATTTATTTGCAGGGGATTCACCCACACCCTTGGCTCTTTTTTTCTTTATGTTAGTGCCCACTTTTAGTTCCCTGTTCTATCCCCTCAGGGGCAGAATATATGTGTGGAAAGGGCCACCTGGCTGCAGAGATGAACAAGATGGATTATTTGGAGGTTCTGTTCCGTTTTGAAGTGCCGCACTGTAGTGTTGGAACATTAGTCCTTCCACCATCTCTACCTCAGGTTCCTAGCTTATCATCAGTGCTCTGGACAACAACATGTTATGTTTACATTTGTTATGGCCTCAGGGTTCAGTGTTCCTTCTCCATGGTTGCCAACCTTGACTTCCTTCAGTTGGAGTTGGGAACCTCTGGAGAGAGACCTGCAGGACATGGACTCCTTTACATGGAATACAAAAGACTTTTTTTTATAGTCCTGGATGGCTTCAGACTCTTTATTGAATGTGAACCCTCACTTCACGCACTAAATCACCTTTGACCAAGGATCCAGCCTGCAGCCCCTCTGCCTGGCCGGCACTTGTTAGACTGGCCGCTCTGGCTATCTCTGGATTGGTTCTTAACCTCCCATTGCGCAGCAGGAACCAGTGCACCAATGTGACTATCCTGAGGGAAATCCCTGCCTAGCAGTTCGCTTTAAATTTCTGACGCGCCCCTTTCCCCTTTCACACCTAAATATATCCTTTGATATGCTAGCTTTTACTAGAATTCTTTTGCTTTTTCATAGAAGAGCAGATTTTTGGCTTTGCTGAATGGATGTGGCTCGCGACCCAGAAACATTGCCGTATTCAGCATCCTCCGTTTGCCTCCATGATGTTACCCACCTTGTCATTTCTTTTCGTTTCTTTATGTAGGGGTTGCCCTTCAATGATTAGGAGGGTAGTGCACCACCTAACCCTGCAATCAACCCTTTGCAGGCTTTTTCCCCTTTTCTACTGCAATGTGTAGGCCAGCTGGGCAGCCAGAGATTTGTCTGTCAGAAAATAGTGATGACTCCTTCCATAAAGCGCCTGTTGATAGGCATAATCCATAAACCTGCCCATCCCTTGTGTGCTAAATGGCCCTTTTAGTTGCTATTGCTTCACCTTTATTCCCACTGTCTGATGGAACGACCTTCTCCCTCCACCTTCTGCCCTCTTGTGCAGTTTGCGTGTCTAATTGTATGTATACAGTAGTTCTATCGCACAGACCTAACCAAAAGGCAACACAGAACTACACCTGGTCAAAGACAAGCATAGAGTCAATGAGTAATAGGAGAGAAAAATGGCTTGCGGATGGTTAATGCATTGTGATGTTTTTAAAGAGGTGAGTCTTCAACTCTTTCCTAAACTGTAGCTGGGCTGAGGAGCTCCTGCTGGATACGGGGATGTTCTTCCATCATGGGTGCAAAGATGGGGAAGGCCCTTGTTCTATTTTTTCTTTGTTTCACTTCTTAGTCTGCAGTGATTGTCTGTTCCAATTGTAGACGTGGGTCTTCCCACTCCATTACCCTTGAGTTGGCCATCCCCAATTCATTATGAAGAGAAGCTTGTATCAGAAGGCTTTGGTCTTCAGCCAAAAAGTTGGGATTTTAGATCTAGCAGAATCCTCCAAGCCTTGACAGCTGTTGTGGGGAGTGATCTGATTAACACCGGCTAGGTATTGCAAATCCCTATAATTATGCTGATCTTCTCACAGAACCAGAAAGCAATCTATCCTCTTGTACGTAACATGCAATTTGGGTGGCATAAGTAATCCCCAATCCCAGGATTTTGCAATTGCTCTATGTCCATAAAGATCATGTCATGTGTGCTCTCCGTGAGTGCTTTCACCAGACCCAGTTTCAATGTCCTGCAAGGAGGATACCTATCAAGTAGCCCCTCCAGGACACAGTCTGTAACTCCCAATATCATTGAGATCTCAATGTATGGCACTACTGCCTAAAATACACATCAGAAGAAATCTTTATCATTAGGCGCATAACTATTGATCATACATATCTCCCGTCCCTTGAGTAGGCCATACACTGAGGTGCGTAATTTCCACAGCTGGGGCTACCCAGATCATGATAACTTTTGCAAACACTTATGAGTTAATTGGTCCCACCGCCAGCCTGCAGCGTCAGTGGACGAAGGAGAACGCGGACAAGCCAGTGGCATCCCAGCCACTGTATTATGAGTACACGGCTTGGCTGACTGTGTTGTGTCGGCGGTGCCACAGCAGCATGGAATGAGCCTGAAGCATTTGCAGTGGCCATGGCAGCACCACTTGCACATCAGTGCACTGTGTACCATGCACCATGTTGTGCATGGCATGCAGTGCAGGAACGACAGTGCGAGCAGAGGGAGGCACAACATGTGTCCTCATGGGCTAAAACATCCTGGGGCCTTGTTTGGGGCCCCTTATCTGCCTTTCTGCCTACCTTTTCATGACGGGGTCCCTGCCATGAAAAGGTCGGCAGAAAGGCAGCTTGTAATCACCACGGCAGTGCCAGCATCGGCACTGCTTCAATTACCAGCCGCTTTCCTGATCCAGGATCCTGGCGGTGGCGGTGGTCTTGCGTCGGGCTTGTGGCGGTCCGACCACCAGTCTCGTAAAGAGGTGGTTGGAGCACTACTGCGGTTGCAGTGGTCTTGGGCCGCCGTACTCGTAATCAGGCCCTAAATATGTAGCTGAGTGCGTTTGACTATGCCATTTCCCACTAGTTTAATTTAATGGCTGAAAGTGTAAACCATATATCGCTTGACCTAATTCTCTTGTGTTCTATGGAAGGAAATTGTAATCTGCTTCCTGCACAATGAGAAATCTGACTGTATCTTCTCTCCACTCATCCCCCAACAACCCTCTCCAGGATAAGCCATACTATCTCCTCTTGCTGCTTCTGTCTGCCAATACCCTCTGAAAGGCACCTTGTGTGACCTCTGTTCCCATGCCCTGTTGTGTGCCTCCACCTTCCCAAGAACAGAATAAAGACCCTCTTCCTTCTCATGGGTGGCATCACTAACAATAAAAACTGAGAGGCATATTTGTCAAAGGTTTTGCATCATCCCTGAGTCCTGCAATGTGTTGCAGGGCAATGCAAAATCTAAAATGAGATTTACCAAGCCACATAAGGCCAACTTACTTGGCTTCGAGTAGCTTGGTAAATCTGAAGCAGCGCAAGACAGCACAAGTTGCTGTCTCATGTTACTCTTCCCAGGGAGGCATTCTATGTATGGAGTGTGGGTGTTCCCACACATCCATCCATGAATTTTGAAGTATTCCCAGATTTAGCACGAATGGTAGACGTGGAAATGCATCAAAATGGTACGCTTTACCTGGGGAGGTGTAATGAGGAGAAATATCTTTTTTCTCCTTGTTTTCTCTTTCTATGAGTGCTACATTCTGTAGCACACATAGAATGACGAAAAAGCCTTCCTGCACCAAAACAATCCTGCCTGCAATGTAGGCACCCTTGCAGCATTGTGCAAGGGTGCCTGTGTTGACGTTAAGCAGCACACAGTGCACAAGCGCAAGGAGAGGACATGAATGCGCTGTGGAATGTTAAATATGGAGCATTCCTGCACTTTCCCTGTCACGGAACGCAGCGCAGCAAGGTGTTTTGTTGTGCTGCGTTGCATGACATTTTGATAAATCAGCCCATGAAAGCTGCAGCCATTCGTTCCTGTTCCCTTCCCACCCAGCTTTGTTCCATTAGCCTCCAAAACATTAGAAACTGGGCTCCACACTGGTACAGCTGAACAAAGAAGGAAACAAAATGACCAGTCTCCAGACCCGCTGCTGCCTGTGCTAAATCATGAACATGACCCCCAACAGCCCAGAATCACACTGATGACATTCTAAAATGTTATTGTACCAAACAAGATTTGTGCTAGAAAATATTTTTTTCTCTGTATCAAAAGATTCTGTACCATCAGAAACAACAAACTGCGATGGACTCCAGGTTTGCTCCCTCTTATGCAAATCTTTTCATGTGTTTGTAAAAGAAAGGTATTTCTAGATTAGGCCCATGTACTGTCCCAGTAGAGTATTCGCATTTGTAGTTGTATGGTGTATTTGTTGAGTGAAGTAAGTGACCTGATTAGAGTCACCCGGGTCACTCGCAACCACCATTCAGCCTTCCAAACAAATGAAAAGTCGGGGCGACAATAGAGGAAACAAACCAAAGGTATTTATTCAATGTACACTCGAGTGGAGTCCGGTCTGGCCAGCCTCCTTGGATTGCTGAAGAGGGGCTGACTTCTGCCAACATGGTAACACATAATGTACATTTCCAGAATCACTAAAGATATGCCCAGACTGGGATTTTCCAGTTGGTAGCTGGTAAACAGAAGAATGGGCTGCAATCCTAGGACCAGGTACATGCTATCTCAGCATCAAGGTTACTCTGTTTGTGCCCCGCCGCTCTAAGGGTGGGAGCAGGCCTATCTAGTGAGTATAGTATGTCATTACAAAACAGTCTATTCATTAGTACAGCGAAGCTCAACCCTGGAGAAATACAGGAAGAAAATATCGAAGCTGCTTTCTCGTGAGGCAGACAGAATAAAACAGAAATTAATTTTGATCATGGCTCAAAATGGCGACTCAACTTAAAATGGTGCCAAGAATGCTAACTTTACATAGAGCAATATGCAAGCAAAACGAGTACATAGCATTTGCATTTCAACAAGAACGCACTCTGACCAAACTGGTATCTTGGCGCTAGGGTTGCTAAAGTCCTGGTAAGGGACTGGGAGGGGGGGATAGCTGTCATCAGATAATTATTATTTTGGAAAATGATAATAAGGGCTTTCCTACACTTAAACAGGTCAGCCTGAGACCTTAGGTGAGGTGGGTGCTTATTCCAGACCTAAGCAGCTTTGATTGAGAAGGCTCGTCCCCCTTGACGCACCCTGCAGAATCTGTGTTCTAATGTAAGGTTTGCTGTGGCTGAACGTAGCGATCTTCCTGGTGTGTTTTTCCTCAGTCTGGCCTGCAGTGGCTTTGGGTCCTTAATCTGAAGGGCTTTAAATACAATACAGAGCGATTTGAAGAGGATCTTCAGCTCGATGGGTAACCAATGAAGGTCCCTAAGGGCACTGGAGGTGGAGAATCTCTGCAGTCTGTTAGGGGTCAGTTTGGCAGCAGCAACCTGAACTCTGTGCAGTTTCTTAATTAGATCATTAGGGGCTCCCATGAGGAGGACAATATAGTAATCCAGTCTGCTAAGCATTACACACCTGGCAATTACAGATTTCGCTTGGACAGGTAGCCTTGAAAAAAGCTTTCTAAAACTCCAAAGGAAAGCACAGGGAACCCCTACTACACCTTTAAAGTGCTTTTTAAGGAAAACATGATGATCTAGAATAACTCCCAGGTTCCAAACCTTCCCTGAAAAACCAAGCGGTGTCCCAGTGGGAAGAGGCCAAACATTGGTGGGGATAGGCACCGGAACCTTACTGGCTGAGCAGTAGAGTGGCTCTGATTTTCTTCCATTGAGTTTCTGCAAATTTGCACCCACCCGATTTGAATATATGACATTACACCGCAAGCAAATACCACGCGGTAGGTTACAACGCGGACGTTACATCGTACGCGTTGTTACCACGCATGGCATTACATAGCTAGTCGTTTCTACGACTTGCGGTAGATGGCGCGCTGGACTTAGGAATAGTATAAATTATTCTTCCTACTCCAGGTAGCGCAACAGCAGGGAATGTGTTGGACTTAAAATCCAACACATTCCCTGGTGTTGCACTCCATCTAGCGCAAGTCGTTGAAACAACTTGTAATGTAATGCCATGCATGGAAACAACGCGGACGATGTAACGTCCGCGTTGTTACCTACCCGCGTGGTATCACCACTGTTGTAAACACTGTCTCCCACCCAATTTGCAATGTCCATTACACAGGCCTGAAGGTTGTTGGCGGTGTCAGACTGGTTGGTATTGAGTGACCGAATCAGCTGAGTATCATCTGCATAGTTGATTACAGTGATCTTATAGGCTATGATAAGCGAGATCAATGGCTCGATATAGACATTTAACAAGATTGGACTGAGTGAAGAACCCTGTGGGACTCCATGTTGAATATTTCTGGAACTAGAGCAGAAAGGAGGTCAAGCCACAACTTGACAGCGGTCTTGTAGGTATGACTTTTGCCATTTTGGCACGAGACCACCAACACCTACGGAGGCTAATCTAGTGAGCAGGGTGTGGTGGTTCACCGTGTCAAAGGCCGCTGATAGGTTGAGGAGGGAGAGCACCACCGACTGCCCATTGTCCACCATCCTACGAATTTCATCAGTGGCACATAGTAAGACAGACTCAGCGCCGTGGCCTGGTCCAAAGCCAAACTGCTCATCCTCTAACAGTAAGTGGTCCTCCAAATAATGGGAAAGGATTTTACTGACATATCCTATCAAGATCTTTATTGGGAATGGAAGGAGGGAAATTGGTCTGTAATTAGCTAAGATTGTAGGGTAGGCTGAAGCTTTTTTCATCAGTAGCTTTACTGTAGCCTTTTTCCAGCATGCGGGAAACACACCTGATTCAAGGGACTGGTTACAAAGTTGTTCCAGTGAAGGCAGAAACTCACCCTCCCATTTTTTCCATTGATTGGGAGGAAGAGGGTACACCTGAGATCCGGACCTGATGGACATAAACAGAGTGTGAAAGCCTTTCTTGGATATCAAATCAAAACTGCCCAACCTAGATATGGGGATTTCATGAGGCTGTGACTTGTCCTTCCGGAGGCTAGGAGATTCCGGAAGGGCATTGCTGGGCGGGAGGGTGCCAGAAACTGCAGTAACTCCATTGCAGGGATCTTTGACTCCTGAGAGCTGGTAATATCTTTTAAGATCGTCCTGATCTCATCCTCAAAGAAGGCTGGCCAATCACCGCACCGCTTCTGTGACGGCCTAAAGTCTTGACTCATACGGTGCGGATGTGTGAAGTCATGAGGAGTGGCAAAGATCTTTTTAGCATTACTCGAGGCAGCTGAGACTAGTTTGTAGTAATACTCGCCTTTTGCTTTCCTTGCTTTGTTTTTATAGTCATGAGTGGTGTACCGAGGTAGGTACATTCATAATAATTTAATTATACGGAAACAAGGATAACAAATACAATCTAAGTTTGAATTCAGAATTTTACCTCGACTAAGTTGTATTTCTTGATGTTACATTTCATAAAAGAGAACAACATGTTGTCATCAAACGTGTTTAGGAAACCCACATCTGTTAACACGTTGTTATATGCACAGCGAGGACATCATCGTAATCAAAAAGGCGATATCCCATATGGGGAGTTCCGAAGTGCTAAAAGGAACTGTAGCTCATATATGGAATATAAGAAAGAAGAAACTCCTACTACAGGTACCCATAGGGAGCAGATCCACAAATTGCAAACTATACAGAAATCCGTGTTCTAAGTGAGGAACGCCTCTCATAAAGACTTCTTGAGCAATAATCTCAAACATAAAGATAATGGGACTGACCAATCCCAATACTCACTGCCTACAGTACAGACAATAAGTTCATTTTTTAGAGTTAATTGAGATATTGGGATGGAGTACAATTAGATGGTGGTTTGATGAACTACCTAAAAGCATCACCAAGAAACCACAAGGATCCCCTTCACCCTTCCAAGGGACTTGCAATCTCCAGGGTCTGCCACCAGGGCAGGTTCACTTCCTGTGCAATCCTCCCCTCCCAGCACAAGCCTCGCCTGTAAATGCCATGGTCTGGAGCCCTTTGTGCTAGTCCGGACCTTTAAACCCCCTGAACCACAGATCTTCAGGCCATGCATAGACTGATCCTGATCAGTAGCATTCTTCACACCTGCCCCTCCTTCACTTCAGCACTCACTGGGGTCCACCTGTATATCTTCAGTGGCCTCCAGCACTGTCTGAGCACCCACCAGGCTTTCCTCACAGCTGCCCATATTCCAGTCTCTCAGGGGCAGCAGTGAGGCCTTTGATCCTTCACCCAGATCCATACAGCCCAGGATCCAGCCATTGAGGCCATGCAGGCCCTGCACTCCATCCATCAGTCTGCCTTGGCCGGTGAAGCTCAGCCTGCATTGTCCAGTACAGCACTGCTCCTGTCAAGAGAGGGCGTCCCCACTCCTCACAGCCCTCAGACATCCTCTACCTCTCCCACACCCAGTGATGTGTCTGTGCTAGTGTGGCCCCCCACCAACACTCCCCAGGCTTCTTATTGCCCTTCCTGGAGCTCCTTTGGCAGTAGGGTCCCACATGTTGTTGGGTCATGGAGTATGCTGAAGATTTACTATGGGCCCAGGGCTTAGAGCATTCTGACCGCCATCTTGCAAGGCCACGCCCCTCCGTTGTTAGGCAATGGTGTACATAGTGATTGTCTGCCATCTCCAACCCTTCTTCCCATAGGTTCAGGAAACCAGGAAAGCTCTCATAATATTCCTTGGTCCATTGTGTATTTAATGCAAATGATGTGGTTCATCAGTACTGCACATGGTGTAGTGCCAGGCAGACAGAGCTCTAAATCCCCTGCAAGTGGCACCCATTGCAGATATGACTTCATATCCCCCCGCTGAAGGGTCTGCTAATCAGACTAGATACAGCTGAGACCAGGGTGGGAGCTCTGTAAAGCTCCATCGGAGGCACTCACAGTCAGCCTTTTTCATACTCACTCCTCGGCCTGATTCACAAAAGCATTTATGAGTACAAGAAGTAGTACTACGGAGTATTTTTACGTACTCTTGGGTGCTTTCTTAAATCACTCCAAAACATTCAACTTTCAATTAGTACAAGTGCAAAGAGGGCACAGTCCTCTAGAAAAGCATTCATTGTATATAATTATTCAAATTGTATTCACATTTTAGATATTTCAGGGGAAGTCAGAAAGTCCATGAAATAGTACTACAGAAATACCTCTTTATAGACTCCAAAATGCCTTTGTGAATAGGCCCCAATGGCTGAGAGCATCTCTGACCTTTCAGAATTGGTTGAGCCACAATGAGGCTGGTGAGCATTAAGCCATGTTCACTTAACTGCTTCCCACAAGCACAGCGAAGCCCTGCTGCAAGCACTTGTGATACTTCCAACAAAAGGCAACATGGCTTTCAGAGCATTTTATTGATTAGCTTCACAGTGACTTAGGGAATTCTTTATTCATGTGTTTATTGTGTTAGTCTCTCAGTGGTACAGTCTTTGTACGTGATGAAAAGTAAGTCAATGTCTCTGTGAAAAATGCTCTTGCAGTTGCTAAGTGCTTTGCTGTGGCTTATGTAAAATCAGAAAGAAATACAAATTGAGCTGAGGAGGAGGGAGGGGTGGTGGCCTGTGAGGCAGATGCATAAAGACACAGGCAGAAACCTCTTTGCAGCAAAATCCTTCAGTGACATTTGAATTTTGAAAAATGCTGAAATATATTTTGCAACTTACATCGTAGGGCTTGGACTCCTTTCTCTTGCAAAGACGTGCATTCCACATTAATTAGAACATATAATATGTGTATCCTACTTATAATGCAGGTGGTTGTGTCATCTGCATTGTAAGGATGCTCAAAGAATGCACTCCAAATAGAGATTTTTTTAAGACTGCCTTGACTGTGTGACTGTCTGCCAAACACATCATTACCAATTCTTTAAAATATGCATAAAGTGGGCTTTTTTCCTCCTATTGGGCACTTACTCTCTTTCTCATTATACTATTGGCTGTGAGGTTTATTAATTCACCTCTTATGGAGTGCTTCTATTGCAATGCACGAGGGACTTTGTATTTGTAAAGAATACACTCAGTCATCATACATTTAATTATGTTGTACACACTTTTAAAATGTTTTTGCGGGCCTCAAGTGTGAGTCTGACTAGCTATGTGTTTTTTCTTTTCCTAAATTGGGCCATTCTGGTCCCAAAATGTTATCTTCCCATCACGTCCCACCATGTAATCTTCCATCCCTAACACCACACAAGAACCCACCTCCAGCTCAACACAGCCATCCTTGTTACGTGATTGTGCGGCGTCTTGTGCTACTGGGACACTGTGTACACTTTCATGGTGCCCAGACGTTCCCTTGATGAATTACCATAGTGCTCTTATTATCCAGGAAGAAAGCGAATTGAACACTTGAAGGCGGGTGCCCAGCCCTGTGGTTCTTCTCCATTTGCACCTGGGGGTTTTCCTGCTAGAACCAACCAAGTGTACTTGGGTTCTACACCAACCACCATTACCACCATAATTGCCATTACCAATATTAGCATTACCCCTACCATCAGCATCACAATTAATAACAATATTACCACCACTATTACCCACCACTGTTACCACCAAAGTCAATGGTTATGGGTTTAATAAACTAACACTTACACATATATGCATGGGCAATTGCTTTTGGCATGTGCAAGTCATTAAAGCTGGATCTATTGTCTTTGTCAATGCATATTATCTATGAAGTCTGTGTTCCTCATTCTTCTGCTTGGTGACCAGGGCAAAAATAATTAACAGCATGTAAGGGTGACCACTGTCAAACCAATCATCACTATTTCATGGTCTTCTGCAGGATGGTGGGGCAGTTAAAATGATCTTCATCAAAACATCTGTGAAGGTTCTTGTAATAATCTTCTTCACGCATGTTGTGGTAAAAAAGTATGTTTACTACCAGACGAGAAGTATGTCCTTACAGCAGGGCCCCCTAGGGTAACTGACACACATGGAATGCAGATCCACATGACATTGCTGCATTCCATGACATGTCAAAAATCTAGACACTACATCACCACAGTTCTAATACCTTTTGGCGTGATTTACAGACCTATGCATTTCTTTAGTGCCAGTGGGGTAAGGTGCTATATTTCATCGGCTAGATATGATTGGTGTAAAGTGCTCTTTATAAGTGCACCAAAGACAATGTTATCGTATGAGAACTTCAGAATTTTTATCACTCCTTGGGTCTACAATATTTAATACATATTTTGGGCCTGATTCACAAAGGTAAATTACTTTTGAGTAGGTTTACACATTCGAGCAAGTTTATTTTTTTTTAGTATTCACAGACTGCACTTTGTGGTACGTTTTATAGTACTACAAGAGTACTTTAAAACTTACTACAAAGTGCTGTTCACAAACTGCTCTTTTATAGCAGCTTACACCTTTGAAGTAACTTACGCTTTTATATAGGTGGGGGTTGCAGTACCAGGATTTGGCCATGTGCAATGCTAGACTTACTACAAGAGTATAAATTACAACAAAAGTGTAAGTTCCTACAAAAGTGCAGTTTGTGAATAACGAAAAGTAGTAAATTTGCTCAAAAGAGCAAACTTACACATAAGTGTAAGGTATCTTTGTGAAGCTGGCCCTCTGACTGTAAGTTACTACTAAAAACACATATAGTAGTAAGCCCAGCCTTACTTACAGCCACCCACTGGTACTGCAACACCCTCTTAGAGAAAATAATGGAGGTAGGATCTTAAATTAAACCCCATAGGAAATAATGTTAAATTAAATGCAAGTATTGAAAATACTTAAAAATAAAAATAAATAAAAATAAATGTTACAAAAATATCAAAATAGTATGTATTTATTATTTACTTATATAGTAATTTATTAACCTATGTTGAATTAAAAAAAATAATGTAATATTAAATGTTACTCCTGGATTCTCACACAGCCTGTAATAGTTAAAGAACCTGCAGATTAGAGATCACTGCAAGAAAAGTTGAGGATCGTGTAGATCAATGTTGATTGCAATACATTACATATTCAGCTTAACAGATGATCCGATACTGGTTTACATTGCATGTACGAAGTCTGTATGTACAGTTTGCATAGTGCTTAATGATTAGGGCTCCCAGTTTTGTTATTTTTTTTTGTTTTGACCAATATATTAGTATTTATTTATATTTATTTTATATTTTGAAAATAAATTAAGTTGTAAAATTGTATATTTCCACATTTATTTAGCTGATAAACATACACTCATACTTTGATGCCTTTCATTTTTTAGCAAATTAAGTAGTCAAATGTAATCTAACACTACTCCCACAGATACATATTAGCATTATATGACAAATATATGTTAACATATGCTAGTATTTAAATTATTCTCACCATGTTTTTTAATTCCCCATGCTGTCTATCTGCTCAGCTGTTGGTCTGGAATTCATAAAAGGCTGCATGCAGAGTCCCCCATAAGAAGCCCAATTTGCTGTATTTATCCATTCTTAAAAATAAATACAGACAAGAAACACATTGTTTTCTGTCTGTATCTGTAAAAATCAGTAAGAATGGAAAACTGTGAGCCTTATTTATGATATTTTATTATATTGATTGCCCTTTAATGAAGATTTATGCTACTAATCTGTTTATGCAGCTCTAAACCACAAAACACTTGTTTGCTACTTTTAGAAAGTAGTTGCATTTATCAGAGAAACTGTTGAACATGGGAAGGCTGTTCTTTACATCAAGTTGTCACGTCTTAGGATATTACTGCTGAATTTATAAAAAAATATAAAATAATGATGTCTAATAACAGAAATCTTTAGAAATGTTGTATGTAATGTGTTTATGTATATGATATTTTGTAGTGTTTGTATGGTGCATTTTGAAACATCAAGTAGGCATATAGTGGATTCTTAATGTATGCAAATGGTTTTGTTCAAATATAATAATTTAATTAATAGGAATGCTCGACTCTCCACTATCAAAGGAACTTACTGGCCAAAGTAAATTTTCTAAACAATTGTGGTTGGTTGAGTATTAACTAAGTGTGCAGTAGCACAAGCAGTGGACAGTGTAGAGTAGACTGACCCTTTATTCTCAACTTAACTCTTCCTTTCAGGAATGTTGACACATTTCATCCATTTTTTGCAAGCCTGAAAGGAGTTAAAGGGACTGTAGAGAGATAATGTTGTGACCCTTTCTCAAAGGTTTAGATCTAGCACAAATCTACTTTGAGAATGCTTCAACGCCTGTTTGAACAACACAAAGCATCATGTAATGCAGGAAAGAGGTTATGGGAAAACATCTAGATCAGTGGTTCTTAACCTGTGGTCTGATGACACCTGGGGGTCCGCGAGGCCTACTAAGGAGATCCCCAACTATTTTACAAAATTAAATAATATTAAAATCAATATATTATAATGAATAAAGTATATAAAACTAAAGAAGCAAAATTGAAAATTTGAAAAAAAACAATATTTGATTGTGAATTAAATAACATATTTCAATATTTGAGCATTTGTTTGGTGCATACATGCTTTGTTTTGAGGTTCAAATCATGGCAATTACTAAGGTAGGGGGTCCCAGGATTCCAATAATGACTCACTGGGGGTCCCTGGATTCCAGTAATGATTCAGTGGGGTCCAGGGAAGTCATCAGGGTAAGAACCACTGATGTAGGTTTTACGTCTCATCAGCATTCAGCCTAGCTGCTTGCAGCTCTTGGGCTTGTGTGTTCATCTGTTTGTCTTTAGTCAACGCTGTCTCCTGTAGTAGCAGTGGTGTTGTAGTGGGACAGGGTCAACACGGGCTTTAGATCTTTCTCAACCAACCTCTTTGGCAGTAGCTCCCGTGCAGTACTCCTGTATATATGGCACCTGTAATCTACTGTTTCTTTCAGTAGTGTGGCTGCACCATCAGCAGTGCAACCTCTTGAAGAACATAGTGGCAGATCCCCCTCCTTATGGTAAAAACCTTACCGAACTTCTTTTCTGTACCGCCGCCTCTCTTCTGTTCTCTCTGTCTTCTTCTTGGCTTCTGTGCAAGCAAGAAGAACCCATGCTTCTCTAAGCCAATCACAACGGTGCTCAGATGGGGAATGGGAGCCTGGGCATGTTGTCCACCCAGGCTGCAAAGTGTGCATGACTGTTTGGCCGGCCCGAGACGGCTGGCCAAACATTCATGCATACTCAGGAGGGTGCCCACCACTCCTGCCCCGCGCTGCCCAGCCCAGCACAGCCCCAACCCACAAAACTGCCTCAGCATGGAAAAATAAAATTATAATAACTGTGCGATATTATCATATTATTTTTCCTTTTTTGCAGTGCTGAAAGGCAGTGGGGCGACACTCCTCCGCCTTAGCGGAGGAGCCACCCCTGATGCTCAGCTTTCACCCAGAACTGCTATTCATTCTCCTTTTCCGCTATACTTCTGCAGGACCAGGACTCTCTTTTAGGTCTCAGGGACCTCTATAAACCTAGCTCTATTAGTTAGTTTTGAGTTAAATGGTATGCAAACTTTGCAAAGATAGTTCAAGTTGAAGAGTAGGAGAAAGTTAAAAAGTTATTCTTCAAAACTAAAGAAGAAATGTGGACTTCAAGAGACAATAAGACTTGGAAATACGTGTGAATGAGCTTCTGAGTGACAGACATGGGAAACACCTGGGATACAGCCCTGTGGATTAGGAGAGGCTCACCAATACAGAGAAGAAGGCAATGCGAATGATGGACAGGGATAAGGAGAAATTAGAGCATCTCCTTCCCAGCGATCCAGTATCCCGCTTTTGGTGAGTCTGCTTACTGAGTGCTCCATAATCCCAGCCTCTCCGTTCCAGAAACTCTCTGTAGAGCTACTTCCCTCCTAGTGGTTGTTGTTGAACTTAGCACTCAAACCTACAAAACCTATGTCGAGTCTACCCTTGATCTAAATATGACGCTGAAGGTGATAACATCCAGGTTATTGATGCTTCACGGTACTCCCCCATCTTATCACCTTCAAGAAAACCTGTAATCGGAAAAAAAACACATCTGGAGAACAATTATTGTGCCATCACCAAAGCTTCCTAAAGCATCTCTCAAAATGTACAAAATTGTAATTTGGACAGAAAAAGTTGATTTTTACTACTTATATGTTAATCTTGCTAAAACTCCTTCTTTTGATGTATTTCAAATGGCCAAAGGTCTCACACTGCTGAGTGCAGTCGTTGACCCATTATTCCCTCTTAGTCTCTGTGTAAAGAGCTGCATCTTTTTTCTCTGACAAATTTGAGAAAGTGCCAGCATCTTTACCTACAGATTCTCAGCTAGACAAGGAGCATTCCATGGTCGTACTACCACTATTAGGTTCCATAACTTTAATCCTACCAAAGATAGCTTACTGCTCACCCGCCTTGCCGATGTGAAACCTAGATCCATTCTGCTGGCCACCACAGTCACGTCACCTATGCTTACAGGCGCATGCAACTTTCCCATAGCCAGCATTGTTGCCAAAAACCTGGAATAAGGCTGTGATCAGCCCACACGAACCTTCAGCTGATCCTTCTGTTTTTGCTGCATTTAACATCTATAACTCTTGAAGAACTGCATCTAATGCTAAACTTTGCCAGTTTCTCATGCTTTACTAGATCTATCCGAGACAAGTTACTGTCTAAGGTTCAACACTAACTCAGTTCTCATTGTCACCCTAACATGCGCCAGACCCTTCATACGAGGGCTTCCAGACTGTGATTCTCTTGTACATCTCTGCAGCCCTTGAGACTGTCTCTCGCCCAAGTATCTACTGACGTTTGTCAGAGTTGAGGGTAGTGGATTGGCCTGGTTGACTTCTTGGTAAAATTGTTTGCAAGCTGGTAGCTTTATACCTTATATTTCTGCTTTTAAGCTCTGGATGCTGGTGTTACTTTGGGATTTCCTTAAGTCCCATATGTTTAATTGTCTATGTTTTTACATCAGTAACACAAAACTTTCTTTTATTTTCATTTTTTTTATGTAATGATGATAGGCAATTGATTCTTCATCTTGACCAACAGACCCGCTCTCTTCAATTTCACCTTCAAGAGTGCCTTGCCACCATAGCTAAATGTTATAGCTGCATTTGTGTCTGACGTTTGAAGTCCCACTTTAATGGTGGCTTCCCTGTCCCCTTCACCATGGCGAGAAGCCTGAGCATAATTTCTGCTGAAGTGTCCTCTGAGGCTCAAACTCATAACGCTTCTTCACCTTGCTTTGCATGCCTCGAGGCGCTTTGGAAGATTCCTCCTCTTCTACCCATGAATTGTCAACTTTCCTTATCCAGGCCATTGCGTGATCACACCTATACTACAGCAACTGCATATATATGGGTCTTTGTATGTGACAGAACAACTGCCGATTGTGTAAATGCAGTGCCTAGAGGCCTTCTGGGCGCCAGCAGACTTGAACCTGTGCCCAGTCGTTTTATGCATCTGCATACCCTTTCCATCCACCTGTGGTTCATCTTCAAGTGTCATACTTCACAGAGCTGATCGCGCCCCCTAGTTTTACAATGCTGCTTTGTGTGCTATCAACCTCCTTATTTTCTTCGTTCTTCTGCTGCGTTTCAGGCTGCAGAGAGCGGAAGGAGGTCTTTCCTGCCGCATCTCGAACATCTGGAACAGTCTACCTGTGTCTCGGACAGAAAACGAATCAGCTACATTGGAAGTAAATGGCGTAAAACCTGGGAGTGCTCAGCTTTCACTGGGAAATGCTAATCTCTCTCAGTTTCTGCTGTAATTCTGCAGCACCAGGGCTCCGTTTTAGGTCTCGGTGACCTCTGTAAATCTAGCTTCATTCATTCATTCCGTTATGCCTCTGTTAGCGCCTGGACACTCTTCGAGTAGCTGTGCGCAGTATAAATCTCATTAACATAACATAACATTCATTCATGAGCACATCACAGATTTGACTGGTACTCATTCTCAAGATTCAACAACTTTCTTGTTTTTTATTTTTTTTGTTCTGGGTAGAGAGAGAGGTGGTGTCTTATAATGCATTATTTGTTTTCTTAGGTGTTCTGAAATAACAGGAGATGTAAACTACTTTTCTTGGTGTTATGCATGTTACACCGTGCTCATGCCCCTGGTGATGGCAGTGGTTCTAGAATACTGTGAGTGGTGTGGACTTGACATTGTTTCTTTCGGTTCCTCGGTTTGATCACGTGTTCCTATTACTATATTGCATACATTTTGTGACATCCACTGTTGTTTTTCGTTTTGCATTTTTTCTTCTGGCCATAAGATTGGATAGACATTTGACGGGCATGTACTGGTAAAGTTCCAGGATTCAAGATGGTGACCTAAGTTCCGCATAGTGGTCACTGTGCCTCCGTGTAGTGTCAGTGTCTACAATGTATATAATTTTGATTTCATATATGTCGAGATATGATGACACCAAACCTCCCTAGTGTGGTATGTTACTTTTACCTTGCAGTCTTTTCCACAAGGTACCTTTACCATGCAGGATCTTTTTAGATACTTCATAATTCGGGCAATTTTCTTTTTTTTTATTAACATAAGCACTTGTATGTAAATTGTGTTACATGAAATTACCCATATTGCACCAGTGTCATTAAAATTGTAGCCATGCCTAATAATCCTGGAGTCCTATAGCAGATGCAAAAGTTAACACTTGTTTATTTTTCCCCAATTAATTTGTGGATTCACATGATCTCTGCTAGACTTTGCCATTTTGGAGTAGCCCACAATCCATTGTCTGCAGTACCCAGCCATTCCCAAAAAGATACCTACCTGAGAGACACACCCTGGGTGTGGCAACCTACGGGACAATCAGGGCATTGCATTGATTAACAATGCGTACTAAGATGACTTGCTGAATCAAATCATCTATTGCAGGGTGGATTCCTTCCGCTGCTTCAGGGTTTATTAGGCAGTGGGGCTATCTTGGTACGTTTTTGAGGAACTCCATTATTTCCAGTGAGGAAATGAACCCCACATGGTTGGCTCCTTTGGACCTTAATGGGGGCGGTATTTGTAAAAACAATTTGATTAAATAAGGGAGCATGACAACCATTCCCACTTCACCTGGGCAATTTAGGCTTTCGTATATTAGCACGAGGACCTTATGTTAGTGTTGATCTATATTTAAGAATAACCCTTCCGGGACCACAGCCCCTTTCCCGAGCCATCCCATGGCCACTGGGTACCACGTCCTCCGGGGCCGATTCCTTTTTTAATGGGAGGGGTACGTGTGCTCCACCGTATCAGAGCCTTCTTTGTGTCCCAAGAACCCCATCACCTGGGACAGATTTCTTTTTTAAAATACTAGAGGGCCATAGGGCCCTCCTTCCTCGACCCACTTTAGGGCCCTAGGGACCCCATCCTCCAGGTTTCATTTTCCTTTTTTGGAAAGGGGGCATGGGACCCACCTCATCAAGCTACTTAAGGGCCCATGGGACCCAATCCCTCAGGGCCTATTTGTCTTTTTTAGGGAAATACGTATGGGGTCAACAACCCCAAGCTGTCTAGGGGCCCCGGGCACCTCATCCCCCATATACCTTGGCAAAAAGTGTCCCAGGAACTCTGGACTCCTCCAGGATCGCAGTTTCCTGTTGCTGGTAGCCATTGCAGGACTTGGGGACTTAGGGCCAGATGTACAAAGCTTTTTTGCGTGTTCCCAATTGGGTCATTTGCGAATGCAAATAGGCATTTTCAAATGTACAAAGCCCAAAAGTGCGATTCTGTAACCCATTACCAAATCGTAATTTGGGATTGCGAATCAGTATTTGGAAGAGGCATGTTTAGGGCGTCCCTTCCTAATACAGATTAACATTGGTACGTACAAATGTTTTTCAACCAAAATTCAATCTCAAAAGCATTGCATTTTACAACTAACTCCAAGTTGGTGGTGAGCCTGTTGCAAAAGGGAAGGGGTCCACATGCAACCCCTTCTCGTTTGAGATTAAAAAAATATAACTTTCTAAAGAGAAGGCACTGGTCCTACAGGCTACTGCCTGCCCTTAACAAATGAAACTGAAAACATTCCTTTTTTCTTTTAAACACATTTTGGTTTCCTTTAAGGAAAATGAACTGCATTTAAAAAAAAAGATGTCTTTATTTAAAAGCAATCACAGAGGCTGTGGTCTGCTGATTTTTGCGATCCGCAACGAGTTTCAAACTGAGACCTACCTCTTTAATATTCATTAGGTAGGTCCATTTGCGACCCACTAGGAATTGCAGACACTTTCCTACATTAGTGTTTGCAATAACCAAATAGCATATAGCAAAATATAGCACTTTGATAATCGTAAACACTAAACTTCGTACATCTGGCCCTTAGTCCCCTGTCATGAAGTTTGAAAATAAATATAATATATGGGGCAGAGATACCCTGTGGGGTGGACCCAGACATATCCCCTCCTGGGGCCAGAATAAAAAAAATCTGCAGTTTTTGCCGAGACTCCTGCAGGATAGCAGCAACAAAAAAAGAAGATATTGGTATCCCACAATATAAAAACATTTTTGGGGGAAGGGAGCATGAGTAGGACCCCTCCCTAACCCCATTTTGGACTATAGGGACCCCATACCCTGCGGCCTAATACATTAAATAGGATTGAGGGTGTTTGGACCCACATTCCAAGCCATCGGCTGCCCCAGGACCCCACACTCCCAAGCCCATAACATTAATTAATGGGAGGGGTGCATGGCCCCCCTCCTGAGCCTTGTTAGGTCCCGGGGACCCCATCTCTCCATGGCTGTAATCATAATTATGGGGAGGGGGCTTGTGGCCCACCTCCCAAGCCTTAAAATGCCCTGGGGACCCCATCCCAAAGGGCCAAATTCATAAAATGGGGAAGGGGCCGTGCAGCTCCCCTTCCTGAGGAGGCTTAAAAGGCCCCAGGGACCTCATCCCTCAGGGCCAAAACTTTAAAGATGTGGTACACTGACCCCACCTTCTTGAGCCTCTTAAGGCCCAGGGGACTACATACCACAAGGCTGCCTTGAGTACTTTGCCCTGGAGAGCCCACCCCTGGGACAGAGTATTTACCCTGTCTGCATCCATAATTCAGGAAGCATGTTTTCTCCTGACTGGCGAGAGCATTTTTTAAATCTCCTGCCTGTCGGGAGCAAACATGCCTTCCCTGCCTGCAGCAGCACGGCCGAAGAGCCATGTTTGCTCCCCGACGATGGGAGATTAAAACATGTTCTTGCCGAGTTGGAGCAGACTTCCGTTTCCCTGCCCACACTAATGTGGGCAGGGAAAAACACAAATCGCTCCCTCCCAGTAAAAACAAGCAAAAATAGCCGCACTCACCAAGTGGGAGCAATGCGGTATCACTCCAAAAAAAAAGAAAAAAGAACATGGCATTCCGCAGTTAAAAATAAAATATTTGGGGAGTGGGCTGGGAGTAGGGCCCTCTCCTAGAGCCCACTTTGCACCCCTGAGACCCATCCCCCAGGGCCTAATCCATTAATTAAGGGGAGGGGGCACATGGGCCCCTCTCCGAGCCAATGGCAACCCTGGGTTCCCCATCCCATGGGCCCAACACATTAGTTAAGGGTAAGGGCTGCAGGTCCCCCTTCCCAGAGCCTTGTTAGGCATTGAGAAGCCCATCCCTGGGGCCTAAATCATAGAAAAGGGAGGGTCCACATAGCCCCCTCCCTTCTTAAAAAGGCACCAGGGACCCCATCCCCTGAGGTCTAAATATATAAAAGGGGTGGGGCTACACAGCCCCCTCCCTTCTTAAAAGGCCCTGGCAACCCATCCCCCGGGGCTTAAAACAACTATAAAGGAAGAGATTCGGCCCCCTCCCTGAACCCCAAGGACCTCATCTCCTAGGGACAGCTCAAGTACTCTGTTCCAGGGTGCCCACTCCTGGGTCAGAGTAGATTCCCTGTCTGCATTAATGCAGGCAGAAAAAACATATGTTTGCTACTTGCAGGTAGGAGCTTTTTCAAATCTCCCCCCAGGTAGGAGCAAACATGCCTTTCCTGCCTGCAGCAGCACGTGCAGGAAATGCATGTCAGCTCCCAGCTGCTGGGAGATTTAAACATGTTCCGGTCAAGTATGAGCAGACTTCTGTTTCCCTACTTGATCTCATGCGGGCTGAGAAACACAGATTGCACCCTCCCCGGGGGAGCAAGCAAAAATAACTGCTCCTGCTGGGTGGGAGCAATGCTGGCTCCCACACTATGGGTGAGGCGACTGTGGTCATGTGGGCCCTGGGGCTCCTACTGCAGCCCCCAACGTTTGGTTTGTGGGTGTCCCGGGTGGGCACTGGGGTTCCCACCTTTGGTCCCAGGGGATGGGGTCCTAGGGCCTGAGAAGGCTCAGGGAGGGGGACCGCATGCCCCCTCCCCTTAAAAATGAATTTCAGCCCCAGAGGATAGGCGTCCCCGGGGCCTAATATATCACGGAGAGCGTGGCCTAATACTTTTTAAAATTAGAATTCTGTCCAGAGGATGGGGTCTCCAGGGCCTAATAAGGCTCAGTTAGGGGCTTACACAACTGTGACTACTAGGATGCCAGACCTATCCCTCAGGTCACATAGCTCTCTGCACTACTGACATGCCAGAGGTATCTCTCAGGTTACGAGAACAAAACCAGGAGTGCAGTTCCTCTGGGAGAGGGGAGGGTAAGAGAGGGGGGAGAGCGATTAGTCTCTATAGAATGCCCTCACACACCTAGCAAGGTGTCATGCTTCATCATAGGGCTGTGCTCCTCGTCGGGCCGGCGCTGCAATGCCCGACGGGCTCCCGCGAAGGGGCTCTTTATCGGAGATCTTTTTAGAGACAGCCGTATAGGTGCGTGGGGGTAGGTGCAACAAGTGTAGTGAGTGATAGTGAGGTGGGTTAAAATAGGTATGGTATTGCCAATCGATGAACCATTTTATTCTGGTGGTATACCAGCCTAAGTAAAATCGGTGACCCCCGAGGGATTATAATGCTCCCTAGGGAAGTAGAAAGGTCGACATGTTTCTTGCTCTATGCCCATATGGGTCGGTGGCAATTCATCAGGACCAAGTGAGAATGTGCTCCAAAAAATAAACTCTACTACATACTAGGTGATTGAAAAATTATAAGTACATCACCAAGCAAATCCATTGGGTCCCTAAGAGGAGTGGACCCGCTGTTGTGGTACCTAAAAGAAAAAAGAGAAAGAAGAACAACACAGACACATAAAACATTCCAGCATTTAAAATTGGGTGCTGTTTGGCTCCCGTGGGTAACCGTGCGTCTATTGTGATAGCCAGTTTAATGGGTGCTCACACAAAAATCCGGAGGAGATCGTGCTTCATCGTATCGGTGTTACCAAATACGTAATACTGTGCAACCACCATGTGTGCCAAATGCTATACAATGCTTCACGAAGTGCTATATGGCATGGGATCGCGATATGTGGCTGAGCAAATTATAGTTGAAGTGCACTGTCGTCCCCAGCTCTCTGAGGACATTTGTGAACATAGTAAGCAATTGGGAGTGCCAAAATGCGTGTTAAAAAGCTAGAGTAGCGGGTGATTTAGACGCAAATTCCAAAAATGCAAGTGCTGATGACTACGGAGCCCATGTGGGGGAGACTCACCCCCTGGGGAACAGAAATTGCTGTAATGGTTCGCCTGGAGGCCGTAGAGCGCTCGCCCTAAAAAAGTTGAAGGAGAGCAGTAAGTACCCTGTAGGCTGCCGTACACTGATACCACCCTGGAAACGCATTGTACTTACAGAGTTGGGGCGCACGCACGACCGAGATCCTATCGAGGCTCAGGCTTCCGTAACAAGCCGACAGGGGTGTGTGCAAGATAAAGGAAGTGCTCAAACGCACGGGGGCAAACAACTAGACCGCAAACTTGTGCGGCCATATTGAGACTGACAGCAAACTTTATTGCTCGAACAGTGCGTGAAAGGGACAAGGATGGATAATGTCCCACAACAGGGGAACTTGGGCATGCAAAACAAACGTCACGGGAAAAACGCGCTGGAAGGTGACTAAGACAATTGAGTGACACACGGTATTACGTCCAAATCAAAGAGGATCCCACCAAAAAACTGATCATTACAATAAGAACACTAGTGACCAGTGCTTTAACACAAGGCTGGATATCGAAAAACAAGTCAGAATTCTTAATGAATAATGATCCCCGTATACCGTACTTCTACACATTACCAAAAATTCACAAAGGTGTTCTACCTCCACCTGGGAGACCCATTGTGTCAGGTATCAATTCGGCTCTGGAACCCCTTTCACGGTTCTGTGACCACTTCCTACGCCCCCTGGTACAAAAGACCCCAACTTTTCTACTCGACACAAGGGATGTCCTCAACATCATCAAACAAGTCAATGAGATTGGTAGCAGTGTGGATGCACTTATTACCTTGGATGTAGAGGCCCTCTACACAAACATTCCTCAGAGGGCCACCCTGGATGTTGTGGAAGAAGTACTTCGAGCACAAACATGGGACTCGCCCACACCAATCTCTTTCATCATGGAGTGTGCAGAGATTGCCCTAACAAAAAACTACTTCCAATTTGAAGACCGCATGTACCATCAAGTCCAGGGCACTTCGATGGGGAGCACATTTGCTCCCAGCCTGGCATGCCTCTACATGGCACACTTTGAAGCCAATCACATCTTATCTGAGACTAACATCTATAAGGAGAACGTCAGCCTTTGGCGACGGTATATCGATGACATTCTCATTTTCTGGAAAGGGGATCTGAACTCCATCCCCCTTTTTGTAGCTTGGGTCAACAGCCTGAACCCCTATCTACGGTTCACGGCCAATTCATCAGTCCATGAGCTTCCTTTTTTGGATTTGCTCATTCTCAAAACCCCTTTAGGGTTGAACACAAAAACCTATAAAAAACCTACTGACAGCCATAGCCCACTACTTTTTAGTAGTTTCCATCCCAAGGCTTTACATAACAACTTACCATATGGACAATATCTCAGACTCCGACGCAACTGCAGTACACTGGAGGACTTCAAAACACAAGCACATGACCTCACAGGCCATTTGGCTCGAAGAGAATATCCGAGGACAATCACGCAAACGGCCTACAAAAGAGCACGCAATACTAACAGGGATGCCTTGCTTACCTCTACAGAAAAAATCAAAACTGATCTAATTACGTGTGTAAGCACTTTCACCCCTGAATCAAACGCCATCCAAAAAATAATCAAAAAACATTGGAATCTGATATCGGTAGGAGGCTGGGAAGTCCCCAAGCCCCGTTTTGCGTTCAAAAGGACTGACAATTTGAAAAGTTTGCTTATTAGCACTAGACCCAAACTAGCCCCACCCTCCAACCAACGACTGTGAGGCCTTCCACCCGTGACAGGCCATCACCCATGCGGACAATGTACCGCTTGTGCCCTAACAAAAACAAGCAAATTTATCACTTTTTCAGAAACTCTAATTTGGCAACAAAAATCCCATACCAATTGCAATACCCGCAATTGTATCTATCTAATTCAGTGCCCATGTGACCTTATGTACGTCGCCATGACGACACGTCCAGCAAAGATCAGGATTTCCAAACACCGAAGCTACAGTAGGTGCAAAAAGATTAATACCAAAATGTGCACTCATTTTTTGGAGAAGAACCATACTGCCAATGATCTAACGTGGACAATTCTGCAGGCATTCCCAGTGATCAGTAAGGAGGCCCTTTTCCGAAAGGAACAGCAGTGGATCTTCAGAATTTCTAGCCATACTGGCGGCCTCAACGATGATATACCATGGGCCACCCTTAACAATACATGATCCACCTCACATACATGAGATGGCCGGAATGAGCCAATATCTTGATCTCAACAGCTTACATTAAGGTGATTTACTCATGTCACCATAAATAACACCAATAGTCTTGCAACTTTTTAGATCTCATCAGGCAAGACCCACCGGCTTTAATTACTGACCTTTACAATACACAATTCACCTCACATACATAAGACGTCCTGATGGAGCCAATAACGTGGTCTTGCCAGCTTAAATACAGGTGAATTTCTGATGACACCATAAACAATAACAATAGACTTGTATCTTTGTCCATCTCATTAAGCAAGACCCACTGGTTAAAATTACCGACTTTTCACCTTTTTTAGACTCTGAGGCTGCTTTACATCACCCTCGCGTTACTGCATCAGTTACTTGAATTAATTAATCCTTTTATTGCAATATATAACCCGCTGAGTCACCTTCCAGCGCGTTTTTCCAGTGACGTTTGTTTTGCATGCCCAAGTTCCCCTGTTGTGGGACATTATCCATCCTTGTCCCTTTCACGCACTGTTCGAGCAATAAAGTTTGCTGTCAGTCTCAATATGGCCGCACAAGTTTGCGGTCTAGTTGTTTGCCCCCGTGCGTTTGAGCACTTCCTTTATCTTGCACACACCCCTGTCGGCTTGTTACGGAAGCCTGAGCCTCGATAGGATCTCGGTCGTGCGTGCGCCCCAACTCTGTAAGTACAATGCGTTTCCAGGGTGGTATCAGTGTGCGGCAGCCTACAGGGTACTTACTGCTCTCCTTCAACTTTTTTAGGGCGAGCGCTCTACGGCCTCCAGGCGAACCAGTACAGCAATTTCTGTTCCCCAGGGGGTGAGTCTCCCCCACATGGGCTCCGTAGCCATCAGCACTTGCATTTTTGGAATTTGCGTCTAAATCACCCGCTACTCTAGCTTTTTAACACGCATTTTGGCCCTCCCAATTGCTTACTATGTTCACAAATGTCCTCAGAGAGCTGGGGACGACAGTGCACTTCAACTATAATTTGCTCGGCCACATATCGCGATCCCATGCCATATAGCACTTCGTGAAGCATTGTATAGCATTTGGCACACATGGTGGTTGCACAGTATTACGTATTTGGTAACACCGATACGATGAAGCACGATCTCCTCCGGATTTTTGTGTGAGCACCCATTAAACTGGCTATCACAATAGACGCACGGTTACCCACGGGAGCCAAACTGCACCCAATTTTAAATGCTGGAATGTTTTATGTGTCTGTGTTGTCCTTCTTTCTCTTTTTTCTTTTAGGTACCGCAACAGCGGGTCCACTCCTCTTAGGGACCCAATGGATTTGCTTGGTGATGTACTTATAATTTTTCAATCACCTAGTATGTAGTAGAGTTTATTTTTTGGAGCACATTCTCACTTGGTCCTGATGAATTGCCACCGACCCGTATGGGCATAGAGCAAGAAACATGTCGACCTTTCTACTTCCCTAGGGAGCATTATAATCCCTCGGGGGTCACCGATTTTACTTAGGCTGGTATACCACCAGAATAAAATGGTTCATGGATTGGCAATACCATACCTATTTTAACCCACCTCACTATCACTCACTACACTTGTTGCACCTACCCCCACGCACCTATACGGCTGTCTCTAAAAAGATCTCCGATAAAGAGCCCCTTCGCGGGAGCCCGTCAGGCATTGCAGCGCCGGCCCGACGAGGAGCACAGCCCTATGATGAAGCATGTCACCTTGCTCGGTGTGTGAGGGCATTCTATAGAGACTAATCGCTCTCCCCCCTCTCTTACCCTCCCCTCTCCCAGAGGAACTGCACTCCTGGTTTTGTTCTCGATACCTTGGAGCACTGTGCAGGACCTCATTAAAAAGCTCTTGGTTCCTCCCTTTTTGAAGCATCTCTCAGGTTACACAACTTTCAGTGACTACTTATACGCAGACCTATGCCTCATGTTACACAGCTCTTAGTGATGACTGAGATAACAAAGCTCAGCGGAGGGGGTGTGGTGAGGACGACCAGAGCTGCCGACTTTGGGCCCGATTCACAGAACTAACTTAAGACAAAATCCTAAACTTACTACCATTTTGGTATTCACAGAAGGCACTTACTCATTTTGGTATTCACAGAAGGCACTTACTCATTTCGGTATTCACAGAAGTTAGGAGTCCTAACTTTAGGACTCCTAAATGCCTTCTGTGAATACCGAAAGTCTTAAAATTAGGATTTTTCTCAGTTTAGTAGTAGTATAGTTAGGACTCCTAACTTTAGGACTCCTAAATGCCTTCTGTGAATACCGAAAGGCTTAAAATTAGGATTTTTCTCAATTTAGTAGTCCTAAATCTAAATTTAGGACTACTAAATTGAGAAAAATCCAGACGTTCTGGTGGCGATAACCCCTTCGCCTTATTAACAAGGCGGTGGTGTTAAGCCACTTAACGTGGCTTAACGCTGCCTTGTAAACAATGCCCCTTTCATGCAGCACTTAGCACGAAAGGATCAGGCAATGGGCGTAAATATGCGGCAGTGCCAAAAATAAGACCAGGGAATACCTGGTCTTAAAATGGTGCAGCACGGAGAAATTATTAATTTCTCCTAATTTTTGCTGTTTCTATGTGTGCTCCATTCTGCAGCACACATAGAAAGAGCAAAAAGCCATTAGTGATTGTTCATGTGCAGGAAGATGTCTCTTCCTGCACAAAAACATGCATTAAATAATGATGAGTTGCAACTTCTGTATGTATAGTAGTTACAAATCACCATTAGTAATGCAGTATGGTGCAAGGGTGCCTGCTTTGCCGCGAGTCCGACGTGAGTCCCGTGCTCTCAATGCCACTGGAATCAAGCTATCCTGGCTGAAGAGGGGTGAAACCCCGAAACCGGTCCTAGGATGCTTGGTTCCAGTCCAGGGAGGACCTGGCTTGGCAGTTCTGGCTGGACTGTTCCCATGAGGCACAGGGTCAAGACTGATTTGCATATGGCTGGGTTCAAACTAGAAGGGCATGTTGAGCAAAAAAACGATGGATTTAGGCCCAGATCTCTGTACTGGGGTAAATGTATGACATTGTTCTGCATTCTGTCCATCTACTGTTGTTTTTGCATTTGTCACCGTGAGTGGGACGGGTATGCTCAGACGTGAGTCGCGTGCTCTCCATGCCACTGGAATCAATCTATCCTGGCTGAAGAGGGGGTGAAACCCCGAAACCGGACTGGAATGGCACGGTGAGCAAAAAAACGATGGATTTAGGCCCAGATATCTGTACTGGGGTGAATGTATGACATTGTTCTGCATCTGTCCATCAACTGTTGTTTTTGCATTTGTCACCCCGAGTGGGATGGGTATGCTCAGACGTGAGTCCCATGCTCTACATGCCACTGGAATCAAGCTATCCTGGCTGAAGAGGGGTGGGACCCCGAAACCGGTCCTAGGATGCTTGGTTCCAGTCCAGGGAGGACCTGGCTTGGCAGTTCGGGCTGGACTGTTCCCATGAGGCACAGGGTCAAGACTGATTTGCATATGGCTGGGTTCAAACTGGAATGGCATGGTGAGCAAAAAAACGATGTATTAGGGCCAGATCTCTGTACTGGGGTGAATGTATGACATTGTTCTGCATTCTGTCCATCAACTGTTGTTTTTGCCCTTCTCTGTACAATCACACTGTGGAAATTATCTTAAGGTTGGCAGGTCTGGAGTTTGAAGAAATTATATTAAACAGTCCTCTCTCCCCCGCTCAGACTTTCTAGCATACCCTAGCCTACCCATAGCATGCCATTCCAGTGGGAAACAGCGTTTACAACGCTGCCATTACATTGCGATCCTTTTACAACGCAGTTGTTACAACGACCGTGTTGTTACATCGTGATGCCTTTATATCGCAAGTCATTAGATCGACTTGCTGTAGGGGGCGCTCAACCCTAAGGAATAGTATAATTTACTATTCCATCACCTTCCCTACTGTTGCGCACTCTGGAGTTGGAATAGTAAATTATACTATTCCCAAGTCCAGCGCGCCCCCCTACAGCAAGTCGATCTAATGACTTGCGATGTAAAAGTATCGCGTTCTAACAACGCGGTTGTTGTAATGACCACGTTGTACTAGAACTCGACGTAATAGCATGCGATGTAACATGCTACATTCCTTTCCAGCCTTCTGACTTTTTCTCTCTGTGTTTCTTTGCTTCCCTGGGTTTCACTTTGCCTCTGCACCTGCTGTACGGCACTGCTCCGGTCTATTTTAGTATCTCGCAATTATCTACTGGAACCCACTCTGGTCAGATGGAACTTTTTACTTGCCTGATAGCATGGAGGGAAAATTACCGTTATCACAATTACAGTCTGCAATTTGCCATAATCAAGGACTCGAAACTTAATCTCTTGGCTCTCTGGTTTTTATTATCAACATAAAGATTTGGAGATACAAAGTCCTCAACACGAGGCACAACAAGTACATAGGCACTAAAATAAATGCTACTCTACGAAGAATCCGCATACGGCTAAAAATAACTAAAAGTACAATCTCTAAAAGCATGAGGTAGAACACTACCAAGCAAATGTCGATACTAGGGACACTGAACCATACCATCTCTGTCCCTACTCTGTACTAGGTGACATCCCTACATAGCAATCCCTTGAGACCCTCATCAGAATAAAAGGTGTCAGATCGAAACTTCCTAAGAAGTCCTCACTTAGAGAGCTTGGTCTAAGTTGCCCCCTCTACCCTTCGCCTAGCCGTCCTCTGCTTTGGGCTGCCCCGCTCTGCTCTGCCTCCACCCTCGGGGCGCTGTCCCTAATACAGTACCCCAAGTCTCCGAACACGCCCTTTGCGCCTCCTCTCCTTCCGGGGTCGTCTTTCAGTACTTTTCCACAGAGCGCTGTCCAGTTCCATCGTCCATCGCTTGGCCTTGAGTCCCAGACGCCATCCGCACTAGGAGTTACGATTGGCACATTCCAATACACTCCCATGTCTGGCTTTCTCTACATAATTCAAATTACGAACAAAGAGCTTCTCTACTAACGAGCAACTGTCCTTGCACCTGGGGTGAGATCATGCAAAGCAGACATTCTTCACATCTTTTAAGTTGCAATTTACTACAGCCTAAAACCTCTACTGGAATAAATCCCTTTTGGCCTATTGCCCTTGGCTAACATAAGAAAATACCAGGCCTTTCGCCTCAACGATATATGCGAATTCTGGCCACTACTTCGGTTACACAAGCAGGTTTCAATCACAGTATTGACATTTACGTCTTTCTTTCATGTGTGGTCAACCTAAACAACCTACAGACACGAAGTCTGGGGTACACATTTCTAACACCACATTGCATTTCCCGTAGCTAAACACTATACATTTCTCTAATACGTTTACCATGTGCTTGTACATAGCTAGCACTTCTACTAAAAATCGATATAGGTTATACAGTTGTAATACATTGCACACGAAATCCCTGAGTACACATTTGGTTATATACGGGTGCCGACTAACAGTGAATATAACGCACCCCTACAATTCTCAAACTTTTAAACGCTACATCAGTTCCCCCCTTTGATGACATCCGTCATCACACCATTACATTTCCTTCTTCAGAACTGATTTAAACCGTGCTAGTCATAACATTTCCATGTCGGACTCCCTCCAGTTTCTTAAGACTCTCATATTGCTGCTCCTGGAGCTTTGCCAACCTCCTCTCGTTTGCCTTTAGAGCTCTTTCAACCTTGCCTCCTTGATACCACTTCCATGCCTTCACACATCCCCACAAACAGATCACACAAACCACGGCAATAATAATTGGTTTCAACACTGAACCTAGAAATCCCCTTCCCAGATTCGCAAACCAAGTTCCCACTCTTCCAAATCCTAATCCAATCTTCTCCCACACATTCACCTCCGTCAGATCCGTAATCTCCTTGTGAATAGTCGTTATGTTGTCTATGTACTTCCCTATCTCCTTCGAGTTGTCTGGAATATACGTGCAGCATTCCTGAACTTTCAATAATTTGCAGACTCCGCCTTCTTTTGCTAACAACACATCTAAAGCAAGGCGATTCTGCAAAACCATATTCCGGATCGACAACATCTCTCCAGCCACCAATATCAAAGATCTCGCCGTGTTCATAGACAACTCATCAACTACAGTCGCCAACCTTCGGATCTTCACATCATTCAACACCACACCCATACTAGGTATCATTGCTCCGTATATGTCCCCAATCACTGCACCGGCATTTGTAGCCCTACGTTTCCTGGGCGGTCGCTTCGTCTCTAACAACTCCAAGTCCCTTGTGTGATAAATCTTCGGGAATATGATAGCCAAATAGCATACTCCATACCAATTGTCGGGTAGTCTGACATAAGCATTCGTCCCACAAACATAATACACTGTCGGGATTACCTCTACTGGACCTTGCATAAAATTCTTAGCATAAGCTTCCATTGTAAAAGTCTGAGAACAAATGCTATGTCCTACTGCGACCTTCTCCGTCTTGGATTGAGGCCGTGCAATACACAAATTCCCTCTCTGTGCCTCATCCAATGCTATTGGTCCATAACTTCCCTTAGATCTGTGAGCTCTCTCCTCGTCCGTCCAATCTACTGGGCTATCTCCGGTGTGTCGTGTCTCGGTCAACTTTCTATACCTGTCCTCTACTTGGTCTATGAATTTCTTCTCTATCTCTGATAACGCACATGTCAGGTTATTCCTGTGAGCATGCGCCGTATCCAGTTTCACAGTCGGTCTAAAATATTTCAGGAGCCTGTCCTCTTTCTTATCCAGATCATATCTATTCAAATGCTTGATTGCTGGCACCTCGGGAAGTACCGTGTCAAAATTTGAGAAGAAATACTCGAACTGTCTCCTGTCATAAAATAAACTGAGCCATATGCTACAAGAAATCCCATAAGTCAATGGGAGATGATGATACTTGATACCCTCATCCACTGAAGCAGGCAACTGCATGCACACATAACAATCCTTCACATCCATCGCATCAACATACTCATACAGCAACCTTGCATACGCGTTAAGCTTAAAATCACCCTTTGACAAATCCATGTGAAGTCTGCGAACATCTCTCAACTCCGATGATTCCTGTTCGCTAATACTAACACCACTCTGCCCTGGGGTAATAGGTGTGGGTGCTCCCTGAACCTTCCCCTCTTGCCTGTGAGCCACCATGTAGGAACTGATCACTACCGCAAATATGGTGACTACTACAACTCCTATCAATGTGCCTATTATCAGTTTAGCCCTACGATGTGGGTTTACAGGATCTGCCATCTTCGGAATATGCTCAATGTCCAATGCAGTCTCTGAAAGGATAAGTCTCTTTCTCATTAATGTCTCTTTCGTGAACTTAGGCAACCCTCCCTAACTTTCTTCGTTCTACAACGGAAAAATCCCTAATTTTGTTCTTCTTCCGCTCGGCTCTAGGTAATCTTCTTCTTAGCTTACAACCTTTCTCAAATCAATCTAACATAAGCGCCGGTCCCAACAGCTCCAGGACTCCCTGCAATATTTCGAGCTTAAGAATAATCAGTTCTTGTGGATCTGGCAATGCTGTGAACGTCGGGAACTCTAAATTGTCCAAGATCATACCTCGAATGGTACTCAGGAATGGCGGACTTGGGATATGAATCGTCAGAATCCCTTCGATCTCCAATCCCGGAACTTTCAGCAACACTTCCACCCTCTGGAGCGGGACACTGTTGACCAATGTCATCGACCTCAATCTTCCCGTGCTCGGTAACCCTGGCATCAGTCACTTGGTATGCCCACTCCGGGGAAGCGTACTTCCGACTTGGCACTCGAGTTCTCTTGGACCTTCTCACACCACCTTGAGGATTTTCCTCGTCTCCCGATTCTTCTTCTGGTTCTTCCGAAACTGGTGCAAGGTCGGTGTCTGGGGCCAACCTCAGGTTTACCCGGTTCTGCTTTGCGGGCCAAACCCTTTCCGCTTCGGTGGCTCCCCCCGTCTTCTCTCCGATACCCTGTGCACTGACTTCCTCTTCTTCGGCAGAACTCGATTCTGTACTACCCACTGCACCTCTCGCTCCTTCGCCGGTTTCTGGGTCAGTACTTTCTTCACGTCCTCCCCCAACTCGATTCAGTGCACCATCAGCCGCTTCAGCAACCCTTACAGCTTGACTGGCCCTCTCTGGCGATTCTGTCGGCTCACTGGGATCTTGGTTCTCGAGAGGGGCTGTATCTTCCAAGGGTGCTGGAACTCTGCGGGTATGAGAAGCATGCACCCAGTTCGGTAACCCTCCGCACTTGACAGCAGTGTTCGTAACAAGGATTACTTGGAAAGGGCCACGCCACCTAGCATCCAAACAACTCTTCCTCACGTGCTTTCGGACCAGGACCCAATCGCCTGGGTCCAAGTCGTGGCACCTGTCACTCGCAGCTGGAACCGTTGCTGTCTGCACCTGCTGAGACACAGAACGGACCACGTCAGCAAGGCCTTTACAATAGTCCAGGATCATATCATCAGTGATATTTATCAGAGCAGTGGCAGGTATTGCAGGCAAACGCATCGCTCTTCCCATGAGGATTTCATGGGGTGACAACCCAGTTCTTCTATCAGGCACACTTCGAAGGCTCATAAGGACCAAAGGTAATGCGTCAGGCCATTTCAGAGACGTAGACGAACACACTTTCGCCATCCGAGCCTTCAGAGTTCCATTCACCTGCTCCACTATCCCTGAAGCTTCCGGTCTATAGCTACAGTGTAACTTCTGGTCTATATTCAAAGCAGCACAAAGCAACTTCATAACTTCGCTGTGGAAATGAGTTCCTCTGTCCGATTCAAAGGACGTCGGGAACCCGTACCTTGGAATGAGTTCTCTCAATAAGAGTTTCGCTACTGTGAGTGTGTCACATCTGCGTGTAGGGTACGCCTCCACCCACCTGGAAAAGACACATACTATCACTAATATGTACCTCAACCCATTACACTTCGGCATTTCGACAAAATCCAACTGCATCCTATTGAAAGGTCCCCCTGACCTCCCTATGTGGCTCAATGTCACAGCAGTTCTTTTCCCTACATTCATCTGTTGGCAAGTGACACATCTCTGGCACACAGTTTCAGCCACGGCACGAAACTTCGGATTGTACCAAGTCTGACGAAACACTCTCATCATGGCATCCCTACCCAGATGTACAGCACCATGTATCAACCTCGCCATGGGATTCAACAAACTTTCCGGCAACACCGCTCGTCCATCATTTGAAACCCATATATCCACATCTCCCTTCTCACATCCAGCTCGTATCCAGCTGTCACGTTCCTGATCCGAGACCCCTTCCTGAAGCTGTTTCAGTTCCTCCCATGTGTCAGCCACTGCTAACATCTGACCATACACCACCTCTTCCCCGGTTTCCTCAATGTGGATCTCAGTAAAGTTGCATCCCTGCTCTGCACAAAATCGAGCTACTTCGTCTGCATAGTTATTTCCCAACGAGACAAAGTCGCTTCCCTTCGTGTGGGCTGCACATTTAACAACAGCAATTTCATCAGGACCTTGCAATGCTTTTAACAATTTCCGCACATAATCACCATTTCTTATAGGAGAACCTGAAGACGTCATAAACCCTCTCTGGGACCATAGCTGTCCGAAGTCATGAACCACACCAAACCCGTACTGGCTGTCCGTGTAAATAGTTACACGGATCTTGTCGGCTGCCAAACAGGCACGAGTCAGGGCAATGAGCTCAGCCACCTGCGCGGAGTGTACTCCTTCTAAACAAGCGGCTTCAACCACACCCGTAATGGTGCATACAGCAAACGCTGCTCTCAATCGACCGACACTGTCTCTTAAACATGAACCGTCCACGAAGAAAATCTCATCTGACACCGGGAGCGGTTCATCGACAATGTCGGGTCTCGGTTTGGTGCATAGTTCAGTCACATCGAGACAATCATGGTCCTCACAATCTTCATTATCATCTATTTTTAGAACAGGTAACAGTGTAGCAGGATTTAAAACAGCACACCTCTTCAATGTCACATTATCGGCTGCAAGAATAACTTGCTCATAACGAGTCAGCCTATTATTCGTGAGGTGCTGCGTTTTAGTCCTAGTCATCAACAATTCAACAGAATGTGGCACATGTACAGTAAGTGGATGACCCATCACAATGCTCTCACATCTCTCAATGCTGACACCTGTTGCCGCAACGGATCTGAGACATCCGGGCAACGCAGAAGCTACTGGATCTAGAGTAGCTGAGAAATAAGCAACTGGTCTACGGACACCTCCATGATTCTGGGTTAACACTGCTAATGCGCAACCTTCTCTTTCGCAGCAGAACAATGCAAATGCCTTGTTATAATCCGGCATTCCCAACGCAGGAGCGCTACATAAGGCTTCTCTCAGCCTCAGAAATGATTTCAAACAGTCGTCGTCCCATGGTACCGGATCACTTACATCCTTTTGCGTCAGCCGCTGCAAAGGCTTCGCTTCAAAGGAAAAGTTTGGGATCCACTGGCGGCAATAGCCCACCATTCCCAAAAACATTCTAACTTCCCTCTGCGTCGAGGGAACTGGCATTCTCAAAATCGCATCAATGCGATCTGGAGACACCTTCCTTTTACCCTTTTCAATTCTGTGCCCCAAATACTGTACCTCAGGTAAACAGTATTGCAGCTTGTTTGGAGACACCTTGTGACCGTTCTCTCCCAGGAAATTCAACAACGCAATGGTATCGATCCTGCAAGCGTCTTCTGTCTCTGACGCGACAAGCAGGTCGTCAATGTACTGCACCAAAACAGAGTTTTTCGGCAACACAAGACCTTCCAGATTCTTCTTTAACAGCTGATTGAAAATCGATGGGCTCTCCGTATACCCCTGTGGGATACGGCACCACGTTAATATACGATTTTCTAGCCTAAAGGCAAAAAGAAATCTACTCTCTTCATGTAGGGGAATCGAAAAGAATGCCTGACACAAGTCAATCACTGTGAACCATCCAGCTTCGCATGGGATCTGGAACAGTATCACAGATGGATTCGGTACCACTGGACAACATGGAACAACTATGTCGTTTATTTTCCGCAGGTCTTGCACTATCCTGAACTTCCCACTCGGTTTCTGCAGTCCCATAATGGGTGAATTACATGGACTACCCATGATCTCCACCAGTATTCCCTGCCTAATCATAGACTCAATCACAGGTTTGATCCCAGCAATCGTCTCAGGCGACAGTTTATACTGAGGGGTTCTCGGGAATTCCGCGTTTGGCTTAACCTGTATCTTCACTGGTTCCACTCCCCTGACTAAGCCGATCTCCTCTCCGCTTAGATCCCACACATCGGTCGCAACTGACTCCCTCAAGTCCTGTGGAAGCTCCTCCACTGTCAGAGCCGGGTACACTTCCACGCACCCCTGCTGATTTGCAACCTTAAAGGTCGCGTCGTCATCTCTGGTCTGTACCTCTACTCCCCTCGGGGTACAGTAAATTGTGCAATTGAGCTTACACAATAAATCTCTTCCCAACAGACAAACAGGACTAGAATCGCACACCACGAACTGATGTCGATCCCTAAAGTTTCCTATCCTGACGGGAATCGGTTCCGTCAAGGGGCTAACTAGTCTCTTGTTCGCCACTCCAACCACTTGTATACTTTCTCCCGAGAGGGCTACCCCCGGAACTACTGCTGATCTTATGGTTGACCTGGTAGCCCCCGTATCTACCAAAAAGGTAGTAGGGCGTCCATCGAGTTCGGCTTCCACAAAGGGTCCCTTCTGATCTACCTCTAGTATGGCCCTGAGCAGGCAATCATCGTCCTGACCCAAACTTAACTGCGCCAGCAAATCTGCATCCCTCTCCTCTTCCACTTCGAACATGGGCATCTGCAAATAAGTCCGAGCTCCCTGCTGTATGTTCTGCATCCTGGGTGGCTGGGGAACCTGCACCTGCGAGACGCCTGTCCCCCCTTGCATCGTTCTCGGTACAGTCACCGTCTGTACCTGTTCCGCCCCAGGGACCTGACCCATTCCTCCCTCCATCTGCGGCTGATTATAGGGGTTCAAGGGACACTCGCGCCTCCAGTGTCCCACCTGGTGACACTGGTGACAAGCAGTCGTCTTCTTCAAGATCGCTACATATATTCCTGTCCTAGGGTCTACGGGTCTCGGCCTTCCCTGACCCTGCATATTCTGATTCCCTGTCTGATAATTTCCCTGTCTTCGCCCCACTGGACCCCCATTCGGCGGTCCCTGAGCCGCTTGCATCTGAATGAGCAATAAGTTATCCTTCATCTTCTTGTGCTTGGACTCAATCTCATCCGTGCAGTATCTAGCATACCGCAAGATCTCATCTACAGGCTTATTCTGCCAACAGATCAAATGCTGCTGTATCATGAGACTGACTTCGGGTTTCAAACCCAGCACAAACTTAGACACAAACTGTCCCATGTCCTTCGTTTCCAGCTCATCTAAACCACTGTACTGCTTAAAAGCCTTCAAAAGTCTCTCATAAAATTCATGTACTGTCTCCTTTGGCTCCTGCACCGTCCTGTCTATCTTCACCCAATCGATGTCCTGGGGTGAAACCTTCGATTTCAACCACGTAATTACCTTATCGTACAGCCTCATTACCACGGGCGACGGACCATTTGTAACTATGTTCCTATCAGGCTCATAGTCCGGCCAATCAACAGCAATTTTACATGCGTTCCACAGATCTCCCGGAACTACGATATCGAATAAGGTGTTCAGATCTATCCACAACACCTTCGAAATCTTAACGAAACGCTCAACTTGCTTGTACCACTCTGCAGGCTTCTCCCTGAGCCTGGGAAAATCATTCGTAAATGATGCCAAATCCCCCCTGCTCCATGGTACATGCACATATCCTCCATTCGCCACCTCTCTCAAAGGAAGGATCTTTACCTCCTGCAAATCTCCTTCAGAGCTCCCTCCTTTCGCTCCCCTAGAATTCCTTTTCCTAGCCCATTTCTCTTGCCATTTGTCGAGCATCAGCCATATTCTCATAGCTACAATCAATTCCTTGGTATGTGACCTTAGACCAACAACCCTTTTCTCTTCCAATTCCCGCTCGGTACAATGCATCCTATGGCTCCCTTGCAATGCTCTAGTCTTGGATAGATCCACCCCATATTCTCTAGCCAAACCCGCCAGTTTCTCATGTGCCACTCGTGCTTTACGAGTCACATCCTTTGCCACAAAAAGCAATTCATCGGGAGTATAGGTCAATACTCTCTCCAGAGGTAGATTCCCATATATTATTTCATCCGCCTCTGCTTTAAGTCTTACTACATCTATCATTCCTGCCTTCAAGGCTCCTTTCAACACCTGACAACTTGCTCCACGTCCCTCATCATACTCGCATTCCGATTCCTGCTCTCTCCTTTCCTCTGGTAGTTCTATGGGAGCAGAGTGGCTCGTAAAGGCAACTGGGGTTGTCCCCGCTCGGCCCATATTCCAGCTCATTTGCTTCTTTGGCGGTACCCATGATCCTAAATCTGGTCTCGACTCCATCAGAGTCCTCGGCCTCACCGGTCTCTCGTCCTCTTCGCCCCTAGATGTGTCCGACACCGCTGCTAATGGTGTACTCCATTGTACAGGGCTTGGAGGTCGGGCCGTTGCCCCTTCCAACTCACTTTCCCCACTTTCTCGCCTAGTTCTCTCTGCCTCTCGTTCGGACCTCTCTCTCGCCTCTGATTCCGGGCTGTATATAGACACAATCGGTCCAATGGTGACCGGTACCCTCAATGCATCCGGTAACCTCATCTCTCCTTCAATCCTTCGGCTGGTCCCCGACTGACCCTGTGAACTCGCTGTTTCAAACGAGACCAACCCTTCCACTCGGGTCTCGGGCTGGATCGTTACCCTTCTAGTTTCCTCTCTCTCGCTCCACCTATCATCTGCCTCATCCGGGTTATAAGGGGGTGGTCTCTCGTCTAGCAATCTTTGCAATACATCATCATCAGAATCACTATCCTCTTTCTGTGCTTTCCCATTCCTTATCCCCGTCTCCTCCATTATCGCGGGATACAGTTTCGCTTCCTCGATTGTCTGCACTCTCCATCTTTTCTCCGCTGCGTCCCATTTGGCATCCTGAAACGCCCTAATCGACTTCCTCATCCTCTCCTGACTTCTTCCCTTTTCCTTATCATGCGCTGCTCGGATCCACGCATGTAATGCTTCAAACTGTGCTGGTCTTGGCAAGGGTTTTAAGGACCCCATCACCGTCTTCAGTTGGTACAGCACCGCTAATCTAAATGAGCCGTACCTCGGGAAAGCTAATTCCCCTTCACCTTGTGTAACCTTGTGCCAATTCTCGATCCAAACGATAGTATGTAACCCCACATTCTGTGCCATGTAATGTGCCGGTGTATCCTCGGGAGGAGCTTCTTCTCCCCCGCGGACAACCACATGCCTATCACCTCTACACAACTCTCGCAAAGCCCTAAGGCACTTCATAATGAGCAAATTCGATCTCGCGCTCTATTTACTTCTTGTTCTCAAATCCTCCAATAACAGCGCGACTCACACCAACCGGCCTATCACAGCGCGACACCCTCTGACGTCACCTTCCTTCGTTCGCAGCAGTTCCCTTCTCCAAACTCGTTTCACGCTTACTCATGTCCCATTCATACACTGAAATAACCAATTAAGTTATTTCTCTGGCTGTCCGTCCACAGCCTCTGACTGTCCGTCCACAGTCTCTCGACCTTGTTGACCTCGATTGGCGCCCGTCTGCCCCCGTCCGGCCAGACAAAAACGCCTCTGATAGGTTACTAACACTCCGATCTGCTCACCACAACCCACGACCAGCGTTAAGTTGCCATACACACACGCATTCGCTCCCCCTATCTCGGTCCAGGTGATCGATGGTACCTCACGATCTCCTTTGGGTGGTCAACAAAATCTATCTCAGGTGTCTTCTACACCACAATTCCCGGGCTGCGCGCGCTCACAGCCTGATCTCACAATCACACGACATACACAACAACTCCGCAAGACATCACACAACAAATCAACACCGCAATCTACAACCACTCATTATGTTCATACTCACTCCTGGAACTGCTGCTTTCTGCCGCGCTGCTACTCGCCGTCGATGCTCATCTGCCGCCGTCTGCTGCTCGCCATCTGATGATTCAGCATCACTTATCGTCTCTTGGGCCTCAAGGGTCACTTATCCTTATCTAATCTTCCCTCGCTATCAGTAAGAAACCATCCTCGTTTGCTACCAACTGCTCCGGTCTATTTTAGTATCTCGCAATTATTTACTGGAACCCACTCTGGTCAGATGGAACTTTTTACTTGCCTGATAGCATGGAGGGAAAATTACCGTTATCACAATTACAGTCTGCAATTTGCCATAATCAAGGACTCGAAACTTAATCTCTTGGCTCTCTGGTTTTTATTATCAACATAAAGATTTGGAGATACAAAGTCCTCAACACGAGGCACAACAAGTACATAGGCACTAAAATAAATGCTACTCTACGAAGAATCCGCATACGGCTAAAAATAACTAAAAGTACAATCTCTAAAAGCATGAGGTAGAACACTACCAAGCAAATGTCGATACTAGGGACACTGAACCATACCATCTCTGTCCCTACTCTGTACTAGGTGACATCCCTACATAGCAATCCCTTGAGACCCTCATCAGAATAAAAGGTGTCAGATCGAAACTTCCTAAGAAGTCCTCACTTAGAGAGCTTGGTCTAAGTTGCCCCCTCTACCCTTCGCCTAGCCGTCCTCTGCTTTGGGCTGCCCCGCTCTGCTCTGCCTCCACCCTCGGGGCGCTGTCCCTAATACAGTACCCCAAGTCTCCGAACACGCCCTTTGCGCCTCCTCTCCTTCCGGGGTCGTCTTTCAGTACTTTTCCACAGAGCGCTGTCCAGTTCCATCGTCCATCGCTTGGCCTTGAGTCCCAGACGCCATCCGCACTAGGAGTTACGATTGGCACATTCCAATACACTCCCATGTCTGGCTTTCTCTACATAATTCAAATTACGAACAAAGAGCTTCTCTACTAACGAGCAACTGTCCTTGCACCTGGGGTGAGATCATGCAAAGCAGACATTCTTCACATCTTTTAAGTTGCAATTTACTACAGCCTAAAACCTCTACTGGAATAAATCCCTTTTGGCCTATTGCCCTTGGCTAACATAAGAAAATACCAGGCCTTTCGCCTCAACGATATATGCGAATTCTGGCCACTACTTCGGTTACACAAGCAGGTTTCAATCACAGTATTGACATTTACGTCTTTCTTTCATGTGTGGTCAACCTAAACAACCTACAGACACGAAGTCTGGGGTACACATTTCTAACACCACATTGCATTTCCCGTAGCTAAACACTATACATTTCTCTAATACGTTTACCATGTGCTTGTACATAGCTAGCACTTCTACTAAAAATCGATATAGGTTATACAGTTGTAATACATTGCACACGAAATCCCTGAGTACACATTTGGTTATATACGGGTGCCGACTAACAGTGAATATAACGCACCCCTACAATTCTCAAACTTTTAAACGCTACATCAGCACCACCCGTGATGCACAGGCCTCCCACGGCAGTGTACCTCACTAATGGTTGGTGGCTCCCCTTATCTTTGCTAGCAACTCTTTCTGGGCCTCTGCATGCCAATTTGACGTGGCCCTCCGTTCGCACAACCCCCTCATCTCTTTTAACAAGACTTAATGTTTGCAGCCATTAGGTAAACACGGCAGCTTCCCTGTAGCCTGACAGTTACAAATATATTATGCGCCTAATGAGCGTCAACAAATCTGGGACAGCTCAGGTGTGGGCAGCAGTTAACAAGCTTACCTATCTCTTCACAACAATAATCCCTGCACACCTCGGCACCGTACCCAGCGTTCAATCTCACATATCCAGCACACACCCACGCGTCGGGCCCTGCACTTACAGGAATAATCCTTATAGCTGTAATTCTACATAAACAAACTTCAGCCTTTTTGCAGAACTCAGCAGACGACCCAGGCCCAGATATACAAATGCTTCGCATTAGGTTAGCGTTACCAGTTGTTAATTTGTAAAACAAATAAGTGCTAGGGCTCTCGTCAAATGGCAGCTTGCATCAGCCCATTTCTCCTGTTAGCGCCGCCTAAAACAGAATCAACTACTAACCATAAACGGGGAGAGGATGTGGCGTAATGGCCAGATCTGCCGACTTCAGAGCTGGGGAACCCGGTTCAAGTCTCGGCATCGGGTCAACATTCTGGACAAATCACTTCATCTCCTGTGCCTACAAACATGTGTGTATCCTTAACTGGTGCTCATAAAAAGTGCTCCAATTGGATCGAGTTCGCACTGTAAGCACCGGTGTTGATGATTAAGTGCTGGTGCTGAGCACCAGAAATCACCGGCGCAAATTAAACACTGAGCATTACAGTTGCTCAATGCACTGCCTTGCGTTACTTTGCGTTAAGGAGGCTTTTCGTGGATGGTGCATGGGTGTTCCCATTCAACCAGCAATGGGTTTTGATGCAAATCACTATCTACAAGGATTTTTTAGATGGATTTACAACAAAATCCTACACTTTCTTCAGGCAGGCTTTTCCAAGTTTGCATGTGTACTGCGTTGTACAGCACACATATAAAGTGGGAAAAGCCTTAACACATAGGCTTTGTACTTGAAGGGACCTCTTCCAGTGAAAAAACTGGCCATCAGACAATGCAGACACCCTTGCACTATGGTGCAAGTGTGTCTGTGTTGGCACATGGCTTATTAAAGGGCAGGGAAAGAGCAGAACAGCACCACATCCTATTAGATATGGTGCTGTTCTGCTGTCTCTTTTCACACAATGCAGCACAGCAACTTTACTTGCTACCATGCGTTGCTGGACTTCATGGTAAATCTGTGCCCAGGTATCCTGTCATTGCTAGTTTCTAGCACCATCTGTCCGTTCAGCATTTTGTAGCAGCAGAGCCGTGCTTCAGTACTCGAGGGGTACGGAGGCCCACCAAGATAGCAATTGAGCAAGCTTGCTGATTTAAAGCACTCATGTAATTACCTGCCTAGGTTATGGCATGGGCCATGATCACAATCTAGGTGACTGAAATTATGAGTAACGTGGCAATTACGCAAGCCCCTACTAATCCTCCCCTGAAAAACTTACAGTGGGAAAATATACTGTAAATTCCAACACAGATGCAATTGTCTGTAGAAAACACTGAATCCACATGTAATACCCATGTAATACCCATTTTCATAGAGAAAAATAATATGATGTATGTTGGACCTGGCATCCTTTGTGCGGTTTCCCCCTAACGTTTTGCCTTCAGACCTCCTGTTTTTTCTGACTTTCTTTTTGCTGCCCTTGGGACCCTGCATACTTTCCAACTGCTACCAAGTGCTAAAGTGCTTGTGCTCTCTACTTAAAACATGTTAAATTGGCTTTTACCCAATTGGCATATTTAATTTGCTTGTAAGTCCATTGTAGGTGGCACTACCTGTGTCCAGGGCCTATAATTTAAATGCTACTAGTGACCTGCAGCACTGATCCTGCCTCCCACTTAAGTAGCACTTTAAACGTGTCTCAGGCCTGCCATTAGAGCCTGTGTGTGTAGAGTTTAAACTGCCAATTCGGCATGGCAAAGTAACCCTTTAGCCAGGCCCAAACCTTCCTTTTGAATACATGTCCCCTAGGGTAGGCCCTGGACATTTCAGAGGAGAAGGTGCAATGTATTGAAAAATTAGGCCATCTACTATAATTCTTACATGTCTGGTACTGCAAGGCCTACCTCTCCTCCAGGATAACATTGAAGCTAACTTGTAAAATTTTAGAAGTGTAATTCCCAATTAGAGCAGGTACTCATTTCATGTGTGTTGTCTCTGGAATTTTACTTATAATTCTCTTGAGCTCATAACACAGAGTGATTCCAATGGCTAATTGGTTGACCTCCTGATCTGAAACCTCAGGCACACATCAGGCTTCCAACAACCTTGCATCTGGACTCTGCAATCTGTGAGTCTACCCTGCCAAGTGGTGCCACCCTAGTTCTGGTTCCTTGGAGGTGGGCTCAAGGTGGTCTGCCAGCCTTTGTGTATCCAACAGAACTGGTACATCTCCTCTGCTGCGAAGCGCAAACCTGAGTGGAACTGATGCATCTCCACTGCTGTGTGGATTGGACCCATCGCAAAGAAACGCATCGCTTACGAAGCACTTCGGAACCACCATTGCCCAATGCATTCTCGGCACAGGCCTTCGCAGCCCTTGTCGGCAGCAGCCTTAATGACAAAAATGGACTCCGTATCACAGCCTTACTGCTCTTTAGAACTCATGCATCATCCGGACTGCGCGCTGCTTCCTCAATTCCAGACTTCTCATTGCAAGCCCCATCGATGGGATCCTCAACTATGACGCAGGTCTATGCACTGCAGCCTTACCCAATCTCGGAACCGATGCATCGCTTTGGCTGCACGGCTCATCTTCGACGTGGATCCTTGCAATGTAGGATTAAAAGTACTTTGTTCAACGGAACTAGCTGTTTGCCTGTGGCCAGCGGGTTCTCCATTGCAGTAGGCCTGCATTTGTGACTGTGTAACCTCAGGGATAGTCTGGCATGTCTGTGATTACTGAGAGCTGCGTAATATGAGGCATAGGTCTAGCATGTCCATAGTACTGAGAGCTGTATAACCTAAGGAATAGGTCTGCATGTCAGTTGTACTGAGAGCAGTGTAATCTGAGAAATAGGTCTGCATGTCAGTAGTACTGAGAGCTGTGTAACATGAGGCATAGATTTAGCATTTCAATAGTAGTGAGTGCTGTGTAACCCAAGGAATAGGTCTGAATGTCAGTAGACCTGAGATCTGTATAACCTGATGGAGGATTTGACATGTCTGTTATGACTGTGAGCTGTGTAACATGAGGCATAGGTTTGGCATGTCAGTATTCACTGAGGGTTGTGTAACCTGATGGATACGTCTGCATGTCAGTAGTACTGAGATATGTGTAACCTGAGGCATAGGTCTGCATGTCATCAGTACTGAGAGCTGTATAACCTGAGGGATACGTCCACATGTTATGGGCAAGTTCTCGAAAGCCACCAATTCTATATTGAGCCTCCCACGCCTGAAGAAAATAGGTGCCACTAGATCTATTTAAAAATTTTTTAAACTACAGTGCATCCCTGTAGCCACGTATGGGGCTGAGGTCTGGGGTTCGGGGAGAAACCCAGGGATTCAGCGTGAGGAAAACCGTTTTTGCAGGAAAATATTGGGCACACCTTTCCCCGCTTCTGAATTCATTTGTCATAAAGAATTAAATCTCCCCTATGTTTGTGACTTTATTAGAGCCAGACCAGCCCTATTCTGGATTAGGATCTGGATAAACGATTCAGCGACCTTAACAAAAAGCATTATAAAGGATTGCCTAAAATGTGATCACGGCATGCTAATACCTTGGTTAGCCGAAGTTTCTAATACATTAATCGCCGTGGATAAAGGCGATCTTTTCTCAGAACCAACTAGAATTGAGACTAAAGATAAGGTTGTGGTTAAACAAGCACTTTATGCACTTTTTAACTTAGAAAGAATGGGGAGGGAGTCACTCAAATCTTCTGTTGTCACATACATGGGGAATGATTTGTGTAGGTACCCACTACCATCCTATCTAACTCTCCCCATGTCTAACTGGGAACGATCCTTGCTCTTTCGTCTAAGGGCAGGTTCTGTAAAATTCTTGTTGGCTTTCCCTCTAGGGTATCATCATACAGTAAATCAAATCAAATCAAATATCTTTATTCGGATATTTACAAATAACCATAAAAGATGCACATCATCAGGTCAACATACTTTTGTTAAAAACCACAATCAAATATACATAATACCTTAAAATCATCAATACATAAAATCCCAAAATGCGAGATCGTAAAAAGCAGGACAATTAAGTGCTAAGGTTCATTTGTCGGCAGCCTTCTTGTGCCTATTAATGATTGTCTATGGCAGAGAGGATACTTTATAATCATAAAAACAAGGTAGCAGTCCTAGTAGTTAATCCTCTCCTCTGGTATTTCTTAATCTAACTGCCAGTCGCAAAAAGTGCACAGTGCTAAATAATACAAATGGGTCAGCAGAGAGTTTGAGAAACAAGAGGGCCACTTTAGCCTGTCTAATTCCCGCGCGTTTCAAGATGTTTTTTAGAAAACGCTTTCTGGGAAGGTCGTAAAATGGACATATGAGAACAAAGTGGATGGTGTCTTGCGGAGATCGTTGATCGCAGCCGCAACACCCTTTTTTGCTAATATCACTCGTGTAACCAGCTGGAACTGATAAAATGTGGTGCAGGAGGTTTAATCTGAATCTTGTTATCAGGAATCTGTCATGTCTGTTATGTATATTGGACAGATAGAATTCCATCCCCGCACAGTTTTTTGTAAGCTGGTGTTCTCTTACAGTAGGTTTCCGCCCTTCCCTTTCCTCTCTAACGTTAACTACATATAGTGAGAAGTCTGCCTTTATGGCCTCTTTGTCTCTCGTTCCTATTATGGAGGGGTCATCAAAAAGATTAGCATGGCCCAAACTAGTCAGCGTGTCCTTTACGTATTTGAGCCAGGGTATTTGCAGCCCCTTGTCCCCCTTCAGACAGTCCTCCAAAATTTGTCTGCTAAGGCTTGCCTCAGGGTTTATCCAGATTTTAATCCAACAGATGATGGGTTTGAGGCATGCCCTATCGCTAATAGGGGATACCCAGCTCTTCGTGGACTATGAAAGAGGGGATGCTTTGAGGGACTTGCAAAAGTCTCCTCAAGAACTTATCTTCCTCAATCTGAATTTTTCTCCCATTTGTAAAACCCCACACCTCACTTCCGTACAGGGTTTTGGCGCAGCAGACAAGACTATATAAATGTACAATTTCGTTGGGTGACCAGCGACCCAGTCTGCGTGCATAATTCATAATTGACCCCTCAGCACCAAGTTGTTGGGTACATTTATGACTTACAAGGGGTTTAAAATTTAAGTCTTTGTCAAAAACCATACCCAAGTAGTTAAAATGTTTCACCTTCTCCAGTTTGTGTGTGCCTATGGTGAAAACACAATTCTTGTGTGGGGTTTTTCCTACTTCCATAATGAAAGATTTTGTGAGGTTAGGGACTAAATCGAGGTCTGCCATAAAGCTGACAAATCCCCCAATAAGGGCCTGCAGGCTCCTGCCAGTGCGCGCCAGGAGGACCGCATCATCTGCGTAAAGGAGGACGGGTATTCCTCTCTTCCCTATGCTGGGGCAATCTGCCTCCAGGGCTCCGAGCGCCTTGTCTAGCCCATTGATATAAAGCGTAAATAGGAAGGGTGCCAGGATACATCCTTGTCTCACCCCGCCCTTACACTGAAATTCCTCAGTGACGTCGCCCTCGTTTGTGTACCTGACCCGTGCCGTGGTGTTTTGATGAAGCATACGCAGGGCGTGGATCAATCCAGGATCCACGCCCATGGCACTCAGGATCTCCCACAGCCTTCTTCTGTTCACACAGTCGAAGGCCGCTGAGAGATCCATGAATGCCAGGTAAACTGTCCCCTCCCTGGCCACAGTATACTTTGCCACCAGGTGGTAAAGGTTAAGGCATTGATCAGTTGTGGAGCGCCCTTTTCGGAAGCCATACTGTACGTCAGTGATAATATTGTTTTCGTCAGCCCATATCATTAGACGATTTAGAATGACTCTTCCCAAAACTTTCGCCGTTACATCTATTAGGGATATTGGGCGATAACATTGAGGGTCATTTTTATTACCCTTCTTAAATATGGGCACAATGACGGCCGTAGACCATGATCTCGGCATGCCCACCTCCATAGCTGTGTTATAAACCCTGGTTAAAATGGGGGCCCAAAGATCTATCTGGCTTTTAAATAGATCAGGGGGTATCCCATCTGGCCCTGGCGCCTTCCTCACTACTAGGCCTTCTATGCCCAAATGAACCTCATCCACCATAATGGGTGTCCAGGCACTAATGGGGCAACCGTTTACTGGTGATAACTGTGCCTCAGGTGCCCCACGATTATACAATCTGGAAAAGTGTGCCTCCCACGCCTCTGGTAAAATATGGGAGGCCAATTGTGGTTTATCCGGGGGTTGGAAACAAGGGGCGTTTATTACCCTCCAGAAACTACTCATGTCTTTAAGCTCGGCAGCCTCTCTTAGAGAAACCCATGCTTCATTTTGTAGGGCTGTTTTCCGTGTCTTGGTCGCCTTTTTGTAACTACTCCTGCAAGCGGCTATCTCACCTTTGTCCTTAGGGACCTTGGTTAATTCCAACTTCAGGTCCCTATGGGCCTTTGAGCAGTTCTTATCGAACCACCTGGGACAAAAGTCACCCTTGGGCTTGGGTTTACTTCTTAAGAGACTATCGATGTGCTGAGCAGTGCCTTCGAATGCTACGATTAAGTCCGTCCCCTCTATCTTGGGATCTAAACACCTCCAGATGTGATTCTCAGCATTGTTGAGGAGAGCTCTGTGGAGTTCATCGCCATCAATGTTGCTCCATTTGATTCTTCTCCCCTGATCCCTGGCTCTGTATTCACCCACAGTAGATACTACAGCCACCTTGGTACCAAGTATGTCCACTAATGACAAAACCAGAGGGTTATGATCACTGAACACGCTTGGCACTATCTCAAAATGGGCTACCCTACTTTCAAACACGGTGGATATAAAAAAATAATCTATAATTGAATCCCTTCCTCTCCCCTTAAAGGAAGGGATCAATGAGTTAGGTGTCCCATTCCTAATCATATCCATCGTGTGGGTTAAAGCAAACTTGCCGAGAATTCTACTTAGTGCCAGGCCCTCACTGGAGTGTTCCGGGTGCCATCCACTAATAGTGGGACAGGCATCCCACATCCCATCTTCCCATTTCAGATGTGGGCACTGATGGCAATTAAAATCCCCCATAAGAATTAATTGGGTGCCAGCATCCCTTGATTCATTTAAACTAGTCAGCCTCTCTTCCAGTTCAACCAAATTTAGCATAGATTGTCCTGCATTGTAAAAATTGATAAAAATGATCTTTATACCCTTGGTTATGAGTCTCACTCCCTGTAGGCAACTGGAATCCCATTCTAGATCTACCCACCTCCCATTCAGTGCCAATGCCACATACATAATTAGCCCTCCCATGGCACGGCCCATACTTGATTTCCTGGCTGCAACAAAGAATTGCTTGTAACCTTCAATGAATGAGGCGTTGTTACTTGTTTCCCATGTCTCCTGGAGGCAAATAACATGGTATTTCCTAATAAAATCTAGCCAGTCCGAATTATGAATTTTAGATGCCAAACCGGCAGTATTCCAGGAGATCAACCTCAAATCGTTATGGTCTGAATCTTGTCCTTTTGGTGCACCGGGCGAGTGCCTTGGGGTGGAGCCCCTCAATAAACAGTTAGTATGAGGTCTCCTGGATCCAGCTTCTCTACCCAACATGCCTACATCACCAACTGCTACATCTGGGTCGGGGGTCCCCTGAGCCAAATCAGGTACCATTAAGGGAGGCGATTCTACATGATTACTAAAGGTGTCTATGTCTGTCTCCTGCTCCCCGTTGCCTGGTATCGTCAGTCAGTCTTGCTCATCCAGGGGAGATAGGCTTGAAAGGGGGGCAAATCTGTTTGATTGAAAGCCGTGAGCCTCCTCCCTTCTTCCAACTACTGTCCCTGACCCCAGCCAACTAGTACCCTTAGGCGGAGCTCTACTTCTATAGAAGAAATGCAGAGGTAACATCCTAATACAGGACCCAGGGACTCTTTCCTCATATCGATTGTCCAACAAGTCTCTGACTAGCTCTGGGTACCTGAAGTTAACTATCACACAGTCGCCCGCAAATTTTTTCGCGGTCTTTCCAATCCAAGCTACCCTCCTAGCCATAAGGATATGCCTGTGCTGCAAACTTCTATCAGGCGTGTTATTGAGTAACCAGTGTGAGGCTTTATTAATCAGAGCGTTGGTTGTTTCCTCTCTATCATTGTTCAGACCCGGCACTCCTACTAAAACAATCGAATAGGGGCTAGAGGCAGGGGGCAAATCCAGAGTCTGGAGGCCTGGGGTGCTTTGAACACAAGCATTCGCAGTGTTTTTATCCCTGGTGGCTTGCTCGCTTGGTCCCCCACAGGCCTCCTTTGATTCGGGAGGGAATTGTGTGGAGCCCTGGGCCATGCCACCGAGGGTTCTGTTGCTTGTATTCCTGTGGTCCGGGGGTACTTGCCTATGGGCTCTAAGATCAGGGTCAGGATTGGTTACAGACTTAATCCCACTATCCTCCACTGTTGACTCCTTCTCCTTCCTTGGTGGAGTAACCCCATTGTGCTGCTCACTAACTAAGTTTACCAGCCTACTTATCTTTTCCACTAGATTTAAAACTACGTTCAGGACTGGGTCTAGGTGTTGGGCTAAAAGCTGTTCCATTTTTTCCCCAAATGCTGTGGTGATATCCTGCAGCTCCCCCGCCCTGTTTATATTTTGACAGCCTGGGCATGCTATATTCTCACTGTTTGTGTTCCCTCTTTTGCTAGACGTGGTTCGCCCTCCGCGGCCAGACTTGCTGGGAAGATTAGCAGCACACCTTCCACCATTCTCTAGTTGCCCTGCCGCAAGTTGGAATTTTTTAGAACGTGTGATAACTTCGCTAATGAGTGATTGTATAGGGTGTGAGTTAGGCATTAGTGTTTGTGCGCTGGTTGCCCCCCTAGGTACTCCTCCCCCTATGATGTTATTGTCATTAGCCAAATCAATGTTAGTGCTAGCGGGCTGAGGACTGCCTATATTAGTGTGGTCGGTTGTTGATTGACCTAATGAGTCTGAGCCCCCCCGAGAGCAATTATCTAACACTATCGGGGTATCAGAGGACTGAGGCTGGGGTGGATGTGCTTGCGTTGTTTGGGGCATGCATGTACCTCCACCCGGTGTAGGGCAGAGGGCTATGTTGCCCAAAGAAGACCGTTTGTTAGCAATTAAAGAGTCCAATGAAAGCCTTTTCTCAGTCAACAGAATCTCATGAGCTAGGAGTGACTCTGCGCGTATAATAAAAGCGTCCAGGGTTCCCCTCACCCCTCCCTCTGCCCTTGTGTGCTGGTTTTTTGGTTTGACCATGATCTAACTGACTCTACACCACTTGTTTGTTCTTCAGCCTTGATGGGGAATAATGTAACTTGTATGTCTTAGATGGTACAGTGTCCCGACAGTCCCTCTCCTGTGGCTCGCCTATCACTTACCAATACCATAAACCGAACAATGGGGCCATACACGAACTAAGTACCTCCACAAGATGCGATGATGTCAGGATACGGTGAATATGTCCAGATAGTCCTCCACACGGACAACGTGTAACTCACAAATAAGGGACGGGGCCCAGCCCTGCCTCTTCCTGCCCCGGACGGCCACAGACGGCCCGCCCTTTGCCCGGGCTTTGCCCGGCGCTGCCTGCGCGCGTCCCGCGACGCGGGGGCTGAGTTCGATTTTAAACGCCTCCGTGCGTGAAACTGACGAAAGCGGACTTCCGCCGCTAAGGCTCCTGGGGGCTGTAGTCCCTCCCACGCTCTGCGGCCGCTGTGTGGTGAGAATGCGGCGGCGGCAGGAGGGCAACAGCAACAACACCGGGACCAGGAGGACAACAGCAGCAGCACCGGGACCAGGTAGGCACAGGACAGCAAGTGTGGCAGCAAACCGCAAAGTTCTGGCAGCGCCAGCACACAGCCCGTCCTCGGAGTTCCTGGTACTTGAAGTGCAGAGCCGAGCGAGCTAGCCACGCGTCCCCCAGGTGCGAGCAGCAGTCCAGCGGCCCCGGCTCCCCGTTAATCACTGAACACGGATCCTGACATTTCTGCAGAGCCACTCTCAGCTATACTGTAAAAGTAGGCGCCGCCACACAGGATTAATGCACAGCGCCCGGAACACATTTCCGCTGCTCCTCCTCAGCGATGCTGCTCACGTCGCGCCCAAGACAGCTACTCAAGCACATTCAAGGGCATTCCCCGAGAAACAATATACAGTAGATTATAACCTCTGCCCATGTGATGGCACTAGTAAACAGAATGATATCCACTTCCTATTCTTCTGTACATTTTATTTAAAATATATTAATTGGTTTTTAACTCCCTATTTTAGAAAATTAAGACCCCTTTCCTTGGGGGAATCCTGTTCATTACTATTCTCCCTGGATACAGATGAATTAATCTTCCGCACTAGCACTAGTACGCGCACGCAAAACGATGGAAAATCCCTGAAAATTATTTTATGAGAGTTGCATTGAAAATGAATTGACTTGATTATGGTGTTTTTATGGATTGTATTATTGTGTAAATGAATTGTTCTTGTTGTACTTTTATGGATTTTATGAAACCCAAATAAAGGTCTTTTGAACTTGAACTTGAACAGTGGTACTGAGAGCTGTGAATCCTGTGGAATAGGTCTAGCCGCTTGTCAGTGGTATTGAAAGGTGTGTAACCTGAGGGATAGACTGGTATGTCATTTATTACTGATAGATGTGTAACCTGAGTGACAAGCCTGGCATGTCAGCAGTACTGAGAGACGTGTAACCTGAGGAGAGGTCTGAATGTTAATAATATTGAGAGCTGTGTAGCCTAAGGGATAGGTCTGCATGTCAGTAGTACTGTGAGCTGTGTAACCTCAGGGATAGTACTGCATGTCAGTAGTACTGAGAGCAATGTTACCTCAGGGATAGTACTGCATGTCAGTAGTAATGAGAGCTGTGTAACCCGAGGGATAGGTCTGCATGTCAGTAGTCCTGAGAGCTGTGTAACTGCAGGGATAGTACTGCATGTCAGTAGTACGGAGAGCTGTGTAACCTAAGGGATAGGACTGCATGTCAGTAGTACTAAGAACTGTGTAACCGCAGGGATAGTACTGCATGTCAGTAGTACTGAGAGCTGTGTAACCTCAGGGTTAGGGCTGTATGTCAGTAGTACTGAGAGCTGTGTAACCTGAGGGATAGGACTGCATGTAAGTAGTACTGAGAACTGTGTAAACTGAGGGATAGATCTGCATGTCAGTAGTACTGACAACTGTGTAAACTGAGGGATTGAGTTGCATGTCAGTGGTACTGAGAGCTGTGTAACCTCGGGGTAGGACTGCATGTCAGTAGTACTGAGAGCTGTGTAACCTGAGGGATAGGCCTGCAGATCAGCAGTACTGAGAGCTGTGTAACCTGAAGGGTACGACTGCATGTCACCAGTACTGAGAACTGTGTAACCTCAGGGATTGGACTGCATGTTAGCAGTACAGAGAGCTGTATAACCTCAGGGATAGGACTGCATGTCAGTAGTACTGATAGCTTTGTAACCTGAAGCATAGATTTGCATGTCAGTAGTATTGAGAGCTGTGCCACCGGAGGGATAGGACTGCATGTCAGAACTGCTGAGAGCTGCGTAACCAGAAGGATAGGTCTGAATGTCATTAGTACTGGGAGCTGTGTAACCTCAGCGATAGAACTGCATGTCAGTAGTACTGAGAGCTGTGTAGCCTGAGGGATAGGACTGCATGTCAGTGGTACTGAGAGCTGTGTAACCTGAAGGAAAGGTCTGAATGTCAGTAGTACTGAGAGCTGTGTAACCTCAGGGTTAGGACTTCATGTCAGTAGTACTGAGAGCTGTGCAACCTCAGGGATAGAATTGCATGTCAGTAGTACTGAGAGCAATGTTACCTCAGGGATAGGACTGCATGTTAGTAGTACTGAGAGCTGTGTAACATGATGGATAGGACTGCATGTCAGTAGTACTGAGAGCAGTGTAACATGATGGATAGAACTACATGTCAGTAGTATTGAGAACTGTGTACCCTCGGGGATAGGACTGCATGTCATTAGTACTGAGAGCTGTGTAACCTGAGGTTTTGGACGGCATATAAGTATTACTCAGAGCTGTGTGACCGGAGGGATAGGACTGCATGTCAGTAATACTGAGAGCTGTGTAACCTGAAGGATAGGCCTGAATGTCAGTAGTACTGAGAGCTGTGTAACCTCAGGGATAGGACTACATGTCAATAGTACTGAGAGCTTTATAACCGGAGGGATAGGACTGTATGTCAGCAGTACTGAGAGCTATGTAACATGAGGGATAGGACTGCATGTCAGCAGTACTGAGAGCTGTGTAACCTCAGGGATAGGACTTCATGTCAGTAGTACTGAGAGCTGAGTCACCTGAGAGATAGGACTGTATGTCAGTAATACTGAGAGCTGTGTAACCTCAGGTATATGACAACATGTCAGTAGTACTGAGGACTGTGTAACCTGAGGGATAGGACTGCATGTCAGTAATACTGAGAGCTGAGTAACCTAAAGGATAGGTCTGAATGTCAGTAGTACTGAGAGATGTGTAACATGATGGATAGGACTGTATGTCAGCAGTACTGAGAACTATGTAACCTAAGGGATAGGACTGCATGTCAGTAGTTCTGGGCGCTGTGTAAAATGATGGATAGGACTGCATGTCAGTAGTATTGAGAGCTGTGTAACCTCAGGGATAGGACTACATGTCAGTAGTACTGAGATGTGTGTAACATGATGGATGGTCTGAATGTCAGTAGTATTGAGAGCTGTGTAACCTCAGGGATAGGACTGCATGTCAGTAGTACCGAGAGCTGTGTAACCTGAAGGATGGGTCTGAATGTCAGTAGTACTGAGTGCTGTGTAACCTCAGGGATAGGACTGCATGTCAGTAGTACTATAAGCTGTGTAACCGGAGGGATAGGACTGCATGTCAGTAATACTGAGAGCTGTGTAAACTGAAGGATAGGTCTGAAAGTCAGTAGTACTGAAAGTTGTGTAACCTCAGGCATAGGACTACATGTCAGTAGTGCTGAGAGCTGTGTAACCTGAAGGATGGGTCTGTGAATGTCAGTAGTACTGAGAGCCGTGTAACCCAAGAGATAGGACTGCATGTCAGTAGTACCGAGAGCTGTGTAACCTGAAGGATGGGTCTGAATGTCAGTAGTACTGAGAGCTGTGTAACCTCAGGGATAGGACTGCATGTCAGTAGTACTATAAGCTGTGTAACCGGAGGGATAGGACTGCATGTCAGTAATACTGAGAGCTGTGTAAACTGAAGGATAGGTCTGAAAGTCAGTAGTACTGAAAGTTGTGTAACCTCAGGCATAGGACTACATGTCAGTAGTGCTGAGAGCTGTGTAACCTGAAGGATGGGTCTGTGAATGTCAGTAGTACTGAGAGCCGTGTAACCCAAGAGATAGGACTGCATGTCAGTAGTACTGGGAGCTGTGTAAAATGATGGATAGGACTGCATGTCAGTAGTATTGAGAGCTGTGTAACCTCAGGGATAGGACTGCATGTCAGTAGTACCGAGAGCTGTGTAACCTGAAGGATGGGTCTGAATGTCAGTAGTACTGAGAGCCGTGTAACCCAAGGGATAGGACTGCATGTCAGTATTACTGAGAGCTGTGTAACCGGAGGGATAGGACTGCATGTCAGTAATACTGAGAGCTGTGTAAACTGAATGATAGGTCTGAAAGTTAGTAGTACTGAGAGTTGTGTAACCTCAGGCATACGACTACATGTCAGTAGTGCTGAGAACTGTGTAACCTGAGGGATAGGTCTGAATGTCAGTAGTGCTGAGAGCTGTTTAACCTCAGGGATATGACTGCATATCAGTAGTACTGCCAGCTGTGTAACCTGAAGGATGAGTCTGAATGTCAGTAGTACTGATGGCTGTGTAACCTGAGGGATAGGACTGCATGCCAGTAGTACTGAAAGCTGTGTAACCTCAGGAATCGGACCACATGTCAGTAGGACTGAGAACTGTGCAACCTCAGGGATTGGACTGCATGTCGGTAGTACAGAGAGCTGTGTAACCTCAGGGATAGGACTGTTTGTCAGTAGTATTGAGAGCTGTGTAACATGATGGATAGGACTGCATGTCAGCAGTATTGAGAGCTGTGTAGCCTGAGGGATTAGATGGCATGTCAGTATTACTGAGAGCTGTGTACTCTCAGGGATAGGACTACATGTCAGTAGTACTGAGAGCTGTGCAACCTCAGGGATACAGTCTTGCCAAGTATCACGCAACGGGCGTTAGACTAACGCATTTCAGTGTGGTGATCTGCATCACCGCACTGAAATGCAAAGTCACGCATTGTAGGCATAGCTTCTGCCTCGGCTGGCAAGCCGTAGCGCTGCTATGCTGACTGTAAAACTAGTGGCTGGAGTGGCGCTGTTACGAGCATGCTGCTCTAGGCAGGCTTCGGGGGCTGGCTGAAGCGGAGCTTGGATACAATGTAAAGTATTTCTGGGCGCATTCTTATTTTCTGACCATGATCTGTGTCAGTAGAGGCCGTTCCCACTTGCTGTTTTCACTTTGAAGAACGTTACATTACACTGCCTCCGCCTGCGGCGGCTGGAGTGAGGCTAAAGGTCTGGAACTGTGGAAGCCTAGCTGGGCAATGTAATTGCGACTCTCAAGGCTGCGCGGTAATTGAATCAACACGACTGCGGCTGGAGCTCAGGCACATGCTACAGTACTGCAGTTGAGCCTTAAATGCAGCGGGGCTGAGGGAGTCCAGTAGACCATTGTGGCCTGGAGGACTCACTATGAGGAGGCGGGCGACCCGGCCTTGAACCGCATTTCCCGTCTGCCGTTCACCTCCAAATGTAAGTACGTCTGGTTTTGTACTATGTGTGTGCGTGCGCGCCTTACTGCCTTGTCCCCAGAATGAATGCCCAACCCAGGGCTCTCTGACGCGACAGGTGTAAGCCGACTCTCAAGTGTGTTGGCTCATTTAGGCAACTCACCTCAGCCGCTGGCTACACCGGTGCTGGGAACTTAGTGGCGCACTGACTGGGCCGTGGACTTCTTGCTTTGGGTAAGAGTTTGTTGGGGCCTCGCATATGATCTTGTTATGGTGGCCTAGTCATGAAGGGTACTACGTTATTGCCCTTCCATTTGTGGTGCTTTGCAGCAGCTAACTTAAGAGTTTCTCATTGCTCAGATAGGTGTTATTTATGATATTTGTGTTTCCCTCGTCTTCATTCCTTGATTTTGCCAGTGATAGGTGTCACTCCTATTTGTGGTAATGTCACTCATAATTGCACTGAAAATATGAAAATGTCACACGTGGCAATCTGAAACATTGGCAGCTATGGGGATAGGACTGCATGTCAGTAGTACAGGGGGCTGTATATCCTCAGGGATAAGACTGCATGTCAGTGGTATTGAGAGCTGTGTAACCTGAGGGATAGGACTGCATGTTAGTAGTATTGAGAGCTGTGCAGCTTGGGTAACAAACAGTTCCTCCACATGACTTAGCTCTAAAATAACTGGTATTGAGAAAGGAGGTGGTGACGCTAATTTTGCTCCTTACCTTCCCTACTAAGTTCAAGGCAGATGGTCTTTTATTGCCTGCTAAAAAGTGTGGAGGGGAGTAAAACAATTCAAGATTATACTTTCAATTAGACATGCTTTGAAGGACAACAGACTCTGAATTCCAGTGTTTTGGATTTATTATAAGGCCAAAAATAATTGAATATAAACACACCTCGATAGCAGAGTATACAGGTACATAAAAATCAATACAGAGCCGAGTCTACGTATATAATTCATTCGGCATAATAGGCAAAATATGATGAAATCCAAAATCGAAATGCAACAAAGGATAGAAGCTGAGTCCAATTCTCTTTTAATTTGAGAGAAAACCAAAAATATCTTTCCCTACTCTACTCTACATGAAAGTCCTATCTGTTTCCCCAATATCCTATCCCAAAGGTGTCAGCACATGTTGACTTCCTAAGAAGTACTCACGTCAAATGGGTCTGATAGCTTAAAGCTATGGAGCTCGCTCTAAGATGCTTCTTCTCTTCCGAAAATAAGCGGAAGTCTCTCAAATCTGTCCCTGCGCATTATACAAAAAGACAATGACAATGTTCAACCCACAATACATCATATTCATAGGCACCATCCTTCAGTACATTTCCACAGGAGCCTTTGATTGAATTTCTTTTTTCCCAGTGGCCTTGGTTCCCAGATATGCCAGACACGAAAGGCGTCCTCCCTTCTCGCCTTCCAGACTTCTTCAAAGACATTCTGAGTATTTCCTTAAATCTAAAAATAACGAGGTTGAATACCGGCACCTGCAGTAGGATGAGAACATACTGTCTTTGAGCACCAAAGGATTCATTTAATTAGAATTCTTGAGCAACCAAGGAGAAATGAAACTCAAAACAACCTACAGTTTGGGCCTACAATTCAGTCAACTTAAACTAAATACGAATTACATTACACAAGAATAATTTCATCCTGCACATTACACATACAGGAATTATATGTTTCTTTAATACATACAAAGCCTGCTTAAATGTGCACACTACATTTCAAAGCTAATATAACTCGAATAAATGTATCTTAATACTCATGAAACACTACAAACGATAAAAATACATGTGAGTGTATTTGAACCATGAGTATAGTGCACCCATACAATTTAGAATGCTATAAGCACTCTATCAGTTCCCCCCTCTTATGACTAGTGTCATAACACCAATACTTTACCCTCTCTCTGTTTTCTCCTTGTAAAAAAGACCGACCTAAACAGAAGTTGTAGCTTGCCGTCCCTGTCTAAATCCTTCTAACTTCTTAAGGTGCACATAATGACTGTCCTGCAGTCGTTCCATCTGCTGCTCTCGCTTTTTCAAAGAATTTTCATTATGTCGTGCCCTTTGCCATTTGTAAGCCTTGATGGCTCCCAATAGTACAATTATACAAATGACAGCTATTATGATAGGTCTCAAGATGTATCCCATTATTCCGTGTCCCAGACTTTCAAACTAGCTCCCAACGTTTCCAAATCCCTTACCAATTTGCTCCCAAAGTCCATCAGCAGCCAGATCACGTAAATCTTGATGTATCTCTGAAATGTTACTAATGTACTTCCTTATATCCCAACTATTGTCAGGAATATAAGTACAGCACTGTTGAACTTTCAATAATTTACAGACCCCTCCGGCTTTTGCTAATAATACAACTAATGCAAGACGATTTTGAAGTACCATAGCTCTTATCGAAACCATCTCTCCATCAACAAGTAATACAATTTGAGCTGTATTCACAGAGAGCATATCCACCAGCGTTGCCAACTTTCTAATTTTCACATCATTCAAAATCACACCCAAGCTAGGTATCATAGTGCCAAACACATCCCGAACTATTTCTCCCGCACTTGCACCACGTTTTCCTCTGTGAGATCTTTTTCCTTCCAAAGGCCATAAATCATGTACATGGAAAATGTTAGGAAATACCACAGCCAAATAACACGTACCGTACCAATTCTTAGGCAATTTCACATAAGCACTTTTTCCACACACAAAATAAACATTTGGCACTATGGTCAATTTATCCAATAGCGCCTTCCTTATTGAGTCCTCAATCAAGAAAATGTGTTCACAATCACTCTCACCCACAAATATCTTATCATAATATGTTGACGGGTGCCTAATGCACAGTTTCCCTTTTTTCTGGAAATCTAAAGCTATTGGTCCAGAACTTCCCTTTGCCTTATGATCTAATTCTTCCTGGGTCCATGGAATAACTTTATGATTCGGATCTGGTCTAAGTAAGGTCTGCCTAAGCTGATCTTCTATCCGATCTACAAACTTCTTTTCGACGTCAGATAACATGCATGTCAAATTGTGTCTATGGGCATAAGATGTATCTAAAGTAATAGTAGCCATAAAATACATAGACATCCTCTCTACCTCCTTATAGTAATCATATTTATTCATGTACTTGAGAGCTGGAACTTCTGAGAGTACCACATCATAATTAGAGAAGTAATACTAAAAAATGTGCCTTACTATAGAAATGCTCAACAGCACACTACATGTGATGCCATACGTCAAAGGTAAATGATGGTATCGAATGCCTTCTTCTACTGATGCTGGCAGTTGCATACACACATAGCAGTCTTTCGCTTCCATTGTATTAACATGCTCATACAAGAAACGAGCATATGCATTCAACGTGAAATCACCTGTTGATAGATCTACGTGTAACATCCTACTAGTTTCCCTGATCATGTCTCTATCTTTTGCGGATGCACCCTCTTCTAAATCTGAGGCAGGTGGGGTAGGTGTTGTCTGTTCTCCATTCCCTTCAACATCATGAGGTCCAACCAAAGATGTAACAATCACCACAGTTATGGCAATAAGCACCACAACAATAAGGGTACCGATTATGCTCTTCTGCCTGTGACCTGAATTTCCAGGCTCCATTCTGAACCCCTGTTTGTTTTTGAGGTGCAGAAGAAATCCACAAAGTCTCTTTTTCTTCTTTTCTTTGCCTTGTCCTGTAATTTACAATGTACTTTTATTTTCCTTTTCCCATTCAATTATTGCAGTAATCAGTCCAACAGTACTAACCTATAGTAGAGATGTGGCCAACCCTAGCCCTCAGTTCTTCTTCTATTGAAAGTCCCTAAATTTAAATCTTCTTCCACTTGGGCCTAGGTTATCTTTTTTCTAAAGGCTAATAAGTTCTTCTTTCACAGTTCAAGCTTCATCATTAATGATATTAGATCCAAGCATAGTAAGAACAAGCTGCAGAATTTCTGTACGAATCTCTCCCATTTCTTCTGCAGTGGGTTGTCGACCAAAGGTAGGGAAAGCAACCTGGTTAAGCATAAAAAATCGCAAACCACTCAACCTTGGTTGATCGGGGACTGTCAGAGTCAGGATTCCAAAAGCATCAACTCCAGGGCCCAGCAACTGAATATTAATCATCAGGTTGTTCTCTCTGTGACTCACTGTACCGGTCTCCAGCCTCCCGGATTTTCCCGGTCTCTGCATCTGCAACCAGGTACGTCCACTCAGGAGATGCGTATTTTTGAGACAGTACTCTCTCTCTTCTGGATCATCTGAGACCATCCGGTCTCTCTTCGGTGTCACTTTGATCGGATTCAGATGTTTCCGGAATAGGAGCGTGATTCTTCTCAGATGCAAGCTTTATATTCAGCCTCTCTTTTATTGCTGGCCTCGTTTCTGCTTTAGCACCTGCTCTCCTCTCTTCCTCTCGATCTGATCCTTCTTCACTAGGCTGTTCCCTCTGATCTGGTTCAAAGTTCACTCCTGCAATCTCATCTATCTCAGAATATGAACTCAACTCTGGAGCAGCTTGATCTCTTCTTCCCTGCTCGGTTGATTGACCAGCCTCACCAAGAGTTCTGACGACTTGACCTGTTCCTTCCTTGCCTGTTGCATTTTCAGTTGCACTTCTCGGAACAAGAGGAGTCGTTTCCTCCACAGGCTCTGGAACTCGGTGGGTATGCGAAGCTTGAATCCAGTTTGGCAATCCTCAGCACTTCACAGCTGTATTTGTGACCAAAATCACCTGGTATGGTCCTTGCCAGGGAGCATCAAGACAGCTCTTCCTCACGTGCTTTCGGACAAGGACCCAGTCACCAGGGTTAAGGTCGTGCAGCAGGTCTCTCGAGGTAAGTGCAGTCACATTCTTGACCTGGTGGGACACAGAATTAACCACATCAGCCTGTCCTCTACAATAATCCAAAACCAAATCATCTGTGATGTTTATCAATGCTGTAGCTGGCACCGTAGGCAATTGATAGCTCTTCCCATCAATATCTCGTGGGAAGAGAGCCCTGTCCTCCTACCAGGAGTACTACGCAGACTCATCAACACCAATGGCAGCGCATCTGGCCAGTTCAAAGAAGTCGACGAACAAACCTTTGATACCCTCATCTTGATTGTACCATTTATCTGCTCCACAAGACCAGATGCCTCGGGCTTACAGTTACAGTGAAATCTCTGATCATTTTTCAAAGCTGTACACAACAACTTAATTATTTCGCTATGGAAATGCGTTCCTCTGTCTGTCTCCACTGAGGTAAAAAATCCAAAGCGTGGAATCAGCTCCCTTAGCAGCAGTTTTGCCACTGTAAGACTGTTACATCTTCTAGTTGGATATTCCTCAACCCAACGTGAAAAGATACACACCACCACCAAAGCATATCTCAGCCTATTGCACCTCAGCATCTCAATAAAGTCCAACTGTATCCTATTGAATGGACCTCCTGATCTTCCAATGTGACTCATCGCAACCACAGTTCTCTTTCCAACATTCATTTGTTGACACGTTACACACCTGTGACACACTGCTTCAGCACACACATGAAATCGTGGGTTAAACCAGGTTTGCCTAAACACTCTCACCATAGCATCTCTTCCAAGATGAACTGCTCTGTGAATCTGCCAGGTACGTATCAGAGCAATTATCTCAGCCACCTGTGCAGAGTATACTCTTCTCAAACAGGCATCTTCCACCACCCCCAAGATGGTGCACACAGCAAACGCTGCTCTCAAACACCCTTCATTGTCTCTTAAGCATGAACCTTCAACAAAAAGGACCAAATCAGATTCAGGCAGTGGTTCATCAACAATGTCAGGTCTGGGTTTGGTAGATAACTCAGTAACATCTAGGCAGTCATGCTCCTCACAATCTTCTCCTTCCTCTTGCGGAAGTGGCAACAATGTGGCAGTATTTAAGGTGGTACAGCATTTCAAAGTGACATTTTCAGAAGCCAATTTAATTTGCTCATACTTTGTAAGTCTGTTATTCGTTAAATGCTGTGTCTTGGTTCTGGTCATTAACAGCTCTACTTAATGTGGCCCATGAACGGTAAGTGGATGACCCATCACTATGCTCTCACATCTCTCAATGCTGACACCTGTTGCAGCAACGGATTTAAGACATCCGGGCAAAGCAGAAGCTACTGGATCTAATGTAGCTGAAAAGCAAGCCATTGGTCTACGGGCACCCCCATGTGTCTGTACAAAGACCGCTAACGCACACCCCTCCTTTTCACTGCAGAAAAGCGAAAACGCTTTGTTATGGTCTGGCATTCCCAGAGCTGGAGCACAACATAGGTTCTCTCTCAGCTTGTGGAAGGCTCTCAAGCAGTCTTCATCCCGTGGTACCGGATCACTGATGTCCTTTCGAGTCAACCTCAATAATGATTTTGCTTGCAAGGAAAAATTTGAGATTCACTGTTGACAATAGCCAAACATTCCCAAAAACATGCAGACTTCTTTTTGTGTTTTCGGAGTTCTTATTTGCAGAATCACCTCTATGCGATCTGGTGACACGCTCCGTTTTCCCTTCTCAATCTGATGACCTAGATACTAAACTTCAGTCTGACAATACTGAAGTTTGTGTGGGGACACTTTGTGTCCATTCTCTGCCAAATGATTCAGCAAAGCCACAGTATCGATCTTGCAAGCATCCTCAGTCTCTGAAGCGACCAAAAGGTCGTCTATGTACTGAACCAGAACTAAGCTCTGAGGCATCACCAGCCCTGCAAGTTTCTTTTTCAGAATCTGATTAAAAATATAGGGGCTTTCTGTATACCCTTGAGGGATACGAAACCAGGTTAACACAGGGTCTTCCATACTAAATGAAAATAAAAACTGGCTGTCCTCATGCAACGGTACGGAGAAACATGCCTGACATAAATCTATGACTGTAAACCATTCTGCCTCACATGGTATCTGAAATAATATGAAAGCTGGATTCAGTACCACAGGACAACATGGAATCAAGATTTCATTGACCCTGCGCAAATCCTGCACTATTCTGTACTTGCCACTAAGTTTCTGCAGTCCCATAATAGGTGAGTTGCAGGGTCTTCTGCCTTGTGCAATCATAGACTTGATTACAGGTCTTATTTAAGCCATAGTTTTTGGAGTCAATTTATACTGCGGAGCTCGTGGAAATTCAGCATTTGGTTTGACCTGTACCTTAACAGGTTCAACCCCTCGAATCAATCCTATCTCTTCTACCGTGAAATCCCACACTATCTGGAAAACTGAGTCCCTCAAATCATGTGGTAACTCCTCTGTCATGAGAACTACGAACATTTCTGCACCAAAGTTCATATTGGCCATTTTTAAATCTGCATCGTCAACACAGATTTGCAGCTCCACGCCCCTCGGAGTGCAAGATATGGTACATTTTAGCTTACACAAAAGGTCTCGTCCCAACAGACAGACCGGGCTTGAATCGCACACAACAAATTGATGTCTGTCTTGGAACGTTCCTATTCTCACAGGTAACTCGTCTGTTAATGGGTTAGTCATTCTCTAATTGGTAACTCCCCCCACTTGAATCAATTGTCCTTAAAGGGATACATTTGGAACCCCTTCTGTCCTTACTGTGGAGCGCGCAGCTCCAGTGTCTAACAAAAAGATAACAGGATGACCATTAACCTCTGCAGCTACAAACGGTCCACACTAATCTAATTTCAGAGTCGCACCCAAAGTGCATTCCTCCTGCACCCCCTCTGACACTCATGAGGGTCTTGAGTTTGGTAAAACCTGTCTCGTATTTCAAAATAGGGCATCTCTTGGTACAGCTGATTATTTGTTGGTATTCTCGGAGGCTGAGGTATCGGCATCTATGGCTCATAACCTCCTCCATTCATGGACCTAGGTCTAGTCACGATGTTCAAACCTTCGGACATCTGTCCCACTCATTCTGCATTTGATTTGCCGGATTTAATCGACACTAGCGCTTTCAATGCCCAATTTTGTGATAATAATGACAAGCTGTGACCTTCTTTTGATTCACCACCCATTCACCTCCTGTACCTGCATCCATTCCCCTTCCTCTTCTCTGTCCAGGTTGGGCTACCATATTTTGACTCATTCCCCTGCCACTTCGTCTTCCTTGACTCATCGCTCCTCGAACCCCTTGCATCAGATCAGGTCTTTCGGCATTCCTCAACTGCACCAACATCAACTTGTCTTTCATTTTCTTTTGTGCCGACTCCACCTGATCACTGCAGGATTTTGAATAACGCAGAATTTCGTCCACCGACTTATTCTGCCAACATATCAAGTGTTGCTGTATCATCAAACTAATATCAGATTTTTTTAAATCCCAACACAAACTTCGAGACAAACTGTCCCATATCTTTCTGCTCAATAGTGTCCAATCCACTATGCTGTTTAAAAGCCAATAAAAGTCTCTCATAATAGTCATGTACCGACTCCTTAGACTCTTAAGTAGTACGATCGATTTTAAGCCAATCAACAGTCTGAGGAGCAACTTTGGATTGTAACCATGTAATCACTTGCTTATATTTCTTCATGATCTCAGGTGCAGGACCATGATTCACAGGATCCCTAGCTGGTTCTTCAGCGGGCCAATCAATTGCAACTTTACATGCTGCCCACAAATCATCTGGGACCACTATATCAAACAAAGTATTCAAGTCAACCCATAACACCTTCGAAATCTTGACAAATCGGTCCATTTGTTTATACCACTCAGCAGGTTTCTCCCTCAGCCGATAAAAATCATTAGTGAATGCTGCCAAATCACCCCTGCTCCATGGCACATGTACATACCCCTCATTTTGTACTTCTCTCAGAGGGAAATTTCCTACTTGTCCCGTCCCTCCACTCGGAGGCGGAGTATCTCCTATTACTTTCTTGGCACTTTTCTTTTTGGACCCCCTCTCTTCCCATTTGTCTAATTCCCTCCACGCTCACATCCCTATCACCAGTTCTCTAATTTGTGCCTTTAATCCAATCGTTTGCTTCTCTTCCAATTCCTTATCAGTATAATTTAATCTGCAAATTCCCTGCATCAATTTTGTCTTTGTCAAATCCACCTCATACCTTAGTTCCAACTGTGATAATGATTCATGAGCTCGCTTTGCCCTTTAAGTAACATCTTTGGCTACAAACAGCAACTCGCTTGGGTCATATGTTTAAATTCTGTCCAATGGCAGAATCCATTTCTGCTTTTAATTTTACCACATCTAACGATGGTGCCTTCATTGCAAATTCCCGATTCCTCCCTGTCACAACTTTGTGTTCTCCTTTGACCCCCCACTCTCCTCCATTCTCAAAACTGGGTGACTTTCTCTCTCACAACTTCGAACTGTCCAATGGTTACCCTCACCCCAATTCTGTGGTTCGGACAGTACCCTAGGTGCTTCTCGTCTCATTCCCATTTCCTCTCTCCATACTATTGACTCCCTCACCGGTAGAACCCACATTCTGATGTCTGATCTAGAATTTGCCAAAGCTCCTGTTTGTCTTGGTTCCGACCCGCTGTCCATTCTCGACAGATCAGCTGTAGCTGGCAGTGGAGTGCTAGCTTCTACTGGTATCTGAGCCATACCCGTCCCACTCATTGTAAGACTTCCTCCAGATATAGTCTCTTCCCTTTCTCCTGGTTGCTGTTGATTTCCACCTGTTCTGTCTCTGGGGTTATATATCGAAACCACAGCTCCAATAGTAACTGGTACAGTGAGAGCTTCTGGTAATCGCATGTTAAATTGCAGTTTCTCCTGACTCAGGCTCTGCATATGCTATCCCTCCAGACCCTCCTGCAATTCTCGATCCCACTGAAATCCTTGCTCTTACTCCTGCTGTCTGATCCTCTGAACCCATTTTTCCCACCCCTAAAGTTTCCTCTGTTTGCTGTGTCCTCTCCGTCTCCAACCTAGAGTCACAAGGTGGAGGACGTTCTGCTAACAATCTATCAAGAAAACTGTCATCTGTATCACTTTCCTCTTCTGTCTTACTCTTTCCTCCAGACCCTCCTTCTAGCAACTGAAATGGATACAATCATTCTCCCTCTATTGTGTCTACTCTCCATCTCTTCAGCTGTGCATCCCACCTGGCAACTTGACATGCCTTCATTGCTTTCTTCATTCTTCCTTGTGAAGCTTCTCTTTTCTTCGCTATTGCTGCTCTCATCCATGCATCTAATGCCTCAAATTGTGTTGTCTGGGCGGAGGTTTCAGAGAAGTCATCACTCCCCTCAGCTATTACAGCACCTCCATACGAAATGACCCATAACGAGGGAAAGCCAACTCTCCCTATTTCGCTGTAATTTTATGCCAAATTTGAAGCCACGCTATTGTATGGTGTCCTACATTTGTTGCCATATAATGTGCCGGGGTATCCTCCGGCGGAGCTTCTTCTCCTACCCGAGTCACCACCCCTGTGTCACCTCTACACAAATCTCGCAACACCTTAAAACATCTCATTGTTAAAATCAATTATTTGCAACACAATTTTCACTATTCAACTTCGGACGAACTTCCACCAATCCCAGCGCGACGTTACACCAACCGACCTAAAACAGCACGGCGCGCACTGACATCACTTCTCCCTCTTTGCAGCGGCTCACCCTTCTTTACAATTTCACCACGTACACTCGCTCACACATTTGTACTAACAAGTAACTGTATATCCAAAAGCTATTAAACCAAGTAATTTCTCCTAACGCAGTCACAATAACTTACAGTTACATAAAACAAGTAATTGTCCGTCCGCTAAAAGATTGATAGAACACTCTTACAAGAACATTCATCTGCTGTGACCCCCGACCTGCGTCAGTCACTCAATTGCCGTAGTTCACCCCCGGTAGCTGAGGCTTTCTACCCGCGACGTACTGCTGCATTCACACAAAGTTCCCTGTCACAAGTGAATCGTCGATAGTGCTTCACGACACCCACAGTATTGATCAGACAATTACAAATACAAAACTATCCCGGGATCTTGGACTTCTCTTGATTCTGCTCACCAAACTTCCTGATCCTCACGTATCTGGACCAGTAAACCGATAAACCCACACTCACTCAACTTGCATCCCAACTTTGCAAGACATCACGCAATTAATTCATCACCGCAATCTAACACACCACACAGTTTCATACTCACGCTACCACTGTTTCCGCCGCACCATCAGCGTCCGCCGACCTCCATCAGTCTTCGCCGTCGTCTACTCCGTATCCAAAGCCCTATTGTTCTTCCGGTCCTATTCCTAATTTTCCTTCTTCTCTCCTCACTTCTAGAGGCAACCATCCTCTAGTACCATTTGGAGACGCTAATTTTGCTCCTTACCTTCCCTACTAAGTTCAAGGCAGATGGTCATTTATTGCCTGCTAAAAAGTGTGGATGGGAGTAAAACAATTCAAGATTATACTTTCAATTAGACATGCTTTGAAGGACCACAGACTCTGAATTCCAGTTTTGTGGATTTATTATAAGGCCAAAAATAATTCAATATAAACACACCTCAATATCAGAGTATATAGGTACATAAAAATCAATACAGAGCCGAGTCTACGTATATAATTAATTCGGTATAAGAGGCATATTATGATGAACTCCAAAATGCAACAAAGGATAGAAGCTGAGTCCAATTCTCTTTTAATTTGAGAGAAAACCAAAAATATCTTTCCCTACTCTACTCTACATGAAAGTCCTACCTGTTTCTGCAATATCATATCCCAAAGGTGTCAGCACTTGTTGACTTCCTAAGAAGTACTCACGTCAAATGGGTCTGATAGCTTAAAGCTATGGAGCTCGCTCTAAGATGCTCCTTCTCCTCCTAAAATAAGCCGAAGTCTCTCGAATCTGTCCCTGCGCATTATACAAAAAGACAATGTTCAACCCACAATACGTCATATTTATTGGCACCATCCTTCAGTAAGTTTCCAGAGAAGCCTTTAATTAAATGTCTTCTTTTCCAGTGGCCTTGGTTCCCAGATAGGCCAGACATGAAAGGCGTCCTACCTTCTTCAAAGACATTCCAAGTATCTCCTTAAATCGAAAAATAACGAGGTTGAATTCTGGCACCTGCAGTAGGATGAGAAAATACTGTCTTCGAGCACCAAAGGATTCATTTAATTATAATTCTTGAGCAACTAAGGAGAAACGAAACTCAAAACAACCTACAATTTGGGCCTACAATTCAGTCAACCTAAACTAAATACGAAGGGGCAGATTTATGTTAACTGGCGCATCCCTGCATATCAGCAGGGATGCGCCAATTATTATGCGCCACAGCTGCGCCACCATGGATGCGCCGCATTTATAATGCGGCGCACCATGGGGCAAAAACGGCACAGATGCACTGCTGGAGTTGCGTCGCAAGCACGACGCAGCTCCAGCAATGTTCTGGGGGGCCCTATCTGTACAATGCTGCGTCAATCCTTACGCCTGCTTCAAGCAGGCGCAGGGTTTTGACGCAGCATGGGCCTAAAAGTGACTGAGTGAAATCTTGTAGATTTCACTCAGCCACTTTTAGGAGGCGTTCCTGCGCCGGAACGCCCCCACCTGCCCTGGAACGCCTACATGTGGCGCAGGGCTTTACAGCGTGACGCATCTCCCAGATGCGTCACGTTGTAAATACCCCGCACCATGGCGCAGGATTTGCGCCGCTGCTGCGTCACAAAAGTGACGCAACGGCGGCGCAAAAGTGGCGCAAGTGCAACATAAATCTGCCTCGAATTACATTACAGAAGTATAATTTCATCCTGCACATTACACATACAGGAATTATATGTTTCTTTAATACAAATAAAGCTTACTTAAATATGCACACTACATTTCAAAGCTAATATAACTCAAATGAATGTATCTTAATAGTCATGAAACACTGCAAACGATAAAAATAAATGTGAGTGCATTTGAACCATGGGTATAGTGCACCCATACAATTTAGCGTGGTATAAGCGCTCTATCAGAGGTCTGTAAGGTTTGAGCCGCTGTTGTAAACATCTCCTCGAGGGCACTGTCGTTTGCGGAGTAGACAGATTCAAGAATTACTGATGAGAAAACTTCATTACCCATCTCCAAGCCTCATCCTAACACCCCAGCAAGGAGCTGTTTTCCGTATCCTGGTTTTAACCTTCCGGTGCATTGAGCTCTGATGGAGTGACCTTGAAGCCGGGCCACCGTGACCTTTTCAAGGCTTGTCTCAAGGGCAGGGGCACAGCTGGGCGGAAGGAAGTGACCAGTGATTTACGGTCTAAAGTGGCGTTTATCAAAAAAGGAGGCAATACTCCATTTGAAGTTAATTATCAAATATTTAGCTACTAATTACTTGTGTGAAATAACGAGAAATGATCCGTTAGAGGTGAATCGAGCCCAGCCAACAAATCGCTAAACTCATGGGGCAGATTTATGAGCCCCTTGCGCCACTTTTGCGTCACTTTTAACATGGGAAAAGTGACGCAAAAGTGGCGCAAGGGGCTCATAAATCTGCCCCATGATCAATCAATCAATCAATCAAAGGCATTTATAAAGCGCACTACTCACCCGGAGGGTCTCAAGGCGCTGGGGGGGGGGGGGGGTCCGCTACTGCTCGAACAGCCAGGTCTTGAGCTTCTTCCTGAAGGAGAGGTGGTCTTGGGTCAGGCGTAGTTCGGTGGGGAGGGCGTTCCAAGTCTTGGCGGCCAGGTGGGAGAAGGATCTACCTCCTGTAGTCGCTCTGTGGATGCGGGGGACGGCTGCGAGGGCGAGACTGGTCGAGCGGAGGTGGCGTTTGGGAGCGTAGAAGTTGAGGCGGCTGTTGAGGTAGGTCGGGCCTTGGTTGTGTAGGGCTTTGTGTGCGTGGGTGAGGAGCCGGAAGGTGATTCTTTTGTTGATCGGGAGCCAGTGCAGGTCTCTCAGGTGTCTGGAGATGTGAGTTCGTCTGGGGACGTCGAGGATGAGTCTCGCCGAGGCGTTCTGGATCCGCTGGAGTCTCTTCTGGAGCTTGGCGGTGGTACCGGCGTAGAGGGCGTTGCCGTAGTCCAGTCGACTGGTGACGAGGGCCTGGGTGACTGTTTTCCTGGTCTCGGTGGGGATCCACCGGAAGATCTTACGTAGCATGCGCAGGATGTTGAAACAGGACGAGGAGACGGCGTTGACTTGTCTGGTCATGGAGAGGGAGGAGTCCAGGATGAAGCCCAGGTTGCGTGCGTGGTCTGTCGGTTTGGGTGCGTTGCCCAGGGCAGGGGGCCACCAGGAGTCGTCCCAGGCGGAGGGTGAGGAGCCCAGGATGAGGACTTCCGTCTTGTCTGTGTTCAGTTTCAGGCGGCTGGTCGTCATCCACTCGGCCACGTTTTTCATCCCTTCGTGTAGGTTGGCTCTGGCGGTGGCGGGGTCGTTGGTCAGGGAGAGGATCAGCTGGGTGTCATCGGCGTAGGAGATGATGTTCAGGTTGTGTTGGCGTGCGATGGCCGCAAGGGGGCTCATGTAGACATTGAAGAGGGTGGGGCTGAGCGAGGAGCCCTGAGGGACGCCGCAGGTGACTTCCGTGGCTTCTGATCTGAACGGGGGCAGGCGGACTCTCTGTGTCCTTCCGGTGAGGAAGGAGATGATCCATTCCAGTGCCTTCTCCTTGATCCCGACGTTGCTGAGGCGCTGCACTAGGGTGCGGTGGCAGACAGTGTCGAATGCCGCGGAGAGGTCCAGGAGGATGAGGGCCGCTGTTTCTCCGTTGTCCAACAGGGTTCGGATGTCGTCTGTGGCAGCGATGAGGGCGGTCTCGGTGCTGTGGTTGGCCCGGAAGCCTGACTGGGAAGGGTCGAGGGAACCAGTCGTCTCGAGGAAGGCTGCCAGTTGCTTGTTGATGGTCTTCTCGATGACTTTGGCTGGAAACGGGAGGAGCGAGATGGGGCGGTAGTTCTTGAGTTCGGTGGGGTCCGCCGTTGGTTTCTTTAGTAGAGCGCTGAGTTCGGCGTGCTTCCAGCTCTCAGGGAAGGTGGCGGTGTTGAGGGAGGTGTTGATGATGTCCCGCAGGTGGGGTGCGATGACAGCGTCGGCCTTGTTGAAGATGTGGTGAGGGCAGGGGTCGGTTGGGGAACCGGAGTGGATGGAGTTCATCGTGCTGATGGTGTCTTCGAGGTTGATCGGTGTCCAGGCGTTGAGGGTGGTGGTGGGGGGCGTTGGTTTGGTCGTGGGGAGCGTTGGTTGTGTTCTGAAGCTGTTGTGTATGTCAGCGATCTTGTTGTGGAAGTAGGAGGCGAGGGAGTTGCAGAGGTCTTGCGATGGGATGATGTCGTTGGTTCCGGCGTTGGGGTTGGAGAGCTCTCTGACGATGTTGAAGAGTTCCTTGCTGTTGTTTGCGTTGTTGTCCAACCGGTCCTTGAATGCTGTTTTCTTGGTGGCGTGGATCAGTTGATGGTGCCTTCGGGTGGCGAGCTTGAGGGTAGTCATGTTGTCCGGCGTTGGGTCTCTTCTCCATGCTTTCTCGAGGGCTCGGCAGTTCTTCTTGGAGCTCTTGAGTTCGTTGGTGAACCAAGGGGCCTTCTTGCTTCCGGGTCTGCTGGGTGGGGTCCTCAGAGGGGCGAGCTCGTCCGCGCAGGTGGAGATCCATTTCGTGAGGTTGTCGGCGGCTTGGCTGGGGTTCGGTGAGCTGGCGGGAGGGTGCTGGCTCAGGGATGTGGTGAGTTGTTCGGCTGTGATCTTGTTCCAGCTTCTTCGTGCGGCCTGTTGCTGGTGGTGGTGGACCGTGGTTCTTTTGAAGGTGAAGTGGATGCAGCTGTGGTCCGTCCAGTGGAGTCCAGTGGCGTGGCTGAAGGAGATGTCTTTGCTGGACGAGAAGATGGCGTCGAGTGTGTGTCCGGCGAGGTGGGTGGGGGTGGTCACCAGCTGCTTGAGTCCGAGGGTGGCGAGGTTGTCAAGCAGGGTGGTGGTGTTGCGGTCGTTGTTGTTCTCCAGGTGGAAGTTGATGTCCCCGAGGAGGATGTAGTCGGCCGAGGGGAGGGCGTGCGGGCTGATGAAGTCGGCGATGTCTTCGCTGAATTGAGTGCGTGGTCCCGGGGGTCGGTAGATCAGGGTGCCTCTGAGGGTGGTCTTGGGGTCGGTGTGGATCTGGAAGTGCAGGTGTTCGGCGGATGTCAGGGTGTTGTCGGCGTTGGTCGAGATACGGATGGTGTCTCTGTGGATGATGGCGATGCCTCCTCCAGTCTGGTTGTCGCGGTCTCTCCGGATGATCTTGTAGCCCTCTGGGACGGCGATGGCGATGTCGGGCGCTGAGGAGTCGTTCATCCAGGTTTCCGTGAGGAAGGCGACGTCAGGAGCTGTGGTGTCGAGGAGGTTCCAGAGTTGAACGGCGTGTCTGTGGACGGAGCGGGTGTTGAGCAGGATGCACTTGAGGTGGTTGCTGCTGGTGTTCGGCTTGGCGGGTGCTGGTGCGGGGCAGGTCCGGATGCAGGTGAACTTGCAGGTGAGGCAGCTGAAGGGTCCGTGGGTGCGTCTCGGAGTGGCTCGGTAGCACCCGGGGGTTCGGCCGGTGTTGAGTGCGTTGAGGGTGGCGGCATCGTAAGTCAGGCGGGTGGGCTGGGGTCTGCGAGGGCCAGGGGTCCTGGCACTGGGCGCGGTCCAGGCGCCGGACGGGCGCAGACGGGCTTACCTTTGGCGCACCTTCGGCGCTCATTCGGTGCTCCCGCTGCGCGCGTCCGCTGCGCGGTCGCTCTGGGGGCGTCATAAGAGGGGAGCCGGGAGGGAGGGTCTGCGGGGAGGCGGGGAGCGCGGGAACCAATCGGCGGGCGGGGGGGCGGGGTCTCGTGGGCAGCGGCGGGAAACCAGGGGGCTCGGTGGCGGCGCTTGGCGGCCCTGTGGCGGCTGGGGCGGCGCTCGGCGGCCCTGTGGTGGCTCAGGCGGCAGGCGGCAGCAGGAGGTCCAGCAGGTAAGGAGCAGGCGGGCGGTGTGTGAGCGACCAGGCCGAGGGCACAGTGGTTACATGATGTGTAAAAAGCCACCATAAGCTGGTAACAGTGGCCCAGTGACCTTGACGCACCCTACGCAGAGGTCACGTCACGTGCAGAACTCTGACCTACATAAAGTTGATTCTGTCTCCAGAAGTGCATCTTCAGCCTGGCTGTCTGGTGGCTCGAGGATGAGGTAGCTGAGACCTGGTGCTGATCACATTAGAAAAGTGCCGAGCTGTGTGATTTTGGATGTGCGTCATCGCGTTCCCGCCTTTCAGGAGGTGACAAACCTGCTCTCTTTCTATTCCTAGTCAAACTTGAAAAGAGTCCAACAGCCAAATGTCGAAAACGAGCAGGAATGCGTCCCCGTCTTCAGCCTGCATTTGAAAGCACTGTTCAGGTTTTCTTAATGAGTCCCCTGACCCGTCTGTTGAGTGGTGGCTTGTCTGTGCTTTACTGTATTGGAAAAATGAATAAATGTTAAAACAAGAGCTTCGACTTAGGAATACACCCCATTCATCTATGCAAAGTGTATTTCCCAAAATAAAAGACGTTTACTGTCGATTAGACCGTAGCATCCGTGTAAAACTGGACATGTGGGGGTTGCAATCATAGGGTAAGAAGGATAAAACTGAATAAATATTTTAATAAGCGTATGTAGAGCTCTGAAATAGAATTTAGAGCACGTAAGACACAGTCCTCACAGTAAACAGCAGGGAGCTGTGCAGTGAGCACCAGCTGCACCTTACTGACGTAACTCTCTTCAGGTTGATACCCAAAGGGCATCCCACATGCAGCCATGGGCTCGTACCTACAGAGTGGCATCTACTCTCAGGGACCGCCACTTGCGCCATCCGGAATCCCTTCCCCCCCATAAAACCTGAGCCCAGATTTACAAAGATTTGACGCAGCGTAACTCAGCAAGACAACTTTGTGCGCTGCATCAAGTGTAGAGGGCAGGAATGCGCTGTACCAAATAAGATATGGCGCACTCCAGCTCTCTCACTGCGCTGGGACACACAGTGCAGCCTAGCGCCAGCGCAGACACCCTTGTGCCATGGTGCAAGCGGGCCTCCTTAGAGCCAGGATTGATTTTGTGCAGGAAGGTAAACCTTCCTGCACAAAAACTATTCTCAGGGACATTTTCCTCTTTCTACTTGTGTTGCAGAATGCAGCACATGTAGAAAGAGGAATTCACAAGGAGAAAGAAAGATATTTCTCCTTGTTGCTCTTCTTTTGGGAGGGCGTACCATTTTGATGCATTCCCCAACGCTCTGCCCCTTCACTAAGCAGAGAAACCCAAGGCAGTTACTTGCATTACTCCAGATTTACTAAGCCACACAGAGCTACACAGCAATCGCTGCATGGCTTAGTAGATCAGACTTAAGCTCTTGTGCTGTCCAGTGTCACCTTGCGTGAGGCAATGGCAACCCAAGGGCGTTGTAAATCTGGCCCCTAATTTAACAGGTCACTATGCCACCATGTGGGCAACTGTGGTACTGCCTGATGACCTAGCCTGGTGACCTGCAGGGAGTATCTAAGCCAGCGACGCAAAGAAGAAGTCGAGACACTAGGCCTCAACTCTTCTCCACTTATAATAAAAACTGAAATCCCCTCTCTGTGCTCAACACCTGTCACAGGGCAATCACCTGTCAGACCCCGCTTCGTTATAATCGCACTCTAGTCCTTCTGCTCTCACAGCGATGCAGCCCCACACCCACCTCCTCACCCCATCCCACTTAGGGCGAAAAGCGTTACAACAAACAAATGATGGACGGAATGCTGACAATGCAGACATTCTCCCCCAGTCAAGAGATCTGGGTTAAATCCATCGTTCTTTTGCCCACTACGCCACCCCAGTTTAGACATGGCCATATGCAAATCAGTCTTGACCCTGTCAAGACTGATTGTTGTAACGCTTTTCGCCCTAAGTGGGATGGGTATTCCCAGACGTGGGACCCGTGCTCACTACGCCACTGGAGTCAAGCTATCCTGGCTGATGACGGCTGATAGCCAGAAACCGGTCCTAGGATGCTTGATTCCGGTCCAGGGAAGACATGGCTTGGCAGTTCGGGCTGGACTGTTCCCATGAGGCACAGGGTCAAGACTGATTTGCATATGGCCATGTCTAAACTGGGGTGGTGTAGTGGGCAAAAGAACGATGGATTTAACCCAGATCTTTCGACTGGGGGAGAATGTATGCATTGTCAGCATTCCGTCCATCAATTGTTTGTTGTAACGCTTTTCGCCCTAAGTGGGATGGGTATTCCCAGACGTGGGACCCGTGCTCACTACGCCACTGGAGTCAAGCTATCCTGGCTGATGACGGCTGATAGCCAGAAACCGGTCCTAGGATGCTTGATTCCGGTCCAGGGAAGACATGGCTTGGCAGTTCGGGCTGGACTGTTCCCATGAGGCACAGGGTCAAGACTGATTTGCATATGGCCATGTCTAAACTGGGGTGGTGTAGTGGGCAAAAGAACGATGGATTTAACCCAGATCTTTCGACTGGGGGAGAATGTATGCATTGTCAGCATTCCGTCCATCATTTGTTTGTTGTAACGCTTTTCGCCCTAAGTGGGATGGGTATTCCCAGACGTGGGACCCGTGCTCACTACGCCACTGGAGTCAAGCTATCCTGGCTGATGACGGCTGATAGCCAGAAACCGGTCCTAGGATGCTTGATTCCGGTCCAGGGAAGACATGGCTTGGCAGTTCGGGCTGGACTGTTCCCATGAGGCACAGGGTCAAGACTGATTTGCATATGGCCATGTCTAAACTGGGGTGGTGTAGTGGGCAAAAGAACGATGGATTTAACCCAGATCTTTCGACTGGGGGAGAATGTATGCATTGTCAGCATTCCGTCCATCATTTGTTTGTTGTAACGCTTTTCGCCCTAAGTGGGATGGGTATTCCCAGACGTGGGACCCGTGCTCACTACGCCACTGGAGTCAAGCTATCCTGGCTGATGACGGCTGATAGCCAGAAACCGGTCCTAGGATGCTTGATTCCGGTCCAGGGAAGACATGGCTTGGCAGTTCGGGCTGGACTGTTCCCATGAGGCACAGGGTCAAGACTGATTTGCATATGGCCATGTCTAAACTGGGGTGGTGTAGTGGGCAAAAGAACGATGGATTTAACCCAGATCTTTCGACTGGGGGAGAATGTATGCATTGTCAGCATTCCGTCCATCATTTGTTTGTTGTAACGCTTTTCGCCCTAAGTGGGATGGGTATTCCCAGACGTGGGACCCGTGCTCACTACGCCACTGGAGTCAAGCTATCCTGGCTGATGATGGCTGATAGCCAGAAACCGGTCCTAGGATGCTTGATTCCGGTCCAGGGAAGACATGGCTTGGCAGTTCGGGCTGGACTGTTCCCATGAGGCACAGGGTCAAGACTGATTTGCATATGGCCATGTCTAAACTGGGGTGGTGTAGTGGGCAAAAGAACGATGGATTTAACCCAGATCTTTCGACTGGGGGAGAATGTATGCATTGTCAGCATTCCGTCCATCATTTGTTTGTTGTAACGCTTTTCGCCCTAAGTGGGATGGGTATTCCCAGACGTGGGACCCGTGCTCACTACGCCACTGGAGTCAAGCTATCCTGGCTGATGACGGCTGATAGCCAGAAACCGGTCCTAGGATGCTTGATTCCGGTCCAGGGAAGACATGGCTTGGCAGTTCGGGCTGGACTGTTCCCATGAGGCACAGGGTCAAGACTGATTTGCATATGGCCATGTCTAAACTGGGGTGGTGTAGTGGGCAAAAGAACGATGGATTTAACCCAGATCTTTCGACTGGGGGAGAATGTATGCATTGTCAGCATTCCGTCCATCATTTGTTTGTTGTAACACTACTGATCCTACGGCACATCCTAAATCCCCCAGATCTAATCCTGGGGTAAACGCAACTCCTGCAAATCGCTGTCGTGCACATCACCCATGCAGATCTCTATTCAATAGCACAACGCTGCACTCACATCGCTCTTCTAGAACACAACTCACCTCCTGCAGCGTTTCCCAGTAGTAGAGCTTAATCTGAGGGTAAATACTACCCTGTCGATCTGCTCCCCAGGGCACATCTTAACATTCAAACTCCGGACCAAGGTCTCTCGCCTGGTGAGCCTCTCACCCAATGCGGGTATGACCAGATGGGTGCATTAAAAAACGAATTGGAACTGATGCTGCAAGCAATGGGGTTCGGATCAGTTTAGTGAATGTGGAGGTGGGGTCAAAGCTGTGGCTAATACAAAGAAAATAATCAGTCTTTTTTTTGGTCTTTCACTGCCAGGTAGCTACACATGCAATAACGTGCAGTTTAAATGAATAACACATTTCAAAAAGTTATTACTCAGTGACAAATGTACTATATAGTACATTATGAAACGTCTATTAGTTAATGACATGCAGAGGTTTGTGTGTAACCAGACCACTACAGAATTAAATCTTGGTTGTTGCAGTGGAGAATAGTGAAGTGTATTTTTAGTGCTATAAGGTCACAGCCTGTGACAGAAATCACTGTGAATATGTATGCCATTATTTTATACTTGCATTACACACATTATAAGATAAACTGCAACAAAAAAAGCAAAAAGTTTAAATATACCCAGACTGTACATAATGCAATTTTTTTACATAATTGTTCTTTCAGCACCGCGTCAGAGTGAGTAAGTGCTCTATAAATACAATTAGAATTAAAAGCACACACTTCACAGCTCAGTTGTTTACTCATTGCACTACCACTCAAAACGAATACATCTTTGTAGTGGCAACGCTTTGAGGCATTCGATCTATTAAAGCCAGTACCAGCTCCCAAATATCCTTTACATTCACAGATGAGATTGCCCTTTGCATTTGCAGATTAACTCATTGTGCACATTTGCATTCCTTTCAGGCAAGCAGATACCCTGGCAAGGAGGCTTGTTTAGGTGTCTGTTCGGCTTTGGTTTCATAGCACAGGAGACTCACTGAATGACATTTAAGCTGAAGCATTTAAACTATCAGAATTACCCATCCCGGGCCGCTTGTCTTTTTACAAAAAGTAAAAGAATGTTTTTTCATACACCAAAAAGTATGGGCATCTTGTACCACTCCGATTTCACCCACTTCTACCTATGGGTACACCCATTCTCTGTGGATCTTCCTACCAGAGCACATCTCAACTGCATTTCTCTCTTGCCAAGGTGCATCTCACACCTTGCACATCTCCCTCATGCCATGTATCTCATCCCTCAAGGTCTGTATCAGGGGACAAATCTAGCCATCAGCAGAAATCTCTACTCATGCATTCTGCAACTCTCTCCCCTTGGAGTATGTCCCCGGTACTGCTAGGGAAACTGTACAACATACACATGTCCATAGTGTATATCAAAAGTAAAAATCTCTTTCACTTCACATATTTAACTCCTGCAGATTTGTCTTGCAGCTCACACCAAATCTCATTTTATCTCTCCATGGGCATACCTGAGCTGTGCCGGTCGCTTTCAAGAGAAACATCATCCTTTGCAGAGCTATTAAAAGGGTAAATTCTCGTTTTCATCTCTCTTCTGGCACAGCACCCATGCAGCTCTCACAGAATTGACAGATCACCTGCCTCGCCCAACATGCAGATGTCTCTCCTATGGGACATCCTATTCCTGCAGATCTATTTCTGAGGCTACATTTCACCATAGGATAGGATAGGATAGGATAAGAACTTGTATAGCGCACGAATGCCGAAGCGTCTTGGCGCGGGTAAGCACAGAGGGAGGACGCAATCCTCAGAGGCGGTTCTCAACGAAGAGCCGTGTTTTTAACAGTTTTCTAAAAGCTTGATGATTATCTGTTAGTTTTAGAAAACCGGGAAGCTTGTTCCAGAGTCCGGCAGCACGGAAAGAGAAGGCTCTACCGCCCCATCTGACATTCCTGACCTGATTTATCTTGATAAGACTCCGAGTGCTGGACCTTAGCACCCGGCCCGAGTATAAGGGATGAATAACTTCTGAACATCCTTGGCTCCCCCACCAAACACTGCCTTATGTACTAGACATATAGACTTAAAGTCTATACGTTGCTGGACCGGCAGCCAATGTATTGTTTTGATTCCCGCTGAGATAGATTGATCTCTTGGGACGTCTAGCAGAAGTCTAGCTGCAGCATTCTGAAGAGTCTGCAGCCTCTTCATCTGAGTCTTTTTTATCCCTAACTGCAAGGCGTTGCAATAGTCCAATCTGGACAGCACAAGGGCAACTACAACGGTCTTGCGAAGGTCAGGTTCAGTAAAAGGAAAGATCTTCCGCAAGGTCCTTATTAAAAAGGAACAGGATGACGCAAGGTTATTGACGTGCGCTGAAAAATTGAGCTGGTTATCAAACAACACGCCCAGATTTCTAACTTTGGGCACGGGACAAGGGCACTCCCCAGCCTCCACCGGCCACCATGATCCGTTCCACAGGGGACTTCCCTGGCCAAACTCAATGATCTCCGTCTTCTCTGTATTAATTTTCAGGAAGCTATCCCGCATCCATCTCATAATTTCAGACAGGCAGCTGTGGAATGTAAAAGCCATGTCATTAGATTGTTTAACCGCAGAAACTACGAGCTGGGAATCATCAGCATAGGAGACTATCGTGAAACCATGCTTCCTAATGAGCTTGGCCAGCGGAGTCACATAGATATTAAATAGCGTCGGCGATAAAGCTGAACCCTGTGGAACGCCACATGGCAGATGAAAGCTGTTCAACTGCAAGCCGTCCCATAGCAAACTCTGCTCCCTGCCTTCCAGAAAAGAAGAGAGGAGGGACAATGCAGCTCCCTGAACACCAATTTTCTGGAACCTCCGAACCAAAACCGCATGGTTTACGGTGTCGAAGGCAGCCGACAGGTCTAACATCACAAAGATTGCCCTGCCTCCCCCATCCACTATGCTACGAATTTCCTCTGCTGCCACAAGAAGTGCTGACTCCGTAGAATGTTGAGCACGGAAACCGTGCTGGGAGGAGTCAAGCAGATCGTGGGAGCTTAGATATTCCGTCAGATCGATTTAACTCCCTCTCCAAAATTTTGGCAGCGATAGGCAATGCGGCAATTGGGCGGTAGTTCTTTAATATGTGGGGATCCAGTGTGGGCTTTTTTAGCAACGGTCTAATTATTGCCCTTTTCCAACTTAAAGGGTAACTGCCAGGCTCAATTACTTGATTGATTAACGGGGACAGTTCTTCTGCAATCAGCTCTTCTGCAAGATGCAAAATTGAAGGAGGGCAGGGATCCATGGGCGAGACTGATTTTGTTATAAAGTGACTAGCCTACACGTTTCCTCTTTTGTAATAGGGGCAACATTCCTAAGGCCAATATGGCCCTTGGAGCTGGTTGACTGCCTCTGGCCACAACTCTCCAAGCTGGAGTCCGAGCTCATAAAATCCTTGTAGATTACCTGTACCTTATCCTGGAAGTACACGGCAAGCTTTTGGCATGTTTCTTGGTCAGGCCGATAGGTGTTATCCTGAGGGGACTTGGAGAGAGCAGATATTGTCTTAAAAAGCTCCTTGGCCGAATTACCGGCTTCCCTGATCTTAGTCGCGTAAAAGGCACTTTTAGCTACAATTATTGCCTCTCTATATGCTATTAGGGCGCTGTTGTAGTGTTCTTTGCCCTCAATGCTGTAGTCCCCTCTCCAGAGACGCTCTGCCCTCCTACATGTACACTTCAGGGCTTTAAGTTCCTTATTATACCATGGCGCGGATGGTTTAGTTCTCCTAGTGCCATTCAGCTTCTCCGGCGCTACTTTGTCAGCAGCAGCCGCCAGCCATTTATTGAAGAGCAATGCCGCCTCAGAATTATCTCTGCTATGGGAAGGACGTGAACATCTCAATACAGTGATTAGATGATCCGCCGTCACCTGTGACCTTGGTCTAATCTTTTGCTTCTCCGATATGTGGCTGGGGGGGGGATGCTAGTACTCCAGTCATGATATTAAAATGAACCGCCCTATGGTCAGACCAAGGAAGAGTCATGATGTTAACAATCTCCAGGTCCATATTGTTCATAAAAATACCGTCTAAAGTGTGGCCCAATCTATGAGTAGGCCCCTTAACTACTTGATTGATGCCTAATGCTGCTAAATTTTCAATCAGCAAGGCTACTTCCGGCTGATCCGTGAGTTCAAGATAGTAGTTAAAATCGCCCAGAAGCATAAAAGGATGGGGATCCATCCGAGATTCTAAAAAATTCATGAGCGTTGAAGGGAAAGTAGACTTAGGCCCAGGTGGACGGTAAACTAATAGTCCTTGGAATTTAAAAGAGTTACCCACATAAATGGTGAAAAAAAATACTTCCGCGGGGAGATCTAGGTATGTTTCCACTCGAATTTTTAAATGTGCTAAATAGGCAACCGCTATCCCACCCCCCCTTTTACCTATTCTGTCCTGAGAGGTGACCACATAACCACTTGGTAAGGCAGTGTTCCAATCTGGACCGGATGTATTATCCATCCAGGTCTCAGTTAGAAAAATTATATCAGACGCGCCGCTCTCAATCAGGTCCCCAATTTGATACATGTGTTTATGCACGGATCGGACATTTACAAGGATGCAGCTTAACATTTGGGGCCGATTAATTTTAGTCGCGGTGTGCACATTCAGTCCACCATTATTCGCTACACGAGCTATGCGCTTCGTGCCCACTAGCGCCTCTTCCCCGAAGCTACCCATCTCGAGCCCACCACGAAACACCACACTGAGGTCCACTACCTCCTCCACAACTACATTGCTGACGATGACCAGAGTCCACGAAGTTGTCAGAGCCAACCAGGGAAGAAAAAGACAGCACTTCACAGTAAGGCAAACAGGTATGACGGGGCAACCTCACAGCAGGAACTGTGCATGTACAATATGTGGGTCTCACCCCACCTCACAGCACCTCTGACCAGCGCCGCCCTACTTCAATCCTCACCTGCATTGGTCCTCACCCCCAGTGCCACTATAGTGAGCCACACCCAACAATGTGGGGTAAATCCTACACCTGCTCCACCACAGGTGCCACCTCTTGGAGTGTCAGACGCACAGCCCCATTCCTGGAATCTGCCACTGCACTTAATTAGAGAATCCACAAACCCACTACCATCCTTCAGCGTCCTTAGTGACGCCTGTCCATGGTTACACACATGGGTGGTGCATCTGAATTATTCTTTATAGCCACCAAAGAAACTGATACAGGTACAAAATGGCACCTCCTCCTCACTACATTGGGAAGGACATTTTCAGGCTGTTCTGAAATCTCCCCAGTATCAATGGTGTCAGACTCTGGATGCCGGTAGCGCACTAACTGCCCTCAGCGCTTTCCAGAGCTCCGAAATACCAACAACAACTACAATTCCCGGCGTCCCCTGTGAGCCCGCATCACGTTACTCGGATGCGGCGCTGGGAACGGTGTCAAAAGGTGATGGAAACCCGGCAGCGCCGCCGATTATTTGATCGTGTTTGCTGAGTTGGACTTCTCGTGCAAGACAACGCTACTTTAAGGGCGGTAAGAGTGCTTAGGCACAAATCTTTGGAACTACCGCCGCAGCTTTTGTTACGGTGACTTCTTCACCGTTTTCCAGCAACTAGGGTGACCAACTGGCATTGGTGCAAATTCAGGACGGTGAGTGTAAAAATTCAGGACAAAGGGTCAAAATTCAGGGCACAAATTCAGGACAGGAAGTCAAAATTCAGGACAAAACCAGGACAATAGGTACGTTTTACAGACACATCAGAGGAGGTCGCGCAATAGTATATAAGTAAGCCCAGCCATGCAGTGCTTAATTTGTAAAATATGAAGTCCAGGTGCTCAAATGTTTGTAGGAAGCCACATCCACTTTCCCTGGCTCCACTCACTTCCTTCACTGACTCCACCCACTTACTCTAGGAGCATTATCAACTCTGCGGGGGTCCTCGCTGCTGGATGGCCACCTGCCAGACGGGCAGTAAGTTAGCCACAGAAACCAACTGGCTCACCTCGCCGAGCTGTGATGCAATGACCTGGACGAGGGTGGCATGAAACCAGTACATGAAAACAATGGGCCACCAAGTGTTTACGTTTATGAAAGTGCCCTCAATTCAGCCCTCTAGTGCTGGTCACGCACATAAGTCCCTAGCCCGAACCATCCACTGGTCACGCACATACAGTCCCTCGCCCGAACCATCCACTGATGGTTACACACATACAGTCCCTTGCCCGAACCAGCTACTGATGGACACGCACATACAGTCCCTTGCCCGAACCATCTACTGATGGTCACGCACACAGTCCCTCGCCCGAACTGTCCACTGATGGTCACGCACATACAGCCCATAACCCAAACCATCCAGTGCTGGTCACGCACATACAGTCCCTAGACCGAACACTCCACTGATGTTCACGCACATAGAGTCCCTCAACCGAACCATCCAGTGCTGGTCGTGCACATACAGTCCCTCACCTATATATTCAGTGATGGTCATACATGGCAGTCCCTTCCCTATAGCATCAAGAGATGGTCACTCATGGCAGTCCCTCATCCGAGCCTTCCAGTGTTGGTCACACGTGGCAGTCTCTCACCTGATCCATCAAGTGATGGTTACTCATGTGCTGGTCACTCATGGCAGTCCCTCACTTCAAGCATCAAGTGATGGTCATTCATGTGATGGTCACTCATGGCAGTCTCTCCCCCGAGTCACCAAGTAATGGTCACCTATGGCATTCCTTGAGACATCAAGTGAAGGTCATTCATGGCAGTCCCTCGCCTGAGGCATCAAGTGATGGTCACTCATGGCAGTCCCTCACCTGAGACATCAAGTGATGGTCACTCATGGCAGTTCCCCACCTGAGACATCAAGTGATGGTCATTCATGGTAGTCCCTGAGGCATTGAGTGATGATCACTCATGGCAGTCCCTTCCCTCAGGCACTGAGTGACAGTCACATGCACAACAGTCTCTAGTCCGAACCTATCTTAACAACGTGGCCAAACTGCAGCAGTATATATGTAGCATTGATGCAGATGCGCCGAGTGTATTATGCTATTTATTACCACTGTGAAATGTGGAGAGGGGCCATCAATAAAGAAGGGCAAAGACTCAAGTGACTCCTGATGTCCTTATCCACTCTCAGCAAAGATGCCACCAAGTACCATTGATAACTGCAATAATACTTGTTAGTTACAGCGCTTAGAAGCATGAGACGTTCTTTAAGGAGCATATTTACTTCATATGATAAGAAGTTAGAGGGCATAGTACTCTTCGTGGGTCAACGCATATATTGCAAGTCATGCTGTTTTATTATTAATAAAGTTATGTTTACGGCTCCATACCACCCTTCTGCCCCTTTCTACGATCTGTACACAACAGGTGTTAATATTTACCATGTCAAAGGGTGTCAATTACTCACCATGGAGAATGAAAGGCTGAGTGGCCCTGCCGGGATTCAAATTTGTGACTTAAACAAAAGCCCACAACCCCATTCCTCTTAACAGGAGGATGCCATACGAAAACACAATTTATACACAAGACAAATAGACCAGTTCTACAACTCAAGAAAAAGAAAACACATGATGCAGCCAATTACCAAATTAGCCATTTCACAACACTAGAAGGAAAAACACCCAGTGAAACTAAATTCCCAGTTCGCTCGCAGAAAACGGAAGCCCCAAAAAGCTGTGAAATACTATTTCCGATAAAGGAATTATTTCCCAGCTGTAGTATAGTCGGCCCACAGAACACCACTAAACTGTGTAATCACCCATGCCTCAAGGTGCAACTCGGCACCCTTCAAGAACATGCAACATCCACCCCTTTAGAATGTGCTAGCATAGTAAGGCGGCGTCCTATCAGGAGGCAACCGCAAGGCCTTGTTAAACTCCACATGATGTACCGTAAATAGGCATGCCCCCACGTCACATGTGAAGTGTACATAACACAGAGAGCATCTCATGGCTCCTTACTCAACCACACCCCCCTCTACAACATAACGCTAACAGGTACCACTGACCGGACGTCTCACCGCCACAAGAGCACAGCAGAATCACATCCATCCTTACAAAAACCTCCACAATAGCGCAGCAGGGTATCCCCTTTGTTCATGTTTTTTTTTTAATTACGTTCACCACCACTGCCTCCTGAAAATAATTTATACCCCGGCCCTGACAATGAAGTGCCGGTGCTGAGCACCGGAAAGCAGCGGCACAAATTAAGCACTGCAGCCATATCCAAACATATTCAACCATTTGCAAACCTATCCATCATGTATCCTTCCATCTATCATTTCACTCATCCATCCCTTCATCCATCCTTTCACTCATCCATCCATTATCCATCCATCCACCCTTTCACCCTATCCATCTGTACACTCATCCATCCACTCTTCCACCCATCCATCCATTCACTCATCCATCCAGCCATTTACCCTTTCACCCATCCAGCCATCCTTTCACTTACTCATCAATCCACCCAGTCACTTCTCCTTCCACCCATCCACCCTTTCAGTCATCCATCCATCCTTCCTTTCTCTCTCCATCGACCCTTTCACATAGCCATCCTTCCTTCCATCTACCCACCCATCCATCTACTCATCCACTCATGAATCCATCCATTGACCCTCTCACTCATCCATCCTTTCTCTCATCCATCCATCTATCCTTTCACTCCTTCACTCATCTATTCATCCTTTTGTCCATCTACCCCCCTTTCACTCACTCATCCATCCTTACATCCACCCTTTTACTCATCTGTTCATCCATTCACCCTTGCACTTATCAATTCATCAATCCATCCATCATTTCACTCATCCATCCACCCACTCACTCATCATCCACCTTTTCACTCATCCATCCACCCTTTTACCCATCCAGCTACCCTTCCACCCATACATCCAGCTATTTACCTTTTCTCTCATCCATCCTTCCACTCACTCATCCATCCTCTCTCATTATCCATCTATTCAATCGTTCATTCATCCATTCACCCTTTCAGTAATTCATCAAGCCATCCACCCATCCCTTCACTTACTCACTCGTCCACCTTTTCATATTAATTTTGAGCTGAGCCTTTTTTGAGAAGAGGCCCATCAAGAACTTCACCCTCGCTGCAGGAGCTATTCCAGCGCTGGAACAGAAGCCACCCAGGATGGAGACAGGATCCACCACAGCGGGGGGGGGGGGGGCGGGGGGGGGGAGTCAGGAGCCACCACATGGGGGGGCAGGAGCCATCGCTGGGCGGGGGCAGGAGCCATCACAGGAGGGGGGACAGGATCCACCAGGGTGGGCACGGGGGTGGGCATGCAGTATTCTAGTATCATCTTGGTCTCTTCCAGGGTGGGGTGGGGCTCCTCACCCCTCTCCTGGACAAGACAACGAGAAGACACTCTCTTTCCAAAATGTTAGTTTTGCAACCCCCACTGTGATGTACAGTACTTAAAGGAGTTACTCCAATAGAACTGATTTAACTGATTGTCCTCCATACTTTGTTAATCAGTGTGGGTGCGAATGTTGCATTTCTTTATTTTAATACATTATAGACTGCACCGAGGTTCGCTTACAATTTAGTGACAGTAATTCAGCTCTGTGAAGAGAACCACGTGCTGCCTGGTGTAATCAGGGCCGCCGGATCTAGGGTGCTTGGGGCCCTGGGCAGAAAGGGAATGTGTGAGGCCCCTCTAAATTGCAGAGACATGAGGCGTTCCGGGCTATTTGCATATGAATAGATGCCCCTGAGCCTGAAGCTGCAGCCCCTCCCTCAGTCACCTTCAAACACCTCTTAACAGCTCATCAAGGGTGGAAGGTGTGAGGGTTGCCATCCCGCTGTGCCTCTCCAATGCTGCTGGGTATTTGAGCCTTGGTACAGCATCGGAGTCAAGCAGGGAGGTGGGTGGAACATGTGCCGGCTTTAGGGTGTTGCGGCCGGTGCCTGGTTAAAATTACAGACAAATGGCGTCCGTTAAAGAATCCTTCACGGACAACGGGCAGACGGACGAAATTACGGACTGTCCGTGAAATTTACGGACGGTTGGTCACCCTACCAGCAACTCCTCTGTTGGCTGAGATCTGCCGGTCGGCGGTCTCGTGCAGAGGACTGTAGGCACCTTCAGTGGTGCTTGGGTGGCCACTTCCCTGTTGGAGAAACCAAAGAAATACAGTTTTCATGCAGGGAGATAGCGGCGCCCGCGATAATGAGAGGCCCCCACCGCGCCTAGGGGAGGGGGGCGCTTAGTGGCATTTCATGCGAGAGGCCACAGAGAGGATGGGCCAGTGCACATCTGGTCAGGGCGAGTCGGAGGGGCCACTAGGAAACATTAGGAGGTAGGCAGGCACGTAGTGCGTCACTTAGGCGGCCCCTCCAGGAAAACAAACATTTGCAATGCATCGGTCTCGCCTTTGGGGACTTATATGCATTTAGCTATGTAGCACATTAGCCTGGGTGCTGAAACATCTATTGTTTAATATGGAGGGAAAGAAAGCACCAAACTGCGTGACACGCTCGAACTGAAGCAATTAGAGCACTTTACATGTGCACCAGTTACATTACACAAGGATACACTCGTTTTTGGTAGGTACGGGAGCTTAAGGAATTTGCCCAGAATCACAGCATGCTAAGCTCGAACCTAGTCCCCCAGGTCCAATCACGCAGCTCGCCTCTTAAGCCACATCCACTCTCAACTGGCCGTATTCCCTGCTTCTTCTTTTAAAGGAGCCTACGGGCGCTGGCAGAAATAAAAAATAAAAAAAAAAAAAAAAACCACCTCTGCTGTTCCAGCACCGGACCATAACATTTCCCCACCAAGCCTCGCTCTGAGTTGCATTTGTAGCATTGTCAATATCTCGAATGCTTACAAATGCGAGACCGGTTGGGTGGAGGAGCGAGTGAAGAGAGAGACACGAGAAAGAAAGCAAAACCAGCGCGGTGCTCGTGAAAGGGCACCGTGCTGAAACTAGATCGTGATCCTGCTATATTTATTTGCAGACAGTACATGAAACATGTATTGTTTAATATGGAGGGAACGAAAGCACCAAACTGCGTGACACGCTCGAACTCGAACTGAAGCAATTAGAGCACTTTACATGTGCACCAGTTACATTACACAAGGATACACTCGTTTTTGGTAGGTACGGGAGCTTAAGGAATTTGCCCAGAATCACAGCATGCTAAGCTCGAACCTAGTCCCCCAGGTCCAATCACGCAGCTCGCCTCTTAAGCCACATCCACTCTCAACTGGCCGGAATCCCCTTTTCATCTTTTAAAGGAGCCTACGGGCGCTGGCAGAAATAAAAAATATTTTTTTTTTTTAAAAAACACCTCTGCACCGGACCATAACATTTCCCCACCAAGCCTCGCTCTGAGTTGCATTTGTAGCATTGTCAATATCTCGAATGCTTACAAATGCGAGACCTGTTGGGTGGAGGAGCGAGCGAAGAGAGAGACACGATAAAGAAAGCCCAATCCCTTTAAAACAAAGCCCCAAACTAACTACCATCCTACCAAAAAGAAGCCCAAACAAGGGGAGCTGCAAACCGGGAGGTGATTTGGAGGCAGCAAAGCTCACGGCCATGTTTGAATGTAATGTGAGTTGATACCAGAATGCCTCGGATGCTTTAACAATTTAAAAGTGAAGCAGTGCGTCGCGCTTAATAATTAAAAGTGAAGGCAGCTGTGATACTTAGAAATAAAAGTGATGGTGGGATAAGTGAAGGCGGCCGTCGCGTTTAGATGTAGAAATGAAGGCGGGCTCAGACTAAGTATTTTAAACTAAAGGCTGCCCTCACACTCAATATTTAAAAGTGAAAGCGGGCGCCGTGAGGAATATTTTAAATTTACAAATCACCAGGTGCCCAGTGCCTTTTAACCATGCTGCCTGTACACAGAGCGCACTGTAGCAGCAGCAGCTTTCACAAGAGGAACAAGCCCAATCCCCTTTAAAACAAAGCCCAAAACTAACTACCATCCTACCAAAAAGAAGCCCAAATGACGATCGACTGCGAAGTAGTACTCAGGAAACATGCAGTAAAGGGGCCAATAGCCGTGGAAGGAGACATGGCCATCATAAGGCGGGACTAGCAGCCTGCAAACTAATCAGAAGTCATCAGCTTGGCCACAAGCCAATGAAAAAGTGGGCTGGGGAGTGGGCGGTGCTACCCTCACCTATAGTGTATACTGCATGCCTCGCAAAGCGATGGCAGCACATTCGTGCTGCATCGCTAGGCGAGACCTAAAAAGGGATAAGAATGCTGTTCACGAGGGAGAAGCCCTCTTTGTCCTCTTGCCTCGGGCGCCCAGCAGGTCGCGACCAGAAGCAAAGTTGGCAAGTTGCGACGGGCACCGGGGTGAGGGGGCCTCACAGCGTAGCAAAATCAGGACTGACAAGGTGGGTAGGTAGTACCGTTTGGGGGTCGTTTTAATAATTTAGTTTAGTATGAATCACGATAGAGGAAATCGGGGTTCGAGCCTCGAGGTCGCGCCCACATCCTGTGATTCTGGGCAAGTCACTTAACTCTCCCCGTGCCTGAATGGGTAATGTAAATACGAGGATATGTAAAGCGCTCCAATAACTTCGGGGACTGGCAGGGTGGGTTTTGATTCTGGGCAAATCACTTAACTCGAGAAATGACTCTGAAACAGAACAGTCGCAAAAGTATTTATTGCCGAGTGTCTCGAGTTGGAACTGTCGAATTGCCCAACATGGGTGCTCGTGTTTGCTGTTTGATAATAGTCTGCTGGTTGCTTCCGCTTAGTCCAGTTCATCCCATTGTGACAGGGACACTCGGGCACTAACTACCTCAGACCTTAAAGGTGCCTGCCACAGCAGTTACTTAAACAGTCAATCAGACAGAGACTGCTAGTCGTTTGACTATTCTCATGATCTGGGAGAGACTGCTAGTCTTTTGATTATTCTCTCCTATGTTTTATGTCATTTTCTCTGCTTTTTTAAAATGGTTTTTAAAATATCCCTATTCCATCATTTAGTTGAGTTTTAAAAAATGTTTTCACCATTTACTGCCAAAAGATCAACACGTCGCAGGGTCACGTTTAAGATAAAAAATTTACGCGTATGCTTTGTATCTGATCTTTTTTTTTTTTTAACAACAATCTTTATTGTTTTGTACAGTACAAGGGTCAATCAAGAAAGGCGACTTCATACTAATATGAAACACATAAGCACCTTTACTGCAATTTCCTCCCACTACCCTGTCTGCAAACATCAGACCCCAACCCCCCCCTCCCATCCCAACCTATGCCCACACCCACGTCGTTCCATCGCGTATCTGATCTTTTGATCACAATTTAATAATTCTTTTAACCACGTATGAAATTGTCTTTGTAAATGTATTTTTTGCTTTTATGAATGATATTCGAATAAAGCATACTTTGACTTTGACTTGACTACTTAAACATCCAAAGGAGACATCCATAGGTAATCATTCGTACTTTCCCGATATAGCCCCCTGAAAAACTCTTACCGTGGCATGTGGTGCTTGGAACAGTTGGGTAGATTTTTTTGTGATTTTCAGTCGTCTGTGCATTGTAGAAACGTGTTCAAAATATAACACACTATCTCAAGGTACCTCTCCCTCCTTCTCCCAAGCCTTAAAAATGTAAAGCGCGCCAATAACTTCGGGGGCTGGCAGGGTGGGTAGTTAAGACCGTTTGGCGGTCGATTTTTAAAAATTAAGTTTAATACGGGTGAAGTGGGTGTCGGGCCGCGAGGCGTGGCAGGACCTGGTGGGTAAAGCGCAATAGAGGAAACCAAGGTTCGAGCCCCGAGGTCGCGCCCACATCCTTTGTTTGCGGGCAATTCACTTAATCTCCCCGGACCTGAACGTGTAAGGCAAAAATCACTTAATCTCCCCGGACCTGAATGTGTAAGGCAAATACGGTGCAGTTTGGCGGTCGTGTTTCAGACATGCCAACCCTCCCGATTCAGGCGGGAGACTACCGATTTCAAGGCTAGTCTCCCGCCTCCCGATTCAAGCATCCTGAAAGCCGATTCCTCGGGGTTTCAGCGGACAGGTTTGGTAATGTGGAAAGTACTAATTCTTCCAGAAACAGTCAGAGCGGAGATGCAGGGGCTCTAGAAGGGGTGAAAAACCAACAAAGCCTCTTTAACAAGCGAATGTTCTTTTGAAGACCTGTGCAGTCCTCAGGGGCGGCTGGGTGTGTAAAGCTGTGGCAGCCCGGCAGGGGGGTGAGGGGGGGGGGTATACACTGCCAGCAACCTGCCAGGCCAGTGCACAACCCTTGCATCACCCTCTCTCTGCCTGCCATTGCGCTCCATGCTTCTGAAAGATAAGGAAAAACGGGCATTTGCGTTTCAAAAGTCCGATCCTGCAGCAGCACACTTCCAAAGCACATACATGACAGTAACCCCATTAAGGCCCCATTCTCCCTTTTTCTAAAAATCTTCCACTTTGCTCTTCTGAAATGTTGGCATGTATGGTTATTTAACAATTAGTTTACTACGGATGAAGTGGGTGACGGGACGCGAGGCGCGGCAGGACGTTGTGGGTAAAGCAAAATAGAGGAAACCAGGGTTCGAGCCTCGAGGTAGTGCCCACATCCTTTGTTTACGGGCACATTGCTTATTCTCCCCGGACCTGAACGTGTAAGGCAAATACGGTGCTAGGTAAAGCGCTCCAATACCTTCGGGTCGAGTTCGCGCTATATAAATAAAAAAAAATAAACAAATAAAAAAATAAATAAAAAAAAAATATATAAAAAAAAAACAGCCGGGATAATGTTCGTTGCAAATTAGGCTTGAAGGGAAGGGCCAGAAGGCAGCTTGGTGGGGAAACAAACGCAGGATTGTAAGGACGGCTTAGTGGGATGTGGTGAACGGGGGGCGAGTTAGCGCGCATGAAGGATCGGTATGCTAGGAGTCTGTCCAAATATCAAATAGGAGGTGACAGTTAATGCAGCTAAATCGGGGACCAGGTTCGCGCTATAACGTTGGAAAACACCACAGTATTTGATGCTCTGGTAGAAGTAAATCATTAAGAAGACTGCAAAACCCTTAAATAGTTGCAGGGAAAGCTAAAGCGGCATAATGGGCCGAGTCCTTTTAGATTAATGGCTGCCATAACAGAATTTGCCGAGGTTTTACTTAGAAATATGGATTTATCCTTTTACTATATGTTGTGACATTTCGCCACTGTTTATTACGCCTGCATTGAAGAATGGATGGGCTAGGACATTGCAACGGCAGGGGTAGGGAAGAAGGATTCCCGTTTAAAAAAAAAAAAAAAAAAAAGAGTAAAAGTAGCTTTCGAACATATAATGTTAATGGTGATAATCTCATGGGTATCCACACTAAACACCCATAACCTCCCCTACCTGCTTGGTGATACATGCTGCCTACCTTTGATGTAGGTCGCAGTACTAAACGCATACTAGCTAAGAAAAGGCATGTGGCTTAGTTCATACGAGTATTTGGGATCATAGTAAAAATAATACGTAGAAAATACCAATCCGGAGCATGAGGGTTTTCAGTTAATAATATGACCTGGGTCTTTATACATCAGGGGCATAGAGTGTTCCCTGGGGTGGGGTGATCCTTGGCAAGTGGTTCATTGCAGGGGAAAGCAGGGTGGCCCTGAAGTAATTTTATGTAGCGCCTGTTCTTCTGTCTGTTGAGTTCAGGCTCGATCTAAGCAGGGGTGGCCAAAAAATGTTAAAGGACGGGTATGCGTGCGGTGAGGCAGTTAGCATAAAGCGAAAATGTCGATGCGCGCAGGGCAAAGGAAAGTGCACCAAACATTAATTTTTCGATTTTCCTTTTGCTTTATATCGGGCTCACACAAGAGGTGCACCTCACAAAGATGGCGGCGGCAGGAGGATGGGCCAAGTCATTAAGATGGCGGCTGCAGGAGGATGGACCAAGTCACGTGGAAGGGGAGTGGTCAGTGACGTCAATGGATCAAGATACGGCGAGGGCATGTGGAAGGCCACCAAGGAGCAGTTATTGCATTGGCAAGATGAGCGCGTGTCAAGCGCGCGGCATGGGTAAGGCGAGCCAAGTTAGAAAGGACGGGTCGGATGTTAGTTGCGGAGCTCCAGGGAGCGTTAGCTCACTGGGAAGGGACGGGCTCCTGGTACCGCAGACTCTCCAAAGACAAGGGATCGAGGCCCTCTCATGCTCGAGACCCGTCCTTAGTTGTATCGAAGTGCCATAGCGTGTGTGAATGAACCTAAGGGGCCCCAGGTTAGGGTGTGGCTATGGGGAGTAAACGGGGTCTGAAGGAATTGGTATTTGGAGTGCATAATAGCATGGGTATTCTTGGAAAAGGAAGGAAGCAAGGGTTCAAGCTGTTTGTCCTATGGACTAGGCCATGGGATGGGATGCATCAACCAAATTACCGGTGGGTGTAAGGAGACACTTGGAGGGCATATTTGGTATAGGATCCGGGGGAGGGCAAGGTGTTTCAGCACAGCCCTATATGTAGTGCCTCCGGGGTACAGGACTGGTGGTTACCACAAAAAAAAAAAAAAAAAAAGGGCAGTTATCGGCTGTGGTCTTTTTGGCACATCAAGCATAGGAGTACATCTCTGGGGAGCCTTATGGTGAGGGGCCATTAAGGTAAGGTAATACAAGGACAATCAATGGCTGGAAGGTATTGGCAAAACTAGTTGGTGGCTACCACATTAGTGGGTTACGGTATTTATATACACTGGTTAGAGGTGTACATTCAATCAGCAAATTACAGAGGGTGTTGAAGGTAGGTGTAGTTAACAGATTATGCAGTAAAGGCCAAGCCTATCTAAGGTGGGGGAGTTTCAGCCAGTTGCGTGAAAAATGAGGAAAGTTAAGAGCTGTTGGCGTGTGGCATAACATTGTCTAACGGAAGGATCTAGCGGCAGCGGTTGGGGCCTTATCTCCTGGGGGTGAGACTCTCCAACTGGTGGCGTTTGGCCCGTATCTACAATGGGGGAGGCTATCAGATTATTCTGCACAGAGGGACACTGTTTTAAGTGGTAATTAGAGGAGTGAGTACCATGCTATTGCAAAGCAGCGGGTCTCCCCAGGGAGGTTGTAGAGGCCGACCACTCGACGCAGACAAGGGTCATAAAGGCATGGCAGACGACAGCGATGGTGAGGAAGTTCAGTTGCTTAGGGGCAAGGGAAATTCCCAACAATGGGGTATCTAGCAGCGGGAGGGACCCCAGGAGGGGACAGTGGCCACGTGTACTTTATTGCCCTAACCCAACATGGATGGACTGGAGTAGAATAATGGAGGGGCTTCGTCAGTTTATTAGGGGCAAGGGGGATGCCCAACAAGGGTGCTTACGTATACGGAATGGACCCCAGGAAAGGGTAGATACCACGGGTGCAGAAGGTAGGCAGGGAGAGGGTTGTCCTGCTGGTGGTCCTGCACTCTGCTGCCTTAACTCAACACAGAAGGACTGGGGTAAAATATTGGGGAAGCTGTTTCAGTTCTCTTGGGGGCAAGGGAGATGCCAAACAGTGATGGGTTTTAGACCTAATTGAAAGACCTCAGGAGGGAGTGGGTTTTTCCACGTGAAGTATTGCGCTCTTCTGCCCTAACCCAACATGGACGAGAGTTGAAGGTTGGTGGAGGTTGGTTGTTTTCTTGGGGACAAGGGGGATGCCTAACAATGGTGTTGGCAACTATTTTTAGGATCCCAGGAAGGGGTGGTTTTCACGTGTGCAGAAGGTAGGTGAGGAGGGGACTGTCCTGCAGGCGGTCCTGGATTTTCTGCTTTAAATCGACTCGGGTGGACTGGAGTACAATATTGGGGGGGCCTGCAGGGGGGCAGGTACCCTGGGGGCAGATGCGGGGTGCAGTGCCCTGAGTTTTAAGGGGTGCCACTGTTGGCTGGAGACCGTTGGGGCCTGCTGGCGCAATTGACGCAGCAGAGGGGGTAATTGATAGGCCGAGTCGGCCAAGTTCAGGATTACGGGCGGTCTTCAGGATTACAGTCGGGTTATAGAATTACAGCCGGGTTTCAGGATTATGGCCGGGTTTCAGGATTACGGCCGGGTTTCAGGATTACGGCCGGGTTTCAGGATTACGGCCGAGTTTCAGGATTATGGCCGGGGTTCAGGATTATGGCCGGGGTTCAGGATTATGGCCGGGGTTCAGGATTATGGCCGGGGTTCAGGATTATGGCCTGGGTTCAGGATTATGGCCGGGTTTCAGGTTTCGGCCGGGTTTCAGGAGTACGGCCGACTTTCAGGGGTACAGCTAAGGTCATGAGTATGGACAAGTGCAAGAGTATGGGTACACTGAAGATGAAATGCATTGTCTTGACTAAATTCTCTTGATGCCTTTTATAGGTGGACTTGGTGGAAAAAGGGAGATGTGAATAAGTTTCGATATTTCCAAGGGGGTATGCTTCCTACGGAGTATTGGAAATAATAGACGAAGATAGGCTGCGAAACACAAGTTTCCCGGGATGGCGCATGGAATCATGTGGCACCCAGATCAATGGGTTTATCGCCGTTGGTTAGTAACTTCAGTGGGCAAAGGGGAATGGTTGTCAGGTTCGGCTTTACTCAGGGCTGGAAGCAGGGTCGTTGCCCCTTCAAGTATCGAAATGATCAAGAGGTGGGCAGGTGGCGGTCTTCTAGTTGGGAACAGTAGGTCAGACTGCAGTTAGTAAACGTGGCAGGGGGGGCAGCGGCGACGTAGCAGTGCCGTTTTATTTTATATATTCTGTGACTTTTCATAAAGTGTTTTCAAGGCATCAGACGCAAGGAGGCGGGGGTGGAGATATGCAGGCGGCAATATGATTCCGGTGAGTGGAAGGGGGCTGGTATGTTCCATCAGGCATGCCACGATACAGGCAATGAAATCTGAATGGTACTTACCAGATTGGGTTCCAGCTGTCCAGTGCAGGGTTGCAATTATTCATCCACGTTATATGGGGGAGCGTGAGCACTATATCTGAAGGTGAGGCTGTTTTTGGGGGGAGGGCGAGAGCGCCAGTAGGCTCCTCGCCCTGTAGCGGGGTCCCGGGCCAGGAAAAATGGTGGGGACTCCTGTTTGACGGGGACTGGCCCATCCTGGAACAAGGAGGGCAGTCAATGGGGCTCCGGGCTGGCGGGAGAGGGGGCCGTCCTGCTGGTGGCCCTGGACTCTCCGGCCCTACCGGAGATGCCAGTGCTTGGAGGAAGCAACTTGGTAAAAGCTGGTGCGCAAGGAAAGGCGCAAAGCAGTGTTTTGGTGGCCGCGTCTAGGGGGTAGACGACGGGTAGTTGCCTGAAATGGAAGCAATGGAGATGGGTTGTGTCCTGCTGGTACAACCTGCATACCGTGTGTCTCGGGAGATCCTGAACTGTAAATACAATTGCAACTGTAACCTGTGGTTCAAACGAGTACTGTGCAACCCAATGTTATCAATGTGTGTTGGATTGGATTAATAAAAGTTGGTCTAATGTTGACAGTGCGTGCATCTACAATTAAAGATGGCGTTATCTGAGAATTAATAAAGACTACGCAGTGAAAACCATCCACTGGTATGGTGCCTTTTGTGGTGGGAAAAGAGGGGGCAAGTGTGGTGGGACGAATTGCACGTTATATGCCTACTATGAGAGGCCCCCACCGCGCCTAGGGGAGGGGGGCGCTTAGTGGCATTTCGTGCGAGAGGCCACAGAGAGGATGGGCCAGTGCACATCTGGTCAGGGCGAGTCGGAGGGGCCACTAGGAAACATTAGGAGGTAGGCAGGCACGTAGTGCGTCACTTAGGCGGCCCCTCCAGGGTAAAAGGGATAAGAATGCTGTTCACGAGGGAGAAGCCCTCTTTGTCATCTTGCCTCGGGCGCCCAGCAGGTCGCGACCAGAAGCAAAGTTGCCCACCCACCAATCCCTCATTTTTTAAGGTAGAGCTGGCGGGGTCCCGGGCCAGGAAAAATGGCGGGGACTTCTGTTTGACGGGGACTGGACCATCCTGGAACAAGGAGGGCAGTCAATGGGTCTCCGGGCTGGCGGGAGAGGGGGCCGTCCTGCTGGTGGCCCTGGACTCTCCGGCCCTACCTGAGATGCCGGTGCTTGGAGGAAGCAACTTGGTAAAAGCTGGTGCGCAAGGAAAGGCGCAAAGCAGTGTTTTGGTGGCCGCGTCTAGGGGGTAGACGATGGGTAGTTGCCTGAAATGGAAGCAATGGAGATGGGTTGTGTCTTGCTGGTACAACCTGCATACCGTGTGTCTCGGGAGATCCTGAACTGTAAGTACAATTGCAACTGTAACCTGTGGTTCAAACAAATACTGTGCAACCCAATGTTATCAATGTGTGTTGGATTGGATTAATAAAAGTTGGTCTAATGTTGACAGTGCGTGCATCTACAATTAAAGATGGCGTTATCTGAGAATTAATAAAGACTACGCAGTGAAAACCATCCACTGGTATGGTGCCTTTTGTGGTGGGAAAAGAAGGGGCAAGTGTGGTGGAACGAATTGCACGTTATATGCCTACTATAGAATCCCGAGTTGTGTGGCATAACAGTGGATGTTAAACTCGGATATGGTCTGATGTTTTTTGGGAATAGTATAAGAACAGACATAAATGTGTCAGTAGTACCTTGTTCCGCTTTGCAGGGAATACCGAGTGCGAACATTAAGACAGTGCAGGGGTATTGTGTCCTAACAACCCTTGTCCTTTATTGTTTGAATTAAGCAGAGACCATCATTTGTTTTCAAAGCCTTTTATACTCTCAGCCACGCTTTAATGGCTTTTCGTATGTTACATTAAATTCCAGAAGAGAGTGAACAATAAGAGGGGGAATGAAGACACAGTCTGGCAGTAGCCTGTATTTTGCAAGCCTCTTTGGTATGTGTTTACTGAGGGTCGACAAAGCATTGAGGAAGTGTGCAGGGCCGTAAGAATATTCTCTCAACTGTTCTTTCTTGTTTTGCTTTCGTTGATAGTAGTATCATGAACATGCCTCCACCCTCTTCTCTCTTCTGAAGACAGCTATACTTCTTTATTGTTTCAGGTAGGGGTTATGATACAGAGGGGATATATATAAACTGAGGGTGAAGGAAAAGAGACATAGACATTTACGTTGTTCCTTTTCTAAAATTTCTTTCTCAGATCTCCCTCCCTGCTGTTCCTACCCTTTCCTTCCCCCGCTCAAGCACCTCAACAGTCTGTGGGTATTCATAGTCCAGACTTGGGGTGGTTCAAAGGTGGGCCCCCTTTGAGCATCAGCACGATCCTGAGGAATCGAAATCGGGGAGCCTGACAAATGGTAACACAAACTATATCATCATAATAAGTTAAAACACAATTACAGTTCTATATTGAGTCAATGATGAGAGTTTGAATTAGTTTAAAAAAGATTAGTAAAACTTGTTTTAATTCTTTTTATTTAGATTGGGCAATAAAGTCAAGTTAGTTCACAGAAATCTTACAAAGGGACGGTTAGAAAAAATCCGCAAATAATGCATCAAGCGCGTTCCATAAAGGGACAGGGCTTGAATTGTGTTAGAGGAACCCCTGAAGAATTCAAACTCAAAGGAAAATTGTGTGATAAAAAGATCATAAAGCACAAAATTCAATCAAAGCATCACTACTGTTATGAGTAGTTCATGAAACTCAGCCGAGTCTCAATAATTTGAGCAAACAAGCATATAGTTGCAATAGATATCTAGGATGAACAGCAGCAGCGGTAGTCACAGCTATCCATCGAGGACAAGGGAAATGGAATGGGTGCCTGGGAATAGTTGTGCGGAATGAGTGTTGTCTACACAAGGCACACACACTATTATAAAAGGCAAAATAATGTAAAATTTGTAGCAGGTCTCTCTTCTTTGGATCCAATCAGGCAGGAACATCCGTATGAGATCGAGATCAGCTCTTCCTTTGCCATGAAATAGCATGCAGCTTCTAAAGTTTTATCACAAAGTTTGTTGCAGACATCTTACATATGTGACTTCTTGATTCATAAACCTTTGTTCCCATAGGCATTGACCGCAGTTTAATCTCCTAATGTTAAATGTTTCATTGCGTCAACAATGAACTATGCTAAAGAAGAGAAACATTGACTTGCTAAAATATTGTCTAGTAATGCATTTCATTAACATGAGCAAGAAATAGTGTTTTAAAATATACAACTCTTCTATTCAAGCATTATGTGAAATATGAGGAAAATAGGAAGTTTGGTTATCACAATAACATGTTTCTTAGCAAAATGTAATACATTTGTTAAACTGGAACATTCTGCAGTTATGACGAATATTTCTATGCATGTCAGATTACAGTCAAACATCCAATTCCATTGTGCATAATTTCAGCATTGTCGAGTTCACTTCTTGTTAAAAGAAAACTTGTATCTTCAGCCTCTGCTCATAACTAAGGGGCATATTATCAAGCAACGGTGTTAAAATTATCGCCACTATAGCGGCAGAAAACTACCGCTAAAGCGGCGATAATGGGCTTGATAATATGCCCTTGAGATTTCCCATAGAAGCCCATGTTCTGGTGTCAACATGGGCTTCTATTGGAATTCTCTGCGGCATATTATCAAGCCCATTATCGCCGCTTTAGTGGCAGTTATCTGCCGCTATAGCGGCGATAATTTTAACGCGGTGCTTGATAATATGCCCCTAAATCTGCATAGTGCAGTTTGCACATTTCAAATGCAAGTCAATTCATCTCTACATTTTACATTAATCATTGCACACATAGGTGTTATTTTAAATTATTTGAACGGTTAAAACACAGACGAGCCCACCGTAGTGAAGGTGAGTCCATCAATGTGTTCAATGCCAGACTAGAGGAACTCTTCAGTACCTGAAATGATGACAATCGCTAGAAAGAGGTACAAGCACAACTCATTCAAGGCTGTAAGTTGGCAGCCCTCCGATGCCACATCCTACGCAAACCGGGAATGTTCCTCGATGGAATCCTGTCCCTGGCCCGCTTACATGAACTCTTCAAATATAGGGTGGAACAGATGGAAATGGCATTTAGCAGACTGTTCACGAAACAGGAAATTGAACTCTAGCAAATCAAGCTGGAGACAGCGACTTCCATTTCACGGAGCTCACCACCACTGATGGAGCAAGGTCTTGTAGAAAAGAGACTTGTTTGGAAGCAATCCACTCGTTTAACTTACTAATGAAGTTATTAACAAAAGTACGTGGATAACTAATACGCACCACATGAACACACGGGTTAGTGAAGTTTGCGTTTGTGTGTACTAATGCAGATAAACACCGCCACCAACCCACAAAGTGCCCTCCACTGATGGACATGGGAAAGATATGTGTGAATATCGTGGATTCCTGTTGCCCAGAACTACAAAACTTGCTCAAACTGTCAGCGACTTTACCACTTTTCCAAAGTTTGCAGTGGGGATACCGAGTTATAGCCTCATGAAGTAAGAGGACCATAAAGCGACAAGGGCTGTGCACGATCATGTGGGCTAACGACCTCACTCTGACCTGGACAGCACTAACCCGTTCAGAAGCAGGCACCGGCAAAGATGAAGAAGATAAAATATTTATCATCTCATGTTTGCTGGTGACCAGGGACACACCTCATTGTGCTTGTCCAACATGCTATGTACACATCAGTAACACATCTGCCATCTCCTTTATTGACACAGGCCCATCAGTGAACATAATCAGCAAGACCCAATTCTGGACTCTCCAGTCTTACGCCAAGGTGCTGCCATGAAAGCTAAGATTTCCACCTAAAGAGGTACACCGCTCCCACTCAAGGGGTCTTTCCATTACACCATCATCTACGGCGAATCCTCCTGTGGCAACAAGTTTTTCATCACCACCGGAGAAATAGAAACCCTCCTCAGCTGCTCTACAGAAGGAACTCCAGCTGCTCCAGTTTGCAACTGATGATGACAACAGAAGTGTGGTACACGTACTGAAAGATTTTCCACACCTCTTCAACGTCCTTGGCTGTCTCTGTGGGCCACTGTATCGCTACATATCTATACATCAGTAAAGCCAGTTGCCTTGCAACACAGGTGAGTCCTGTTTCACCTTCACTTCACAGTGGAGGCTGAGCTGCAAAAACTGGAGGATATAGGTGTCATGGGTCTTTGTTCTATCTTGAATTGTTCGATAGAAAAAGGTCTCCTCCCTTTAGAATGGAAAGCAGCACAAATTATACCCATCTGCAGCCCCTATGGAGGATCTATCCAACTATCGACCCATTTCATTACTATCTCTCCTGAGCAAGGTTCTAGAAAGACATATTAATAAACACCTGTTTGATTTTGTCGAACCTTCGAACTGTCTCGATCCATCTCAGTCGGGTTTCCGACCCAGGCATAGTATGGAATCTGCTTTGGTTGAGGTCACTGACAACATTAGAATGTCCCTGGACAACGTACAAGCGGTACTTCTGGTGTTGCTTGACTTTTCGGCAGCCTTCGACACGATCTCCCACCAGATTCTGCTCAAGAGACTTGGGGAAATTGGCCTCCAAGGGAGTGCTCTGCAATGGATGACGAGTTTTCTGTTTGACAGAACTCAAACCATAAATCTTGGCCCTTTCTGTTCAAAGACTACTAAACTGACTAAGAGAGTACAGCAGGGCTCTTGCTTGAGCCCCACCTTATTTAACATATATGTTGCTCCCTTAGCAGGATTACTAAGGAATTTAGGATTTGTTCCAATGTCTTATGCTGATGATACTCAGTTACTACTTTCCATTGATAAGAACAATCCAAATGCTCAGTCTACTTTCTCAGAGGGTATGATGACCATCACAGTCTGGATGCAAGACAACTGCCTCCAGCTTAATGCGGGGAAAATTGAGATCATGTTGTTTGGGGAGGCATCATTGAGGTGGCCCCCTGGGTGTTGGCCAGAGGAATTGGGCATTACACTGATGCCCAAACCAGTGGTACAAAATCTGGGTGTCTATCTGGACCAGAAACTGACTATGAAGGAGCTCGCTACATCTACCATTGGGTCGTGTTTTCATGTGCTTGGTCTGCTTCTGAAGGTATTCCCCTTTCTGCCTCTAATCACGCGGAAAACACTTATTCAGGCATTAGTGTGAAGCCACCTGGACTACTGCAATGCCCTGCTGATTGCAGCAAATGAAGCATCCCTAAACAGGCTGCAGGTAGTCCAGAACACTGCAGCTCGCCTGGTATACAATGCCCCCCCCTCGAACAGCCTCACTCCCCCTTCTGCGACAGCTACATTGGCTGCCAGTGCGGATGCGGATTAGGTTTAAGATCTGTTGCGTTGTGCACAAATCTCTGAACGGTAAAGGCCCCAGTTACCTAGCAGAGAAACTTACCAAATACATGTCGCCCAGGTCCCTCCAATCGGGTTCCAAATGTTTCCTAGTTGCTTCTTGCTATAAAAAAGCACATTTAGGAGGCAAAGCTTTTTCCCACCTGGCTCCATCCTGTTGGAATGCTCTCCTGGTACACTTGTGACAATGCTCAGATCACCTACAGTTTAGAAGGCTTCTAAAAACCGTACTATTTTAACCCGTTTATTTTATGTAGCAGGCTGTAGCAATCTGATAGTGCAGAGATACCCCCTGGGGGGTGATTCAGGCGCTTTACAAATAATCAAATCACCCGAGGGTCTCACCCATGACTGTTGCAAGCAAGCCCAAACATCTGGGCAGCATCCACTCTGTGCTGCCATATCACAACAACCCTATACCCCCTGTGTTCAAATTCTTTCCTACTCCGGTGCCAGTGGACCTGCTGAAAAGACAGTCATTAATGGATAGCATTGCTTCTTTTATTCAAAAGAAAGCTGTAGTCCCTGTTCCATAACTTTAAAGGAAACGTGGCTGGCACTCAAGAGGTTTTCTAGTCTATAAGTCATCTGGGGAGTACTGTATGAATATAGACTCAAAGGAACTGAACAATTGCATTCCCACAGAACATTTCAAAATGAGCTCCATGCATAGGTGATTCCTTTAGTGAGGTAAGGGGATTTATTAACCAAAATGGATTTGCAGGATGCTTATCTTGACGCACCAATTGCTCTGTCATGCCAGCAATATCTCCGGTTTCTTTGTGGGGGACAAGCATTGGCAGTTCCAAGTTCATCCCTTTGGTTTAAAAACTGCCCAGAGAGAGGCACCTGTGATTAACCCCACTCACAAAAAAGGGTGTTCGGATATACCCTTCTGTCAATGACCTCCTCATTCAGGCTTCCTCTAGCTCTCTGTCCATGGCTCACACATTTAAGGTATTGCAGGTAATGGACAAATATGGTTTCCTTCTAAACTTGAAGAAGTCAATTGTGGATCCATCTCAGGACCTGGGTTATATTGGAGCCAACTTCAGGATAGAAATTGGTAAAGTGTTCCTTCCTCCTCAGAGACAAACCAAGTTGAGCTTCCATCTAAGGCAGATTCTGTAGAAGCAGCAGGCTCCATTCAGAGAGTATCATCGCAGCCAAGGGGATGTGGTGACTATTCTTTTTGTATCTGTTAGTTACTAGTCTTCGTTTGTTCTTGCATGCCTGGCCAGAAGGAATTGAGCTTTGCCTTTTCTTTTCTTCTTTCCTTTTTTCAACAGGTGGCAATGGTGTTCAAAATACCTTGGGCTCCATTTCACTTGGGTCAGATGTTTCTGCACATTCTGCAGCATTGGTCTACATCTCCTGAGAATTATGACACCAGCATTCCATGGTGACTGGAAACTCAAGCTCTTTCTTAGAAGTCTCCTTTCTGTCTTCTGGACCTCTAATCCTGACCACAGATGCCAGCAGCTGAGGTTGCGGAGCAGTTTTGAGGGAACGGCCAACTCAGGATCTTTGGCTTCCTCAGGAGTCAAGGAGATGTTCGAACTGGATGGAGTTAATGGCAGTGCAGAAAGCCCTACATGTTTTTTCTATGCATATCAAGGGCTTGGCACAAGTCATCAGGCAGACAGCCTACTGTCCAAAGCAAATCTCAACTGTCAGTTTTGGACCAGATGCCACTGTCTCAATCAGATTGGATCACACATTATGGGTTTGACAGAAATTATCATTAGTTCTTTTGAGCAGTACACATTCAAGGTTGCCTGAACATTCAGGCAAACACTCTGAGTTGTGTGTTTCCCAATTCTCAGGATTACACTCTGAATCCCTTGGTTATTTGGTAGCTTCATCTCAGGTTGGGGTTTCCAATGATACATCTCTTTGCAGACTAGACAAATACTCAGATCCCAAGGTTCTTCTTGAGGTCTCACAGCAGTCTGTCTTTGGGAGTGGATGCTTCTCTACACCAATGGTTGAGTTCCCTTCTGTATGCCGTCCCCCCCACCATCTGATTTCAAGGGTTTTGTTGGGGATACAGAGGGAAGAGTTGGATGTCATTCTTGTGGTCCCGTTTTGGTTGAGGAGAACATGGTTCTCTCTTCTCCGATCCTTAGCTTTGGAGAGAGAGTGGATTCTTCCTTGTCTTCTCCTCCTCTAATCAAACATTCTGGAGTTTTTTCAAGAGGGTTTGATAGGAATTTGTCTATTTGTCTATTTCTACCATGAAACTCCAATGGTCTGCCATCCGAACATTTCAGACTCATTAAAGTTGTCTTACTAAAGTGTAGGATTTAGTCTCTTGGCTTTTTAAGGGATTTCTCTTATTGAGACCTAAACCGCAGAATGTTTTTCCTTTCCAACTTCAGACCTTCCGTTGGTCTCTCGGCTTTTCATTAGATTTCTCTTATTGAGACCTAAACCACACTTTAGTGAGTATATCTGCCGAGGGACATGGGCCTCTCCTCCCATGTTCATTTCCCATTACAGGCTCAACGTGGCTCAGGGACATGAGTTTGATTTTGGTCTTGGGATCCTTGCTCAGACTGTTTCCCAGGTTTCTCAGTAATTGGATTCATTTGTTTTTTTACTGAGCATTAATTTGTATTTTCTATGTTTGCTTTCCTTATTTCACACTTTTCAATAAAAAATTACAATTTATACACTATGGTGCCGATTCGGATCCTGGAGAAACTGGGTACGAACCGTCGGTCGGAGCGTTTTCTCCCTCCGACTCGTACCCGGGAAATAAACATTACAAACATGGAAGTACGATTCCCACGGAAACACCATTTCCGTACGAATCGTTAAAAACACCGACCGACGAAAAAATACAAACCAATGTGATCCGGGAATGCACCGACGTGACGTCGGGACGCATACAGGGTGCGGTTCACGAACCAGGAAGTACGATCCGCACCGACGTCACCCCGCACGGATTATATTTTCCGGCTGCCAAAAACTGCCGGGAAATCAGGACGACGCGCACAAGGAGCACCTGTACGCGATGGACAGCCATGGACCCGAACCTATGTGTCATCCCAGCCCTCATAGCAGTCCACCTGCTCTACAGGCACCGGCGCAGACGCCGCAGAAGGTCAGAATAACACCCAGGGGCAAAGGGGGGGGCAGGGGCAGGACACATAACCCCCACACAAGTCACAAATCACACATGCCCTGGACATACCTGACCTGCAGGACCTGGTCACCTCGAGGGGGTGGGGGCGTGTCCAGCAACGCAAGCGTCCGCCACAACGGAAGTGGATGTTGATGCGAACCCGCAACACAACAATACCGGTACGTACCGTACCCAGGCCTTAAGAGCGTGGGTACGGGCCGCACCATGCCCACCACTACGTCACCCCAACAATGGCGGTACGGCCCGTACCCACGTAATAAAGGCCTGGGGACGGGCCGTACCAGCATTGTTGGGGTGATGTGGGGGTATGCGTGGTACAACCCGTACCCACGTTCTGAAGGGCTGGTGATGTGCGTACCCCTACGGCACCCCATTGGGGGTCTGCACCGTACCCAGGCCCTCAGAGCGTTGGTACGGGTCATACCACGCGTACCCCCACATCACCCCAACAATGCAGGTACGGCCCGTACCCAGGCCATTAGAACGTGGGTACGGGACGTACCGCCATTGTCGGGGTGACGTAGTGGTGGGCGTGGTACGGCCCGTACCCACGCTCTTAAGGCCTGGGGAAGGTACGTACCCAGGCCTGCAAACCGTGGGTACGGGAATGTATGGAGCGTACCCCCACCCGTGTATAAATGGAGCGTACCGCCACCCGTGTATGAATGGAGCGTACCCCCACCCCACCAGTGTATGTACGGACCGTACCCCCACCCGTGTATGCATGCAGCGTACCAACTCCCCACCCGTGTATGTACGGACCGTACCCCCACCCCACCAGTGTATGTACGGAGCGTACCCACACCCGTGTATGAATGGAGCGTACCCCCACCCGTGTATGCATGCAGCGGACCAACTCCCCACCCGTGTATGTACGGACCGTACCCCGACCCCACCAGTGTATGTACGAAGCGTACCCACACCTGTGTATGAATGGAGCGTACCCCCACCCCACCAGTGTATTTACAGACCGTACATGCCCAGACATAGGAGGGGTGTGTGCAGAGTCCTCCCAGCAGTGCCCAGACACAGGAGGGGTGTGTGCAGAGTCCTCCCAGCAGTGCCCAGACATAGGAGGGGTGTGTGCAGAGTCCTCCCAGCAGTGCCCAGACACAGGATGGGTGTGTGCCTATCACTCCCAGCATTGCCCAGACATAGGAGGGGTGTGTGCAGAGTCCTCCCAGCAGTGCCCAGACACAGGAGGGGTGTATTCATTCATACACGGGTGTGGGTACGCTCCGTACATACACTGGTGGGGTGGGGGTACGCTCCATTCATACACGGGTGTGGGTACGCTCCGTACATACACTGGTGGGGTGGGGGTACACTCCATTCATACATGAGTGTGGGTACGCTCCGTACATACACTGGTGGGGTGGGGGTACGGTCCGTACATACACGGGTGGGGTCGGGGTACAGCCGTAGATACACGGGTGGGGAGTTGGTACGCTCCATGCATACACGGGTGGGGGTACGGTCCGTACGTACACGGGTGGGGTGGAGGTACTGTCCGTACATACATGGGTGGGGTGGGGGTACGGTCCGTACATACACTGGTGGGGTGGGGGTATGCTCCATTCATACACAGGTGTGGGTACGCTCCGTACATACACTGGTGGGGTGGGGTACGGTCCGTACATACACGGGTGGGGAGTTGGTACGCTCCATGCATACACGGGTGGGGGTACGGTCCGTACATACATGGGTGGGGAGTTGGTACGCTCCATGCATACACGGGTGGGGGTATGGTCCGTACATACACGGGTGGGGTGGGGGTACGGTCCGTACATACACTGGTGGGGTGGGGGTACGGTCCGTACATACACGGGTGGGGAGTTGGTACGCTCCATGCATACATGGGTGGGGGTACGCTCCATGCATTCACTGGTGGGGGTTCGGCGCGTACATCCGCGGCCGGGGGGCGTTTTGCGCGTACATGCGGGGTCTGTGGTGGGGTGTTCGGCGCGTATGCGGGCACTTGTCTCCATGGTTGCTATGGGAGTTCGGTCCGTACGGTGTTTTTTCCATACAGTTGTGAAATCGAAAGGACGGGAGTGATCGTACTTGCGCGGTCGGACTTCATTTTTCCGATTCGTACGGTAAATCGTCCGGGGATGTGTCGGACACAATTTCCGACCTGAGGACGTGTGGGGAAATTTTCCCGATGTGATTCGTATGGAGTTTTTCCCATGCGAATCGTACGTGGCAGTTTGTACGCTACTTGTACGATTCGTACGGAAAAAAATCCGGACGGGGGAAATTTTACCAGGATCGGAATCGGCCCCTATTAGTGTGTTCTGTTTTGTTCTCTTCCACTCCCAGGATATGATAGGCAGCCCTGAGCTTGTGACGAGGAAGAAGATGACAAGGTAATGCTCAGATTACTTCCCAGTTTTCTTCATTACTCTGATTCTATCTTCCTCATCCCCGTATTTACAACCCTCTCTTTTTCCCGTTTGTATAGGGGCCTTCTTATGATGAGATTGGTTCTTGGGCTTTTATATTGTCCAGGAAATGCTCCTGTGGAGGAGAGTTTTTAAGGAAGAGCTTCAAAAAGAGATAGGAGCTGGGCAAGGTTATGACTACTTTAGTTGCGCTAGGGTTAACTTCGTGTTTGTAAGTACTGGGACGAGGAAGATGGAATCAGAGTAATGAAGATTACCAGTGAGTAATCCGAACATCACATCACTTCCTACTTCTTCAGATAGGGATAAGTAGTCTTGTAGAGAAGGTAACCTGATGAAAGCAGCCCCCGGTAAACACCAACACTTCACCCTGTAGCGCTGTGGAGAGAGCTGCCAAAGAAAGATGCGTACTGCTTCTTTTTAAACATCATTAGATCATTCACTGTTGACCCCTTGCATCGCTATGCTGCTTCCCAGATAGTCATATACTGTGAAGGAGATGTGAAGTAATGGCCATAGCTGCTGACTTTGCAATTGGGGTACCAGCTTCGGGTCTCGGCATCGGCTTAATACCCTGTGATTCTGGGCAAATAACGTAATCTCCCAGTGCTTGAAAATATTTAATCATCAGAGTTTCAGGAGAGACTGATTGTTCTCCCTGCAGGCACTGAGTGTAGCTCATCTGTAAAATGCACTAGTACCCCTAAGGTCTGGGTCACAATGAAACAATTAGAACGTCATTGTTATAAGAGTGTGTTAACAGACACTTACATATAGCTGTGTCTCTGTCGAAGAGCTAGGTCTTGAGTCTCTAGCTGAATTCTGCGAACGAGGAGGCTGTACAGAGCAGGATGAACAGGTCATTCCAGGTCTTCGCAGCGATATAGGAGAAGGAGTTTCCACCGCAGCGGCTGCGAGAAATGCATAGGTGTGTGCGAGGGTGAGTGAACGCGGAGTCTAGTGATTTGGTGGAAATTTAGTCAACGGTTGATGTAGACAGGTCCTAGGTTGTGGAGGGCTTTGTAGGATGGCATGAGGATCTTGAACTGCCATCTCTTCTGAATTGGGAGCCAGTGGAGGTCTCTCAGGTGGAGGGTGATGGGGGTCGTTTGGGGAGGTTCAGTATGAGTCTGGCTGCAGGGTTCTGTATGGTCTTGAGTCTTCTGAGAAGCTGCGTGGAGATGCTGGTGTAGAGGGCATTGCCATAGTCATGGTGGTTGGTGACAAGTGCCTGAGTGACAGTCTTTCTGGTGTTGGTTGGGATCAATCTGAAGATTCTCCGGAGCATGCGAAGTGTGTGGAAACAGGCTGTTATGACTGCGTTGACTTATCTTTTCAAGGTCAGTTGGCTGTTAAGGATGTTGCTGTGGTTGCGTGCATAGTCTGTCACTGTGAATGTGGGTCTGAGTTCTGCAGGCCACCAGCGGTGGTCCCAAGCAGAGGTGTTCTTCTCGAACATCAGTACTTCAGTTTTGTCTGAGTTGAGCTGGAGGCAGTTGTTTCTCATCCATTTGGCTACATTGGTCATAGCACTGCAGAAGTTGATTTTGACTTTGGAGGAGTCCTCGGTGAGCAAGAGGATCACTTGGGTGTCTCAATAGGAAATTATGTTGAGTCCGTGGGATCTGACGACATTTGTGAGGGGGGTCATGTAGATGTTGAACAGGGTGGGGCTGAGCGATGATCGTTGTGGTATGCAGCAAATATATGTCTTTGAGAGATGAAGGGAGGCAGTCAGATGTTCTTTGTATGTCCTGCAAGGAAGGAGGCAATCCACTTGAGGGTGTTTTGCTGTATGCCTATGTTGTAGAGCCTGTTGATGGGGGTGTTGTGGGAGACAGTGTTGAATGCCGCAGAGAGGTCTAGGAGTATCAGGGCCACAGTTTCTCTGTGGTTAAGAAGTGTTCTGATATCATTTGTGGCGGCAGTCAGTGCGGTCTCAGTGCTGTGGTTGGCACAGAATCCTGATTGTGAGGAATCCATTATGTGGTTTTGTTCGAGGATATCAATTAGTTGCTGGTTGATGGCTTTCTCGGGTAATTTGGCCATGTAGGAGAGCAGGGAGATTGGATGATAATTTTTAGATCGTTGGGGTCAGCGGAGGATTTCTTTAGCAGAGGTCTGATGTGTGTGTGTGTTTCAATCTGTCTGGGAAGGTTGCTGTGGAAATGGAGGTGTTGAGGATGCTGGTGAGTTGTGTGCTGATTGGATTGCTTGCAAGGTTGTAGAAGTGGTGGGGGCCATGGTAGGTGGCTGCCCTGGAGTGGATAGAAGACATGATGGCTGAGGTGGTCAGGGCAGTGTGCGCAGACCAGGTGGTAATGGTTTGGCTGATGTTCGCTGTTTGGTTGAGGTTGCTGGGGCTGATGGTTGTTGGACTTGGCCCTTTTGGCAGGTTCACCCCTAAACATTTTGCCTTTCCTGTGACATGGTATTGGTGGTCCAGTGTAAAGTGCATGCGCTCTCTGAGTGCGTGTGGTGAGATTGGCCTGCCCCCCCATAGGAATGCATGGGGGATATGTGTGTCCATGGTAATTCCTGGTGTGAGAGGAGTGCAGGGTCGGTGTTTAGTATGTGTGAACTCGTGAGAATAAATGCTGCGCAACGGTGTGCGCAGATTTAATGTGACTAGTGGAGAGGTGCCACTTTTAGAAGTTGGCACTTCTGTGCCCAGTGTGTCTGCCTGCCTGATGTGGAGTGCATGTCTGGCTTGTGATTGACATGTGCTGGATGGTGTGGGGAATTCCAGGAGTCAGGGTGAGTCAGCCCAGTGGTGAATAGAGAGATCTACATCTAGATGGGAGGGAGGAGTTGCACCTGGGACCTGAACAGGACTGTGCCTTCCCTCCACAATGCTGGCTCTGCCCCCTGTGGTGCGTCTGAGCACCTAGCCCCCACCTGACAATGGAGAGAGGAGCTGAGCACAACAAAGTGCTCCAAAGCTCCCCCAAACCAGTTGCATCTGGTTTTCCCCCAGCCCTGTGCTGTGAGACAAAGGGAAAGGGGTGTATAAATGTAGGGGCTGTGACCCCAGTGTGTTTGGTGCTTGTGTTCTTGAGGGGACCCGCTGCCAGGAGGAACCGCCGCGGGACCCAGCTGCTGCTTCCTGAGGGTCCCTGCGTGCTGGCCTGCCTGGCTGCAATTTGCTGGGGTTCCCCAGCACCAAGGACTCTTCCTTTTTTCATTTGTAAAGACTTTGTGGCAACTAGCGCCTGGGAGCACTTTTATGCAGTCCTGGACTATTTTTGATTGCAGCACGGAGCTGCAAGCATTTTAAATAGGGATTCCCCCGCTTCTGGGGATTGCTTTAAACGTGGGTGCCCACCACGCTGTATGCTCATTTTGCGAGCGGATGCCCACCCCGCAGTTTGGGAGAAAGAGAGAGAGCGGGTGCCCACCCCGCTCCCTGAATACTTAAAAGAGCAGGTGCCCACCCTGCATTGTGTGCCTCGCGGGTGCCCACCCCGCATCTTTGCCGTTTATTCATCGTTCTTGGATATATATATATATAGCGGGTGCCCACCCCGCATTTCTGTGCACTGGGCGGGTACCCACCCGCATGTTTGCTGTTTTATTCATCGTTCTTGGATATATATAGTGGGTGCCCACCCGCAATTGCCGACAGAGGAAAGAAATCGCCGCCGGCACCACGAGCAGCAACCCGGAAGAAGAAAGCGGCGTTGCCTGCTTGTGGGCGGGGCTTGACCAGGAAGCAGGAAGAGAAGTAAGGTCGCGAAGGCAGGGCTCCCGCAGCCATGGTGTGAGCCCTGCGTGTGCTGCCGGACGTCTCCAGTGGGAGCCTACCCCGCAGTGAGGAGCCTTCCCAACGAGGTTCCCGAGCGGAGTCCCCGGGAGAAGAGCTGGCCGCCAGACTCCTGCTCCTGACTACCACAGAAGAACCAAGGCACCGGCGCCTCGCGGGCTCCCTTGACGGACTGACCAGCCCCCCCCCACCGCAACAGGAGCAGAAAGCATCCCGCCGCGACAGGAGCAGCCCGAGAAGCCCCGGTGAGTGGGGCTGGAATGGTGCTTGTTGGTGCGATTCGAGTGCTCGGGGGGGGGGACCCAGCCGTGTGATCGCTATCTCGGCCCGAAGGGCCACTGACCTACCTCATTTGGGTGCAGAAGGAGCCCCGAGGATCTTCCCACATTCGGCCCGCTAAGTTCAGCTACCCGCATGATCACGGGTGGCGGTACACTATCGGGGGCAATTGGATCGAGGTGGCATTACAGGGTGAGCCCTGGACAGGGCCCCCGCGTAGGGAACACTGACTGGGGGGACTGTAACCCTGTGCTAGGTGTACTACAGGTCCCGGCTGCTGATTAGGTTTAGGCCTCAGGTGAGCCTGATAACGACCACTGCAGATAATGTTCTGCATAACTGGCTCTATTAGCGCGCCCTAAGGCTATCCTTGACCAGTAGTTACTGGTTGTTGCATTATGTATATGCCATAGTGTGAGGGGGGCTGTCTCTATGATGCTAATGTGCGCACTGCTGATCATGATTATGCCTAATGCTTTTCCCCAAAGGTTTGCATTGCTGATTTTATGTACAATGCCTGTATGCCCTGATCTATGCCTCTAGTGATGTTTATGAGGATAGTGCATAATGTGGTTATGCTAATGGTTTTTAGGCCTAATATGTTTTATGCCTAATATCAGGCCAGGGTATGTTAGGATGGTGTCTAATGCTTAGGTCATTATTTTACCAGTAGTTACTGGTTATGCTCTACATTTATTATTTGTGCTACAATTACTGGTTGTGTTCTACGTCTATGAAAAATCTTACTATTACCATTTCTACCAAGTGATGGTTCTGACAGTGGCCCAATTGGCCCTGTCATGTGTATATAATCCCCTGTGAATATTGCCTAGTGCCTGTGGGCACAGTGTATATTATGTTATTATTTTTCTAATGTATTTATGACTATACTAATGCTATTTTTATATATAACCTTGTGTGGAGTTCCTTTTGTGGTGTACCTTGGGTGTTGGTGCTGTGTGCGTGCGCAAACGCTTTACACATTGCCTCCGGGATAAGCCTGACTGCTCGTGCCAAGCTACCTAGGGGGTGAGCAGGAGTTATCTTTGGCGTGTAACTCCCTTGCCCTGACTAGAGTGGTGGTTTCTGCCTGGCTTTGGCGCAAGCCTCAGCCAACCAGAAATCCCATTTCTAACAATGGTGTTGGGTTGGAGTCGATGCGGTGGTGATGGCTACTTTCTTGACTTCCTTGATGTACCAGTGATGGTTGCTGAGGGCTGTTTTGTGAGCTGCTCTGTCGGGAGGATTCTTAGTGGCTCACCATCTTTTTTCCAGTAGGGATGAGTGGTCAACTCTGCTCGGCTAGTGGAGTTAGCGGAGTTTTAGAACTCTGTGTTTCATTTGGAGTGCAAAGTTTGCAAAAAAAAAAACACACTCGCAGCGGAGCAGATTTTACCAATGCCACCAGTTAGTAGTTTTCTCCTTCAAATGGTGGCTATCCATGGCGGCGCAGCCGCCAGCCTCTCCTAGCCACCTCTGCTAATCTGCTGGCTGTTGCACACTGCGCTGAATATGAATGAAATGAATGAAAGGTAGGTTTATATAGCGCAACTGTCACTCCAGACGGAGCCTCCGTTGCTCCGGCTCGGATTCAATTCACTGCGCGAGCCAGCTTAGTGCAGCAGCTAACCCCTAACTCCAAGGACAGCAGGAACTGCAGTGTGCATGTTGTATTTCATGAAAGCGAGCCTGTCCAGATGAAATCCCATGATAGGGTCAGGTGTCGTACCACACTCTAATCTATACCACTGTACGACACTGCACTCTACGCTACTGTTCTCTACTCTACATTTTTCGACTATATGCCACCCAACTCTACGTTGCTACACTGTGCGCCACTCCACTCAATAACACTCCAGTCTATGCCACTCCACTGTACTCCACTACATTCTACCCCATCACATGGTACCCTGCTCCTCTCTACAACACTCCATTCTAAGGTATTCCACGCCAATAGACTGTACACCACTCCACTCTCTGCTATTTCACTGAAAACCAATATACTGTACCTTACTCCAGTCTACTCTACGCTACGTCACTGTATACCACTAAACTCTACGCTATTACACTCTACTTTGCCACTTCACTCTACCCCTCTCCAATGTACGCTATTCTACTATATACTACAGTGTACACCACTCCACTCTACGTTATTCCAATGTAGACCACTACACTGTAACTCCCTCCACTCTACACCAGTCCACTCTACAACACTCTACTGTATGCCACACCACTGTTTGCCACTCTACTCTAAGTTATTCGGGCCCGATTCACAGAACTAACTTAAGACAAAATATTAAACTTACTACCATTTTGGTATTCACAGAAGGCACTTACTCATTTTGGTATTCACAGAAGGCACTTACTCATTTCGGTATTCACAGAAGCTAGGACTCCTAACTTTAAGACTCCTAAATGCCTTCTGTGAATTCCGAAAGTCTTAAAATTAGGATTTTTCTCAGTTTAGTAGTAGTAAAGTTAGGACTCCTAACTTTATTTATCTATTTATTTCGCACTTATAAAGCACCTGGTTACACTCAGCCAGTGTGTCCCCGTGCTACGGTGAGAGCCGCTAAAGTAGGCTACCGAACCATTAACCTGAAGGGAATAGATGAGTCTTCAGAATTTTCCTAAAAACGCCCCCTTTAGGACTCCTAAATGCCTTCTGTGAATACCGAAAGTCTTAAAATTAGGATTTTTCTCAATTTAGTAGTAGTAAAGTTAGGACTCCCAACTTTAGGACTCCTAAATGCCTTCTGTGAATACCTAAAGTTGTAAAGGTAGGAATCTTCTCAGTTTAGGAGTAGTAAAGTTAGGAGTCCTAACTTTACTACTCCTAAATTGAGAAAAATCCTAATTTTAAGACTTTCGGTATTCACAGAAGGCATTTAGGAGTCCTAAAGTTAGGACTCCTAACTTCTGTGAATACCGAAATGAGTAAGTGCCTTCTGTGAATACCAAAATGAGTAAGTGCCTTCTGTGAATACCAAACTGGATAAGTTTAGGATTTTGTCTTAAGTTAGTTCTGTGAATCGGGCCCTTCCACTTCATGCCACTCCACTCTAACACACTCCAGTGACAGACACTGCACTCTCCACCCACTTGGGATGTATGCTGATGTCATTTACACCTTTGAATGTACAGAGGGAATGTAGATTGTGAAGGTGTTCTAGAATTGTACTTTTACTTTTACTATAAGAGATACAGACATGTTGATTTATTGTTATACGGCGTCATGCCTTCTCACTGTTGATCTGTATTCTCTTGAACCTTAGTGTGATATTGGCAGTTCTTATTTTCCTTCTTTCTCTTGACTTTCATTTTTCTCTTGGTATTCCCACGTTTGAGTAGATCTTGCTTTATGAGTTATGGATGTTTGCCTTTGATGTTTTACAAATGAGCTACAAGATGGCACCCATCTTTCACGTACTTATTAGTTCTTTTCCGTTTTCATTTCTGAGGTTATGAGGTGGGGTGTGTTATACTGTGAGTAATGTGATCCAGGCTAGGAGGCCAAAATGTGTCATGAATTTTGCCTCAAACTTTGGATAATTTCACTCATACCCTGCCTTGTGTGACCGTTGTCTCCTTCTTTTGAATGACTGGTTGCGAGATATATATATATGTGTGTGTGTGTGTGTGTGTGTGTGTGTGTGTGTGTGTGTGTGTGTGTGTGTCTGTGTGCGTGTGTGCGTGCGTGTGTGTGTAAATATATATATTCACTGAAAAAACCAAAGGTTTCACACACGTTATAGTTAGGAATTAGCATTTAAAAAACCTTGCAAATTCACTGAAAAAACCATAGGTTTCACACATGTTATAGTTAGCTGGACATTTCACTCGTGAAAAACCAATGAAATTCCCCCGTTATAGTTAGTTCAGCTAACTATAACTCACGCCCCCGCAGTGCACTGCTGATGACGTCACATATTACATCACTCATGACATGGTCAGTGACATCACTCATGACATCACTGATGACATCTCAAATGACATCACTGATGACATCATCCAGTGAATGTGTTTTTTTTTTTGAAAATTAAATATGTTTTATATATGTATATCTCAAGGACGATGGAAGAATAAATGGGTATATAAGTGTCTAAATGGATGATTTGTTTTTGAAAAATTGATTGTATAACTGACTGATTAAGTGTATCTTAGTGAATACATGGCTTAGTGAGTAATGTTTAAATATGTAAATATCTTTATCAGTCTCTCACTTTGTGTATAAGTGGCTGCATGGGTTGGTGAGTAGCTACATGGGTGTTTATATAGGTTATTAGTTGGTTTTTTGAGTATCAGAATGAGTGTCTGAGTGTCTGTATGGTTCGGTGGGGGTATTACGTAGTGCATAAGTGCATGAATGAGTGACTCACTGTTTGTATGTGTTGAAGACAGCATGTGGGCAGGACTGTATTGGTGGATGAGTGTGTGCATGGGTGTGTTAGTGAGTGAATGACTGTCTCAATAGTGTCTCTATGAGTAACTACATATGTTTTAAACTAGTATATGTGACTATTGGTGTATATAAGTGAGTATATGTGAGAGTGAGAGATTGAAAGAGTTCCTGTATGAATAAGTATGTGTTTCTATAAGTGATTGTTTGAAAGACTAAGTATGTGTAAGTTCCCGTAGAAGTAAGTGTGGTGGTGTGTGTATAAATGTATATGCAAGTAAATGTATGTTTCTTTCTTTATTTTCATGAGTGACTATGTGTGTCAGTAACTCTGTGGATGTGAGGCATTGTGTAACAGGATGTATAGGTGTATGAGTACATATGATGAGTGAGTACATGTATGAGTGACTGTACAGGACTGTTGGTGAATGAGTGGATGTGTATGTGGATCTTAGAATTACTGAAGAGGTTGTTGTAACTGGTATTGGTATGTCCATTTTTTTGAAAATTTTAGTCTCTATTTTTGAATGTTTGTATCAAAGGTTATATTAGGGTGAGAGGAGGTCTGACACTCTGTCACAAGGATGATGTCATCAGTGATGTCATTTGAGATGTCATCAGTGATGTCATGAGTGATGTCACTGACCATGTCATGAGTGATGTAATATGTGACGTCATCAGCAGTGCATTGCGGGGGCGCGAGTTATAGTTAGCTGAACTAACTATAACGGGGGAATTTCATTGGTTTTCCACAAGTGAAATGTCCAGCTAACTATAACATGTGTGAAACCTATGGTTTTTTCAGTGAATTTGCAAGGTTTTTTAAATGCTAATTCCTAACTATAACGTGTGTGAAACCTTTGATTTTTTCAGTGAATTTGTACGGTTTTTTAAATGCTAATTTTTGAATTATTTAATAAAAAAAAAAATGTTATATTAAAAATAAAATTCCTATGTATTCATTTATATATTATCTGTATCTTTTTATTTGTTTTTGCTTTTTTAAAAAAATTTCAATTAGGATAAAGTTGAACAGTTTTTTTAATTTTTGCAATTAATTTTACTCCAATTTTTTTTTTTATATATAAATTCTCGGGGTGCGCGCTCTGAGCGCGCTCCTAGTACAATTTCGTAAGCTTTTTATGAATACCGTCGTACGTTATTTACGTACGCATATATACGTCATAGTGCGCGCTGGGAGCGCGCACCCAGTACGTATGAGTACGTACGTACACATGTGTCAGTGCGTCCTACGCGCTCCACGCGGTTTACTTCCGCATACACTAAAATTACGCACAATAACGGTCGCGTATACGCGTGTTCAACGTATGCGCGCTACGTATGCGCATATGACGTATGCACATGCGCTCCTACGCGTTCGCGCATACGTAATCATGAGGTGCGCGCTCGGAGCTTGCGCAGTGCGCGCACCTCGGGTATATGCATAATAAAACAGCACTTCTTATTGGTTATCATTACTTTCAGTTTCTGATTGTTTCAACACCACACCCAATCCCCTCATGGCAAGTCATGTGATCAAGAATCATCACTTTTGATTGGTTTGAAGTACTTTCAGTTCCAGATTCTTCCCAAACCACACCTACTCCCCTCATTATTAGTTCTGATTCCTTTGGAGAAGGAGCTATTCTGTTGTTGAGAGACAATGGCTGAACAGCAACCATCTTCAGACAGTGACCAGGACACTCTTGAGAGGCAGAGGAACAGGAAGCAGAAAGACAGCTTTATATGGCAGTTTTTCACTTTTCCAGAGGGACAAAAAAAGGTAAATGCACCTAAAGTTACATGTGTACTTTATCAAAAAGTCTTGTCACGTGGGAATCCTAACAAGAAATATTATTTTAGCATTCACACTATGTTGAGACATGTTGACAAAATGCATCCAGTGACTTTTCGTCGAGCTTCTGGAGCAAACCCTCCACCTGCTCTACCGACGACATCTGCAGCAGCTCAGCTGAGCACATCTTCGGCAGTTCAGCCGAGCACTTCTTCTGCAGTGGTGCCTTTGCCTTCTCCCACACCTCGTTTTGGACCACCTTGTTTTGCGAGGTTGTCCACACGCTGCACTGATTGCGGTAAACTTATTTCTGTGTGTGAGACCAGTCTTGATCTCATTCAGAGAAAATTTGATGCCCATGAGTGCAGTAGGCCATAGATGTTTTTTCTTTTTTTTCGTTTTTCTCTCCCTGTTTCCCTCCATTAACTCAAGGGCTCTTTTAAGAGCCACTTATAAACTAAACCCCAAAATTTTTTGGGGGGGGATTTTTTTAAAACACCCTGCGCGCACCCAAGGTTTTTTTTTTTTTTAAATTTAATGTACAAAAAGAGGTGAAGAAATGGAAGCATGAAAAGGGAGGATTGAGTCATACTAATATTTTTCACTTATTTAAAAAAAAAAATAATAATTTTAGAAATTTTTTTTTTTAAAGTATTTTGCAAGGGAACAGAATTTTATTTTTATTTTTTCTTTCCAGTTCTGTAAAAAAAGAAAAAAAGTATTAATATTTAATCATACATTACAAAAAGCATTACATGTTTTTACATATTTTACAAAGCAATTTTTTGCCCTTTTTTTGCTGTTTTCAGAATTTTTTATTTTTCACTTAAAATAGTGAAAACAATTGTATTCATCATTTAACAGCGGGCAAAAAAAAAACAATCTGAAAGATTGCTTAAAAAAAGCCCTAAAACTTTCCTCACTAAAATATACCTTGTTAGAAATATTACATATATATTACAAGTACTTCTCTAGATGAATACAAATTTTCTAGACAAACCGTCTTTAAACCTTGTCGCAAAAGCACACATGCCAAAATAATTTCTGTCAAAGGAGTCCACAATTGTTTTTATTACTTTTCCTTTAGGCCAAATAGTAATTTTAAAATCCTTTTTAAGTGAAAATACAAAAAATGCTTTGTTCAGATGCAGTTTTTAGTTTTCAAAATTTAGGTTTCAGAAAAATTAAATAAGAATTGGGTAAATCATAAGGCAAACGTTGCTTGAAAATCAATTGGGAATCATTACACAGTGTCCAGCCTTTTTCACATTTAAGATAAACTGTGTAATGCCCAGAAGTTACAGTAGATCCTTCATGAAAAATTATTGCACTGTAACAAAAGTTTTTCCAGAAATTGATAATTGCTGTCCTGTAAACTTCTTTATTAAAGTTTCCAATTTTGAACCATCAGCTCTACAACGTTGCATCATTAAAATTACATACTGACCATATTTCTGTAAAAATAATGTGGAAAACATGTCTGATTTACATTCAGAACATTCCATGTTGTGATTGGCATCTTTAACTAATTTACTAAAAGTCACTGATTTACTTTGTGGTAATGGTAAAAATATGAACCTTTCTGAATCAACATTACTACTACATGTGTTCATACAGTTGTCACAGCAATGTTCCCATTTGTAAGAGACACCAAATAAGTTTTCTACTTCTACTCCTTCATCTTCTAGTACACTCAAAATATATATTAAGAATTCCTGTGCATCTTGCTGGACATTTTCTTTAAACTGTGTAGAACCACAACATACATCTAAAAGATTTCTAACATCAGAAGCACTTTCTATTTCAGTTTTATCAGTACTCAGCTTCTCAAAAAGGAGACTCAGCAGAGAACACAATCTTTTTCCATGACTTACTATTATCTGTTCTAGCAACTTTTCAAGATAACATACAACATTCAGCACTACATTTGCATAGCAGTTGACACCAGAGCTATTTTCAAAATGGCAACCATCAACCTCTTCAACACTGTCCTTTTTCTTTTTCCTTGCTATCACATCACTGTCCTTTTTTTTTTGTTCTGTTCATCCACATTACAGATATTCGCAAATCTCCTTTTCCGACAAACAACATGTTTTTCAATCACAGGATACTGACCTAAATGAGGAGCATAGGTTCTTCTTAATCTATTATACTCCTTTACACAGTTTGTATCAGCACTAACTTTTGAGTCATCAAAGTCTATCATAAATAAACCAGATAATGTTTTCACTCGTGACAAAGCAACATATGCCATACCTTCTTTGAACACAGTAGAACCAATGTTTACAAAAGCACTATCTACAGTCAATCCTTGAGACTTGTGAATAGTTACAGCATATGCTAGAGAAAACAGAAATTGCTTCCTACGCACATATAAGTCTTTCACAAGCATGAAACGAACTGAACAACGACAAATGTCTTTAACTTCTTCTATCTGATCAAATTTTATTTTTAAACATTCAATTCCTTCTTTTTTCTGATAATTAATAAAACCCACAACTCTTCCCATAGCTCCATTCACTAAACCTTTTTCTACATCCAAATTTCTCCTTAAAATCACTCGACAATTCATGCAAACATATAGATTTTTTTCTAATCCAGCTGTTTTGGAAATGTTCTTCTCTAGTGAATCCAATTTATTTTTCAGTTTTCCTGTTAATGTAAAAGTAATTCTTTCATGCTGAATTTTGTCCTCTGCTTCCATTTTCTTAATCTCTTCCTTTTCCAATTTCAAAAGTTCCTCATTGAATATTGCGCACTCACGTAGTGTTGGCATTAAGCAGATTACAGTATTTTTTTCTGCAATGTTCTGGTATATTTTCTCTGCAACTATTTCTTCATTTGGAAATAAATTATGTAGCAACCGACTCTGTAATGCTTTTTTGCCAACTTCTGCGAGTAGTCCAATTCTGATATCTTTCAGAATATTTGCATAATCTTCGTCGTGTGCTTGTCTCATTTTGGTAGTGAGTTCTTTTATTCTCAAAGAATGACCAAATATTCGCATTACCAATGCTTCCTAATGACTTCTTCGTGTCTTCATGTGTCACAGTATTAAACACTGGTTGTCCTTTAACTGGAGTGAGCTGTAAAAGATCTCCAAAAACTATGAAGTGTTTACCTCCAAATAACACGTCATAGTCTCTCTTAAGAATTTGTTGCATTCTTAAATGCACAAAGGCAAGCATTAAATTTGAAACCATGCTCACCTCATCAATAATGAGAACTTGCATCTTCTTCAACACTCTTGAAACTTCGAGGCATGCTTTTCCAGTTAGCTTGTGGTATTCTATTTTGTTCTCATGCTCCACTGGTAACATTAGCAAGCGATGTAAGGTAATTCCTTTTATGTTATAGGCTGCTAACCCAGTTGGAGCAGTTACCACACAAGACAAATTTGAAGCTGTTTTTTGCTGTAGGTAGCTTCTGATGACTTTTATTAAGAAACTTTTACCAGTTCCAGCTTGTCCACTCACATACATCCTGATTGGTTCAAATGATGTGCATGAGCACTCTTTCTTTTCATGTAGTAATCCATGATCAATTTTTTTGGTGACTTCTTCATAAATTTCTTTTTGTTCTTCATTCAGTTGTTGTTCCAGATTTAGTAAGTCGATTGAATCTTCCTGTGCTTGATTCATAGCCGTTTCTACTTCAGTCATGGCTACTGCAGCTTCATTTTCTATGATTGGTTGTCCTAGGGGATCTTGACTAAGTGTTCCTGAACTTTGGCTGTCTTGAGAACTGTCTCTAGCTACTTCAGCTGCAATTTTTGCTTCCTGTTCATTTTCTTCATTTAACATTTGGACATAAGTTGTGAAAGTACTGCATTCTATGCTGTCTTTGCTAGCATTAAAAGAATCTTCATAGCTTTGAAATTCTCCCAGTAGTTCGTCCTCTGAACGCCATGGTTTAAACAGCTGTAAAAGAGCCAAGTAGTAAAATTCCTTTTTGTCAGTAGTTTCGCAACTGAGCTTCCTGTGATTTATCAAACTTCCTTTTGTTTGCTTCACCAAACATCCTTCCTCACCAATGACTTTATATTTTCCATTGTTGATGTCTTCTGTGGCTTTCCGTGAAAAAATGTAGTTCTGCAGCACTTCATAGAGACACATGTTCTCAAGATGATGACTTCTCTTTGGGTAATATGTGTCCAACATGTTTGATTTCAAAATATCTGTACTTTCTGGGTCATTCTCGGCCAAATATTCAATTTCTCCAACAGATTTCAGTACCCGATTTCTCATTCCTGCAAGGCCTAAGCTTACCCAAATTATTCTTCTGGATTTCGAGTAAAGACTTGCAGATGATAATCTATCTGAGCATTCGTAGGATCCAATTTCTCGATGCGATAACATCTTTAAACTGAAACTGTACAGCTTCTTACTGACAGTCTTCTCGTGAGAAATCTCTTCCCACATTTCCTTCAATTCTGTTTTCTCAGATTTAGTGATGTAAGATGTCACATACCGAGCAACAGCAATAGAATTGTCTGCCACATACTGAATATCCATGTTAGCATTCCACATGGATAAAATGACTGGGTTGAAGTCATTTATAAATTTTGACTCTTCTTTTCTTTTTAGGTTGTAGGTATTTTTGGGAGATTTTCTGGTTATAGTATGTCGCGCAGCTGACATAAAACTGTTGACTCTTCCTTTTGAAAGAACAGGTCTAGGAAATCCAAATCGACACTTTGTGTAGAATTTATCTTTGGTCTTGTACTTCCGTCGACAGTATTTTCCACACCGATGACTTTGGAAACGTAAAACTTGTTCTTTTAACTTTTTCTCTTCTGTGCTTTTAGGTATAGCACATGTTGCATATTCTTCAATGAAAGATAACACTGCTTCATCAGTATCTGTTCCAAAGTTTGGGGCATCCTTGATCCACAACAGCATATGAATATGAGGAGCACCTCTTGCCTGGTACTCTTTTCTCCAAAAGAAATCCACTACTTCTCCAAGAGGTGGATTTTTTTTATTGCAGATGAAGGACATCATAGCCTCAAATCTATGATTGAAATATCTGCAAACATTAACTGGATCCAATGAGCACAGTTCTCCTGCTGTCTTGTATTCAATGTGTTTAATGATTGAATTTGCCTCTCGTAGAAAATCCAGTAAATCATCCCAAGCGTACTCGGCACAGCTTGCAACAGAGAAGCCTGGGTCAGTAAAAGAGTTATAGGACTACTCCCCTGTCTGGTGCTCCATGGCAGCCATCTTGGCTGGGGCATATATATATATATATATATATATATATATATATATATATATATATATATATATATATATATATATATTTTTTTTTTCTTTCTGGCACCTTCTTGTATTAACATATTATAGTAAAGTTTTGAGTAAAGACTGCAGACACGCATGACAGCCTGGACCTAATCATCGGCGCCGCTTCTAAATACAGGGATCTTGACCCTTCCCCGACCCATTTATTCATGCAAGCATCACCAAGGTGAGCAGTTAACATTAAAAAAGTTTATCCTGCCTCACCAACTATGTTTCCATCGGCATCATCACAGCACGCTCATACCTAGTAGACAGCTCATCACCTGACCCTAAATTGGCTACAGTTTAAGACAACACATTCGCCTCTACGGCCTGACCTCATAAGGATGAAAATCCGATAGACAACCATACTATCCTCTCCCTCACTAGTTATTTTCTGATAGCTGCTAGCCACTCATCCTCTTCCCTACCAGACACTCTGCGCCCTCCCCCGATACTGACACCCCCCTACTCCTGTTTTCTGCACGGTGAGCACCCCACCTCTATACACGACTGTCACTACTGATCCTCGAGTTGCCCACCCGAGCCAACATGGCAAATCCTGGCCTTTCCGCTACAGGGGCTAATTCTTACACTCTGCTCTACCCCCCCAACCTCTCCAAAACCGCCACTAAACACTTCAAACACTCCACCCTTAAAAGACACCCTGAGTCTTTGGTCTCTGACCTTCGCTATAGCGCGAACAACTGTATAATCACTAATGACCTCATTTTTTACTCTAGAAGGACTTCTGCTTGGCGCAAAACCTTTACCCTCCTCCTCAATGTATGCACAACAAAAAACATCCCATATGGCACTAAGCTAACAGTAGCACCGTCCCCCACACTGCGTGCTGACCTCACCATCACCCTTTACAAAAATGGCATTATCCTGATCCAAGCCTCAGCCAAAAACTTGGACAAATTTGCCGACCTGTTCACCCTCCTTCGTAACCACGCACATGACGCAGGCAGGGGAACCATGTCACGTCCCGACAAGCCCTCATCTAGCCTACCCAACGTAGCTAACCACTCACAAACTCCCCAAAGGTCTTCCAACACAGACCCCCTCACCCTCCCCAACATGGTGCCCGGCCTTACCCCTAGAATCTCCCCTAGACCCCTGATCCCCCCCCACTATCCCCCCACGTAGACTATGCCACTGATATGTCCCCAACGCCCGCTGACACCAGTCGGGTTTCCCCTCCAAGCCCGCAACTCATCCCACAGAGGAGCCCTAGTTCTGATCCTACGACCCATAACACAGGCCGCACTAGTCCTCCCCCCTTTTCTCCTTCTCATACTGACTTAACTGCCCCGGCACCATTGCCCTTCTGCCCTCTATCGCCCCCACTAGATAGGGACTTCCGCCCTCTATCGCCCCCACTAGATAGGGACATGGCCTCTCTGTTCTCCAGAGCTACCAAACTTACCCAGAACATTCACATCTCTATCTCGGAATTAACGAACCTCCTCCACCTCGCTGAACTTGCCCTAGCTAACCTCACGTCCCTGCCTGTCTGCACATCCCTGCACTTAACTGAGCACCCAAAACAGCCTCTTCCTCTAGTCTTGAGACAGCTTCGTCTCCGTAAACAACCTTGCCACCTCTCAGAGGAAGAATGCCTCCCTCTGGCCCTCTCCTACACCGCTTCTCCAACTCTAAGTCCACTTGACCTCACTGAAACTGAAATACTGGCCATCCTCCGAGATCATAACCCCACCACAGCTACCCCTCTTCCCTTTGACCGGAAGTCTGAACATCCCATCCGCTTGGTCACTATCAACCCCAACAGGCCAGCCACCGTCCACAACAGAGCTGTGATCATGAGCAATCTAGCACCTGTCCACCAGTCTGCCCAGACTCCCGAAATCCCACCAAAATCCTCCCTGTCAGGTCTCTTAATCAACTGCCGATCGGCAGCTAAGCATGCTGCTGATATTGCTGATCTCATCCTTTGCAAAAAACTCGACTTAGCAATCATGGCTCAATGATTCCTCATCCCCATACCTGGACCTCCTAGTCCCCCCTAACTACAACATCGCAAGACTGGATAGACAAGAAGGAGCCTAGCGCGCATCCAAGATGGTCGCGTGAGCACAGGGCTCCCCGGACCCTCGCTGCTCCTCGGAATTTATCCTGACAATATCCTGATTTGGTTTATGGAATCTGGGAGAGGACGACCAGCTGAGCACGTATCTCTTTTCAGGAATTTAATCGGACCCGGGAATCCTGAAATATCGTTGTTTGAATTTTTGGGACCCACCCGACGGAGGCGCCCGGGGCAAGGTGAGCCGTGGGGCCGTGTCGCAGTTGAACAACAACGGCTGTGGCGCGGTGCCAGGGGCCGCTTGGCCACTTTCGGTTTCACTTTCAGACCTCAGGGGGCTGGCCAGTGGAGCGATTGAGGTGGCGGGGTGTTTCCCTAAACTCTGCACAAAGCTTTGTCTCCACCTGCCACTAGAGTGCCTATCGCCCTGGGTCCCCCCGCACCGCCATATTGTGGCCTCGGGTGAGGCGTTGGTTTCCAGGGCCGGTATCCCAACTACTTTTGATCGGCGGTCCCCCTCGGAGTCCGTGGCCGCATGGGGGGCAAGGGGGGCCCCGAGGGGCGTAAGACTAAATCCTCCCTCCGTGGAGGATCGATCCAGACCAACAACATGGACCGCTACACTCAGGGCAGAGGCTCTCCTGGAACGGCCGGTCCCCCCTCAGACGTCGCCGGTGGTGGCACATCCGTCTCTTCGGAACTTTCCCTACAGGACATCATGGGCGCCATTGATGGCATCAGGGAGACCATCGCCACGCAATATGAGGCCCTGGCCCGCAAGATCGATACGGTGGCGATTGATGTCACCTTAATACGGGCGGACCTCTCCAAAACAAACGAGAGGGTTCAAACTCTCGATGCACGGACCTCCACCCTGGGTGCGGATGTGTCGGGCCTGCAGGCCGCGCTTGGCGACATCAAGGTGGTCAACGAGCAGATGGCCCGGCGGCTGGAGGACTTCGAGGGACGGGCCCGACGCAACAACATCCGTGTCATCGGCGTACCGGAGTCCACCGACGACCGCCCGGTTGACCTCCTGGTCGAGGAACTCATCCTCCAACAGCTGACCCCTGCGGGCTTGAGTAAATTTTTTGCCGTTGAACGGGCTCATCGAGTTCCGGGCGGGCGGCCACGGCCGGGGGCCCCCCCGAGGCCTATCGTGGCCAAATTGTTTTACTACAGAGACCGGGATGCGATTCTGCAGGCCTCGCGGGTCCATGGCCCGGTTCGACATGAGAACTCATCCATTAACTTTTATCCGGACTTTACTCAACTTGTCCAGAAGCAGCGGATGGGATTCCAGGGGGTGAAACGTCGTCTTCGTGAGCTGGGCTTAAAGTACTCTATGCTCTACCCTGCCAAACTCCGAGTGGAACATGATGATCGGACTGCCTTCTTTGACTCTCCTGTGGCCGTGAGTGACTGGTTGGACTCGCGGCCTGACAGAGGTGGCCGTCCCGGGCCCTCTGCGGGTGCCAACGGGGACGGGTCCCCTTTGGAGTGACTTTTGGTCCTTGATTTTGCCAATTTGCACTGCTCAGCTGGGTTGTACTTCTTTGGTTCAGTGTGTTTTGCTAGTATATGTATGGGGGGCGGGCGGGGACGGGTCCCTTTCCTCCTCCGGGGTCTTTTTGTAGACTGGGGTTAGTGGGGCGACAGGCACACTGCAATTTTGGGGGGTTTTTTGGCCCGCAGGGGTGCAGGGTGGGGGGAGTTGGGTGTTGGGGGGGGTGGGGGGGAAGGAGGGGTTGTTTAGTAGTGTGGTTTTTGTTTGCAGGGCGAGGTATTGATTTTCTTCCACTTTTGGGACTTGTGCTACTTGCGGGGGGACCTCTGATCTATTGGAGGGGATGGGGGGGGACGGGTTGAAGCTGATGTCTTGGAACGTCAATGGGTTGGGGGACCGTATCAAACGGGGTGTAGTTCTGCAGTATTTGCGTCGTCTGACTCCTGATGTGGTGTTTCTCCAGGAGACGCATTTGGTTGGTAATGTCTGCCATGCAATGAACAGGGGGGGATACCGCCTCGTGGCTCACTCCGGTTACACAACTGGCTCCAGGGGGGTGGGCATTCTCCTCCGATCCTCACTTCCGTTGGAGATCACGAGGGTGGTCTCAGATGACAGAGGGCGTTATGTTTGTCTGACTGGGAGGTGGGAGGGGCATCCCCTTGCCCTGGTCTCAATTTACGTCCCACCGGGCCTCCAGAACTCCACCTTCGCGGACTTGGGTCGAATGCTGCTTGAACTTCCGGATGGCCTTTTGCTTATGGGCGGGGATTTTAATTCGGTGGTCTCGGGTGACCTGGATCGTCACCCACCCAGGGCCCTCCCCGCTGCCCAGGCGTGGCTAGGTGGTCTGTTGGAGACCTTCGGCCTGGTGGATAGTTGGCGATTAATGCATCCGACCCAATGTCAATACACCTTTCACTCTGGGGCACATGGGAGTCTTTCTAGGTTAGACTATTTCCTTATGCCCGCGACGCAGGCGGGTCGAATTCGAGAGGTCAGGCACCTAGCGAGGGGTATCTCCGATCATTCCCCGCTGTGGCTTCTCTTTGACACCGAGTCGCGGTCTGCAGGGCGGATCGCTCCCATTAACCCGTGGTACCTGCGAGACCCCACGACCCGCGAGAGTCTGGTTAAGGCTATGGACCAATACTTTCTTGAAAACGAGGGGTCTGTGTTGTCTGCAATGTCCCTGTGGGAAGCCTTTAAAACTGTAATCCGCGGACACGCCCTCTCCCAGATAGTGGTGGCTAAGAAGCTCAGGAGTGAGGCGGTGGTGAAGCTGGAGACTGACATCTCGGGGCTGGAGTCGGCCTTGGAGGCGGGTGTCACTCCGGACGGGCTCCATGCCCTTAACCTGAAACAGTTTGAATACAGATCTCTTGTCACCGACGCTGCCAAAACTATGTATAGGGAGCAGCAGGGTCGGTTGTATGATGCCGGGGACAAGGCGGGAAAGCTGATTGCGTGGCTGGATAAGAAGGAGAGAGTGAATCGTGTGGTCCCGGAGTTGCGTGTCTCGGATGGAGTGTGTGTGAAGGAGCCTGGTGAGATTGTGGAATGTTTTGCCGACCACCTCCGGACTGTGTACTCCCCGGTGACTGATAGAGATGAGGAAGATTCTCGCCTTCTCCTGAGGGACATTGCTTTGCCTGGCCTTTCTGCCGAGGACCGTGAGCAGCTGGACGCTCCCTTGACGGTAGATGAAATCGCGACTGCGATTCGGTCCCTTCGCTCGGGCAAGGCCATGGGTCCCAACGGTCTACCTATCGAATTATATAAGTTGCGCCCGGATAAACTAGCGCCCTTCCTCCGTCGTATGTTTCAGGAGTCCCTTGAGGCCGGTTCCCTTCCGGTCGACCAGCGACTGGCCACGATAGTCGTGATCCCCAAGGACGGTAAGCCACGGGACCGCTGTGCCTCTTACAGGCCTATCTCACTGCTAAATGCAGAGCCTAAAATCCTGGCTAAAGTCCTTGCCAATCGTTTGTTGAGCGTCATCTGTGATCTGATTCATCCTGATCAATGCGGATTCATCCCACATCGCAACACCGCCCTCAACTTGAGGCGTCTCCATGGCGCCCTCGCCAGGGCGGAGTACCTCTCTGAACCGGCCGTGCTGGTTTCTTTAGATGCCACGATGGCCTTTGACACCATCGAGTGGCCATTCCTCTGGGCTGTTTTGACCAGATTCGGCTTTGGGGAGGGATTTCTTGGCTGGGTGAAGCTTCTCTACACGGGACCCATGGCTCAGGTGGTGGTTAATGGGCGGGTCTCTCGGCCCTTCGCTCTTGGTAGGGGTACGAGGCAGGGGTTCCCGTTGTCCCCTCTGCTCTTTGCTCTCGCCCTGGAGCCACTCGCCGCTTGGCTCCGCTGGGAGCCCTCGATCAGGGGGATCCGGTGGGCCCCGGGCTTTGAGGATCGGGTCTCGTTATATGCTGACGATATCCTCCTGTATCTTACCTCGCCGCGACAGTCGCTTAACGTTCTCTTCGATGTTCTGACTTCCTACGGGAGAAATTCGGGTCTCACGATTAACTGGTCTAAATCCTGTGTCTATCCTATCTCCGGTGGCCCCCCTCTCCTGCCGCCTCGGCTTCCGATCCAAATATCTCTGTCCGGCTTTAAATACCTGGGGATACACATCTCGTTGGACCCGGTAGCTCGCTATGAGCACAATCTCCTGCTTCCACTTCGACGTTTGAGGGAAGACACGGCTCGGTGGTGTAGGCTGCCCCTGTCCCCACTGGGTCGAGCCGCATTGTTTAAAATGATGTCCCTTCCCAGGTTCCTCTATGCACTTCAGAACTCCTTCGACATCATTCCAGTAGCCTACTTTCGGGAAGTGGAGAGTCTGCAGGGGAGACTGGTGTGGGACGGGCGGGCGCGTATTGCCCTGGCCAAACTTACTCTCCCCTGGTATGACGGGGGCATTGCGCTTCCCGACATTCGCAGGTATTATTGGGCCTCGCAGCTATCAGCCATCAACCACGCCACGTATGCGCCTGGCTTGAATCCGGCGTATGAGATGGATAAATTCCTGCTTCCCGGCGGTAACTATAACAGGGCGCTTTACTCCCGCTCGGCTGGACGGACCCTGACGGGCCCCACTAAGATCGCGGTACGGATTTGGAAGGCGGCCAATGTAGCCATGGGCTGGAGTGAGAGACTAACATGCGCTACTCCTTTATTTGCCTCCGACCGACTGGGAAGCCTCTGGACAACGAAGGGGTTTGACCGTTGGGACACGATTGGCATCAGTAGAGTGGGAGACTTATGGATGAAGGGCGCGGTGAAGACCTTCGCGGCGCTCCAGAGCGAATACGAACTCACGGAAAAGGAGTTCTTCCGATACGCCCAGGTTCGGCACGCCCTGCTCTCTGTCTTTGGGGAGGGGACCAAGATCCCGGCCTCTTCGCCCCTCGAGGACCGCATACTTGATGGTCATGTTCCCGACAGTACTATCTCCTTAATTTATAAAAAACTCATTAACAATCGGGCCGACCTATTGGTGCGCCTTCGGGAGACGTGGACGGGGGACGGGGTGGAATTAGACGACGAGGACTGGCAGTCCGCACTATCATCCCCCAAGGAAGTTGCCATTCCAGCCCGCCTCCGCCTGGTTCAGCTAAAGATTCTCCACCGGGTGTATGTTACGGGCCCCCGTCTGGTCTCGATGGGATTCTCGGAGGATGGGCTCTGCAGGCGGGGGTGTGGGCTCAGTGCCACCTTTCTCCATATCCTGTGGGAGTGCCGGGAGGTGGCGGAATACTGGCGTCGGGTTCATGGGGTCATGGGGCAAGTCACCGGGGTGGAGCTGCTGCCGGAGGTGCGTCGCTGTGTCTTGAATGTGTGGGAGCCCAATGATTACAACGCGGCGCAGACTCGGTGGGCGGCCCTGGGCTACATGATTGCCAAGAGGGATATAGCGCAGCTTTGGGGCTCCCAGCGGCCACCCACCGTGTCAGTATGGAAGGAAAACATGGACTGGTGTATGTTCAGGGAGAAGACTGTATATGTGGCCCGCGGTAAGCCCGGGGCATGGGGTAGAATTTGGGGGCAATGGAACGTATATCGTGGGGGTATCTGTACGCCCCCCCTAGTGGACACCGATATTGCTTTGTCCCCCTGACCCTTGATGGTTCCTCGTAACTGATTGTATAATCGCATATATGGATGTTCCTTTCCCGTTACCCCCCCCCCGATCTTTCAATACTCCCTCCTGTCGATAGCTAATTGAAGCCTTGGAGTAAAAGTCCCCCGGATGTAGCCTGACCCACGTTTTCTGCCTGTATGCCTCGCCTTTTGTTTTTTGTTGTTATTTATGTTAAATGTATGTCTCCTGCTTCTCTCGAGCTATCCTGAGCCATTTACGGGGCTGGGCCCCAGGTGTCGCCTACTGCTTTAACTAATGTACGATCATTTCTGAATCTAGCGGCCGGCCCTGGTGGTTGTAGGCCCATGCTTGTATCTGATTTATTGTTTCAATAAAAATTTTGGAAAAAAAAAAAAAAAAAAAAAAAAGACTGGATAGACAATCTAACAAGAAAGGAGGAGGCATCGCCTGCATCTACAGCTCCAACCTCCGCGTCACCGAACTTCTGGCGGACTCTACCGAATCCTGCGAATACCTCGCTCTCGCTATTTGCAACAACTCCACCCTACTATGTAATCTTCACATCTTTTACCACCCCCCAGGTACGAACGACTCTTTCACCGACCACCTCATGGAAATCATCTCAGCTAAGACTCCCACCAACTCCAAAGATATCTTCTTAGGCGATTTTAACCTACACTGGAACGATCCCAAGGACCCACATGTCAACGCCATCAAAGACCTCCTGGCAGATCAAGCCCTGACCCAGGCCTGCTCACTACCTACTCATTCAAAAGGGGCAACCCTTGACTGGATCATCTCCAAAGAATCATCTGTCCAGCTCATCTCTATTGACCCATGCGACTGGTCTGACCACCACGCCATCACCTTCCATCTACCTGGCACCATCAAGACAAAAGCCCCGCAACCAACGATTCCTAAACGCTGGATCAGAGACACCAAGAACTTGGACCGAAATGAACTGGTGGCCCGCTGTAAATCCAACCTCCCACCCCCTTCGCATCTCTCATCAGTCAGTGACCTCTATGATCACTACTCTGCGACCATCTCAAACATCCTGGACGATCTAGCCCCACTAAAACTGAAAAGAACCCAAATCAAAGACAGAAACCCCTGGTTCACGGGTTCCCTTAACGACGAGAGGAGAGCCCTCCGGCAAGCTGAAAGAGCCTGGAGGCAACACCCCTCTACTGCACACCTACAACTCCTCCGCCAGGCCAGAAATACCTACAACAGGAACATTCTCAACTCAAAAAAAGACTTCTTCAGAACCGAACTTGAGAAAGCTAAGAACAGACCCCACAAGCTCTTCGAATTGGTCAAACACCAATCTAACAAACTGGCCAAATCTTCTAAAGAAACCCCCAAATCTCTTATATCCTCTGAAGAATTCTCCTCTTCCTTCACTGACAAAATCTTGGCCCTTGGAAACGAACTCAACACCATCACATACCCCCAACCCCCACCTGACCCGTCTCCTCCCACATCGACACTCACACAGGCCACTCCCAAAAATCACGCTCACTGGTCCATCTTCAAAGACTATGATGAAGACTCCATCTCCAAAATCCTCTCTACCTTAAAACCGAACAACCATTTCAATGACCCGCTCCCTGCCAACTGTCTTACGGTCGTCGCCCAATCCATTATTCCCAGCTGGACTTCAATAATCAATGCCTCCCTTCAGCAGGGAATGATGCCAGACTCTCTAAAAGCCGGCCAAGTCCTCCCCATCCTGAAAAAGCCATCGCTGGACCCAGCCTCCCCAGACAACTTCAGGCCCATCTCCAACATCCCCCTCTTAGCCAAAGTGTTGGAGAAATGTGTGCAACAGCAGCTTAGTCACCACATCAACAACTTCCACCTCCTTGATGACTTTCAATCCGGATTTAGACCTGGGCACAGCACAGAAACCACCATGCTTCACATAGTCGATGATGCCCTCCAAGCCCTCGACCAAGGCAAAACTTGTCTCCTAATCCTCCTGGACTTATCCTCGGCCTTCGACACAGTCAACCATGAAAAATTACTCGAACGCCTCAAACTCAGAATGGGCTTAGATGGCACTGTTCTAGATTGGTTTAGTTCCTTCCTCCATAACCGGTCACAGAGATTCCTGATTGATGGCAACCTTTCATCACCATCGCCGGTCACAGTTGGAGTCCCCCAAGGATCAACCCTGTCCCCCACCCTCTTCAACCTCTACCTAGAACCGCTTACCGAAGTATTGCGCGCAGCTAACATCTCCTATCATATGTATGCCGATGACACCCAGATCTACATCAAAACCTCTTCTCTCGAAGAGATTATCTCCCTGAACGAAGCCCTGATACTCACCGTACAATGGCTCGCATCCAACCAACTTAAACTCAATGCAAAGAAAACAGAATTTCTCCTGATCTCCCCTCCCAATGCCAACTTAGAGATTCAATCATGGATCAAGGCTATTACAGCCTTAAATTGCCCACCGACCATTGTGAATTCGGCTAAATCCCTGGGCATTACCCTTGACACAAACCTTAACATGAGGGACCACATAAATTCTATGGCTAAAACAGCCAGATTCCATCTGAGCTACCTTAGGAAATTGAAACCCTTCCTTGATGCCCCCGACCTAAAAATGGCAGTTCAAGCACTCGTCATCTCCAGACTGGAATATGGCTGCTCAACCCTCTCGGGCTTACCCAAGATCTCCCTGGCACCTCTAAAAGCCTGCCTCAACGTGGCTGCCAGACTACTGACTGGCACTAGGAAATACGATCATATTTCCCCACACCTGAAAGCTCTCAACTGGCTTCCCTTGGAGGCAAGAATACAGCTCAAACTAGCATGCATCACGCACAAAGCTTTACACTCTAACTCCCCCGCATATCTGACACAGAAACTCACGATCTCCGGAGGAACCAGAAACTCCAGATCCGCCAGGGATTTCCTGCTCCAACCTGCACGTTTTCGGAAAAAAAAAACGTACAATCGGGCCTTCTCAGGGGCTGCTCCACGAATATGGAACTCTCTCCCACCCCACATCAGAAGAATCCCCTCACTGTCTCACTTCAAAAAGGATGCCCAAATCTTCCTTATGGGCAAATTTCTCGTCTAACACTACCTCAACTACTTCTTTGGCATAGCCTATGACGGCCCACTACCTCCCCCCTAACTACCGGGTCTCCCGAAACACCTGAATCTTGGGACCGGGTCAGAATTATTGAAAATGTAATCTGTAAATATGGTTTGTCGCTCTTTGTAATCGGTTATGTAATATGTAAATACATGCTTTGTGTATATATATTCCTGCACTATACCGCTACTTGAGCTGTAACTGGTCGACTCTAAATCTGTCTGTATATTGCTTTGCTCCCCTGTAAAGCGCTCTGATACCCTAACGGGTCAAGTTCGCGCTCTATAAAACACATAAATAAATAAATAAATAAATAAATAAATAAATAAATAGCTTAGGGTTAGAAACCATGTAGGAGTTCCTAAATTCCGTAACATGCATTTTAATTCACCATGGCGTCGGTACCAATATTCATTTGTCCCACGCTGATAAGCCATCAGATTGATCAGTTGTGTTTCCAAATGATCATCTCGGTGCTGCACTTTCTCCATAAAATCCTTAGCAGACACATTTTGTAAATGTACTCCACTTTTTAAAATGTGATTTACTGCATAAGATAATGCAGACAAGTCGCTTTCAAATAAAAGATGGAACAAATAAGGAATACTTTGACGAAATCTTGGATCTTCTGCATATAATCTTGTAGTCCGATACTTAGAAGCAGGAATCTGTTCTGGGCGTTCATCGTATCGTCCACCTTTTCCTGTAGGAAACAGCTGAGGAAAACATCGAGCTTCCAAGCTCTTCTCCCATACACTCACGGGAGTTCCTTTTGCTTTCTTCATCTGAAACAGATCAATAGTATCTCCCATAACTTCTTTTGAATGAAGAGGATGTCTGCTAAAATGTTCATAAATTTCTTCTTCCTTTGACTTGTCCACTTTTTCAATTTGACCAGTTGGTGTTTCTGTGTCTTCTTGTAAATCTTCTTCTTCTTCATCTATATAAATTGATTCATACCATTTATTATTTTTTTTCAAATACAAATTTGCTCTTTGTACTTTTCGTACATCCACCAGCTCCTGCCAAATCTTCTTATTCTTTGTAGGTACACCATTAACCAGAATTACTAATGGTTCAGTTTCCAAAGTATCTGCATCAATAGTTTCCATATTTTTTTTCAAATCCAACGGCAAATACACCACTCTTCCTTTTAAACCTCTCAGTAAATCAGAAGGAGGTAATTTACCAGTTTTGGGCTCCATACGTACTATGGTCTGGAACAGATGAACACATTGAATGAGTATAGACTCATATGTATTTAATTCAGAAAGTTCGGCAGGAATAGCATCCAATTCTAAATTATTATGTACAGCTCTGGTCGGCATTCTATTTTCTTCTAACTTGTTATAACAGTAATTACAAATACGCTGATCTTCACCCAATTCAAAACAATTTTCAAGAAATATATATGTTGCAAAATCCTTCCACTTATAATTATCTTCATTTTCACTTTTTTTATACAGATCAACATTCCTTGTTTGAATTTTATAATGACTTCTGCGGCAACAAATACAAGTAATATTTGGTCTTTCATTAGAGGTGATAGTACATTTTGTCATTTCATCCTCAAAATTTTTAGTAATAATGAGTTCTACATTCTGTTCCTCATTTTCCTCATTTACTGTGTCCTTTTCTGCACTTTCTTGTTCTGGACCAAAGTAACAAAACTGAATCTCATCAGTAACCTTCACTACATCTGATACAGATCCACGGAACAGAGAATTATTCAACTCATTCAACTTTACTGCTGGACTTTTAGCAAAATACAATGTTCTCACAAACGTTCTCATTTCAGTATGATGAACAGCCAACATCCTAAAATGATGAAAAACACTTTTACACACTTTTCTAGATAGACAAGCCAGAGAATGTCCCTGCAAACCAGTATTTTCTCTCACTCTGCATGGATCTAGTGTTTGAAGCACCTTCATCTTCTGTTTTACACTCTTTTTACTATATTCTCTTAGAAAGTCACGTAATTTATCAATAGATTCCTGACGCACAGTACAAATACTACTACAGTTCCAAGTGTACACTGGGGCTTTTGGACGTCTCCCCATAGCCTCAGCAGCCATTACTTCTTCCTCATTTCTTGGGACCATTTTCTCTTTTTCCATCACACAACCATCCTTAACTTCATATGCTCTACCATTGGTGTCAACTGCATGCAACAAACTATTACTTTGAAGATAACTCTCTTCATTAAAAAATGGTTCAGTACTTGAACTGTGTTTCCATTCTCCCAAGAACACTTTACAAAAGTTACTTTTTTTCACTTCTCTTTTCCTTTTGCTTTGTGACTTCATTGCATTCACTAATTTATCTAATCTACGCATCCTATTCAAAATTAGAATAAAAAGTTTTCTTTTTATTTCCAAAGCCTTATTTACAATATTTTCTATAAAGAAAATGTTCTTAATAAATTTTGTTTTTTTCTTATATTTTTTCACATCCTTTAGCAAATTTAACATCACTCTTCTATGAAACATTTTTCGACGAATGTTTTTAAAATCTAATTTTCGTGTTAAATCAGTTTGACATACTTCTGATTGTACATTAGCTTTTTTTTGCTGTTGACTGTGTTGTTGCTTTGTACATAAAACACTGTTTGTTTTACAGTTATTTTTGCCATTTTTTTGTTTTTTGAAAATCTTTTTAAAGAAATCTCTGCTCTGCTTACCAGTAGACTTTTTCTTTTTGCCATCACCAGCTTCTCCTCCTATTTTGTTTTCCCAGTTTTGTCCAGATATACTTGTTGTTGCTTTTCTTTCCTCTTTCTTGTCCTTAAAGGCATTTTTTTTTGTTTTTCACTGTTGCTCAGCAATACCTGCAAGGAACTTAAAAAAAATCCTTTTTGTAATTATAATTCATTAAAATATTTTTTTTTACTTTTCATTAATTTCAAATGTTTTTCCATTTGTCTCTCATTTGTGATTTACTAATTTGTGCACAGTGCTAACCACCACAGTTGAAAAAAAACAAGCTGCCCCTTTCCTGCAAGTGCATGTTTTACAGAACAACTGCAACACAAATTATATCTGTGGCCACAATTCCTGTGCGCACACAGCCTCATGGTGTGTTTCTAAGCAGAAAACAGAATTTGATTTGCAAATTCAAAGTACATTTACTACTCTGGTAGATCAAGTGATAATTGCTGTTACAGCCTTACACATTTTCCTTGTAGATCACAGAGGCAGAAAAGAGCACATTTCCTAACAGCTACTTCATACCATAAGTATCTGCAACCTGGGTGAGTGTTTACAGTAGAGCAAAGAAAATGAGGCCTTGGTGACGTTGAATGTGTTTGCATTACACACAGTCCTGAGTAGTACGCATGGGAGTGTTGGAGAAGCTGCTGCGTGTGTCCCAAGAGTGTGTTTCTGCAGACTATGTATTGTCAGCTGCAAGAGACATGAGCAAGGAGATTTCCAGAACTGCATGAAGACTGCAGGGATGTACGTAACAGTGCATGTGTGCTAAGGGATAATTTGTGTAAACACAACAGGCTGCCCCTTTCCTGGGACTGCAATTCTTACTGAACAACAACTTCACAAACTAAATCTCTGCCCACAATTCCTGTGCGCACACAGACTCATGCTATGTTTTTTGGAACAAAACAGTGTCCCTGAATAGTACCAAATTACTGTTACTGCCTGACACATTTCCCTTATCATTTACAGAAGCAGAAAACAGCACATGTCCTAACAGCTCCTTAAGACCATGACCATGTGTTACAGGGTGAGTGATTAGACTAGATCAATTTAAATGAGGCCTTGGTGACGTTGAATGTGTTTGCATTACACAGTGCTATCTGAAACAGCACACAGAGCTGAGTACTACACATGAGAGTGTTGGAGAAGCTGCTGCGTGTGTGCCAAGAGTGTGTTTCTGAAGACTGTGTATTGTCTGGTACAAGACAGATGAGCAAAGAGACTTCCAGAACTGCATGAAGACTGCAGGGATATATGTAACAGTGCATGTGTGCTAAGGGATAATTTGTGTAAACACAACAGGCTGCCCCTTTCCTGGGACTGCATTTCTTACTGAACAACATCTTCACAAATTAAATCTCTGCCCACAATTCGTGTGCGCACACAGACTCATGCCATCATTTTACGCACATAACACCGGCTGCCCCTTTCCTGGGACTGCATTTCTTACTGAACAACAAATTCATACATTAAATCTCTGCCCACAATTCCTGTGTGCACACAGAGTCATGCCATCATTTTAGGCACATAACACAGGCTGCCCCTTTCCTGGGACTGCATTTCTTACTGAACAACATCTTCACAAATTAAATCTCTGCCCACAATTCCTGTGTGCACACAGAGTCATGCCATAATTTTAGGCACATAACACAGGCTGCCCCTTTCCTGGGACTGCATTTCTTACTGAACAACATCTTCACAAATTAAATCTCTGCCCACAATTCCTGTGCGCACACAGACTCATGCTATGTTTTTTGGAACAAAACAGTGTCCCTGAATAGTACCAAATTACTGTTACTGCTTGACACATTTCCCATATCATTTACAGAAGCAGAAAACAGCACATGTCCTAACAGCTCCTTAACACCATGACCATGTGTTACAGGGTGAGTGATTAGACTAGATCAATTTAAATGAGGCCTTGGTGACGTTGAATGTGTTTGCATTACACATTGCTATCTGAAACAGCACACAGAGCTGAGTACTAAACATGAGAGTGTTGGAGAAGCTGCTGCGTGTGTGCCAAGAGTGTGTTTCTGAAGACTGTGTATTGTCTGGTGCAAGACAGATGAGCAAAGAGACTTCCATAACTGCATGAAGACTGCAGGGATGTATGTAACAGTGCATGTGTGCTAAGGGATAATTTGTGTAAACACAACAGGCTGCCCCTTTCCTGGGACTGCATTTCTTAGTGAACAACAAATTCATACATTAAATCTCTGCCCACAATTCCTGTGTGCACACAGAGTCATGCCATCATTTTAGGCACATAACACAGGCTGCCCCTTTCCTGGGACTGCATTTCTTACTGAACAACATCTTCACAAATTAAATCTCTGCCCACAATTCCTGTGTGCACACAGAGTCATGCCATAATTTTAGGCACATAACACAGGCTGCCCCTTTCCTGGGACTGCATTTCTTACTGAACAACATCTTCACAAATTAAATCTCTGCCCACAATTCCTGTGCGCACACAGACTCATGCTATGTTTTTTGGAACAAAACAGTGTCCCTGAATAGTACCAAATTACTGTTACTGCTTGACACATTTCCCATATCATTTACAGAAGCAGAAAACAGCACATGTCCTAACAGCTCCTTAACACCATGACCATGTGTTACAGGGTGAGTGATTAGACTAGATCAATTTAAATGAGGCCTTGGTGACGTTGAATGTGTTTGCATTACACATTGCTATCTGAAACAGCACACAGAGCTGAGTACTAAACATGAGAGTGTTGGAGAAGCTGCTGCGTGTGTGCCAAGACTGTGTTTCTGAAGACTGTGTATTGTCTGGTGCAAGACAGATGAGCAAAGAGACTTCCATAACTGCATGAAGACTGCAGGGATGTATGTAACAGTGCATGTGTGCTAAGGGATAATTTGTGTAAACACAACAGGCTGCCCCTTTCCTGGGACTGCATTTCTTAGTGAACAACATCTTCACAAATTAAATCTCTGCCCACAATTCCTGTGCGCACACAGACTCATGCCATCATTTTACGCACATAACACCGGCTGCCCCTATCCTGGGACTGCATTTCTTACTGAACAACAACTTCATAAATTAAATCTCTGCCCACAATTCCTGTGTGCACACAGAGTCATGCCATCATTTTAGGCACATAACACAGGCTGCCCCTTTCCTGGGACTGCATTTCTTACTGAACAACATCTTCACAAATTAAATCTCTGCCCACAATTCCTGTATGCACACAGAGTCATACCATCATTTTAAGCACATAACACAGGCTGCCCCTTTCCTGGGACTGCCTTTCTTACTGAACAACAACTTCACAAATTAAATCTCAGACAACAATTCCTATATGCACACAGACTCATGCTGTGTTGGTAGGCACAAAACCCAGGCTGCCCCTTTCCTGGGTCATCAATTCTTACAGAACTAATGCTTTTTTCAAATGTGCTGCCATTTTCCTCTCTTTTCTTTCAAAGTGATTTCTGCTACATCCTAACCATCACAATTTAAAAGAAGCTGTCCTTTTCTTTCTACTGCAAGTCTTACTTTTCAACAGCAACACAAATTAAATCTCTGTCAACACTTCGTCTCTGCACACAGACTCATGGTTTGAGGGTAGGCACAAAACAGTATTCCTCATTGTTACCAGTACACATTAACTTATGGTGAAAACATACTCCATAATATTTTACATAGTCAAGACAGTTAAATATCTCCCAAAACAGAAAATGTAAATCACAACTTTAAACAAATAATCACAATTCTTTTTTTTTATATCTAAATTAACCACAAACACCCCCTCTCAAACTCATATCTCACCTTTAAAATTAGTTCTTTGGGAAAGAAATGTGGCAGTCACACAGCAGTTTATCAGACCAGAATCTCTGAGCTGAACACCTCTCTCCTCTCAGCAGAACCAGTTAATGGCACAGTTTCCCTCTCTTTTTTCACACATATAGATGTTAATTTCAAATCTCAGTGCTTCCCACTTTTTTTCAAAAGAAATCACACATTTCTATTGGTTGAAAACTTCAACCCCTTTCCAAATGTACCCTTCCCCCAACTTGACTTCTGCCTGCTACCATAGCAACAGGTCATGGAACACAGGTGTGAGCAGAGAGGTCAGAAGTTCAGCAGACAATGTTTCATTTCCAAAGAGCAAGAGTGCTTGACTTTTCAAACCTAACAGCAAATCCAAACTAATGTTCTTTGTTCACACATTTTTCTGAACCAATACAAAACATGCTTTTTAAAATTTAAACATACAGCCTAGTTTTTAGTGTAGAATGGTTTGAAACAGCCAATGAGTTCTTTTTATTAAAAAAAGTATGTGTGCTCCCATTTTTCAACTGTCTTTCATTTCTTTTTGCCTTTCTACTGAAAGACACCTCCTGAGTGCATCCAGATCTCCTTTGAAGATGTTCACAGTGTGGATTGTAGGTCACAGCTATGTCTTCTGGAGTGAAAAATTTGCAGAAAAAAGAGGTATGGTGAGAGACCTTGCTTTGCCAAATGTAGACATTAAATGGATTGGTCAGAGTGGATTAAAGTGGCACCAATTAAAGCCTTTGGTGAAAACCTTTCTACATCTCCCACAGCCTAACCTTATTATTGTGCACTGTGGTGGAAATGACCTAGGCACTTTAACTGGGGTAGGTCTGGAAATGCTTATTAAGGACACCTTTGTGCAATTGATGTCGCTTTTTCCACAAACTGCCTTCGTATATTCTAACATATGCCAAAGGCAAAAGTGGAACTGGTCCAACCAATTTTGTCCGCAGATTGACAAAGCAAGGAAGCACGTCAACAAATCTATTTCTGCTTTCCTCAGAGACTATGGTATGGGTTCTATATACCACAACAACTTGCGTTACAACATGCAAGACATTTATAGAGGAGATGCTGTACACTTCACTGATGAAGGCAACAGAGTCTTCCTCTTGAACTTTAGACTCTGCATCGGTACTTACTTGTAGGTACCAAAAAACACACAATAAACACAAGGGCTCTTTTTAGAGCCACCTTATATCTTTTCACTTAATTGCACATTTTTATTATTTAAAAAAAAAAAAAAAAATCGGGTGCGCGCTGTGTGCGCGCACTCGGCGATGTTTTTTTTCAAAATATAAATCTTTTTTTTTGCCCTACAAGGTCCTACTGTGACCCCCTTACAATGCCTAGTGGGTCAATATCTCCCCACTCTGCCCCCTTTTCAAGTTCTCCCCCTTTGTTTATCACCCCCTCTTTATGCGAGAGACAAAATGGCGGCCGTCGCTTCCTGATTTCCACCGATTCGAATGTTTACTGACATCTAACAACCAATCAGAAGTGCGCTCGCGCACGGCAAGGTGCGCGCACAGGACTTGCTCAGTGCGTGCACGGTACGCGCGTACAGATATATATATTGATTTAAATGCTATTTTCTCAGGAAATACTGAACAGATTTACACCAAACCTGCAAAAGGCACTTCATGGACCTTATGGCTACCTCTCTGCCAAATTTCACATAATTCTGTTCAGCCGTTCGGGCTGTAGCTGCGACTAAAGTCCCTATGGAAAAATGCATGGGGAAAACATGTTTTGGGACCCCCCCTTTTTCTCGGCCCCCGCTTGACGAATCCCCCCGAAACTTTCAGGGTAGGAGCTGAGCGGAGCGCCCCATAAGTTTTGAAAATTTTGCGAGGATTCGTCAACCGGTGCCAAAGTTATTCAAAATAGAATTTTGAGATTTCCTATGGAAACACGGTCCTAACTATAACTACCTACTGGCGACCGCCAGTAGGTAATGTGTGTGTATATATATATATATGTGTCCAGTTGAAGGCAGGAGCCGAAACGCATTGACCGTCCATGCTTTGCACAATGGTGCACTAATAAAAGCCCTTGTTTGGTCAATTACCTGTGGATTCTTTGCTCCGTGGTGCTGTGGAACTCTTGCCGTGTGGAGGTGTGGAGTTTTTGGGGAAAATATATATGTGTATGTACTTGTGTATATATATATCTATATTTGTTTATGTATGCATGCTTTACATCTTCCCACTGCTTGTTATGCGCCTATGCACGTTTTCATTGTTCTTTATCCACTCTCTGCTTATCTCTTCTTTATCTGTGGACTGTGTTTATGCTCTCAATGTGTGCACCCTTTCCATGCCCCTTGACTCTGCAGTATCTGAAGTCCTTTATCTATGTACTCCTTGCCTAACAAAAAAGCATGTACTATGCGCATCTGCTATATCTGTGCACTGCATATTCTTGGCCCTCTGAATCTCCACTTTTTGAATGTATCTTACCTGCGCTTTATCTAGGCACTGCTTACATTACCCGTTACAGATGGACTGCTTGAATGGCACATAGATGTGCACTGCTTGCATGTTCTGTGTATTTTGCACACCCTCGATCTATGCACAGCTTCTATGTATTACGTGAAGACATCATTCTATCCTTAATATGTACACACTGCCATTACGGGCCCAGCATCTTATGCACTCGTTGCTTGCCTTGACTGCGCTTCTTCAATGCCTTTCAACTATGTACTCATTGCCCAGGGTAGCTGCACTTTTTGTGTGTTTCCTGTGCTTGAACATTGCTTGAAGGCATTCTATGTATGCACCACATACATTCCTTTGTCCCTGCAGTGCCTCTGCACTACAGCAAGTGCTTCATTCACCTTGCACTTCCTGTAGCTCTTTATCTGTGTGCCTTATGTGCTGTACATATATACTGCATATCTCTCCCGTATCTCTGAATTTATGGTCTATACCTATGCACAGTGTGTCTGACCTGTTTCTATGCACTGCTTCTTTGTTCTACACCCCACACATTCAATCTCCTCATGCCTTGCACCAGTGTGTAAATAGAGGGTCACACTTCCCTTAGCTTTTTCTTCATTCTGGGAAAGAGCGACCCTCTCCAAGCACAACAAGACTGAGAAGCTTCTCTACAGAACGTCTGGATGTGAGATAAACACTTTGTAAAAAGATGATGAAGATGTTCACAGGAAGGTGGTACCTTCAGAGAGAAACTGCATTAAAAACTGTATACCAAGTGTTCAGGTACACTAGCAAAAACAAAACATTTAACAACAAAAAAATACAAGAGTAGAACAAGCAGAATAAGGCACTGAGGTACAAGGGGGTGTAGAATGTGAAGAATATGGAACAACAAGAGTTGAGACTCTAGGAACTGAGGGGCATATTTACAAGCCCCTATTGCCACAGAAATGTCACTTTTAACGACGTTCCTGTGGCGATAGGGGCCTTGCCTTATTTACAAGGCGGCCTGAGGCCACTTAATGTGGCTCTACACCGCCTTGTAAATAAGGCCCCTTTTCACGCTATACTTAACATCAAAGGAGTGGACAAGGGGCGCTTCGGTGGGCGTTCTTCCGCAATACCCATTGATTTTGACGATGCCCTCCCTATTTACAAGGGTGGTGTAAATAGGAGGCAGCCCCAAAATTAAGATCGGGGAAAACCTGTTCTTAACATGGGGAAACGAGGAGAAATACTTTATTTCTCTTTGTTTTTGCTGTTTCTATGTGTGCTGCATTGTGCAGTACATATGGAAACACCAAATCGCCATGAATGATTGTTTGAGTGCAGGAAGGTGTCCCTTCCTGCAATAAACAATCAGCAAAAAAATGACGATTTACAACTTCTATGTGTGCTGCACAATGCAACACACATAGAAGTTTAAAATAGCCATTTGTGATTGTTTATGCGCTTGGGAAAATGCAGGGATGTGCCGTATCTCTGTAAATACGGCTCTTTGTGCCTAATGCCATGCTCCACTATTCCATTGTAAATAGGCCCCCGAGTTTTAACCCCCCTTGTATAGCACCACTACTGATGACATCCTTGGTAACCTGGAAATACTTCCCGACCATCTTGAATTGGGATAAGCCCAGGGAAAATAATGTCTTTGCATGTTTCATGGTCCTCCATTCAACTGGAGCTGCTATAGGGCAAGCCTTTCCCTTGCCAATCCTCACACGCGAACAAAGGATGGACTCCTACTCCTATTAAGATGGCCAGGACCCACTAACGTGAAGACAGGGAAAGCCTGTGGTAAGAGCATATGTGCCCCATATGGTAAAAACTTCTTTTTTCTTCCTTCCATGGCCTCAAATGGAACAATGGAGAACTTTTGCTTTGTGCAGATGTTCTCAGCCCTGCATCTGTGTCCTTGAGGCTGTGGTGTAACTCTGTGCACTACTTGTAGGTGCTATAACTATGTGGTGCCTGCATTCCCTACAGCTGCATGTGCAGTGTGCCCTTTATCTATAGACTTCAGCCCCACACAAGGTAGGGTCTGTCCTCACTGTATGGCTGCACTGATTCTGTGCCCTACTCAAATATCCAATCTTCTGCGTTGCGTCTGTGCACTGCTTGTGTGTGCTGTGGTGGTGTGCTGCTTGCATACCGTGCACCTATGCACTTTGTTCCTGTCCTGTATCAATAACTGCTTGTATGTGGTTGTATGTTCACAGCCTACCTGTTGAATCAAGCACAGCATCTGCGCTCCACCCCAGTAAAACATACTGGGGCCTAAACACAGAGGCATGTTGAGGTACATAGATTACTCCTATAGGATTGTAATACTTTTACATGCCTTTGTAAATTGACCTCAAAACATCTACAATGGGAGTAAAATGGGAATAGTCATGGAATATTCATGTACAATTAGTGCACAAGAAAGAACTGTGCCCTCTTTACACTTTTATAAAAAGGGAGTTGAGCATTTCAGGGGTGATTCATAAAGGGATGTGCGAGCACATAAAACAATTTTCCTGTAGTACTACTCTGTATTGGTCTAGAATATCGAATATGGAATATCATTAAATCACAATATCTGAACCAAATATCAAGAGGAAAAATATTCACGGGGAGGTAATGATTTTTCTATACCTAACTCCACATCTATCTTCCTGAATGATATACATATACTGATCCAGCGGTGTACCAGCAACAGATACTCCACTACCATATACTCACCTGGACCCATAAACACACAATTGAGTAAAGCGCTGATGTCAAAGTTTATATATATACACACAATATTCAGGATTGGTTATCTAATACTCCTAACTAACCTTTCACTGATCAAAAACGTTCTTTCCTCTGGTCAATGGACCATTAGTTGATGGTGATAATTAACATAACTCTTAACTATTCTTTTATTTAAAGTCAATAATCACAGACTCAGGAAGTTTTAAATCTTTATCTAAATTAAATGCATGTGAACCATTTAAAAAAAATGCAGTGCAGTCACCATCATCCATAGGAGAGAAACATTCAATTCATTAAATTCAAAGAAAACATTTACCTCGGACTCATAAAATAACCAATGCTCAGAAAGGGAGAGGACAGAGAGAAAAGAACATCAGCAAATAATGAGGAATTATATTTACCAAGGATGGTGTGAAAGACCAACCCCCTGGCCAAAGGGCTGGTAAGGGTCCACCGGGAAAGGTCAGGTGACAAAGACCTCAGGACAGGATTCAGGACAGGATAGTTGACCTCTCTAGAATACCGACGATTATGCCGCACCCCTCTCTGACACTGTCTTCCTCCTCGAGATTCTTCCACGATCTTCTGATCTAACCCAATTAAATTAGGATAGAAAATTCTGCTTCAGGTTCTGCATTCGGCTCTTCATTAACGTCTCACAGCACCTCTCCCGGCATCAGCATCTCCCGCAGCAAAGACAGCATCCTCCTTCTCTCAGCATCTGTGTCTATCTAACTAACTAAACCTATCTTAATTATACCTTTCGTTCTTCATGTTCCACCCACTAAAGTTTCAATATCGTAAAAATACGAAATTTGATTGGTCAGGCAAGGGGGAAGCTCTATCACACCATGCTTACATATCATTAAAATCAGTCCAACTATTGTTCGCAAACCCATCCCCTTAATTTTTATTCATAAATTGGGTTCTCATGCGCTTTCGCATTTCACTTTCAAACAATATAATAACATTTTTAATACGAGTCTTCATCGTTGAACTCTTCACCATCCGTTCCCAGGGTGTAACACTTGTCCTTTGGCTTGCATTCAGTCTTTCAGTCATCGTTCCGGGCTCCCTTTCAGTGGACATGCGCAGACTTCGCGTTACTCAGCTTATTTCAGTTATGCTTGAGAGGCCCAAATACGCACTAGTGATAAAGTCAAAAAGACAAGTATTAAGTTCACAAATAAAGTGGTCGCACTGTACACCACCCACCTCTACTCTATTCACCTTTACTAATTAATACTTTCCCCGCATTAGTATTAGTAAAATAGCTTGTTTTCATTTCAAGTAAGCAGATGCCATGCACGCGAGTCTTCAAGACTCCATTTTAGTGTCTTCTGCTCATGCGCCAGAATTTCCCTCCAAGCGTTAGTTCTTCATACTGCGTAGATGCAGTTGACTCATGCGCAAAACAGTTCCACGTTTAAAGCAGTATTAGTCCGTCTTTATTGTTATCTGCATTAGTACACACATACGCAATCTTCACTAACCTGCGTGTTCATGTGGTGCGTATTAGTTATTCACGTAACTTTTGTTAATAACTTCGTTAGTAAGTTAAATGAGTGGATTGCTTCCGAGCAAGTCTCTTTTTTACGAGACCTTGCTCCATCAATCCCCTCTCTGATGGCATTTTTGAGCCATCAGAAAATTAACCAGCCCTTCCCAAATGCCAACTTTAGCATATTTCAGTATCTTTTTCTTGCATCTGATTTATGTCCTTTCTCTTTAAAATGTTTCATCTTTTGATATAGTTTTCCTTTTATCTCTTCCAGTTGAATTTCTTCATATTCCCTCTTCCGTTTCTTTCCTTTCCCTTCTCTTTCTAAATGTATTCTTCTTTTCCCTTTGCTTCTGCAACATTTACATGTAATCATTATTGTCAAAACTATTGTCATTATCACAACTATTGGTAATATTATTTGCCCTAGTAAACTCTTTCCAAAGTTAGTAAACCATTTCCCTATAGACGTTATACTCTTTCCCCATACACCGTCAACCTCCAGTTGGGTCAAATAATCATGCATTCTTGTAATGTTTCCAATATACCCTTTAATTTCCTTACTTTTGTCCGGAATGTAAGTACAGCAATGTTGAATTTTCAACATACCACAGACTCCACCCTCTTTTGCTGATAAGATATCAAGAGCAAGACGATTTTGTAAAACCATAGACATTATCGCAACCATTTCTGTATTAATCATCAAGAATCTTCCGGCAGTATCTGTAGAAAGACGATCAACAATTGTTGATAGTTTGCAAATTTTACGTGAATTTATAATGACTCCAACTAGGGTATCAATGCACTAAATATATCACCTACAATTTCAGAAAAACTAGCTCTTCTTATCCGTGTTAGTCCATTAGATATTTCATTGATTCTGTCCACATGGTAGATCTTTGAAAAAACGATTCCAAAATAAAAGTTCCCATACCATCTTGCAGGTAACCTATAATAGGCATTGTTCCCGCATACATAATAAACTCCTGGAAATACAGGATCGGTTCCCCCTTTTAGTCCCCATCCGCCTAACATTAGGAAGTTGTGTTCACATTCACTGGAACCAATGAAAATGTTATTGTAATCTGTCTTTAACCTGTGGAGGCAGAATTTTCCCTTTTTCACAAATTCTAGGGACATCGCAGCATGAGTCTCGCCCTTTGCATAAATTCCCTCTTTCTCAGTCCATGGTGGTACATGGGATTTCTGTTCAGCAGCTTTCTTTATTAAATCCTGTCTCCTTTCTTCAACTAAATTCAAAAACTCTTATTCTTCTTCACGTAATATACATGTTAGGTTATCCTTATGTGCTTGTGCTCTATCTATTGAACTCATTGTTAAGGAAAATTCACCCATAAATTGTGCATCTTTACTAGTAAGTACTGGATTCATATTCTTTCTAATAGGTAGTTCTGAAAACACTACATTTAAGTTTGATTAAAAATTCTGAAGCTTTCCGGTTATATAAAATAAACTTGATAGAACACTACATGATACACAACGTGTCAAGGGTATATGGTGATAGGTAACCACTTCTGACATAGATGATGCTAATTTCATACAGATATAACAATCACTAATCTCCATTGTATTAACGTACTGAAATAACAATTTAGTAAATACATTTAAAGACGAATCACTGTCTGATTCATTATGATAGTATATCTCATCTTCTATCGCTATTTCTATTTTAGTTCCCTTTATTCTATCTACTTTTTCATTAGTAATTGTACTATTCTTGTTACTTGTTTCCATTAACAAAGGTACTCTCACTGTTAGAAATAACAACACTAACACTACTAGTAGAATTCTACATAAGCAAAATCCTAAACATTTTCGTTTTATACTTCGTTTCGGTTGTACAGTGACTTCAACTTCTGCCATTTGAATCTGGGAAAATGTCTTCTCTTGTTTCTTTATTTATTCACAATTCAGTCTCTTTTATTTCTAAGGTAGTCTTAATTTGTTGTCATCAATCTGTGCAACATGAACCTTTTCTGTTTCCTCGCGTAAATCTAAATTTTCAAATTCTTATAGAATTACATAGGTCCACTCAGGGGCGTTGCATTTTCTGTTTAAAATCCTCAGTCTTGGACTTCTTCGAGTGAGTTTTGCTATTGGATGTTTGGATTTAGTTTGACTAGAAACTTCATGTACTTGCTCCGGTTGCTCCTCTGACTTCCTTAAGTAATATCTTAGGGGCATATCAGCAACAACCGGCGATAATTATCGCTAAGCGCACTTAGCGCTAGGATAATTATCGCCGGCTAACATGGATTTTTATCGCTGAGTTAGCGTGCTTATCTCAAAAGCGATAAAAATCCTAGCGCTAACTGCCAAACGTGTAATTATCGCTGGAAACCCAGCGATAATCCCACGAAGTTTGGCGATAGCTTGCTGATAGGGCCTCACATACTTAGCCATGATAGCCACCTTCCATAGGATAGCATGGCTAAGTCAGTTTCAAAGCAGGCATAAGGAATATAGTGATAACAGAGTTTATTGTTACTTTTCTTGTCGCTAAGCTGCTTTGCGTTAGGCTTGATAATAGGAGAGATGTCGCTTAGCGACATTTCTCCCGTTATCCTGTGGAGGAACGCCCACTTTGCATCTCATTAGAGATGCAAAGATGGGCGTTAGGAATTCAGGCGCTAAGACAAGGTTTCTTGCGATTGCATGACCTTGCTAATATAGCGATAAAATTATCGCCGCTTTTCGGCCAAAAACTCCCGCAAAAGCGACGATAATTTTATATCGCCGCCTTGTAGATATGCCCCCCAATCTTTTCACTCCACCTGGCCAATTATCACCTTTTCTAACTCTTTTGACTTGAACTGCACTTTCACCTTCTTTGTCTCTTTCTAAAGTTCTTTTATTTTCACTTTGTCTGGGCACAATCTGTTCTTGTTCCTCTTCCCCTTCAAATTGTCTTTGTTCTGTATTTGGAAATTCTTCTACCTGCACCTGTTCAGGTCTTATTGTAGTTTGTTCTTCTTCTGCCTGAACCTCTTCTTCTAAATCTATCTGGTCCTGTTCAGGTCTTATTTCAGTTTGTTCTTCTTCTGCCTGAACTTGTTCTTCTTCTTCTATCTTACCCTTCTCAGGTTTCTGAATTGCTTTGTTTATTTCTACCTGAGTGTGTTCTTCTTTTCCTGTCTTTTCCTCTCTACCTTCCTGTCTCTCTATTTTATTTGTTCTTCTTGTTTTGATAGCAGCTTCAGGTATTTCAATCACTGGTATCCACCCCTCGTGACTTGTACTTGGTTGTTCATCATCTATTAGTCTTTCAGAATTTGTCACCTTAGATTCTTTGACTTCACAACCTTCAGCTTCTGACGTCTCAGCTTGTTCAGTCAGTTGCTGCTCTTTTTCCTCAAGTGGACTTGGAATTCTTCTGGTATGGCTGGCATGAATCCAATTGGGTAAACCTGCACACTTCACTGCTGTGGTAGCGACTAGTATGACTTGACGTGGTTTATCCTGCTAGACACGATTTCCTTGCATGTTTCTTCACTAACACCCAATCTCCAGGATTCAAATCATGCGCTTGGTCTGGCTGCCTTGGAACTGCATCTTCTCCAACCTGATGAAAGACAGAACGCACCATTTCAGCCAATCCTTTGCAATAGTCCAATACCAGATCATCAGAAATATTCATCAATTTATTTCCAGGAATAAATGCTTGTCTCATTGCCCTTCCCATGAGTACTTCATGTGGACTCAATCCTGTTTTTCAGTCAGGAATACTTCTGAGACCCATCAGTATGAGAGGCAATGCATCTGGCCTTTTTAGCATAATCGATGCACACACCTTCCCTAACCTTGACTTGATTGTGCCGTTAAGCTGTCCAACTATTCCAGAAGCCTCTGGACGATAAGCACAGTGCAATTTTTGTTCAATGTTAAATGCAGCGCAGATTATTCGAATTATCTCATTATGAAAACGAGGTCCTCTATCTGATTCCAAAGTAACTGCAAAACCGAAACAGTAATTTAGCAACTGTGAGACTGTCATTTCTTCTTGTGGAGTATGCCTCTACCCATGTGGAGAACAGGCACACTATGACAAGTACATACTTCAATCCATAGCACGGAGGCAACTCAATAATGTCTAACTGCAACCTGGTGAATGGTCCTTCTGCCTTTCCAAATTTTACTGATGTCACAAAGAGCCGCGCTGGGATTGGTTGGAACTGCGGGCGTGAGAAAGAAGCAGATTGTCAAGGGAGGGTCAGTAGTGAGGAGCAATTCTGACGTCACAAAAGGCCGCGCTGGCATTGGTCAGACCACAAGTGCGGGCCTGAGTCTGATTGGTTGATAGATAGAAGCCGCACTAGGATTGGTGGGAAAAGAATTGTATGTTGAGTCCTGATATGACTGCTGGTGTGAGCCGTGTTAATATAGGGCGCGAAGTAGGTAATAGAGCTAGGAGGTATATGGAAGACTCTTTCCTATATCGTTCCTCTGAAATGTTTGGAGGACGAAAGAAAATGACGTTAAGGAAAAAAATGTAAAATTTCTTTAAGAAAGACAAGCCCGTGATGACTGGAGAGGGAATTCCTATACTGCCACCTAGAACACCTATTGGTTTTTCTTGGTACGATGGAGGGTTTTTAATTAAAATATCCTCCAATAATTCATCATCTGATTCTCCATATCCTGTCGTATTCATGTGTTTCGTCTTTTCCTTGCACTTGCCTCCTGACTGCTCTTCAGTCATTAATACTCGATACAAACCCTCTGTCACTACAGCTCTTCTCCAACGCTTCATTTGATCTCCACTTGACTCATAGAGATATCTAGGCAAAAATATCCTAAATCTCCGACCACTTCTGAATTGTTCACAATCAAATGCCTCAATCTCCCATTCTTCCAAAGCTTCATACTGTGTCATTCTAGGACTTGGTACTAACATATTCATTCTATCTCTCAAATTCTGTAGTATCTTTAGGTTAAAAGTACCATGATCCAGAAAAGCCAAAACACCATCACGTTTTGTATACTCCACTCAATTCTCCAACCATACACACGTGTGATATCCTTTCTCCATCTGACCACTGTCTTCCTGCCTGAATTTTGCTGCTGACAGATTAAGCATCTTTGGCAAAGGCTTTCTGTGACTACCCTAAACTTTGGATTGTACCAACTCTGTTTGAATAGTCTGATCATTGAATCCCTGCCAATATGTGTTGTCCCATTGTATACTCTTGCCATTTGAGAGAGTAAGCAATCTGGCATGACTGGTCTGTCATCTAAGTATACCCACACTTCATCTTCTGTCCTTTTTGTACAACCTGATTTTATCCAGATTTCCTTTTCCTTTTCCTCAGCTTCTTCCTACAACTGTCTAACCTCATCCCATGTTTCTGGAACTGAGAAAAACATAAGTTGGCAGCTGGTTTCACTTGGTTCAACTTTTCTGTTAATTGCCATTGTATTTCTTGCACAGTATTGAGCAATTTGGTCTGCGTACTTATTACCTGCCGTCACATATGCTTGTGCTGTTGATAAGTTTTAGGGCAATATGTGGGTTATCCGCGCAAAAGCCTTGATTGTTGCTCACTGTATAACCCCCATATTACTTCCCAGTTGTATCAGCAAATAACACAGCTCCTCATTTAGTTTATTGACTGTTAATCCTTTGGGGATCACAGTCATTTTTTATCTGATTGCTATATGAATGTTATCGGACTCCTTAGGGACGGCCATTGCTGTCCAGGTGCGTGAGTCGTATATTACTCTGCAGCCCTCATCTCTGTGCTCCGTTGTGCCTTCTCTACACACACTTGGGTGTGAATCGAGGGGCCTCTTTTATTAACTGTGCAGACGTTTTAAACAGTTGTCATATAATCTCTTTTATCTACCTTTTGTGATGCTACGCCTTTTTATTCTTTTATCAAACTGTTTTTATTATGCTTATTTATATTGTTTTGTTATGACAATCTCTGTATTTATTGCATGCGTTTATGACTAATTTTGTCGAAGAAAGCTAATTAAATGATCATATTAAAAAAAAAAACTGGAGTCTACATCACAAGAATTCAATCATATATTTTTAGACTTCATGTGTTATGTTCTGATATCTTTCTCAACTGAAGTAGCCAGATATATTAATTAGCATAGTTCTAACAATTTAGAGATGGAAATAATAACTCGCGTACATCTCCCAAATCAGCTCATAATTTAACTCTTTCAATGAATATATATATACCCTGTCTTTATTTCCATTGGCACTCTTTTAGAGAGCTTAAGACTGCCCTTAGAGAATACTCTTGGCGTTGCAACATCCACATCGATCACGCCATAACTCTTCTCTGCCAGGCATGCGCTATTCTCTGTTTTTGTTGTCGCCCGTTATCATGTCTATACACACGCTTGAAACTCTCTGGGTAAAAATAGTTAGTGTCACGTCCATGGCAGACTCGGCAGCAAACAGATCGTGTGCACCAGACTTCATTATAAGAGAGAAGACCGCTACTCCAACATGACCTCTGATGGAGGTCATAAAAACCCGGATGAGGGCAGCCATGTTGGCTTTGAACCTCCAGCACAAGGCTGCGCGGACTGAGACCGTATGCCAGCTTCGGCAGCACCGTGCAAGGACTGACAAGGCTAGATGTTTTGACCAGGCCGGATTCGGCCCCTAGTAGCATGTAGTACAGGAGACATTATCTGCACTGCCAGTGTTTCCTGTTTCAACCGGAAGACTTCACTCTGAAGGGTGGGTGGCCAGGTGTAGGTTTTAACAAATCATTTACCATGCCAAGTGGCGAGCAGAATGTGGATAGCCTGAAAAAACATTGAGGCATATGTACAAGCCCCTAGCACCACCACAGAGTCACTTTTACATATGTTGTGGTGGCGATTGGGGCTGCACCTTATATACAAGGCAGCGTTAAGCCTCTTAACGTGGCTTAACGCTACCTTGTACATAAGGTCCCCTTTCACGCTATGGTTAGCGTGAAAGGGGCTGAAGTAAGTGTTGTGGTAGCCATTAAACCGCAACACCCATTGTATTTGACGCTGTCCTCTATGTACAAGGGAGGCGTACATAGGAGGCAGCATCAAAATTAAGACCAGGAAAACTCTGGTCTTAAGTTGGAGAAACAAGGAGAAATGCATTATTTCTCCTCGTTTATGCTTTTTCCATGTGTGCTGTCTTGGACAGCACACATGGAAAAAGCAAAATGCTATGGTGTATTCATGTACAGGAAGGTGTCCCTTCCTGTACATAAACAAATTGTTGTAATAAAAAAAATGCCTCTTTGTCACTTTTATGTGGGCTGCATGAATCAGCACACATGAAAGTGACAGAATGGCATTTTAAGATTGTTTATGTACAGGAAGGGACACCTTCCTACACATAGACAATCCTACTCCGCGCGCCGACACCCTTGCACTCTGGTGCAAGGGCGCCTGCGTTGGCGCTAAGTTGCTCAACTTAGCACCATCGCAGGGGGAAACGCAAGGATGCACCACATTCTTGTAAATATGGTGCAGCCTTGCATTTCAGAAGTGGCGGAGCGTGTCGTTAAGCCAAGGAGGCTAACGACACGCTCCGCCACTTCCTTGTACATATCCCACATTGTCCAAATGAGACCAATATCTTTATTTTGGTATATATGTGCTTAGTTAATACAATCCATTACATAACATTATAATAATATTCATCCTGGAACAGTCCTGAAAGTTCGATAAAAATACACAAATGAAAATAATTTGATCCTTAATAATATATCCTGATGACTCAGTGATTGTCAGAGAAAGGGTGCCAATCCTTGCCATTTAAAGTGCCTAATCTATAGTAGTAAACCCTTTTTTAAATTTATGTATATGTGTATATATATATATATATATATATATGTATAAAACAGGACAAATATGCCAAAGCCCCGTTTTGAAGCATTTCCAGTTATTTAATTCCGAATCTACAAACTCGTTTCCCACACGTTTCGGCAATTTGAGTCTTGATCACAGGTGAGTAACTTTGCGACACAAATGTAAGGGCTCATATTGAAAAAGTCATGTGACATTGAGTTGCAGCTCTACAAGTTCCAAGGTGCACCAGTATTTATCATATTGTTAAAACGCAGTAAATATAAAAATTTTAGCTGCATAGCGTCCATCACTGCAGTTTTACTATTTTCCTCCTATGTGCTTACACCTTGGAATAAAGGGACTGAGTGCAAATGTTAGAGTTGCAGCAATATTTCATAATATAACTGGATTCCAAAACTGTCAGAGAGAGGTGTGTGCCTCTCTTTTCTCCCTTTCTCGCCTTGACTCCAGAAATACCATGGAAATCCAGAGGTCTGGCGTGAGGCAAGCGGGTCATGCCTCCAAAGTGTCAGCAATACAAAACAGGAAACTCCATAGTGGGGGCCCCCAACCCTGCAGGGCGGCCTCGGCGGCAACTGGAATGGAGAATCCCATATATATTATATATTACCTACTGGCAGTAGTAAGTTATAGGTCAGACCAAAGTTTCCATAGGAAAGCATTTTTTGTTTTGCCAATAACTTTGACACTGCTTGACAAATCTTCACGAAATTTCACAAAACATTCCATCATTGGTTCGGCTCTGTGTTGAAAGTTTCGAGTTGATCCCATGTTATGTCTATGGGGATTTTAATTTTTTTAAATGGAATTACACCAAATTTGGCAAAAAACTAGATATTGGTCCAGAATGCTTACTTTTTGTAATTTGGTGTAAATCCGTCCAGTAGTTTCAAGGATATTTAAGTTAAAAAAATATAGACCTTTGATTGACTGCCAACACTTCAACCAGGAAGTGTTGGCAGTCATCTTGGGACTCTGCTTGAAGCTGAGTCCCCCAAAAAAAGCTAAAAAAAAAGAAAAGAAAAAAGGGCAGGGATACCCTGTTCCTCCTGGAGTTCAAAAGTATTTTTTTAAATTTGCCACAAACTTGCGGATGGATCTGTGAATCTGTACCAAAATGAAACCCCTGGGTTGGCCAAATTCTGTGAGCATGAGGGTAATCAAGGAGGGGGGCTCATGGGGCCCCCTCCTAAGCTTTTATAAAGCCATGGGGACCGTCACCACCACAGGAAACTGAACACTATAAATGCAGGGGGGGGGGGGGGCACTCGAACTACCACGCTGCCCAGGGGGGGACTTCACATTTATTTAAGAAATCAGTATAAAAAGAAAAACTGGGAGATCTAACCAGAATTTAGTAGTCTTAAAAAAAGCATAATTGATTAAATTGCTGTCGCGTTACTATTCACATTGATCCTATGGACCCCTGCTAGGCCTCATACATTAAACAATTCTTCACCTCCCTCATCACTGACACAACATACATGATAAGGATCTTCCTTCTTTCTGGAATCGTCCCAGGCCATCTGACACATACAACTTCTGAAGAAAAATAGTCTGTAGATTCTTGGATTTAGGCTGACTGACATGTTATCTTCAACCTTCTCTAGTCTGGCAACATCACTGAAATTGAAGTGTTAAGGTAACATCCTGAGCATGTGAACAAATCCATCATTTACACAGCTATCAGTCTGTTGTTTTTATTCTTGTTGCTATTGTTTATTCTTAGTTGAATGATAATAACTGTTAGAACAGTTAGTTGCATTAATGGTGAAAAAACTCAAAAAAGAAGCATAAGCTCTTCTATAACAGTTAAAAAATTAACTACATGCATTAATACCTATGATGATTCTAATTTCTAATAGTTCCTAATGGTTTTTTTAAAACTGGTGATAACACAAGCTTCCATCACTGACTGTACACAATTGGCAGTCTGTCAGGATGCGTTTAAAAGGCTTATTTTGAGATATGACCCGACGAACAATCTCAAGTCAACTAAAGCATCTACTTAGGCATTCATTGGCAGGAAGAGCTGGAAATACCCAATCCTTAGTCTAAGACATTACTTAATTTACACTGTGCACCTTAATTATTTCTATATTTTTTAGTTTTTGGCGTCCTTCTGCGCCAATGTCAAATAACGGATAGGAACTAAATGATTTACTTTCTACAAACCTTTTTGCTATCTGCCACGTACCTTGTGTGTGCCATCCGTTTCAAATTGATGATAACGGAACAGTAATGTGATGAAAACCAGGTAGAGAATAAAACTTCCTTATCGCCCTGTGGCCACCAATGGATGTTTATCAGAGCTCTATAAAGACCTCAAATAAATAAACAAACAAATAAATAGGTATATAAATAAATAAATAATCAATGCAATATTGTACAACATTTCTGTAAGTATCAGCTCTGGCTCCCTATTTTTCAGCACAGATGCAAAATGCCCGACAGATGACAGTGCTCTGCTCGGTTTAAGAAATCATGCAAAATAGTTCCCTCGGGGGAAGCTAAAAGTCTTTGCTTCCTAGGCTAAAGAAATGCAAGCGGTCTTCAGCAGATAGAATAGGACCAGCTGTTTAATAAACACCCATACGCTTACATGCACAAGCCTGTGCAGATATAGGACATAATCGTTTACATGTAGTAAGAATGTATCGACAACCAGTTACTGTGTCAAAGCAGGTACTCTTTTTGTGAACAGTGCAGTGCTAGTGGATGGTGTGACAATGGTGAACAAAGGTGTACAGTTATAAATAAACTCAAATAAATGTTGACTTAAAAATGCATAAATTCGAAACATGGGGAGCTCTAGATTCAGGTATCCACCTATGGAAATCATTAATTAAAGTCAACAATATGTATGTCAACGTTTCGACACCAAAGTTTCAAATTATAACGGAGTCTTCATCAGGACATAAATAGTAGACACCTTCAAAAATCAAATCATAGAAACAAATGATAAGACAAAAATTTAATAATGTTGTGTTCATGTTGTCTTAAAAATCTAAATTCTCGACCAGTCCAAAATAACACCATATATCGAGGTATTTTTACCTCTTTCTTACTGATATATGTATAATGCATCTATCCTGAATAAAACGGAATAAGCACATTGATCTAAAACAGTAGGATTACTGCCATAAATGGCTAATAAATTCCATATAATAGTAACTGAAACATCTGTCATACAAAAATGCATGTCAGTGCCACCCCAAAGGAACAAGCGCGTGAGAGAGACCGATAAGTCCAAGCGTAGACAGCATGCTGGGATAAAATGGGAGCATCTTTTGGAGAACACTGTAGTGTCCTCTTCTCCTTTATTGCAGACTACTGTCTACACCTGGACTTATCAGTCTTTGATCACGTCATAGTGGGATTTCTCTCGTGTACTTGTGACTTTGGGGTGGCACTGACATGCATTTTTGTGGTTACTATGATACCCAAAACTACTTCCAGTTCTACGAAAGTTCATGTAACTCAACCATCATAACTTTGTGCTAGGAACACACCTTTTACAAGATAAATGAGAGCTTACTCCTCATGACTTCATCGAAAAAGACACCCTGATAATTGGAAAAACTGAGAAGCTCATTTAGAGCCTGGCATGCAAGCTGCTGGCCCAAAGGTCAGCAGAGAATATGGCCTCTGCTCCCATGTCAGAAATGTCTGCCATACTGAGAGATCCCTGACAGGAAGGCAGGCACCTATGTGCTTTTATTGAATCCACTGTTATTGCAGCTCTATTACAGGCACTTACATTTTGCCAAATGGTTAACATGTTTGATGTTTCTGCCCAGCAAAGTTTTTTTCTGAAAACAAACTCCCAAAACAGGAGTTTGCTAGCAGAAAACAAACAAAATGGCCCAGAGTGCAGGGAGTTTTGGGGGCCATTGTGCACTTTCATGCATGGAAGTCCTGGGGAAAGAAAGCAAGTAACAGTCACCCGTTCCTACATAGATCCAGGAAAAGAGTTTATACAGGCGAATCCAGTTGAGGATCCACCAGTGACAACTAAACACTTCTAATGATGACTAAATAGAGTCAGACACCATGCCTCAAAATTTGAAAATCTCAGATTCATTTGTGACTCAGAACTTTCTTAACCCTTGCCCCCCAAAGTCAAAGCACTTGTTGATGGTGTAAAGCTGTAGTTCCCTCTGCCCAAATCAATCCTGACAAATCACATCTTAAACATTACATATCATCTAAACTGTTCTCACCAAAAAGCTTGCTGACAGGCTTCAAAGATTGCAGAACCAGAACGTGAGACTGTAATTAAACTACCAAGAGAGTGACCATACCAAACCTGCCCCTAAAGCTCTTCATGTGCTTCCAGTAGCTGGCAAAACCAAGTTAGGAGTCCTTTGCCCGTTCAGCCTACTTGTGCAAATACCCAGCTTGCTTCTAGAAACTGGCACCACAACATGCCCCAACCAGAACTTCTCAACAACCATCTGCAAATCTGATCAACCCATGGACATTTGAGAGGTCGAAACATGCTGGCAATCCTGAGATTTCGGGTCCCAGACTAAACCCAAAATTGAGAAATGACTTCAACCATGTGAGATACGACTCCAGCCTAGTGAGAGGTGGCTCCATCCATGTGTGGTCCACAAAAGTCATAAAACTCATGTTTTTAGAAGTGCTTCAATTGAACTTCATTCAACACACTGATCGCGTGGAAAAATATTGAACACTGGTCTGTACCTCACGTGACTGGGATCTGACTTCCTGTGCTTTCTCCATAGCTGTGTCCTTTGTCGTCATCTGTGCTCATCTTCATCAAGTTTTTGATACTGTTTTCTTAAATATAATTCTGAGTAGCTTAAATTATGAACATATCTATATTTAACTAATTTAACTGCAATTATATTATTCAAATATTACAATTTATTCACAGACTATAGTATGATTTTCTGAAATATTCTCTGAATAAATCATATTTATTGATTGATACATGATTCAAATACAGGTTTTATTTTTTGGAAGCATAGCTCATGTGGATAGCTATAAATCAGGCATGACTCTGGCCTTCGGCCACAATTGGACTCGTTGAACAACAGGAACTGCGATACTCTCGTACAACCAGGATTAAGAAGGGTAAGCCACTGCCACCAATATCTCCGCTGCTGAGTTTGAGACTGCAAACACACCACCAATCTGAAAACCTCTACCTCTCCCCATGTGCCTTAATTGTGCAAGCAGTCTTAAATTGTTTCCAGCCCTTCTCCCCTATTTGCAGATGTCTGCAATTTTATCACCAGTATCATACTGGGTACTAGTCAATAAATACATTGATAGCAGCCCGTGACACACAGTGCTATATTAAAAAAACATTTATAACATATTTAATATTCAGTGTTTCCTTCTGATAGCAAATATGTTTTTCACATCTTAGTGAAATCATCATCAGTAAAAGGACTGTAGTGGGAGTGATAACACTACATAGATCTTGAAGTTACACAAGAAATGTTTATTCAATCAAGGAGCCCCAAAAATTATCCTGATCCTTTGAAGTCTGCGCAGTAGCTACCACATAGGCTGAAAAACTTTGAATGATCAAATATGGAACAACAAATTAACAACGCACCACATCTTCAAGCAGATGCACAGAATATAACATTATCCCCTTTTCCCCAAAAACATGAAAACAAACAAAAACACACCTCATTACATGCCAAATTCTGCAAACCTCTTTGGCAACTTGATATTGCGTCTGCTATGAAAATAACATAACTCACAACATATCAAAATCTGCAAACCTCTTTGGCAACTTGACATTGCGTCTGCTATGAGTTCTCCTACTCAAAGTGACACCATCAACATCAAGGTTAACACTCTCAGAAAAGCTAGTTCCACCTGAAGTTGCTTGAAACAGAAGAGAACTGAAAATTTGATGCAGATGAATCCTTTGAATCAATAGCTTTTTGTGGCACAGAATTTGGGATTGAATCATTGACCTGTTGTGACACAGAAATCCATATATTCAGACTAGCATGAACACCCACATCCACGACCAATGCAGTCACCACTGCCACCACCATTAAAGCTCTTTAAAATTGCCTCTGCTTGGTATTCAGGAATAGGTTAACATTACTTTTATTCCACCACCCCTACTCGAACAAAAGAGCCAAAGGGCTGGTATCTCCAATGATTCTCGCAGGTAATGAAAATTTAGATTCACATTTCACAATTTCTGTGGGTTTATTAATGATAATCCATCCACCCACTTCAAAATAAAAAATGTATTACATTCCTCCTTCTTGTCAAAATAGATTAACTCAGCTCTTGTTTGCTATTAACATGAGACCTCCCTTTTTCACTATGCACATCAATGTTATCACTATCCTGTAACCTCCCTAAACTCAAACAATTTGGAAGAAGAACAACAGTAGGATCTCTGTTCCTCAACAACTTGAAAGTAGTTACTTCTATTTATATATTTATTTATTTATCGAGTTTTGTATAACGTGAACTTGACCCGAGGTATCAGAGCGCTTCATAGCATTTGCACATCAGCAACTGCATGAGTTTCATTTGTAGTAGATATAGATACATAGTGACAATGTGTAAATAAAGTATACAATAGACGCCAAGATATTTAGATGATACAGTTTTGAGGAATATATAGTTTGTGTATATGGCACTATACATAGTTAGCACAGTATTGAGCGCAATATATTCCATGTGGAGTAAACAAAATACATAATAAGAAATACTTCCGTAGTGGTCTGTGGTGATGTTAAATATGACTAACTCTTTTTTTAAAAAATATCTCTCAATAGCCAACCCAGCCACTATTCCAGTCTGTAGACTTTCCTTCAAAATACGATTAGCCCTTTCCACCAAACCATTTAAAGTTGGGTTGTACAAAGCCACCTAGAGATGCATGATGCTACATGATGCCAAAAAAACGAGCATTTTACGAGAGCACATATGAGTAGCATTATCCGTTACAATATATCTCGTTGAACCTTCAAGCATAATGACATCCTCTAAAAATCTCACTGCATTTCTTGTAGCAAATAAATTTACAAAAGAAATGCGAATCCAAATTGAATAATAATCCACCAATACTATTAGAAATTTAATCTCACCGGGCAGCAAATTGAATGGTCGAGAAAAATCTAAAGCTACCTTCTTCCATGGCTTCTCAGTTAGAGCACAAGACATAAGGGTCTTTCTGGAATGTTTGACCGACACTAAGCATTCAGAACAAGAATCCACCAACCTCTGAGCCTCAGCATTCATGCCTGGCCACCAATAAAATTGATGCATTAGAAGATACACCCAAGTGCCTCCCATGAGCTAGCCTTATGAGACTTGCTCATAAAGAACTAACTTGGTGGTATGAATGAATTCAGTCTTAATAAATTGCCATTTTCACATGTAAGTTCAGAGGCTACTTGTGCATATGTTTTAATATCATTCATCGTACACCTGTCACGTGGCTAATAGCTTCAAGATTGCAAATCCTTTGAGGAATGCCTTCAACCGATATGGTGAGCCCTAAATAATCCACCTCTGTAATTAATAGCCTACACTTATCAGGTCTAACTGTCATCCCTCCATCTCTAAGAATGTTCAATACTTGTTCAAGAATCAGTAGGTGTTTATCAGGACTTTTAGTATAAATTAAGATGTCATTCTGAAATGCCTGAACATATGGTACCTTACTAAACAATGTGTCCATCATTTTCTGGAACACACTAGCAGCCTATGGAAGACCAAAGGTAACTATTATAAGCACCAAATGGTGTTACATATGTAGTAAGATCTTGAGATTTCTTGGACAAGGAAACCTAGTGGTATGCTAAATGTGAATTAAATGTTGAAAAATATTTGGCACACTCTAAATTCGCAAGCATTTCCTGAATACGTGGCAAAGGCAGACAACCTACCACACTATTTGTGTTCAAATTATGAAGATACACACATAAACGTAAATCTCCCGATAGTTGACGTGTCAGGACTGTGGGTGATGCCCTTTCTGAGGAATCAGTAGGTACAATTATACCATCTTCAAACAAATTGTTCAATGACACTTTAAGCACTTTTTTTACAATAAGCGGTATAGGCTTAACCTTATGCACAGTGAGTGTGGCTCCTTCCTTATGCTTGATGCCATGTATAAAATTTCGAATTTCTCTCACTTTATTGTTGAATACTTCCCGAAATTTAGTAATAAAGGTTGGTGCATAGTTCTCATCAATATCAATTGTGAATACAGGTAGGTTTCCTAAAACAATAAGGTTATCAGAGCCAGTTTGCAGTACGTTTTGTATGGATTCTATGACTTTGAAGCAGTATTATGAAATCCAAATATAATTGCCAAAATGTCACTGCAGAAACTTCAGCTAAAACATTTAATATCAGTATTGCACTTTTGTTCTCAACATTAAGATTTACTTTTATAAAAAATACACTAGTGGTGTTGTTCCTTTGAAGTCCAGAGTATCAGTGTCTAGTGAATTTGTCAATTTAAAAAGGCTGCTGTGTGACATCACACACACTGCTGCAATGTGGGTAGAGCAAAGAATCTTGGGCGGTTTAGCCAACAGGCTTCACACGCTTCAGAGCTACACACAGCAGCACAAACAGCTTGTGCACTACGCAAATCTACGCGTGAATCAAGGTGCACACTCATTCACAATGCCCAGTGTTAAAACGAAGAATGATGCGCAGGCAAGTCTTGTAGAAAAGGTTGTTGATTTATTCTTTATTACATCTTAGGTTACAGGACACAGGAAAATGATATGGTCCATAAATGTGCCCCACCAAGAGCAGCCTCCTCGCTGCTCAGCCTTTCCACACCAACTGATTCTCCTTTCAATACAAACCCACTGAACATTCTAAATGACCTCACCATAGGCTGAGCAACAAGGCAGAGAACCTCAATGGGGAGGATGCATTGAGTAACAAGTACATTATAGCACATCTCCCCCCTTATAATGATCAAAAACAATCAAAATGTAAGAAGATGATAAAACACACATAGGTCAGCAAAGGAGGATGCATAAAACAACAAAATCATTATACATCATCCCTCTCCTATAATGATCATAAACAATCAAATGTATGGAGATAGTAAAACACACATATGACAGCAAAGGAGGATGCATAAAACATATACACATCTCCCTCCTTATAATGATCAAAAACAAAAATGAATGCAAGATGAAGAGAGACATTCTTTAAAACAGTGGATGCTAATCCACCATAACTGCCACTACAAACTACGGGTACCACAACACCACACCACAGAGAGTACCCATTGTGCCTCATTCTAAGGCACAACACAGGGATTCTCAACCCTCAACTGCACTTACACCCAGGATATAATTACAACCCTAACACAGTGGATACTAAATACCACCACGCCTCACATCCAAGGCACAAAACTAATGGCAGGGCAGACCTAACCTCAAAGAAAAAGGATAAGACTCAACCCATACCAAAACAGAGTGGGCCCGATTCACAGAACTAACTTAAGACAAAATCCTAAACTTACTACCATTTTGGTATTCACAGAAGGCACTTACTCATTTTGGTATTCACAGAAGGCACTTACTAATTTCAGTATTCACAGAAGTTAGGACTCCTAACTTTAGGACTCCTAAATGCCTTCTGTGAATACCGAAAGTCTTAAAGTTAGGATTTTTCTCAGTTTAGGAGTAGTAAAGTTAGGACTCCTAACTTTGGGACTCCTAAACTGAGAAAAATCTTGCTAAGCCTTTCTTGTATGGACGATACCAAGGGTAATTAAAACAACCTGGTATGAAGTCTCTTCTGTAGTGTGCCACCGTGGGAGTGCGGTTGGCACCTTAAATTTACACTGCCTCTGGGATGAGCCAAAGTCTCTGCCTAGCCACCTGGGGGGTGGACAGGTGTCAGCCTAAGTGTGTACTCCCTTCTCCTGACCAGAGAGGTGGGTTCGGCCAGGCTAAGGTGCATAACCTAACCAACCAGAAACTCCATTTACAACATTGGTAGAGAATGACTAGGAATTGTTTGCAGCCCATCCGCTACCGCCCCACAGGGTGTATGTTTTAGGCCACATGGTTTGGAGAGGGCTCTTGAGTGGGAGCCTGGTGAAGAGCTATGGTCAGGCTAGGATGTCTCGTGCTATCGCCGCACTGTTGAGTCCCAGTCACGAGCGGATGGTATCAGGGGGAGCTGGCTGTGGGTCAGGAAGCGCCATGGCCTGTTGGCACTGCCTTTCAATGGAAGCCATTGTCTAGCGGGCCGCTCTGAGCAGAGCATTTGCAGGCGTAAATAACAGTATCAGCTACCAGTTCAAACGTGCATCTTTCACTAATTTACTCAGATAACTGGGACAGGAATTAGGGTGGGCTGGATAGCTCTTATTTTTACCTGCATTGGCACATCTTGTCAGGAGTGATTGTCAAAGGGGCTGCGCTTCAGCCAGGTAATGTTAGCACCCATCCACACCAAGCTGATTGTTTAAGGTTACCCTGGGCCGCATTTACACTGCCCAGTATCAGGCCCTTGTGGTTGTCAGTGCCATGAATTACTAAATTGAACTGAGCAGAAGGCGTTACCGTGGGTTACACCAGCAGAAGTTTGGGGAGAGCTAGACTCCACCCATGGTCAAGGTGTAGGTTAAAGTAGTTGGAGTGGCACTCTTATTTGAACAGGGGTTTGATGCTACACAAGGGCATCGCCGCGTTGCAGCCAGAGCAGGAGCATTGGGTGTTTCCCAGGGGGCAGCAAGTGAAGGCAAGGCTCTTTCCAAATCTGGCACCAGAGCACAAGGTAGTCAGGGCCAACTTGTCTGTTGGGTACACAGGTGGTGTGACGGCAACGCGAGACTGTCAGCTTATGCTGGGTAGGAGGTTCCGTATCACCAACCAGAAGGGTGCCATGTGGCAAAACCGTAAATATGTTTAAGGATGACATAGCTGCCAGTCAGGAGAGGTTTGTCAAAGGTATTACACTTATTGCCAGGCATTGTTAACAACCCATCCACACCAAGCCTATTGCTTAGGTTCCTGGGCCACATGCACACAGCCCGGTATTTAGGCACCTGCGGTTGTCAGCGCCATGAGTTACTAAATTACAACTGTACGGTTGGCATACTCGCTGGCCGGGCAGTATTGCTACGGCCTCCAAGGGCCGATCAGTCAGACACAAGTAGCGGTGAGTGTGGCTAGCGTCATGCTCCAACAAGCGCTATATCCAGATAGCTGGGGATGGAAGTAAGGCGGGCTGGATACTTTTTACTTCTCCCTGCATTGGCACATCTTGTCAGGAGTCAAAGGTATTGCACTTCAGCCAGGCAATGTTAACACCCAGCCACTCCAAGCTGATTATTTAAGGTCATCTGGTGTCTCATATACACAGCCCAGTATTAGGCCCCTGTGTTTGTCAGCGTCGAGAATCACTAAATTCAACTGAACAAGAGGCATGACCGTGGTTTACACTAGCAGAAGTTTGGGAGTGCAAAACTCCACCTAGGGGGTGGCTGGCTGAATTTGATGGTCTAGTCCAAAAGGTTTCACAGCAACTGCACGTAGGAGAGTGTCAGTTACCTGTGCATAGTTCTCGCCGATACACCGTATCATATTAATTTAAATAATCGCTTTAGTTGCAAGTGGTAAGCGTGAGATTCCCTCAATTTCAGCAACTGGTCACATTGTCAGCAACGAAGCTGCCTGGGAGGTCAGGGTGCAGTCACCACAGATTAAACTGAACAGGCAACAGCTTGGTGTAAAAGATGGGTGTTTCTGGCCTTACGGCGGTGTAGAGTATGCCCAGGTGAAAATTTTGTGCTGCTTAAGGTTCTAATGACCAGTACGGTTTGTGGTATCTTTTCAAGGGGAAGAGATATGTTAGGCACTTAATTGCTTACAACGTAGCACATTCAAGCGGGTGTTGTTTTATTGCAAGTTGCAACGGGATATTCCCTTATTACGCCAGCAGCTGCGCACGTGGCCAGCAGTACGCAGCCTGGGAAGTCTGGGGGCGAATACCATAGATTAAACTGTAAAGGCAAAATTACCATACGACAGGAGGGATAATGGCAAGTACACGAAAACTCCCTTGCTTAAGTCACATATTCCATGGTGGGATAGTTACCACTTGACACTGGGAAGGGGAACAACCTTTACAACGCAACTTTTACAACGCACTACCTTTACAACACATTTTTTACAACGCATAATCCATTACAACGCATGACATTACAACGCATGACACTACAACGCATTTTTAAAAACTACCTTTACAACGCATTCCATTACAACGCATACTACCATTACAACGCATACCATTACAACGCATAATATTACACTACACTATCCAACACTTACCCTACTGTTGCACCCCCTGGAGTTAGAATAGTAATTTTTACCCCTATACTATCCAACACTTACCCTACTGTTGCACCCCCTGGAGTTAGAATAGTAATTTTTACCCCTATACTATCCAACACCTACCCTACTGTTGCACCCCCTGGAGTTAGAATAGTAATTTTTACCCCTATACTATCCAACACTTACCCTACTGTTGCACCCCCTGGAGTTAGAATAGTAATGTTTACCCCTATACTATCCAACACTTACCCTACTGTTGCACCCCCTGGAGTTAGAATAGTAATTTTTACCCCTATACTATCCAACACTTACCCTACTGTTGCACCCCCTGGAGTTAGAATAGTAATGTTTACCCCTATACTATCCAACACTTACCTTACTGTTGCACCCCCTGGAGTTAGAATAGTAATTTTTACCCCTATACTATCCTACACTTACCCTACTGTTGCACCCCCTGGAGTTAGAATAGTAATTTTTACCCCTATACTATCCAACACTTACCCTACTGTTGCACCCCCTGGAGTTAGAATAGTAATTTTTACCCCTATACTATCCAACACTTACCCTACTGTTGCACCCCCTGGAGTTAGAATAGTAATTTTTACCCCTATACTATCCAACACTTACCCTACTGTTGCACCCCCTGGAGTTAGAATAGTAATTTTTACCCCTATACTATCCAACACTTACCCTACTGTTGCACCCCCTGGAGTTAGAATAGTAATTTTTACCCCTATACTATCCAACACTTACCCTACTGTTGCACCCCCTGGAGTTAGAATAGTAATTTTTACCCCTATACTATCCAACACTTACCCTACTTTTGCACCCCCTGGAGTTAGAAAAGTAACTTTTACCCCTATACTCTCTAATACTTACCTTAAATGCAATTTAATATTATGCGTTGTAATGGTATGCGTTGTAAAGGTAGTATGCGTTGTAATGGAAATGCGTTGTAAAGGTAGTTTTTAAAAATGCGTTGTAGTGTCATGCGTTGTAATGTCATGCGTTGTAATGGATTATGCGTTGTAAAAAATGCGTTGTAAGTGCATGCGTTGTAAAAGTGTGCGTTGTAACGACATACATCCCACTGGGAACCTTGGATTCTAATAGTATCTTTGGTAAGATACACACGATTCCGTGGTTTCGTTGGGTATGTAGTCCCACTCTGAAGTCTAGAATGCAAAAGAACTGCACATTGCCACTATGTTAAGTGTGACAGACGCAACACTTTGATCTCTGCCAAAGCAAACCAAAGTTCTTAGGGTCAGATGCACAACATACAACCGTTCACTCCAGCCTCACTGAAGGTAGTCTGTTAGCAGAGGTGTAGAACGGGACATCTTGCGGCAGGGTGCGGTCATTGCACGGGCGACACAGCAGATAGTCTGCTGTCAGACGAGGGTGCTTGTGGGCTAGGAGGCCAGGCAATGTAGCAGAACCAACGCTAAGTACCTCCCCTCCCCCACTGGACTGCCTGAGAATGTGAGTGCAGTGGGATTTGCAATGTTACAGGTATTTTCCCGCCCATACAGGGGCAGAAGGGTACATTGCAGGAATCTGCATAAATAGAATGAGGGCAAGACCTATAGAGCATCAAGGGTCACAGCTGGTTAGCAGGTATGTGGGTATCGGTGATCGAGCTTTAGTTAAGCAAGCCTGGTAGTTGGCGTAAGCTGTCACTCCATAGGGTTGCTGTGACTGCAGTAGTGTGCGCTATGCGAACAGTCTTGTTCGCCATGGTTTATTAATCACAAAGGTCTGTGCACGTCTGGTCAACCCCAACAAAGTAGGTGCACTCTGCTCCTAGGGCAGGTTACGGGCTGCTTCAGTGATGCACGACATGCCTCATCCGCATGGCCAGAGTATATAGGCTGGTTGTGGAAGCGGTATTCTTAGCAAGTGTGCTGCTGTTCCATAAATTGGGGAAACAGGCGTTAGGGAGCACAAAATGCTAGAAGGGCTGCAACTTCAGGTTGCAGGAGGTGGGAGCCACATCAGCTTGCAGGGTAATATAGCGATGTTTAAGAGAGAGCTCCCTCCTGGGAAGCCATCACTGTCTTGCAGGTCAGGTGAGGCACTGGTATATTCCCAGAGAAGGATAACCAGCTCCAGACGCAAGTTGACTGAGCAAGAGGCTTTGGCTTAAGCAGGCATGGGCTATGCCGGGCAAACACCGAAGGTTATTTTGACAAAGTTGGGGTGCACCTGGCACAGGTGGGCATGAATCTGTTCTTACTGGACATGAATGAGGCCCGGGAAATTGCAGGTGGCAAGCGAGAATACAGCTGTGTTGGTGGGGGGCTCTTTAGGCGACGGGGGCCGCCTCCAGAGCTGTGGCGGAGTTACAGGGCGATCTGGAAGCAGCTTGGGTACAGAAGGATACCTCTGCAAGAACACAATAAGGGTGCCAGAGCCAAATCCCAGGAGCCTCATGGGAGGGTCCTGGAACAATGACGTCGGCGCCCTGTTAGTCATTTGAGCGGTTGTGGGCCTGAACAACCGGGGGCTTGCCTTGCTACTCTCCGCCCTGAAAGGGGTCGAGTAATAAAGGACCAATATGTCACGTGATCCAGTAAGGGGATCACCCCTATAAGGGTAGCGCTGATTGGGTTTTCCACAGTGCTTGGCTCATCAGACGGGCAGGGCCAGGGGCGTAACACTGGCCCCCGCATCCCCCGCAGTGCGGGGGGTCCCCAAGCTCCAGGGGGCCCCCTCAGCACTGCACTTCGGATGAGGAGCTCCTGATAAGAGTCCGGAGGGGCCGCCTTCACGTACCTTGCAAGGGGGCCCCCTCAATTATCGTTACGCCACTGGGCAGGGCAGCATAGGTTGGTACAGCTGCCTCCCCTTGGATCGCCCGTAAAATAACCCACCGCATTTGCATACTTTTGTATGGAATAAACCTGCAGCAATATTTTCTCCAAACAAAAGTTGTGCTGTGTATTTATTCATGCATGCCTACTCTGTTGTGGTGTGGGTGGGGTCTTGTGCCTATAATGGAACTATTTCCTGCAGCTCGAGCACCCCTAATATGGCGGACACCTTAAGTATAGAAGAGCCAAGAGAGGCGTCTTGGTGAGCACAGAACGGCGCCGTCCCAGGCTTCAGAAGTATTTTTTTCCTAGCCAGGAATGCGCATACACTGCCCACTGACACATAACGAGGCGCTGTACCAGCGCGCACCTGGCGCATATTGTGGAGTGTAGTTGATGTGCGCCGGAGCGCCGCTCTGATGTGCTCCTAGAAAAGAAGAGTGCCCACTGACACATAACGAGGCGCTGTACCAACGCGCGTCTGGTGCATATTGTGGAGTGGTGTTGCTGTGTGCTTGAGCACTGCTCTGATGTGCTCATAGAAAAGAAGAGTGCCCACTGACACATAACGAGGCGCTGTACCAGCGAGCGCCTGGCGCACATTGTGGAGTGTTGTTGACGTGTTCAAGAGCGCCGCTCTGATGTGCTCCTAGGAAAGAAGAGTGCCCACTGACTCATGACGAGGCGCTGTACCAGCGCGCGCCTGGCGCATACTGTGGCATGCTGCTGATGTGTGCTCGAGCGCCGCTCTGATGTGCTCCTAGAAAAGAAGAGTGCCCACTGACACATAACGAGGTGCTGTACCAGCGCGCGCCTGGCGCATACTGTGGAGTGTTGCTGATGTGTGATAGAGCGCTGCTCTGATGTGCTCCTAGGAAAGAAGAGTGCCCACTGACTCATGACGAGGCGCTGTACCAGCGCGCGCCTGGCGCATACTGTGGAGTGTTGCTGATGTGTGATAGAGCGCTGCTCTGATGTGCTCCTAGGAAAGAAGAGTGCCCACTGACTCATGACGAGGCGCTGTACCAGCGCGTGCCTGGCGCATACTGTGGCATGTTGCTGATGTGTGCTCGAGCGCCGCTCTGATGTGCTCCTAGAAAGGAAGAGACGTGTCTGCTCTAGGGCCTGTGTAGGAACTTCCACTAAATTGGAAACTGAAGCACAATGGGCTTCTGCCTCTCAATTTAGGAGCCAGCTTATGGCCCGAGGCATCTCACAGGAACATCAAGGACCTGCCAACAATGAAAATATTATTTTAATATTTGGGAGCGCTGCGCTGCCTTCTGTCTTCATTTGACAGACTCATCTTCCGACTGCCATAGGCAATATCGCTTTCGGAGAATATCTCAAAAGATGATGTAGCAGGGCAATTAAAGATATGGCTATACGATATATATTTATATATATGTGTTTGTTTTTAAAAACAAAAATCATTCCAGACAACTTGCAGCGCTGTGCTGAACGGCCAGCAACATTTCACATGTGTAGTAATCAAGCTCGCTGAATCCATGCATATCTGCACTTCTGTCTGTGAACTGAGAGCAAATTTAACAACTGTAAAGTAAGTTTTAGTTTAAAAGCAGAGTTCAGCAACGTAGCTTCATTTAGGTTATTATGATAATATAACTGTAAGAAGTACCCGTTCTAGGCACTCTTGTCTTCTTATATGATGGTCTGTATTTGTTCAGATTCTGACCAAGAATAGGTGTCTCCACGGGGTTGGTGAAAACAAGAACTATTGAAAACATTCACTCTGGGCCTGAGCCACAAAGGTAAACTTAGACCTGAAGTCTAAGTATAGACATGAAGTCTATGGGCCCGAGTCTCAAAGGTAAACTTAGACCTGAAGTCTAAGTTTTGACATGAAGTCTATGGGCCCGAGTCACCAAGGTAAACTTAGACCTGAAGTCCAAGTTTAGACCTGTAATCTACGGGCCCGAGTCACAAAGGTAAACTTAGACCTGAAGTCTAAGTTTAGACATGAAGTCTATGGGCCCGAGTCACAAAGGTAAACTTAGACCTGAAGTCTAAGTTTAGACATGAAGTCTAAGGGCCCGAGGCAGAAAGGTAAACTCAGACCTGAAGTCTAAGTAGAGACATGAAGTCTAAGGGCCCGAGTCACAAAGGTAAACTTAGACCTGAAGTCTAAGTTTTGACATGAAGTCTATGGGCCCGAGTCACAAAGGTAAACTTAGACCTGAAGTCTAAGTTTAGACATGAAGTCTATGGGCCCGAGTCACCAAGGTAAACTTAGACCTGAAGTCCAAGTTTAGACCTGTAATCTACGGGCCCGAGTCACAAAGGTAAACTTAGACCTGAAGTCTAAGTTTAGACATGAAGTCTATGGGCCCGAGTCACAGAGGTAAACTTAGATCTGAAGTCTAAGTTTAGACATGAAGTCTAAGGGCCCGAGGCAGAAAGGTAAACTTAGACCTGAAGTCTAAGTAGAGACATGAATCTAAGGGCCCGAGTCACAAAGGTAAACTTAGACCTGAAGTCTAAGTTTAGACCTGGAGTCTAAGGGCCCGAGTCACAAAGGTTAACTTACACATGAAGTCTAAGTTTAGATATGGAGTGTACAGGCCTGAGTCACAAAGGTAAACTTAGACTTGAAGTCTAAGTTTAGACATGAAGTCTAAGGGCCCGAGTCACAAAGGTAAACTTAGACCTGAAGTCTAAGTTTAGACCTGGAGTCTAAGGGCCCGAGTCACAAAGGTAAACTTAGACCTGAAGTCTACGTTTAGACCTGGAGTCTAAGGGCCCGAGTCACAAAGGTTAACTTAGACCTGAAGTCTAAGTTTACACATGAAGCCTAAGTGTCCGATTTACAAAGACCTGAAGTCTAAGTTTACAATTGTGAATCGTGCCCTTAGACTTTGGGTCTAAACTTCACCGTCCGGTCTCAGTCTACGCACTCATGGCTGAGACACTGCAGTCATGGCAGGGGGGCCAGCACTCATGATGCGCGACCTCCACCACGAGTGCAGAGGCCCTCTGCGAATCGGGCCCTCAGTGCTTAAGCTAAGCTCTGTGGGAGCATGTATATTGGCAGAGAAAAATGAAGGCAACCTGTCTGTCAGATTGCACGGTGCATGAGAATTCAATAAAACTTCAAGCATGAGTTTATGACTGGTACCTAGACAAGATGGCAGCCTGATTCCTTGGTTCTCTGTTCCACAGGCTTCTCTGCTCATAAGACCCTTCTGTTTTGTTTTTACCGAGGGCAATGAATAGCAACAAAGCGCAAGAGATGTAATCGAAGTAATCGAAGCTGGGACGAAGAGAAGTATGAAGTAATTCAAACAAGCATTGACAAAGCCAAAAGGCCTCACCTATGTAAGAGCTATTGGCTTTGCCAATATGTTTTAGCTATGTTGTACACTAGCGTGGCTGCTGTTCAGCATGGCTAAAAGTTAGTGGTGTAGAGGAGAGTGGCATAGAGTGGAGTGTCACAGAATGAAGTGATGAATAGTGGAATAGAGTGGCGAACAGAGGAGTGAAGTGCTGTTGAGTGTCAAGGACTAGAGTGTCATGGAGTGTCAAGGAGTTGAGTGTCATAGAGTGGCATAGAGTAAAGTGTTGTGGAGTGGTGTAGAGTGGAGTAGAGTTGTAGAGTGGAGTAGAGTCGTAGAGTGTAGTGGTATAGAGTGGATTAGAGTCGTAGAATGAAGTGGGGTGGTGTACATTGGAGTAGAGTGGCCAAGAGTGAAATGGCGTAGAGTGGACTGACGTATAGTGGCATAGAGTGGATTAGAGTGGCGAAGAGTGGAGTGTTGTGCACTGTCAAAGAGTGGTGTAGAGTGGAGGGTTGTAGAGTGGAGGGGCATAAAGTGGAATAAAGTGCTGTCGATTGGAGTAGAGTCGTAGGACCCGATTCACAGAACTAACTTAAGACAAAATCCTAAACATACTACCATTTACTCATTTTGGTATTCACAGAAGGCACTTACTCATTTTGATATTCACAGAAGGCACTTACTCATCAATGAGTAAGTGCCTTCTGTGAATACCAAAATGAGTAAGTGCCTTCTGTGAATACCAAAATGGTAGTAAGTTTAGGATTTTGTCTTAAGTTAGTTCTGTAACTCATGCCCATAGAGTGGAGTGGAATGGCTTAGAGTAGAGCAATGTAGAGTGCAGTAGAGTGGCCTAGAGTGAAGTGGTGTAGAGTTGACTGACGTATAGTGGCACAGAGTGGATTAGAGTGGCGAAGAGTGGAGTATCGTGAAGTGTCAAAAAGTGACATAGAGTGGAGGGTTGCAGAGTGGAATAAAGTGTCATAGATTGGAGTAGAGTCATAGGGTGGAGAGGAGTAGAGCCATAGAGTGGAGTGGAGTGGCTTAGACTAATGCACTGTAGAGTGGAGTAGAGTAGACTCGAGTGAAGTGGCTTAGAGTGATGTGGTGTATAGTGGCATGCAGTGGAGGCGAGTGTTATAGAGTGAAGTGTAGTACAGTGGCGTAGAGTGTCATAGAGTGGAGTGGCATAGAGTGGCATAGAGTGGAGATGGGTGTCACAAAGTATAGTGTAGTAGAGTGCGTAGAGGGGCATAGAATGGAGCAGCTTGCAGCGGAGTAGATTAGAGTGTCGTGGAGGGGCATAGAGTGGAGTAAAGTGTCGTAGAGTAGAGTGGCATAAAGTAGAGTGCTGTGAAGTGGTGAATAATCGTGTGGCATAGCATAAAGTAAAGTGTCATAGAGCGGAGGTGTTGTGTGGATTGGTGTAGAATGGAGTAAAGTGGCATGGAGTGTCGTGGAGTAGAGTGGCACAGAGTGTTGTGGAGTGGCATAGAGGAGAATGGCATAGAGTGGAGTGGCATAGAATAGAGATGCGTGGTATGTCTTAGAGTGGAGTGCCGTAAAGTGGAGTAGAGTGACCTAGAGGGATTTGGCAGAGAGTGGAGTGTGATGGAGTGGAGTGTGGTGGAGTGAAGTGTGAGGGAATGGAGTGTGGTGGAGTGGAGTAGAGTGGAATAGAGGGGAGTAGAGTGTCATAGAGTGGAACGTCATGGTGGCGTATTGTGGAAAAGTCTTGTTGTGGTAGTGTACTGCCATTATAGACTACACACTTTTATTGAAATGACCATTACATTTGCATTTACAGTTTTACTGATCAAACTATTTGATATAAATATAAAACGTACAAATGATAATGTGTGGAAATGGCATCACCTGGTGTACTGATTTGTTTTGATCGTATTAAAATAGTTGTTTCCACCACACTTCTGAATTTACTTTATTTATGTTTTTCGAATTCCGATATATTCTGAAATGTTTTCACAGTTCATTTACAAACATTTAAATTTTGTTGTGTGCTAGAAAAAACCTTTTCTATCCCACTACCAGAAAGATTGACACATATATCCTTTCACTTTGAAGATAGAGAAAGAAAAGTTAACTCATAGCTCCCTCAGAAGACATAGCTGACATTTGACCTCTGTTTTTAACGCACAGCACATGTGACAAGATAAGAACAACATTTAAAGGTCTGTTCACAGAAAGAGAGGACTAGTAAAAGAATACAAGGAGCAATGGTGAACAAGCTTTTCTGCTCGGGAGGGAGTATGGCATGCTGGACAGCCTAAAACAAATATAGAAAGCCAGACAATGTGAATTATAAACCACAAAGAAAATAGTAAGCAATGGGCAGAATGCATTCTCAGGGAAGCTTTCAGAATTCCCACAAGAAGTATTTTCGCAACCAGACTGCTGCGCTGTCTGGTAGGTTTCAGCGTAAAAAGGAAGGTAAACACATGGAGTACAAAGAATAGTATCCCTTTCGAACCCTCGCACCACAGGCTGTAAGCAGAAAAAAGAATCAAAGTCACTAAGAACAGCAGATTATCTCTCCACACTGGAATATCTTTGGAACAACCTGAAGACAATAATATCTCATTGGCCACTCAGGTCTGCTGATGAACAAAACACCAGGCAACAAAATCAATACGGTAAGCACTTGAAACTGTAGTAAGAACTGAACATGGTGTTAGAGGGCCTGGTAGCCCAGGTAACCGCAGTGAACACCTAAAATCACATGAGGGTAGGCTGGGAGGCTACAGAAGACTGAATATCCAAAATGGCAACCAAGGTGGAATGTTGAGAACATCAGCGGGCAGTGCTATTTCAATAGAAAGCAGCAACACAGCTGGGCCTATCTCCCCAGGAGCAGTAGACAGAATAACCTTCAATTTGTTGAGATTCTGAAGGGATAGAGTACAAAGATTCACCAAGGTCCATGGAAAATTATATTCTAAAATAATTACAACTAGACCTCCAGCCAGATCTCAAAACTAAACATGCATGCAGACTCTGATGACAGACTCCTAACCTATGGAATTCACTACAACTGTTGCCTTGAGGCAGAAACAAAAAATATTGAAATAATAAAAAAACACAGTCAAAAAAATACCAAGCTCTAGGTCTCTATGTAATTTTCCAGGGAAATTAGGGCAAAAGTCATATCATTCTTGGAACTTCAGCCTGAGCTCAAGAAATTGAAAAAAAAAATGTTCTGTCACATCATGTCAACCAGGCTCTTGGCCAACTACCTCCCTTTAAGATTTACAGGACAAGTCCTGACAATAGCATACAACTACTGATTCAATTCTAATCACCTGACTACGCACAGCTAAGGCCTGGAATGTGCTCCGATTATGTTAAACTGCTTATCAACTTATGATAAAATCACAATCACTTAACAGCAAACACAGAAGATGGTAGAACCTCTTACTCTAGTTCGCATTGTTTGTGAGCAATCATACCAAGACACGCATGTTAGTCTCCTATCTGCATCGCTTCACTTTCACTGTTTGTGGTGTCCCAGAGACACCACCCATCTCAGTATTCTACATTTGAAAGTACAGCTCATCTGCCATCATATATCAGGGTGTCACTCAAAAAGAAGAAGTATCTAAGGAATGCCAACAGAGAAACATTCGAACTGAAAGACTGAAAACACTGGATGATTATCAATTAGATCTGCATTAGATCACTGGCACAATATTGAATTCAACAATACCGCATAACAGAAATGAAATATAATTTACTAAAATATTGTGTCGTATCATTATAATGTACAGTACAAAAATTTCGAAAATCAACATTGCTTCACACTAATATCATAAAAAAATACAAAAATATTGTTTCTTATTATATACATAATTTAAAGTAGTAAACCTTAAATATTTTAATATATACCATCGATATAATGTTCATTAAATAAGTATCACCAATTTTTAATGCTATAAATATATATATATATATAAATATATGCTTATATAAACACATATATATATGTGTTTGTATGTATGTATACAGCAAGGCAGGAAGTGCCAAAACGCGTTACTGTGTATATTTGAATAAACCAAAGAAGACCTAATCGTTGATCCTACCTCGGTGTCGGTGCCCGTTTCTTCAACAAGTGAATCGGAAGTGGAGCATATATATATATATATATTACCTACTGGCGGTCGCCAGTAGGTAGTTATAGTTAGGACCACGTTTCCATAGGAAATCCGCAACATTCTATTTTGAATAACTTTGGCGCCGGTTGACGAATCCTCGCGAATTTTTCAAAATAGGTGGGGCGCTACGCTCCGCTCCTACCCTGAAAGTCTCGGGGGGATTCGTCAAGCGGGGGCTGAGATAAAAGGGGGGTCCCAAAACGCGTTTTTCCCATGCATTTTTCCATAGGACCTTTAGACACAGCTACAGCCCGAACGGCTGAACAGAATTACTTGAAATTTGGCAGAGAGGTAGTCCTCAGGTCAAGGAAGTGCCTTTTGTAGGTTTGGTGTAAATCTGTTCAGTAGATTCTGAGAAAATAGCCTTTAAATCAATATATATATCTGAGCCAGCTTACGGTGCGCTTACGGTGCGCTTACCGTACGCGAGCGCGATTCTGATTGGCCCTTAGATCTTAGTAAACATTCGAATCGGTCGAAACCAGGAAGCGGCGGCCACCATTTTCTCTCTCGCACTCTGACAGGGGGTTGAAAACCAAGTGCAAAAACATGTAAAGGGGCTGTTTACACAGCTCCCAAGCACCTAGCCATGTCGAGGGAGTCCCCAACGATCCCCCAAGTGAAAAAAGGCAATTTTAATTTTTTCGAAAATTTTGCCGATTACGCTTACCGTACGCGTACGGTAAGAAATAATAATAAAAAAAAAAAATATCCACATTCTCCCCACCCCGTGTGCAAAAGGTGCCCGAAGGGCACCTTTTGTGCATGGCTTAATAGAGCTAAACAAAACATATATTTTACCTGTCACAACGATGCTCATCATATGTCCTCCATGTGCGCACGGTGCGCGAAGCGCATCGTGCGTTCATGGCCCATCTAGCGTAACGTGGGCACGCGGTGCGCGAAGCGCACCGCGTGCTCACTGTGCGCGCACGGTGCGCGAAGCGCACCGTGCGCGCACGGAACGAACTGCGTTAAGTGGGCGCGCACGCCACAAATGGCGTAAAGTAACTTAGCATTTAAAAAACCGTACAAATTCACTGAAAAAACCATAGGTTTCACACACGTTATAGTTAGGAATTAGCATTTAAAAAACCTTGCAAATTCACTGAAAAAACCATAGGTTTCACACATGTTATAGTTAGCTGGACATTTTACTGATAAAAAACCAATGAAATTCCCCCGTTATAGTTACTGTAGGCAACTATAACTCACGCGACCGTAATCCTCTGCTGATGACATATGTGTCTTTATGAAAAAAAAATATTTGTAATATATGTATAGCTAAAATTTAATGGAAGAAGACATGGGCAAATAAGTGTCTAAATACAGTATTAGCATCAGCAGAGGATTACGGTCGTGTGAGTTATAGTTGCCTACAGTAACTATAACGGGGGAATTTCATTGGTTTTTTATCAGTAAAATGTCCAGCTAACTATAACATGTGTGAAACCTATGGTTTTTTCAGTGAATATATATATATATATATATATATATATATATATATATATATATATATATATATATATATATATATATATATATATATATATATATATTATCTACTGGCGGTCGCCAGTAGATAGTTATAGTTAGGATCGTGTTTCCATAGGAAATCCGCAACATTCTATTTGGAATAACTTTGGCGCCGATAAACGAATCCTCGCGAAATTTTCAAAATAGTTGGGGCGCTCCGCTCTGCTCCTTCTCTGAAAGTCTCGGGGGGATTCATCAAGCGGGGGCTGAGAAAAAGGGGGGGTCCCAAAATGCGTTTTCCCCATGCATTTTTCCATAGGACCTTTAGTCCAAGCTACAGCCCGAACGGCTAAACAGAATTACTTGAAATTTGGCAGAGATGTAGTCCTCAGGTCAGGGATGTGCCTTTTGCAGGTCTGGTGTAAATCTGTTCAGTATTTCCTGAGAAAATAGCATTTAAAAGCATATATATATCTATAAGCGCGCACCGTGCGCGTACGGTAAAACTTACCGTACGCGCACGCTGCCGTGTGCGAGCGCGATTCTGATTGGTTGTTAGATCTTAGTAAACATTCGAATTGGTCGAAACCAGGAAGTGTCGGCCGCCATTTTGTCTCTCGCAGTCTGAGGGGGTGAAAAACAAAGGTGGAGAACGTGAAAAGGGGGCAGGGTGGACAATTCCTGACCCCCTAGCCTTTGTCAGTGGGTCCCAGAAGGACCCCCAAGGGCCAAAACTTCCTTTAATTTTTTTGCGAAAAATCGCCGAGTACGCGTAGCGTGCGCGTACGGTAGAAACGGAAAAATTCTGCGAACGTGGGCACGCGGTGCGCGAAGCGCACAGTGCGCGTACGGTACGCGCACGGTGAAAAACCTTAAAAAAAAAAAAAATACATAACTTTGCATTTAAAAAACCGTACAAATTCACTGAAAAAACCATAGGTTTCACACACGTTATAGTTAGGAATTAGCATTTAAAAAACCTTGCAAATTCACTTAAAAAACCATAGGTTTCACACATGTTATAGTTAGCTGGACATTTCACTCGTGAAAAACCATTGAAATTCCCCCGTTATAGTTAGTGCAGGCAACTATAACTCGCGCGACCGCATCCAGTGATGTAATATCTGACATCATCAGCAGAGGATTGCGGACGCGTGAGTTATAGTTGCCTGCACTAACTATAACGGGGGAATTTCAATTGTTTTTCATGAGTGAAATGTCCAGCTAACTATAACATGTGTGAAACCTATGGTTTTTTCAGTGAATATATATATATTTATATATATTTTCACTGAAAAAACCATAGGTTTCAGGGTCGTTATAGTTAGGAATTAGCATTTAAAAAAACCTTCGAAATTTACTGACAAAACCATAGGTTTCAGGGACGTTATAGTTAGTTGGACATTTGACTTATATAAAACCAGAGAAGTTCGCCTGTTATAGTTAGTTGAGCTAACTATAACTCGCGCCCCCGCAATGCACTGCTGATGACGTCACATATTACATCACTCATGACATGGTCAGTGACATCACTGATGACATCACTGATGACATCTCAAATGACATCACTGATGACATCACTAATGACATCATCCAGTGAATGTGTGTTTCTGTAAAGTTTAAATATGTTTTATAAATATATATATATGCCAAGATGTATTGAAGAATGAATGAGTGTATAAGACTCAGGATGGATGATTAAGTAGGTGTGTGACTAACAGACATAGCAGTTGACACCAGAAGCATTTTCTAATTGGTATCCAACAACATCATCACTTGTTTGTATTTTCTGCTTCTTTACATCTTTTCTTTTCTGTTGATTTCCTTTCTGCTTTTCAACCATAGTTAACTCTTCAACATATTTGCGTTTTGAACACACAACACTGTATAAGTGACTAATTAATTGTGTCTTGCTTAATGCATGTGTTAGCGACTGATATAGATATTCACAAAGTTTGGGTTGTTAGTTGGTGTGTAAGCAGTTCCATGGTTTGGTTAGCAACTAAATGAGGATCTACATGAGCTATTCATTGCTTGTCTGAGTACCTGTACAAGTACCTGAGTGTCTACGTGGGTGGGTGGGGGGGTATGACTCTCTGCATAGATGTGTGAGTGGCTAAATCACTAGGTATATGTGTTCAAGTCTGCATCTGTGAAGGTCTGTATGGCTGAGTGAGTGTGTGTATAAGTGTCTTGGTGAGTGAATGGATGCCTCAGTGGTACATGTGAGTAACTCCATATGTGAAAGGCTGTATATATGAGTGTTGGACTATATAAATTACTATATGTGAGAATGAGTGATTGTGAGAGTGCATGTATGGATCAGTGTGTCCTTGTATTAGTTATTGTATTAGAGTGTAAGTATGTGTTAGTATATGTTTAAATAAGTGACGTGGTATGTGTATAACTGTACAGGTGAGTAAATGAAAGTGTTATTGATTATTTCCATTACTGACTAGGTGTGTGAATAACTCTAAGAATGAGAGGCAGTGTGTGAGTGTCTGTATAGATATGTGACCAGATATGATAATGCTGTATTGATGGCTGACTGTATGTATGATCGACTGTATAGGTGAATGAATGGATGTGTGTAGACCTACAAATTAGAGAGTGGATATGCACTAACTGGTATTGGTGTGTTCACGGTTTCGAAAATTATAGTCTGTATTTTAGACTGGGTGTATCAAGTGTTATATTAGGGTCTGATCAGGTGCATCTGATTTTCACGTGGATGATGTCATCAGTGATGTCATCAGTGATGTCATTTGAGATGTCATCAGTGATGTCACTGACTATGTAATGTGTGACATCATCAGCAGTGCATTGCTGGGGTGCGAGTTTTAGTTAGCTCAACTAACTGTAACAGGCGAATTTCTTATCTTTTATTTAAGTCAAATGTCCAACTAACTATTACGTCCCTGAAACCTATGGTTTTTTCAGTGAATTTCTAAGGTTTTTTTAAATGCTAATTCCTAACTATAACGTCCCTGAAACCTATGGTCTTTTCAGGGAATTTCTAAGGTTTTTTAAATGCTAATTTCTAACTATAACATGCCTGAAACCTATGGTTTTTTCAGTGAATTTCAAAGGTTTTTTAAATGCTAATTTCTAAGTATAACGTCTCTGAAACCTATGGTTTTTTCAATGAATTTCAAAGGTTTTTTTAAATATCGAACCACTATTGTGTATTTGTCATTAATACTATTTTTTCTAACTTTTCAACTACATAAAATAAACTGCAAAAGTACTATGTAACGTAATACATTTCACAAATTACAATGAGTTTTTAAATAATACAAAACTATTTAACATTCGGATAGCAATTTTTCTCCCTTTTCTGGCTGTCATTAGCTACTACTTAACTTCACTATTCAGAGTGATGCCAGTGTAGTTTAATCATAAACAGCAGGGAAAAAAAAACAATCAACTAGATTGTTAAAAAACAACCAAAACCCTAATTCTCTCAAATATAATACAAAATCAACACAAATAACACATCCAATAGTACTTCAAATGTTCAAAGCTTACCTTTACTTCGTAGATTGTCTGCAAATGTACCTAATATGCCAGATAATGAATCAAAAATTTTGCTTTGAAAGCATCCAGTATGAATTCCTTATAGATCTTACGTAGTTTATCTGCACATTTTCCCAATACGCCAGATAATGTATCAAAAATTTCACTTTGAAAGCATACAGTATGAATTCCTTAAAGATCTATACACCTTCCCATTAAAGCCGAATAGTGTATCTAAAATCTTTGTTTCAGAAAAATTAAGTATGAGTTTGGAAATTCATGAGGCAATCTCGGTTTCATTTCCAAGTGTGTATCATTACAGTAACTCCAACCATTATTACACTTTAAATAAACTGTATAATGTCCACTTGTAGTAGTACTTCCAGCATGGAAAACAATAGCAACTGTTGCAAAAGTTCTTCCAAAAATAGATACTTGATTAGCAACAACATTTTTAATTTTGGTTTCCACTTTTCTTCCATTTGGTCGACAGCGTTGCAGCATTATAATCAAATATTTTCCATATCTTTGTAGGCATAATGCAGATAGCATTCTTGATTTACAACGAGAACACATCATCTCATGATCAGCTTCTTTTACTAATTTGGAAAATGGTACAGATTTGCAGTCAGGTATTGTTAAATATAAAAACCGTTCTCTGTCAACTATAGTGCTTGAAGTTAACGAACACGCTTCACATTTATGTTCCCATTTGTAACTGAGTCCAAATAAACTCTCAATCTGAATTCCTTCATCTTCTAGTACTCAAAGCATAACCATCAGAAATTCTTGTGCATCTTGCTGTATATTAGCACTGAACGTTAAAGATCCAGTACATGTATCCAACAGTTGGCGAATACCAGAAGCAGAATGAATCTTACTTCTATCAGTTCTCAATTCTTAAAATAAAGTGTAGAGTGCAGAGCATAAAGTTTTTTCCTGACTTTCCATAATTTCACCACAAACATATTCAAGATAAAATATAACATTTATAATGACATTACCATAGCAGTTGACAGCAGAAGCATTTTCTAATTGGTTTCCAACAACATCATCACTTGTTTGTATTTTCTGCTTCTTTATATCTTTTTTTTCTGTTGATTCTCTTTCTGCTTTTCACCATAGTTAACTCTTCAACATATTTGCGTTTTGAACACACAACACGTTTCTCATAAATAGGATATTCACCTAAATGGGGAGCATAAAGCCTTCACAAACGATTATATTCTGTTACACAATTAACATCAGCACTAACCTTGTTCTTATCAAAATCAATTAAATACAAACCAGACAACGTTCTAACTCGAGATAATGCAACATATACCATTCCCTCTTTAAACACAGTTTTTCCAACATTTACCAAAGCATTATCTACACTTAAACCTTGTGTTTTGTGTATAGTTACTGCATATGCTAAACAGAAGGGAAACTGTTTTCTACGAACATACAAGTCTTTTACAAGCAAAAAACTTGCAGCAGAACGTGCAATCTGTCTTACCTCTGCAATCTGATCAAATTTAACATTTTCAAAAATTCAATTCCATTTCTATTTTGATATTTCATAAAATCAACAACTTTCCCCATTGCTCCATTCACTAATCCTTCTTGTACATTCAGATTACGCTTCAAAATTACCCGAGTTTAAACATACATCTAAATGTTTTTCTAAGCCAGCAGTTTTTGATACAGACTTTTCCAAAGAATCCAATTTAGTCTGTAGTTTTTCTGAAAGAACAATTGTTATTCCTTGATGCTCTGTTTTATCAATAGCTTCAATGTGAACTATTTCTTGATTTTCCAATTTCATTAGCTCTCAATTAAATGTATAACACTCTTCCACTGTAGGCATTAAGCAAACTATAGACTTTTTTTCTTTCATTTTCTTATACATTACTTTTGCTGGTGTGTTTTCATTTGTAAACAAGTTCTTTAGTAGACGACTTTGAAAAGCTTCTTTACCATGTTTGCATAGAACACCAATTCTTACATCTTTTAGAATATTTGCATAATCTTCATCTCTTGCATGTCGCATATTCTGAGTGAGTTCTTTATATTCAAAATGTAACCACAGATTCACATTTCCAATACTTCCCAGAGATTTTTTTGTGTCTTCATGCAGAAGAGTTTTAAACACTGGTTCTCCTTTTGCAGGGGTTAGTTGTAGCAGATCTCCAAATACAATTAAATGTTTTCCTCCAAAGAGAACGTCGTAATTTGTTTTTAATACGTGTTGCATTCTTAAGTGTACAAAAGCAAGCATTAAGTTTGAGACCATGCTCACCTCATCAATAATTAAAAGTTTAATTTTCTTCAGCACTCTTGACACTTCATAAGAAGCTTCTCCAGACAACTTATAATATTCTAATTTATTATCATGCTCCACTGGTAACATCAATAATCTATGCAAAGTATCTCCTTTAACATTGTGTGCAGCTAATCCAGTTGGAGCTGTTACCACACAACATAAATGTGAACCAGTAGTTTTTTGAAGATAACTGGTCAAAACTTTAATTAATAAACGTTTACCTGTCCCAGCTTGACCACTGATGTACATCAGAAGAGGTTTAAAAGATGAACACAGACATTCTTTTTTTTCATGCAACAAATCATGTTCTATCCATTCTCTCACTTGCACATATATTTCTTTCTGTTCAACATTTACTTGTTCTTCTAACTTTTCCAATGTTATATTCTCCTTGTGTGCTTGTTGCATTGCAAGTTCGACTTCATGCATAGCAATCGCTGCTTCATTTTCCAGCATTGGTTGTCCAAGAGGATCTTGACTAAATGGACACTACTTTGACTATCTTGAGAACTTTCATGAGCTATTTCAGCTGTAATAGTCTTTTCCTGTTCAACTTAATCATTCAACATTTTTAAATATGTAGGGAAAATTGGACATCGAATACAATCTTTACAAGCATTAAAAGAATCTTTGTAGCAGTCAAATTCTCCAAGTAATTCACTTTACTACGCCATGGTTTAAACAGCTGCAGAAGTGCTAAATAGTAAAATTCTCGCTTATCTGGAGTTTTACAACTAAGTTTCTTGTGGATTATAAGATTGTCCTTGCCTGTCACGGGTACTTGGGCCTCCCACACAAGTGAGGCACCATTTTTATCGGGAGACCCAGGGGAACGCTGGGAGTTGGGAAATTTGAGTGCGCCCAGTGATGCCACAACTTTCCCACACAAAAATGTGTGAAAAAAGTGATTTTTTCAGCTAAAATTGAGGTTTACAGGGGATTCTGGGTAAGGAAACTTTGGGGGATCCACGCAAGCCATACCTCCCTGGAAGCCCCCGGGTGTCTAGTTTTCAGAAATGTATGGGTTTGGTAGGTTTCCCTAGATGGCCGCGAACACCGGGCCAAAAACCCAGGTGACCCCCGTTGCAAAACTAGGTGGTTTTGAGATAGGCAATTTTGATGTCACCTCACTGCGTTTTGGGCCCTTGCCTGTCGCGGGTACTTGGGCCTCCCACACAAGTGAGGCACCATTTTTACCGGGAGATCCAGGGGAACGCTGGGAGGTGTTAAATTTGAGTGAGCCCGGTGATGCCACAACTTTCCCAACCAAAACTGTGTGAAAAAAGTGATTTTTTTCAGCTAAAATTGAGGTTTGCAGGGGATTCTGGGTAAGGAAACGTTGTGGGATCCATGCAGGCCATACCTCCCTGGAAGCCCCCGGGTGTCTAGTTTTCAGAAATGTATGGGTTTGGTAGGTTTCCCTGGATGGCCGCAGAGCACCGGGCCAAAAACCCAGGTGACCCCCTTTGCAAAACCAGGTGGTTTTGAGATAGGCAATTTTGATGTCACCTCACTACGTTTTGGGCCCTTGCCTGTCGTGGGTACTTGGGCCTCCCACACAAGTGAGGCGCCATTTTTATCGGGAGACCCAGGGGAACGCTGGGAGGTGGGAAATTTGAGTGAGCACGGTGATGCCACAACTTTCCCACACAAAAATGTCTGAAAAAAGTGATTTTTTCAGCTAAAATTGAGGTTTGCAGGGGATTCTGGGTAAGGAAACGTTGGGGGATCCACGCAAGCCATACCTCCCTGGAAGCCCCCGGGTGTCTTAGTTTTCAGAAGTGTATGGGTTTGGTAGGTTTCCCTAGATGGCCCCCGAGCACAGGCCAAAAAGACAGTTGACCCCCTTGCAAAACCAGATCGTTTTGACATTGTTTGTTTCTACAGCGTGAGAATTTCGGCACAATATTGCAAGGAAAATGTGACAGACATTTTGAGGTTTGCAGGACATTGTGGATAAAATAACTTTTTGGAATTCAGAAGAGAGACATCACCATGAACTCCCGTGGGTTTACGACAATATCTACAGTTGGTGGGTTACTCTTACATGGAACATACACCTTGGCAGAGAAACTAAAAAGACAAAGATTCCTGCACAGCCATCTATTCCTCAAACGCACACACATACTGGTTGGATTTGGCACGAGGGCGAGTGATGGTTCAGTATATTAAATTTTATTAACAAGAGATTTCACAAAAATGAAATGCACTGTCAATAATTAAATGGAGAAAAAACGGAACCAATGACTCGCAGCTCGTGAAATGTAAAGCCACGGCAAGGCACCAACCGCTTTACAGGCCATTCACATACCTTTCATACGTGATACACACAAGACCATTCGCACCACCAGGCACAAAAACAACACATTACAAAATTCACAAAAGGGACAAGGTACACCCTGCTTCAGAAAGGCAAATATTACTGCACAGCCATCTATTACTCAAACGCACACACATACTGGTTGGATTTGGCACGAGGGTGAGTGATGGTTCAGTATATACAATTGTACTAGCAAGTGATTTCACAAAAATTAAATGCACTGTTAATAATTGAAAGGGCGAGAAACTGAACGATTGACTCACAGCTCGTGAGCTGTAAAGCCACGACAAGGCACCAACCTCTTTACAGGCCATTCATACACCTTTCATACGTGTGAGACATACAAAACCATTCACACCACCAGCCGCGGGCCCATCACATAACAAAACTCACACCAGCACACAGCGCCATTCAAGGGCCCATCACTTTAACACGCCCACATTCCTGACACAGCAACTACACAAGCTGATGGATTGCGTGGAGTGGCACTCAGCTAGCAGTGTGTGTAGTGACCAGTAGCAAGTCACTACTCACACACCGCCAGCCAAGCACCATTCCACGCACACCGCCAACCAAGTGCCAGTCCGCACACACCGCCAACATATTTAGGATTTTTTTTAGACAAAAATAAAAACACAAACAAATCGCAAATCGATATAAATCTACAAACACAAAATCAGAAACTAAATACATTAAACTAACGCCAACCTTGAAACAGAATAACATTTTTCAAAGAATACAGACTAGGCAGTTCACTTTACCACTCATGAATGCTCCCAAAAATTATTTTGCATGTGGTACGCTCTAAAATAAGCAGGGACACACAGCCCAGGTTTAGAAGGACAGTCGGGCAGTACATACAAATCTCCTTCCGCGTACCTCTTTGCCAACAGACTCTGCATCTCCTAGTGGGAAAATCTTTTGCCGGTGTGGGAGGGATGCAATCAGGAAAGTGGCGATCTTTCAATCGAACCACATCCTCCACCACTCCAAATCTAGGAACACTTGCATGTTCCACAACAACAAGGCTAGCTATCACAGAGTGCTGAAACTGAAGAAATGTCAAGTTTGACGCAGGAGAACACTCCTTGAACACAATAAAAGCATTGAAATTTGCTAATTCGAAGAAATGGATGTCCAACTTCTTATTCCAAACATAAGCCTTCCGAATAGCAGAGTAAGGTTCCAACCTCTGATTTACTCTGTCAACACCACCCATGTGCTTATTGTAGTCTATAATGCACACAGGTTTGCGCACTTCAGCATCCTGACCCCAAACAGCCACAGGTGAAGTACTCTCATCATGGATGGTAGTCAGCATGTACACATTCCTCCTGTCCACAAATTTTACAGCTAGTAGTTCATCACTACGCAAGGAACTGCACTGCCCCCTCTGAAGTTTTTTTACAAACAAGCTCTTTCGGATAACCTTTACGGTTAGAGCGGATTGTGCCACATGCAAAAGTGTCCACTTTATACAATTCCTTAAATAATTGCACAGCAGAATAGAAGTTATCAAGGTACAAATGGTGGCCTCTGTTAAACAATCTTCTAGCAAGATCCCACACAATTTTCTCTGAAACTCCAAAAGTGGACGGACAACCTGGGGGGCAATAGTAGAATCTCTACCAGTGTACACACGAGAATTAAAAACATATCCTGTCCTACTCTCAGGCAACATATACAGCTTAATTCCATAGCGTGCCCTCTTGCTAGGGATGTACTGCCTAAAAACCAAACAGCCCTTGAACAAGACCAAAGACTCATCAATAGATATTTATTTCCCTGGAGTATAGATCTCAGAAAATCGATCTACAAAGTGATCAAGAATGGGCAGAATCTTAAAAAGACGGTCACAGTCAGGGTGATCTCGTGGCAACGCCATAGAATTATCAACAAAATGCAGCATACGTAGCAAAAGTAAATACCGATTATGAGTCATAACTGCAGGAAATATGGCAGTTGCCAACAAGGGGCTAGTAGACCAATATGAAGCCAAGGTTGGCTTCCTTACCACACCCATCAATAAAGTCAATCCCAAAAACTTCTTAATCTCTTCCTGATATGTGGGAGTCCACCGGGTAGCTCTAGACTGGGGCCTAAGTTTGTCGCTGTTGTCCCTCAAAAACTGTTCAGCATACAAATTCGTCTGCTCAACAATCTCACCCAAAAATACATCATCCATAAACAACTGAAAAAACTGTATAGGCAAAAAGTGTTCACAATCCACTGTACACCCTGCTTCACCGCTAAAGGCAGGCAACACCGGCTGCACCATGTTTGCATCAACCCAAAGTCCAGCACTTCCTGTAGGAAGCCTAGCAGCCTCAGACTGCAATCCAGATGCCTCTTGCACCATCGGCACAGCAGTTTCCTCCTCTAAGACAGGCACTTCAGCCGCACTGCGAGTTGCTTCATCCACACCAAGTGTACCTTCATCTGCACTGAGAGTACCTTCATCATCTGATGATTCCATGTTGAGAGAAAACTCACTGCCAGAATCTTCCACTCCCTCCTCTCCCTCAGACGCACTGTCAGTCTCATAATCATGCTCAGAGGAAGATTCAAGAACCATACCAACCACCTGTTGAGCAGTCATTCTACGGCTAGCCATATATACTAATAAAGGTAACTTGTCAAACAACAACAAACACTTTGTAAAATAAGTAATTAACAAAAAGCACCTTTATCAAAAACTCATATATACTCCAAAACAATATCACTCACTTGCCAGAAGCAGCTAAACTACTCACCACCACCTACTCTGTACAGACACAGTATGGATCAACAATATCCCACTAAAAAAGAAAGAGAAAAGCAATTACACATAAGACTATGCAAAACACATTGCAAAGAATTTCATGCTCAAACCACTAACTAAATATGCCGCCATTATGACGTCACTTACAAAAAAATTTATTCAGACATTACAATATTACTCATTTGGAGTAAATACAACAAAAAAAAAATTCTTACCAAAACAATGCAACTACACAAAACTGCAGAACAACCACTGTCGAAACTGGAATCAGGAATCAAAAGATTTAGACTAGAATAAAAAGGAGAAAAAAACGTTATTGTCACATATGCATATAATGCTCTAGACCATCACGTACTGCGCAAAATTTATTACTTGAACCTCCCACTTTCAAGAAGGAAAGATCGATGGCCCAATCCTTTACAAGCAACGCGGCGAGAATCTGGAACTCAGCCTCAGCTCCGGACCACCCCTCCCTCTTCCCAGTCCTTCAAAACTGACCTCAAAGTTCTCCTGCAAAGACACTTCCAAACGTAATTCACACCCTCTCTATTGTCTGAAGGAAGTCTTTACATTATAGGAAATTCTGTTCTCCATGCCCGTAGAAGTGCCTTCCCAGTGTGTTCCTGTGTTTTGAGTGTCTGCCATTTATTGCACTTTTTTACCTCTACTTGTACTTTGTACTCTTTTGTAACTTGCACACATGTCACTTTTCCTCTTGTAACGTATTGTTTGCTACCTCTTGTATTTTGTTTGCTTTTGATACATGCACAATTACCACCATTGCCTCATGTAACATAACGTTTGCTCTTGTTTTCAGAGTGTCTGCATTTATTGCAGCATTTTACCTCATGTGACATCCATCAGAGAGCTACGTGAATAATTACCTGGTAATCCCCTCAGCACAATGCAAACACCCACCCGAAATAGGTACCCAGTGAGGTCACACCGTTCGCATCGCCCTAACCTGCTCAAGGTTCATGTGACCTCAGTGACAGTCACAGCGACTGGATCACTGTTGCTCTAGGGTGTGCTGCTTCGTAGGCCTGCCCGCAAGACTGGAGATGAACTTCAGTATGGATTGTGATGAACAGGCCTTCAAGGTTAACCCACAATTGACACCACTAGGGTACACCTGCTTGTGCTAAGACATCAAGCCTTCTAAGGTCTAGTGGGGCCTTCTACGGTCTAGCATGGGAATGTGCTCCCTCAGTACAGTGGTGTGGTGGACTGGTCATGAATGCGGAACCCGGTTCCCCAGTTCCAAATTCCACAGCTCTAGCCATAGTGCCAAATCCCCACTGAACACCATACTTGCCCACTGAGAGAAACTCGCACTGCCTTCAGCTATAACCTAATTGTGCCCGCTATAAACACTTGGATGTGGCTCAATTCAAATTATGCACTTGATAAGAGTAATATGCTGCCTAAAAAAAAAAAAAAAAAAAGCAACCACTCATAGGGAATGCAAAGCATGTGAAATGTAAGCAGAAACAACATGGTTACCTAAACGATCTCTCACTAACTATTCAGAAATCAGCGAGTGGTTTCACCTGAAAAGTTATGGACATGACTAGAAGGCCCTGAAGTGAACTGTTTCACTGTCCATTGCTTACATCCTTAGAAAACGTAAGCAGTATGGTATAAAAACACCACATCCATAAACACAGAGCCATGGTACACATTGTGTTTTCCAATCCACCCATCAACCAGGTATTGCAGTACCTCCAGGAATAGTACACTCTCCCAACCTAGAAACAACAATGCTCTTCAAAGAAAGACGAGAAAATGAAAGTAGCACTTCACTGGCAAACTCTGTAAAGTGATGCTGGTGTATTTGGATGTACAAAAAGAACAATCTGGCCACTTTGCAACCCCTCTGTCTTGCTATTAGTTAGGCATTTAATTCTCATATAAGAAATTCTATTTCTCTACATGCTGCTGCACTTTGGATTTGAAAAAATAAAAAGAAGGGCATTTCTCGGCATTTTTGGATCCATTTCACAGGGAAGCAACTAGAAAGACGAGCGTTTTTCAAATTTGCATCCATTTCACAGGGAAGCAACAACAGGCACACATGAACAAATCCGAGCCTCGTGGCATGCCTGGGCATACCAAAGTGCCCCACCCTAACCCAAACCCACAGATGCAAAAATCATGCTGCTGCACTTTGGATTTGAAAAATTAAAAAGAAGGGCATTTCTCTGCATTTTTGGATCCATTTCACAGGGAAGCAACTAGAAAGACGAGCGTTTTTCAAATTTGAATCCATTTCACAGGGAAGCAACAACAGGCACACACAAACGAAGCCGAGCCTCTGGCATGCCTGGGCCTTCCATAGTGCCCCCACCCTAACACAAACCCACCGATGCAAAAATCCCCCCTCCCCAGCCCCAAAACTCACCTTTACTCTCCGACGCGCAGGAAGCAAATGGCTTCCTACGCCTCGGAGAGCAAAGGGGAAACCTCCAATGACGTCAGCGGGGCTCGCACGCTGACGTCATTGATGACGCGGGAGGGGGGTGGGGGGGCAGGGGAAGGTCTTCCCCTGCCTTCCCAGTAAAAAAAAAAAAAATAGATCGACCACTCACGAGGGGAGCGCCAGCACTTCCCCCGTGAGTGGGTGCCATGACGAGCTGGACTCGTCATGGGCACAGCGCGACTGTGCTCCATGACGAGTCCAGCTCGTCATGGGCACAGAAGGGGTTAAATTCTCTTTATCATTTCTTTTGAAGCTGTAATGTTGAAGTACTTCATACAGACATAGCTGTTCCAGATGTTGACTAATTTTCGGATAGTATGTGTCCAACATATTAGTTTTAAGAATGTCTGAACTATGTGGCTCATTTGCTGCTAATTGTTCAATTTCTTCCAATGATTTCAACACTCTTTTTCTTTTGCAGGCAAGACCTAAACTTACCCAAATGATTCCTCATGACTTTGAATATAAACTTGAAGAACACAAGCGGTCTGTACATTCATACGATCCAATTTCTCGGTGGGAAAGCATTTTCAAACTAAAGCTGTACAATTTTTTGCTTTTTTGCTAAGACTATTCTCTTGTGCAATTTCTTCCCACATTTGTTTCATCTCTATTTTTTCAGATTTTGTTCTGTATGATGTAACATAACGTGCAGCAGCAATTGAGTTATCCACAATATACTGGATGTCCATGCTTGCATTCCACATTTTTTAAATGACTGGATTGTAGTCATTGATATACTTTGACACTTCTGTTCTTTTTAAGTTGTAGGTATTCTTTGGAGATTTCCGAGTTATTGTGTGCCTCACAGAAGAAAAAAAATAATTTACTCTTCCTTTACAAATGACTGGATGGGGAAAACCAAACCGACATTTGGTGTAAAATTTTCCTTTAGACTTGTATTTTCTTCTGCACTACTTTCTACAACGGTGACTTTGGAAACGTAAAACTTGCTGTCTCAAGCTTCTATTTCCTCCTTCTCTTGGAATCTCACATGTCACATACTGTTCAATGAAAGACAATACTGTTTCATCCGAATCAGTTCCAAATTTAGGTGCATCCTTGACCCATAGTAGCATATGTATATGAGGTGCACCTCTTGCTTGGTACTCCTTTCGCCAAAAGAAATCGGTAACTTCTCCAAGAGGTGGATTCTTTTTATTACAGAAAAAAGGCATCATACTTTGAAACTTATGATTAAAATATCTGCACACATTTACAGGATCCAATGAACACAGTTCACCAGGAGTCTTTATTTCAACATTTTTTATATTGGAATTCGCTTCTCTTAAAAACTCAAGCAAATCTTCCCATGCATACTCTGCACAGCTAAGTGTGACAAACCATGTTGGTGTACCTAAGTTCCGTAACATACACTTGAGTTCTCCATGACGACGATACCAATACTCATTTGTTCCACGTTGACATGCCATCAAATTGATTAAGCATGCTTCTAAATTTTCATCTATTTCTTGAACTTTCTCCACAAATTCCTTCGCAGAAAGAAGTGATTCATGAACTCCAGTTTTAAGTATATGATTCACTGCATATGAGAGAGAAGACAGATCACTTTCAAACAAAAGGTGAAATATGTATGGAATGCACTGTCGAAATCTAGGATCTTCAGAATATAATCTTGTTGACCGATATTCTGAAGCTGGAATCCGTACAGGTCGGGCATCATATCGTCCACCTTCTCCAGTAGGAAACAACTGTGGAAAACAACGAGCTTCCAAGCTTTTCTCCCATACACTCATTGGAGTTCCCTGTGCTTTTTTCATTTGAAATAACTCAATGCTACTTCCTATTACTTCTTTTGAATGCAAAGGACATATTGTATAATGTTCATAAATCTCTTCAGTCCTTGACTTGTCCACTTTCTCTATTTGACCACTTGAAATTTCAAAATCATCTTCTAAACGTATTACCTGTTCATCCACATTCACATTTTTGTAATAAATATTGTTCCCTATAAGATATAAGGTAGCCTTTTCAACTGTATTAACATCCACAAATTCTTACCATATTTTCCGACTCCTTGTGGGTACATCATATACTAAAATAACTATTGCCTCATCTTCCTCTTTCTCTCCAGCAATAGTTTCAATGTTTTCTTAAAATCCAAAGGTAAGTACACCACTCTTCCTTTCAGCCCTCTTTGCAAGTCTGTTGGTGGCAGTTTACCTGTTTTAGGCTCCATCAGAATTATAGTTTGAAAAGGATGAACAGATTGAATTAGAACCGACTCATATGTATTCAATTTGGCCAGCTCCTGCGGAATAGCTATTAACTCCAACTTATTATGCACTGCTCTAGCAGACATTTTGTTCTCTTCTAATTTGTTGTAACAATATTTACATTTTCGTTGATCACTACCTAACTCAAATCGACCTTCAACAAACAAGGAAGTTGCAAATTCTTCCCAGTTACCATTGTTCTCCTTTTCACTTTTCAAATACAAATCAACATTCCTACTTTGACTTTTATAATGAGTACGTCGACAACAAACACAAACATAATTTGGTATTTCAGAGCACACTACAATAAACTTTCCAATTTCTTCTTCAAACTGATCAGTGCTAATCACTTTCTCATCTCCTCCAACATCTGTAATTGTTAAACTTTCACTTTCTATGAATTGCTCTTCTGAACCAAAATATTGCATTTCAATATCATCACATTTTTTTTGAACATCTGATAAAGAACCATATCAAATACTTCCATTCAGTTCACTTAAACTTAATGTAGGACTTTTTACATAGTACAGTTTCTTTACAAAGTTCCGCATTTCTGAATGGTGTACTGCTAACATCATCAAATGATGAAAAACACTTTTACAAACTTTTCTTGAAAGACAAGCCATAGAATGCCCATACTTCTCAGTATAGTTTCTTACATTACATGGATCTAGTCCTTGTAACAACTTTATCTTCTGTTTTATACTTTTCTGAGTATATTCTTGTAGCAAAGTTTGCATTTCATCAATGGATTACTGTTGAATACTACAAATGCTACTACAACTCAACTTATACACAGGAGCTCGTTAACGTTTCCCTTGCACTTCTTGAGCTATTAACTCTTCTGCATTTTTACCAACCATTTCCTCCTTTGGAAGAGGAACTCCATCCTGAACTTCGTAGCAACGACCTCCAGTATCAACTGCAAATGATAAACTATTTTCCTGGAAGTAACTTTCCTCATTAAAAAAAGGCTCAGTACTAGAAGTATGTCTCCAATGTCCACTAAAGATTTTACAAAAGTTGGTTCTGTTCACAAGTCTTTTTTTTCTACTTTTGTCTTTCAATACTTTCACTATTTTATCCAATACTTTCAAACTCTTTAAAATCAAAATGAAAGCAGTATCCACTATACTTTCAATAAGCTGCTTCTCTTTGAATTGGAACATTCTTCTTTTATATTTGCAGCATGTTTTCAATAAATTCTGAATCACTCTAGATCGAAAAAGTCTCTGACGAATTTCTTGAAATAGTTTTTGTCTCCGAGTACCAGACACTATTTCTTTATCATCCTTCCTTTTCCTCGTATTTGAAATTGAACTCTGCTTCACCTTATTTGAAAAATCCTTCTTTTTGCATTGTGTGGTGTTTTTTTCATTAAATGTTCGTAATATTTTTTTCAAAATTTGTCTTTAGCTTTTACTCAAACAAACAATTTCTCTACTACTCGCATTTTTTTCTACTTCAAGATCTTTCCTTCTGGTCAAATATATATTTTTCTTCTCCTTTCCTTTTTTCACTTCTTCTAGGCATTTCCAAATTTCAATCCAAACGAAATAATTTTCTGAAAAACAAAAAATAGATTCAATTATTTTTCACATTTCTTCACTATGTTACAATAATACCATACAATTGCAAAACTTCCACTAACAACTTCCAGACCCAGTGCTTCAACGTGATGGAGCACGACAGATGAGCACTAGGATGACAAGTAGTGTCATAGAACATACTTACATACTCCTTTACAATTTACATATAACTGCACTACCTCATACTTTTCACCTCTCCGCCACACCCCACCACCCCACACCACTTTCTCTTGAACCCACCGCACACAACTTAATAAATAGTATTTTTTTACATTTTAATCTATGTACTTAGAATGATATTATCAACCAAACAGCACACATAAAAATTTCCATTATTACCTAACAATTTTATCAACAACTTCGCAAACATAACACTGCACCCAGGGCTTTAACTGGAGGGGCTGTCTGTGGGGATGTGACCACCAGCAATTTATTTTTGGGTGCCTCAAAACGGGTCTTTATAGGGCTCTATTTTCCGACCTCACAAACGTAATCCGTTTTTTTTTCTTTATTGCACTGCAGTGACACTGTGAGAGCAGGCACATTGCTCACTACTTAGAAGTGCAGACATCATGCCAAGTGACTCGCATTGTAGGAGAAGGGAAATCCTTTAAAGAGAGCCATTTTCTCTCATTATTTCCCTTCTCTTTTTGCAACGCACCAGCAACATCATTGTGGGGTGATTAGCAGACAGACCACCATGCACGCAACGCCCATTGCCCCGCACTCTCTAACACAGCTTCCCGGGTGCACACACAGAGCCGCACCCGAGTACTTCACCGGTCTTCAAAACATAATTTATTTGTAAAGGAGACTCTGTTCTTTTTCACCCCTTTTTACAACCCCTATATGCCCACTCTGCCTATTGCTGGAAGAAATAGGCTCCCCAGAAATTTCCCTCTGGTTGCGCCTGTGCAAACGACCACAACAAGGCAACTCCAGCACGAACCTGCTCTGACCTTACACATGGTCTTGTTTTAGTGCTACGAAAACACACACTTTGCCTGCCACACTAAGTTCTCACACACCCTCTTTAATATGAACATAAAAGCTCTCCAATTACTTTTATATTCCTTTACTATACTTCACAGGGAAATATAGAACTCAAGGTTCTCACCACCCCAAATTAGCTCTCTGGTATACTTTCTCAAATATAAGAAGTACAGGTATTCATTATCGTCACGGCCACTTTAAAACAGTGTACCTATAAACAACTCGACAAACCGTACTGTTTCTAAATTAACATATTACACTTAAAAGCTCCTTTACATTTGTTTCGCTAGATGTAGAGTGTTGAAGTATGCTCCACTAAGAGTAACTCAAAGCTTTGTTAGCCTTTATTAAAAAATCTGCCTGTCAATGCTTTTCGCAAGCCTTTTCAACGCCTTAAGAGGGTAGCTGGATGAGCATAATAGGTCGGGGTGGACGACGCACAGAAATAAGAATGTATAGTTAAATAAAGGGCGAGTGGATGCATGGCCAGATGCATCAATGGATAGATACATAGATCAATGTATCAATGTATGGATGGATGTAAGGATGAATGAATGCAAAGACCAGTACTTACGATAGACTGGTGGGCTGATAAATGCTTAGGATTGATTCTGGGACAGACATATTTATGCATATATAGGCGTATCGCTGCATGAATGGCACAGTGCTTACTATAGGCGAGTGTGCTCATAGATACTTAAGATAAGCGGATGAACAGATTTATGTATATATATAAGTAGGAATATTTCCATCAATTAAAAGATGGTTGAATGGCGCAGTGCTTAGGATGCATGGATACTGCGCTTTAATTGGGCCGGGTCTGGGGACCGGCACTTATTTTCAGGCAGCCTCCAAATGACTCTTTACCAGGCTCTATTTTCGGCCCTCTCAAATATAGTCAATTTTTTATTTTGTATTACAATGCAGTGACAGCATGCACATCGATGTACGCATGCTTATTTTGATCACTACTGCGAACTGGAGACATCATGCTAGGTTACCCACGTTGTAGAAGAAAGGGAAATCCTTTAAACAATGTTTTTTTTCCAAACCTACGATAATTGGAGAGGATTTTCTAAAGCACACAATGATACTTATCTTGATTTAGTTCACGCCCCAACTTGCATAGCCCACACCCCTTTAAGAGCTTTGCCCCCCCCTTTTAGAGCACCCCCACTTTTTTCTCCCACTTAGAACCCTAACTACACTATAGTAACAAACAAATAGTGTAACCTTCCATTAAAATCTACAATGGCACCGAGTTTCATAATTTTCCATCAACGCTATCAGCCTTCTACCACAGTGCAAGAGTGTCTATCAGCACGAAGATGTCTTATCCACAGAAATGTTGTGTAATTTCTGTACCTGTCTGCTGGAACACTCATCACCAAAACGTATTAAAACATGGGAATTTGCCAGAAAAACATATACCATACCATAAAGCGATTCATAAATGGGCACAATGCCACTGCGCCACCCTCTTCCCCATCCTTCCTTAGCTTTACAAAATTAAAGAAAGAGCCACATCAAACCTAGTAAACACACTATACCAATACAAGCACTTAATTTCAACAACCGTCTACCGGAACGCTCATGAGCAAAGCGTATTAAAACATACAAGTTTGCGGGTAAAACATATACCATTCCATAGGGCACTTTATAAGTGATCCCAGTGGTACTACATCACCTTCAGTAGCTCGACATCTGCACGTTACTAAATTCTGTGTTTTAATCAGAAATATACCCACCTCCCCCACACCCACCCCTGCCCTTCCTTAAACGTACAAAATCAAACAGAAACCCCCACCATTCGTAGTAGCGCCACTATACCCATACACAGGCTTAATTTTAACAGGAGTGTGCCGGAACACTTATCAACAAAAAGTATTCAAACATGCAAATTCGCTGGAAAAACATAAACAATACCATAGCACGGTAAATAAATAGGCCCACTCAAACTACATTACCTTTACTAACTACACATGCCCACGTTACAAATGTCCGTCTTATAATCAGCAACATACGCACTTCCCCCACCCCCACCCATACCCATACTTAACCTTACAAAATCAAACAACGATCCCCTGCACTCCCGTTACTGCCACTATAGCCATAGATAGACTTATTGTCAACAGGTGTCAGCCGGAACGCTCATCAGCAAAAGCTATTAAAACTCAACATACACCATACCATAAGATGGTTTATAAACACACAGTACCACTACACCAACTCAACACCCGCCCTTGCTTAACTTTACGCAATAAAAGAAAGAGACCAAGCAAACGTAGAAGCGCCACTATACCCATACACAGCCTTAACTTCAACAGATGTCTCCTGAAAAGCTCATCAACAAACCGTATTAAAACATGCAAATTTGCGGGTAAAACATATACCATGCCATAGGGCGCTTTATAAGTGCTCCCAGTGGTACTACATCACCTTTAGTAGCTCCACATCTCCACTTTATTATATTCTGTATTTCAAACAGCAACATAACTACCTCCCCCACACCCACCCCCGCCCTTGGTTAACAGTACGAAATCAAACAGAAACCCCCCATTCCTAGTAGCGCCACTATACCCATACACAGGCTTAATTTTAACATGTGTCTACCGGAACACTTATCAGCAAAAACTATTCAAATATGCAAATTGGCGGGTAAAACATAAACCATCCCATAGCGCTGTTTATAAATAGGCCCAGTGAAACTACATTACCTTTAGTAACTACACATGCCCACGTTACAAATATCTGTCTTATAATCAGCAACATACGCACCTTCCCCACCCCCACCCATCCCTTGCTTAACCTTCCGAAATCAAACAACGAGCCCCAGCACTCCCGTTACCACCACTATAGCCATACATAGACTTAATGTAAACAGGTGTCTGCTGGAACGCTCATCAGCAAAACCTATTAAAACCTGCAATTTTGCAACTCAAACATACACCATACCATAAGACGGTTTATAAATAGTCACAGTACCAATAAACCACCTCAACACCCGCACTTGCTTAACTTTACGCAATAAAAGAAAGAGCCCCAGCAAACGTAGAAGCCCCACTATAGCCAAACAGAGGCTTAATTTCAACAGATGTCTCCTGAAACGCTCATCAGCAAAACATATTAAAACATGCATATTTGCCACTAAAACATATCCCATGCCATACAGCGCTTTATAAGTGCTCCCCGTGGTACTAGATCACCTTTAGTAGCTCGACATCTGCACGTTACTATATTCTGTGTTTCAATCAGCAACATAACCACCTCCCCCACACCCACCCCTGCCCTTCCTTAACCGTACGAAATCAAACAGAAACCCCCATCATTCCCAGTAGCGCCACTATACCCATATACAACGTTAATTTTAACAGGTGTCTGCCGGAACACTTATCAGCAAAAAGTATTCAAACATGCAAATTGGCGGGTAAAACGTAAACCATCCCATAGCACGGTTTATAAATGGGCCAAGTCGAACTACACCACCTTTACTAGCTAGACATTTATATGTTACGAAAGTCATTTAAACACTCTGTAGAGTTTATAGCAGGGCATGGGGAGTGTAAACAAAGTTCTAATTCCCAAACTTTTGATATACAGTCCCTTTACTGTATCTATATTAAAGATATTAAATGGAATGAATAAATTGACGAGTATCTCAAAAGGGATAGTGAAGCTCACCATCAGTAAAACACGAACCACTTCAACACCTACATATATCCGCCACAGCGACACAGCCTGACAAATAGTATCACTTATAATCACATGCAGTACTCTAATGTCAACAAAGTCATACAGAAAATATACCGCACATTTAAATTTTTTTTTTATCTCTCACACATTTATAAAACATCTCTTCTAAAGAAGCACTTCCCAACTACTTCTATTCCATAAGAACAGACAATAATTAATACGTTTACTACCATATATTTTAGTATATCTACCTTTTTATTATTCACTAGTCAGAAACTACAAAAACTATTAACTATACCCAAATACAAACCAGAAACCATGGGCCATATTATCAAGGACGGCATTAAAATTATCGCCGTTTTAGCGGCAGGAAACTGCACTAAAGCGGCGATAATGGGCTTGATAATATGCCCTTGTGAATTCCCATAGAAGCCCATGTTCCTGCGTGAACATGGGCTTCTATGGGAATTTACAAGGGAATATTATCAAGCCCATTATCACCGTCCTTGATAATATGGCCTCATATTCTTATTGTATTTCAACTTAGTATCACATGATTCAAACTATGCGGACATATAAAAGGAACATATCACTTTTCCTGTCTCCATCTCTTCTCCATGTAATCTCAAACACTGTACACGGCCCCACTGTACAACAACCTACCCTGACTTACATTCAAACCTACCTCTCAGATTCCGATCCGGGTAAAAACATTTGCGTACGACTCGTATCCGTATATTTTCACGTACGAATCGTACAAGTACCGTACAAACTGCGAAGTACGATTCGTACGTGAAAAATACATACGAATTGCGTCGGGAAAATGGTCCGAGAGGGAGCCGTAAATTTTTACGTCCGAATAGCGTCGGGAAAAGTGTCCGATAGAGAGCCGGACATTTTTACGTGCAAATCGTAAAACAGAAGTCCGAGCGCTCAAGTACGATCCGTACCGCCCGTCCGAATACACAACCGCATGTAAAAGGCCCCATACGGAGCGAACGCTGTAGCACACATGTACACGGGTAAACTTGTGCCCGGATATGAGTTGTACAGCCCCCCCTCACCCCGCACATGTCAGCACCGTACCCCCGTGTGTCAGCACTGTACCCCCCTCCGCACCGTACCCCAACACCGTAGCACAGCCCCGCACCTGTACGCGCCGCACCCCAGGCCCGTCTCCCATCCCCGCACCTGTACGCCCCGTACCCCAGCGCATACATACGGGGGTGGGGGTATGGCACATACATACGGGGGTGGGGGTACGGCCCGTACCTACGGGGTGGGGGTACGGCACGTACATACAGGGGTTGGGGGTACGGCGCGTACATACGGGCCCTCTTTTCCTCATGCATCGTGGCGTACTTAGCTTTTCCGGCACTTTTTGGCTCCTGTAAAAATATAGCCGCATCGTACTTGCTGGTTTGTACGGTGGAATTCCCGGGTACGAGTCGTACGGAGAAAACGCTCCGTACGACCATTTGTACCCGGGTTTTACAGGATCGGAATCGGCACCTCAGTGTCAAAAATAAGACCACAACCTGCCCACATAACATTTCTGCATTTTGTTTTATCGCTTTTAACTTAATAACACATACGTCTCCTACCACCACACCCCACCCCACTATTTCCACAAAAAGTATCAGTTGCAAACGTGCAATATTTTCTTTATCTCCCCAAATACATTACAAACTCAAATTAACGCTGTACCTCATTTTCAAAACAATACAGTCCTATAAAGATGACCAACTACACTTCTTCTCTGTGAAAATTTCTAAACATATATAAAATACTTCTATAACAACAGCTCAAATTTTATGCATATTTCATAACCAATATCACACACCACACTTTACTAACACTATATTACTTTGAAATAAAAAATACTTTCAAAATTAAAAATATCGCCTCAAATACTTAATCAATACTATAAAAACACATAACACACCTTGTTCATTTCTAACTCACCTTTGTAGTTGTTATCAAGATTTCAAATGACACACGCATACAATTCTCTCTTTCTCACATAGTACATGTAAAGCTCCGACTTCATCAAGAAAGAAACCAGAAATGGCACAATTTCTCTGTCGCTCCACACATAAATACATGTAAAGAACAAATCAGAATACTTCATTCCTTCAACGACATTCTAAAACTTACCTACATTGGCTAATTTTGAATTTTCCTTCCGAAAAGCTACTTATTAATCCGCGCCACATACAGGTCACAAGTTCAACCTATTTTATCACCACACTTTCTGGAACCTTCTACAACACCTGCAGGTTAAAAGTTCATTTTTTTTTTAACCTAACAATATACTTTGGCAACATTTTATCGAATATTCAACGGCACGTGCACGGTAAAACTTCACAATAGGGGTCAGTAGTTCATCAGCTTTATTCCCAACTCCAGCAGCACCTCACCTTACGCCCCCAGCGCCATCAGACCCGTAGGAGTCTGTGCTTTCCACTTTCCAAATACCAAATTCATCTCATACACATGAATTTACCTTCGCACTCCTTTTATGATACCCCCTAAGCAACATACACAAGTTACAATGTTCGACACAAAAGTTCCTCCAAGTAGCTATAACTACATGCTGACACTACTTGTACAGATGTGGCACAGTGGCCAGAGCGCATGACTTCACAGCATATGACACACAGCTTGGGCTCACGCTTTCATTCCCGAGTCCGACAGCAGCTCAGCTTAGCAGCATGAGACTCTACACACTACCTCACATTTTTTCCGTACCCCAGAACTTTCAGGCCAGTACGGGTCAGTAGTTTGTCCTAGTAGTTATAAACACATGCTGACTCTACTTCCACAACTGTACTGCAGCGGCCACGACACTTGACTTCACAGCATAAGACACACAATTTAGACTCACGCAGTAATCCCCGAGTCCCGCACCACCTCACCTTAGCAGTATCATACTTTAGGCAATACCTCACTTAATTTTTGTAGCCTAGCACTTTCACACCGGTTGGTATGATTAGTTCACTTCGCACCCCCTCTATAGCACACCCTAAACACCCCACAGAGGTTACAGTGCTCCTACCCTCCAATTTCCCACTTTTTTTCCCCTTTTTTCCCCTTACTCACTTCAACGAAATCACAAAATGGCGGCCAACACTTCCTCCTTCCATGAGACTCTAGACAATACCTCACATATTTTTCATACCCAGGACTTTCACACCACTACGGGTCAGTAGTTCATCCTAGTAGGTATAAACACATGCCGAAACTACTCCACAACTGTACTGCAGCGGCCAGGGCACATGACTTCACAGCATAAGACACACAGTGTGGGCTCACGCTTTAATACTCGAATCGCGCACAAGCTCACCTTATAAACATCACACACTAGCCAATACCTCACTTAATTTTCATAGCCTAGCACTTTCACACCGGTAGGTATGATTAGTTCACTTCGCACCCCCTCTATAGCACACCCTAAACACCTCACAGAGGTTACAGAGCTCCTACCCTCCAATCTCCCACTTTTTTTGCCCTTTTTTCCCCTTACTCGCTTCAACGGAATCACAAAATGGCGGCCAACACTTCCTCCTTCCATGAGACTCTAGATAATACCTCACATATTTTCCGTACCCAGGACTTTCACACCACTACGGGTCAGTAGTTCATCCTATTAGGTATAAACACATGCTGACACTACTTCCACAAATGTACTGCAGCGGCCAGGGCACATGACTTCACAGCATAAGACACACAGTGTGGACTCACGCTTTAATACTCGAGTCGCGCACAAGCTCACCTTAGAAACATCACACACTAGTGAATACCTCACTTAATTTTTGTAGCCTAGATCTTTCACACCGGTAGGTATGATTAGTTTACTTCGCACCCCCTCTATAGCACACCCTAAACACCCCACAAAGGTTACAGTGCTCCTACCCTCTTCTTTCCCACATTTTTTGCCCTTTTTCCCCTTACTCAATTCAACGGAATCACAAAATGGCTGCCAACACTTCCTAGTTGCAAACGCTCGCAGCGCTCGCAGCCAATCAGCAGCAAGCTCGTGCTCGTAACGCCGCAGCCAATCAGATGGCAGAATTCCCAAATATCGATATCTGTAAATTTTGATATTTCTCAAAAACTACTGAACGGATTTACACCAAATAAACAAAAGCTTGCTTTAAACCAAGACCCTACTCCCTGCCAAATGTGGGGTAGTTCCGTTCACCCCTTTTTTCTCGGCCCACCCTTCACGAATCACCCCCAAATTTCAACATAGGAGCTGATCTCAACAAAGAATTAGTTTTGAAAATTTCACGAAGATTCATCAATCGGTGCCAAAGTTATTGCGAATAGAATGTTGCCATTTTCCTATAGTAACTAGGTCCTAACTATAACTACCTACTGGCGACTGCCAGTAGGTAATATATATATATATATATATATATATATATACATTACCTACTGGCGGTCGCCAGTAGGTAGTTATAGTTAGGACCACGTTTCCATAGGAAAACCTCAACATTCTATTTTGAATAACTTTGGCGCCGGTCGACGAATCCTCGCGAATTTCTCAAAATAGGTGGGGCGCTACGCTCCGCTCCTACCCTGAAAGTCTCGGGGGATCCGTCAAGCGGGGGCTGAGATAAAAGGGGGGTCCCAAAACGCGTTTTTCCCATGCATTTTTCCATAGGACCTTTAGAACGAGCTACAGCCCGAACGGCTGAACAGAATTACTCAAAATTTGGCAGAGAGGTAGTCCCTAGGTCAAGGAAGTGCCTTTTGTAGGTTTGGTGTAAATCTGTTCAGTAGATTCTGAGAAAATAGCCTTTAAATCAATATATATATCTGAGCCCGCTTACGGTACGCTTACCGTACGCTTACGGTAAGCGTACGGTGGCGTGCGCGAGCGCGATTCTGATTGGCTCTTAGATCTTAGTAAACATTCGAATCGGCCGAAACCAGGAAGCGGCGGCCGCCATTTTCTGTGTTTCACTCTGAAAAAAAAAGAGTGAAAACAAGAAAAGGGGGCAATGAGGAGAGTTACAGACCCCCTTACATTTGTGAGGGGGTCAAAGAAGGACTGTAAAGTACAAAACAAACATTTATTGATTTTTAAAAAAAATCACGGGGTACGCGTACGGTAAGCTTACGGTAAGCGTACGGAAGAAACATGGCGTGCGCGAAGGAGATTCTGATTGGCCCATAGATCTTAGTAAACATTCGAATCGGCCGAAACCAGGAAGCGGCGGCCGCCATTTTGTGTGTTTCACTCAGAAAAAAAACAGAGAAAACAAGGAAAGGGAGCAATGAGGAGAGTTACAGACCCCCTAACATTTGTAAGGGGGTCAAAGAAGGACAGAAAAGTACAAAAAAAACATTTATTGATTTTAAAAAAAATCACGGGGTACGCGTACGGTAAGCTTACGGTAAGCGTACGGTAAAAAAAATAAAAATAAATAAATGAAAAGCAGATTTAAGAGTTTAGAAATTAGGGAGCTCTAAAAAGAGCTGTTGTGTTTATGAAGTCATTTTTTTAGTGGTACCTACAAGTAAGTACCGATGCAGAGTCTAAGGTTCAAGAGGAAGACTCTGTTCCCTTCATCATTGAAGTGCACACCATCTCCTCTATAAATGTCTTGCATGACATAACGCAAGTTGTTGTGGTAAATGGCACCCATACCATAGTCACGGAGGAAAGCAGAAACAGATTTGTTGACGTGCTTTCTTGCTTTGTCAATCTGCGGACAGAAATGATTGGACCAGATCCATTTTTGCCTTTGGCATATGTTGGAAAACACAAAGGCAGTTTTAGGGAAAAGTGTAAACAGTTGTGCAAAGGTGTCCTTCATAAGCATTTCCAGACCTACCCCAGTCAAAGTGCCTAGGTCATTGCCACCACAGTGCACTATTATGAGGTCAGGGTGTTGGATTTGAATGAAGGATTTCACCAATGGCATCAATTGGTGCCACTTTAACCCTCTCTGACCAATCCATTTAATGTCTACATTTGGCAAAGCAAGGTCTCTCACCATACCTGTTTTCTCTGCAAACTTTTCACTCCAGAAGACATAGCTGTGCCCTACAATCCACACTGTGAACATCTTCAAAGGAGAACTGGATGCACTCAGGAGGTGTCTTTCAGTAGAATGGCAATATGAAAAGAAAGACAGTTTGGAAATGGAGGCATACATATTTTTTTCAAAACAAAAAGAACTGATTGGCTGTTTCATACCATTCTAGAATAAAAACTAGGCTGTATGTGTAAATTAATAGAAGCATGTTTTGTATTGGTACAAAAAAATGTGTAACCAAAGAACAGTACTATGGATTTGCTGTAAGGTTTGAAAAGTCAAGCACTCTTGCTCTGTGGAATTGAAACATTGTGTGTCGAACTTCTGACCTAACTCTACACAGCAGTGTTCCATGAGCTGTTGCTATGGTAGCAGGCAGAAGTCAAGTTGGGGGAAGGGTACTAGGCAGAAGTCAAGTTGGGGGAAGGGTACTTTTGGAAAAGGGTTGGTTTTCAACCAATAGAAATGTGTGATTACATTTGAAAAAAAGGGGGAAGCACTGAGATTTGAAACTTACATGTATATGTGTGGAAAAATAGAGGGAAAGTTTGCCATTATCTGGTTCTGCTGAGAGGAGAGAGGTGAACACAACAGAGATCCTGGCTCTGATAATCTGCTGTTTGAGTGTCACATTTCTTTCACAACTAACTAATTTTAAAGGTGAGTTTACAGTTTGAGAGGGGATGTATGTGGTAACTTAAGAAATGAATAATAGAAATGGGAATTGTTTTTGTTGTAGTTACACATGGTGGTTTCATAATGTGTCAGTCTGTAAAAGTGATTTACACTTGCCCCGAAAAAAAAAAGAGCAGTAAGTGTGCTTTCAAATTGGCAAAGAAATTTCGTTTTGGGACTAATGTGAAAACATGACTCTGTGTGCATAGAAGAATTATAGGCAGAGATTTATTGAGTCTTGTTCTGGTGATTTCACAGTTGCATTAGATGGAAAGGGGGAGCGAATTTTTGGGGGAAGAAGCAGAGTCTTAGCACACACCCATGTGCTTGCCATGTATAGTCATGCACAGTATTTAGAAGCGAGTGGGGTTTTCAGGTTTAAGTCTGTAATGCAAATACATTCAGCATCACTAAGGCTGGTTGCCCTTGCTGGAGTGTAGGCAGTCACAGAGAATACACATGGTGGTGGTCTGAAAAAACAGCTTGGACATGTGCATTTAAATAAATCAAAAAAAGTGGTTTCATAATGTGTCAGTCTGTAAAAGTGATTTCCAATTGTAAAAAGTGATTTTCACTTGGCCCGAAAAAAAAAGAGCAGTAAGTGTGCTTTCAAAATGGCAAAGAAATTTCGTTTTGGGACTAATGTGAAAACATGACTCTGTGTGCATAGAGGAATTATAGGCAGAGATTTATTGCGTCTTGCTCTGGTGATTTCACAGTTGCATTAGATGGAAAGGGGGAGCGAATTTTTGGGGGAAGAAGCAGAGTCTTAGCACACACCCATGTGCTTGCCATGTATAGTCATGCACAGTATTTAGAAGCGAGTGGGGTTTTCAGGTTTAAGTCTGTAATGCAAATACATTCAGCATCACTAAGGCTGGTTGCCCTTGCTGGAGTGTAGGCAGTCACAGAGAATACACATGGTGGTGGTCTGAAAAAACAGCTTGGACATGTGCATTTAAATAAATCAAAAAAAGTGGTTTCATAATGTGTCAGTCTGTAAAAGTGATTTCCAATTGTAAAAAGTGATTTTCACTTGGCCCGAAAAAAAAAGAGCAGTAAGTGTGCTTTCAAAATGGCAAAGAAATTTCGTTTTGGGACTAATGTGAAAACATGACTCTGTGTGCATAGAGGAATTATAGGCAGAGATTTATTGCATCTTGCTCTGGTGATTTCACAGTTGCATTAGATGGAAAGGGGGGCGAATTTTTGGGGGAAGAAGCAGAGTCTTAGCACACACCCATGTGCTTGCTATGTATAGTCATGCACAGTATTTAGAAGCGAGTGGGGTTTTCAGGTTTAAGTCTGTAATGCAAATACATTCAGCATCACTAAGGCTGGTTGCCCTTGCTGGAGTGTAGGCAGTCACAGAGAATACACATGGTGGTGGTCTGAAAAAACAGCTTGGACATGTGCAATTAAATAAATTAAAAAAAAAGGTTTCATAATGTGTCAGTCTGTAAAAGTGATTTTCACTTGCCCCGAAAAAAAAAAGAGCAGTAAGTGTGCTTTAAAAATGGCAAAGAAATTTCGTTTTGGGACTAATGTGAAAACATGACTCTGTGTGCATAGAGGAATTATAGGCAGAGATTTATTGCGTCTTGCTCTGGTGATTTCACAGTTGCATTAGATGGAAAGGGGGAGCGAATTTTTGGGGGAAGAAGCAGAGTCTTAGCACACACCCATGTGCTTGCCATGTATAGTCATGCACAGTATTTAGAAGCGAGTGGGGTTTTCAGGTTTAAGTCTGTAATGCAAATACATTCAGCATCACTAAGGCTGGTTGCCCTTGCTGGAGTGTAGGCAGTCACAGAGAATACACATGGTGGTGGTCTGAAAAAACAGCTTGGACATGTGCATTTAAATAAATCAAAAAAAGTGGTTTCATAATGTGTCAGTCTGTAAAAGTGATTTCCAATTGTAAAAAGTGATTTTCACTTGGCCCGAAAAAAAAAGAGCAGTAAGTGTGCTTTCAAAATGGCAAAGAAATTTCGTTTTGGGACTAATGTGAAAACATGACTCTGTGTGCATAGAGGAATTATAGGCAGAGATTTATTGCGTCTTGCTCTGGTGATTTCACAGTTGCATTAGATGGAAAGGGGGGCGAATTTTTGGGGGAAGAAGCAGAGTCTTAGCACACACCCATGTGCTTGCCATGTATAGTCATGCACAGTATTTAGAAGCGAGTGGGGTTTTCAGGTTTAAGTCTGTAATGCAAATACATTCAGCATCACTAAGGCTGGTTGCCCTTGCTGGAGTGTAGGCAGTCACAGAGAATACACATGGTGGTGGTCTGAAAAAACAGCTTGGACATGTGCAATTAAATAAATTAAAAAAAAAGGTTTCATAATGTGTCAGTCTGTAAAAGTGATTTTCACTTGCCCCGAAAAAAAAAGAGCAGTAAGTGTGCTTTAAAAATGGCAAAGAAATTTCGTTTTGGGACTAATGTGAAAACATGACTCTGTGTGCATAGAGGAATTATAGGCAGAGATTTATTGCGTCTTGCTCTGGTGATTTCACAGTTGCATTAGATGGAAAGGGGGAGCGAATTTTTGGGGGAAGAAGCAGAGTCTTAGCACACACCCATGTGCTTGCCATGTATAGTCATGCACAGTATTTAGAAGCGAGTGGGGTTTTCAGGTTTAAGTCTGTAATGCAAATACATTCAGCATCACTAAGGCTGGTTGCCCTTGCTGGAGTGTAGGCAGTCACAGAGAATACACATGGTGGTGGTCTGAAAAAACAGCTTGGACATGTGCATTTAAATAAATCAAAAAAAGTGGTTTCATAATGTGTCAGTCTGTAAAAGTGATTTCCAATTGTAAAAAGTGATTTTCAATTGGCCCGAAAAAAAAAGAGCAGTAAGTGTGCTTTCAAAATGGCAAAGAAATTTCGTTTTGGGACTAATGTGAAAAAATGACTCTGTGTGCATAGAGGAATTATAGGCAGAGATTTATTGCGTCTTGCTCTGGTGATTTCACAGTTGCATTAGATGGAAAGGGGGAGCGAATTTTTGGGGGAAGAAGCAGAGTCTTAGCACACACCCATGTGCTTGCTATGTATAGTCATGCACAGTATTTAGAAGCGAGTGGGGTTTTCAGGTTTAAGTCTGTAATGCAAATACATTCAGCATCACTAAGGCTGGTTGCCCTTGCTGGAGTGTAGGCAGTCACAGAGAATACACATGGTGGTGGTCTGAAAAAACAGCTTGGACATGTGCATTTAAATAAATCAAAAAAAGTGGTTTTATAATGTGTCAGTCTGTAAAAGTGATTTCCAATTGTAAAAAGTGATTTTCAATTGGCCCGAGAAAAAAAAGAGCAGTAAGTGTGCTTTCAAAATGGCAAAGAAATTTCGTTTTGGGACTAATGTGAAAAAATGACTCTGTGTGAATAGAGGAATTATAGGCAGAGATTTATTGCGTCTTGCTCTGGTGATTTCACAGTTGCATTAGATGGAAAGGGGGAGCGAATTTTTGGGGGAAGAAGCAGAGTCTTAGCACACACCCATGTGCTTGCCATGTATAGTCATGCACAGTATTTACAAGCGAGTGGGGTTTTCAGGTTTAAGTCTGTAATGCAAATACATTCAGCATCACTAAGGCTGGTTGCCCTTGCTGGAGTGTAGGCAGTCACCGCGAATACACATGGTGGTGGTCTGAAAAAAACAGCTTGGACAAGTGCAATTAAATAAATTAAAAAAAAAGGTTTCATAATGTGTCAGTCTGTAAAAGTGATTTTCACTTGCCCCGAAAAAAAAAAGAGCAGTAAGTGTGCTTTAAAAATGGCAAAGAAATTTCGTTTTGGGACTAATGTGAAAACATGACTCTGTGTGCATAGAGGAATTATAGGCAGAGATTTATTGCGTCTTGCTCTGGTGATTTCACAGTTGCATTAGATGGAAAGGGGGAGTGAATTTTTGGGGGAAGAAGCAGAGTCTTAGCACACACCCATGTGCTTGCCGTGTATAGTCATGCACAGTATTTAGAAGCGAGTGGGGTTTTCAGGTTTCAGTCTGTAATGCAAATACATTGAGCTTCACTAAGGCTGGTTGCCCTTGCTGGAGTGTAGCACTCTGGACATGGGCTTTTTAAAAAATCTGAAAAGTGGTTTCATAATGTGACAGTTTGTAAAAGTGATTTTCACTTGCCCAAAAAAAAGAGCAGTTTGTGTGCATTCAAATTGGCAAAGAAATTTTGTTTTGTGACTATTGTGAAAAGAAATGTAGTAATATATTTAAATACAATAAAGGATTTTTTTTAGTTTTTTTCAGGTATTGCTGAAGAACAGTGAACAAAATTTAAGATGCCTACAAAATCTCGAGTTCAAAAAACGCTAAAAAAAAAACTATATTTGAAGACAACTGGAGGACCAAAGTTAGTAGAAGATGCTCATGTTGGGAAAAAGAAAAAATCTTCTGGTAAGCAGAAAAAACAATTTCTTAAAAAAATATTCAAAACAAAGAAAAATGTACAAAATGTCTGTCCTGGGAAGAATGTAACAAAACGAAGAGAACAGCAAAAAATTGAGAATTTAGTTAATGCAAATATACCTTCTGCAACTGAAAAGTTTTACATAAACAGAAAAACAGCGTTTAAAGAGATACGTAGAAAAATGTTTCAGAGAAGAGTTATGTCCAATTTGATAAAGGATGTGAAGAAATATAAGCAAAAGGCAAAATATTACAAGAGAAAAAAAGAAATTGAAGCCATTGCAGCAAAAGCATTAGAATTAAAAAGGAAACTATTCATATTAATTTTGAATAGGATGCGTACATTAGATAAAATGGTTAATGTACTGAAATCACAAAGCAAAAGCAAAAGAGTAGTGAACAGAACAAACTTTTGTAAAGTGTTTTTAGGAAAGTGGATGCATAGTTCAAGTAGTGAACCTTTTTTTAATGAAGAGAGCTATTTTCAAAGTAATAGTTTGCTGCATGCAGTTGACACCAGAGGTCGTTCATACGAAGTAAAAAATGGTTGCATAATGGAGAAGGAGATAATGGTTCCAAGAGATGAGGTACAAGTGATGGCAGATGAGGCAATGGGGAGACGTCCTAAAGCCCCAGTGTACACTTGGAATTGTAGTAGTATTTGCACTGTGCGTCAGGAATCTATTGACAGATTTCGAGAGTTTCTAAGAGAATATAGTAAAAAAAGTGTAAAACAGAAGATTAAGGTGCTTCAAAGTCTGGATCCATGCAGAGTGAGAGAGAATACTGGTTTGCAGGGTCATTCTCTGGCTTGTCTATCTAGAAAAGTGTGCAATAGTGTTTTCCATCATTTTAGGATGCTGGCTGTTCATCATACTGAAATGAGAAAGTTTGTGAGACGGTTGTATTTTGCCAAAAGTCCAGCAATAAAGTTAAATGAATTGAATAGGGCTCTGTTCCGAGGAACGGTATCAGATGTAGAGAAGGTTGTTGATGAAATTCAGTTTTGTTACTTTGGTCCTGAACAAAACAGTGCAGAGAAGGACACAGTAAATGAGGAAGAAGTGGAAGAGAATGTAGAACCTTCTGTAAGTAAGACATTTAATGATCACATAACAAAATTTGCAATAGTCTCTAATGAAAGACCAAATGTTACTTGTATTTGTTGCCGCAGAACTCATTATAGAAAACAAACTAGGAATGTTGATCTCTACAGAAAGAGTGAAAATGAAGATAATTATAAGTGGATGGATTTTGCCACATATATATTTCTTGAAAATTGTTTTGAATTGGGTGAAGATCAGCGTATTTGTAAATACTGTTACAACAAGTTAGAGGAAAATAGAATGCCGACCAGAGCTGTACATAATAATTTAGAATTGGATGCTATTCCTGCTGAACTTTCTGAATTAAATACATATGAGTCTATACTCATTCAATGTGTTCATCCGTTCCAGACCATAGTACGTATGGAGCCCAAAACTGGTAAATTACCTCCTTCAGATTTACTGAGAGGTTTAAAAGGTAGAGTGGTGTATTTGCCCTTGGATTTGAAAAAAAATATGGAAACTATTGATGCGGATACTTTGGAAACTGAACCATTAATTATTCTGGTTAATGGTGTACCTACAAAGAATAAGAAGATTTGGCAGGAGCTGGTAGATGTGCGGAAAGTACAAAGAGCAAATTTGTATTTGAAAAAAAATAACAAATGGTATGAATCAATTTATATAGAAGAAGAAGAAGAAGACGAAGATTTTCAAGAAGACACAGAAACACCAACTGGGCAAATTGAAAAAGTGGACAAGACAAAGGAAGAAGAAATTTATGAACATTTTAGCATACATCCTCTTCATTCGAAAGAAGTTATGGGAGACAATATTGATCTCTTTCAGATGAAGAAAGCAAAAGGAACTCCCGTGAGTGTATGGGAGGAGAGCTTGGAAGGTCGATGTTTTCCCCAGCTGTTTCCTACGGGAAAAGGAGGACGATACGATGAACGTCCAGAACAGATTCCATCTTCAGAGTATCGGACTACAAGACTATATGCTGAAGATCCCAGATTTCGACAAAGTATTCCTTATTTGTTCCATCTTTTATTTGAAAGCGACTTGTCTGCACTGTCTTATGCAGTAAATCACATTTTAAAAAGTGGAGTACATTTACAAAATGTGTCTGCTAAGGATTTTATGGAGAAAGTGCAGCACCGAGATGATCATTTGGAAACACAACTGATCAATCTGATGGCTTGTCAGCGTGGGACAAATGAATATTGGTACCGACGCCATGGTGAACTAAAATGCATGTTACGCAATTTAGGAACACCAACATGGTTCCTTACCCTAAGCTGTGCCGAGTACGCTTGGGATGATTTACTGGATTTTCTACGAGAGGCCAATTCAAACATTAAAAACATCGAATACAAGACAGCAGGAGAACTGTGCTCATTGGATCCGGTTAATGTTTGCAGATATTTCAATCATAGATTTGAGGCTATGATGTCCTTCATCTGCAATAAAAAAAATCCACCCCTTGGAGAAGTAGTGGATTTCTTTTGGAGAAAAGAGTACCAGGCAAGAGGTGCTCCTCATATTCATATGCTGTTGTGGATCAAGGATGCCCCAAAGTTTGGAACAGATACTGATGAAGCAGTGTTATCTTACATTGAAGAATATGCAACATGTGGTATACCAAAAAGCACAGAAGAGAACAAGTTAAAGGAGCAAGTTTTACGTTTCCAAAGTCATCGGTGTGGAAAATACTGTCGACGGAAATACAAGAGCAAAGAAAAATACTACACTAAATGTCGATTTGGATTTCCTAGACCTGTTCTTTCAAATGGAAGAGTAAACAGTTTTATGTCAGCTGTGAGACATACTATCACAAGAAAATCACCTAAGAATACCTACAACCTTAAAAGAAAAGAAGAATCAAAAAATATAAATGACTACAACCCAGTCATTTTATCCATGTGGAACGCTAACATGGATATACAGTATGTAGCTGACAATTCCATTGCTGTTGCACGATATGTAACGTCTTACATCACGAAATCAGAAAAAACAGAATTGAAGGAAATGTGGGAAGAGATTTCTCACGAGAAGACTGTCAGTAAGAAGCTGTACAGTTTCAGTTTGAAGATGTTATCGCATCGAGAAATTGGATCCTACGAATGTTCAGATAGGTTATCTTCTGCAAGTCTCTACTCGAAGTCAAGAAGAATAATTTGGGCAAGTTTAGGCCTTGCAGCAATGAGAAATCGGGTACTGAAATCTGTTGGAGAAATTGAATATTTGGCCGAGAATGACCCAGAAAGTACAGATATATTGAAAACAAACATGTTGGACACATATTATCCCAAGAGAAGTCATCATCTGGAGAACATGTGTCTCTATGAAGTGTTGCAGAACTACATTTATTCACGGAAAGCTGCAGAAGACATTAATAATGGAAAATATAAAGTTGTTGGTGAAGAAGGATGTTTGGTGAAGCAAACCAAAGGAAGTTTGATAAATCACCGGAAGCTGAGTTGCGACACTACCGACAAGAAAGAATTTTACTACTTGGCTCTTTTACAGTTGTTTAAACCATGGCGTACAGAGGATGAACTACTGGGAGAATTTCAAAGCTATGAGGATTCATTTAATGCTTGCAAAGACAGCATACAATGCAATACATTCACAACTTATCTGCAAATGTTAAATGAAGAAATTGAACAGAAAACTACAATTGCAGCAGAAATAGCTAGAGACAGTTCTCAGGACAGCCAAAGTTCAGGAACACACAGTCAAGATCCCCTAGGACAACCAATCGTTGAAAATGAAGCATCAATAGCCATGAATGAAGTGGAAACAGCTATGAATCAAGCTCAAGAAGAATTTATAGACTTAGAAAATTTGGAAAGACAACTGAATCAAGAGCAGCAACAAATTTATGAAGAGATCAAAAACAAAATTGATCACGGATTTCTACATGTAAAAAAAGAGTGCTCATGCACATCATCTCATCCAATCAGGATGTATGTAAGCGGACAAGCTGGCACTGGAAAAAGTTTCCTAATTAAAGTCATCAGAAGCTACCTAAAGCAAAAAACGGATTCTACTTTGTCTTGTGTGGTTACTGCTCCAACTGGGTTAGCAGCATATAACATAAAAGGAATCACCTTACATCGTTTGCTAATGTTACCAGTGGAGCATGAGAACAAAATACAATTCAACAAGCTAACTGGAGAAGCATCCTTGGAAGTTTCACGAGTATTGAAGAAGATGCAAGTTCTCATTATTGATGAGGTGAGCATGGTATCAAACTTAATGCTTGCCTTTGTGCATTTAAGAATGCAGCAAATTTTGAAGACAGACTATGACGTGTTATTTGGTGGAAAACACGTCATAGTTTTTGGAGATCTTTTGCAACTTACTCCAGTTAAAGGACAACCAGTGTTTAATACTGTGACACATGAAGACACGAAGAAGTCATTGGGAAGCATCGGTAATACAAATATTTGGTCCTTCTTTGAGTACAAGGAACTTACAACTAATATGAGGCAAGCAAACGATGAAGAATATGGAAGTATTCTGAAAGATATCAGGATTGGACTACTCACAGAAGCTGGCAAAAAAGCATTACAGACTCGGCTGCTACATAATTTATTTCCAAAGGAAGAAATAGTTGCAGAGAAGATATACAAGAAGATTGCAGAAAACAAAAGTGTCATCTGCTTAATGCCTACTCTACGTGAATGCTCAATATTCAATGAGGAGCTTTTGAAATTGGAAAAGGAAGAGATCAGGAAATTGGAAGCAGTGGACAAAATTGAGGATGGAAGAATTACTGTCACAGTAACAGGCAAACTGAAAAATAAATTGGACTCACTAGAGAAGAACATCTCCAAAACAGCTGGATTAGAAAAAAATCTATATGTTTGCATGAACTGTAGAGTGTTTTTAAGGAGAAATTTGGATGTTGAGAAAGGTTTAGTTAATGGAGCGATGGGAAGAGTTGTGGGTTTTATTAATTATCAGAAAAAAGAAGGAATTGAATGTTTAAAAATAAAATTTGATCAGATAGATGAAGTTAAAGATATTTGTCGTTGTACAGTTCGTTTTATGCTTGTGAAAGACTTATATGTACGTAGGAAGCAGTTTCCGTTTTCTCTAGCATATGCTGTAACTATTCACAAGTCTCAAGGATTGACTGTAGATTGTGCATTTGTGAACATTGGTTCAACTGTGTTCAAAGAAGGTATGGCATATGTTGCTTTGTCACGAGTCAAAACATTATCAGGTTTATTCATGATAGACTTTGAAGAATCAAAAGTTAGTGTATTTTATGTATTTATGTGGGGTATTTATAGAGCGCGACGTTCGCTCCGGAGGGAGCATCTTGGCGCTAGGGAACCTAAGTGAGCCAGTCCAAGAGGATTAGATGGAGGCTTTGGAGTGATCGTCCGGGAGATTAAAGATCCAGGTCTTTAGCAGTTTTCGAAAAGGTTTTTCCTGGGTTTGTTGTCTAAGGGTTGTTGTCTAAGTGCTGATACAAATTGTGTAAAGGAGTATAATAGATTAAGAAGAAGCTATGCTCCTCATTTAGGTCAATATCCTGTGTTGGAGAAACGTGTAGTTTCTCGTAAAAGAAAAAATGAGAATATCTGTAGTGAAGATGTAGAGAAGAGGAAAAAAAAGAGGAGTGATGTAATTGCAAGCAAAAAGAAAAAGGAAAATGAAGAACAGGTTGTAGGATGTCATTTTGAAAATAGCTCTGGTGTCAACTGCTACGCAAATGTAGTGCTGAATGTTGCATTTTATCTGGAAAGTTTGCAAGAGCAGATAATAGTAAATCAGGGAAAAAGATTCTGTTCAGAGCTGAGTCTCCTTTTTCAAAAGCTGAGTAAAGATAAAACTAAAATAGAAAGTGCTACTGACATTAGAAAACTTTTAAATGTATGTTCAGGACGAACACAGTTTTCTCAAAATGAACAGCAAGATGCACATGAATTTTTGATGTATTTTCTTCAGGTAGTGGAAGAAGAAGGAGTTCCCATTGACATTTTTTTTGGTCTCTCTTATAAATGGGAACATAGTTGTGATAATTGTTATAATATATGTGGCTCTATTGTTGATAATGAAAGGTTTATTTATTTGACATTGCCAGAGAGTAAAACAGTCACTTTTGCAAAATTAGTTAAAGATGCTAATCATAGCATGAAATGTGGTGAGTGTAATTCTGACATGTTTTCAACATTAATTTTAAAGGAATACGGACAGTATGTAATTTTAATGATGCAACGATGTAGAGCTGATGGTTCAAAATTGGATACTTTAATAAAGAAGTGTACAGGACAGCAATTATCAATTTCAGGAAAAACTTTTGTAACTGTTGCAATAATTTTCCATGATGGACCTACTGTTACTTCTGGACATTACACAGTTTATCTAAAATGTGAAAAAGGCTGGACACTGTGTAATGATTCCCAATTGATTTTCAAACAACGTTTGCCTTTTGATTTAGCAAATTCCTATCTAATCTTCCTGAAACCTAAATTTTAGAGAGACTTGGCAAGATCTGGACAAAATAATTTTACCATTTTACTGGATTACCATTGCAATTTTGTAAAAAAAAGATTTTTAAAATTATCATTTGGCCTAATGGAAAGATAACCAATTGTAATGTGGACTTTTTTAATTTTTAATGCAATTTTGAAAAACCAATAATTTAGAGATTATCGGTAACTTCTGCACATTTTAAATTTTGGAATGTTATTGGACTGCCATTGGAAATTTTTTCAAAAATGATTTAAAAAATTACTATTTGGCCATGTGGAAAAGTAACCACTTCTATTGTGGACTAAATAAATTATTCAAAAAATTTTCGTGAACCAAAATGTTACAGAGAATCGGTGAGATCTGGACAAATTAAACTTTAGAATTTTATTGGATTTCCGTTGGAAATTTATTCCAAAAAAAAAATTAAAATTACTATTTGGCCTAAAGGAAATGAAATCAGATGTATTTTGGAGTAATTTGAGATATAATATTGTGATTATAGTTCTGAAACAAACATATCAGACGGTATTTTAAAGAAATAAGTATTGGTATTAGATGATATTTTTTTACAATATTATGCATTTCTATAATGTTAAGTTTAAGTAAAAAAAGAATCAGGGCTTTTTTAATACAATCTTTGTGATTGGTATTTTTTTTTGCCCGCTGTAAAATGATGAATGCAATTGCTTTCACAATTTATAGTGAAATGCAATATATTCTGAAAACAGCAAAAATAAGGCAAAAAGATTTTTTGGTAAAAAATGTAAATATGTGTACTGTATTATAAAATGTTTAAAAAATATTAATACTTTTTTCTTTTTTAACAGATAGATATAGAAAATTTTCGAAAATTACAAACATTTTTAAAACTATTTTTTAAAAAAAGAAATGAATAAATATTTTTTCAGTGAGTATGGTAAGTCAATAATAATAATTGTAGTCTCTCAAGGACAATGTAATGTGATAAATGATTTTTAGTGTTTTTTTAAAAAAATAAAAAAAAAGTACGCGCACCGTACGCGTACGGTAAAAAAAAATAAAAAAAAGTTTTTAAAAACATATGTAAAAAAAAGATGAAAGATAAGGTTGGCTCTTAAAAGAACCGTTGTGTTCATGCAGGGACAGAGGAAAGGAAGCATGGGAAAATTATTCAAAGCGACAAATGTGCTGATCTATTTTGTTGTTCACTAGGGAAACACTGGTCTCCCTATGGCAAATTAGATCTTTACAAAATGTGCAATGAATATCAACCTTCCGAAATCGAGGGTTCATTTCCAGAGGGCCAGCAAAAGGAGATTCTCCCCCCACAGATGAAGGGCTCACCTGACCTGCAGAAGAAGGAGTAAGCCCTGCAGATGATGGTCCAGGCTGAGCTGCTGTGGATGTACTGGCTCGTCTTTCTGAAGAGTTACCTCCAAAAAGATGACCATGTGTCCTTCTGTGTACATCCTGGAGGTGTCTCTTCATGGTGTGATTCCCAAAGGAATACTTCCTGTCAGGATTACCTCTAGAAAGTACACGCTTACACAGCCTGCAAGTAACTAAGGGTGCATTCACCTTTTGCTGGCCTTCTGGAAAAGTAAAATAATCCCAAACATAAGAAGGCTTTTGTTTCCTCGATCTCTGCCTCAAGACAGTGCTGCTAGTGCTAGCCTCACTCTCAGAAGAGCTCTGCTGTTCTGCCATCGTATCCCAAAGACAAACCAGCTCCTTCTCCCAAGGGATCACAAGCAGAAATGAGGGGAATGGGTGTGGTGTAGGAGAGTTCTAGAACTGAAAGTAGTTTCAACCAATCAAAAGTTGTGTTTCAAGATCACATGACCTACCGTACGCTTACGGTACGCTTACGGTACGCTTACGGCAAAAAGTACGCGTGCGCGTGAAAAAGACACGCGCTTGCGCGCATGCGCATAACAGTCACTCCCCGGCACTTCCGCGTAACGTGCGCGTGTGGCGTAAGCGCGCACGCGTCCCACGCGCAGTACGCGCGGCTACGCAAAGTGCGTAACTATACGCAAGCAGCGTAGATAGATTACGGACGTTGCGTAAACCGTACGCTTACCGTGAGCTTACGGTACGCGTACTAAAAAAAAAATACAAAAAAAAAAAAAGAACTGGAAATAAATTTTACATGTTTATTTTAAAAAATATATTAAAAAAAAATATTTAAGGATTTTAAAAATGTAAGCATAGTCTTTATAAAAGGTAAGAAAATTAAATTAAAAATATGTTTGAAAAAATTGAAGAATAAAAAAAAAATTAGCATTTAAAAAACCTTGCAAATTCACTGAAAAAACCATGGGTTTCACACACGTTATAGTTAGGAATTAGCATTTAAAAAACCTTTGAAATTCAGTGAAAAAACCATAGGTTTCACACACGTTATAGTTAGGAATTAGCATTTAAAAAACCTTAGAAATTCAGTGAAAAAACCATAGGTTTCACACATGTTATAGTTAGCTGGACATTTTACTCGTAAACAACCAATGAAATTGCCCCGTTATAGTTAGTTCAGCTAACTATAACTCGCGCGCCCGCAATGCACTGCTGATGACGTCACATATTACATCACTCATGACATGGTCAGTGACATCACTCATGACATCACTGATGACATCTCAAATGACATCACTGATGACATCACTGATGACATCATCCTTGTGATAGAGTGGCAGACCTCCTCTTCCCCTAATATAACCTTTGACACACACATTCAAAAATAGAAACTACAATGTTCAAAACAATGGACATACCAATACCAGTTAAAACAACCTATTCAGTAATTCTAAGATCCACATACACATCCACTCATTCACCAACAGTCCAATTCAGTCACTCATACATGTACTCACTCATCATATGTACTCATACACCTATACATCCTGTTACACAATGCCACTCATCCATAGAGTTACTCACACACATAGTCACTCATGCTAACAAAGAATCAAACATACATTTACTTGCATATACAGTTATACACACACCACCACACTTACTTCTACGGAAACTTACACATACTTAGTCTTTTAAACAATCACTTATAGAAACACATACTTATTCATACAAGAACTCTTTCAATCTCTCACTCTCACATATACTCACATATATACACCAATAGTCACATATACTAGTTTAAAACATATGTAGTTACTCATAAAGACACTATTGAGACAGTCATTCACTCAATAACACATCCATGCACACACTCATCCACCCATACAGTCCTGCACACATGCTGTGTTCAACACATACAAACAGTGAGTCACTCATTCATACACCTATGCACTACGTAATACCCCCCACCGAACCATGCAGACACTCAGACTGATACTCAAAAAACCAACTAATAACCTATATAGACACCCATGTAGCTACTCACCAACCCATGCAGCCAGTTATACACAAAGTGAGAGACTGATACAGATATATACATATTTAAACATTACTCACTAAAACATGTATTCACTATGATACACTTAATCAGTCAGTTAAACAATCAATTTTTCAAAAACAAATCATCCATTTAGACACTTATATACCCATTTATTCTTCCATCGACCTTGAGATATACATATATAAAACATATTTAATTTTCAGAAAAACACACATTCACTGGATGATGTCATCAGTGATGTCATCAGTGATGTCATTTGAGATGTCATCAGTGATGTCATGAGTGATGTCACTGACCATGTCATGAGTGATGTAATATGTGACGTCATCAGCAGTGCATTGCGGGCGCGCGAGTTATAGTTAGCTGAACTAACTATAACGGGGCAATTTCATTGGTTTTTTACGAGTAAAATGTCCAGCTAACTATAACATGTGTGAAACCTATGGTTTTTTCACTGAATATATATATATATATATATATATATATATATATATATATATTCCAAAGACGTTGCTCTCCCCTTCAGGATTCAGCAAACCAAGCCACACCACCGTCCTCCGTGACCAACTTTATTCAGGCAATGACAGGTAACATGCATTACGCGTTTCAACTCTGGCGAGTCTTCCTCAGATGCATTTAACATAGTGGCAGCCTCAAAGTTTCTTTATAAAGGGAAATAGAAATCAGTGATGAGGGTCACGCGACTCTAACTCAGTTTTTTAAATTATTAAAGAGACATTGCTCATGATAGCCCCTTTCTGACAAATGTCTCATAATATGTTTGGATTCAGTCCATAATTCATCTTTTATAGTCCTTATATATATCTTCAAACAGTTCATTTAATTATCTTCATGATTACTTGAACTGATATTCTTTCCACAATGTTAAGGGACCACATTATCCAAAATGCATCAGTGGCCACACACATAGGTTGTTAAATCCTATCTGTTGATAGCAAAGCTGCTATTCCACTACCTACATTTTATATCTATTCTTATTATTTTTTCTATTTTAATTTATCGTATATTTTGTCCTTATTCAGTGTCACTGCATCTTTTTTAATGTGGATTATGAAGTTGGGACTGTTGCTGGTTAAGTTTTCGATTCCTATTTAGGCATCTTAATGTAGCAAGAAGCCACATTTGTGGGCGTGCTACACAGGAACCATACATTTATTTATTGGTTTTTCATTACCAGGACATCAATACCACACCATTTCCCATCTACACTCATCATTGTCAAGGGCACCCACTCACCACAGTCCCATTTGTTCTTCTGCACCTCACATTGGCCTTCCCTACATCAATTAGGATAGTTGGAAGACTTGCCCAGGGTGATTCCTTCTTCTAGAATAAGACAGAGCAGATGTGACTCCGTATAATGTAATTGGATGGAGAATTTCACACAGGAGCAAGCCTACTAGTACATAAACATGAGATCTTAGGTTGGAGTGATGAACACATAAAATCCATTATATCAAGCAAGATAGCCAGCACTGCCATGAGCCATAAAGTGAGACCAGTACTGACTCTAGATAGGGAGAGCACCCCTATTTGTAGAATGAATCTGTACATAGAATAATCAATATTTATTTAAATAAAATAGGTAAAGGGGCACTTGCCAAGAATGTTCATCAGATGGATTCATACAGCAGGATGTTTGAAACACTCAACCACACCACCAGCAATTAATTACTGCCAGGGGAATGAATGCTCAGCAATAGGGTGCTGTACGACAATGGCAAATTTCACTAACTGGCGCCGTGATCTACGCAATAATAATGTACCTGTTTGCCATTATTAGGAATGTTTTTGCAAAACTTTATTGACTTGAAAGGTGATTTAACTGCCAGCCATGACAATGAATGTCTTTGAAATGTCAAACCTTATGAATTGATAATGTGATCTGTTAACAAAAATTGCATCATGTACTAAGGATCAGTGGCTGATGCAGTAATCGTATTCTTGCTTACCGTATTGATGATAGGTTGAATGCAAAACTTTATTGATAACAATGCGATCTCCGAAGAAATTTCACCAACATTCTCTTAATTTTATTTTTATTGTTATTGACTTGCAGCAATACTAATATGCAGTGTACTACATTCAAATTGCAGCCATAATTGCCTAAAAGAATATCTTTTGTATTGATTATGTGTACAGCCCAAAATTGTAGAAAACTTTTCTATGGTTATGAACATTTTAGCCTATTTATAAAGGAGATTGATGTATGGAAATCACTTGACAAAGGCTCTCGCCGAAACGCGTCGCCCTTAACTTGGTGCACAATAAACTATTGTGCCGTCTACTGGTGTGCCGCATCTCGTTTTAGTGTCAATTGAGGCAACTTACAAGAACTTTCACATATATCTAAATATATATATATATATTTATAGATTTATATACATATATATCAGTAAGCAATCCACAAGTTCCGGTGCAAAAGAACAGTCTGTCACGGGCGGTCCGAGTATAGAAACCGGAATTCCAAATAGTATACTCCACACAGTCCCGCTGTTACGAGAAATGCTCGGACACCCAAGTTGAATGCAATTAGTTTATTTACATGTACAGAAACGACGCGTTTCGCCTTTACGGCTTGGTCACGCTCGAGTATACAAACTTGCACCATGTTTAAATCTCATGAATACAAAGACGGACGTATCACAACAGTGTAACAAACCCAGTGCCACCATCGCGGCCATCTTACAGTGATGTACAAACAGGAGTTTTTCCATATAACGGGTAACAGTAGATCCCATAATGGTTTGGTGCATTTATAGCATTGTTGTTACTCCATGAATTAATAAATACATTATACAAAAATAGTTATAACACACAATGCTTTGGGGGACAGTACTGTATATTTTCAACAGCTAATTCGCGCATATCAATACAGTTCATGTACTAAATATTCCATCATGCCCAAGTGGGCGGCATACCTAGTTATGTCTCAAATCTCACTGTGCTCCATATGGGATGTCTGTTGAATGTCACTGGAGCACACACTTAATTTGGAGCATATTGAATAACTGCTCTCGTTCTGCATGTCAATAAAGTTATGAGCTTCACAAACGTATATATATGTATATATGTATTCAGTGAAAAAACCATAGGTTTCACACATGTTATAGTTAGCTGGACATTTTACTGATAAAAAACCAATGAAATTCCCCCGTTATAGTTAGTGCAGGCAACTATAACTCACGCGACCGCAATCCTCTGCTGATGCTAATACTGTATTTAGACACTTATTTGCCCATGTCTTCTTCCATTAAATTTTAGCTATACATATATTACAAATATTTTTTTTTCATAAAGACACATATGTCATCAGCAGAGGATTGCGGTCGCGTGAGTTATAGTTGCCTGCACTAACTATAACGGGGGAATTTCATTGGTTTTTTATCAGTAAAATGTCCAGCTAACTATAACATGTGTGAAACCTATGGTTTTTTCACTGAATTTGCAAGGTTTTTTAAATGCTAATTCCTAACTATAACGTGTGTGAAACCTATGGTTTTTTCAGTGAATTTGTACGTTTTTTTAAATGCTAAGTTACTTTACGCCATTCGTGGCGTGCGCGCCCACTTAACGCAGTTCATTCCGTGCGCGCACGGTGCGCTTCGCGCACCGTACGCGCACAGTGAGCACGTGGTGCGCTTCGCGCACCGCGCGCCCACTTTACGCAGTTAGTGTCGTGCACGCACGGTGGGCACGCGGTGCGCTATGCGCACCGCGTGCCCACGTTACGCTACATGGGCCATGTACGCACGATGCGCTTCGCGCACCATGCGCACATGGAGGACATATTATGCGCTTCGTGGTGAAAGGTGAGCTTTGACAGTTTATTTTTGGTAATGCAAGCTTATGTGTGCAAAGGAACAAATGGTGCCCTACGGGCACCATTTGCACACGGGGTGGGGAGATTGTAGATAAATTATTTGTTTGAAATTATTTTTACCGTACGCGTACGGTAAGCGTAATCGGCGATTTTTCGGAAAAAATTATAAAATGAATTTTTGCCCTTGGGGGTTCTTGGGGGACACATTCACAAAGGCTAGGTGGTTAGGACTTGTCTAACCGCTCTCTTTACATGTTTTTTCCCTTTGTTTTTACTCCCCCCCTCAGAGTGCGAGAGAGAAAATGGCGGCCGCCGCTTCCTGGTTGCGAACGATTCGAATGTTTACTAAGATCTAACAGCCAATCAAAATCGCGCTCGCGCACGTCACCGTATGCGTACGGTAAGCGCACGGTAAGCGCACCGTAAGCTGGCTCAGATATATATATTGATTTAATTGCTATTTTCTCAGGAACTACTGAACAGATTTACACCAGACCTACAAAAGGCACTTCCTTGACCTGAGGACTACCTCTCTGCCAAATTTCAAGTAACTCTGTTCAGCCGTTCGGGCTGTAGCTGTGTCTAAAGGTCCTATGGAAAAATGCATGGGAAAAACGCGTTTTGGGACCCCCCTTTTTTCTCAGCCCCCGCTTGACGAATCCCCCCGAGATTTTCAGGGAAGGAGCGGAGCGTAGCGCCCCACCTATTTTGAAAATTTCGCGAGGATTCGTCGACCGGCGCAAAAGTTATTCCAAAAAATAGAATGTTGCGGATTTCCTATGGAAACGTGGTCCTAACTATAACTACCTACTGGCGACCGCCAGTAGGTATTATATATGTATATATGTATATGTTATGGGTCCTGTAGTTCCGTGGGATAGCAAAATCAAAGCGCCATGGACATTGGACCACCTCTCAATATTATGCCCGCAAGGAGTTTGTTTTAAAAGTGCATGTGCGTGTTACAATTTAATCATGCTCTAATTTTCACGGGACAAGTTGATTACAACTGGATGGCTGTGTCTTTTGTGTGGTTGTTATTTTAGGCACAGCTAGTGTTGTAAATCACTGTGCAGCCTCACAGCAGCCCGATTTTATGTACTGCATTCAGGCAGTTTTTATTTGGGATAAAGTATTAATAGGGTGAAACGTAATGAGAGAAGTGGCACCACTTCTGTATATTATATGCCTCCACCTGAAACGAACAGATGCAATTTCTATTTTCTGTGTCATTACACTGTAGAACAATAATCTGTTCACAATTATTCAGCAAAGTATATCCATGTGACATTATGCTGATATTTTTTGTACTTTAGCGGATATTTGAATTGTTGGCACCAAGTGAAACGGAGCTGGGAATTGCCAGTGACCTATTGCATCTAGTCTTTCTACCATGTTTCCACATGTTTGAAGGAGTGGGAGGGCGCTATATATATCCTTGAAATGTTGGTGTCACTTAGATTGATAAAGTCTGCTGCGCAGGCGAAACGCGTCTCTCTTTCCTGCGGGGTCGAGGGCGACCTGAAAAACCATTAAATCAGCCCCATACTCACAGACCGGTGTGCGTGCCTCTTCTTTGGGGAAGTAGGATTGGCGATGTGATTTACATTTCAACGCCGGCGGTCGGCGTTTTCCACATACCTCCAGTCGTTGTGGCTTCGCTCTGACCGCAACGTTGTTGGGAGGAGTACGGTAGTACTATGCAGCGGAGCACCCAAAGTACGCGCCAGACGAATGGAGCAAGGATGACAGCTGCGGAAATGGAGGCAGCAGAGCGGGCGGTTCCGCGAGACGGCCAGCATGCAAGTCTGTGTTCCAAAGCACGAAAAGCCTTACCTGGTATACTGACGCCCTTTGGTGACTGGGCACCGTAGATGCTGATGCGGAAACGGTGAGGTCTGTCCTGGCTTGTCTAATTTGAAGGGTATCGGTCTCCCCCGACCTCCATGACATGCCCATTATAGAATCTTATTTCGGTCTGCTGTTACATTCAGGCTGTGTGACACCATTCTAAAATTCCCAATTTTGACTGTGGACTGAATTTAAAGTACCCGGTGCAAATAGAGCAATTCAAGGAACATTTGCAAATTCGAGCTTTCACTGCAGGCATACACCAACGGACTTTGGTATTCCAGGGCCAGTAAAGGGTATTATGGGTCCTGTAGTTCCGTGGGATAGCAAAATCAAAGCGCCATGGACATTGGACCACCTCTCAATGTTATGCCCGCAAGGAGTTTGTTTTAAAAGTGCATGTGCGTGTTACAATTTAATCATGCTCTAATTTTCACGGGACAAGTTGATTACAACTGGATGGCTGTGTCTTTTGTGTGGTTGTTATTTTAGGCACAGCTAGTGTTGTAAATCACTGTGCAGCCTCACAGCAGCCCGATTTTATGTACTGCATTCAGGCAGTTTTTATTTGGGATAAAGTATTAATAGGGTGAAACGTAATGAGAGAAGTGGCACCACTTCTGTATATTATATGCCTCCACCTGAAACGAACAGATGCAATTTCTATTTTCTGTGTCATTACACTGTAGAACAATAATCTGTTCACAATTATTCAGCAAAGTATATCCATGTGACATTATGCTGAGATTTTTTGTACTTTAGCGGATATTTGAATTTTTGGCGCCAAGCGAAACGGAGCTGGGAATTGCCAGTGACCTATTGCATCTAGTCTTTCTACCATGTTTACACATGTTTGAAGGAGTGGGAGGGCGCTATATATATCCTTGAAATGTTGGTGTCACTTAGATTGATAAAGCCTGCTGCGCAGGCCAAACGCGTCTCTCTTTCCTGTGGGGTCGAGGGCGACCTGAAACACCATTAAATCAGCCCCATACTCACAGACCGGTGTGCGTGCCTCTTCTTTGGGGAAGTAGGATTGGCGATGTGATATATATATATAACATAACATAACATAACATAACATATGTTATATATATATATATATATATATCTACTCTATCCAAGAGTTTGGTTTTTTACGACTAGAAAGGGTCATGAGCCTGAGACCCAGAACGTCGAAACCAGAACAAAAAACAGCTCAACAAAAAGAAGGAGCAGGAAAAACAGGAGGTGGGGGAAACGTGCAGCAAAAGGCAGGCAAACAACCATACAGAAAGAACAAACGAAATTAAAACCTGCAGAAAATGTGGACAACACAGTAATCAATCTGTCTCAGATGGAACTATCAAACAAAGAGAAAAATATTTTATCATTGGGACTTTCCTTTTGTTCAGTCACCAATTTTGACTACACTCAAACCAGAATAGACTTGTTCCAATATATTCGAAAACTGAAACTATGTAAATATTTTTACAATGTCAACAAAAAGTCAAATATCACGACAACAACGGACAATCTGAGTGCCACTGCCAGTGATCTACAAGTAGCAGATATGCCTCTCTTACAGAATTTACAAGAATTACAACAAGAAATGAGCCAGATATCTCCGGCCGATGCAGCAATTAGCTCAGATGTTAACATCTTCCAACGGTCACAAAGTCCCTTCAGACCCAAATCCATCTTTTCTCCAGTTATGCCCAGGGATGGCATTGACATATTTTCGGACAATGTCATCAAAGATCTTAAAGAGTTAGCTTTAATTAGTAACAAGAACTTCACTACGAATTACAATAACAGATCTTTTGAGTATAACGCATTAATCAGAAAAATCAAATCGAGAAATGATATAATGGTCAGATGGTCCGATAAGGGCGGCAACATTGTCCTATGGCCCACAGACATGTACCATAAGGAGGCAATGTCACAACTACAGGATGCTAACTGCTACAGCCGCATCAGCTCTACATACTCTACAGGGGTAAAAGAACGTTTCCACAGAGCCCTGTACGAATGGAAGGGAATGGGACTATTAACCAAAGAAGAGATGGATTTTCTTAAAAATGATTATCCAGTAACCCCACAATTGTATCTTATTCCTAAGATTCACAAAAACCCTGTGTGTCCCCCGGGAAGACCTAATATTTCAGCCATAGGGGGTCTCTTCGAAAATACCAGCAGATACATTGATTATTTTCTCCAACCCTTCGTTCGCAGCTTACCTTCCTACATTGGAGATACTGGGGACTTTTTGACGAAAATAGAAAACCAGCAGTGGAATGACAATTGTATATTCTTGACACTTGATGTACAGAGTCTGTATACAAGCATTAGGCACGATGATGGTCTGAATGCTATGAAATTTTTCCTTAACAAAAGGCCATTAGAGCTATACCAACACACAGCCATGCTATTAGACATGGCGAAATGGTGTCTAAATAACAACGTTTTTTTGTATGACAGGCTACACTATCAACAAATTCAAGGTACGGCCATGGGTACTTGCTTCGCCCCCAGCTATGCTAATTTGCATATGGGCTGGTGGGAGGAGCAGGTACTCATGGTCGGGTACCCATTACAAATACAGGAGAATGTGAAATTGTATACTAGGTATATAGATGACATCTTTATCCTGTGGGAAGGCACAGAACAAACTGCCTTAAAGTTTTCTGAAGATCTTAACAATAATCAGTTAAATTTAAAATTTACTTGTACTGCCAGCAAAGAGTCAATTCATTTTTTAGATTTGGAACTGTTTATACAAGAAGGCAACATACAAACAAGATCTTATAGAAAGAGCACCTCAGGGAATTCTATCCTGCATGCCAGCAGTTTCCATCCCAGCAAATTGATTGAAAGTATTCCCTATGGGGAGTGTCTGCGGATGAAAAGAAACTGCAGTTCTTCGAACAGTTTCAATCAAGCTAAAGAAGAACTCTTTGATAGGCTAAACAATAGGGGATACAAACCAGAGATCCTCTACAAAGTAGGCCTGGGCCAAAATTCCGTTCCGTTAGCGGAAATTGCGATATTTTGGCATTCTCGCGTTCCGCGGAAAGCGCGAAAATGTCAAAATTTCCGCATTCCGCAGCTTAGCGATAATTTTTTTCTTGCTCGCGCTGTAAAACAATACATTCTCGTGCGCGCGCGATCGCCTTACCTGAATCCCTGCGTTCTCCGACAAGTTTTCTTGACCCGGTCGCGTTCTCCACGAGATGTTGGATTTTGGTAGCCATTTTGCGCTGTCTCGCGACAGTTCGCGGCCGCATTCAAGTCATTTTTCACGCGATCACGTCATTTGTCGCGCGATCAGGTCTTTCTTCTCGCGATCATGTACCGCGCGAGTATGAGAAGATTGAGATCTCGAACATGTCATTCTACATCGCGAGCCAGAGAATGAGGACGCGGGCACATGAAATCGAACGCGAACAGGAGAAAGAGACCGCGAACACGTCATATCCAACGCGACAGGGACAAAGAAGAGAACGCGATCATATCGTTTTCGACACGCCGGCGGAAGTAATGTGAAGCTGGAGAACTCAACAACGTAAAATTTACAATTTGGAGAGGAATATCGGCTCTAGCAGCATGAAACCATCTGCAAATACTGATTTTGGATGAAAAGAACTCCTTACATTCACATTTGGCTTTCCTTTTTTGTGCAAGGACTCCAGGAGTCATTTTTTTTTTACAAGTTGGAGAGAGGGAGGAAGTGACACAGATTCTCCAACTTCCTGTTCCTGTCCAGCAGGCTCCTCCCAGTGCTTTGTCCATCTCCTGCTCATTCTGCCTTTGGATTTGGAGCTGGAAAGATCACTCTTTTTGTCTGCTGCATCATTGCAATTGGATTTCAGGATTTTTGGAATAGGATATTTTACAAGTAAGTGGTTGTTGTGTTTGATTGTGGGCATTGCAGTTGTTGTGTAACTACAATTTATTTTTGATAATTAATTATCATCATTCTTTTTTTTTTTTTTAATTTATTTTAATTTTGTGGGTTGTAGTAGTAGGCCCGAGCTAGCCATGGGCATGGCCTCATGGGTGTGTGTGTGCATGATGAAGCAACTGTTCCTTTTGTTTTTTGAATATATTTCATTTTCAATCACATTTAGGGCATGGATGGCATTGGATTGAGTTGGGGAAGTGTGTTTTTTGGGGTGGCCTTGCTGATGTTGTTGGGCCTGGACATGTGGCTGGTGGCCATTTTGAGGCCTAGGCCTGCAAGCTTGCCTGGCCTTGTCTGCCAGCAGGCCTGCTTTCATCCACTGCTACCAGAGCAGGTAGCCACAGCTTTAGTAATCTACTGTTTTCTGTGTGCTCTGTTGAATTTAGACATCATTTAGGGCATGGATGGCATTGGATTGAGTTGGGGAAGAGTGTATTTTGGGGTGGCCTTGCTGATGTTGTTGGGGCTCGCCATGTGGCTGGTGGCCATTTTGACTTTTGAGGCCTAGGCCTGCAAGCTTGCCTGGCCTTGTCTGCCAACAGGCCTGCTTTCATCCACTGCTACCAGAGCAGGTAGCCACAGCTTTAGTAATCTACTGTTTTCTGTGTGCTCTGTTGAATTTAGACATCATTTAGGGCATGGATGGCATTGGATTGAGTTGGGGAAGAGTGTATTTTGGGGTGGCCTTGCTGATGTTGTTGGGGCTCGCCATGTGGCTGGTGGCCATTTTGACTTTTGAGGCCTAGGCCTGCAAGCTTGCCTGGCCTTGTCTGCCAACAGGCCTGCTTTCATCCACTGCTACCAGAGCAGGTAGCCACAGCTTTAGTAATCTACTTTTTTCTGTGTGCTCTGTTGAATTTAGACATCATTTTGGGCATGGATGGCATTGGATTGAGTTGGGGAAGTGTGTTTTTTGGGGTGGCCTTGCTGATGTTGTTGGGGCTCGCCATGTGGCTGGTGGCCATTTTGAGGCCTAGGCCTGCAAGCTTGCCTGGCCTTGTCTGCCAACAGGCCTGCTTTCATCCACTGCTACCAGAGCAGGTAGCCACAGCTTTAGTAATCTACTGTTTTCTGTGTGCTCTGTTGAATTTAGACATCATTTAGGGCATGGATGGCATTGGATTGAGTTGGGGAAGTGTGTTTTTTGGGGTGGCCTTGCTGATGTTGTTGGGGCTCGCCATGTGGCTGGTGGCCATTTTGAGGCCTAGGCCTGCAAGCTTGCCTGGCCTTGTCTGCCAACAGGCCTGCTTTCATCCACTGCTACCAGAGCAGGTAGCCACAGCTTTAGTAATCTACTGTTTTCTGTGTGTTCTGTTGAATTTAGACATCATTTTGGGCATGGATGGCATTGGATTGAGTTGGGGAAGTGTGTTTTTTGGGGTGGCCTTGCTGATGTTGTTGGGGCTCGCCATGTGGCTGGTGGCCATTTTGAGGCCTAGGCCTGCAAGCTTGCCTGGCCTTGTCTGCCAACAGGCCTGCTTTCATCCACTGCTACCAGAGCAGGTAGCCACAGCTTTAGTAATCTACTGTTTTCTGTGTGCTCTGTTGAATTTAGACATCATTTAGGGCATGGATGGCATTGGATTGAGTTGGGGAAGTGTGTTTTTTGGGGTGGCCTTGCTGATGTTGTTGGGGCTCGCCATGTGGCTGGTGGCCATTTTGAGGCCTAGGCCTGCAAGCTTGCCTGGCCTTGTCTGCCAACAGGCCTGCTTTCATCCACTGCTACCAGAGCAGGTAGCCACAGCTTTAGTAATCTACTGTTTTCTGTTGAATTTAGACATCATTTTGGGCATGGATGGCATTGGATTGAGTTGGGGAAGTGTGTTTTTTGGGGTGGCCTTGCTGATGTTGTTGGGGCTCGCCATGTGGCTGGTGGCCATTTTGAGGCCTAGGCCTGCAAGCTTGCCTGGCCTTGTCTGCCAACAGGCCTGCTTTCATCCACTGCTACCAGAGCAGGTAGCCACAGCTTTAGTAATCTACTGTTTTCTGTGTGCTCTGTTGAATTTAGACATCATTTAGGGCATGGATGGCATTGGATTGAGTTGGGGAAGTGTGTTTTTTGGGGTGGCCTTGCTGATGTTGTTGGGGCTCGCCATGTGGCTGGTGGCCATTTTGAGGCCTAGGCCTGCAAGTTTGCCTGGCCTTGTCTGCCAACAGGCCTGCTTTCATCCACTGCTACCAGAGCAGGTAGCCACAGCTTTAGTAATCTACTGTTTTCTGTGTGTTCTGTTGAATTTAGACATCATTTTGGGCATGGATGGCATTGGATTGAGTTGGGGAAGTGTGTTTTTTGGGGTGGCCTTGCTGATGTTGTTGGGGCTCGCCATGTGGCTGGTGGCCATTTTGAGGCCTAGGCCTGCAAGCTTGCCTGGCCTTGTCTGCCAACAGGCCTGCTTTCATCCACTGCTACCAGAGCAGGTAGCCACAGCTTTAGTAATCTACTGTTTTCTGTGTGTTCTGTTGAATTTAGACATCATTTTGGGCATGGATGGCATTGGATTGAGTTGGGGAAGTGTGTTTTTTGGGGTGGCCTTGCTGATGTTGTTGGGGCTCGCCATGTGGCTGGTGGCCATTTTGAGGCCTAGGCCTGCAAGCTTGCCTGGCCTTGTCTGCCAACAGGCCTGCTTTCATCCACTGCTACCAGAGCAGGTAGCCACAGCTTTAGTAATCTACTGTTTTCTGTGTGTTCTGTTGAATTTAGACATCATTTTGGGCATGGATGGCATTGGATTGAGTTGGGGAAGTGTGTTTTTTGGGGTGGCCTTGCTGATGTTGTTGGGGCTCGCCATGTGGCTGGTGGCCATTTTGAGGCCTAGGCCTGCAAGCTTGCCTGGCCTTGTCTGCCAGCAGGCCTGCTTTCATCCACTGCTACCAGAGCAGGTAGCCACAGCTTTATTGATCAAGTGTTTTCTATGTGATCTGTTGAATTTTTAGACATCACCTTCCTGAGAGTGTAGTGTGGCTGTACACAGTACTAGTAGTATAACATAGCTCTAGTTAAAAAAAATTCATAAATGGCTAGACTATCTTTTGTTTGCACTAGTACAGTACTAAGTAACTGAACCACAAAAACAAATGCAACATTTCACTGATGTTCTTCTCCTGTCTTCTTTGCTTTTAGGTGCACAAAAGACAGAGTAGGAGGTGTCATTGGCATCACCTGGCTACCCGTTGTACTGCCAGCCAGACAGAAGTCCTGCTGCGCATCACGCCCACGTGTGACCAGAACTTGTTGTGCATCTGCCTCCTGCCTGACGTCGGAATAAGATGGCCCCAAAGAAAGGTACCAGGTCCAGTACCAAGAAAGTTGCTGGTGAGAAGAAGGAACAGAAAAAGGAAGTGCCATTAACCACGACTGGTGGTGTGCCGGCCAAGGTTTTTTTTGGCACCAAAGCGTTGTCCGGGAACCAAGCTGGGAGCAGCACAGCGGTCCAGCAACCCCACCAACCTAGGCCCAAGGGCTTTACTGTCGCAGAGGTAGCCAGTCTACTAACGGGCAGCGATGTTGAAGAAATGTCATTACCGCAAAGTAGTACACAATCAAGTTCAACGCAGGCGCAAACTCAGCAGATCAGTGTGCAGCCGCCGCAACCAGAACAGCAGCAGCCGCAACCAGAACAGCAGCAGCAGCCGCCGCAACCAGAACAGCAGCAGCAGCCGGCGCAACCAGAACAGCAGCAGCAGCCGCCGCAACCAGAACAGCAGCAGCAGCCGCCGCAACCAGAACAGCAGCAGCAGCCGCCGCAACCAGAACAGCAGCAGCAGCCGCCGCAACCAGAACAGCAGCAGCAGCCGCCGCAACCAGAACAGCAGCAGCAGCCGCCGCAACCAGAACAGCAGCAGCCGCCACAACAGCCCACCATAGTAGTTGTTGCTCCTGACGTAGGGGCATTTCAGGAAATCGAGCTTCCTGCAGACAAAGCGGAGCGAAGTCAAACCACTGTTTCAGAACATCTATTGTCTTCCAGACCACCAGCAAGGAAAAGGAGGCTTAGTCCATCATCTTCTTCTTCAAGCCCCGCTTCTGATGATCGTGATGACACTTGGGTCCCACCAGCTCGGTCTGAGAGTGAAGTACGCCACAAGACATTGCTTCTGAAAAGGAAGGTCCCAGAAAAACTTAGAGTTATGGAGGTAGATGTAGAAGAGGGGGGTGATGATGTTGATGAAGACGAGCCAGTCATCACGCACATTACTCCCGCCCCAAAGGGATTGGAGACCGACATTCTAACCCTATCCAGAAAGGCTGCTACTGAGCGGGATGTAGCACGGATCTCACCAACACAGGTTACACCACCACTACCTCCAGCTGCCATATTTTCCAAGGCCCGGCAGGGACCTACATCCAGCTCAACCACCTCAGTAGGAAGTGGTAGTAAAAGTCACAGTGTAGGTGGACAGGGTCACATATTTTCAAGGACCCCCTCAAGTTCATCTGGTGTCGAAAGTGGCACATCCAGCAGTGCCAGAAAGTTCTCCTCCCCAGTTTGGGACTTCTTTTCTGTTAGCGCCAAGGAGGAGAACATTGCTATATGCGCAATTTGTCGGCAAGGTGTTCGGCGTGGTAAGCTTGGTACAAACTATGGTACCGGAGGACAAGCAAGTCATCTCAGAATACACCACACTATTGTGTGGGAGGATCACCTACTTAAGTTAAAAGAAAGTAGGAAAACTAAACCCTTTGAAGTTGGTCAGGAATCAGGGAGCGATATTATTGTGGTGGCAGGTGAAGAACAGGGAGGCATTTCTAGCCCTGTCTCCAGTAGTGCAGTCACTGCAGTGGTAACGCCCACATCCTCCTCAGTAACATCAGAGTGGCACCGCAGTAAGAGCCATACTCAGAGTGTGGGTGAGACACCAAGGCGACCGGCGGCGAGTACCTCAATGAGACAATCTGTGTCGTTGAGCCTTAGTGGGTTAATGGCACCACTAAGGAAAGTAAGCCAGCCTACCATTGACAGCATGTTTAGGTTGGAGGGGCAGTTCCAACGCAACCACCCAACGGCACGATTGTACAATGCGAAGCTGGCTAAAATGTTAGCGCTGGACCTTCTTCCTTTTTCATTTGTGGAAGGGGTGGGTTTCCTTGAATTTGTGTCTGCCATCTGCCCGAAATGGAAAGTTCCAAGCCGGTCCTATTTCGCAAGAATTGCTGTCCCGGCACTACATCATGATGTGCTGGAATTGGTTGGACAAGCTTTGCAGAAGAGTGCTGTGCACAATATCCACCTGACAACAGACATGTGGACCAGTTGCCAAGCCACAGATTACATGTGTATCACTGCACACTGGATCTCTTTTGTGGGGGTTAAAGATCAACTATCTGCACGAGGTGTTGTTGACACAGCTGCGATTTTTGAAGGTACTCGGAAACATGCAACTGTAGCCATGTTCGCCATGGAGAAATCTCATACGGCTGAAAACATTTTAGAAGAGTTTCGCACCAAGGTTTTGGAATGGCTGCAGCCCAGAGGGCTTGGTATTGGTTTTGTTGCCACAGACAATGGCAGTAATGTACTTAAGGCCATGGAACTTGGTTCCTATTTCAGGGTTCCGTGTTTGGCACACTGCATAAACATTATAGTGCAAGACTTTCTGAAAAAAGAACCCATAGTAAGCAATTTACTGTCCATCTGCCGAAGAATATGCACTCATTTCAGCCATTCTTTTAAAGCTCGGAAGCAGCTGAGGATCATCCAACGTGACCGTAGGGTGCCAGTCAAGGCACTCATCCAGGAGGTGGCAACACGTTGGAACTCAACGTATTACATGCTTGATCGTCTGTACGAACAGCACAGGTCACTCAATGATTATGTCTGGTACAGAAGCAGTGATGCTAGTGTTAAAGGCATGACCCTTCAGAGGGAGCAATGGACCCTAATTCAATGCCTGACTGAGATGCTGTCTCCTTTTGAGGTCTTCACACGTGAAGTCAGCAAGGAGGACTGTACAATGGGCCAAGCTATCCCATTGTTGCAAATGCTAGAGCATGAGGTGAATAATGTGTCTGAATCCTACAAAGGTGTAGAGGACAGAAGGCAAGCCCATGACTTGGTGGAGAGCTTATCCAGGCGCTTATCAGAAAATGTAAGGATACAAAATAAAATTTTGTCACAAGACCATTACATTTGTGCCACAATTCTGGATCCACGTGCAAAATTAGGACTATTCCGTTCTTTTTCCGACACTGATGTTGCCCGCTACAAAAGTTGTATAGCTGAAGCAGCCATCAAGTTTGAAAACGAAGGGCTGCTAATTAAAAGCCCGCCACATCAACCCACAACAAGTACTGATACTGAAGCAGGCCATGCAGAATCAAGTGCAACTTCGTCGGCTGAGGGCAGTGCGGTTGGCTCACAATCGCAACACTCACCATCACCATCGACTACAAAAACAATAACTGGATCATTCTGCCGAGTACAATCATTATCAGATTGGTATGTAAAGATGGGCCTTAAGCACAGTGCTGATGCACAGAAAAAACAGCACAAAAGCTTACCAGCAGCAACCCTGAACATTGAGCGGATGGTCCAGGCCTATCTGGACGACCCAACAGAGGTGTACGTTGATCAAAACCCAGTGCAGTATTGGCATAGGAAAAGGTCTGAATGGCCACAGCTCAGCAGGCTGGCGATAAGCTATCTGGCTTGCCCTGTCGCAAGTGTCTCTTCCGAACGTGTTTTCAGTGCTGCAGGTTCCATTGTAACCTTGAGAAGGACCAGTCTATCTCCCAAAAACGTGGAGAGGTTAACAATGATCAAAATGAATCAGCACTTCATACCACCAAATTACACAATGCATGAATCAACAGAGGAAGATGAGGACAGCGGCTCAGGTGACGGAAGTATTGTGTCAGATGATTACCTACTACTGGAAGATCCCCCAGAGTTTGAGGACGAGCTATACTTCCCTGACAATTAGGCTCGCGCTTACTGTCTTCCTCCCTTTTTTCCCCCTTTGTTTGTGTCTGTTGTTCCGGTTATAAACTTGTGAATCGCAACCAATGCATTATCACCGTCTTCTAATCTTCTAATTTAAGATACAAGTTTCAGGTGTCTGCCATTTGACACTACAGTCCTCAGAATCCAGCTCCTCCGCTCGATCATACTGCATCTCCTGGTCAATTCCATTTCCCTCATGAATGATGATTGGATGATGGTAACAACAAATTCAAACTTTCCTCGTCCTTCCAAAACAAGTGGACCATGAATCTGATGACTTCTATAGCTATCCTCCTTCAGAGCCGAGAGAGACTGGCCATTAACTGAAAATAAGATGCAACAGGTAATGATTGATGCCATGCATTGTCCGCAGAAAAGCAGACTGAGTGATGTAGATTTTGTTGTGTGTGTTGCGCATGAATGAATTGATGTAATTGTGCACTGCCACTAATCAACATTCTACAGAACACACTAAATTTCCTCTTCTGGCAAACAAGAAATGTGTACTTCTCCTGCATCTTGGTGATACATTGCTTTTAATTCAATACAGGAAGGGGACTCACTACATCTGCGCAATGCAAATGACTGTGACTTAACAGCACCGTCCATCATGATGATGGCGAAAGAGACGGCCTGCAGCGTTAACGAGATGAGATGCAAAAGGTAATGATTGATGCCATGCATTGGCCGCAGAATAGCAGACTGAATGATGTAGATTTTGTGGTGTTGCGCATGAATTGATGTAATTGTGCACTGCCACTAATCAACTTTCTACAGAACACACTAGTAATTACTAATTTTCCTCTTCTGGCAAACCAGAAATGTGTACTTCTCTCCTGCATCTTGGTGATACATTGCTTTTAATTCAATACAGGAAGGGGACTCACTCAATCTGCGCAATGCAAATGACTGTGACTTAACAGCACCGTCCGTCATGATGATGGTGAAAGAGACGGCCCGTTAACTTAAGATGAGAAGTAACAGGTAATAAATGATGATAATTAATGGCATGCATTGGACACCTGACTCTGAGCTATTGGTCTTTGTGTTTGCGTTGTTTGTTGTGCACAAAGTGATGTCAAAGTGTACTAGTGTTAATCTATCTTTCTGTACACAATAAAGAATGACTCAAGTCAGTAATATTTATATTTCTACTCTTGTTGTGTTATAAAAATTACACTTGTACTGCAGGCCGATCTTCAGTCAGTAGAAGTATCAGAGCTGATGATGAAGTCAGGAGGATGTTTCATGAGTGGCATAAAACGGAAAAGCCTAAAGGTAAACACGTGAACCACAACCACAGCACACCCAAATGTCTGTGTAGAAGTTGAATAGAGTGTAGCGGTGGGATGACTGCAGTGCATTGATTTTACTAACTTTAACTGTAAAATGCTATGTCTGGAATGGATAATGTGCTTTGCGTTTGTCCAACTCTTTGAGAGAAAAAAAAAAAGGACTCTAAAGTGTTAACGTAGGATGTGCTAATGGTAAGCACTGTGGGCCTGATCTCTCCTGTTACTGTTGAAGGTCTATGCTGGAAACAGACTACAGTAGAGATGATGCATATGCATACATGCCACCTCGGAAAGTGTTCTTGTTGCACTACACCATCACTTGTGCATTTGTTTTCACTTTCTTTCTGAATATCCCCTTTGGTTTTCAATCTAAAATTACAGGCCGGGCCTTGTCCAAAACTTTGTAAAACATTACAATGCATATTAATTACCTTACCAATCAATCACCTTTTTATTCCAGCCGGGCAGTGGCGAGTGGTGAGGCGACACACCCAAGATTGATGGACGAGAGGAGCAAGAGGAATGCCGAGATGCAAAAAACAGTCCACATTTTTGACCAGGATAAGACAGTAACAGTATCCACTTTTCACTTCTTTTAAATAATTTGATTAATATCTTGTATACATTCTTTACAACAGTGTGTTCTTGGAGTTGTTGTTATCAATCATCATTACGTTTGCTCTGTGTTTACGATTCTTCACTACCAATATTTTAAATTTCTATTTGCTATCTGTTAAAGTATTAAGGCCGGAACAGAACAAGAAATAGAAGTGTATGTAATCCGGGTCTCATCATGCATGCATTTCCTTTTTTATACCTTAACATATGGAATGGATATGGTATGGTAGTCTTCAATGATTGTCGTTTGTTTGTCTATGTATGCATACTGTTTTTCTATGTCAAACCTTTCCCAAAATCCCCCTTCCCATCCAATCAACGGACCCTAACCCTCTTCCCCCGGGCTGTGTGACTTATTGTCGAGGTGTAACTAAATTAAATGTACACCAATACTTAATCACACACTTGCTGGGGCGGATGTGGTGAAAGCAACACTACTTCAATTTCAATGCAGAGCGATGAACTTCTTCTGCTTGCCCACCCATGAGTAGGATATTTCACAGGTTCTTTTATTTAACAAAGGAACATATACCTCAGCATGAATTGCCGGCATTGATTGGATTTGTTTGTTGTCATTCCTCATATACAGCACTAACTGTTAGTCTGTAGGCATAGCCAAGTCGACAAAACTATAGTTTGTAACTCTGTCTAGTAGGCTATCCTCATAATAACCAGCATTCAGTTTTTTTGGCAAATATTTGAGCATATAATTGTTGCTCGGTAAATTCTGTGATGTACTTCATTCAACTACTCCTCTAACAGTCTCTCAAAGGCGATTGACTATCTCCTTTTCTTTTTTTGGAAATGCTGCCACCCTGCCAGTGTATACTACTAATACTATACTACCACCACCACCCCAATCATGGCATGTATGAAAAAGGAAACCATCTTCACCATGCAGCCAGTGCTGTGCCACAGTTGGACATAAACATCAAGCACCGGTAAGAGAGAAGTTTGGGGGAGGCAGAATCAATAATGAACATGTTGTCAATGATGTCAGTTTCAAACACCACTCCAAAGAATGCATAGTAGGACCAGTCAATGAGTGAGGTGTGTCGCATCTATCTGTTTGTGTCTTATACAGTCAGCAAATTATTGAAATCAAACACACGCTATGGGCGGCCATGCACCAGCAAAGAAACAGTGTGATGTAAAACAGTTACCCCACCTACAAAACATTAACAACATTGCATGTAACATAGAAAAATATATTTAATTGACCCTAACAAATAAACTAAACCCACAAAAGCTAACCCACCCACCTCCCTAACCCCAACGACTGTCCATAGAAATAGAGAACGCCCAAACGAGTCAAGAACGAACAGGAATTAAAAAAGGGGCAGTGACAGGGACTAACTGGTGGGGCGGGACTGGAGGAGGACACGAATCTGGTCCTCTAAATGGGCGACGCGGCGTCTAAGGCCGCGGCAGTTGCAGCCACAGTGGGGGGGGGCACCGGAGATGGCACGGTGGCGGCGGGCAGCCGCCAGACGGTGGCGCCGTACCGCTGGAGGGCGGTGGCTGGGGCCCGGGGCACTGGAGGAGGCTTGAATTGCTGCTGCAGTCTCCTCCTCCTCCTCGGCTAGGACCACCAGCCGCCGGTATTCATGCTGGATTGCCTCCAGCTTCCGGCGCCGTGCCTTGGCGGCCAACTCCTTCCGGTTGATTTTTGGAATAGCTGTGTATCAAAAAGAAAAAGCAAGACAATTGTAAAATATAGTCTTAATAAAACAGTAGGACAAGGTAATTATTTACACACATAGTGGCATGGTAGAGTAGCACTATAAAATAAAGCACAGTAGTACATAACATTTTAAATGTCGCCCGTCCTTCTTCCTTCCACCTGTCTTACACTTTTTAGTTGAACAGTGCACCAGGTGCTCTTCTCCATAAAACTTTCAAAGCGGAGTTGAAATCAGATAGATGAGGCCATTGGTTACTCAATACTCTGGCTCCTAGTCCTATACCAATTAAAGGAAATTCGAGTCTTCTAGTTCACTCTTCAAACGTCCCCAAGAACTCATACTTACTTACGACATCGGATAGCGGGCGGACTTTGTCCGCCCGCCATCCGACTGCTAAAAAAGGGTGGGGGTCCCGTGGGGACAATTAATTAGGATGATGCGCCCGGCACAGTGGCGGGCGCACCCTGTTATTTTAAATTTAAATTCTGGTTGGCTTTGCTGAAAGCAATGCTAAAATGTTGTGCTGCTTTTCCAAGCACAACATGACGGGCCTCGCACGGAGCCTGTCACGTTTTGCTTTGAAAGTCGGGGGGGTACCATAGCATCGGTAGGTACCCTCCATGGGGGCCCCCAAGCATACTCTGCAATGTGTGCATGCCTTTCCGTGGCGGACGGTAATGCCGCCACGCAAAGGCATTCCAAAATGCAGATTATATGGCTGCCGGTGTGGTGAGAGAGACACCACCGCCATATTGAACCCTTTTCCGCCTAGACATGTCTGAATATTTTCTACAGGGATGGCGGGAGGTTTGCCCCTGCTGTGACGGCAGTGAATTCCAGCCAGCCCGGCGGGGGCAATACGCCCACCATCCTAATGGGACCCTAATTCACAACTTTACAGTATACATATACATACAGTACACCTTTGCAGTGAGTGTGCTGTCAAGTTAAACAATAGTTAAAGATTATGAATCTAACTTACCACCGCCTGCCACTGGTGCTGCCACTCCCCCTCCGTTGCTATCTGCAACTGCCGCATCCTCGCCCTCTGCGTCGCCTTCGCTGGCCCCAGCAATGGTGGTCGGTAGTGCGCCTAGAAAACATTACACATTTATTAGGCAACATATACACCTCCCCCCTATTGATCAGTAGCAAGGTTGAAAAATGAGTTAATACTAACATAAATCACTAGTACAAATCAGGTAGTAGTAGAGTAGACACTAAGTTATATGATCATTGTAGCATTTGCTTGATTAGCCCTAGCCATGCACATGTGACGTTACCTTTACCTTGCAGCTTCTTAAGACACCTTTGAGCCCACATCACCTGCCTCAAACTGCTACTGTCTAGTCTACGCGCTGCGTACAGGCGGTCAACAAACATTAACAAGCCACTTTTTTAGGAAGAACTGGTGTACTACTGTTACTGTTAGTCCATATTGCTTATCCATAGATGCTACACTTTTTGGCACGGCTGAGAAATGCTTGCAAGTTGCAATATACTAACGCACACCATTTCTTTTTTCGCATTACAGACGCAAGATTCGCTTCTACGAACCAGAGCTTCTGAACGATGCACCAACTACCAGTACTAGGTTCTTCTGAGGTGAGGGGTCCCTTCACTCACATCTTCATTTATAAATGTATATAAACTAAATTGCTATGGGATGGTGGTGCTGCCTTCCACCACTTCAGTTATCATGATTTAATTCCCAACTGTATAAGTGTAACAATGTATATTGTTTTAATGTTATTGATTTGCCGGTTGGTGCTGCTAAGAAAACAGTGTACAGACCTTCTCAAATCGAAATAAAAATTTGAAACTTACATAGACTTTGTGGTATTTGGTGTGGAGTGGACTAACTTACACGATTGAGCAAATTAAAGTAAGGGTGTGCATGTGAATAGCTTCCACGACAGAGGTTGCGTGTGTTAATGTTCTGGGTTGTCTACTTGTTGGTTATCTTGGGGGGAGGGTTCCGAGACCTAATAGGTATGACAAGACAGTACTATAGTCAAGCAGTGGAATTGTGGTGGGTGCGGAATTTCTGATTGAGGTGTGCAAGGAAGGTCCAACCTACCATCACCAACATCCTATTTTTTGGTGCAAATGTATGTGCAAGATCCCTACAACAGTTGTATGTCCTATAGGGTATCATATCAAAATATTAAGAAATCTGGTAGGGCTGTTGCTGTGAATTTTCAAAGCCTAAACATCAACAAGAGTAAAAAGTAGTACAAGACAACAACCCAACGGATTGTATGAGCTACTGGTGAATATGAGTTTTATATTACAACCTTTCACAAGGAGTGGCACTGGCCAACTGGGCAAGACTAGCTACTACAGTACAGACAGACAGACTGATAGTATGTAGTGGTACTCAGTCATCATAGCGGAGGCAGAGATAAGCTTTTTGAAACCGTACAGATCGAAGGATAATTGGTGGTAAAAGAATAGCATTTGGAAACACACTATAGTTCGGGAGAAATGGGGCAGTAAAAGTTATGGAATAAGAAATATTATTAAAAACAAGAAGACTTACTGGGGCCAGCAGAGGAGCCCTCAGCGGTGTCCTCCTCGTGGTGTTCCTGTCCCGCCGACTGCCCAGTCCCTGCCCGTCTGCCCCTGGGTGCTGATGAACAGGAAAGATATAAGAAAGAGACAAACATTGATGGATGGTGTCAACTTAAGCAAATACAATATTTTTCAACAACGGTCAAAAAACACTTATGTAAACAATTGCAATAACTACATTGACCGATCTCATCTGGTCAACATGTAATATCGGGGGATTCGCAGTTCGACTACTTAAGTTACTATTTATCAACAGTAATCCATTCTTCCATTCTGATTCCAGAAAACTAAGTTACAAGTAAGCCTAAGAATTAGTACAACGTACCACCCAACCTAGCCCACCTATTCCAGGCATGCCAATTGTACATTAAGTATGCATTTCGACTGTATTCCTCAACAATGTGTATGATCCAATCATGGAGGACACATGAACATGACTACATTTTTTGTATACACCAAATTTTGGTTTGATTGATGCTGATCTGCTACTGCTAAGTAACTGCAAAGCCTACCTCCACTCATTGAACAAACTAGAAAGGTTCTAAAGACTGGCGTACTAGCAGCACGTCACGTAACTGAGTGAGGGGGGCATCACGCATACCACTAACCAATTAGAAGCTCATACAAAGTACCTAAACCTATGTATCAATCCGCCCCTATCTATTAGTGACAGGACAAAGTAAGGAGTGGACGTGAGTCACTGTAGCATTACGTAACTTAATTTCTCTAAAATAAACTCGTAAAGAATCACGCTAAGCAAGCGCAAACGGAAAGCTGCAAACAAGTAAGATTAGTAGTAGCGCAGAAGAGCACCTGTGTCATAATCACAGAAGACTTTTAAACGTTATTAACCTGGAATGTATTGCAAGCAGCAACATTCTAGCTGGTTGGAAGGAAAAAAAGATATTCGCAATATATAACATAGAGCAGAAGAACAGACACAAAGTTGTAATAATTAAATAGGTACTCACCAAGCCCCGGGACCTCCACTCCTAGCAGGTCCAGCAGGTCCTGCTCACGGTCCAGGATGTCAGACCACCGGTGCGTCAGCTGTGCCTGGGTGCGCCGGACCCCAGAGATGCGCGACACTGCCCGGCGCACCTTCCCCCACCGCTGCCGACGCTCCCGGAGGCCGTACCCGGACCCAGGCCTGCCACCTGCTGCCAGGGTTGAGGGGAGGTGGCGCTGCACAAAGAAAATTAGTGCAGCCAACTCCGCCTCCCCAAATAAGGCCCGTGCATGCACCCCTTGTGGGCGCCGCCTTCCGCAAGGAAGGCGGTCGCGGCTCTGGCTGCGCCGGCGAACAGCCCTGCCCTTGGACATGGTTCTGGGGACGGGGCGGGAAAGAAAAGGTAAAATAAATAAAGGAGTAAAGGAAATAAATAGCGGGCAATACAAAGAGAAAAAGTAGCTAAAAAACTAAAAAAAAGTACACAAAAACCAAAAATATAGAGGCAGGAAAATAGTTAGAGAAATAATAAGTAATAAAGATCCAAAAAAAGTGGCTATAAACAAAGGATTGAAAAGATTTAGGGAGGATTGAAAATCAGGCCCCAGAACCATGCAATAGAGTGGAAAACAAGATGGCCGCGCCCGTTGCGACCACGTGCGCAAGTTCGCGCGATATTTTCTCCCTGAGCAAGCAAAAAGCAACGCGATCAAGTAAAAGCGATCGCGAACAGGAAATATGCATTGCGCGACCCGGAACAGGAAGTAAACAATGCCAGAGGGCGGGACAAGTGAAAACAAGATGGCCGCGCCCGTGAGCGACCGCATGGGTAAGTTGGCGACCCGCGAACACGCAAAAAATACCGCGAACAGGCGGCAAAAAAACTTCCGCATCTTCGCGATATTTCCGGCATGTTTGCGGAGATTTTCTGCATTCTCGCGATAATTTGCGGAGGTTAATTCCGCAAATTCCGCCCACCCCTACTACAAAGCAGAAAACAAATGTGCCACAGTAGAAAGATCGAAGCTACTTAAAAGAGACAAAACTATTTCCATTCCACCAGGCGACCCTCCAGCTAGCACACTACCTAGACTTATCACTGGCTATAACATCTATCACACAAATATACGCAGAATACTGACGAAACATTGGCAAGCGGTAAGAAGTGATCCAATAATAGGAGAGATATGTAGCAAACCACCACAAATCACATTTAGACGAGCAAAATCAATGAGGCAGGAGCTAGTTTGCAATTCACCTAGACTAGACACCAAAACAGATTGGCTCAAAGCAAGAAATGGATTTTATAAATGTGCGAAATGTAAGGCGTGCAAGTTTGGGGTTAACACCCGCAGCCTAAGTTTGCCTTTTAAACATACCCCTTTTGAAATCCGCAGCCATTTCACTTGCAAAACAGAATTTGCAGTGTATGTTCTCAAGTGTACCTGCAATAAATTGTACGTGGGCAGCACCATCCATCAGGTACACGTACGAATTCTGCAACACCTACGTGCAATACATACTGATGATCCATCCTACCCTGTGGCACGTCATATAAACACTACACATAGTGGTAGAAGTGAGGATCTCACATATTTTGTGATAGATAGTGTTCCCAAAAACATTCGGGGAGGAAACAGATTACTATCTCTGCGTAAACTCGAATCCAGATACATTCTGCTACTCAATAGCAAGATTCCGAATGGACTTAACGCGGATGAAGCCCTAAGTGTACATCTGCAACAATAGAGTTAAACTAATGCAACACAGTACATATAGCATTGAGGCAATACCATACTGTGTGTTGATCTGTTTATTTTGAAAGACTTCTTTTTGTGTTTTTTGCTCACTCTTCTACAGCACAGGTTTAAACCTTTGGCACAAGCCAAGATGAATATTAGCTTGTTTTTCCTTTAAAGGCGGCATGAGGTCTCATTTTGGAGTCACAGGAAGCCACTACCCACTTGGGTTCAATCGCTTGGTTAGTGAGTTAATTTAACTACATTTAAGCACATGTTTAAAATGTCCACAGTTCATGTTTGACAATGGAAGGTTAAACGTTTACGCAATCAGTATCACTTTGTATATACACTTGTTTGATTTAAAGAAATACTCGTTACAGAATAATGTGACTCTTTCTATGTTCATGAATAACCGCCATAGGTTAACAAGCCAAAGGTGTATTTAAGCATTGTAAAAATGTCTTACCTGTGTTCAGTGACCAAGGCGGCAAGTCCGTCGAAACGCGTTTGGCTTTGGTGTGAAGAATAAATACTTTTCTTGATGAATTTCCCACGGTGTCAGCGCCTCTTCAGTACCGCTTGAATTGGATTGTACAATATATATTACTAAAACACGCAAAGAAATTGATGAAAGGCTTTCAAAACAGGAGGAGAAGATAAAAGCGCGCAAAATATATAAATTCGCCCGAGACAAGGAAGATTATGCGCAGGGCAGAATCTACACTTTTGCGCGCAAATATGAAAAAGCCAAGAGTAATAAACTTGCACAGTTACAAACTAAAGCTGCCCAACAAACCAGCCAATCAGTAGCTACAACATCAATGACCACTGACTCCATTAACATTGTCAGTGAGGAAGAAATACTTACCAGTGGTCCATCATCTGAAGATGGTGATTATATTGCAAGAAATCCAAATGCAATGATTCTGGACTTGTGAGAAGAAGTTGATTTTTTAGTCTCGGACCGCCTGCAAACACTCAGGCCCCTAACGAGGCAGCAGAAAAAAAGTCAAGACGTAACAAAAGAAGGAGGGAACGCAGAAAAAAGCACAAAGTCGCCGAAAAAAACAAAAAAGCAATATTGGCGCAAAAAGCGGTAGAGAATAATGCTATAATCAATCTCTCCAGCCTGTCCCTCACTATGGCTGAGAAACAACTACTCAGCCTTGGTCTTACTTACTGCCCACCATCAGACTTTAACTATGCCAAAACCCGGGTTGATGTGTATTGTTTTATTAGAAAACTTAAGCTGCAAAAGTTTTTTAATATCAAAGATGGTCCCTCAGGCAACACCGCGAATAGCAACACCAGTGGAGTCACCGCAAATTTAAATGTGCCTGCTCGAGACGCCAAAGCTTTTCTCACTTTGTATCAACTGGCCAACAATGACACACCCAATTCTGTTCCAATCTCTACCCAGGAAGAACTAAGAGAGGCCTCTGTGGCTCAGATGGGCGCAAACAGCAGTCCATTTAAAGCTAAATCAAAGTTCATGCCTGTAATGCCAAAAGACTCGATAGATGTTTTTCATGACGTTGTTGTGGAAGATCTAAAACAACTGCAATACAAGATCAAGCACAAGAAGCGTTACAAAAGTCAACAAGAGGAACAATATCTATCCTTGGTCTCGAAACTGAGTAAAGACTACAAAAATATTGTTACCACTGCTGACAAGGGAGGCAATGTGGTTATTTGGCCTCAAGATGCCTACATTGAGGAGGCCATGAAACAACTAAATGACTCCTCATGTTATGTTAAATCTTCAGGCAAGGACTACAATCTGGCCAAAGAATCACTTTTGAAATTGCTCCACAAATGGAAGAGGGAAAATATGATCTCAAAGCAAGAATTTGATTTCCTATATGTGGAATTTCCTATAATACCAAGACTTTATCTCCTCCCAAAAGTACACAAACTAGTCACACCAGTACCTGGCCGACCGATTATCTCGGCCATCGGGGGAATGGTAGAACATGTCACCGAATATATAGATTACTTCCTACAGGACTTAGTGAAGGAATTACCAACTTATGTAAGGGACACGGGAGACTTCATTGCCAAGATTAAGGATATTCCGTGGAGCGACGATCTTTTATTGATCACCCTTGACATTGAGTCGCTCTACACCAGTATTGCACATACAACTGGTTTGAATGCATTAGAACATTTTCTTGGTAAGAGACCTGTTGAATGCTATATGCACAATAAGATGATTTTAGAACTTACTGGTTGGTGTCTAAATAACAATTTCTTTCTATTTGGTGACAACATCTACATACAAAAGCGAGGTGTGGCGATGGGGGCCTGTTTTTCCCCCAGCTATGCATGCTTGCACGTAGGCTGGTGGGAGGAACAGGTCCTCATGCACACCCATGGTGTTATGTACAGAGAACATGTCATACAGTGGATACGCTTTATAGACGATGTTTTTATTCTGTGGAGAGGCAATTTGGAAAGTGTCAATAATTTCCTGGCTTGTATCAACAACAACCAAGAAAATTTAAGATTCACTTCTAACGTAAGCGCAAATGAAGCTGAATTCTTGGATGTCAAATTATATGTTAAAGATGGCCGTCTTGTCACTAAACTACATAGAAAGAAAACTGCTGGCAATAACATCTTGCATGCCAGTAGTTCACATCCTCGACACACGATTGACAACATTCCATTTGGGGAGTTGCTCAGGTTGAAACGAATTTGCAGCACTGATCTAGATTTACAGGCCTGTACAAATGAAGCCCTAGACAGATTCAGATGTAGGGGATATAAAGAATCAGTCTTAAAAACTGCCATCCAGAAAACCAATGCTAGAACCCGTGAGTCTCTGTTTACCAACAGTGAATCAATTGCATCAACTGATTCTAGGGAGGAACAAACTCCCAGACTTATCACCGGGTACAGCAAACAGGCCAGACAAATTAAATCCATCATAAAACAGCGCTGGCCTGTTTTAAAAACAGATTTGGTTCTGGCCCCCAGGCTTCCAGACAATCCTGTGGTTACTTATCGGAGGGGACCCTCCTTTAAAACCCAGATCAGTCACGAATTCCCTGAGCTAGCAAAACAAGAGGTTTGGTTAAAGTCCCGGCCGGGTTTCAAGCGTTGCTCAACTTGCAGAGCTTGTAAATTTGGAAGAAATACTTCCCAATATTTGACACCGTTCAGTCCTATTGCCAAAAACATCAAGGGCACATTCAATTGCAAAACTGATTTTGCTGTCTACATTCTGACATGCACCTGTGGCCTCAGATATGTGGGCAGCACTAAGCTACAGGTGCATGCCAGAATACTCCAGCATTTACGTGCCATCGTTAATAACGATGGCACCTATCCTGTTGCCAGACATTTCAAGGCAAGACATAACAACAACCTACAATGCTTGGAATATTATGTCATTGCCTCAGTCCCTAAATCTAGACGGGGTGGCGATAGGGAAAAAATGCTCAGAAGACTCGAGTCACAATTCATTATTGAGTTAGACAGCAGATTCCCCAATGGATTGAACACAACGGAAGACTTACATGTTTTTTTATAACCAATCCTTGTTTAATGATTTGTTTTGGGCCATTATTTGCTTTCTCTGCCTTCTCTGCCTTTACCCTATTAATTTCATTATGAATTTTATTACACACACTGTATATCATCCCTTCTTTTATTATCACATGCACATTTGATTTTTTTCACTGGTTCAATGGATTTACATTACTTTTCCCATTTAAGTTTTTGGGACACAGACATCAAGATAGATTTTCTAGTTTGTTTCCTCCTTTGGAATCACGTATAGAGTAAAATCTTTTTTGGGAGGTGGTCGATATTTGCTGCTTCATTTGAATATATATAAAGAAATTGTGTGTACATCATTACGATCCATATTGTTGTTACATGTCTATTGCATTCATGCTGTTAATTGAGAGATTGCATTAGAATAAAACGTAGATGATATTTTAATATGGTCATATGCCTAGCATCAGGTTTCATGAATTGAGAAGCTTAGATGATTTTAAAATGAAATTATTTATAAATATTTATATTTATTTATATGCTATGCTTGCACAGAATATTTTGCATTATTTGCACAATTGCATCTGCACTTTATCTACGCACAATGCACTTTTTCATGACAAATGACCACCAGTAATAATGTGCCTTTCTTTGCAATCTACTATATAAGCGCATTTATGCGGATATCATGTGCCATTTTTAATGCACACTGACAATAATTGTTTTATATAAAATTAACAAAATATATAGCATGGCAACTTACAATGTAATGTTAACACAAATTTGGGCAACAAAATGTAAATACTGTAATTATACCTCCCGTTATTCGATTTCTATATATCAAATTGTGATTTAGAAAACAGACTATCTATGTTAGCTATATGTAGTGTGTCCTCAGTCTTTAGTTTTTAATCACATGGTGTTGCAAAAAGAAAAAAATCACCAATTAAATTCGTGCAATGTACCCTTTAAAAGGGATGCTCTTTCATTTGCCTGACGATCTGTGACCAAGGGCGGACGCCCGAAACGCGTCAGATTTGGTGAACTTGCCTTTTTAATAAACTTGCCGAAAGAAGACTGGGACTTGCGTGGTTTTTCCTCGTTGCTGCCTGCCTGGCGGTTCTATGGTGAAAGACTTCTGTTTGTGCATATATATATATATATATATGCAAAAAAGAAGCAGAGAACTCTGGGTAGTTCTCAAGTTTAGGTGGAAAGCAGTTCCTGTATGGAGCACTCTCAACACCAGCGACACTCTAGATCGGCTCACCTCGAATGTCTGTTTTTCTATCAAAATCTTTAAGCATAGGATTATAGGATTAGCACAGTGCCATCCATGTCGAGATAGAAAAGGACAAAGTCTTTTACCATTTGTACAGCAAAGTCTTTAAGCATAGGACTAACACAGTGCTGTCCTTGCCGAGCTGTAAAATGACAAAAGCCAATTACCACTCCAGGCACAGTATTACAGCTTTGAATTGATAAAATACCAATCAAGCCAACCTGAAATGAGTAAAAGCAACCCCTGACACAGTGTTTCGCTCTAATTAGAACTCTTCAGAGAGGTATAGCTTTGTCCAGACACAAGGGAGCACCCAGTATAAGTCAAAGAAATACCCTTTCAGGCATAGAGTGATGAATAAATTATGCAAAAAAGAAGCAGAGAACTCTGGGTAGTTCTCAAGTTTAGGTGGAAAGCAGTTCCTGTATGGAGCACTCTCAACACCAGCGACACTCTAGATCGGCTCACCTCGAATGTCTGTTTTTCTATCAAAATCTTTAAGCATAGGATTAGCACAGTGCCATCCATGTCGAGATAGAAAAGGACAAAGTCTTTTACCATTTGTACAGCAAAGTCTTTAAGCATAGGACTAACACAGTGCTGTCCTTGCCGAGCTGTAAAATGACAAAAGCCAATTACCACTCCAGGCACAGTATTACAGCTTTGAATTGATAAAATACCAATCAAGCCAACCTGAAATGAGTAAAAGCAACCCCTGACACAGTGTTTCGCTCTAATTAGAACTCTTCAGAGAGGTATAGCTTTGTCCAGACACAAGGGAGCACCCAGTATAAGTCAAAGAAATACCCTTTCAGGCATAGAGTGACGAATAAATTATGCAAAAAAGAAGCAGAGAACTCTGGGTAGTTCTCAAGTTTAGGTGGAAAGCGGTTCCTGTATGGATCACTCTCAACACCAGCGACACTCTAGATCTGCTCACCTCAAATGTCTGTTTTTCTATCAAAATCTTTAAGCATAGGATTAGCACAGTGCCATCCATGCCGAGATAGAAAAAGACAAAATCTTTTACCATTTGTACAGCAAAGTCTTTAAGCATAGGACTAACACAGTGCTGTCCTTGCCGAGCTGTAAAATGACAAAAGCCAATTACCACTCCAGGCACAGTATTACAGCTTTGGATTGATAAAATACCAATCAAGCCAACCTGAAATGAGTAAAAGCAACCCCTGACACAGTGTTTCGGTCTAATTAGAACTCTTCAGAGAGGTATAGCTTTGTCCAGACACAAGGGAGCACCCAGTATAAGTCAAAGAAACACCCTTTCAGGCATAGAGTGACGAATAAATTATGCAAAAAAGAAGCAGAGAACTCTGGGTAGTTCTCAAGTTTATGTGGAAAGCAGTTCCTGTATGGAGCACTCTCAACACCAGCGACACTCTAGATCTGCTCACCTCAAATGTCTGTTTTTCTATCAAAATCTTTAAGCATAGGATTAGCACAGTGCCATCCATGCCGAGATAGAAAAGGACAAGTCTTTTACCATTTGTACAGCAAAGCCTTTAAGCATAGGTCTAACACAGTGCTGTCCTTGCCGAGCTGTAAAATGACAAAAGCCAATTACCACTCCAGGAACAGTATTACAGCTTTGAATTGATAAAATACCAATCAAGCCAACCTGAAATGAGTAAAAAGCAACCCCTGACACAGTGTTTCGCTCTAATTAGAACTCTTCAGAGAGATATAGCTTTGTCCAGACACAAGGGAGCACCCAGTATAAGTCAAAGAAATACCCTTTCAGGCATAGAGTGACGAATAAATTATGCAAAAAAGAAGCAGAGAACTCTGGGTAGTTCTCAAGTTTAGGTGGAAAGCAGTTCCTGTAAGGAGCACTCTCAACACCAGCGACACTCTAGATCTGCTCACCTCAAATGTCTGTTTTTCTATCAAAATCGTTAAGCATAGGATTAGCACAGTGCCATCCATGCCGAGATAGAAAAGGCATCCTCTGCTCCAAACCGGACTTCCTGCCGGACACCAGCGCGCCCGGAGGCGATATTTAAACTGAGGCTCCCTCCGCGTCGCGGGACGCGCGCGGGCGGCGCCGGGCTGAGCCCGGGCAGAGGGCGGGCCGTCTGTGGCCGTCCGGGGCAGGAGGAGGAGGCAGGGCAGGGCCACGTCACTGTCATTTGAGGCCTGGGGTCCGTGTGTCCCCTCCTCTACATCCGGTGTTACCCCTCTTTAAAGGTACTGTGTTGTTTTTGTGGGGTCTTCTGCCACGCCCGTAGCGTACTTTGCCTGTTTGCCACTTAGTGTGTTTGTTCAGGGGACATAATGGGCAAAAGGAAAATGACAGATGCCAATGGCAGCTTAGCCAAAAGAAACAAGGCCCGAAAATCTAGCAAAAAAACCATACCATCTACAACTTTACAACGCATCGAATCCCTAGTTGATGACTGTACTACGATTCTAGATCCTGACCTAGCTACTACGCCTATGTTTCCGTTGTCTCCAAGTAATCCTCGCCCAGGTCTTGTTACTATCCCACAAATGTTTAGTAAAAAAACTGCCCCAATTCCATCAATGTTAACAGTCCAGGACAGCGCCCAGATCCACTCTGCTGTTCCTGGTGCTGGTGCAACTATAGAAGTTTTAAGCCCTCGTGCCCCTGTGGATAACCTGGTACCTCTTGAACCTACCGTCATTGTCTGTAAAAATCGTTTTAAGGTATTATCTGACCTGGGTAATGACCCTGTAGAATGTTTCGACACTACTTCTAGTTTATCTATACCAGCTGTTGTAGATTTTTCCGGCGATGGAGTACTTGCTCCTGGACCATCTCCGCAACTGGATAGTCACCCACGGGAGGTAGTGGCAGACACAGATCCAGCGCCAGGTCTAATTATGGAAACCATAAATGCACTGAAGCTTGAAATTAGTGACCTCAAAGCATTAGTTAAGGAATTATTATCAATAGCCAAAAGACCCTCTATGCAGCCCCTGCAACTACCAAATGTTCCAATTAGCAATATTCATTACCCACATCTATCAATAACTCCTCTTCTCACTATTCCTGATTCTACCGTATCCACATTTCCCCAACCGCTAGTGCCACCACCACAAGCCAGATCAAATTCTATATCACCCACTAGAGTTGGGACTAACCTACCTACTCTTAATAAAAGAATGCACCCAACGTTGCATCACAATGTTACACCCAATTTGGCTCATCTTCCTCTAAAATCTTCAGCCCCTGATTCGCTCCACCAATCCGCTGTAGCGCAAATTCCTAGGGTTAATTCTCAGCCCATTGTCCACATGGTGGGTGTTCCCAAGAGTGATAGGTCTGAGAGTGAAGAATCCCTAAAGAACAAAGTTACCCATTGGATTCGCTACACCAGAGGCTGCCGATCTCTTATTAGAGATGACCTCCTAAGGGTTCGCAGATTAAGATCCAACAATTCTCCAACGGACACGATTGAGCTGACCCTAGCTACCCACTACCTAGCTGATGGCCTCATTGCACTTGAGTACAGATCTTCCTCCCCTGACTCGTCTTCCATCCAGTTTAGACATCCTCCTACACCGAGCCAAGTCCCTATGGGGTGGAGAGGTGGGTTGCCCTACCAAAGGCTTGAGGGCAAATCAACACTGGGACTAATTGACTGACTAACAACTGTGCCCTATACACCACTAACCTCTACCGAAGGAATTCAAGCTGCTCCCACTCTCAACTGTAGATTGACCCCCGAAACATCGTCCTCTATTATTTCCTATGGGGTTAGGGGGGATGGTGATCCAACACGGGATGTTCTAACGTCAAATTCACTGGACCCAGTTACTCCTTCTCCCCCAGTATCAAACATGACCCATAAAATTATCTCTTGAAACATTGCGGGTCTGAAAGCTAAACTCCCACTCCCAGATTGGAATAATTTTATTGCCACCTTCGACCTCTGTATATTCCAAGAGACCTGGAGCACTACACCCTTATTCAAATCTGGTTTCTCATGCCATTGCGTTCCTGCGGTCACTACTGGCCGCGGACGCCCCTCGGGGGGCCTTATAATATGGATTAATGTCGCCCTTTCCTGCAGAGTTAGACATGTACGTAGTCCATCTCCGGACGTGCTGCACTTAACCTTGAGTGGGTTGAATGGGGGGCCTACTATTGAGCTTTTTAACATCTATGTTAGGGGTACCCAAGGAGGATCTAAGTCCCCTATTGTCACCATCCTAGAAGAGGAACTTTCCTCCTGCCCCCCCGAATTCACTGACACTGGTTGCCGGAGACCTGAATTGTACCTTTGAACCTCTTGCTTCCGAAGATATCTTGGAAGTTGCAGAAGAAGATATTAGATGGGGTATACCCTCCCTCACCGTCCCCCCAGTAACGAGATGGACACCAGTGATAATTCAATTGAATGCTCTGGTTATGGAATATGGGCTGAGAGCTGCTAATGGTCGACTTCCTTCAGACCTCCATGCAGCATCCACTTTTAATAGAATCTCCAGCCCATCACGTATCGATTATATTCTAATCGATCAAAGACTCTGGCACTATGCAGTGGATTTGGTTATTCTCCCTACCATCGATAGTGACCATAATCCCCTGTGCCTGACCCTAAAGAGCTTATGGACCCCCGATCAACCAACCTGTGACTACCGTCCGACAATGCTTACAAGGGATGTCATTCCATCTAATTGTAAAAGATATCTCAAATGGCCTAAAATTGTAGTAGACAAACAAAAATTGTCCTCTATAAAAGAAATACTGCTATTAAAAACTGCTGAACTTAGGCAAGCATGTGAAGACGCTAATGAGAAATCAAGGGCTGTGTCCATCCACGCAGATACCATTGAGTCAATAGGGTCTTTTTTCATATCTTTCTCCGCTAATATCTCTCAAAAACATAAAACACCTGGTTCTTGGTTCAATCCCGAGTGCAGGTCCAGCAGGAAAATGCTTGCAACCGCTATTAAATCTAAGGATTGCACTCTAATTAAAAATGCCAGGTCTGCTTATAGGAAGGTTGTAGCCAACGCAAAGTGTACATGGGAAGAATCTCATTGGCTGGCTTTAAAAAATGCTAGCCTAGCAAGGGATGGGACCACATTTTGGAACCTCTGTAGATACTCCCAAGGTCAAGAACCTGATATAATTCCTAATCATATCACCAATCATGAATGGTTTACCCATTTTTTGAAACTTTATTCGGATGACAATACGCAATGTACCAGTGCTCCTTCTCCCATTATCCTTACAGACCTAACCCCGCCTAGCAATGATTTCTTTACTGAAACAGAAGTTATGTCGGCCATCAACAGATTGGTCCCAGCTAAAGCTGCAGGCCCAGATGGCCTGCCTGGAGACTTGTTCCGCTCCGACCCCAAATCTTGGGCTGAGTATTTTACCATTTTAATTAACGCCTTACTTAAGGGGTTTCCCATCCCCGAGTCATGGAGGGGGGCGGAGGTTATACCAATATTTAAGAAGGGCTCCAGGGAGGACCCTGCCAACTACCGACCTATAAGTCTTATTGACGTTAGTCAGAAGGTGGTTGGCAGGGTTCTGCTGGAGCGAATTCTACTGTGGGTCACTGACAATGATATTCTGTCACACTATCAAGCTGGGTTCAGGCCACTTACGGGCACGATCGACCAGGTCTTTAGGCTCCTACTGTTATACTGGAAAACTGTACTGATTGGTAGGGGCAATCTCCATCTAGCCTTTATCGATCTGAAGTCGGCCTTCGACCTGGTCCCTCGTGATCGCCTGTGGTCTGTCCTCCATGACTTGGGTCTTCCCCCTTATATCCTCGACCTCCTGGTACGCCTCCATGAGGGGAATTTTGCCAGGGTGAGATGGGGTAGCCAGGCTCAGAGAACTGACAAGATCCCAGTCAATAGAGGAGTCCGCCAGGGCTGTGTACTAGCGCCCACTCTTTTTTCCCTTTTTGCAAATGGAGTGGTGAAATTTCTGCTAGAAGTCCCGGCGGACGCTCCTGTCTTGGCGGGGGAAAAAGTCCCCACTCTTTTATTCGCGGACGATACCCTGCTGATTTCTAAGACACCAGCAGGGTTACAGAAGCTTTTAGACAGATTTCACTTGTTTTGCTCAATGAGAGGACTGGTCATTAACACCTCAAAAACTAAACTCCTCTCTTTTAAATCTCGAAAATCACCTAGTGTATCCATCATGTCTGATGGAGTTCCCCTAGAATATGTCAAATTATTTGACTATCTAGGTATTAGGATCTCCGACACCCTGAGCTGGAAGCCCCACATTCAAAAAATGCTGCTTAATCATAAACGAGTCACGGGGGTAATTGCAAAAGAACATCGCTCCTCGAGGAGCAAGCCAATCACTCCCGCTCTAATGATTTACCAGGCTAAAGCAGTCGGTTCGGCCATATATGGAGCCGAACTCTGGGGCTTCGAAAATACAGAAGAACTCACTCTGTCCGAGAATAAATTTTTAAGAGAATTACTTACAATGCCAAGGGGTACTCCTTTGAAACCTTTCTTTAGTGACCTGGGTAGGCGTTCGTTCAAAGACATTGTTAGGCTACGCCCTCTGTTATTTTGGGCTCGCCTATGGCGCACCCCGGAGCTAGCCAAATATACTGAGGGCTTGAGAGAAATCATGAATACAGCCGGCTCCCAAAAAATAAGCTGGCTTCGTAATATCAAAAAATCTCTTATCCAGCTTGGTCTAAATGATCTTTGGGAGCACGGAGCCCCTGTTAGCAAGGTGGATCTCAAAAAAGCATATTGGGCCTGGATTGACAACCAGGATCTTGGTAGCTCAAGTCATGGTAGACTAACCGAAGCTTTTTTCACCTTCAAGCAGACAGTTAACTTTGAACCTTTCCTTGAGTTTATACAAAAACCTAGGGACAGATCACTGTACTTTCAATTCAGACTTGAGATCCTCCCTACTCGTGAATTTACTAGTAAATGGAAGCCTCCCTACCAGACCCTTGCCACTTGCTCGATATGTTCTGAAAAAGTAGAAAGTATAGCCCATATTATGTTTGAATGCCCAGCGTACAGTAACCCGAGAAAAAGATGGCTAGCCCCTGCCTGCCGGCTCCTGGGCATTTCGAACTATCGTGTCGCCCTACGTATTCTTCGCTCTGACACAAGTTTGGTGCTAGTCTGTGCTGTGGCTAAATTTCTGGGCTGGTCTTGGATCATTAGAAGCAAACTTAATAGTTGCACTAGATGACACAATGAACTGTTTTTTCTATATATGTCTTTTTTAAACTGTATTTTTTAAACCTTATTTTAAATAAGTACTTTTAGGATGTCTCTTTTTAAACCAGCCACTAAGCTATTATCATGATCTGCTGTAAAATGTGTTCCCTAATGAACTTCTACTTTTACTATGATTTTTTGTATATGCTTTTATGATAATTCCTATCGAAATAAAGCTTTTTGACTGACTGACTGACAAAGTCTTTTACCATTTGTACAGCAAAGTCTTTAAGCATAGGACTAACACAGTGCTGTCCTTGCCGAGCTGTAAAATGACAAAAGCCAATTACCACTCCAGGCACAGTATTACAGCTTTGAATTGATAAAATACCAATCAAGCCAACCTGAAATGAGTAAAAGCAACCCCTGACACAGTGTTTCGCTCTAATTAGAACTCTTCAGAGAGGTATAGCTTTGTCCAGACACAAGGGAGCACCCAGTATAAGTCAAAGAAATACCCTTTCAGGCATAGAGTGACAAATAAATTATGGAAAAAAGAAGCAGAGAACTCTGGGTAGTTCTCAAGTTTAGGTGGAAAGCAGTTCCTGTATGGAGCACTCTCAACACCAGCGACACTCTAGATCTGCTCACCTCAAATGTCTGTTTTTCTATCAAAATCTTTAAGCATAGGATTAGCACAGTGCCATCCATGCCGAGATAGAAAAGGACAAAGTCTTTTACCATTTGTACAGCAAAGTCTTTAAGCATAGAATTAACACAGTGCTGTTCTTGCCGAGCTGTAAAATGACAAAAGCCAATTACCACTCCAGGCACAGTATTACAGCTTTGAATTGATAAAATACCAATCAAGCCAACCTGAAATGAGTAAAAGCAACCCCTGACACAGTGTTTCGCTCTAATTAGAACTCTTCAGAGAGGCATAGCTTTGTCCAGACACAAGGGAGCACCCAGTTTAAGTCAAAGAAATACCCTTTCAGGCATAGAGTGACGAATAAATTATGCAAAAAAGAAGCAGAGAACTCTGGGTAGTTCTCAAGTTTAGGTGGAAAGCAGTTCCTGTATGGAGCACTTTCAACACCAGCGACACTCTAGATCTGCTCACCTCAAATGTCTGTTTTTCTATCAAACCCTTTAAGCATAGGATTAGCACAGTGCCATCCATGCCGAGATAGAAAAGGACAAAGTCTTTTACCATTTGTACAGCAAAGTCTTTAAGCATAGGACTAACACAGTGCTGTCCTTGCCGAGCTGTAAAATGACAAAAGCCAATTACCACTCCAGGCACAGTATTACAGCTTTGAATTGATAAAATACCAATCAAGCCAACCTGAAATGAGTAAAAGCAACCCCTGACACAGTGTTTCGCTCTAATTAGAACTCTTCAGAGAGGTATAGCTTTGTCCAAACACAAGGGAGCACCCCGTATAAGTCAAAGAAATACCCTTTCAGGCATAGAGTGACGAATAAATTATGCAAAAAAGAAGCAGCGAACTCTGGGTAGTTCTCAAGTTTAGGTGGAAAGCAGTTCCTGTGTGGAGCACTCTCAACACCAGCGACACTCTAGATCTGCTCACCTCAAATGTCTGTTTTTCTATCAAAATCTTTAAGCATAGGATTAGCACAGTGCCATCCATGCCGAGATAGAAAAGGACAAAGTCTTTTACCATTTGTACAGCAAAGTCTTTAAGCATAGGACTAACACAGTGCTGTCCTTGTGTTGTAAATTGCAACTACGATGTGATTAAGCATTTACTAAAGACATGAATCCTCCTGCCTTACACATGTCTCTTTCGTTATGTTGACTGAAGTTTAGACTCCATTTTGTATTGTCATGTCTCCACGTGCGCAACACGAGGAGAGTCCTATCTTCGTGTTAGTTGCTCTTGTAATCTGCCTAGTAACAGTCTATAAATAGTTCCTTTGTCCGCCTGGCGCATGCCCAGACTTGACCACATCTGTTATCAGTTAGTCCTTGCTTGACCATGTTTTCGCGGGCTTAAGGAGTATGTCAGCTCCGCCCACATATTGATCTTGTATTGAAAATGTCCATAAAAGGTAACATTCTTCGCCTCATGTTGTATCCTCCCACTTATGAGCCCCTCTGTTGTGTATAAAAGGGGACCGTGTACGAAAGTTCTTTGTGCTACTCTATGCAATACTGAAGGGTATTGTATGGATTGTAGGACCACCCTTAAGGGTTAATAAACTCTGTCTTTGTACTTTGCAGTTTCCGTGCCAACTTCCTTATAGATTCCTACAGGAGAGCGAACCCTTGTGTCCTGCGGGCCTAGCTGGGGCCTGTATTCATCAATTGGCGCCCGTCACGTGGGGCTCATCGGTGACTCGGATGCTCGAAGGATTGGTCGCGACGAAGGTGAGGAATTTGGCCGGGGATGTGATCACTGCCAGAGGCATTTTAGTCCTGGCATCCCGAGGATTTTCTTCCTTCCCTTCCGACCTGACCATCTGGGTGGCGCCGGTCCTCGACTGAGACCTCTTCTGTCGGTCCTGCCGTGACAGCCGTTTGGGCGAATTTTGGAGCTTGGCAGTTGGAATCTGGACTCTTGATTGGTAAGAACCGTTGTACGGTACTTGCTCCGAGTTTTTGAAGCCTGGGTTGGCTATTTGAGTTTGATTTGGGATGACCGGTCATATCTTGTATTGATTATTGTGAGAATATATGCGTTGCAACACATATAGGCAGGTAATGTGGAGATATTTCTCCGGAACTGTGTAACTTTGAACAGCACAACGTTTAAGTGCCATTTTTTTGATAATACTGCATATTTTGCATTATTTTTGAGCATGCCTGCTTTTAGCGCACTCCGTAAGTGGTGCTGCTGTTTTGGGAACCGGTTAAACCTCGAGGAATCTGCTCCAGCTCCCCCAGAGGGGACTCCTAATAGGGATATGTATGTGAAGCATGGTCTTTCCTCCATAATGTACAGCACAGTATGGAGGAAATATACCAAAAAGGATCCTGAGTTACGGTGGCCGTTGTATGGGTCGTTTGATATACGTAAGATTGAGTATGTGGAACAGTGTATGTGTAAACGGCGTGCTCGTCAAGACATGTTTGAATGTGTGCGACTATGGGTGAAGGAAGTGCGTGAGCGAGAGAAACGTGAGAAAGCGCTGCTTGATAAAGAGCAACGAAAGAATGATCATGTGAGAGCGCAGGAAGCAAAGCGTCGGGAGGAAAGAGAACAGACGGAGAAGCAAGAGAAAGAACGCAGGTTACAAGTCTCGGGTCAATATGCTGTTCGTCAGCCACTCTATCCTGTCCTTAATAATCATGACGATGATTTTTATTTATTAGATCGTTCTCCGCCTCCTTATGTCGGCGCGTCTGCCCCGAAGCCACAAGATTCTGGATCGGGTTCGAGTAAGGTAGACACGCGGTCCATGTTATCGGCTGAGCGAATGGGTGAGCTTCGACAGTTTTCCTATCGTGCATGCAAGGGCAAGTTATCCCTTGCTGAGTTGTTGGATTCTTGGGAGTCGTGGCAGGATAGAGAAAGGTTGTATTTCTTGGGACACTTTTCTGATGAAGTGATTGCTGCCTTTCGGAAATATTCCAGTGTCTTTGAACCTGACGATGTGGTATTAGATGCTAAAGCATTGCGTAATGGTGTTTTCTCTCCCTCTAAGGCGCCTGAGGCGGTTCGGCGACTGTTTGCGTTGCGGGATGCGGCGAAAGATCTTAAAGAGAAAGCGCGCCAACAACTTGAGGAGGAAAAGCGGTCGGATTCGCGTACCGGAGGCGGCCATTCATCCACCTCTCAATCAGATAAGAGCGATCTAGTGCATGCTAAACCAATGCGCGAGGCGGCGCCTTTGTATGTTCCTCCTAAAGGAACGGGGACTAGCTCGGATATTACCTCCGCCGATGCTAAGGGATATTTTGTGTATAATTGGGTTTATACTCCCTGGCACAGGGCTGACGTCATGGCATTAAAGAATGCGTTGCCTGATCCCCGCAAGAATCCAGCGGCCTTTTACGAAGAAGTCGAGGGGGCCTTGAATTCTTGTATTATGACCCTAGCAGATATAGATTTGTTCTTTGGGCTTATTCTACCACCAGATATGTGGCGATCTGTGCGGAAGGTGGATGATGCTGCCACTTTTAAGGCTCGATGGTCTGAGCTTGAGGATGAGGATAGGGAGAGAAAGCCCGCGCAGAAACCACCTCAGATTATCTTAGATCTCCCTGCTGCTATTCTGACTAAGTTGAAGACAATCATTCCCCCTAAAAAGATTGACTGGAATATGCTAGCCTCGTGCAAGCAGAAAGTCGATGAATCAGTTGCAGATTTCTTTACGCGCTTTGAGGAGACGTTTCATGATTTTAGTGGTCAGTCCCTTACGGATGATACGGGTCGGCACCTTTTTGCTGATAAATATGTGGCGAATTTATTACCGGCGATTGCAGCTCGCCTAAAAGCGAGTGAAAGTTCTTGGTCCACTGCGACCCCGACAGCCCTCCTGACTATAGCTCAGTACTATGAGCGCCAGGAGCAAGAAGCGAAGGGGCAGGAGGAGAAGAAATCGAAGGATTTAAAAACAAAGGTGATGTTAGCACAAGTATATGGTCCGCCCCGACGGGGTGTAAATAGAGGTAGGGGAGGATTTTATGGTCCTCCCTCGGGCCGATCTGATCTGAATAGGAATCAATGTGCGTATTGTAAGCAATCGGGACACTGGGCTAGAGATTGCCCAGCGTTGCATGCTTCGCGTCAGGGACACAATCAGGGTGGCCCGAGAGGTAGAGGGGGTTTCTCGAATTTTAGAGGGAATTCTAATGATCACGCTCGTTTTGACCCTGCCGGGCAGCAACGAGATAAGTCTAATGTTTTCGATCGACAAAACCAGTATCAAGTGTCGGGGATTGACCGTTCTGGGTACCATGATTCTCAGCATGCATAGGAATGCGTTGGATGGGGGTTAGAATCAGTTGAGGTGCCGGTTGATCAGAAGGGTCCTTACGTATCAGCTGAGGTTTTGGGTTCTACTGATCATTTCCTAGTGGATACAGGAGCGACTCGTAGTGCGCTGTCTAAACAATTGGTTCCGAGGGCTCCCCCATCTGGCTTAATGGTTACATCGGTAGGGTTTGATGGTACACTCTCCCGAAGCCCTCTTTCGCAGCTCCTCACATTTCAGGTTGATTCCTTTTCTGCACCCTGTCCGTTTTTGCTTGCCCCGAACACGCCGGACAATATTATGGGCCTTGATATGCTGAAGCACTTCAGAGCTACGATCCGCTGTTCCCCTGCTGGAGTGCGGGTGATATTGAATGACAATTACCCCCTGTCTGAACGGATGTGTGTGGTTACAGAAGATGCTGTGTTAGCTACCCTCCCTCGTGCTCTATGGGCCACCTCGGATACTGATGTGGGACAGATGGTGATTCCGCCTGTTCACATTAGTGTCCAGGAAGGGGCGGTGTTACCACGCCTTCCACAGTATCGTATTTCGCAGGAGGGGGAAGAGGCTCTTATACAGATTGTGCAGGATTTGATTAAGGTGGGAGTAGTGGAAGAAGTTCCCTATAACGTTTGTAATAGCCCGATTCTACCCATTCTGAAAAAGGATACGGATGCCAAAGTCTATCGGTTTATCATTGATTTGAGAGAAGTAAACAAGGTCGTGATACCTCAGTACCCAGTGGTTTCTGATATCACGACGTTGCTTACTTTGGTCCCGCCTACGGCGACCACGTTTTCAGTTATTGATTTGAAAAATGCCTTCTTTTCAATTCCCATTCATCCCGATAGTCGATACCTTTTTGGTTTCACTCTAAATAATAGGTCTTACCGATTTTGTAGAATCCCTCAGGGCTACACAGAAAGCCCTAGCATTTACAGTCAAGCTTTGAAAAGACAATTGGACTCCTTTGTTCTGCCCGAGGGTGTCGCCCTCATTCAATATGTCGATGACATCTTGCTGGCGGCCGACACTCCGGAGTTGTGTGAAACGAGTACGTTGTCTTTGCTTTCCTTTTTGGCATCCCACAATCACAAAGTCTCTCGGAAAAAGTTGCAATTCTGTAGACCAAAGGTGACTTATCTGGGTCACCTTTTGTCTAAGGAGGGACGTGCACTCACACCAGATCGTGTCCAAGTGATTCTGGACACGCCGACGCCGTCCACGCAGAAGGACGTGCGCGCATTTTTGGGTCTTGTTTCTTTTTGTAGGCAGTGGATATTAGGGTTTTCGCACATAGCCAAGCCATTGTTAGCCCTTTTGACAAAAGACACACCTATCCCGCTTCCTTGGACGAATGAGTGTGACACTGCCTTTCAGAAACTGCGACAGGCCCTCTGTTCAGCACCAGTGTTAGGGACTCCTGATTATACCAAGCCTTTTTCGCTGTATGTGCATGAGAAAGATGGATGTGCATTATCAGTTTTAGTGCAGATGCACGGCGACAAGCAGCGCCCTTGTGCATATTTTTCGGCTGTACTTGATCCTGTTGCCCGAGCATTGCCTGGTTGTTTTCGCTCGGTTGCGGCAACAGCTGTGTCAATACGCCAGAGCGAGGGAATTGTGTTATCTCATAAGCTGTTGGTATTAGTCCCCCATGCTGTTGATGCCCTGCTTAATCAGACAAAGACGCAGCATTTGACCAGTGCCCGTTTAACGGGATATGAGCTGACGCTTTTGGCTCCTCATATTACGTTAAAGAGGTGCGTGACGTTAAATCCTGCAACATTGTTGCCATACCCCGAGACTCGGTCTGAGGCACGAAAAGCACATGATTGTATCCTTGTGACCGAGGAACAAACAAAGGGTCGTATTGATCTCCAGGATACGCCCTTTTCAGATGTAGATGGAGAACTGTGGGTGGACGGGTCATGCCTGAAGCTACCAGATGGTACGACTTCAGCAGCGTATGCGATTACCACATTGCAAACAATAGTGGAGACAGCACGCATACCACAGAAATCAGCTCAAGCAGCGGAACTGATAGCATTAACACGAGCATGTGAGCTCAGTACAGGATTGTGTGTGAATGTTTATACAGATAGCCGCTATGCCTTCGGAGTAGCGCACGATTTCGGCCTGCTCTGGAAGGAAAGAGGGTTCTTAACGTCACATGGAGTACAAATAATGCATGGGGAGTTAGTTCATAATCTTTTAACTGCATTGACATATCCGAAGAAAATTGCCATCGTTAAATGTAGCGCCCATAGGAAAGTAGTCGATAAAGTTGGAGAAGGGAATGCGTTAGCAGACCGGGTGGCGCGGGAGACTGCGATGCAGCCCGGTGCTACTGCCATGTATGTAGTGAAGTCGCAAGTAGAAAGATGGCATGATGCGAAGGAAGAAGTGCGAGAAATACAGAGGACCGCTTCTGACAAAGAACGGGAGCAATGGTCCAGTGAGGGAGAATTGGATGATGAGGGCTGCTGGAGAAATAAGCAGATGGATAGATGGAAATTACCCACGGCTTTTGTACAACCTATGGTTCAGATGGCACATGGGCTAGCACATGTTGGAGCTTCCGCAATTGTAAAATTGCTTACCCAAGTCTGGGAGCATCCAGAGATTGCTAGCACGGCAAAGAGGGTGGTGCAGACCTGTATGATTTGCCTGAGGTACAACCCAGGAAAGGGTACTCGAACCCCAGCAGGAGGGTTTGTAACACCTACTGCACCCTTTGAGGTTTTGCAGATGGATTACATCCAGCTTGAGCGTTGTAACAATTTGAAGTATGTTCTAGTAGTGGTGTGTGCCTTTAGCAAATGGGTTGAGGCATACCCTACGAAGGACAATTCTGCAATGACTACCGCTAAGATGCTGTTGAAGGAGTTCTTCCCTCGATATGGCGTTTGTAGACTTCTGTGGAGTGATAACGGACCCCACTTTATAGCGGATGTTATAAAGTATGTTTTGAAGGGTCTAGGCATCACCCAGAAGTTCCACGCAGTATTCCACCCTCAATCTGCAGGACTAGTCGAGAAATATAATGGTACACTGAAGCTCAAGATCGCTAAAATTCAAGCTTCGACGTCTTTGACTTGGCCAGATGCTTTACCGCTGGCGTTGTTGTCAATTAGGTCGGTACCGCACTCTCGAATCGGTCTTACACCGTACGAGATTGTCTTTGGACGTCCAATGAATATTTGGGGTCCACCAAAACCTAAGACTGTGTATGATGTACCTTGTGTAATGATGAATGATTATCTGGCACAGTTAACGGATAACTTGGTTTCCATTCATCAACAGGTCCGGGAGGCGCTCCCTGATCGGTCCACCGGCGAAGGACATAGTCTCCGGCCTGGAGACTATGTCATGCTGAAAATCTTTGACAGGACGAACAGCCTGGAGCCGAGATGGGTTGGCCCTGAGCAAGTCTTACTGGCAACGAGGACGGCTGTGCGAGTTTCCAACAGAAATAATTGGATCCATTCCCTGCACTGCCGCAAAGTACCGCCCGGATTGGTGGAGCCTGCTGTATTGACCGATCAACGAGAGATTCTGACCACAGAGAAAGGCCGTGCTGTGGAATCGAACGACGCTGAGGAGCTCTTTCCGGACCACGCGGCTCCTGGAGGAAGGCGATATCATCTGAGGCCAAGAAAGTGAATCCTTCAGTATCGGGACATGTTGTCAGAACGGCCCTTGGGTTAGTGAAACGGAGAGCCAATGAGGCAAGGGGGGGGGATCAGCCCTGCATTAGTGTAGTGACACTCGTCTTGGCCCGTTGGTGAAGAAATCGACCGCTGCCCAAGGGGAAGAGTTCTGACAAACCTTTTAGTTTCAGGAAGATATTGATTCTCTATTCTGACATGGAGAAAAAGAAGATCCTTTGTGCAACAGGTTTTATGCTCACAGTAGCTATTGTTGGGATAACCACATGGTTTGTGGAGGATGTGACTCCTGCTCGAGAGTTACTTGTGTTGACCACTCCAGTGCCTGCGGAGCACTACTATACTCTTCCGTATCAAGAATTGAAGCATCGTCAGTCTTATTTGAATAACACTTTCATCCAGATGTTACATCATACCCACGTTGCCACCAATGCTACGAACTGTTGGATATGTGGTATGATGCCAGCTCATCAGAAGAAAGGAGGAACGCCATTCATACCTCTTCCTTTCTCTCATAATGGCTCTTGTAGAGCATGGTACACTTTGCTTTTTGCCACTCGGAAACCCACAGTGGGACGATTACTCTTCAGACTCAATAAAGAATGTCATCAGGATAAAGATGGATATCCGCAAGCGAATGGGACAATTTGGGAATGGGAAGAGTATCGACCAGACAATGAATCGATTCCATATGTTTTCATGAACACCAGAGACACTGTGGGAAAAGACAAATTTGTGATTCAAGTGGCACAAGCTCAAGCAGACCTGTGTGTCCAAAGTGTGGGTTATATTCCTGTTGGTGTTAGCGATTGTATTACCATATTAAACATCGATGGGTTGAATAACAGTACCTTCTTAGCATCCCATAATACATACTTTGTATGCGAAAATAAAGGTTATTACCGTTTGCCAGCCGGTTGGTCCGGAGTATGTTATGTAGCATTTTTGTTGCCTCCTGTATTTCTGGCACCTGCATCCTATCATAAGGATTTAAAGTTGTTAAATAATGTGACTGTAAATAGGTATAAACGTACTCTATCAATTGATGACGTGGACCAGACTGACACCAGTTTGCAGCAGTATATTGATTTCAATTTAGGATTGTTTTTCTTCGTTGGAGCTGCCCTAAATAGTAGGAAAGTTCGAAGATTAACAAGAGTGGTAGAGGCTGTGACAAACCAAACCGCTGCTGCTCTTGGGAATCTTACGGAAGAATTACAGATTACCAGAATTGTTGCATTGCAGAATCGTATGGTGTTAGATGTTATGTTAGCTGATCGAGGTGGAGCTTGTAAAATTATCGGAAGTAGTTGCTGTGTGTTTATTCCTGACCACACACCTTCAGTCTATAATGCAATTAACAGGTTGCATAAAATTGCAGCTGAAATCCATACAGAAAACGGCACTTGGTCCTTTTCTGGATGGTTCTGGGCATTGATCACTGCTTGGGGTTGGAAGGTTTTAACTGGTCTCTGTATAATTATAGCAGTTCTGTTTTCATGTTGCATCTGTGTCCAATGTGGTCCCTTGCTCTGTTCCTTATGTGTATCATTTTGTATCCCCGATAAGAAAGCTATTGCCAATGTCACTTATCAGAAACGTTTAGCTAAGGAAGTAGAAGAGATGATGATAATTGATATATATGATGATTATCCTAACAAACCGGATGTCTTCAGTAAATGCTGAAAGGGTCGTCTGTTGTAAATTGTAACTACGATGTGATTAAGCATTTACTAAAGACATGAATCCTCCTGCCTTACACATGTCTCTTTCGTTATGTTGACTGAAGTTTAGACTCCATTTTGTATTGTCATGTCTCCACGTGCGCAACACGAGGAGAGTCCTATCTTCGTGTTAGTTGCTCTTGTAATCTGCCTAGTAACAGTCTATAAATAGTTCCTTTGTCCGCCTGGCGCATGCCCAGACTTGACCACATCTGTTATCAGTTAGTCCTTGCTTGACCATGTTTTCGCGGGCTTAAGGAGTATGTCAGCTCCGCCCACATATTGATCTTGTATTGAAAATGTCCATAAAAGGTAACATTCTTCGCCTCATGTTGTATCCTCCCACTTATGAGCCCCTCTGTTGTGTATAAAAGGGGACCGTGTACGAAAGTTCTTTGTGCTACTCTATGCAATACTGAAGGGTATTGTATGGATTGTAGGACCACCCTTAAGGGTTAATAAACTCTGTCTTTGTACTTTGCAGTTTCCGTGCCAACTTCCTTATAGATTCCTTACAGGAGAGCGAACCCTTGTGTCCTGCGGGCCTAGCTGGGGCCTGTATTCATCACTTGCCGAGCTGTAAAATGACAAAAGCCAATTACCACTCCAGGCACAGTATTACAGCTTTGAATTGATAAAATACCAATCAAGCCAACCTGAAATGAGTAAAATCAACCCCTGACACAGTGTTTTGCTCTAATTAGAACTCTTCAGAGAGGTATAGCTTTGTCCAGACACAAGGGAGCACCCAGTATAAGTCAAAGAAATACCCTTTCAGGCATAGAGTGACGAATAAATTATGCAAAAAAGAAGTAGAGAACTCTGGGTAGTTCTCAAGTTTAGGTGGAAAGCAGTTCCTGTATGGAGCACTCTCAACACCAGCGACACTCTAGATCTGCTCACCTCAAATGTCTGTTATTCTATTAAAATCTTTAAGCATAGGATTAGCACAGTGCCATCCATGCCGAGATAGAAAAGGACAAAGTCTTTTACCATTTGTACAGCAAAGTCTTTAAGCATAGGACTAACACAGTGCTGTCCTTGCCGAGCTGTAAAATGACAAAAGCCAATTACCACTCCAGACACAGTATTACAGCTTTGAATTGATAAAATACCAATCAAGCCAACCTGAAATGAGTAAAAGCAACCCCTGACACAGTGTTTCGCTCTAATTAGAACTCTTCAGAGAGGTATAGCTTTGTCCAGACACAAGGGAGCACCCAGTATAAGTCAAAGAAATACCCTTTCAGGCATAGAGTGACGAATAAATTATGCAAAAAAGAAGCAGAGAACCCTGGGTAGTTCTCAAGTTTAGGTGGAAAGCAGTTCCTGTATGGAGCACTCTCAACACCAGCGACACTCTAGATCTGCTCACCTCAAATGTCTGTTTTTCTATCAAAATCTTTAAGCATAGGATTAGCACAGTGCCATCCATGCCGAGATAGAAAAGGACAAAGTCTTTTACCATTTGTACAGCAAAGTCTTTAAGCATAGGACTAACACAGTGCTGTTCTTGCCGAGCTGTAAAATGACAAGAGCCAATTACCACTCCAGGCACAGTATTACAGCTTTGAATTGATAAAATACCAATCAAGCCAACCTGAAATGAGTAAAAGCAACCCCTGACACAGTGTTTCGCTCTAATTAGAACTCTTCAGAGAGGTATAGCTTTGTCCAGACACAAGGGAGCACCCAGTATAAGTCAAAGAAATACCCTTTCAGGCATAGAGTGACAAATAAATTATGCAAAAAAGAAGCAGAGAACTCTGGGTAGTTCTCAAGTTTAGGTGGAAAGCAGTTCCTGTATGGAGCACTCTCAACACCAGCGACACTGTAGATCTGCTCACCTCAAATGTCTGTTTTTCTATCAAAATATTTAAGCATAGGATTAGCACAGAGCCATCCATGCCGAGATAGAAAAGGACAAAGTCTTTTACCATTTGTACAGCAAAGTCTTTAAGCATAGGACTAACACAGTGCTGTCCTTGCCGAGCTGTAAAATGACAAAAGCCAATTACCACTCCAGGCACAGTATTACAGCTTTGCATTGATAAAATACCAATCAAGCCAACCTGAAATGAGTAAAAGCTACCCCTGACACAGTGTTTCGCTCTAATTAGAACTCTTCAGAGAGGTATAGCTTTGTCCAGACACAAGGGAGCACCCAGTATAAGTCAAAGAAATACCCTTTCAGTCATAGAGTGACGAATAAATTATGCAAAAAAAAAGCAGAGAACTCTGGGTAGTTCTCAAGTTTAGGTGGAAAGCAGTTCCTGTATGGAGCACTCTCAACACCAGCGACACTCTAGATCTGCTCACCTCAAATGTCTGTTTTTCTATCAAAATCTTTAAACATAGGATTAGCACAGTGCCATCCATGCCGAGATAGAAAAGGACATAGTCTTTTACCATTTGTACAGCATCTTTAAGCATAGGACTAACACAGTGCTGTCCTTGCCGAGCTGTAAAATGACAAAAGCCAATTACCACTCCAGGCACAATATTACAGCTTTGAATTGATAAAATACCAATCAAGCCAACCTGAAATGAGTAAAAGCAACCCCTGACCCAGTGTTTCGCTCTAATTAGAACTCTTCAGAGAGGTATAGCTTTGTCCAGACACAAGGGAGCACCCAGTATAAGTCACAGAAATACCCTTTTAGGCATAGAGTGACAAATAAATTATGCAAAAAAGAAGCAGAGAACTCTGGGTAGTTCTCAAGTTTAGGTGGAAAGCAATTCCTGTAAGGAGCACTCTCAACACTAGCGACACTCTAGATCTGCTCACCTCAAATGTCTGTTTTTCTATCAAAATCTTTAAGCATAGGATTAGCACAGTGCCATCCATGCCGAGATAGAAAAGGAGAAAGTCTTTTACCATTTGTACAGCAAAGTCTTTAAGCATAGGACTAACACAGTGCTGTCCTTGCCGAGCTGTAAAATGACAAAAGCCAATTACCACTCCAGGCACAGTATTACAGCTTTGAATTGATAAAATACCAATCAAGCCAGCCTGAAATGAGTAAAAGCAACCCCTGACACAGTGCTTCGCTCTAATTAGAACTCTTCAGAGAGGTATAGCTTTGTCCAGACACAAGGGAGCACCCAGTATAAGTCAAAGAAATACCCTTTCAGGCATAGAGTGACGAATAAATTATGCAAAAAAGAAGCAGAGAACTCTGGGTAGTTCTCAAGTTTAGGTGGAAAGCAGTTCCTGTATGGAGCACTCTCAACACCAGCGACACTCTAGATCTGCTCACCTCAAATGTCTGTTTTTCTATCAAAATCTTTAAGCATAGGATTAGCACAGTGCCATCCATGCCGAGATAGAAAAGGACAAAGTCTTTTACCATTTGTACAGCAAAGTCTTTAAGCATAGGACTAACACAGTGCTGTCCTTGCCGAGCTGTAAAATGACAAAAGCCAATTACCACTCCAGGCACAGTATTACAGCTTTGAATTGATAAAATACCAATCAAACCAACCTGAAATGAGTAAAAGCAACCCCTGACACAGTGTTTCGCTCTAATTAGAACTCTTCAGAGAGGTATAGCTTTGTCCAGACACAAGGGAGTACCCAGTATAAGTCAAAGAAATACCCTTTCAGGCATAGAGTGACAAATAAATTATGCAAAAAAGAAGCAGAGAACTCTGGGTAGTTCTCAAGTTTAGGTGGAAAGCAGTTTCTGTATGGAGCACTCTCAACACCAGCGACACTCTAGATCTGCTCACCTCAAATGTCTGTTTTTCTATCAAAATCTTTAAGCATAGGATTAGCACAGTGCCATCCATGCCGAGATAGAAAAGGACAAAGTCTTTTACCATTTGTACAGAAAAGTCTTTAAGCATAGGACTAACACAGTGCTGTCCTTGCCGAGCTGTAAAATGACAAAAGCCAATTACCACTCCAGGCACAGTATTACAGCTTTGAATTGATAAAATACCAATCAAGCCAACCTGAAATGAGTAAAAGCAACCCCTGACACAGTGTTTCGCTCTAATTAGAACTCTTCAGAGAGATATAGCTTTGTCCAGACACAAGGGAGCACCCAGTATAAGTCAAAGAAATACCCTTTCAGGCATAGAGTGACGAATAAATTATGCAAAAAAGAAGCAGAGAACTCTGGGTAGTTCTCAAGTTTAGGTGGAAAGCAGTTCCTGTATGGAGCACTCTCAACACCAGCGACACTCTAGATCTGCTCACCTCAAATGTCTGTTTTTCTATCAAAATCTTTAAGCATAGGATTAGCACAGTGCCATCCATGCCGAGATAGAAAAGGACAAAGTCTTTTACCATTTGTACAGCAAAGTCTTTAAGCATAGGACTAACACAGTGCTGTCCTTGACGAGCTGTAAAATGACAAAAGCCAATTACCACTCCAGGCACAGTATTACAGCTTTGAATTGATATGTATATATATATATATTCAGTGAAAAAACCATAGGTTTCACACATGTTATAGTTAGCTGGACATTTTACTCGTAAAAAACCAATGAAATTGCCCCGTTATAGTTAGTTCAGCTAACTATAACTCGCGCGCCCGCAATGCACTGCTGATGACGTCACATATTACATCACTCATGACATGGTCAGTGACATCACTCATGACATCACTGATGACATCTCAAATGACATCACTGATGACATCACTGATGACATCATCCAGTGAATGTGTGTTTTTCTGAAAATTAAATATGTTTTATATATGTATATCTCAAGGTCGATGGAAGAATAAATGGGTATATAAGTGTCTAAATGGATGATTTGTTTTTGAAAAATTGATTGTTTAACTGACTGATTAAGTGTATCATAGTGAATACATGTTTTAGTGAGTAATGTTTAAATATGTATATATCTGTATCAGTCTCTCACTTTGTGTATAACTGGCTGCATGGGTTGGTGAGTAGCTACATGGGTGTCTATATAGGTTATTAGTTGGTTTTTTGAGTATCAGTCTGAGTGTCTGCATGGTTCGGTGGGGGGTATTACGTAGTGCATAGGTGTATGAATGAGTGACTCACTGTTTGTATGTGTTGAACACAGCATGTGTGCAGGACTGTATGGGTGGATGAGTGTGTGCATGGATGTGTTATTGAGTGAATGACTGTCTCAATAGTGTCTTTATGAGTAACTACATATGTTTTAAACTAGTATATGTGACTATTGGTGTATATATGTGAGTATATGTGAGAGTGAGAGATTGAAAGAGTTCTTGTATGAATAAGTATGTGTTTCTATAAGTGATTGTTTAAAAGACTAAGTATGTGTAAGTTTCCGTAGAAGTAAGTGTGGTGGTGTGTGTATAACTGTATATGCAAGTAAATGTATGTTTGATTCTTTGTTAGCATGAGTGACTATGTGTGTGAGTAACTCTATGGATGAGTGGCATTGTGTAACAGGATGTATAGGTGTATGAGTACATATGATGAGTGAGTACATGTATGAGTGACTGAATTGGACTGTTGGTGAATGAGTGGATGTGTATGTGGATCTTAGAATTACTGAATAGGTTGTTTTAACTGGTATTGGTATGTCCATTGTTTTGAACATTGTAGTTTCTATTTTTGAATGTGTGTGTCAAAGGTTATATTAGGGGAAGAGGAGGTCTGCCACTCTATCACAAGGATGATGTCATCAGTGATGTCATCAGTGATGTCATTTGAGATGTCATCAGTGATGTCATGAGTGATGTCACTGACCATGTCATGAGTGATGTAATATGTGACGTCATCAGCAGTGCATTGCGGGCGCGCGAGTTATAGTTAGCTGAACTAACTATAACGGGGCAATTTCATTGGTTTTTTACGAGTAAAATGTCCAGCTAACTATAACATGTGTGAAACCTATGGTTTTTTCACTGAATTTCTAAGGTTTTTTAAATGCTAATTCCTAACTATAACGTGTGTGAAACCTATGGTTTTTTCACTGAATTTCAAAGGTTTTTTAAATGCTAATTCCTAACTATAACGTGTGTGAAACCCATGGTTTTTTCAGTGAATTTGCAAGGTTTTTTAAATGCTAATTTTTTTTTTATTCTTCAATTTTTTCAAACATATTTTTAATTTAATTTTCTTACCTTTTATAAAGACTATGCTTAAATTTTTAAAATCCTTAAATATTTTTTTTTAATATATTTTTTAAAATAAACATGTAAAATTTATTTCCAGTTCTTTTTTTTTTTTTTTATTTTTTTTTTAGTACGCGTACCGTAAGCTCACGGTAAGCGTACGGTTTACGCAACGTCCGTAATCTATCTACGCTGCTTGCGTATAGTTACGCACTTTGCGTAGCCGCGCGTACTGCGCGTGGGACGCGTGCGCGCTTACGCCACACGCGCACGTTACGCGGAGGTGCCGGGGAGTGACTGTTATGCGCATGCGCGCAAGCGTGTGTCTTTTTTACGCGCACGCGTACTTTTTGCCGTAAGCGTACCGTAAGCGTACCGTAAGCGTACGGTAGGTCATGTGATCTTGAAACACAACTTTTGATTGGTTGAAACTACTTTCAGTTCTAGAACTCTCCTACACCACACCCATTCCCCTCATTTCTGCTTGTGATCCCTTGGGAGAAGGAGCTGGTTTGTCTTTGGGATACGATGGCAGAACAGCAGAGCTCTTCTGAGAGTGAGGCTAGCACTAGCAGCACTGTCTTGAGGCAGAGATCGAGGAAACAAAAGCCCTCTTATGTTTGGGATTATTTTACTTTTCCAGAAGGCCAGCAAAAGGTGAATGCACCCTTAGTTACTTGCAGGCTGTGTAAGCGTGTACTTTCTAGAGGTAATCCTGACAGGAAGTATTCCTTTGGGAATCACACCATGAAGAGACACCTCCAGGATGTACACAGAAGGACACATGGTCATCTTTTTGGAGGTAACTCTTCAGAAAGACGAGCCAGTACATCCACAGCAGCTCAGCCTGGACCATCATCTGCAGGGCTTACTCCTTCTTCTGCAGGTCAGGTGAGCCCTTCATCTGTGGGGGGAGAATCTCCTTTTGCTGGCCCTCTGGAAATGAACCCTCGATTTCGGAAGGTTGATAGTCATTGCACATTTTGTAAAGATCTAATTTGCCATAGGGAGACCAGTGTTTCCCTAGTGAACAACAAAATAGATCAGCACATTTGTCGCTTTGAATAATTTTCCCATGCTTCCTTTCCTCTGTCCCTGCATGAACACAACGGTTCTTTTAAGAGCCAACCTTATCTTTCATCTTTTTTTTACATATGTTTTTAAAAACTTTTTTTTATTTTTTTTTACCGTACGCGTACGGTGCGCGTACTTTTTTTTTATTTTTTAAAAAAAACACTAAAAATCATTTATCACATTACATTGTCCTTGAGAGACTACAATTATTATTATTGACTTACCATACTCACTGAAAAAATATTTATTCATTTCTTTTTTTTAAAAATAGTTTTCAAAAATGTTTGTAGTTTTCGAAAATTTTCTATATCTATCTGTTAAAAAAGAAAAAAGTATTAATATTTTTTAAACATTTTATAATACAGTACACATATTTACATTTTTTACCAAAAAATCTTTTTGCCTTATTTTTGCTGTTTTCAGAATATATTGCATTTCACTATAAATTGTGAAAGCAATTGCATTCATCATTTTACAGCGGGCAAAAAAAAATACCAATCACAAAGATTGTATTAAAAAAGCCCTGATTCTTTTTTTACTTAAACTTAACATTATAGAAATGCATAATATTGTAAAAAAATATCATCTAATACCAATACTTATTTCTTTAAAATACCGTCTGATATGTTTGTTTCAGAACTATAATCACAATATTATATCTCAAATTACTCCAAAATACATCTGATTTCATTTCCTTTAGGCCAAATAGTAATTTTAATTTTTTTTTTGGAATAAATTTCCAACGGAAATCCAATAAAATTCTAAAGTTTAATTTGTCCAGATCTCACCGATTCTCTGTAACATTTTGGTTCACGAAAATTTTTTGAATAATTTATTTAGTCCACAATAGAATTGGTTACTTTTCCACATGGCCAAATAGTAATTTTTTAAATCATTTTTGAAAAAATTTCCAATGGCAGTCCAATAACATTCCAAAATTTAAAATGTGCAGAAGTTACCGATAATCTCTAAATTATTGGTTTTTCAAAATTGCATTAAAAATTAAAAAAGTCCACATTACAATTGGTTATCTTTCCATTAGGCCAAATGATAATTTTAAAAATCTTTTTTTTACAAAATTGCAATGGTAATCCAGTAAAATGGTAAAATTATTTTGTCCAGATCTTGCCAAGTCTCTCTAAAATTTAGGTTTCAGGAAGATTAGATAGGAATTTGCTAAATCAAAAGGCAAACGTTGTTTGAAAATCAATTGGGAATCATTACACAGTGTCCAGCCTTTTTCACATTTTAGATAAACTGTGTAATGTCCAGAAGTAACAGTAGGTCCATCATGGAAAATTATTGCAACAGTTACAAAAGTTTTTCCTGAAATTGATAATTGCTGTCCTGTAAACTTCTTTATTAAAGTATCCAATTTTGAACCATCAGCTCTACATCGTTGCATCATTAAAATTACATACTGTCCGTATTCCTTTAAAATTAATGTTGAAAACATGTCAGAATTACACTCACCACATTTCATGCTATGATTAGCATCTTTAACTAATTTTGCAAAAGTGACTGTTTTACTCTCTGGCAATGTCAAATAAATAAACCTTTCATTATCAACAATAGAGCCACATATATTATAACAATTATCACAACTATGTTCCCATTTATAAGAGAGACCAAAAAAAATGTCAATGGGAACTCCTTCTTCTTCCACTACCTGAAGAAAATACATCAAAAATTCATGTGCATCTTGCTGTTCATTTTGAGAAAACTGTGTTCGTCCTGAACATACATCTAAAAGTTTTCTAATGTCAGTAGCACTTTCTATTTGAGTTTTATCTTTACTCAGCTTTTGAAAAAGGAGACTCAGCTCTGAACAGAATCTTTTTCCCTGATTTACTATTATCTGCTCTTGCAAACTTTCCAGATAAAATGCAACATTCAGCACTACATTTGCGTAGCAGTTGACACCAGAGCTATTTTCAAAATGACATCCTACAACCTGTTCTTCATTTTCCTTTTTCTTTTTGCTTGCAATTACATCACTCCTCTTTTTTTTCCTCTTCTCTACATCTTCACTACAGATATTCTCATTTTTTCTTTTACGAGAAACTACACGTTTCTCCAACACAGGATACTGACCTAAATGAGGAGCATAGCTTCTTCTTAATCTATTATACTCCTTTACACAATTTGTATCAGCACTAACTTTTGATTCTTCAAAGTCTATCATGAATAAACCTGATAATGTTTTGACTCGTGACAAAGCAACATATGCCATACCTTCTTTGAACACAGTTGAACCAATGTTCACAAATGCACAATCTACAGTCAATCCTTGAGACTTGTGAATAGTTACAGCATATGCTAGAGAAAACGGAAACTGCTTCCTACGTACATATAAGTCTTTCACAAGCATAAAACGAACTGTACAACGACAAATATCTTTAACTTCATCTATCTGATCAAATTTTATTTTTAAACATTCAATTCCTTCTTTTTTCTGATAATTAATAAAACCCACAACTCTTCCCATCGCTCCATTAACTAAACCTTTCTCAACATCCAAATTTCTCCTTAAAAACACTCTACAGTTCATGCAAACATATAGATTTTTTTCTAATCCAGCTGTTTTGGAGATGTTCTTCTCTAGTGAGTCCAATTTATTTTTCAGTTTGCCTGTTACTGTGACAGTAATTCTTCCATCCTCAATTTTGTCCACTGCTTCCAATTTCCTGATCTCTTCCTTTTCCAATTTCAAAAGCTCCTCATTGAATATTGAGCATTCACGTAGAGTAGGCATTAAGCAGATGACACTTTTGTTTTCTGCAATGTTCTTGTATATCTTCTCTGCAACTATTTCTTCCTTTGGAAATAAATTATGTAGCAGCCGAGTCTGTAATGCTTTTTTGCCAGCTTCTGTGAGTAGTCCAATCCTGATATCTTTCAGAATACTTCCATATTCTTCATCGTTTGCTTGCCTCATATTAGTTGTAAGTTCCTTGTACTCAAAGAAGGACCAAATATTTGTATTACCGATGCTTCCCAATGACTTCTTCGTGTCTTCATGTGTCACAGTATTAAACACTGGTTGTCCTTTAACTGGAGTAAGTTGCAAAAGATCTCCAAAAACTATGACGTGTTTTCCACCAAATAACACGTCATAGTCTGTCTTCAAAATTTGCTGCATTCTTAAATGCACAAAGGCAAGCATTAAGTTTGATACCATGCTCACCTCATCAATAATGAGAACTTGCATCTTCTTCAATACTCGTGAAACTTCCAAGGATGCTTCTCCAGTTAGCTTGTTGAATTGTATTTTGTTCTCATGCTCCACTGGTAACATTAGCAAACGATGTAAGGTGATTCCTTTTATGTTATATGCTGCTAACCCAGTTGGAGCAGTAACCACACAAGACAAAGTAGAATCCGTTTTTTGCTTTAGGTAGCTTCTGATGACTTTAATTAGGAAACTTTTTCCAGTGCCAGCTTGTCCGCTTACATACATCCTGATTGGATGAAATGATGTGCATGAGCACTCTTTTTTTACATGTAGAAATCCGTGATCAATTTTGTTTTTGATCTCTTCATAAATTTGTTGCTGCTCTTGATTCAGTTGTCTTTCCAAATTTTCTAAGTCTATAAATTCTTCTTGAGCTTGATTCATAGCTGTTTCCACTTCATTCATGGCTATTGATGCTTCATTTTCAACGATTGGTTGTCCTAGGGGATCTTGACTGTGTGTTCCTGAACTTTGGCTGTCCTGAGAACTGTCTCTAGCTATTTCTGCTGCAATTGTAGTTTCCTGTTCAATTTCTTCATTTAACATTTGCAGATAAGTTGTGAATGTATTGCATTGTATGCTGTCTTTGCAAGCATTAAATGAATCCTCATAGCTTTGAAATTCTCCCAGTAGTTCATCCTCTGTACGCCATGGTTTAAACAACTGTAAAAGAGCCAAGTAGTAAAATTCTTTCTTGTCGGTAGTGTCGCAACTCAGCTTCCGGTGATTTATCAAACTTCCTTTGGTTTGCTTCACCAAACATCCTTCTTCACCAACAACTTTATATTTTCCATTATTAATGTCTTCTGCAGCTTTCCGTGAATAAATGTAGTTCTGCAACACTTCATAGAGACACATGTTCTCCAGATGATGACTTCTCTTGGGATAATATGTGTCCAACATGTTTGTTTTCAATATATCTGTACTTTCTGGGTCATTCTCGGCCAAATATTCAATTTCTCCAACAGATTTCAGTACCCGATTTCTCATTGCTGCAAGGCCTAAACTTGCCCAAATTATTCTTCTTGACTTCGAGAAGAGACTTGCAGAAGATAACCTATCTGAACATTCGTAGGATCCAATTTCTCGATGCGATAACATCTTCAAACTGAAACTGTACAGCTTCTTACTGACAGTCTTCTCGTGAGAAATCTCTTCCCACATTTCCTTCAATTCTGTTTTTTCTGATTTCGTAATGTAAGACGTTACATATCGTGCAACAGCAATGGAATTGTCAGCTACATACTGTATATCCATGTTAGCGTTCCACATGGATAAAATGACTGGGTTGTAGTCATTTATATTTTTTGATTCTTCTTTTCTTTTAAGGTTGTAGGTATTCTTAGGTGATTTTCTTGTGATAGTATGTCTCACAGCTGACATAAAACTGTTTACTCTTCCATTTGAAAGAACAGGTCTAGGAAATCCAAATCGACATTTAGTGTAGTATTTTTCTTTGCTCTTGTATTTCCGTCGACAGTATTTTCCACACCGATGACTTTGGAAACGTAAAACTTGCTCCTTTAACTTGTTCTCTTCTGTGCTTTTTGGTATACCACATGTTGCATATTCTTCAATGTAAGATAACACTGCTTCATCAGTATCTGTTCCAAACTTTGGGGCATCCTTGATCCACAACAGCATATGAATATGAGGAGCACCTCTTGCCTGGTACTCTTTTCTCCAAAAGAAATCCACTACTTCTCCAAGGGGTGGATTTTTTTTATTGCAGATGAAGGACATCATAGCCTCAAATCTATGATTGAAATATCTGCAAACATTAACCGGATCCAATGAGCACAGTTCTCCTGCTGTCTTGTATTCGATGTTTTTAATGTTTGAATTGGCCTCTCGTAGAAAATCCAGTAAATCATCCCAAGCGTACTCGGCACAGCTTAGGGTAAGGAACCATGTTGGTGTTCCTAAATTGCGTAACATGCATTTTAGTTCACCATGGCGTCGGTACCAATATTCATTTGTCCCACGCTGACAAGCCATCAGATTGATCAGTTGTGTTTCCAAATGATCATCTCGGTGCTGCACTTTCTCCATAAAATCCTTAGCAGACACATTTTGTAAATGTACTCCACTTTTTAAAATGTGATTTACTGCATAAGACAGTGCAGACAAGTCGCTTTCAAATAAAAGATGGAACAAATAAGGAATACTTTGTCGAAATCTGGGATCTTCAGCATATAGTCTTGTAGTCCGATACTCTGAAGCTGGAATCTGTTCTGGACGTTCATCGTATCGTCCTCCTTTTCCCGTAGGAAACAGCTGGGGAAAACATCGACCTTCCAAGCTCTCCTCCCATACACTCACGGGAGTTCCTTTTGCTTTCTTCATCTGAAAGAGATCAATATTGTCTCCCATAACTTCTTTCGAATGAAGAGGATGTATGCTAAAATGTTCATAAATTTCTTCTTCCTTTGTCTTGTCCACTTTTTCAATTTGTCCAGTTGGTGTTTCTGTGTCTTCTTGAAAATCTTCGTCTTCTTCTTCTTCTTCTATATAAATTGATTCATACCATTTGTTATTTTTTTTCAAATACAAATTTGCTCTTTGTACTTTCCGCACATCTACCAGCTCCTGCCAAATCTTCTTATTCTTTGTAGGTACACCATTAACCAGAATAATTAATGGTTCAGTTTCCAAAGTATCCGCATCAATAGTTTCCATATTTTTTTTCAAATCCAAGGGCAAATACACCACTCTACCTTTTAAACCTCTCAGTAAATCTGAAGGAGGTAATTTACGAGTTTTGGGCTCCATACGTACTATGGTCTGGAACGGATGAACACATTGAATGAGTATAGACTCATATGTATTTAATTCAGAAAGTTCAGCAGGAATAGCATCCAATTCTAAATTATTATGTACAGCTCTGGTCGGCATTCTATTTTCCTCTAACTTGTTGTAACAGTATTTACAAATACGCTGATCTTCACCCAATTCAAAACAATTTTCAAGAAATATATATGTGGCAAAATCCATCCACTTATAATTATCTTCATTTTCACTCTTTCTGTAGAGATCAACATTCCTAGTTTGTTTTCTATAATGAGTTCTGCGGCAACAAATACAAGTAACATTTGGTCTTTCATTAGAGACTATTGCAAATTTTGTTATGTGATCATTAAATGTCTTACTTACAGAAGGTTCTACATTCTCTTCCACTTCTTCCTCATTTACTGTGTCCTTCTCTGCACTGTTTTGTTCAGGACCAAAGTAACAAAACTGAATTTCATCAACAACCTTCTCTACATCTGATACCGTTCCTCGGAACAGAGCCCTATTCAATTCATTTAACTTTATTGCTGGACTTTTGGCAAAATACAACCGTCTCACAAACTTTCTCATTTCAGTATGATGAACAGCCAGCATCCTAAAATGCTGGAAAACACTATTGCACACTTTTCTAGATAGACAAGCCAGAGAATGACCCTGCAAACCAGTATTCTCTCTCACTCTGCATGGATCCAGACTTTGAAGCACCTTAATCTTCTGTTTTACACTTTTTTTACTATATTCTCTTAGAAACTCTCGAAATCTGTCAATAGATTCCTGACGCACAGTGCAAATACTACTACAATTCCAAGTGTACACTGGGGCTTTAGGACGTCTCCCCATTGCCTCATCTGCCATCACTTGTACCTCATCTCTTGGAACCATTATCTCCTTCTCCATTATGCAACCATTTTTTACTTCGTATGAACGACCTCTGGTGTCAACTGCATGCAGCAAACTATTACTTTGAAAATAGCTCTCTTCATTAAAAAAAGGTTCACTACTTGAACTATGCATCCACTTTCCTAAAAACACTTTACAAAAGTTTGTTCTGTTCACTACTCTTTTGCTTTTGCTTTGTGATTTCAGTACATTAACCATTTTATCTAATGTACGCATCCTATTCAAAATTAATATGAATAGTTTCCTTTTTAATTCTAATGCTTTTGCTGCAATGGCTTCAATTTCTTTTTTTCTCTTGTAATATTTTGCCTTTTGCTTATATTTCTTCACATCCTTTATCAAATTGGACATAACTCTTCTCTGAAACATTTTTCTACGTATCTCTTTAAACGCTGTTTTTCTGTTTATGTAAAACTTTTCAGTTGCAGAAGGTATATTTGCATTAACTAAATTCTCAATTTTTTGCTGTTCTCTTCGTTTTGTTACATTCTTCCCAGGACAGACATTTTGTACATTTTTCTTTGTTTTGAATATTTTTTTAAGAAATTGTTTTTTCTGCTTACCAGAAGATTTTTTCTTTTTCCCAACATGAGCATCTTCTACTAACTTTGGTCCTCCAGTTGTCTTCAAATATAGTTTTTTTTTTAGCGTTTTTTGAACTCGAGATTTTGTAGGCATCTTAAATTTTGTTCACTGTTCTTCAGCAATACCTGAAAAAAACTAAAAAAAAATCCTTTATTGTATTTAAATATATTACTACATTTCTTTTCACAATAGTCACAAAACAAAATTTCTTTGCCAATTTGAATGCACACAAACTGTTCTTTTTTTTGGGCAAGTGAAAATCTCTTTTACAAACTGTCACATTATGAAACCACTTTTCAGATTTTTTAAAAAGCCCATGTCCAGAGTGCTACACTCCAGCAAGGGCAACCAGCCTTAGTGAAGCTCAATGTATTTGCATTACAGACTGAAACCTGAAAACCCCACTCGCTTCTAAATACTGTGCATGACTATACACGGCAAGCACATGGGTGTGTGCTAAGACTCTGCTTCTTCCCCCAAAAATTCACTCCCCCTTTCCATCTAATGCAACTGTGAAATCACCAGAGCAAGACGCAATAAATCTCTGCCTATAATTCCTCTATGCACACAGAGTCATGTTTTCACATTAGTCCCAAAACGAAATTTCTTTGCCATTTTTAAAGCACACTTACTGCTCTTTTTTTTTTCGGGGCAAGTGAAAATCACTTTTACAGACTGACACATTATGAAACCTTTTTTTTAATTTATTTAATTGCACTTGTCCAAGCTGTTTTGTTCAGACCACCACCATGTGTATTCGCGGTGACTGCCTACACTCCAGCAAGGGCAACCAGCCTTAGTGATGCTGAATGTATTTGCATTACAGACTTAAACCTGAAAACCCCACTCGCTTGTAAATACTGTGCATGACTATACATGGCAAGCACATGGGTGTGTGCTAAGACTCTGCTTCTTCCCCCAAAAATTCGCTCCCCCTTTCCATCTAATGCAACTGTGAAATCACCAGAGCAAGACGCAATAAATCTCTGCCTATAATTCCTCTATGCACACAGAGTCATTTTTTCACATTAGTCCCAAAACGAAATTTCTTTGCCATTTTGAAAGCACACTTACTGCTCTTTTTTTTTCGGGCCAATTGAAAATCACTTTTTACAATTGGAAATCACTTTTACAGACTGACACATTATAAAACCACTTTTTTTGATTGATTTAAATGCACATGTCCAAGCTGTTTTTTCAGACCACCACCATGTGTATTCTCTGTGACTGCCTACACTCCAGCAAGGGCAACCAGCCTTAGTGATGCTGAATGTATTTGCATTACAGACTTAAACCTGAAAACCCCACTCGCTTCTAAATACTGTGCATGACTATACATGGCAAGCACATGGGTGTGTGCTAAGACTCTGCTTCTTCCCCCAAAAATTCGCTCCCCCTTTCCATCTAATGCAACTGTGAAATCACCAGAGCAAGACGCAATAAATCTCTGCCTATAATTCCTCTATGCACACAGAGTCATGTTTTCACATTAGTCCCAAAACGAAATTTCTTTGCCATTTTTAAAGCACACTTACTGCTCTTTTTTTTTCGGGGCAAGTGAAAATCACTTTTACAGACTGACACATTATGAAACCTTTTTTTTTAATTTATTTAATTGCACATGTCCAAGCTGTTTTTTCAGACCACCACCATGTGTATTCTCTGTGACTGCCTACACTCCAGCAAGGGCAACCAGCCTTAGTGATGCTGAATGTATTTGCATTACAGACTTAAACCTGAAAACCCCACTCGCTTCTAAATACTGTGCATGACTATACATGGCAAGCACATGGGTGTGTGCTAAGACTCTGCTTCTTCCCCCAAAAATTCGCCCCCCTTTCCATCTAATGCAACTGTGAAATCACCAGAGCAAGACGCAATAAATCTCTGCCTATAATTCCTCTATGCACACAGAGTCATGTTTTCACATTAGTCCCAAAACGAAATTTCTTTGCCATTTTGAAAGCACACTTACTGCTCTTTTTTTTTCGGGCCAAGTGAAAATCACTTTTTACAATTGGAAATCACTTTTACAGACTGACACATTATGAAACCACTTTTTTTGATTTATTTAAATGCACATGTCCAAGCTGTTTTTTCAGACCACCACCATGTGTATTCTCTGTGACTGCCTACACTCCAGCAAGGGCAACCAGCCTTAGTGATGCTGAATGTATTTGCATTACAGACTTAAACCTGAAAACCCCACTCGCTTGTAAATACTGTGCATGACTATACATGGCAAGCACATGGGTGTGTGCTAAGACTCTGCTTCTTCCCCCAAATATTCGCCCCCCCTTTCCATCTAATGCAACTGTGAAATCACCAGAGCAAGACGCAATAAATCTCTGCCTATAATTCCTCTATGCACACAGAGTCATGTTTTCACATTAGTCCCAAAACGAAATTTCTTTGCCATTTTTAAAGCACACTTACTGCTCTTTTTTTTTCGGGGCAAGTGAAAATCACTTTTACAGACTGACACATTATGAAACCTTTTTTTTTAATTTATTTAATTGCACATGTCCAAGCTGTTTTTTCAGACCACCACCATGTGTATTCTCTGTGACTGCCTACACTCCAGCAAGGGCAACCAGCCTTAGTGATGCTGAATGTATTTGCATTACAGACTTAAACCTGAAAACCCCACTCGCTTGTAAATACTGTGCATGACTATACATGGCAAGCACATGGGTGTGTGCTAAGACTCTGCTTCTTCCCCCAAAAATTCGCCCCCCTTTCCATCTAATGCAACTGTGAAATCACCAGAGCAAGACGCAATAAATCTCTGCCTATAATTCCTCTATGCACACAGAGTCATGTTTTCACATTAGTCCCAAAACGAAATTTCTTTGCCATTTTGAAAGCACACTTACTGCTCTTTTTTTTTCGGGCCAAGTGAAAATCACTTTTTACAATTGGAAATCACTTTTACAGACTGACACATTATGAAACCACTTTTTTTGATTTATTTAAATGCACATGTCCAAGCTGTTTTTTCAGACCACCACCATGTGTATTCTCTGTGACTGCCTACACTCCAGCAAGGGCAACCAGCCTTAGTGATGCTGAATGTATTTGCATTACAGACTTAAACCTGAAAACCCCACTCGCTTCTAAATACAGTGCATGACTATACATAGCAAGCACATGGGTGTGTGCTAAGACTCTGCTTCTTCCCCCAAAAATTCGCCCCCCTTTCCATCTAATGCAACTGTGAAATCACCAGAGCAAGACGCAATAAATCTCTGCCTATAATTCCTCTATGCACACAGAGTCATGTTTTCACATTAGTCCCAAAACGAAATTTCTTTGCCATTTTGAAAGCACACTTACTGCTCTTTTTTTTTCGGGCCAAGTGAAAATCACTTTTTACAATTGGAAATCACTTTTACAGACTGACACATTATGAAACCACTTTTTTTGATTTATTTAAATGCACATGTCCAAGCTGTTTTTTCAGACCACCACCATGTGTATTCTCTGTGACTGCCTACACTCCAGCAAGGGCAACCAGCCTTAGTGATGCTGAATGTATTTGCATTACAGACTTAAACCTGAAAACCCCACTCGCTTCTAAATACTGTGCATGACTATACATGGCAAGCACATGGGTGTGTGCTAAGACTCTGCTTCTTCCCCCAAAAATTCGCTCCCCCTTTCCATCTAATGCAACTGTGAAATCACCAGAGCAAGACGCAATAAATCTCTGCCTATAATTCCTCTATGCACACAGAGTCATGTTTTCACATTAGTCCCAAAACGAAATTTCTTTGCCATTTTTAAAGCACACTTACTGCTCTTTTTTTTTTCGGGGCAAGTGAAAATCACTTTTACAGACTGACACATTATGAAACCTTTTTTTTTAATTTATTTAATTGCACATGTCCAAGCTGTTTTTTCAGACCACCACCATGTGTATTCTCTGTGACTGCCTACACTCCAGCAAGGGCAACCAGCCTTAGTGATGCTGAATGTATTTGCATTACAGACTTAAACCTGAAAACCCCACTCGCTTCTAAATACTGTGCATGACTATACATAGCAAGCACATGGGTGTGTGCTAAGACTCTGCTTCTTCCCCCAAAAATTCGCCCCCCTTTCCATCTAATGCAACTGTGAAATCACCAGAGCAAGACGCAATAAATCTCTGCCTATAATTCCTCTATGCACACAGAGTCATGTTTTCACATTAGTCCCAAAACGAAATTTCTTTGCCATTTTGAAAGCACACTTACTGCTCTTTTTTTTTCGGGCCAAGTGAAAATCACTTTTTACAATTGGAAATCACTTTTACAGACTGACACATTATGAAACCACTTTTTTTGATTTATTTAAATGCACATGTCCAAGCTGTTTTTTCAGACCACCACCATGTGTATTCTCTGTGACTGCCTACACTCCAGCAAGGGCAACCAGCCTTAGTGATGCTGAATGTATTTGCATTACAGACTTAAACCTGAAAACCCCACTCGCTTCTAAATACTGTGCATGACTATACATGGCAAGCACATGGGTGTGTGCTAAGACTCTGCTTCTTCCCCCAAAAATTCGCTCCCCCTTTCCATCTAATGCAACTGTGAAATCACCAGAACAAGACGCAATAAATCTCTGCCTATAATTCTTCTATGCACACAGAGTCATGTTTTCACATTAGTCCCAAAAGGAAATTTCTTTGCCAATTTGAAAGCACACTTACTGCTCTTTTTTTTTTCGGGGCAAGTGTAAATCACTTTTACAGACTGACACATTATGAAACCACCATGTGTAACTACAACAAAAACAATTCCCATTTCTATTATTCATTTCTTAAGTTACCACATACATCCCCTCTCAAACTGTAAACTCACCTTTAAAATTAGTTAGTTGTGAAAGAAATGTGACACTCAAACAGCAGATTATCAGAGCCAGGATCTCTGTTGTGTTCACCTCTCTCCTCTCAGCAGAACCAGATAATGGCAAACTTTCCCTCTATTTTTCCACACATATACATGTAAGTTTCAAATCTCAGTGCTTCCCCCTTTTTTTCAAATGTAATCACACATTTCTATTGGTTGAAAACCAACCCTTTTCCAAAAGTACCCTTCCCCCAACTTGACTTCTGCCTAGTACCCTTCCCCCAACTTGACTTCTGCCTGCTACCATAGCAACAGCTCATGGAACACTGCTGTGTAGAGTTAGGTCAGAAGTTCGACACACAATGTTTCAATTCCACAGAGCAAGAGTGCTTGACTTTTCAAACCTTACAGCAAATCCATAGTACTGTTCTTTGGTTACACATTTTTTTGTACCAATACAAAACATGCTTCTATTAATTTACACATACAGCCTAGTTTTTATTCTAGAATGGTATGAAACAGCCAATCAGTTCTTTTTGTTTTGAAAAAAATATGTATGCCTCCATTTCCAAACTGTCTTTCTTTTCATATTGCCATTCTACTGAAAGACACCTCCTGAGTGCATCCAGTTCTCCTTTGAAGATGTTCACAGTGTGGATTGTAGGGCACAGCTATGTCTTCTGGAGTGAAAAGTTTGCAGAGAAAACAGGTATGGTGAGAGACCTTGCTTTGCCAAATGTAGACATTAAATGGATTGGTCAGAGAGGGTTAAAGTGGCACCAATTGATGCCATTGGTGAAATCCTTCATTCAAATCCAACACCCTGACCTCATAATAGTGCACTGTGGTGGCAATGACCTAGGCACTTTGACTGGGGTAGGTCTGGAAATGCTTATGAAGGACACCTTTGCACAACTGTTTACACTTTTCCCTAAAACTGCCTTTGTGTTTTCCAACATATGCCAAAGGCAAAAATGGAACTGGTCCAATCATTTCTGTCCGCAGATTGACAAAGCAAGAAAGCACGTCAACAAATCTGTTTCTGCTTTCCTCCGTGACTATGGTATGGGTGCCATTTACCACAACAACTTGCGTTATGACATGCAAGACATTTATAGAGGAGATGGTGTGCACTTCAATGATGAAGGGAACAGAGTCTTCCTCTTGAACCTTAGACTCTGCATCGGTACTTACTTGTAGGTACCACTAAAAAAATGACTTCATAAACACAACAGCTCTTTTTAGAGCTCCCTAATTTCTAAACTCTTAAATCTGCTTTTCATTTATTTATTTTTATTTTTTTTACCGTACGCTTACCGTAAGCTTACCGTACGCGTACCCCGTGATTTTTTTTAAAATCAATAAATGTTTTTTTTGTACTTTTCTGTCCTTCTTTGACCCCCTTACAAATGTTAGGGGGTCTGTAACTCTCCTCATTGCTCCCTTTCCTTGTTTTCTCTGTTTTTTTTCTGAGTGAAACACACAAAATGGCGACCGCCGCTTCCTGGTTTCGGCCGATTCGAATGTTTACTAAGATCTATGGGCCAATCAGAATCTCCTTCGCGCACGCCATGTTTCTTCCGTACGCTTACCGTAAGCTTACCGTACGCGTACCCCGTGATTTTTTTTAAAAATCAATAAATGTTTGTTTTGTACTTTACAGTCCTTCTTTGACCCCCTCACAAATGTAAGGGGGTCTGTAACTCTCCTCATTGCCCCCTTTTCTTGTTTTCACTCTTTTTTTTTCAGAGTGAAACACAGAAAATGGCGGCCGCCGCTTCCTGGTTTCGGCCGATTCGAATGTTTACTAAGATCTAAGAGCCAATCAGAATCGCGCTCGCGCACGCCACCGTACGCTTACCGTAAGCGTACGGTAAGCGTACCGTAAGCGGGCTCAGATATATATATTGATTTAAAGGCTATTTTCTCAGAATCTACTGAACAGATTTACACCAAACCTACAAAAGGCACTTCCTTGACCTAGGGACTACCTCTCTGCCAAATTTTGAGTAATTCTGTTCAGCCGTTCGGGCTGTAGCTCGTTCTAAAGGTCCTATGGAAAAATGCATGGGAAAAACGCGTTTTGGGACCCCCCTTTTATCTCAGCCCCCGCTTGACGGATCCCCCCGAGACTTTCAGGGTAGGAGCGGAGCGTAGCGCCCCACCTATTTTGAGAAATTCGCGAGGATTCGTCGACCGGCGCCAAAGTTATTCAAAATAGAATGTTGAGGTTTTCCTATGGAAACGTGGTCCTAACTATAACTACCTACTGGCGACCGCCAGTAGGTAATACATACATACATACATACATACCAGCCTGTCCTAATAAAGTGAGGCTCGGCAACTCCGCAACTCCGCTGTGAGCTCCGATTTGTTTTCTGGAGGGAGTCTTCTCCTGAGAGAAGCGATCCGTTGTTGGATTTATATGTGCGGCCACATGAACATTAGAGCACCCATCCTTAAGCTTTTCAAGGCAGTAGTGGCAATTGTTTGTACTCCAATTGTATTGGAAGCTGTTGTTGGACATATATAATATAAAATTTAAATTATAGACAAATATTATTAATAAATATATGTAACCAATATTAGTAAAAGTATTGGATTCTGGGAATAATAAAGATACTATTCCCACTCCAGTTTATGCAACAGTAGAAAAAGTGTTGGACTTTGGAGGGCCAATATTTACTATTCCCACTCAAGTCTGTGCAACAGTAGGGAAAAGGTTGGATTTTGGAAGGGTTAAATTTACTATTCCCACCATAATCGATGCAACAATAGGGAAGCGTTAGATTTTGGAGGGGTTACATATACTATTCCACTCCAGCCAGCGCAACAGTAGGAAAAGTATTGGACTTCGCAGAGGTTATATTTACTATTCCCACTCCAAACAATGCAATATTAGGAAAATTGTTGGACTTTGGAGTGGTAAGATTTTCTATTCATACCCCAGTCTGTGCAACAGTAGAGAAAGCGTTGTACTTCAGGGGGGTAAGATTTAATATTTCCACTCCAGTCTGTGCAACAGTAGGAAAGTGTTGCAATTCGGAGGGGTTAAATTTACTATTTCCTCTTCAGTCTGTGCAGCAGTAGGGAAAGCGTTGGACTTTGGAGAGGTTACGTTTACTGTTCCAACTCTAGTCTAAGCAACAGTAGGTAAACAACCTCACCTCAAGCACATTACTTATTTGAATATTCCAAATAATTTAGAAGAAAGATAGAACTCTTATTATAAACATTATTACTTAACATAAGATATATATATATATATATATATATATATATATATTCACAGAAAAAACCATAGGTTTCAGGGGTGTTATAGTTAGCTGCCCATTTCACTCGTACAAAACCATAGAAATTCCTCCGTTATAGTTAGTTCTGCTAACTATAACTCACGCGCCCGCAATGCACTGCTGATGATGTCACATATTGCATCATTCATGACATGGTCAGTGACATCACTGATGACATCACTGATGACATCTCAAATGACATCACTGATACATCACTCATGACATCCTCCACTGACTGTGGTATAGTTTGAAATTTAAATATGTATTATCTATATACCAATCTGTATTGAAGATTGAGTGGATATATAACTGTCTGGATGGAGGATTTAGTAGCTGTCTGACTGTCTTTTAAGTGAGTAATTAAAAGTGTCTCACTTAATACATGGATTAGTAACTAAACTATGTGAATGTGTGCAGCACTGTCTCTGTTGTTGTATAACATGCTGCCTCAGTTGGTCACTAACTACATGAGTGTGTATATTAGTTATTGATTAGTTGGGTGAGTATTTGTATGGGACACTGAGTTTGTGTGTGGTTGGATGGGGTGTGTGTAACTCTATGCATAGATGTGTGAATGGTTGATTGACTAGGTGTATGGGTTTAAGAGTGCATGTGGAAACAGTTGTTTGGGTTGTACATCTTCAACAAAGTAAAAAATAAAAGGCATTGTATGTGAGAGTTGGTGTATATAAATAAGTTTGTGTAAGAGTCAGTGATTGTGAGAGTAAATATATGAATGAGTGTATAATTGTAATGGTGCTTTTTTAACATATTAACGATGAGTTACTATGTGTTTGAATAAATGAGGTGTCGTTGGATAATTGTGTAAGTGAGTAAATTTAAGTGCGATACATTTTTTTCATGAGTGAGTAGGATGACTGCATAACCGACTAAGATGACTGCTGATGTGTCAATGTCTATATATGTGGATAAGTGCATTTGCAAGTGTTCTATTAATTAATGACTGCATGTATAGATGATTCTGTTGTTGAATGGGTAGTTGTGTGTGTAGACTTAGGAATCAGTGAGTGGGTATGTAGTAACTGGTATTGGTGTGCCAATAGTTTCAAATATGGTACTCTGTATTTTACAGTGAGTGATGAAAGGTTATACTAGTGTATGATGTGGTGTATCGGATTGTCAAGTGGATGATGTCATCAGTGATGTCATTTGAGATGTCATCAGTGATGTCATCAGTGATGTCACTGACCATGTCATGAATGATGCAATATGTGACATCATCAGCAGTGCATTACGGGCGCGTGAGTTATAGTTAGCAGAACTAACTATAACGGAGGAATTTCTATGGTTTTGTACGAGTGAAATGGGCAGCTAACTATAACACCCCTGAAACCTATGGTTTTTTCTGTGAATTTCTAAGGTTTTTTAAATGCTAATTTCTAACTATAACGTCTCTGAAACCTATGTTTCTTTTCAGTGAATTTCAAAGGTTTTTTAAATGCTAACTTTTAAGTGTGATAGTAGTTATATCTATTTTTTGTACTGATTTTCTACAGTTTTTTAACTGTTTATTTATAAATATTTTATTCATTAAATAACATTATATATTTTTCTGAAAATTGCAAAAAAACATTTTTTAATTAAAACTGAAATATTGATTAATTTTCTTGTTTTCATTTTTTATTTTAATATATTTATATCATTTTCTTAAAAAAATAAAATCACATTTTTTTCGCAGTCGTGCACTCAAAGTGTACACATCACGGTGGGTGCGCGCATTCTAGCCGCCATTTTAGAAAAGTCATGAAGGATCCGCGTATGGTGTGCGACGGCTGCATGTTTTTCATAACATCATATACATTTAATATCACGTGATATCCGCGATTGGTATGCGACCAGTCTGCGACTCCTGCTCCCGCGCATTCGCGACACATGCGCATTACGGTACGAGATGTTTGCGCGCTTGCGGGTCCCGCGTGACATCATATACGTGCTGGGGCGCGCTGGGTGCGCGACTCCCGCAAAAAAACATGTATGTTCCAAAATGATATGTATGTGTCTTTAATATACATATTAAGGCAAGAGAGTATGTAAGATATTCATCTAAATAATATATTTGTACTTATAAGAAACTTATATTATTTTTAAATATATTTTCCCGAAGTCGGGTGCGTGCGTCGTGAGTGCAGAAAACCAGGTCAGCAGAGCTGCTATAGAGCCAGAGAACCAGGTCAGCAGAGCTGCTCTAGAGCCTAAGAACTAGGTCAGCAGAGCTGCTCTAGAGTCAGAGAACCAGGTCAGCAGAGCTGCTGTAGAGCCAGAGAAACCAGGTCAGCAGAGCTGCTTTAGAGGGAGATAACCAGGTCAGCAGAGCTGCTTTAGAGCCAGAGAACCAGGCCAGCAGAGCTGCTTTAGAGCCAGAGAACCAGGTTAGCAGAGCTGCTTTAGAGCCAGAGAACCAGGTCAGCAGAGCTACTCTAGAGCCAGAGAACCAAATCAGCAGAGCTGCTTTAGAGCCAGAGAACCAGGTCAGCAGAGCTGCTTTAGTGCCAGAGAACCAGGTCACTAGAGCTGCTCTTGTGCCTAAGAACCAGGTCAACAGAGCTGCTCTAGAGCCAGAGAACCAGGTCAGCAGAGCTGCTGCAGTGCCAGAGAAACCAAGTCAGTAGAGCTGCTTTAGAGATAGAGAACCAGGTCAGCAGAGCTTCTATAGAGCCAGAGAACCAGGTCAGCAGAACTGCTTCAGAGCCATAGAACTGGGTCAACTGAGCTGCTTTAGAGCCAGAGAACCAGGTCAGCAGAGCTGCTCTAGAGCCAGAGAACCAAATCAGCAGAGCTGCTTTAAAGCCATAGAACCAGGTCTGCAGAGCTGTTGTAGAGCCAGAGAACTAGATCAGCAGATCTGCTCTGTAGCATAAGAACTAGGTCAGCAGAGCTGCTCTAGAGCCAGAGAACCAGGTCAGCAGACCTGCTGTAGAGCCAGAGAAACCAGGGCAGCAGAGCTGCTTTAGAGAGAGAGAACCAGGTGTTCAGCTCGATTTTCCCGGTCTTCTTGTATTAACAGGTGATTGAATGTGACTTCAGTCTCTTACCATTCAAGCCTAAGGGTTAGAGTAGTGAATGGAGCCTATTTACTAGGCACTTCGACATGATTCTGTGCTCTTCCCCATAGATCAGGGCTTGCACATATAGCCTAGGGGATAGATTCGTTAGTATTAGGGATAACCTGTCCTGTAGTGAGGGTATTTCATGGAGCCGTGCTGAATTCAGGCCTGGTAGGCCTCAAACGGGAGAGACTCCATCTTTCTTTCTGCTCCGGCAGCTTGGGATTCTTCTAGGTCAAGAGTAATGTTTTAGTTATGAGGTGTTATTCGCTTGGAGAGAACCGGTTCAGGCCGGCCCTTATCGAAGGATTGTATTTTTCTTCATGCCGAAGACACTACATCAGGCCGGCCGGCTGGGAACGTGTCCTTGGTACGGGGAGGTACAAGAATTTGGTGGGCGGTAGGTTACGGGCCGGAATTTTCCATGAGGAAATGCACCTCTATATTAGTGAAAGTCGGAGACAGTTACATGTTCAGTCCGTAGGCGACATCTAGCCGTTAGCAGTAAAGCTACTACTTATTCCAGGGAAGACAGACGCCATCTTGAAGGCGGAGAAGAACTGAGAGACAGATGCTTTCCTAACAGAATAACCAGAAAGGAGAGAGTAGCCGATAAGGAAGAGGTCCCAGTGACTCGGAGAAGGGTGATTCCAGGCGAGCCGAGGCACAGACGAGAAGGGAGCCTAGATGACCACTGAGTGCAGGCTACATACTACTAAGGTGATGTCGACCCTTTCTTATTAGAGTGTACAACTTAATCTTTCACTTTTCTTTGCAGGTTATGTGTTATATCGTAATGTTATGTGATTGTATATGCAATGAGTAATAAAGTATCCAGTTTGTAGTGAACCAACATGTGCTGTGTGTTCTTGTATAAGAGGGTAGCCTATTCTTCTAGTCAGCTGCGGCTACATGAACAGATGTTAACCCTGATCAGGTAAGTGGTAACTGAATAAGGGAAAGAGGAGCCCCTCAAACCTGAGAACAGGCTATGCCCGAACTGGCAATCCTTGTGTGATCTGATGAATAGTGAGACTGATTCCCTTTTTGTATGTTATGGTGATCATAGGATGAACTGTCGTATGAGACTGCCGTCTAGGTAGAGAGGTCTGGATTCGTAGGGGATCGCGAGGCCTCCAATTGTGCTGAGACTGCCGTCTGGGTAGAGAGGTCTGGGTTCGTATGGGACCGCGAGGCCGCCACTTGTGATACTGTCGTATGGGCAGAGAGGTCTGGGTTCGTATGGGACCGCGAGGCCGCCACTTGTGATACTGTCGTATGGGCAGAGAGGTCTGGGTTCGTATGGGACCGCGAGGCCGCCACTTGTGATACTCTCGTATGGGCAGAGAGGTCTGGGTTCGTATGGGACCGCGAGGCCGCCACTTGTGATACTGTCGTATGGGCAGAGAGGTCTGGGTTCGTATGGGACCGCGAGGCCGCCACTTGTGATACTGTCGTATGGGCAGAGAGGTCTGGATTCGTAGGGGATCGCGAGGCCGCCGATTGTGCTGATACTGTCGTATGGGCAGAGAGGTCTGGGTTCGTATGGGACCGCGAGGCCGCCACTTGTGATACTGTTGTATGGGCAGAGAGGTCTGGATTCGTAGGGGATCGCGAGGCCGCCGATTGTGCTGATACTGTCGTATGGGCAGAGAG